>NC_090282.1:50368842-51764258 GCF_037392515.1 Haliotis asinina | reverse complement strand
TATGACCTTTTCAAGAGATTACCCTTCCTCGGGTGCCAAAGTTGACTTTCACGAAACTGTGTTTGGACATTCTAGCACTCCATCAGGAACCCTCCTCTATCATTTGAGGTGGCTTTAAAACCTGTAGCTCCGATTGACTTTTTTACCTATTTCCAAACCAGGATGTATCCACTATGACCCTTTCAAGAGATTACCCTTCCTCGGGTGCCAAAGTTGACTTTCACGAAACTGTGTTTGGACCCTCTAGCACTCCATCAGTAACCCTCCTCTATCATTTGAGCTGGTTGTGAGACCTGTTGCTCTGATTCTCCTTTTTACCTATTTCCAAACCATGATGTATCCACTATGACCCTTTCAAGAGATTACCCTTCCTAGGGTGCCAAATTTGACTTTCACGAAACTGTGTTTGGACCCTCTAGCACTCCATCAGTAACCCTCCTCTATCATTTGAGGTGGTTTCAAAACCTGTAGATCCGATTCACCTTTCTACCTATTTCCAAACCATGATGTATCCACTTTTATACTTTCATGGGATTTCCCTCCCTGGGGTGCCAAAGTTGACTTTCACGAAACTGTGTTTGGACATTCTAGCACTCCATCAGGAACCCTCCTCTATCATTTGAGGTGGCTTTAAAACCTCTAGCTCCGATTAACTTTTTTGCCTATTTCCAAACCATGATGTATCCACTATGACCTTTTCAAGAGATTACCCTTCCTCGGGTGCCAAAGTTGACTTTCACGAAACTGTGTTTGGACATTCTAGCACTCCATCAGGAACCCTCCTCTATCATTTGAGGTGGCTTTAAAACCTGTAGCTCCGATTGACTTTTTTACCTATTTCCAAACCAGGATGTATCCACTATGACCCTTTCAAGAGATTACCCTTCCTCGGGTGCGAAAGTTGACTTTCACGAAACTGTGTTTGGACCCTCTAGCACTCCATCAGTAACCCTCCTCTATCATTTGAGGTGGTTTCAAAACCTGTAGATCCGATTCACCTTTTTACCTATTTCGAAACCATGATGTATCCACTATTATACTTTCATGGGATTTCCCTCCCTGGGGTGCCAAAGTTGACTTTCACGAAACTGTGTTTGGACCCTCTAGCACTCCATCAGGAACCCTCCTCTATCATTTGAGCTGGTTGTGAGAGCTGTAGCTCTGATTCACATTT
The DNA here is from genome assembly GCF_037392515.1 of Haliotis asinina. Classification (NCBI taxonomy): domain Eukaryota; kingdom Metazoa; phylum Mollusca; class Gastropoda; order Lepetellida; family Haliotidae; genus Haliotis; species Haliotis asinina. Next base: position 51,763,084 of record NC_090282.1, on the reverse strand, counting down.
TTACCTATTTCCAAACCATGATGTATCCACTATTATACTTTCTCGAGATTACCCTTCCTGGGGTGCCAAAGTTGACTTTGACAAATTTGTGTTTGGACCCTCTAGCACTCCATCAGGAACCCTCCTCTATAATTTGAGCTGGTTTTAAAACCTGTAGCTCCGATTCACATTTTTACTTATTTCCAAACCATGATGTGTCCCCTATTTCCCTTTTACGGGATTACCCTTCCTGGGGTGCCAAAGTTCACCTTCACGAAACTGTTTGTTAAATCTCTAGCACTCCATCAGGAACCCTCCTCTATCATTTGAGGTGGCTTTAAAACCTGTAGCTCCGATTCACCTTATTACCTATTTCCAAACCATGATGTATCCACTATGACCCTTTCAAGAGGTTACCCTTCCTAGGGTGCCAAAGTTGACTTTCACGAAACTGTGTTTGGACCCTCTAGCACTCCATCAGTAACCCTCCTCTATCATGTGAGGTGGTTTCAAAACCTGTAGATCCGATTCACCTTTCTACCTATTTCGAAACCATGATGTATCCACTATTATACTTTCATGGGATTACCCTCCCTGGGGTGCCAAAGTTGACTTTCACGAAACTGTGTTTTGACCCTCTAGCACTCCATCAGGAACCCTCCTCTATCATTTGAGCTGGTTGTGAGACCTGTAGCTCTGATTCTCCTTTTTACCTATTTCCAAACCATGATGTATCCACTATGACCCTTTCAAGAGATTACCCTTCCTAGGGTGCCAAATTTGACTTTCACGAAACTGTGTTTGGACCCTCTAGCACTCCATCAGTAACCCTCCTCTATCATTTGAGGTGGTTTCAAAACCTGTAGATCCGATTCACCTTTCTACCTATTTCCAAACCATGATGTATGCACTTTTATACTTTCATGGGATTTCCCTCCCTGGGGTGCCAAAGTTGACTTTCACGAAACTGTGTTTGGACATTCTAGCACTCCATCAGGAACCCTCCTCTATCATTTGAGGTGGCTTTAAAACCTCTAGCTCCGATTAACTTTTTTGCCTATTTCCAAACCATGATGTATCCACTATGACCTTTTCAAGAGATTACCCTTCCTCGGGTGCCAAAGTTGACTTTCACGAAACTGTGTTTGGACATTCTAGCACTCCATCAGGAACCCTCCTCTATCATTTGAGGTGGCTTTAAAACCTGTAGCTCCGATTGACTTTTTTACCTATTTCCAAACCAGGATGTATCCACTATGACCCTTTCAAGAGATTACCCTTCCTCGGGTGCCAAAGTTGACTTTCACGAAACTGTGTTTGGACCCTCTAGCACTCCATCAGTAACCCTCCTCTATCATTTGAGGTGGTTTCAAAACCTGTAGATCCGATTCACCTTTTTACCTATTTCGAAACCATGATGTATCCACTATTATACTTTCATGGGATTTCCCTCCCTGGGGTGCCAAAGTTGACTTTCACGAAACTGTGTTTGGACCCTCTAGCACTCCATCAGGAACCCTCCTCTATCATTTGAGCTGGTTGTGAGAGCTGTAGCTCTGATTCACATTTTTACCTATTTCCAAACCATGATGTATCCACTATTATACTTTCTCGAGATTACCCTTCCTGGGGTGCCAAAGTTGACTTTGACAAATTTGTGTTTGGACCCTCTAGCACTCCATCAGGAACCCTCCTCTACAATTTGAGCTGGTTTTAAAACCTGTAGCTCCGATTCACATTTTTACTTATTTCCAAACCATGATGTGTCCCCTATTTCCCTTTTACGGGATTGCCCTTCCTGGGGTGCCAAAGTTCACCTTCACGAAACTGTTTGTTAAATCTCTAGCACTCCATCAGGAACCCTCCTCTATCATTTGAGGTGGCTTTAAAACCTGTAGCTCCGATTCACCTTATTACCTATTTCCAAACCATGATGTATCCACTATGACCCTTTCAAGAGATTACCCTTCCTAGGGTGCCAAAGTTGACTTTCACGAAACTGTGTTTGGACCCTCTAGCACTCCATCAGTAACCCTCCTCTATCATGTGAGGTGGTTTCAAAACCTGTAGATCCGATTCACCTTTCTACCTATTTCGAAACCATGATGTATCCACTATTATACTTTCATGGGATTACCCTCCCTGGGGTGCCAAAGTTGACTTTCACGAAACTGTGTTTTGACCCTCTAGCACTCCATCAGGAACCCTCCTCTATCATTTGAGCTGGTTGTGAGACCTGTAGCTCTGATTCTCCTTTTTACCTATTTCGAAACCATGATGTATCCACTATGACCCTTTCAAGAGATTACCCTTCCTAGGGTGCCAAATTTGACTTTCACGAAACTGTGTTTGGACCCTCTAGCACTCCATCAGTAACCCTCCTCTATCATTTGAGGTGGTTTCAAAACCTGTAGATCCGATTCACCTTTCTACCTATTTCCAAACCATGATGTATCCACTTTTATACTTTCATGGGATTTCCCTCCCTGGGGTGCCAAAGTTGACTTTCACGAAACTGTGTTTGGACATTCTAGCACTCCATCAGGAACCCTCCTCTATCGTTTGAGGTGGCTTTAAAACCTCTAGCTCCGATTAACTTTTTTGCCTATTTCCAAACCATGATGTATCCACTATGACCTTTTCAAGAGATTACCCTTCCTCGGGTGCCAAAGTTGACTTTCACGAAACTGTGTTTGGACATTCTAGCACTCCATCAGGAACCCTCCTCTATCATTTGAGGTGGCTTTAAAACCTGTAGCTCCGATTGACTTTTTTACCTATTTCCAAACCAGGATGTATCCACTATGACCCTTTCAAGAGATTACCCTTCCTCGGGTGCCAAAGTTGACTTTCACGAAACTGTGTTTGGACCCTCTAGCACTCCATCAGTAACCCTCCTCTATCATTTGAGGTGGTTTCAAAACCTGTAGATCCGATTCACCTTTTTACCTATTTCGAAACCATGATGTATCCACTATTATACTTTCATGGGATTTCCCTCCCTGGGGTGCCAAAGTTGACTTTCACGAAACTGTGTTTGGACCCTCTAGCACTCCATCAGGAACCCTCCTCTATCATTTGAGCTGGTTGTGAGAGCTGTAGCTCTGATTCACATTTTTACCTATTTCCAAACCATGATGTATCCACTATTATACTTTCTCGAGATTACCCTTCCTGGGGTGCCAAAGTTGACTTTGACAAATTTGTGTTTGGACCCTCTAGCACTCCATCAGGAACCCTCCTCTATAATTTGAGCTGGTTTTAAAACCTGTAGCTCCGATTCACATTTTTACTTATTTCCAAACCATGATGTGTCCCCTATTTCCCTTTTACGGGATTACCCTTCCTGGGGTGCCAAAGTTCACCTTCACGAAACTGTTTGTTAAATCTCTAGCACTCCATCAGGAACCCTCCTCTATCATTTGAGGTGGCTTTAAAACCCGTAGCTCCGATTCACCTTATTACCTATTTCCAAACCATGATGTATCCACTATGACCCTTTCAAGAGATTACCCTTCCTAGGGTGCCAAAGTTGACTTTCACGAAACTGTGTTTGGACCCTCTAGCACTCCATCAGTAACCCTCCTCTATCATGTGAGGTGGTTTCAAAACCTGTAGATCCGATTCACCTTTCCACCTATTTCGAAACCATGATGTATCCACTATTATACTTTCATGGGATTACCCTCCCTGGGGTGCCAAAGTTGACTTTCACGAAACTGTGTTTTGACCCTCTAGCACTCCATCAGGAACCCTCCTCTATCATTTGAGCTGGTTGTGAGACCTGTAGCTCTGATTCTCCTTTTTACCTATTTCCAAACCATGATGTATCCACTATGACCCTTTCAAGAGATTACCCTTCCTAGGGTGCCAAATTTGACTTTCACGAAACTGTGTTTGGACCCTCTAGCACTCCATCAGTAACCCTCCTCTATCATTTGAGGTGGTTTCAAAACCTGTAGATCCGATTCACCTTTCTACCTATTTCCAAACCATGATGTATCCACTTTTATACTTTCATGGGATTTCCCTCCCTGGGGTGCCAAAGTTGACTTTCACGAAACTGTGTTTGGACATTCTAGCACTCCATCAGGAACCCTCCTCTATCATTTGAGGTGGCTTTAAAACCTCTAGCTCCGATTAACTTTTTTGCCTATTTCCAAACCATGATGTATCCACTATGACCTTTTCAAGAGATTACCCTTCCTCGGGTGCCAAAGTTGACTTTCACGAAACTGTGTTTGGACATTCTAGCACTCCATCAGGAACCCTCCTCTATCATTTGAGGTGGCTTTAAAACCTGTAGCTCCGATTGACTTTTTTACCTATTTCCAAACCAGGATGTATCCACTATGACCCTTTCAAGAGATTACCCTTCCTCGGGTGCCAAAGTTGACTTTGACAAATTTGTGTTTGGACCCTCTAGCACTCCATCAGGAACCCTCCTCTATAATTTGAGCTGGTTTTAAAACCTGTAGCTCCGATTCACATTTTTACTTATTTCCAAACCATGATGTGTCCCCTATTTCCCTTTTACGGGATTACCCTTCCTGGGGTGCCAAAGTTCACCTTCACGAAACTGTTTGTTGAATCTCTAGCACTCCATCAGGAACCCTCCTCTATCATTTGAGCTGGTTTTAAAAGCTGTAGTTCCGATTCACCTTTTTACCTTTTTCCAAACCATGATGTATCCACTATGACCCTTTCACGGGATTACCCTTCCTGAGGTTCTAAATTTGACTTTCACGAAATTGTGTTTGGACCCTCTAGCACTCCATCAGGAACCCTTCTCTATCATTTGAGCTAGTTTTGAGAGCTGTAGCTCCGATTCACATTTTTACCTATTTCCAAACCATGATGTATCCACTGTGACCCTTTCACGGGATTACCCTTCCTGGGGTGTCAAAGTTGACTTTCACGAAACTGTTTGTTGAAAGTCTAGCACTCCAACAGGAACCTTCCTCTATCGTTTGAGCTGGTTTTCAGAACTATACCTCCGATTCACACTTTTACCTATTTCCAAACCGTGATGTATCCACTATGACCCTTTCACGGGATTACCCTTCCTGGGGTGCCAAAGCTGACTTTCACGAAACTGTGTTTGGACCCTCTAGCACTCCATCAGGAACCCTCCTCTATCATTTGAGCTGGTTTTAAAAGCTGTAGTTCCGATTCACCTTTTTACCTTTTTCCAAACCATGATGTATCCACTATGACCCTTTCACGGGATTACCCTTCCTGAGGTTCTAAATTTGACTTTCACGAAATTGTGTTTGGACCCTCTAGCACTCCATCAGGAACCCTCCTCTATCATTGGAGGTTGTTTTAAAACCTGTAGCTCCGATTCACATTTTTACCTATTTCCAAACCATGATGTATCCACTATTTCCCTTTCACGGGATTACCCTTCCTGGGGTGTCAAAGTTGACTTTCACGAAACTGTGTTTGGACCCTCTAGCACCCCATCAGGAACCCTCCTCTATCATTTGAGCTGGTTTGAAACCCTGTAGCTCCGATTCACATTTTTACCTATTTCCAAACCATGATGTATCCCCTATTTCCCTTTCACGGGATTACCCTTCCTGGGGTGCCAAAGTTCACCTTCACGAAACTGTTTGTTAAATCTCTAGCACTCCATCAGGAACCCTCCTCTATCATTTGAGCTGGTTTTAAAAGCTGTAGTTCCGATTCACCTTTTTACCTTTTTCCAAACCATGATGTATCCACTATGACCCTTTCACGGGATTACCCTTCCTGAGGTTCTAAATTTGACTTTCACGAAATTGTGTTTGGACCCTCTAGCACTCCATCAGGAACCCTTCTCTATCATTTGAGCTAGTTTTGAGAGCTGTAGCTCCGATTCACATTTTTACCTATTTCCAAACCATGATGTATCCACTGTGACCCTTTCACGGGATTACCCTTCCTGGGGTGTCAAAGTTGACTTTCACGAAACTGTTTGTTGAAAGTCTAGCACTCCAACAGGAACCTTCCTCTATCGTTTGAGCTGGTTTTCAGAACTATACCTCCGATTCACACTTTTACCTATTTCCAAACCGTGATGTATCCACTATGACCCTTTCACGGGATTACCCTTCCTGGGGTGCCAAAGCTGACTTTCACGAAACTGTGTTTGGACCCTCTAGCACTCCATCAGGAACCCTCCTCTATCATTTGAGCTGGTTTTAAAAGCTGTAGTTCCGATTCACCTTTTTACCTTTTTCCAAACCATGATGTATCCACTATGACCCTCTCACGGGATTACCCTTCCTGAGGTTCTAAATTTGACTTTCACGAAATTGTGTTTGGACCCTCTAGCACTCCATCAGGAACCCTCCTCTATCATTGGAGGTTGTTTTAAAACCTGTAGCTCCGATTCACATTTTTACCTATTTCCAAACCATGATGTATCCACTATTTCCCTTTCACGGGATTACCCTTCCTGGGGTGTCAAAGTTGACTTTCACGAAACTGTGTTTGGACCCTCTAGCACCCCATCAGGAACCCTCCTCTATCATTTGAGCTGGTTTGAAACCCTGTAGCTCCGATTCACATTTTTACCTATTTCCAAACCATGATGTATCCCCTATTTCCCTTTCACGGGATTACCCTTCCTGGGGTGCCAAAGTTCACCTTCACGAAACTGTTTGTTAAATCTCTAGCACTCCATCAGGAACCCTCCTCTATCATTTGAGCTGGTTTTAAAAGCTGTAGCTCCGATTCACCTTTTTACCTTTTTCCAAACCATGATGTATCCACTGTGACCCTTTCACGGGATTACCCTTCCTGAGGTTCTAAATTTGACTTTCACGAAATTGTGTTTGGACCCTCTAGCACTCCATCAGGAACCCTCCTCTATCATTTGAGCTAGTTTTGAGAGCTGTAGCTTCGATTCACATTTTTACCTATTTCCAAACCATGATGTATCCACTGTGACCCTTTCACGGGATTACCCTTCCTGAGGTTCTAAATTTGACTTTCACGAAATTGTGTTTGGACCCTCTAGCACTCCATCAGGAACCCTTCTCTATCATTTGAGCTAGTTTTGAGAGCTGTAGCTCCGATTCACATTTTTACCTATTTCCAAACCATGATGTATCCACTGTGACCCTTTCACGGGATTACCCTTCCTGGGGTGTCAAAGTTGACTTTCACGAAACTGTTTGTTGAAAGTCTAGCACTCCAACAGGAACCTTCCTCTATCGTTTGAGCTGGTTTTCAGAACTATACCTCCGATTCACACTTTTACCTATTTCCAAACCGTGATGTATCCACTATGACCCTTTCACGGGATTACCCTTCCTGGGGTGCCAAAGCTGACTTTCACGAAACTGTGTTTGGACCCTCTAGCACTCCATCAGGAACCCTCCTCTATCATTTGAGCTGGTTTTAAAAGCTGTAGTTCCGATTCACCTTTTTACCTTTTTCCAAACCATGATGTATACACTATGACCCTTTCACGGGATTACCCTTCCTGAGGTTCTAAATTTGACTTTTACGAAATTGTGTTTGGACCCTCTAGCACTCCATCAGGAACCCTCCTCTATCATTGGAGGTTGTTTTAAAACCTGTAGCTCCGATTCACATTTTTACCTATTTCCAAACCATGATGTATCCACTATTTCCCTTTCACGGGATTACCCTTCCTGGGGTGTCAAAGTTGACTTTCACGAAACTGTGTTTGGACCCTCTAGCACCCCATCAGGAACCCTCCTCTATCATTTGAGCTGGTTTGAAACCCTGTAGCTCCGATTCACATTTTTACCTATTTCCAAACCATGATGTATCCCCTATTTCCCTTTCACGGGATTACCCTTGCTGGGGTGCCAAAGTTCACCTTCACGAAACTGTTTGTTAAATCTCTAGCACTCCATCAGGAACCCTCCTCTATCATTTGAGCTGGTTTTAAAAGCTGTAGCTCCGATTCACCTTTTTACCTTTTTCCAAACCATGATGTATCCACTGTGACCCTTTCACGGGATTACCCTTCCTGAGGTTCTAAATTTGACTTTCACGAAATTGTGTTTGGACCCTCTAGCACTCCATCAGGAACCCTCCTCTATCATTTGAGCTAGTTTTGAGAGCTGTAGCTTCGATTCACATTTTTACCTATTTCCAAACCATGATGTATCCACTGTGACCCTTTCACGGGATTACCCTTCCTGGGGTGCCAAAGTGGACTTTCACGAAACTGTTTGTTGAAAGTCTAGCACTCCAACAGGAACCTTCCTCTATCGTTTGAGATGGTTTTCAGAACTATACCTCCGATTCACACTTTTACCTATTTCCAAACCGTGATGTATCCACTATGACCCTTTCACGGGATTACCCTTCCTCGGGTGCCAAAGTTGACTTTCACGAAACTGTGTTTGGACCCTCTAGCACTCCATCAGGAACCCTCCTCTATCATTTGAAGTGGTTTTAAAACCTGTAGCTCCGATTAACCTTTTTACCTATTTCCAAACCATGATGTTTCCCCTATTTCCCTTTGACGAGATTACCCTTCCCGGGGTGTCAAAGTTGACTTTCACGAAGCTGTGTTTGGACCCTCTAGCACTCCATCAAGAACCCTCCTCTATCATTGGAAATTGTTTTAAAACCTGTAGCTCCGATTCTCATTTTTACCTATTTCCAAACCATGATGTATCCCCTATTTCCCTTTGACGGGATTACCCTTCCTGGGGTGCCAAAATTCACCTTCACGAAACTGTTTGTTAAATCTCTAGCACTCCATCAGGAACCCTCCTCTATCATTTGAGCTGGTTTTAAAAGCTGTAGTTCCGATTCACCTTTTTACCTTTTTCCAAACCATGATGTATCCACTATGACCCTTTCATGGGATTACCCTTCCTGAGGTTCTAAACTTGACTTTCACGAAATTGTGTTTGGACCCTCTAGCACTCCATCAGGAACCCTTCTCTATCATTTGAGCTAGTTTTGAGAGCTGTAGCTCCGATTCACATTTTTACCTATTTCCAAACCATGATGTATCCACTGTGACCCTTTTACGGGATTACCCTTCCTGGGGTGTCAAAGTTGAATTTCACGAAACTGTTTGTTGAAAGTCTGGCACTCCAACAGGAACCTTCCTCTATCGTTTGAGCTGGTTTTCAGAACTATACCTCCGATTCACACTTTTACCTATTTCCAAACCGTGATGTATCCGCTATGACCCTTTCACGGGATTACCCTTCCTGGGGTGCCAAAGTTGACTTTCACGAAACTGTGTTTGGACCCTCTAGCACTCCATCAGGAACCCTCCTCCATCATTTGAGGTGGCTTTAAAACCTGTAGCTCCGATTTACCTTTTTACCTATTTCCAAACCATGATGTATCCACTATGACCCTTTCAAGGGGTTACCCTTCCTCGGGTGCCAAAGTTGACTTTCACGAAACTGTGTTTGGACCCTTTAGCACTCCATCAGGAACCCTCCTCTATCATTTGAGCTGCTTTTAAGAGCTGCAGCTCCAGTTCACATTTTTAACTATTTCCAAACCATGATGTATCCACTATTACCCTTGGACGGGATTACCCTTGCTGGGGTGAAAAAAGTTGACTTTCACGAAACTGTGTTTTGACCCTCTAGCACTCCATCAGAAACCCTCCTCTGTCATTTGAGCTGGTTTTTAGAACTGTAGCTCCGATTCACATTTTTACCTATTTCCAAACCATGATGTATCCACTAGTATACTTTCATGGGATTTCCCTCCCTGCGGTGCCAAAGTTGACTTTCACGAAGTTGTGTTTGGACCCTCTAGCACTCCATCAGGAACCCTCCTCTATCATTTGAGGTGGCTTTAAAACCTGTAGCTCCGATTCACCTTATTACCTATTTCCAAACCATGATGTATCCACTATGACCCTTTCAAGAGATTACCCTTCCTAGGGTGCCAAGGTTGACTTTCACGAAACTGTGTTTGGACCCTCTAGCACTCCATCAGTAACCGTCCTCTATCATTTGAGGTGGTTTCAAAACCTGTAGATCCGATTCACCTTTCTACCTATTTCGAAACCATGATGTATCCACTTTTATACTTTCATGGGATTTCCCTCCCTGGGGTGCCAAAGTTGACTTTCACGAAACTGTGTTTTGACCCTCTAGCACTCCATCAGGAACCCTCCTCTATCATTTGAGCTGGTTGTGAGACCTGTAGCTCTGATTCACCTTTTTACCTATTTCCAAACCATGATGTATCCACTATGACCCTTTCAAGAGATTACCCTTCCTAGGGTGCCAAATTTGACTTTCACGAAACTGTGTTTGGACCCTCTAGCACTCCATCAGTAACCCTCCTCTATCATTTGAGGTGGTTTCAAAACCTGTAGATCCGATTCACCTTTCTACCTATTTCCAAACCATGATGTATCCACTTTTATACTTTCATGGGATTTCCCTCCCTGGGGTGCCAAAGTTGACTTTCACGAAACTGTGTTTGGACATTCTAGCACTCCATCAGGAACCCTCCTCTATCATTTGAGGTGGCTTTAAAACCTGTAGCTCCGATTAACGTTTTTACCTATTTCCAAACCATGATGTATCCACTATGACCCTTTCAAGAGATTACCCTTCCTCGGGTGCCAAAGTTGACTTTCACGAAACTGTGTTTGGACCCTCTAGCACTCCATCAGGAACCCTCCTCTATCATTTGAGGTGGCTTTAAAACCTGTAGCTCCGATTCACATTTTTACCTATTTCCAAACCATGATGTATCCACTATGACCCTTTCACGGGATCACCCTTCCTGAGATTCTAAATTTGACATTCACGAAACTGTGTTTGGACCCTCTAGCACTCCATCAGGAACCCTTCTCTATCATTTGAGCTAGTTTTGAGAGCTGTAGCTCCGATTCACATTTTTACCTATTTCCAAACCATGATGTATCCCCTATGACCCTTTCACGGGATTACCCTTGCTGGGGTGCCAAAGTTGACTTTCATGAAACTGTGTTTGGACCCTCTAGCACTCCATCAGGAACCCTCCTCTATCATTTGAGCTGCTTTTAAGAGCTGTAGCTCCAGTTCACATTTTTAACTATTTCCAAACCATGATGTATCCACTATGACCCTTTGACGGGATTACCCTTGCTGGGGTGCCAAAGTTGATTTTCACGAAACTGTGTTTGGACCCTCTAGCACTCCATCAGAAACCCTCCTCTATCATTTCAGCTGGTTTTTAGAACTGTAGCTCCGATTCACATTTTCACCTATTTCCAAACCATGATGTATCCCCTATGACCCTTTGACGGGATTACCCTTCCTGGGGTGAAAAAAGTTGACTTTCACGAAACTGTTTGTTAAATCTCTAGCACTCCAGCAGGAACCCTCCTCTATCATTTGAACTGGTTTAAAAACCTGTAGCTTCCATTCACCTTTTTACCTATTTCCAAACCATGATGTATCCCCTATTACCCTTTCACGGGATTACCCGTCCTGGGGTGCCAAAGTTGATTTTCACGAAACTGTGTTTGGACATTCTAGCACTCCATCAGGAACCCTCCTCTATCATTTGAGGTGGCTTTAAAACCTGTAGCTCCGATTCAACTTTTTACCTATTTCCAAACCATGATGTATCCACTATTACCCTTTCAAGAAATTACCCTTCCTAGGGTGCCAAAGTTGACTTTCACGAAACTGTGTTTGGACCCTCTAGCACTCCATCAGTAACCCTCCTCTATGATTTCATCTGGTTTTGAGAGCTGTAGCTCCGATTCACATTTTTACCTATTTCCAAACCATGATGTATCTACTATTATACTTTCACGGGATTACCCTTCCTGGGGTACCAAAGTTGATTTTGACGAATTTGTGTTTGGACCCTCTAGCACTCCATCAGGAACCCTCCTTTATCATTTGAGCTGGTTTTAAAAGCTGTAGTTCCGATTCACCTTTTTACCTTTTTCCAAACCATGATGTATCCACTATGACCCTTTCACGGGATTACCCTTCCTGAGATTCTAAATATGACTTTCACGAAACTGTGTTTGGACCCTCTAGCACTTCATCAGGAACCCTTCTCTATCATTTGAGCTAGTTTTGAGAGCTGTAGCTCCGATTCACCTTTTTACCTATTTCCAAACCATGATGTATCCCCTATGACCCTTTCACGGGATTACCCTTGCTGGGGTGCCAAAGCTGACTTTCATGAAACTGTGTTTGGACCCTCTAGCACTCCATCAGGAACCCTCCTCTATCATTTGAGCTGGTTTTAAGAGCTGTAGCTCCAGTTCACATTTTTAGCTATTTCCAAACCATGATGTATCCACTATTACCCTTCAACGGGATTACCCTTGCTGGGGTGCCAAAGTTGACTTTCACGAAACTGTGTTTTGACCGTCTAGCACTCCATCAGAAACCCTCCTCTATCATTTGAGCTGGTTTTAAGAGCTGTAGCTCCGATTCACATTTTCACCTATTTCCAAACCATGATGTATCCCCTATGACCCTTTGACGGGATTACCCTTCCTGGGGTGCCAAGGTTGACTTTCACAAAACTGTGTTTGGACCCTTTAGTACTCCGTCAGGAACTCTCCTCTATTATTTGAGCTGGTTTTAAAACCTGTAGCTCCCATTCACCTTTTTGCCTATTTGTAATCCAGGATGTATCCCCTATTACCCACATGAAAAAAATGTTGGTTTACAAACATTCACAAAATTTAATGTCATATTTAGAAACATTTACGATTGTAAAGGTGATGTTTAGAAGGCTTGTAAAGGTTTTTAAAGTTAGGAAGGATTTTACAGCTACCTCTTTCACTTTTGCCATTTCTCAAGAATCCCCATGACTCTTTACACTTACTAATTTATTATTTCTTTGGTTCTGTTAGAGTTCGTAATGTTGATATGCATAATGGATCTTGCATGTGACGTATTTATTCATGAAAACTGAAGGAATAAGCCATATTTTGTGTAGTCAATTTGTGCTTTATATCAATGCAACTGCGTCTGGTTGGTGAAAACATGAAAGTTCATGTGTACGGCCAGCATTGATCCATATACGAAATACTTGTGCCTGTTAAAACAGATGTCTTGCCTTTCTTCGAGATCATCATCCCAAGCTCATTCCGATGATTTTACCACTCTACTACATGGGAACTATATGCATTCTGTAAATAACACCTGTCACTAGACCTTTTATGTTGGTGCTCATTAACGGTGTTATGCAATTGGCGTATTGAAGAAATCTCATAAACATGTCAATAGATAATTGGTTGTGATGTCAGTACGTGGGGATTGGAGCAAGTAGTCAAATGAATTAATAAAAATCATTGTGTAACAAGATTTATATAATCATTTACAAGAATTATGTTACAGAATATTTAAATGGTGAGTGCCGGTCTATCATTTGTTTGTTATGTTCGGCGTACATAAATTTTTAATTTATGATTCATACATAAAACATAACTTACATAACTGTACAATCTGCTTTGCATTTGATGACTTTCGTGAATATAAGAAATTCTTAAAGTGCTACACAATCATACATCGTCAGTGTCAACAGTGATAGTTCACTTCATACACAACTGACCCAACAAGATGGGAAAAAACTTTTCCATACTCTGTTATGGTCTTCCTTTTTGCTTGAAGATGTCTTTTGTCTTAAGTCTATGGTTACTTCGGTGAGCATCCACAATTTTACCATCAAGACATCAAAAATAATTATCTTACCAATAACATTCTCGTAAATGCTCTATATTGATACAATTAGTTTGTATGTGTGGAATGCACTTTACAAAGGTAAATAAACCAAAGTTCTAATACAAGATTATCAAATGACAAACCACGAGGTTAATTCTTCAATCATATATAGTATCAAATCTAAAAGAAGCAGTGACGAAGAGGTAGGCAGATCTTAAGATGGACAGATTATTAGATCAGATAATTCACTATTTCCATATAAGATTGTCTTCAAGCTTTACCCATGTTTGTTACTCAAATTTATATACAGATGTGACAACACATGCTGCATTTAAATTTTGTATTGCATGTTGTATGGTACCGGTGTCGATATAAACTGTAAAGCTGTTCACAATCCCATGTCATGTTTTACCAATAAAAAAACAAACACAATAATTAAGCACAAAAATGAGATGTGTAAATCATTCCCTCTGTTGGTGATGGCTGTGCGGGATTAATTAAACGACCAAACCCAGTTGAGCATGCCTTATAATTCTCTTACTCTTAAAATAAACAACTTCAGTCCAAAGAGGATACCACTAGTGGGATTATTTGGCCGATTTGAGTTAGTGTTTTGATAACGCTTAGTCTTGATGAACAATAGTCTATTTCAACAACATGGTCAATTGGTAAAATTCATATTAAAGTGACATACCTTTATTTACATGTTTCACAAACCGTTGTGTACACGCACGTGCACTGTCCATTGTATTTCTTGGTTGGAGAAGTCACAGAGGGGAAGAGTAACTCAAAGTAATTTGATGACCTTTTGAGATCTAAATACATATATCAACGCCCGATGGGAAAATGCAGTTGATCATTGCACACCAACATACGGACATTTTTGCCATCGTGAATTTGAGACTTTACATCTACAAAGCCGTTCAGAATGTCTGTCAGCGATATTTCTTCAGAGGCCACATTCAGCTCAGGTGAGTATATTGCAGATGATGCAAGTATATTATTTGTAAAATCAGTAAGGCAACCCTGATGATGCCATGTGTTCCCTCAGCAGCATGGTTGTTGAGAAATCTTACACTCAAGACTACCATATCATTTAGCAGGGAGCTCAATATACAGAGTCGTAGAGTATCCCTGCCATTCAGTAAGTGTTTAGTATATTGAATCACGATATGAGAACAACAGCCCGACTAATTGGCTGATCAAAGGTTTATTACATGTCATAAATATCCTTCCTGGGACTTAATCAGGCTATGGGGATGGAATATATTGTCCTGGTAACACCAGCTGTTTTTTTAAGGTTGAGCTGAAGGATTACCTGTTGCATGTAATTTCAATCATAATGTATAATCAGTATAAGACTGATTTTGGACACATTCTTACAGATGTAAAATGTTCTGTTGTATGGTTTAAGAGATAGGTTTCATCCAAAACAACAATGACGGAACAATACAGACTAATCCCAGTATTCATGCATATACGTATTCTGGGTTCCCATATCACACGTCATTATATGGATGGAATAGTGACTTTAATAGATATATCCTTTTCCAAATCGCTAAGGCATTTCAAAATCGAATTTCAAAACACAAATATATTTTAAAAACTAAATTGATTGTTTATTCTTTTGTAAATGTTTGCAACGCTTTCAGACAAGATATTCTTATACGATGTTGTATTAGCAGTAATTCGACTTTATTTAAGACTTTAGCTGTAATACCTGCAAGTCATTTTGTTAGGTTTTTCAAAATGCTAATTGCATTTTCCCCATGAATTTACTTTCACAGACAACTGTGAGGCAGGCTCTACGGAATGCTCAGTCTGTAGGAGGAATGACCCTAAATCCACAACAGACGTAAGAATATACTAGAATATGATTTAAATACAGTAACTGCAAGAGTTTCAATGCATTAAACCATTCAACAAGTAAAACTTCAGGTGTTTCTACAGTAACCTCGACATGAATTTATCTTCATTGTGCTGACAATAAATTTAGAATTGTATTTTTTTAGGCTGGAAACAGGACAGAATAAGGACGCTAAGGCAGCTCTCCGTGTTATTCCGCACGCTGAGTTTCAAGGTATTGCAGTTCTGCTTAATGCTCTGTCCTATATGCATCAGTGCACAACAAACAATGAGCACAACCCACTGTCATATAAATAAGAATGCTCATTTCTTGAGCTCCAAACAGTAAAATTATGTAACAAAATGTGATGTTCATGGGCGATTTTGTTCAACCGTTTGAATCGGGTGCATGTGTTTGGTGACGACTTCTTGCTATAATTCTGTAATCACTCTATAATATACGTCAGTTTTATTGAAACATAAAGTTTCTGTCAGGGTATTGTATTTTGTTTGTTGCAGTGGCTTTGACAAGATGTTTGCAGACAAAAATGGAAACCGTCTCAAGAAAGAAAAGACAACCAAAACAAACACAATGATTTCATGAGAAGAAGTTCCAGAAAAACTACAGTAAGTAAACATGAAAACCAATTTAAATAGCTTTCGGGAATCAAGAATTAGATGAAAAGTTTTTAAGAGGATGCACTACATCATATTGACTGTTTTCTTCAGAAATCGAGTCGAAGGGATGCAAGTATTAACGAATGCACAGCTACAATGCTACCCCATTGTTTTGGATTGTATATTTGATAATAATGTGTAACATATTTTCCGTAAATTTGTAAATGGAATGTTTTTGTATGAAATTTAATCTTCCTCTTGTTATAATCTGTAAATAAACATCTAGTGTAAGCTTGACACTGTCTATATGTTTTGGGATAATTTAATTTGCATGAAAGACGAGAGTATTATAAACGTGAAAGAAATTCCGCATTAAAGAATACCATTTCCATCAACAGTGCAGTATTGACCATAGAGCACTATCAAACGAACATCAAATTTATTTCAATGTTAGGATAGGCTAAATTCCTTGTTCACGCGTCATAAACCAAATTCAGCACATTGCAACTTTCACCACCTAAACAACCCACTCCTCGGCGCATTATCGCGATGATGACACTGCAAGATGTCAAACCAGCCTACAACTCCTCAGAAACAATTTCAAAATGTTTTTATCCAATAAAGATGTAGCAGAGTAGCGAGGGAAATGGAAGCAGTGTGACTCGCCACACCTCAAATATGGTTCCTATGCCATGTGAATAATAACCTGACAATGCACAAAGTCGAACGAAGGCCATTCTGTGTTTTTACAGGCACAAGGTGGATAAGAACTTACTAGTATTTGGCGTTACCACAATTGATCACGAGATAAAAAAAACCTCCAAAACATATGAAATATCAACATGTCAAATATTCCACCACTATAAGTATTAGTAACATATATTCCATTATATCAGTTCTGCTGTTTGTAAGAAAATAAAAAAAATACAAGCATACAGTCGCGATTCAGAAGTGCAATATGTTGTACCAGGGAGCCTATACAGAGTATTGTAGAGTATCCCTGGTTGAACTTGGACTTTCGTCCCCGGGAGACCAAACCCAGTCATAGATGGTGGATGTGCACTCAAGTGTAATGACGGCTACCGATTGTCTGCTTCATTTGCTCATACGCCGAGGGCTCACAAGGTAGGGCCCATTGTGTGTTAAGAACGATGATGTGTTGGATGGGCATTTTAGAAGTATGGCGAGTCACAAAAAAGTAAGATTCTTTATGGATAACAACTTTTTGTATTGTATATGATGCGTCGTTTCACTATGGATTGATATTCCGTTGTCAAACAAAATCATATACACTATGTTGTTATCCATAAAGAATGTATGTAGAGATGTTGGGTTTTGTAAACCCATCGCTGAATTTGCGTTCGATCCAATAAAAAATCATCTCAGCAGAGATGGTGAACGACTGGGAACTGTAATTCGTCCAAGTACAAAGCAGGACTTGAAACTGACAAGCGTTTGTACAAGTTTCCGTGAGATCCAATCATCCGAGAAAAACGGATGTAGTTTCTTTGCAACCCACAGACATAAAAACATGTCCTATGTACAAGTATCACACCTGCTTTATTACATAATGTGGCTGAGACAGGACTCGGATGCATGAGTCATCAATCAATTTATTTTGTTTATGGCGTATAGCCTGATAGGTGTTAAGTTTAAATTGCATGTGGTCAATGATTGAAGCTGTGTATTGCATATTGACTTTAGCAGACAGGCAGCCATACATATAGGTGTCAATAAACCAGACATTAAGCTTTCTCTGTGAAAGAGGCTTCTTCTTACAATCAACATGTTTTTATGTAACGAGTAGAGTATTTACTTGTTTGTGTACACAACCAAGATTAGACTACTGCTCACGACCGCATACTCCGGGCATGCATACTGTTTCAAGCTCCGTGAACCTATTCACTGCGCATGCGGTATGGGCGCAGCGCAGAACAACTGTTGAAACAACTTCTTCCCCCAGCGCTGGGGAAACTTAGTGAATCGATTGAACTCCGAATTCGCGGGTTTTTTTCTCTTTATAGGTTGAATTGGCATTTTTTATGTTTTGTTTCGGTAACTGCATACCAAAAAGTATCAGAATCTGCTAAGTTGTGTTTTCCTTTTTCATGTGACCTTTTAGAACGTTTCGTTCCATGAGATAACCTATCAAAATAATACAACATATCAATAATGTAATATGTTCCAGGGTGGGCAGTTCTCTCTGGAGGTCTTGATGTGCTCATGTATGTCAGTGCCGGTGTGCCATGCATTGGTGGAAGTGATGGTTATGTCTCATGTAAGCCTGTGGTGGTGCACCATGCATTGGTGGATTTTGGGGTGTAGTCATGTATATCAGCGGTGGTGTGTCATGCTTTGGTGGATTTTGTGGTGTACTCATGGATGTCGGTGGCGGTGCACCATTCATTGGTGGATGTTGTGATGTAGTCATATGCATGTATACCGGTGGTGGTGCCCATGCCGGTGGGGGTGTGCCATCCATTGGTGGATGTGATGGTTTTGTCTCATGTATGCATGTGGTGGTGCCCCATGCATTGGTGGATGTTGTGGTGTACTCATGTATACCAGTGGCGGTGTGCTTGTATTGGTGGATGTTGTGGTGTACTCTTGTATGCCGGTGGCGGTGTGCCATTCATTGGTGGATGTGATGGTTATGTCTCTTGTATGATGCTGGCGGTGCACCATGCATTGGTGGATGTTGTGGTGTAGTCATGTATATCAGTGGTGGGGTGCCATTCATTGGTGGATGTGATGGTGTACTCATGTATGTCGGTGGCGGTGTGCCATGCATTGGTGGATGTTGTGGTGTACTCATGGATGCCGGTGGCGGTGCAAAATGCATTCGTGGAGGTTGTGATGTACTCATGTATGCCGTAGGTGGTGCCCCGTGCATTGGTGCATTTTGTGGTGTACTCATGTATGCCGGTGGTGGTGCACCATGCATTGGTGGATGTTGTGGTGTAGTCATGTATATCAGTGGTGGGGTGCCATTCATTGGTGGATGTGATGGTTATGTCTCTTGTATGAGGCTAGTGGTGCGCCATGCATTGGTGGATGTGATGGTGGTGTACTCATGTATGTCGGTGGCGGTGCAAAATGCATTCGTGGATGTTGTGGTGTACTCATGGATGCCGGTGGCGGTGTGCCATTCATTGGTGGATGTTGTGGTGTAGTGGTGTATGTCAGTGGCGGTGTGCCATGCATTGGTGGAAGTGATGGTTATGTCTCATGTAAGCCTGTGGTGGTGCACCATGCATTGGTGGATGTTGGGGTGTAGTCATGTATATCAGCGGTGGTGTGCCATTCATTGGTGGATGTGATGGTTATGTCTCTTGTATGAGGCTGGCGGTGTGCCATGCATTGGTGGATGTCGTGGTGTACTCATGGATGTCGGTGGCGGTGCACCATTCATTGGTGGATGTTGTGATGTAGTCATGTATACCGGTGGTGGTGCCCATGACGGTGGGGGTGTGCCATCCATTGGTGGATGTGATGGTTTTGTCTCATGTATGCATGTGGTGGTGCTCCATGCATTGGTGGATGTTATGGTGTACTCATGTATACCAGTGGCGGTGTGCTTGTATTGGTGGATGTTGTGGTGTACTCATGTATGTCGGTGGCGGTGTGCCATTCATTGGTGGATGTGATGGTTATGTCTCTTGTATGATGCTGGCGGTGCCCCATGCATTGGTGGATGTTGTTGTGTACTCATGTATGCCGGTGGCGGTGCACCATGCATTGGTGGATGTTATGGTGTACTCATGTGTGCCGGTGGTGGTGCACCATGCATTGGTGGATGTTGTGGTGTAGTCATGTATATCAGTGGTGGGGTGCCATTCATTGGTGGATGTGATGGTTATGTCTCTTGTATGAGGCTAGTGGTGCGCCATGCATTGGTGGATGTGATGGTGGTGTGCTCATGTATGTCGGTGGCGGTGCAAAATGCATTCGTGGATGTTGTGATGTACTCATGTATACCGGTGCAGGTGCCCCATGTCGGTGGGGGTGTGCCATCCATTGGTGGATGTGATGGTTTTGTCTCATGTATGCATGTGGTGGTGCTCCATGCATTGATGGATGTTATGGTGTACTCATGTATGCCGGTGTCGGTGCGCCATGCATTGATGGATGTTGTGGTGTGCTCATGTATACCAGTGGCGGTGTGCCATGCATTGGTGGATGTTGTGGTGTAGTGGTGTATGTCAGTGGTGGTGTGCCATTCATTGGTGGATGTGATGGTTATGTCTCTTGTATGAGGCTGGTGGTGCACCATGCATTGGTGGATGTTATGGTGTACTCATGTATACCAGTGGTGGTGCGCCATGGATTGGTGGATGTCGTGGTGTACTCATGTATGTCAGTGGTGGTGTGCCATTCATTGGTGGATGTGATGGCTATGTCTCTTGTATGAGGCTGGCTGTGCCCCATGCATTGGTGGATGTTGTGGTGTACTCATGTATGCTGGTGGCGGTGCCCCACGCATTAGTGGATGTTGTGGTGTACTCATGTATGCCGGTGGTGGTGCGCCATGCATTGGTGGATGTTTTAGTGTCCCATGTAATGCCGGCGGTGGTGCGCCATGCATTGGTGAATGTGATGGTGGTGTCTCATTTACATGTATTGTGGTGTACGATGCTGAGATGATTTTTTTGACTTTAAACAAAACGTAAACCAGACTTAGTGAAATTAATATTTCGAATCCACGTCATTTTATCTTGCAACTGAAAATTTAAGTCTTAGAATTTTATTCAACTTAGGATAGAAGTTGTTTAACAAACGATTATAGATTCAAATCGTGATTACTGGTTTGTATTGCAAGGAGGTAAGCGCAGCAGTTAGAACAGTGAAACAAGTGCACGTGCGGTACGCGATGAGCGTTAACTTAGACCAACCCAATTTCCCGACGTTTTATTTAATGTGCACCTCAGACCCCCTGTAATAGAAACAAAGAAAGTGATTTGAAATTACGATCGTTTGTTTAACAACTTTCATCTTAAGTTGAATAAACTTCTGGGAATTAAATGTTCAATTGGCAAGGTATAAAATTATAAGAAATTTGCCATCGTTATTTCATTTAATTCGATTTACGTTTTTGTATAAAGAGACATTCATCGGTACGCTTTCACGGCAAACGGATTATAATCACGAAAGCGATGAACAGTGATAAGCACATCACAATTTACAACATTCCCACCCACGGACGACAGTTTGTTTTAATTCATTTACATTGAATGTTCCATACCCCTTTGTCACTTTGGGTTTAACTTGTAATTTTAAATTTACAATGGGTTATACCTGTATTGTATTAGCCGTTGATTATGTTTTAGCTATAATGTCTTACATAAATACATCTGCAATTAATGAAAGAAAATTTTGTTTCGTTTTCTTTCAATAATGAATATTACCAGGTCTTACTTGGCTCACGCTAACTAAGAAAACATGCCTCCGTGCAAACACTTGTGATTGAGGTGCTGTCAATAGCTCTAATCCTTTGTTTCGGGTTCGGCGACTGGGATTAGGTTGCGTAAGCGAGCGACCCGAAGCGAGCGACTGAAGCCCGCTTGGAGTTTGAGCACCCACCTATAGTGACGTGAAATATTCGTCGTGGGGACAGAAAGTCTTGAAATCCTGTAGAGGTAGGACGACTTCATGGATTCTTCGGAAGGGCGACAGAGGACCATACAGGTAGGTGTTTCCATATCTATTTGGAAGAAAATATGCATCTTCATGGTTTTTGTTAAAGGTCACATGCAACCAAAAAATCAAACATAATTAAAACACATATATCACTTATTCATGACATATAATATACACTGCTCCTTTTAAAAAAATAGATAAACACAATTATAAGCGTACAATCGCGATTCAAAAGTGCAATATTTTGTACTTGGGCTTACTTCCCCCGAAACGAAGCCCTCGGGAGACCGAACCCAGTCATAGCGGGTCGATATGCACTCAAGTGAAACGACGGCTTCCGATTGGCTGTTTCATTTGCTGATATGCTAGGTTTCATTGTGTGTACAGAAAGATGATCTGTTTGATGGGCATTTTAGAAGTATAGCCAGTCACCAGAAAGTAAAATTCTTTATGGATAACAACTTCTTTTAGTGTATTTGATCCGTCGTTTCAGTATGGATTCATATACAATTGTCAAACAAAATCACATACACTAAAATCAAACAAAATCATATACACTAAAAGAAGTTGTTATCCATGAAGAATGTATATAGAGATGTTGGGTTTGGAAAATACATTTTCTCTGAATTTGCGCTCCATCCAATAAAAAAATCATGTCAGTAGAGATAGTAAACTACTGCGCGGCTGGAATCTGTCATTCGTCCAAGTACAAGGCAGGACTTGAAACTGACAAGAGTTTGCACCAGTTTCCGTCAGATCCAGTCATCCGAAAAAAATGGATGCAGTTTGTTTGCAACCCACAGACATAAAAACATGTCATGTGTATCACACGTGCCTAATTACATAATGTGGCAGACACGGGACTCGGGTGCACGAGTCATAAATCAGCTTATTTTCTTTATGTCGTATAGTCTGATAGGTGTTAACTTCAAATCGCACGTGGTCAATGACTGAAGCTGTGTATTGCATGTTGTCTTTAGCAGACAGACAGGCAGGCAGACATATAGGTGTGAATAAACCAGACACTGAGCTTTCTCTGTGACAGAGACTGCTCACCACAATCAACAAGTTTTTTTTATGTAACGAGTAGATTATTTACTTGTTTGTGTACACAACCAAGATTAGACTACTGCTCACGACCTCAGACGCTGGGCATGCATACTGTTTCAAGCTCCGCGAATCTATTCACTGCGCATGCGTTATGGACGCAGCGCAGCACAGCTGTTGAAACCAGTTTTCCCCCCAGCGCTGGGGGGAATTTAGTGAAACGTTTGAACTCCGATTTCGCGGGCTTTTTTTTCATCGCGTTTTTTTCAACTTTATAGATTGAATTGGCATTTTTCATTATTCGTTTCAGTAATTGCATACCAAAAGGTACCAGAATCTGCAAAGTTGTGTTTTACGTTGCATGTGACCTTTAATATACAGGGCACACTCATTCTGTCATAGTACACAGCCCTTTAGGTATAGATGGGAAAGGTTGATACTGGTTTCTGCATGTAAACGGAGTGGTAGTGTAGCCTAGTTGTTCAAGTGTAGACACGTCATGTTCAGTACCATTGTTCGAGTCCTCACTTAAATATTATGTCCCACGCCCACTTATGAGGCAAGTCGTTGGAATATTGCCCAAAGCGGCAGAGAACAACACTTACTCGCTGTTGTTAATGCAATCTACAAACGCGAGAAATGTGATTACTGATGCTTATGCATGACTCATTTCTTTCAGACGCAGGAACCCTGGCACACTCTGGATTTGGTGTTGTGTCACTCTAAACCCTTCCACCTGGACTTTAGTACACTGACTTTCCGAGGGTCCGATGGGATGAGCTTTTGTCTCATGGTGGCTCCATTGTGCGTCTGCTCTCCGCGTAGCCCCCTGCCGAGCGTACATGGAGTAGGTTCGGTGCTAGGGCCTGACTGTACAGTCAGGATGGTTGTTACAGCAACCCAGCTAGTTTAGGGTTGGCACACTCTGTGGCCCCAGTCTTTTCAGCACCCCCAGTAGACCCAATGCTGACTGCACTTGACTGGTAGATTAGGGGTTAGTGTAGATAGGGCCCCCTTCGTGCATGCCCTGTACGATGCTATCTATAGATAGTATAACTTAGTGTTAACCCACCATTCCGTCCTTCAATAGGTAGTTCGAGGCAAAGCAAGTCCCGGATGGTCACTTTGAAAGTCAGTGTACTGGCCACCTGCTGGTAAAGCATTCACTATTTCAGTTTAAAACTTAAGTTAAATTATGTTTTTCACGTCCCGACATATTTGCTTTGCATTTAAATGTAAGGGGATCGTCGAATACCCGAATGGTTAAAGCGTTCGCTCATGACGTTCCAAACAACCCTAAGTAGTATAGGGAATGGGGGTTCTGGCTCACTTTCAAGAAATGTCTCTACAAAGCCTTATTTACTAAATAAGGCTTTGGTTGGGTCATTAGCTCTTGCTACTATTACCCCTACTACAAAAAAGTTGGCGGTAATTACTGTGCCTTGGTAGGAGGTAACACTGTGCCGATCAATAATTCTTCTCTTACAAATCCCCTACCCGGCCCATCCCTCAAGTAGTATAAGTTAGGTTCGTCGGCTTTCATATCCACTTTATCTATGTTGTAAGTTTTGACTGACCATATAGGATCGGTGGCTCGCTTACGGCTATCGCCCTCGTGTTCCCCCGGCTGGTATAGATACCTCACTAGGGCCCTATCTGGTATTTGTTTCTCCTTCCCACGCAATGGAGCGGCCGACTCTGCAACTATTGATTTTAGTTTGATAGCGTCTGCCGGTTTCTTACCGGTGAGACGGGTGACTTCATGGTTGATTGCCGACACCACCTTGGGTAACCTCGTGACCCATTCAGTCGATCGTTTTCCAGGGGTGGTCATCTCCCTAGCATACTGATAGCCGAACAAGCGCTCAGCCAAAGTTCTATTAAATCTCTCAACTATGGCTTGGCTGCGATGGGCTCCGGCCGTGCCACGCCTGACCTTTGTATCGTGTTTGGCTAGCAGTTGTGACACGGCACCCATGAACTCCCGTCCGGGGTCAACTTGCAGCTCTGTTGGCCACGTCAGTGGGCTGCGTTTGTATATGCGTTCAAATCCTCTGGCTACCTGGGCCGAATCTTTCGTGGTCAAGGGTTCGGCTTCCTTGTAACGACTGGCTACATCCACTACGGTTAAGGCATACTTGTACCTCTTGTCGTGGGGTAGGAACAGTAGGTCTGCCTGGTGAATGCTATTAGGTATGTTAATACCGAACCTCCTTCTAGGCACGTAGCGTGGTGCCGGCAAATAGATCTGCCACAGGGCTTGTTTTTCAAGCCACGCTTTGGCTTCCTCCGGGGGTACTCGCGCTAGTTTAGCTAGCTTATCTACTGCGCTAGCTCCTTTCCAGTACCCACGCGGGCTGTAGTAAATAGCCTCAAATTTTTTCATGTCCATACGCGTATGTGTTTATACCATCAATAGCTATCCAACGTTTCGTGTCCATAGGCGACAGGGACGTCTTGTTTATAGTCAGTCCGTATATCTTATGTCCATCACTTCTAAGTGTGTTCATTTTATGTCTAAAGGTACGGGTCTTGAACAGGGCTTCCTTGAATCTGGCGTGTTTGATGTGTTGTTTCACCACATACTTCTTAACCCCCTTAGCCTTCCGGATCTCACTATTGTCGGCTTTCAGTATGGAGTACATCTTAGGTCTCAAACCTATGTACTCGGCTATGGGCGTGCCAGCACACTCGTCCTTCATCTTACCTAGGACCTTTTTATTTACCGTACTGTGTAGGGTATGGGTCTTAGGGTAGTCGCTGGTGTCGTATAAATCGAGGTGTTTCTTCATGTCCTCGTACACGTCCTCGGTTCGAATCTCCATCAGCAGGGAATCCGTGTCAGTGTACAGCACTTCACACCTGTCGCCGTACTGTTTCTTGAGCTCGTTGTAGTAAAAGTCGTACATCAGGTGTTTGGATAAATCGAGGATGCTCATCCCCACGTAAACAGGCCGGTTGAATTTTATGTGGCTTTTCTTCATGTGTAGGGCAACCAGGTTGTCTTTGAATATCTTACTACGGTTGAATGCCGGATTGGCTATCAATTTCCTGAGCTTGTCTTCCTCACTAGATCTAACCAGCTTCACGGTCACGCGTTTCCTCAGGTTCTCCATAGTCTTACCAAACACCGAGTTGTTCATGAGCTTGTAGAGATTTTTCTCAAAATCACTGGTGGCTTTTTTTCGTAGGTCTGTGTTCATTCTGATGTAGGGCTCCATCCATGGGCTCTGGTCGAACATGAGCACCCTGTGTATTTTGGTCAGCCTCATACCCAACGACAGGTACAGCTGTAGGTTGCGATAGTGAACGATGTACTTGGTCTTATTCATTAAGTTAGGCACGAGTTTTTCAACGTCTGTCACACGCCCACCTGACAAGTTATGTTGGTACTCAGACATCCAGTCTGGGTTAACCCTCATACGTTCGGGGGCCAGGGGGTAGCTGTTGTGTGATGTGTGTAATTCCTTGGGATACTCTAAGTCAACTTCGAGGATATACCCTTTGTTCGAATCTGGTGCAACCCCCATAACATCAACGTGGGGTACCCATTCGAATCCCCCTGTAGGTAGATACTGGCTCATGGCCCAGCCGTACAGGTTGTTTGCGTCGAGGTATAGAATGTGATTGGTTGGTTTGTTAGGATCGTAACCTTTCACGTATTGATTATTTGCTTTCGCGTATCGTTTGGATGCCATGGAAATACCACCTCGCAAGCCTTTCTCAATGAATAGGTGCATGTCGTAATCTGTGAGCAATTCCAAATTAACTCCGGTCTTTTTAAGCAGGGCGTCCCACGACAGACCTGGGCTGGTGTAATACCATGCGGGGTCGAGTTTATACTGCTTTAAACAGGTCCGCCTGAACGTTTCAAACACGTCGGCTAACAGCAGTACATCTGTCCTCAAGTACAGGTCGTGATAATCACCCAGGTTCTTACAACCCAGTTTATTCCATACGTTAGTCGCGTGCGAGTAATCATCTCGTGAGACGGACGCCTCATTCAGCTTGCTATAAAAGCAGTCAATAGGGGGTAGTCTGGTCTCGGTGAACTTGGCCCAACTATCTATGTACTCATAGGGGTACACACCCTTCCTCATAAGCAGGGGTCTAGTCTCGGCGTCTGTGTATCGATCGGTGATAGGGAAGGTATTGTTGGCCTTGACCAGACTGTCGAGTGACGACAGGAGGAACTGAAACGAGTCAATGAACCTAAGTCCGTTTAAGCTGAAGGAGATGTATCTCTCCATGTTGTTGGGGATGCATGTTATATTACCATCGATTTTCGCGATGGCCTGCATGATCAAGTGTGAGTCGTACCCTCTCAAGTTGTGAAAGACAACGGGGATGTTTATTGTCTTAGGGTTGATTTTAAGCTTGAGGTTGCACGCGCTGTGAGCGGCGCCTCTATACTTACCAGTTATGTGACAGTGATCTCTCACCGAATCACCGTTAAGTGGTGAGTCGCACACGTGACAGTTAGTGCTACTAGCGTGAGCTAGCCTGTCGGCTCGGGTCATACGCATGGGAGCGATTCTATACAATGCATTCCTAATAATTTTTTCTTCCTCCTGCAAACACTTTAGAAACCTTTCAGCCGCGTCAGGCCCCCTATACACTACCGGAGCTTTCGTTTCCCCGTCACAACGGACGACAATGTATCCAAACGAACAGGCTTTATGCTCTTGTGTCTTGTGGGTGAAGCTACCCCCACTAGGGGGTGTGGGGGAATCCCCACCCACAACTAAGGCTTCGAAGTCGGCGTATATAATATAAGGTACAGACATTTGGTTCTTGTGGTTACTGAATTTTAGGATATTTTCACCTTCCTTAGGCATGTCGACTCGTATGGCCGTCTGCCCCACACCTTGACAATCATCCCGGTGGGATTCTAATAAATCAGCTCGACTGAAACCGTGTAGGCATCGTTCACAGAAGTGGGTCTTTTCTCTGTGTGCCGATTGGTCGTGCAACAACCGGCTGAGATGTTTTATCCATGTGTAGTGATACTTTTCACCTCGCTGGATCATGAATATATTGATAACTTGACGATCCTTCACCGGGCTGACCCTGTGTACTATTGTTGTGTTGCCTTCGTGCCCAAAGACATTTATAGCCAGATTGTTCTGTTTTTCTACTTTAGTGATCTGGGATATTGGGGTGGGTTCATCTATACCATCCCAATTAAGCCCATCATCTTGGGGATAGCTAGAAAGCCTATCTGAATTCTTGCCAGCTGGAAATAAGGCTGACCTGATAGCTAACCTAAGGCAATCGTTTCCTCTATTCTTAACGTTTACTATGGCATGTTTGTTCCTATAGTAGGGAGGCAAGGCTAGGTATGACCCGCCTCTGAACGGCACGTAGTTAGCTATGTCTAGATAGACATTATCGATTTTATCTACAGCCCACCCGGACCCCAAGTGTGTGTAGCGTTCTAGGTATTCTCGTATCTGCTGAAAACTTGTATCGATTGATGTATCAATGGTCTCTGCATGTGTGACGACCTCTTGTTGACCTCGGAAGTAAGGCTGAACATACTCAGTGGTACTCCCAACCTGCTTATCGAGCGACATTTTCACTGTGATCTGAAACTTGATACTTCCTAGGTTATTTAGTTCCTGGTTGACCTTATCAGCTATCAGAGGCTTGATATCTGTAATGTCTATGTTTCTATCAACGTGCATGCGCCAACCTCTCAAATAGTTACCTACAGCGCGCTCAGTGCGCACGAACTGTAGGTCAATAGCTCTATTCTGTCGTAATAATTCTACAAGCTGTGGTTTTCTCATACGGGAATACCCGCCTAAACCCAAATCGTGTGCCTCGGCTTTCAGTTGTTTTACAGTGGGAGGTTTTGCTACGGGGGCATGTGATAACAATGCGGTTAACCCGGCTCTCCCCAGGTTTGAATAACCCGTGTGCCCAAGCTGTTTCGCTTGAGCTTTTAATTGTTTTACCGTAGGAGGGGCTTCTAAACCTAGTAATCTCAACAATGCTGACTTCCGCATTCTAGAATACCCGATAACACCTCTCTGTTTTGCGACCCTCTTGAGCTCGCTTACAGTAGACATCGTGTTTACACCTAAGAGAACTAATGTCTAATTGGTTCACAGTAACCTTATTAAAAAATATTTCAATCCAGAAGAGGCCAAACTCGGGCAGCCGGGTCCAATTCTAGTAATTCTGTCAAATCGTCCCACGTACCTGGTAAAATATATAGTGTGGCTGTTTCAATCCAGCACTCGCCTTGGTTATAGTATTCACTTAGACTTGAAAAACGTTCTATATGGTATTGAGTCGCGATATCCCGCTCCCATTCGAAGGGGTGAGTATACTTAAAACCCTCTTTAATCCATACCACGTCCAATATTATCTTAAATCTGAAGCTTCCCCATAAAGCCAGTTCATATTTGAATATGTTTTTAATCACACTTTCCGCAGACATAGCTATACGTAGGTGTGTATAATCTCTAATTGGTTCACAGTAAGGGGAGGTAACTCTTAAGTGGCTATCTTGAGCAGTCGCCTACGTTCTTTTATGTAGCCTTTTTTATTCTCGTATATGAGTTGATGTCTGACTACGTTCGCTCCGTGAGCTTTACATAAACAGTAGTGCCCTTTAACCCCGATACCACACACAGAACACGTGTAGTTAGGACTTCCCATATGGAAACAACAGAACCCCTGATTCCTGCATTTCCTACCACAGGCCTCGGTCTTCCCCATAAGTATATATTCGCATCGGTATGGAGCGGGTCTCATGTTTACTTATATAGGTATTTTAGTTTAATTGCTTAGCAACCAACGCAGTAGCTGCTATACCCAACACTATGAAGCCCAGTTCACGATTCATTTGTCCCTTGGATGGTGTGTAGTACTGAGCGAGTGTGGGTTTATTGAGCGGTTCCAATTGTTTACCAGTTAGTAGATAGTATTCTTTCATTGCTTCATCGACATCGTAGAATGTTTTAATGGCATGGTTTTCACGCTTGAGTTGTTCGTTAATAAAATCGATCCTCTGGAGGCGTTTTTTAACGTACTCGTCCTGTGCTCTTTGTAATTTCTCAGTAGCGAGATCGTGTCGCTTCCTTTCTTCCTGTATTTCAGCCGCGTGATCATCTCGTAGTTTCGAGAAGAGGAAATTACTCCCGGAAAATGCCAGGGCATTCACTAACGCCCCACCGACCATCATAGCTATCGTGGCCATCCCTATATTTATTTCATTATATTATCAGGTATTATTCCTTGTTTTACTAGGATGTCTTTTGTGGCCATCGCCATACCAAGGTTCATTATGAGCATACCCATATCCTGCAGGTTGAAATCTAGCTTGATAGTTGGTTGTTTAAGCACCATTTTAGTCAACCGAGCGTACCCTACGGCTAGACTAGCGACCACTGTGGCGTGGTATGCGTCGTTGACGAACGTTTTCCCCTCAGACATTATGTATATGATATAAAATATTAAAATTATAACATGATATGCGGGTCGACGGTGGGGGTACCCCCCACAGTGGGGGTTACCACCTCAGGTACCACCTCACGGTGAGGGTTTCCCTCACGTGTATATAACCACGAGATAGCCAAGGCAGCAGTTACACCTACAGCCAACAACAGTCGGGTTGGGTTGGTCACTTTATGTTGGTTACACCACCGTTTTTTACCGGCAGCTACTCTCTTAGGATTCTTCTGTCTGGTTACTGTTGAAGTGGTCTCCACCGTCACCTCGGGACTCACTGTTGGGGGTGGGGTCTCCTCCACTGGGGTCTCCTCCTGTGCAGCATCCATCTATACTATTATTATTATTCTTTCTCTCAAATTGGCAATGTTTTGCCGTGATAATCGCCGCCGTCACTGGAGCCAACAACATACCATATTTGTGGTACAGCCCGCAGCTGATAGAGCTCACGGCGTGTTCGATAAAAGGGTCTTTCTCGAGGTCCTCCCACAGGTAAAGTCGGCGCTCTGGTGGAATGGGAAGGAAATGTGACACAATACCGGTGTATATCTGGGTCATAGCCGATCCTATTGTCTTTGTCATTTCTGCTCCGAGCCGGGACTCGTATCTAGCGTACAGCTTATCGATTTCTTCGGCTGACATTTTGTTAATTTTATCCGGAGTGTAGTCTCCAAAGTAATGTTTGGCTTTGCCGCCAACAGCCAACGCCACCAGTTTCTCTCGCTTGTCATCAGTGGGGCCTGCGGGCGACAATTGTTCGAGCAATTCCTCACACTCCATCTTATAATATAACAAGTAAGATTTAGTTTTAACTATATAATACCCGATGCAGGCAAAACACAGAAAAATGAATGTTAAGTTGCACACGACAAATACTTCAAATATCATAGCTTTGCTTAGCTTTGCTTAGCTTTGCTTAGCTTTTGCTTAGCTTTGCTTAGCATACTATATATGCTACTGGTTGGTCGGTCTTTAGAACGAGCTTAGCGTGTTTAGTTTCAGCGAGCTGTTTCTTCACCCGTTCCCGTTCTAATTTACTCATCACATCGTTCTCTCTCAAACACTCCTCAAACGAATCCCTGTCCTTGCAGTGAAATAAGGCCACCCATCGCGTCTGCTCCCTGAGGTCTTTCAACACCGAGTTGAACTTCTGCGTTAGCACCCAGACGCTGTGATTTGCATGCCGGCCAGAGAAGGCCAGGTACGATAGCATGTCTCTCTTTTTTGTTATCTCGCGATTAGCGCTGCAGTCGTCCAGTATAAACAGCGTCGGTTCCCCTTTAAATTTCTCGTGAAGAGCTTTCAACCAGTCCTGCAGGCGTGTTCCAGGGTCGATTTTGTGTACGTCAGGGTCCGTCATTACCCAAGGTCGCGCGTACGTTTTATTCATGCCCAGAGTAGGGCACATGATAACGATGTTATCGAACACATCCTTGTAGTAACCCTCCAACATATCCAACACGAAAACGGTCTTCCCACAGCCAGTCTGCCCGCACACTATGGCGCAGTGTGGGTCAGTGGGTAGTTGTGGGTACCCCTGGGGGGTGTGGGGGTCTTGTTTATTGTTGGGGGGTGTGGGGGGGTACCCCCCATCAGTAGATGGCTTGCACGAATCTCCCATTGTCTATATTAAGTTGCGCGTCCATAATAACGTACAGATATAATTTCAACTTACCAGCGGTTTGAGCCTTCTTAGTAATCTGGATGGTTATCCCTTCGCTGCCGTTATCTATACGGCGCCCGCTACCGTGCAGTTTATCATCATCCGTGGATCGCATGTCCAACCATAGGGCGTACTTGGTGGTCAGGTATTCACCGATCTGCACGGAGCTTAGGTCCAGGTCCTTTATTATGTAATCCCCCACTGGTAGCTTTTTTATCTCATCCCACTGCTGGTGTGGTCTCATACCATGACTGAACAGCTGGTTGGGCACGCCCTCGATGGTCACTTCCACCTTTTCAATCTCGGGGTTGAAAAACTTCTCGCTGTCCCTCTGGAATGGCTCGTAATCCTCCACGGGGACGACCAGGATACCTTTCATCGATCTCGCCGGCACGTTCAGGTTGATATTCCACACAGTGTCGCTCTTATCTCGCACGACTGATCTATGTCTCAGTACGCGATCGTATAGGATAGCCATCTTCCCAGAGTACTGACTTCGAACCTGCCTAGCCAGCTCCGGGCTAGTGACCATGTCGAACTCCAGAGAGATGTTGTCTATGGCATAACTGGCCTCATCACCGTTCGGCGTACGCACTACTTTGCTATAGTCGTTAAACGTGAGCTCGTATTCGAGCCTATCACCCAGCGCGGCCTGGTAAAACGGCGCGTGCCCCGTGAGCAACTCGAAGTCGAGCGGCACGCAGAATCGATTCCCGTATGCTAGAGCGATGGCCTTTTCACCGGCCGATAGCTTGTCTTGTTGGTCTTGCGTGAAGACATACCCTATGCGCGCCCGGGTTGATTTGCTGATGCCCTGGTACACATCATTGACTCGTTCTCCATTGCTTTTCCAGAGATCCTTGTAGCAGTGAAACACGTCGCTGTCGTCGATGCTCAGCACCTCGTTACCGCTGATCTTGACGGTCGTTTTCTTGATGATAGCTCGACCCACGTTCCGCACTAGCTCGCGTTTGTCGTTGTCGGAGGTCAACGTGATATTGAACGCCAGTCGAACAGTGCCTGGTACAATGAGGTCATTCTCACCAAGGTTTGGAAATCTAACCAGCAGAGTTTGATTCTGGTCTATCTTGCTGGGATTGTTGGTGATGGTCACCGACTGGCGCACGGCTCTGGCTCCTAATGGCTCTCTCAATTTTCTGAAAGGATCTAATTTTCTACCGTACATTGTTATATAAAAGAAATATATTTTTAATACTAATGGATGAAGACATACCTATGGATGATATGTGGGACGATAGTGCCCAGGCATTCGATGATGACCAGGAGACCTCATTCTCGCAAAGTGACGAGCTCCTTAAGGGCGCCGTCGACGATTATTACAACGCAGTTGAAAATAAATCCAAACTCAAACCGTTGGGAAGGAACTATTCCGATTTTACCCTCAGCAATGGCACGCTGCGTTTGAAGTCTCACCCGAAGATCGATCTCATGAATAAACGCACTAGAGAACCGCTTGCTTTATCAACATTGGCCGGTAAACATGGAAGTCAGTTGGTCCAAGATGAACTAGGCTTCACAAATTACGGTGGCGCGCGACCTAAGCAGTATCCTCCGAAGTTAGTTCAAGGTCTGGAAAGTATCAGGGACGCCATATCAGGTCAAAACATGACTTATGATATTAAAAAGGTGTTGGCCGACTACGAGAACAAACCATTCCCGGGGCTCGAATTTACCATTCGGGAACTGCGGGGGTTGGATCTGACGATGCAAACCATTCGCGGACATCTCGCGAAAAGCACGGCCAAAATAAGTGAGTTAGACAACAACATCGCCTATGAAAAGAAAAAACTCGGTGAAACTGATAACGAGGCTCTGAAAGCCCACATCGAGAAACAAATACGTAATTTGGAAGAGGAAAGGCAGACCTGGTTGGAGACAGCATCCTCCTTCAAAGAAAAGCTTCGATCCCAGGTCAACCGTATACGGGAAACCATCAATCAAGTCCTCTACCGAGACACCACGTTAGCAGACAGGATTCGGATATTGTTCCGGGAGCAAGGGATCACCATCGCCAGCATTCTGACTGCATTGGGTTTCATTATATCAACCCTGGTGGTGTCACTGACAGGGGGAACCCCTGTGGGCCCTGCCGGCGGGGGAACTCCCAGTGGTGGTGTTAAAGACTGGATTAAAAAACTCGGGGAAGGCCTAGCTAAACTGGCTGGTAAAGCCGCCGAAGCCCTTCCCGGCATCCTGGGTAGCATCGTCTCGTGGTTGTTGAGCGCTCTGTCTAAAACTGCCATGTGGCTCAGTCAAAACCTGTGGGCAGCCATCGTCGCCGTGGCGGGTCTGGTGTACGTAGCGGCTAAGAAATCTTTAACCAAATAAGTCCCAAAGTTACCCCACCAACCACTAGGGCCGTTTTATTATCAATATGCTGCTGTACCCCCACATGCATATGGGGGTGTGTGGGGGGCACATGAACTTTAGGCTCCGGGGGTGGCGCCACTATACCCTTTTCACGTGGTTGGGTGTGTGGGATATGTGGGGTGTTAATATCGGGGTTGATACCCAACTTTTGATCCTTCGTGGCTATGACTATTTCGTTGTTATAACCCACCACTTTTTTTATTCTCAGTTGCATATCACTCGGAGACATGTACAGCCCCACGCCGAACACGTAGTTGACTTTCGATCTGGCGTATTCTAACACGTTTTGGTAGCGTTCGATGGCCCGCGGGAGATCAACTGGAGAATTAATAGCATCCTCAACGTTGGCAACGAACTGTTTCTGAGCGTCGTAAGCAGTTCCCTTACCGATGATGTTGGAACGCGTTTGCGACTGCGCACCCAACAGCGACCACACGTACGTTCGAATCGAGTCGTTCAAGCGTATTGTACCAGCACGAGTGAATCCTTTCGATGTGTCCAGCATGAACATTTTCCACCCGTCTGCGGTTGACTGCTCCACTTTCTGGACTGTGAAAGCAACACCACCTTTAAAGTTCATACGATCATCCCTCCATTCATTACTCGACAAAGCAAAGTCCGGGCGTAGTTTACCTTGTTTCAGTACAAGATCACTGAGTTCTTTCACTGATCGCACGCCATCAGAAGGAATACCCAACCCGTGGTTCGGCCCCGGCAAACGCCAATCCGTCTTCGGGTTTATTTCGAATTCATTACAAATACGTTCGTAGGCCCGTCTATCGTATGGGTTGTTTGTTGCGTCCCACGCTTTGTCCTGTGGGAGGGGGGCACTGATCTCTTTAAGGATACGTCTGACCTGGTAGTACACGTGGAACTTGAACACAGACTGACTCAGCGGTCCACGCTGAGAGTCGGCCAATGCCACACCACACCCCGTTGTAGCGCACCACACAGCAAAGTTGAATTGATTCTGCCAGAACTGCATAGGGTTGTTGAACCACGCGTGGACTGCCTCAATGTTAGTCACCATAAGCTTATACTTATCGAACACATCTAAAAGCTGGGCATTGAAATACAACTCAGGAGCAACCACGATCTTCATGGGGGAGAAATCTACATCCAGTTTAGGGTAAAACACACCAGGGGAATACATTTTAAAACTATTATATAATGAGTATATATACTCTAACATGTACATAACACTTCCAGGAATAACGAGCGGTGAGGCCGTTCAGCTGACGCACGCGATCGATAACACGTCAGGTCAACTCGAAGTCGCACTCTGCGATATCACCTACCTACCGCAATGGACTAACATTAATATCAGCAACAATAAGCTGTTCGTCAGTGGAACTCGCAGCCAGATAACTGACGGCTACTACAGCGTGTGCTCTCTAAACGATGAGGTCTTCAAACCCCTGGGAGCCGAACTCAAGATGAACGACTCAAACGGTACAGTGGTGTTAATCAACAATGGAATAAACCCTTTGAGGCTCGGCCGACCATTAGCAAGGATGCTCGGTATGTCTCCTGACGAGATAAAACCAACAACAACCGTCACAGGTACGAAGTTACCCGACCTAGTACCGTACCGAGAGCTGTACATTCATCTCGGTCAGGTGAGCACAACGTATAACATTCAAGGAGGCCACCCTTCCACTATATTGAGAGCAGTGCCGGTGAAAACTGAGAAATTCAACGACGGTAGAACCGAGTCGTTTTCACCACAGCAGTATAAGAGATTAACCCAGGGCAACATACCTGAGCTGACAATATCGGTGTTAGATATAAATCATAATCCTGTAAATATAGGATACCTCAGCTTAACACTTCATGTAACATGACCAGCGCACAAGGACCCGGAGTGAAAAAATGCGTCAATATCGGGATCTCCGACCTCGGAGACACGCGCGGTTTCGACGCTCCCGGAGTAGATGGTAAATCGTACGCCTTGCAACTGAAAAACAACATTTACAAACGCGTTGAAATCCCCTCCGGTGGAACCCTAAGTGATATGATAGATACCACAAGAGCAACAGTCAACACTAAGTACGCCCTTGTCAACACCGGTAATAATAATTGGGTAATATACCCATCGTTCGGTGGTAAACTGTTCGACTTAGACGATGTTGAGAGCACTACCGTCGTCAAAAACAAACCATATATGCTCGTCTTCACTGAAGATGACAAGTGGGTGTTGTTACCCGATAAAGACGACTGGTTGATCAATATTAGACTCGTCTCCCCTTACGTGTTCACAGATAACAAAGACAACCACCTAAACAAAGTCGTGAACAATGGAACCCTGCTCGTGGCTTACGTCCCAACTCAAAGACGTAGCGTAGTCGTCAGCCCAGCCAACACTGCGGTAGCCCACATGCTATCGAGTAAACCGGCCGTACAAAACGTGAAATTGCAGTTGGTGTCTGAATTCGAAGGCGTGACCAAGGTACTAGATAATATAACGATAAACGGAACACTGATCATCAAAGTATACCTAGGGGAATCATCGGGGAATAATATCGAGATCGTGAAGGGGATCAAACTCGGGTGGGGTAAACAACATCAGTTTCAAATTTGTAATGTTTACGTGCTGGAGGGTGTCGGCCCCAAGACCAGTCTGCAGGGGGTCAACGTGATCGTGGAAAACAAGATATCACTAATAAATATCTTCCTGCCTGACAACATACACTTCATGGGTATGAAGTTAACCCCTGAAATATTATCAGAAACCCAGTTGGAAATTATATCGTAATAGTATAATAATGACCAGTCATCATCCCAACACTACGCTTAACGACCTAGGAGACACGGAGGGATTCGATCAGCCTGGTGAGGAAGATGAATTATACATCCTGCACTTCAAAGACAACGTGTACAAACGGGTGCCGTTATCAGATTTTAAAGAACCCAAATGGCTGATCAACTTAACACCAGCCTCACCTTATATCACAATAGGTGAAAATGGGGTGATCTCTAAGATTAAGAACAACGGTAGTTGGGTCGGGGATTTCATTCCGGAGAGGTCATTAATCATGATAACTACTGGTCCCGGAAAAAATAGGTTAAGGACTATAGTAAAAAATAAATTACCATTTCGCAATAATCATTATAACGTATATCTTGATATATCCTCCCCTTTCACACTCATCATAGAAGTCTTCTTTTTCTATTTAGGTAATGAAAACACCTCAAAAGTACACAAAATTTTACCCGGGGTGTCAATACACTGGTTTGATGAACACACAAGCCAATATTGTCGTATTGTTATACAACAGGATACCCACGGGGCCCCTATAAACCGCTTAATAAGCCTCAGTGGGGTTTTTATTACAACAGAAAAGTCTATTAGCCTCTCACCTATTACCCTGATTGATGGTCTAGATCTTGTAGGCTTAAAATATATTAATAGACAATTAACTGAAACCCAATTAAAATATCTTTCAAAATATATATTATAGGATGGGTCTGTACCCAGTCGTAGAGGAAGTAACGAAGACGTTGGAAACCGTAGATGGGTTCCGCTTGAGGCAGTTATGTGATGTGAAACGCCAACTAGAACAAGACCGTGACACGCGGAAAGCTCTATGTAAAAAGTACAATAGAGCTTTCAATATCGTGGACGGGGCTGACACTACCCTTATGGCAACCAGCATGGGACTAGGGGCGGCAGGCGTTGGGTTGTTAACCACCATCGTGGCTGCACCTATAGTGTTAGGTATTGAAATAACGGCTGGGGTGACAGGGTTGGTAGGGTTGGCGCTTAAGTTAGTATCACGCAGACTTAATCGTAAGGCATTGAAACATGACGAGATCAGGGTTCTGGCCGAAGCAAAGCTGAACACAGTGAGTGAGCGAATTTCCACGGCACTCTCTGACAGTAAGATCTCAGAAGAGGAGTTTCGTTCAATCCTATCTGAACTCACAAAATATAACGGAATGAAACAAGATATTCGGTCCAAGTCTCGTAAGTCTGCTATCAGCGAGGACGAGAAAAAAAAGTACATAGCACAGGGAATACAAAAAGCCCAGCAAGCCTTTATTATGAACACCAAAGAGATCGTAGGCGGTTCACATTAAACTGTTTCATTGATATAAACATAACATAGGGGGCGATAGCCGTAAGCGAGCCACCGATCCTATATGGTCAGTCAAAACTTACAACATAGATAAAGTGGATATGAAAGCCGACGAACCTAACTTATACTACTTGAGGGATGGGCCGGGTAGGGGATTTGTAAGAGAAGAATTATTGATCGTACCGTACGGCACAGTGTTACCTCCTACCAAGGCACAGTAATTACCGCCAACTTTTTTGTAGTAGGGGTAATAGTAGCAAGAGCTAATGACCCAACCAAAGCCTTATTTAGTAAATAAGGCTTTGTAGAGACATTTCTTGAAAGTGAGCCAGAACCCCCATTCCCTATACTACTCCCTATTTCGATTTCCCATATCTGAATGATGTGTGAAGCATCTATTTGTAGTTACTCGCCGTGATATGGCTAGTACATTGCTGAACGCGGTGTAAAAAGTAAAATCATGCAGTCATAACCTGTGTGAGAAGCATAAATTATGTAAAGTGTTCTTTGCCTTTTTAAGTAGAACCGTTGCTTACGCATGCAACTGTTCCTTTCAAACAATCTTTTGAATAAACCATAACATGCAATGCATCCTGGCACCCGTGGCGAGCCACCTCCTCGTGGTGGGTGCTGGGTAACGCCAAGAGCTCGCCGACATCCCCGTAGTGGACCCGGGAGGATATTTGGTCCACCAACCCGTTTGCCGTGGGTTGCAGCCCTGTGTCGGCGGAGGAGGGGATCCTGGTGGTTGAGAGCAATAGGAGCTTGCAACCGTGTTCCTGTTGCTCAATACACCACTTTGGCCCTGACTTCGCCTAGACGGGTGGTCGAATAGGCCCGGTTCGACCAATCGGCTGGTCATGCCAAGCCCTGTGCATGGGGCATTATTATATTTATCAATGCACATATATCATTTGGAATCGTTGTAAATTTGGACTTGACTATATAATCTAAAACATTTTGAATTTGAAGTATGTTGTTCTGTAATTTGCCTAGAGTCCTATGCCAGAAGGCGGTGGCTCATGGGCCAATCTGGTAGAATTATTAATCTCTTAATTCTTCTGCTGGAGTATATCATCCGGGTATCCTTGGTGCTGCAAGCTGGAGGCCCGCTTGCTTTAGCATTGTCCTTGTGATACTCCATGGTGGGTGGGGAGCTCGGATGATGAATCATATGACACCAATCATGGCTTATGAAATACCCCCTTAAAAAAACCAAACGTCCACTTGAAATTGATCCCGTTGATACTTCTCATAGACCGTCTCTATCGATTGAGTATTGGCCACGTTTCCTCGTTATTGAGACTCCGGACAAGACACCATTGAAGTTGAACCCTTTCGCAGTATCTAAGGGCATTCAAGGTATTGCTGGGGATGTCAAGAACATTAGACGCTTGCGTTCGGGTGCATTACTAATAGAGTGTGGCAAGAAACAGCAGACAACCAATCTGATGAACATTGAATCTTTTGTGGGCATTCCGGTCACGGTCTCTGCTCACAAGACCTTGAACACAAGTAAAGGTATCGTCAGAGATCGTGATCGGTTGTTTGCTGACATGTCCGAGCTTGATATAGCATGCGAAATGAAGGATCAAGGTGTGCTGTATGTGAAGCGCTTTTCCACCCGAAAAAACAATGAAACAATCCAAACAAATACCTATCTGTTTTCTTTTTCATTGCCAAATGCTCCCAAATCAGTAAAGGCGGGTTACTGCAATATCCAAGTTGAAACCTACATCCCCAACCCGCTCAGGTGTTTTAAATGTCAGAAATATGGACACGGTGTATCTACCTGCACATTGTCTGTTGTGTGTGCTCACTGTGGTGAGAAGACACACACAACAGAAGATTGTGACAGTGACTTTAAAAAATGCACTAACTGCTCTGGCGACCATTCATCTTCGTCAAAACAGTGTCCAATATGGAAAGAGCAAATGGCGATTAACAAAATAAAGTTCACCCAAAATATCTCTTTTTCTGAGGCAAAGAAACTGGTGAAGAGATCTGACCTTCTAGAAAGTTATGCTACAATAGCAAAATCATCATCTGAATCCAACTCTAAAATAACAAAATCATCCACAGGATGCCAAACTACCTTGACTTGGGTCAGTTCCGACTCCCCACAGGTTTTATACCCTGCTATATCATCCCAGACTGAGGAATCACTTCCTACTACATCAAAGTCCTCTGATCATAAGTCATCTTCACAGTCACGCTCTGAGTCTCATTCAACAGCTGATAGACAACAAATTGTTAAAACTAAACCCAAACCTAAGTCTGATGCTTCAAAGCAACAAAGTGGCAGAGCTCCTAAGGGGTCACAAAATAAAATTCAATTGTTTAATAAATATGGGTCTCTTGAAGATATGGACGTTTCTGAAAACGTCCATTCTAGGGCACATAGCTTGTCGCCCTCCAAAAGAGTGCGGGGTAGATCCCCAAAAAATCCCCCCAAAAGATAGTTTATTCCAATAATATTGTACAATGGAACTGCAGAGGTTTGAGGACTAATTTACATGAATTACAGCTATTAGTCCAAGATTTCACACCTTCAGCGTTATGTCTCCAAGAGACATATTTAAAACAAACAGATGCATTTGACCTTCGCCATTTTAATGCATATCATTCTTTTTCACCTCCGGGTGATAGAGCCACTGGCGGGTCATCCGTTCTAGTCAGACAAAACGTTATTCAAAGCCCTGTATCACTTAATACTAATATGCAGGCTGTTGCTGTGAGAATTACTTTACATGTAGCGTTTACGCTATGCTCGCTGTATATTTCGCCGTCTTCGACGTTTGCCAAAACTGATCTGCAAGCTCTCTATGACCAACTCCCGAAGCCCTGTATTATAATGGGAGATTTAAATGGGCACAACCCTCTCTGGGGTAGTGTAAATATAAACGCTAAAGGTAAGTTGTTGGAGGACTTCTGTTCTGACAACGATTTATGTATTTATAATGATGGCTCCAATACGTGTTTACACCCTGGGACAGGGACCTATTCTGCTCTTGACCTGTCACTCACAAATTCAGAACTACTTAATGAATTCGAATGGTCAGTCCATGATGACCTCTGTGGAAGTGACCATTTTCCTACTATATTAAAAGCTGTAACTCCATCCGATGTTCCTCCATCATCAAGACGGAATTTTAAAGAGGCTAACTGGACTTTATATGAAACACTGTGTGCTGAAAAGCTTAAACCTGAACGTTTTACTGACGTTCCTGATGCTATTAAATGTTTTTTCTGATGAATTGAACTCCATAGCTGATGAGTGTATACCAAAGTCCTCTGCAGTTCCACACATAAGAAAACCATGGTTCAACGATGAATGCAAACAAGCTAGGAAGGCAAGGAAAAAAGCAGAACATTATTTCCGTCGCCATCCTATGGTGCATAATTTGAATAAATATAAAATTTTAAATGCTAAAGCACGGCGTACTTTTAAACAGAACAAACGCCAATCTTGGCAAAATTATATATCTAAAATAAATTCTCGGACACCCATGTCCAAGGTATGGAATATGGTCCAGAAAATTAAAGGTAAAGGTACTAAATCTACTGTCAATCATCTTAAACATGGAGATCAAGTACTTACCGATAAATCAGATATCGCAAATAAACTGGGTGAAACCCTTGCTAAACACTCTTCCTCTTCTAATTATTTACCTAAATTCCAGCAGTATCAAAAACAACAAGAAAAGAAAACTATTAATTTCAACTCAGATAATGGGGAAGATTATAATGAAACTTTTTCTATTCATGAGCTCCATACTGCTCTTGATCAAGCTCATGATACTGCTACAGGAGCTGATAACATACATTATCAACTCCTGAAGCACTTACCAGAATCCTGCCTAGAAACTCTCCTAAATATTTTTGATGATATTTGGACATCGGGTAACTTTCCTTCATCATGGCGTGACGCCATAGTAGTACCCATACCTAAACCTGGACGTGATCATACCGATCCATCCAATTATCGTCCGATTTCGTTAACTAGCTGTGTTTGCAAGACCATGGAACGCATGATAAATAATCGACTTGTTTGGTACTTGGAAACAAATAACCTTATAACTGATATACAGTGTGGTTTCCGTAAAAACAGAAGTACTGTCGATCACTTAGTGCGACTGGAATCATTTGTTAAAAATGCACTGATTAATAATCAACATGCTTTACAAGCTAAACGAAACGGAATCTAAACTTGATCTCGTCAGGACGTTCCCCCAACAGGGGGGAACTCGCAAGCTCTATCCTGTATTTGAGAACCGCAACAGGGTGAGTAACGATGTTGATGCAGATGGCGAGTCTACGGACACGTTATAACGGGGAGGCCAAGGCAAGACATATAGGCGTACTGATGATCAGAACGTGAATTGTGTAATTTGGAATGTTGAAGGCCTTAAGAAACAACTGAATAACAGTGACTTTATTTCTTTCATTAACAAGTATGATTGTGTATCCTTGGTTGAAACGTGGTGCTCTGATGGTGACAATTTTAATTTACCTGGCTATACCCAATTCAGTAGCACCCGAGATAAGTCTTCAGGGGCAATCAGAAACTCTGGAGGAATCCTAGTGCTTATTAGGAACACATTGGCTAAGTATATATCATAAGTAGTATAGGGAATGACAGTCCGAAAACACTTTTCAAAAACCCCTCTAAAAAGCCTCATTTACTAAATGAGGCTTTGGTGGGACTATTAGCTCTTGCTATTATTGCCCCTACTACAAAGCCACGCCATCACGTTTACCGTGACTTGGCAGGCGGTAACACTGTGCCGTACGGTACGATCAATAATTCTTCTCTTACAAACCCCCTACCCGGC
Organism: Haliotis asinina; assembly: GCF_037392515.1. Taxonomy (NCBI): domain Eukaryota; kingdom Metazoa; phylum Mollusca; class Gastropoda; order Lepetellida; family Haliotidae; genus Haliotis; species Haliotis asinina. The sequence goes on along the minus strand of NC_090282.1, from coordinate 51,719,892 downwards.
CCACCCCTCAAGTAGTACAAGTTAGGTTCGTCGGCTTTCATATCCACTTTATCTATGTTGTAAGTTTTGACTGACCATATAGGATCGGTGGCTCGCTTACGGCTATCACCCTCGTGTTCCCCCGGCTGGTACAGATACCTCACTTTGGCGCCCTATGTCACGTTTATATCGATGAAACAGTTTAACGTGAACCGCCTACGATCTCTTTGGTGTTCATAATAAAGGCTTGCTGGGCTTTTTGTATTCCCTGTTCTATGTACTTTTTTTTCTCGTCCTCGCTGATAGCAGACTTACGAGACTTGGATCGAATATCTTGTTTCATTTCGTTATATTTTTTGAGTTCAGATAGGATTGAACGAAACTCCTCTTCTGAGATTTTACTGTCAGAGAGTGCCGTGGAAATACGCTCACTAACTGTGTTCAGCTTTGCTTCGGCCAGAACCCTGATCTCGTCGTGTTTCAATGCCTTACGATGCAGTCTGCGTGATACCAACTTAAGCGTCAACCCTAACACCCCCGCTATCCCAGCTGTTATTTCAAAACCTAGAACTATAGGTGCAGCCACGATGGTGGTTAACAACACAACTCCTGCCGCCCCTAGTCCCATGCTGGTTGTCATAAGGGTAGTGTCAGCCCCGTCCACGATATTGAAAGCTCTATTGTACTTCTTACATAGAGCTTTCCGCGTGTCACGGTCTTGTTCTAGTTGGCGTTTCACATCACATAACTGCCTCAAGCGGAACCCATCTACAGTTTCCAATGTCTTCGCTACTTCCTCTACGACTGGGTACAGACCCATCCTATAATATATATTTTGAAAGATATTTTAATTGGGTTTCAGTTAATACTCTATTAATGTATTTGAAGTCTACAAGGTGTAGATTACCCAGGGTAATAGGTGAGAGGTAAATAAAATTTCCTGTTGTAATAGAAACCCCACGGAGGCTTATTAAGTGGTTTATAGTACCCCCGTGGGTATCCCACTGTATAACAATACGGCAATATTGGTCTAGGTGTTCGTCCAACCATTGTATTGACACCCCGGGTAAAATTTGGTGTACTAGTGGGGTGTTTTTATAAAAGAAGACTTCTATGATGAGTGTGCAAGGGGATGATATGCTAGGAAGATATTCGCTAAATGTTAATTTAGAGGGTGGATAAGCACCTAACCCTTTTTTTTTGTGACCAACATGTGGTAAGTGTACTAATTCCCTCTCCGGAATGAAATCCCCGACCCAGATGCCGTTGTTCCTAATCTTAGAGATTAATTTATATTTATCTCCTTCTATTGTGATATAAGGTGAGGCGAGTGTTAAGTTGATCAGCCATTTGGGTTCTTTAAAATCTGATAACGGCACCCGTTTGTACACGTTGTCTTTGAAGTGCAGGATGTATAATTCATCTTCCTCACCAGGCTGATCGAATCCCTCCGTATCTCCCAGGTCGTTAAGCGTAGTGTTGGGATGATGACTGGTCATTATTATACTATTACGATATAATTTCCAACTGGTTTTCTGATAATAATTCAGGGGTTAACTTTATACCCATGAAGTGTATGTTGTCAGGCAGGAAGATATTGATTAGTGATATCTTGTTTTCTACGATCACGTTGACCCCCTGCAGACTGGTCTTGGAGTCGACACCCACCCGCACGTAAACGTTGCAAACTTGAAACTGGTGTCGTTTCACCCACCCGAGTTTGATCCCCTTCACGATCTCGACATCATTCCCCGATGGTTCCCCTAGGTAGACTTTGATGAACAGTGTTGAGTTTGCCGGTAGACTCTCTAGTATCTTAACCACGCCTTCGAATTCAGACACCAACTGCAATTTCACGTTTTGCATGGCCGGTTTACTCGATAGCATGTGGGCTGCTATAGTGTTGACTGGGCTGACGACTATGCTACGTCTCTGAGTTGGGACGTAAGCCACGAGCAGGGTTCCATTGTTCACGACTTTGTTTAGGTGGTTGTCTTTGTTATCCGTGAACACGTAAGGGGAGACGAGTCTAATATTGAGAAACCATTTGTTATCGGGTAACAACACCCACTTGTCATCTTCGGTGAAGACGAGCATATATGGTTTGTTTTTGACGACGGTAGTGCTCTCAACATCGTCTAAGTCGAACAGTTTACCTCCGAATGATGGGTATATTCTCCAGTTGTCATCACCGGTGTTGACGAGGGCGTACTTAGTGTTGGCTGTTGCCCCTGTGGTATCTATCATATCACTTAGGGCTCCACCGGAGGGGATTTCAATGCGTTTGTAAATGTTGTTTTTTAGTTGCAAGGCGTATGATTTACCATCTACTCCGGGAGCGTCGAAACCGCGCGTGTCTCCGAGGTCGGAGATCCCGATATTGACGCATTTTTTCACTCCGGGTCCTTGTGCGCTGGTCATTTTACGTGAAGCGTTAAGCTGAGGTATCCTATATTTACAGGATTATGATTTATATCTAACACCGATATTGTCAGCTCAGGTATGTTGCCCTGGGTTAATCTCTTATACTGCCGTGGTGAAAACGACTCGGTTCTACCGTCGTTGAATTTCTCAGTTTTCACCGGCACTGCTCTCAGTATAGTGGAAGGGTGGCCTCCTTGAATGTTATACGTTGTGCTCACCTGACCGAGATGAATGTATAGCTCTCGGTACGGTACTAGTTCGGGTAACTTCGTGCCTGTGACGGTTGTTGTTGGTTTTATCTCGTCAGGAGACATACCGAGTATCCTCGCTAATGGTCGGCCGAGCCTCAAGGAGGTTCTTCCGTTGTTGATTAACACCACTGTGCCGTTTGAGTCGTTCATCTTGAGTTCGGCTCCCAGGGGTTTGAAGACCTCGTCGTTTAGCGAGCACACGCTGTAGTAGCCGTCAGTTATTTGACTGCGAGTTCCACTGACGAACAGCTTATTGTTGCTGATATTAATGTTAGTCCATTGCGGTAGGTAGGTGATATCGCAGAGTGCGACTTCGAGTTGACCTGACGTGTTATCGATCGCGTGCGTCAGCTGAACGGCCTCACCGCTAGTTATTCCTGGAAGTGTTATGTACATATTATAATATATGAATTATAAATTATAATATGGATTTAGCACACTTGAAAATCGTGGTGAATGCAGATGGTACGGGGTTTAAAACAACCTTTATTGATATCTTTGAAAAGTATGTCGTGTCCGTTAATAACGCGCAGGCGGTGGTAAACTGGAATCAAAACCCAATGCAGTTTTGGCAGAACCAACTCAACTTTGCTGTGTGGTGTGTGACAACAGGGTCGGGTGTGACACCAGACTACGGTATAGACGAACTGAGTAAGGCGGTTGTTTTGTTTCATATTTATTATCAAACGAGACGAATATTGAAGGAAATAAGTGCTCCTCTTCCCCAAGATAAAGCGTGGAGTATGACGAATAACCCCTATGATAGACGCGCTTATGAACGTATTTGTGGGGAGTTTGAGATTCCAACGAATAAAGACTTTCGCCTTCCTGGTGTGAACCATGGTCTCGGTATAGTTCTCGTGTACTTCTACAGGTCCGGAACATATTATGCCGGTTCTAAAGATGGTTCATACAACCCAAACCGTCATACATTTACAGGCCCCACAACGAATGAAAAGATCCATGTCAGCTGTATAAAGCAAACCAGTCCTGATGCAGCCACAGCCTGGACTAAAATGATCTCAAAAACATCGAAAGGATTCACTCGTGCTGGTACAATACGCTTGAACGACTCGATTCGAACGTACGTGTGGGCGGTGTTGGGTGCGCAGTCGATGACGCGTTCTAACATCCTCGGTAAGGGAACTGCTTACGACGCTCAGACACAATTCGTTTCCAACGTTGAGGATGCTATCAATTCTCCAGTTGATCTCCCGCGGGCCATCGAACGCTACCAAAACGTGTTAGAATACGCCAGATCGAAAGTCAATTACGTGTTCGGCGTGGGGTTGTACATGGCTCCGAGTGATATGCAACTGAGAATAAAAAAAGTGGTGGGTTATAACAACGAAATAGTCATAGCCACGAAGGATCAAAAGTTGGGTATCAACCCCGATATTAACACCCCCTATATCCCACACACCCAACCACGTGAAAAGGGTATAGTGGCGCCACCTCCGGAGCCTAAAATTCATGTGGAGGTACCCCCTGAGGGTGTGGGGGTTTCCACCACCTATCAACAGCATATTGATAATAAAACAGCCTTAGTGATTGGTGGGGTAACTTTGGGATTTATTTGGTTAAAGATTTCTTAGCCGCTACGTACACCAGACCCGCCACGGCGACGATGGCTGCCCACAGGTTTTGACTGAGCCACATGGCAGTTTTAGACAGAGCGCTCAACAACCACGAGACGATGCTACCCAGGATGCCGGGAAGGGCTTCGGCGGCTTTACCAGCCAGTTTAGCTAGGCCTTCCCCGAGTTTTTTAATCCAGTCTTTAACACCACCACCGCCTGGAGTTCCCCCGCCGCCGGCAGGCCCCACAGGGGCACCCCCCACCAGTGACACCACCAGGGTTGATATGATTAAACCCAATGCAGTCAGAATGCTGGCGATGGTGATCCCTTGCTCCCGGAACAATATCCGAATCCTGTTGGCTAAAGTTGTATCTTCGTTCAGTATTCTATCGATTGTTTCCCGAATACGGCTGATCTGGGATCGAAGATGTTCACGATTCGAGGAAGCGGCTTCCAATCGTGTACGTCTCTCGTCTTCTAAATCACGTATTCGTTCATTGATACGATTCTTCATATCATCGTCGTCAGTTTCGGTGAGTTTGGTTTTTTCCCTAGCGATGTGCTCGTCGATTTCGTTCAGTTTCCCCATGTTGTTCACGAGTTCTCCACGCACGCGTTTCACGGCTTCGTCTAAGCCGTACAGTTCCCTTACCGGAAAGTCAAACCCCGGTAACGGTTTGTCCCAGTAGGTGCTCAACAGTTTTTCTATGCTGTCCGAGGCTTCTGTAGCACGCTCTGGCGTCATTTCATCTGTAGTGGTGAGGTGGGATCTGGTAGCTTGCAGATCTTCTTTAACAGTCTTAGGTATTGCACCACCGTAATCAGGCATGTTTAGATGTTCATGGATAAATTCGCCACCACCATTGCGGCTGGCTAGAGTTGACAAGGCCAGTGGTTTTTTATTGATCTTGTTAAAGAGGTTGACCTCTGGGGCAGACTTAAGACGTAGAACACCCTTTTTATCAATAAAAAAATTATTGTAGTCTCGACCTTTTGGTTCAACGTAGTTTTTATCGCTTTTTAATCCTTCATAATAATCATTTACCGTTGTTTCTAAAAGTTGTTGGCTCAATGGCAAACTAGTAAATGAGGTCTCCTGCTCATCATCGTATACCTGGGCACTAGCGCCCCGCATATCATCCATAGGTATGTCTTCATCCATTAGTATTTAAATATATTTTATTTATATATAACAATGTACGGTAGAAAATTAGATCCTTTCAGAAAATTGAGAGAGCCATTAGGTGCCAGAGCCGTGCGACAGTCGGTGACCATCACCAACAATCCCAGCAAGATAGACCAGAACCAAACTCTGCTGGTTAGATTTCCAAACCTTGGTGAGAATGACCTCATTGTACCAGGCACTGTTCGACTGGCGTTCAATATCACGTTGACCTCCGACAACGACAAACGCGAGCTAGTGCGGAACGTGGGTCGAGCTATCATCAAGAAAACGACCGTCAAGATCAGCGGTAACGAGGTACTGAGCATCGACGACAGCGACGTGTTTCACTGCTACAAGGATCTCTGGAAAAGCGAGAGAGAACGAGTCAATGATGTGTACCAGGGTATCAGCAAATCAACCCGGGCGCGCATAGGATACGTCTTCACGACAGACCAGCAAGACAAGCTATCGGACGGTGAAAAGGCCATCGCTCTAGCATACGGGAATCGATTCTGCGTGCCGCTCGACTTCGAGTTGCTCACGGGACACGCGCCGTTTTACCAGGCCGCGCTGGGTGATAGGCTTGAATACGAGCTCACGTTTAACGACTATAGCAAAGTAGTGCGTACGCCGAACGGTGATGAGGCTAGTTATGCCATAGACAACATCTCTCTGGAGTTCGACATGGTCACTAGCCCGGAGCTGGCCAGGCAGGTTCGAAACCAGTACTCTGGGAAGATGGCTATCCTGTACGATCGCGTACTGAGGCATAGATCAGTCGTGCGAGATAAGAGCGACACTGTGTGGAATATCAACCTGAACGTGCCGGCGCGATCGATGAAAGGTATCCTGGTCGTCCCCGTGGAGGATTACGATCCATTCCGGAGGGACAGCGAGAAGTTTTTCAACCCCGAGATTGAAAAGGTGGAAGTTACCATCGAGGGCGTGCCCAACCAGCTGTTCAGTCATGGTATGAGGCCACACCAGCAGTGGGATGAGATAAAAAAGCTACCAGTGGGGGATTATATAACAAAGGACCTGGACCTCGGCTCCGTGCAGATCGGTGAATACCTGACCACCAAGTACGCCCTATGGTTGGACATGCGATCCACGGATGATGATAAACTGCACGGTAGCGGGCGTCGTATAGATAACGGCAGCGAAGGGATAACCATCCAGATTAATAAGAAGGCCCAAACCGCTGGTAAGTTGAAATTATATCTGTACGTAATTATGGACGCGCAACTTAATATAGACAATGGGAGATTCGTGCAAGCCATCTATTGAGGGGGGGACACCCCCCCACACCCCCCGAGGGTACCCACCACTACCCACTGACCCACACTGCGCTATCATATGCGGGCAGACTGGCTGTGGTAAGACCGTTTTCGTATTGGATATGTTGGAGGGTTACTACAAGGATGTGTTCGATAACATCGTTATCATGTGCCCTACTCTGAGCATGAATAAAACGTACGCGCGACCTTGGGTGATGACAGACCCGGACGTACACAAAATCGACCCTGGAACACGCCTGCAGGACTGGTTGAAAGCTCTTCACGAGAAATTTAAAGGGGAACCGACGCTGTTTATACTGGACGACTGCAGCGCTAATCGCGAGATAACAAAAAAGAGAGACATGCTATCGTACCTGGCCTTCTCCGGCCGTCATGCAAATCACAGCGTCTGGGTGCTAACGCAGAAGTTCAACTCGGTGTTGAAAGACCTCAGGGAGCAGACGCGATGGGTGGCCTTATTTCACTGCAAGGATAGGGATTCGTTCGAGGAGTGTTTGAGAGAGAACGATGTGATGAGTAAATTAGAACGGGAACGGGTGAAGAAACAGCTCGCTGAAACTAAACACGCTAAGCTCGTACTAAAAACCGACCAACCCGTGGCTTATATAGTATGCTAAGCAAAGCTAAGTAAAAGCTAAGCAAAGCTAAGCAAAGCTAAGCAAAAGCTATGATATTTGAAGTATTTGTCGTGTGCAACTTAACTTTCATTTCTCTGTGTTTTGTTTGTATCGGGTATTATATAGTTAAAACTAAATCTTACTTGTTATATTATAAGATGGAGTGTGAGGAATTGCTCGAACAATTGTCTGTGGAGGGTTCCCCAACTGGGGATTCCCCCAAGCGAGAGAAACTGGTGGCGTTGGCTGTTGGCGGCAAAGCCAAACATTACTTTGGAGACTACACTCCAGATAAAATTAACAAAATGTCAGCCGAAGAAATCGATAAGCTGTACGCTAGATACGAGGCCCGGCTCGGAGCAGAAATGACAAAGACAATAGGATCGGCTATGACCCAGATATACACCGGTATTGTGTCACATTTCCTTCCCATTCCACCAGAGCGCCGACTTTACCTGTGGGAGGACCTAGATAAAGACCCTTTTATCGAACACGCCGTGAGCTCTATCAGCTGCGGGCTGTACCACAAATATGGTATGTTGTTGGCTCCAGTGACGGCGGCGATTATCACGGCAAAACATTGCCAATTTGAGAGAAAGAATAATAATAATAGTATAGATGGATGCTGCACAGGAAACCCCAGTGGATTCACAGGAACCAGTGACGGTGGAGACCCCAGTGGAGGTACCTCCAACAGTAACCAGACAGAAGAATCCTAAGAGAGTAGCTGCCGGTAAAAAACGGTGGTGTAACCAACATAAAGTGACCAACCCAACCCGACTGTTGTTGGCTGTAGGCGTAACTGCTGCCGTGGTTATAACATGGTTATACGTGGGGGATACCCCCACACCCCCTGCCGGTGAGGTAACCTCCAACAGTGGTGGTATGGGGGATACCCCCATGGTTGACCCGCATATCATGTTATAATTTAAAATATTTTATATCATATACATAATGTCTGAGGGGAAAACGTTCGTCAACGACGCATACCACGCCACAGTGGTAGCTAGTCTAGCAGTAGGGTACGCTCGGTTAACTAAAATGGTGCTTAAACAACCAACTATCAAGCTAGATTTCAACCTGCAGGATATGGGTATGCTCATAATGAACCTTGGTATGGCGATGGCCACAAAAGACATCCTAGTAAAACAAGGAATAATACCTGATAATATAATGAAATAAATATAGGGATGGCCACGATAGCTATGATGGTTGGTGGGGCGTTAGTGAATGCCCTGGCATTTTCCGGGAGTAATTTCCTCTTCTCGAAACTACGAGATGATCACGCGGCTGAAATACAGGAAGAAAGGAAGCGACACGATCTCGCTACTGAGAAATTACAAAGAGCACAGGCTGAGTACGCTAAAAAACGCCTCCAGAGGCTCGATTTCATTAACGAACAACTCCAGCGTGAAAACCATGCCGTTCAAACATTCAACGATGTCGATGAAGCAATGAAAGAATACTACCTACTAACTGGTAAACGATTGGAAGCGCTCAATGAACCCACACTCGCTCAGTACTACACACCATCCAAGGGACAAATGAATCGTGAACTGGGCTTCATAGTGTTGGGTATAGCAGCTACTGCGTTGGTTGCTAAGCAATTAAACTAAAATACCTATATAAGTAAACATGAGACCCGCTCCATACCGATGCGAATATATACTTATGGGGAAGACCGAGGCCTGTGGTAGGAAATGCAGGAATCAGGGGTTCTGTTGTTTCCATATGGGAAGTCCTAACTACACGTGTTCTGTGTGTGGTATCGGGGTTAAAGGGCACTACTGTTTATGTAAAGCTCACGGAGCGAACGTAGTCAGACATCAACTCATATACGAGAATAAAAAAGACTACATAAAAGAACGTAGGCGACTGCTCAAGATAAAATCCAATTAGAGATTGGTTCTCTTAGGTGTAAACATGTCTACTGTACATTCTTGAATATGGAAGCCTATCTTACGGTAAAACAATTAAAAGCTATAGCAAAACAGCTTGGATGCCGGCGTTATTCAAACCTGGGGAGAGCCGGGTTAATCGAATTGTTATCAAATAACCAAACACTGATCGATGCCTACATAGATTCACACAAGCTGTTGGAAGACTTACGAGAATTGTGGCCAACAAACCGAGTTTGGTTAATAAGTGATTACAAGAAATAAAATATTTTTTATCAAGAGTGGAGGAGTTACCTCCCCTTACTGTGAACCAATTAGACATTAGTTCTCTTAGGTGTAAACACAATGACTACTGTGCGCGAGCTCAAGAGGGTCGCAAAACAGAGAGGTGTTATCGGGTATTCTAGAATGCGGAAGCCAGCATTGTTGAGATTACTAGGTTTAGAAGTCCCTCCTACGGTAAAACAGTTAAAAACTCAAGCGAAACAGCTTGGATACACGGGTTATTCAAAATTGGGGAAAGCCGGGTTAACCGCATTGTTATCACATACCCCAGTAGCACGTCCAACTGTAAAACAACTGAAAGCCGAGGCACACGATTTGGGTTTAGGCGGGTATTCTCGTATGAGAAAACCACAGCTTGTAGAATTATTACGACAGAATAGAGCTATTGACCTACAGTTTGTGCGCACTGAGCACGCCGTAGGCAATTATTTGAGAGGTTGGCGCATGCACATTGATAGAAACATAGACATTACAGATATTAAGCCTCTGATAGCTGATAAGGTCAACCAGGAACTAAATAATCTAGGAAGTATCAAGTTTCAGATCACAGTGAAAATGTCACTCGATAAGCAGGTTGGGAGTACCACTGAGTATGTTCAACCTTACTTCCGAGGTAAACAAGAGGTCGTCACACATGCAGAGACCATTGACACATCAATCGATAATAGTTTTCAGCAGATACGAGAATACCTAGAACGCTACACACACATGGGGTCCGGGTGGGTTGTAGATAAAATCGATAACGTCTATCTAGACATAGCTAAATACGTGCCGTTCAGAGGTGGGTCATACCTAGACTTGCCTCCCTACTATAAGAACAAACAAGCCATAGTAAACATTAAGAATAGAGGAAACGATTGCCTGAGGTTATCTCTCAGGTCAGCCATATTTCCAGCTGCCACTAATCCGAACAGGCCTTCTAATTATCCACAGGATGATGGGCTCAACTGGGATGGTATAGATGAACCCACCCCAATATCCCAGATCACTAAAGTAGAAAAACAGAATAATCTGGCTATAAATGTTTTTGGTCACGAAGGTAATACAACAATAATACACAGGGTCAGCCCGGTGAAGGATTGTCAAGTTATTAATTTATTCATGATTCAAAAAGGTGAAAAGTATCACTACACGTGGATAAAACATCTCAGCCGGTTGTTACACGACCAGTCGAAACACGATGGGGAAAAACACTTTTGTGTACGATGCCTACACTGTTTCAGTCGGGCTGATTTATTAGAATCCCACCTGGAGGATTGCCAAGGTGTTGGGCAGACGGCCATACGAGTCGACATGCCTAAGGAAGGTGAAAATATCTTAAAATTCGACAATCACAAGAATCAAATATCTGTGCCTTATATCATATACGCCGACTTCGAAGCCTTGGTGGTAGGGGAATCATCCCCCACACCCCCTAGTGGTGGGAGTTTCACCCACAAGACACAAGAGCATATAGCCTGCGGTTTTGGATACATCGTCGTCCGTTGTGACGGGGAAACGAAAGCTCCGGTAGTGTATAGGGGTCCTGACGCGGCTGAAAGGTTTCTAAAGTGTTTGCAGGAGGAAGAAAAAATTATTAGGAATGCATTGTATAAAATCGCTCCCATGCGTATGACCCGAGCCGACAGGCTAGCTCACGCTAGTAGCACTAAGTGTCACGTGTGTGACTCACCGCTTAACGGTGATTCGGTGAGAGATCACTGTCACATAACTGGTAAGTATAGAGGCGCCGCTCACAACGCGTGCAACCTCAAGCTTAAAATCAACCCTAAGACAATAAACATCCCCGTTGTCTTTCACAACTTGAGAGGGTACGACTCACACTTGATCATGCAGGCCATCGCGAAAATCGATGGTAATATATCGTGCATCCCCAACAACATGGAGAGATACATCTCCTTCAGCTTAAACGGACTTAGGTTCATTGACTCGTTTCAATTCCTCCTGTCGTCACTCGACAGTCTGGTCAAGGCTAACAATACCTTCCCTATCACCGATCGATACACAGACGCCGAGACTAGACACCTGCTCATGAGGAAGGGTGTGTACCCCTATGAGTACATGGATAGTTGGACCAAGTTCACCGAGACCAGACTACCCCCTATCGACTGCTTTTATAGCAAGCTGAATGAGGCGTCCGTCTCACGAGATGATTACTCGCACGCGACTAACGTATGGAATAAACTGGGTTGTAAGAACCTGGGTGATTATCACGACCTGTACTTGAGGACAGATGTACTGCTGTTAGCCGACGTGTTCGAGACGTTTCGGCGGACATGTTTCAAGCAGTATAAACTCGACCCCGCATGGTATTACACCAGCCCAGGTCTGTCGTGGGACGCCTTGCTTAAAAAGACCGGAGTTAATTTAGAATTGCTCACAGATTACGACATGCACCTATTTATTGAGAAAGGCTTGCGAGGTGGGATTTCCATGGCATCCAAACGATACGCTAAAGCAAATAATCAATACGTGAAAGGTTACGATCCTAACAAACCAACCAATCACATTCTCTACCTCGACGCAAATAACCTGTACGGCTGGGCCATGAGCCAGTATCTACCTACAGGGGGATTCGAATGGGTACCCCACGTTGATGTTATGAGCATTGCACCAGATTCGAACAAAGGTTATATCCTCGAGGTTGATTTAGAGTATCCCAAGGCATTACACGCATCGCACAACAGCTATCCCCTTGCACCCGAACGTATGAGGGTTAACCCAGACTGGATGTCTGAGTACCAACATAACTTGTCAGGTGGTCGTGTGACAGACGTTGAAAAACTCGTGCCTAACTTAATGAATAAGACCAAGTACATCGTTCACTATCGCAACCTACAGCTGTACCTGTCGTTGGGTATGAGGCTGGCCAAAATACACAGGGTGCTCATGTTTGACCAGAGCCCATGGATGGAGCCCTACATCAGAATGAACACAGACCTACGAAAAAAAGCCACCAGTGATTTCGAGAAAAATCTCTACAAGCTCATGAACAACTCGGTGTTTGGTAAGACTATGGAGAACCTGAGGAAACGCGTGACCGTGAAGCTGGTTAGATCTAGTGAGGAAGACAAGCTCAGGAAATTGATAGCCAGTCCGGCATTCAACCGTAGCAAGATATTCACAGACGACCTGGCTGCCCTACACATGAAGAAAAGCCACATAAAATTCAACCGACCTGTTTACGTGGGGATGAGCATCCTCGATTTATCCAAACACCTGATGTACGACTTTTACTACAACGAGCTCAAGAAACAATACGGCGACAGGTGCGAAGTGCTGTACACTGACACTGATTCCCTGCTGATGGAGATTCGAACCGAGGACGTGTACGAGGACATGAAAAAACACATCGATTTATACGACACCAGCGACTACCCTAAGACCCATGCCATGCACAGTACGGTAAATAAAAAGGTCCTAGGTAAGATGAAGGACGAGTGTGCTGGCACGCCTATAGCCGAGTACATAGGTTTGAGGCCTAAGATGTACTCCATACTGAAAGCCGACAATAGCGAGATCCGGAAGGCTAAGGGGGTTAAGAAGTATGTGGTGAAACAACACATCAAACACGTCAGATTCAAGGAAGCCCTGTTCAAGACCCGTACCTTTAGACATAAAATGAACACACTTAGAAGTGATGGGCACAAGATATACGGACTGACTATAAACAAGACGTCCCTATCGCCTATGGACACGAAACGTTGGATAGCTATTGATGGGATAAACACATACGCGTATGGACATGAAAAAATTTGAGTCTATTTACTACAGCCCGCGTGGGTACTGGAAAGGAGCTAGCGCAGTAGATAAGCTAGCTAAACTAGCGCGAGTACCCCCGGAGGAAGCCAAAGCGTGGCTTGAAAAACAAGCCCTGTGGCAGATCTATTTGCCGGCACCACGCTACGTGCCTAGAAGGAGGTTCGGTATTAACATACCTAATAGCGTTCACCAGGCAGACCTACTGTTCCTACCCCACGACAAGAGGTACAAGTATGCCTTAACCGTAGTGGACGTAGCCAGTCGTTACAAGGAAGCCGAACCCTTGACCACGAAAGATTCGGCCCAGGTAGCCAGAGGATTCGAACGCATATACAAACGCAGCCCGCTGACATGGCCAACAGAGCTGCAAGTTGACCCCGGACGGGAGTTCATGGGTGCCGTGTCACAACTGCTAGCCAAACACGATACAAAGATCAGGCGTGGCACAGCCGGAGCCCATCGCAGCCAAGCCATAGTTGAGAGATTTAATAGGACTTTGGCTGAGCGCTTGTTCGGCCATCAGTATGCTAGGGAGATGGCCACCCCTGGAAAACGATCGACTGAATGGGTCACGAGGTTACCCAAGGTGGTGTCGGCAATCAACCATGAAGTCACCCGTCTCACCGGTAAGAAACCGGCAGACGCTATCAAACTAAAATCAATAGTTGCAGAGTCGGCCGCTCCATTGCGTGGGAAGGAGAAACAGATACCAGATAGGGCCCTAGTGAGGTATCTATACCAGCCGGGGGAACACGAGGGTGATAGCCGTAAGCGAGCCACCGATCCTATATGGTCAGTCAAAACTTACAACATAGATAAAGTGGATATGAAAGCCGACGAACCTAACTTGTACTACTTGAGGGGTGGGCCGGGTAGGGGGTTTGTAAGAGAAGAATTATTGATCGTACCGTACGGCACAGTGTTACCGCCTGCCAAGTCACGGTAAACGTGATGGCGTGGCTTTGTAGTAGGGGCAATAATAGCAAGAGCTAATAGTCCCACCAAAGCCTCATTTAGTAAATGAGGCTTTTTAGAGGGGTTTTTGAAAAGTGTTTTCGGACTGTCATTCCCTATACTACTTCATACCTACCTTCTGAATCCTGTAATGTGCTTTGGCTCAAAGTGCAAATACCTGGTAGCAACGTAGTGTTCTATGGGGTGGTTTATTATTCACCTGCAGGCTCCAGTCAACACGCCGAAGAGAACCTCTTTGATCTCCTCTTACAAGACATAGAGAAGTACAGATCTGCACAACCGCACTGTGACATCATACTGCAAGGGGACTTCAACGCCAGAACAGGAGCCGGAAACCACTGCGATTACATTGAAAATGACGACGCCCACTACTTACCCATCGATGACGATATAAACTATATAGAAGATACCCACCTTCCACGTACATCTCAGGATCACGTGGTTAACAAACGAGGACATGCCCTCCTGGACTTCTGCATGTCAACTGGACTCCGCATATGTAATGGTAGGATAGGCAGTGATCAGGATCATGGACGCTTTACATGTTTTGCAAATAGTGGTAGTAGCGTTGTAGATTATGTATTATGCTCAGAAAGATCATTTGTATTGTTTGAAAAATTTGATGTAATATATAACGAAGTAGAAAGTACACACATGCCTATTGCCTACTCATTGAAAATAACAAAGCCTGAAGGATATGTAAACACAACTAACGATGAACTGCAACGTGTTAGGTATTCTTGGAGTGACGATCAACGAGGATTATATCTTGACCATTGGAATCGCCAGAGAGACTCTATTGCTCAGGACAATTTTATATATCATATTAAATGTAATAACACTCAAAAAGCCTTTACATGTTTCCAGGAAGTGCTCCATCACTGTGTCGAACCGTTCAAGAGGCAGAGTTTTGGTACTCAGCCTGTTGTCAATCGCAACAATAACAATAGCTGGTATGACAACGAGTGTCGTGCTGCACGTGCAGCAGCCAGACAAGCACTTCGTGAACTACGTGACTCTAACAGTGAAATGAACAAGGACAGATACCGTGAATCCCAAAAGATGTACAAAGAACTGTGTAAACAGAAATCTGCTAACGTGTTCAATAATTTTGTACAAATTTTAAACAGTGCTTTACTATCCAAAGACAGTAAATTATTTTGGTCTTATTTTAAATCATTTAATACACAACGTAATAATATCTCATGCGCAGATTGGAATGAACATTTTTATTCATTATTTCAGGGTACAAACTTTGCAGACAGCGAACAAGACTTTTATGCTTTTGTCTTTGATTTTATTGACTCTATTAATGACGTACTTATCGACAGTACAGTTGATAATGACTTTCTTGATAGAATTATTTCACATGAAGAAATTACTGAAGCTATTAATGATATGCAGCCAGGAAAAGCCCCAGGTTTCAGCGGAATACCCCTTGAGTTTTACAAATATGCACCGTCTGCGTGCTATGAGATGCTTAGATTATTATTTAATATAATTCTACAGACTGGTAACTACCCTAAAGAGTGGACGTTTGGAATTATTATCCCGATATACAAGAAAGGTGATCCTAATGAACCAGGCAACTACAGACCAATTACCCTTCTTGAAGTGGCATCGAAGATATTCGCCAAAATAATTTGCAATAGGTTATCAATTTGGGCCACGAGAGAAAATACTTTAGCTCCAGAGCAAGCAGGATTTAGAAAAGGTTTTCAGACTACCGATAATATTTTTGTTTTAGACACTGTTATAAACAAATATTTATCACTGCATAAAGGTAGACTCTACTGTGCGTTTATAGATCTAAAATCAGCTTTCGACTCAGTCCCCCGTAATGGCCTTTTGTATAAGCTATGGATTGGCAACGTTAAAGGTCGAGTCTTTAGACTTATTAGAAATATGTATGAAAACGTAAAGTCTTGTGTTCTTGTAGGAAATAATTGTACCCAATTCTTTGATTGTAATTTCGGAGTTCGTCAAGGCTGCCAGCTTTCCCCCTTTCTCTTTTCATTTTTTATCAACGACTTAGTGCAATTTCTTGAGCAGGATAATCAGTGGTCTATCAGTATCGGTATGCTGCAATTGTTTATATTACTGTTTGCAGACGACATAGTGATGATGGATAGTACAGTTAAAGGTCTCCAGAAAAGGTTAGACAAATTGTCAAGGTATTGTGATAAATGGCAGTTGCTAGTTAATTTAGATAAAAGTAAAGTTATTGTCTTTCGTAAGAAAGGTAAACTTAAAACTTATGAAAGATTGTACTATAATGGCCAACCCGTGGACATAGTTTCTTCCTACAAATATCTAGGAGTACATTTTTCAAGCTCCGGCAAATGGTATATTGCTCAAAAAACTTTAGCTCTCCAAGCTACTAAAGTTATCCAGTGTTTAAAGTCTAAGATATATAATTTCTATAACTTGCCTATCAACATGCTATGTCACATATTTGATGTTAAGATTCGGCCGGTTTTATTATATGGTAGCGAGGTGTGGGGTTTTCACCCCTCACCAGATGTAGAAAGAGTCCATGATCGTTTTTGTAAAGAGCTCTTATATTTACAAAGATCTGTACCGAATATTGTAGCACGTGGTGAGTTAGGTCGCCATTCACTTAGAGTTAACTGTTAAGTAAAGATTATCAAGTATTGGATAAGACTCTTGTATCAAGATGATAATGTTATTCTTAAGAAAGTTTATTCCTACCAGTTATCATTAGCAAATCAGGGTTTGAGCTGTTGGGCATTAAAGGTAAAGTCGTTATTATTTGAGTATGGCTTTGGTGAAGTCTGGAGTAAGCAGGATGTTGGTGTTATAAATCATCTCATTTCCTCTTTCAAGCAGAGATGCATAGATATTGATAAGCAGCGCTGGTTTGAAGATCTCCACAGATATAACAAACTAACTTTGTACCGCTCTGTAAAACAAGAGGCAGGTTTTGAAAAGTACTTATCTTGTATTTCTGTTAAGGTTTATCGTATTGCCCTTACTGCATTCCGCTGTTCTGGCCATAGATTATTCATTGAACAGGGTAGGAAAATAGGTTTAGCCAGGGAAGAGAGACTTTGCCCCATGTGTATAGTTAGACAAATTGAATCAGAATATCACTTTTGTTTGGTATGTCCTTTTTATGATAGTCTAAGACGCTCCCTCATTCCTGCATACTACTTCACATTTCCCTCAGAAACCAAATTTCAACAGTTGTTAGCATCAAAAAATGTTCATGTATTATCACTGCTTGCAAAATATGTATTCCTAGCAGTTAAACTACGATCACGTTTTGTATTGCCAAATGTATAACTGATGTTCCAGGCGCTTTGTTGTGCTACACACTGTATTTCTCTTTTAAATGTATAATGGGCCAGTGGCCACCCATACTGTCAATAAACTCACTTACAATAATCAACATGCTGTGTCTATCTTTTTTGATCTTGAGAAGGCATATGACACAACCTGGAAATGTGGTATTTTAAGAGATTTACATGACTTCGGCTTGCGAGGTCGTTTGCCTCAATTTATTGCCAACTTTTTAAATAACAGACAGTTTCAAGTTCGAGTGGGTTCTACCCTGTCTGATCATTACAATCAGGATCAGGGTGTTCCACAAGGCAGCATTCTGTCTGTCACACTTTTTAGCATCAAGATAAATAGTTTATCAAAAGTTTTAAACGATTCAATTGATGGATCGTTATTTGTGGATGATTTTAATATTTCTTGTCGTGGGAAAAATATGCATACCATTGAACGGCAACTGCAGCTTTGTTTAAACAAAATAAATAAATGGTGTCTTGAAAACGGCTTCAGATTTTCTAAATCGAAAACTAACTGCATACATTTTTGTCGTAGATATAAACCCCATAAAGATCCTGAACTGTCTCTAGATGGGACGCCCATTAAAGTTGTGAAGGAAGCCAAGTTCTTGGGTCTAATCTTTGAGTCACATTTAACTTTTTTACCACATATTAAATCACTTAAAACTAAATGCCTGAAAGCACTTGACTTGTTGAAAGTTGTTTCAAATTCAAAATGGGGAGGGGATCAAGCTACCCTTCTCCATCTCTATCGATCACTAGTTCGTTCTAAACTTGATTATGGCTCAATCGTTTACGGGGGAGCCTGCAAAAGCAATCTTAAACTTCTTGATCCTGTCCATCATCAAGGTCTGAGACTTTGTCTTGGATCTTTTAGAACTTCACCTATTGACAGTCTCTATGTTGAGGCTGATGAACCTTCTCTTGAGCAGCGCCGTATAAAGTTAGCTTTACAATACATTACTAAATTATACTCTAATCATTCTAACCCTGCATATAACTGTGTTTTCAATCCCCTTTATGAGGATTTATACAACAAAAAGTCTTCTCTTGTCCCGCCTCTGGGACATAGAATTACACCTTTTCTTTCTGCTGCTGGGATTCAGCTGGAAAACATAGCTCCCTCCCGTCTTCTTTCTTCTACTCCCTGGCAGTTGGTCAGGCCTCAAGTAGACCTAACATTGACCACATTTAAAAAATCAGAGACTAATGAATTACAATATAAGCAAAAATATAATCAATTAAAACATAAATATAGCAATTATAAATCCTTATTTACAGATGGGTCCAAGGATGGTGGCGCTGTGGCTTGTGCCACTGTCATTGGATCCAGAACAATATCTTCTAGATTACCAGTTAGCAGTTCTATTTTCACAGCTGAAGCTAACGCCATATTAACAGCTCTCAAATATATTCAAAGACACCCTAAACGTAAACAATATATAATCTATTCAGACTCTCTTTCTTGTCTCCAGGCGATTAAAAATTTATCATGTAAACATCCACTTTTAATTGACATTATTGAATTGTATAATAATCTTGCTACTGGCCAATACGACATCGTCTTCTGTTGGTTACCCAGCCATGTAGGCATTTCAGGGAACACAATGGCCGATCTTGCTGCCAAGGCAGCACTCAACAAATCTGTGACACTGCTTCTTATTCCCTACAGTGATTACAAAGCTAACATTAGATCTTTTATCCGTGATCTGATGCAAAAGAAGTGGGACACCCAAGTGGGTATAAATAAATTACATGAGATAAAACCTTACATTGGTTATACCCACTTGGGTTGTCAATCCAGATTTGAAGAGGTCATACTACGACGATGTCGTATTGGCCACACTAGATATACTCATGCATACCTGTTGAAAGGTGAGGATCCTCGATTTTGCATCCCTTGTGATGAGAGAGTCACGGTCAAGCATATTCTGCTTGACTGTGTTGAATTCTCCATCACAAGGGATAAATATTTTACAGTTAAAACAATGAAGGATCTTTTTACCAACGTTAATTCTCATTTTATTATAGGTTTTTTAAAAGAAATTGATTTTTTGGGTGAATTTTGAATAGTATGTTTCTGTAAATAGATGTATTTTAATGATTGGTAGTTTGAATTAGTAACTTGAATTGTTGGTGGCTGTACCCTCAAAGGGGGTTGAAGTATTGTAAAATTATTGTCCTCCTGAGAGGGTACGTAAGTCCACAAACATTCACAGTAAATTTAAGTCTGCCAGGTTTTTAATCGTAGTATTCATGTTGTTTTAATTTTGGCTAACCTTTCGTACAATCGCCAGCAGCTGAGGGGATGATGTAAATCCAACTAGGGTCCATGCAGGTAGCAAAGGTACTGTAAGTCCCCATGGTCCCTAGTGTGGTGATCTACCTTCAGTTGTTGGTGATCTATAGTCTGTTTTTATTATGTATTGTCTAAATAGTGCTATTAGTTTTAACTTTCCATACTAGTTTTACTTAAAATTGTGATATGCTAGTTGTTTTACTGTCCTCCGTTGACAGATTTTTCCATATGCATATATTTAATTTAAATGTTCTCGTCACGATATGGCTGAGATATTGCCGATGTGACGTTAAACATTAACTCACTCACTCAATGCATCCTTGTTTATCATGACGTCTACTGCAAAATCACAACTTGAGTTTCATGTTTGAGATTTTACGTGTAGGCATATAAGTTGCATTTATGCACACAGTAAGTGCCAGCGATGTAAACTATATTCTCTTTACTGTTATGAGCAGGGATGCCATCTACCTGGGGGCGGAAATGGACCCTGAAGTCCCCCAGAGGCAGGACGACTGCCGAGAAGATATTCCGTGGACAGAAGTGGATCAAGGTCTCTTCTGGCGGCAGGACAACGACCACAAAGCCGCCAGACTACCAGGAAGGCAAGTTCTCCAAACTATCGTTTGAAGACAACATACTATATATTCTTGTTGACAATGACGTCATGAGCAAGTTACAACTTGTGTTTCAGGTTACAGCGTTTTCCTGACCAAAAAGCATATGCTTTTAATATTTATTACCTATGTAGTAAGTATCAGTGATGTGAAACATTAACCTATTCGTTGTCGTCACTGTTAGGAACGTGGATGCCATCGTCCTGGGGGCGGAAATGGACCCTGAAGTCCCCCAGAGG
The DNA here is from genome assembly GCF_037392515.1 of Haliotis asinina. NCBI lineage: Eukaryota > Metazoa > Mollusca > Gastropoda > Lepetellida > Haliotidae > Haliotis > Haliotis asinina. The sequence goes on along the minus strand of NC_090282.1, from coordinate 51,699,186 downwards.
CAGGACGACTGCCAAGAAGATATTCCATGGATAGACGTGGACCATGGATTCTTCGGAAGGGTGACAGAGGACCAGACAGGCAGGTGTTTTCAACTCATTTTGGAAGAAAATATTTGCTTCATATATAGTGCACACTAATTCTCTCATACTTTACAGTCATTTAGGAGTGAGTGAGTTTAGTTTTACGCCGCACTCAGCAATATTCAGCTATAAAGTGACGGTCTGTAAATAATCGAGTCTGGACAAGACAATCCAGTGATCAACAACACGAGCATCGATCTGCGCAAATGGGAACCGATGACATGTTTCAACCAAGACGTTAGCGAGTCTGACCACCCGATCCCGTTAGTCGCCTCTTACGACCAGCATAGTCACAGCCATTTAGGTATAGATGGGAAAGGTTGATACTGGTTTCTGCATGTAAACGGAGTTGTAGTGTAGCCTAGTTGTTCAAGTGTTGGCACGTCATGTTCAGTACCATTGTTCGAGTCCTCACTTAAATACTATGCCCCACGCCCACGTACGAGACTCGTCGTTGGAAAATTGCCCAAAGCGGCAGAAAACCACACTTACTCGCTGTTGTTAATACAATCTACATCCGAGAGAAATGTGATTACTGATGCTTATGCATGACTCATTTCTTTCAGACGCAGGAACCCTGGCACACTCTGGATTTGGTGTTGTGTCACTCTAAACCCTTCCACCTGGACTTTAGTACACTGGCTTTCCGAGGGTCCGATGGGATGAGCTTTTGTCTCATGGTGGCTCCATTGTGCGTCTGCTCTCCGCGTAGCCCCCTGCCGAGCGTACATGGAGTAGGTTCGGTGCTAGGGCCTGACTGTACAGTCAGGATGGTTGTTACAGCAACCCAGCTAGTTTAGGGTTGGCACACTCTGTGGCCCCAGTCTTTTCAGCACCCCCAGTAGACCCAATGCTGACTGCACTTGACTGGTAGATTAGGGGTTAGTGTAGATAGGGCCCCCTTCGTGCATGCCCTGTACGATGCTATCTATAGATAGTATAACTTAGTGTTAACCCACCATTCCGTCCTTCAATAGGTAGTTCGAGGCAAAGCAAGTCCCGGATGGTCACTTTGAAAGTCGGTGTACTGGCCACCTGCTGGTAAAGCATTCACTATTTCAGTTTAAGACTTAGATGAAATTTTGTTTTCCACGTCCCGATATATTTGCTTTGCATTTAAATGTAAGGGGATCGTCGAATACCCGAATGGTTAAAGTGTTCGCTCATGACGCTCCAAACAAACCTATTTCGATTTACAATATCTGAATGGTGTGTGGAGCCGATATTTGTTGTTTCTCACCGTGATATAGCTGGTATGCTGGTTAAAGCAGTGTAAAAACGACACTCATGCAGTCTTAATATGTGCTGGAAGTATAAATTATGATACAGAATACTGTTTACCTTTATTAGCAGAAGCCACTGTGTTCTTCCAAACGATCTTTTAAAGAAAACACACAGTGCCTCCTTGTGTACAATGACGTCTACTGCCACGTCACAACTTGATTTTCGTGTTTGAGATATGTTCTCGTGGAATCATATATTTTGCATTTATTCACACAGTACAAATGATGTAAAATATGTTTACCTTTATTATCAGGAGCGTGGATGCCATCGTCCTGGGGGCGGAAATGGACCCTGAAGTCCCCCAGAGGCAGGACGACTGCCGAGAAGATATTCCGTGGACAGAAGTGGATCAAGGTCTCTTCTGGAGCAGCATGTGGATGTTTTACTGTTCGGACATTTTGTGACAATGTACTCTGCGTGTCTACTACTGTAAACCTTCCAGTAGAATAGGTAGCGTTGCATACGTTGAGGGAACACGGTTCCAGAGTTTTTTTCTCAAAAATGTTTTTTATCTCTGGTTTTACGTGTCGGGCTTCAGTTACCTTTGACCGTGTTCAAATCTCAAATTTGATCAAGATCAATTTAGACACACAATCTGCGACAACAATGTTGGTGTTTCTGTTCGAGGATTTGGTACTGTTCCATGTTGGGAATGATGACATTAATAAAACATAATCCGCACAGCTGGTCCAATTGTGCTTGTTTGTTTTGCTGTTTTGTTTGTGAAACTTGTGAACTGGAGAAGAATTGTTTTTGTCCATGGAAATCGGATGTGCACGACTTTATCGCCTTGTAGGAGTGCTTGTTTTTAGCCATACACTGCCATGCACTGCTAAACACCGCCAACACAGAAACACATCACGAAACAAGTCCAACGTTAAAACAATAGATCAATACACGGGGGTATTCTAATGTCTACAAACCAGAACGTACAATACAAAAGCCTATCAACATTACTAGATCACATCGCACTGACCTTTAGTTCAATGTATGTACTAAACAATCCAGTGGTGTCTGTAGATGAGACAAGACATTAAATGAAAAGCTCCCACCAACATCCAACAGTCTAGAATATTACATTGCGCAAGTAAACAACCAAGTGCATGTTTGCCAATCATATTCCTTTACCAGTTGACCATGGTTAGAGCATTTGTGATGGTCAGCGTATCCCTGTTCAGGTGTTCTGATGTCGAGAGATGCTGCTCTCCATGGAATGGTTGAACTGACACAGAGTAAATGCAATAAAGTCAGTATGCCATCAGAGAGAGATCTATATCAAAGCAGATAAACTGAACAAATTGTAAGCTTCTGAATGTATCAAAAGTGATTAACAGTTATCTGACAGACCATTTGAATAGTTACTACAAGAGCTTAGAGTCAGTTATCGATCGTGAAGCATAGTTTTCTAATACTTTGGATACTGCTATTTCATCAAATAGTCAATGGCGGTCATTTTCATTATTTTCAAAAGCAAATATATGTCAAAAAATTTTACACCCTCTAGCAATACACAAACGTCACAATGACAGTGATCAGATTGATATTAGTTAAACTATCTATGATTAACTTTGAGATGTTGTCGGCCAATACACTGTGAAAACCTGAGTATTAAAGGCCTTTTCATGAGCCAAAGACATCATACTAACTGAAGATAGTGTCAAACAAAGTCAGTACTGGGGAGACTACGACATCAGATTTTTCAGCTGCCTCCTCCTGTACTACTTCAATACCCTTGGATACAGCAAAGGGGTTCACCTTTTACGGTGTCTTGTCAGGAGTCTCGATCACAAGGAAAAGAGGCCAATACTCAATCAATGCAGAAGGTCTGTGATCAGTATCAATAGGGTCAATTTCAAGTGGACATTTTGGGCTTTTGGGCGGAATTTCATAGATGTAAGCCATGGTTAGTGTAATATGGTTCATCATCCGAGCCACCCACCCACCACGGAGTATCACAAGGACAATGCTAAAAGCAAGTGGGTCTCCAACTTACAGCACCAAGGATACCCGGATGATCTACTCCAGCAGAATAATGAATATTAATATTTCTACCAGATTGGCCCATGAGCCATATTAACTACGAGATCGAAAATATCGGGGTTCATATTTTTCATACGATGACCTAGGGGAAAATATTACTTTGGCATGGTGAGGTGATGTCGTGAGCAATGCAAGGACGCCACGTCTCCTCTATAACGATGCGTTCTAAATGAGGCCATTGTGGGTAACCAGCCCATGTTTGAAAGTTGAGTTTGGTAATAGACAGGCACACTCGTGGCTAAATATCTGTATATCCCTCGCTTCCGTTCGGGGAATACCAACATTCCAAATAGTGTCGTAAAACATAGTTTCACATTAATTAGCAACAGCCTTAACAATAATAAACGTATTGCATCGTGCTTACGTCAACTTTCAGGGTGTATTGCACTCTGTAGTCACATGTAAGTTGGCACCCCAGAAAGGGTAAACCCGTGAATGGGTAATAGTGGATACATCATGGTTTGCAAATAGGCAGAAAGGTGAATCGGAGTTACAGGTTTTCAAACCAGCTCAAATAATAGAGGAGGGTTCCTGATGGAGTGCTAGAGGGTCCAAACACAGTTTCGTGAAAGTCATCTTTGGCACCCGAGGAAGGGTAATCCCGTGAAAGGGTCAGAGGGGATACATCATGGTTTGGAATAGGTAAAAATGTGAATCGGAGCTACAGTTCTAAAAAACAGCTCAAATAATAGAAGACGGTTCCTGATGGAGTGCTAGAGTGTACAAACACAGTTTTCTGAAGGTCAACTTTGGCACCCCAGGAAGGGTAATCCCGTGAAAGGGTAAAAGTGGATACATCATGGTTGGGAAAAAGGCGAAAAGGTGAATCGGAGCTACAGTTCTAAAAAACAGCTCTAATGATAGAGGAGGGTTCCTGATGGAGTGCTAGAGGGTCCAAACACAGTTTCGTGAAAGTCAACCTTGGCACCCGAGGAAGGGTAATCAAGTGAAAGGGTCATAGGGGATACATCATGGTTTGGAAATAGGTAAAAATGTGAATCGGAGCTACAGTTCTGAAAAAAACCTCAAATGATAGAGGAGGGTTCCTGATGGAGTGCTAGAGGGTCAAAACAAAGTTTCGTGCAAGTCAACTTTGGCACCCGAGGAAGGGTAATCCCGTGAAAGGATCATAGGGGATACATCATTGTTGGGAGATAGGTAAAAAGGTGAATCGGAGCTACAGTTCTAAAAACCAGCTGAAATAATAGATGAGGGTTCCTGATGGAGTGCTAGAGGGTACAAACACAATTTTCTGAAGGTCAAGTTTGGCATCCCAGGAAGGGTAATCCCGTGAAAGGGTCAAAGGGGATACATCATGGTTTGGAAATAGGTAAAAATGTGAATCGGAGCTATAGTTCTAAAAAACAGCTCAAATAATAGAGGAGGGTTCCTAATGGAGTGCTAGAGTGTACAAACACAGTTTCGTGAAAGTCAACTTTGGCACCCCAGGAAGGGTAATTCCGTGAAAGGGTCAAAGGGAATACATCATGGTTTGGTAATAGGTAAAAAGGTGAATCGGAGCTACAGTTCTAAAAAACAGCTCAAATAATAGAGGAGGGTTCCTGATGGAGTGCTAGAGTGTACAAACACAGTTTTGTGAAGGTCAGCTTTGGCACCCCAGGAAGGGAAATCCCGTGAAAGGGTCAAAGGGGATACATCATGGTTTGGAAATAGGTAAAAATGTGAATCGGAGCTACAGTTCTAAAAAACAGCTCAAATAATAGAGGAGGGTTCCTGATGGAGTGCTAGTGTACAAACACAGTTTTGTGAAGGTCAACTTTGGCACCCCAGGAAGGGTAATCCCGTGAAAGGGTCATAGGGGATACATCATGGTTTGGAAATAAGTAAAAAGGTGAATCGGAGCTACAGTTCTAAAAAACAGCTCAAATAATAGAGGAGGGTTCCTGATGGAGTGCTAGAGGGTCAAAACAAAGTTTCGTCAAAGTCAACTTTGGGACCCGAGGAAGGGTGATCCCGTGAAAGGGTCAAAGGGGATACATCATGGTTGGGAAATAGGTAAAAAGGTGAATCGGAGCTACAGTTCTAAAAAGCAGCTCAAATAATAGATGAGGGTTCCTGATGGAGTGCAAGAGGGTACAAACACAATTTTCTGAAGGTCAAGTTGGGCACCCCAGGAAGGGTAATCAAGTGAAAGGGTAATAGTGGATACATCATGGTTTGGAAATAGGTAAAAATGTGAATCGGAGCTACAGCTCTTAAAACCAGCTCAAATGACAGAAGAGGCTTCCTGATGGAGTGCAAGAGGGTCCAAACACAGTTTCGTGAAAGTCAACTTGGGCACCCCAGGAAGGGTAATCCCGTGAAAGGGTCAAAGGGAATACATCATGGTTTGGAAATAGGTAAAAATGTGAATCGGAGCTACAGTTCATAAAAACAGCTCAAATAATAGAGGAGGGTTCCTGATTTAGTGCTAGAGTGTACAAACACAGTTTTGTGCAGGTCAACTTTGGCACCGGAGGAAGGGTGATCCCGTGAAAGGGTCATAGGGGATACATCATGGTTTGGAAATAGGTAAAAATGTGAATCGGAGCTACAGTTCTGAAAACCACCTCAAATGATAGAGGAGGGTTCCTGATTGAGTGCAAAAGGGTACAAACACAATTTTCTGAAGGTCAAGTTTGGCACCCCAGGAAGGGTAATCCCGTGAAAGGGTCAAAGGGGATACATCATGGTTTGGAAATAGGAAAAATGTGAATCGGAGCTACAGTTCTAAAAAACAGCTCAAATAATAGAGGAGGGTTCCTGATTTAGTGCTACAGTGTACAAACACAGTTTTGTGCAGGTCAACTTTGGCACCAAAGGAAGGGTAATCCCGTGAAAGGGTTATACAGGATACATCATGGTTTGGAAATAGGTAAAAATGTGAATCGGAGCTACAGTTCTGAAAAAAACCTCAAATGATAGAGGAGGGTTCCTGATGGAGTGCTAGAGGGTCAAAACAAAGTTTCGTGCAAGTCAACTTTGGCACCCGAGGAAGGGTAATCCCGTGAAAGGATCATAGGGGATACATCATTGTTGGGAGATAGGTAAAAAGGTGAATCGGAGCTACAGTTCTAAAAACCAGCTGAAATAATAGATGAGGGTTCCTGATGGAGTGCTAGAGGGTACAAACACAATTTTCTGAAGGTCAAGTTTGGCATCCCAGGAAGGGTAATCCCGTGAAAGGGTCAAAGGGGATACATCATGGTTTGGAAATAGGTAAAAATGTGAATCGGAGCTATAGTTCTAAAAAACAGCTCAAATAATAGAGGAGGGTTCCTAATGGAGTGCTAGAGTGTACAAACACAGTTTCGTGAAAGTCAACTTTGGCACCCCAGGAAGGGTAATTAGGTGAAAGGGTCAAAGGGAATACATCATGGTTTGGTAATAGGTAAAAAGGTGAATCGGAGCTACAGTTCTAAAAAACAGCTCAAATAATAGAGGAGGGTTCCTGATGGAGTGCTAGAGTGTACAAACACAGTTTTGTGAAGGTCAGCTTTGGCACCCCAGGAAGGGAAATCCCGTGAAAGGGTCAAAGGGGATACATCATGGTTTGGAAATAGGTAAAAATGTGAATCGGAGCTACAGTTCTAAAAAACAGCTCAAATAATAGAGGAGGGTTCCTGATGGAGTGCTAGTGTACAAACACAGTTTTGTGAAGGTCAACTTTGGCACCCCAGGAAGGGTAATCCCGTGAAAGGGTCATAGGGGATACATCATGGTTTGGAAATAAGTAAAAAGGTGAATCGGAGCTACAGTTCTAAAAAACAGCTCAAATAATAGAGGAGGGTTCCTGATGGAGTGCTAGAGGGTCAAAACAAAGTTTCGTCAAAGTCAACTTTGGGACCCGAGGAAGGGTGATCCCGTGAAAGGGTCAAAGGGGATACATCATGGTTGGGAAATAGGTAAAAAGGTGAATCGGAGCTACAGTTCTAAAAAGCAGCTCAAATAATAGATGAGGGTTCCTGATGGAGTGCAAGAGGGTACAAACACAATTTTCTGAAGGTCAAGTTGGGCACCCCAGGAAGGGTAATCAAGTGAAAGGGTAATAGTGGATACATCATGGTTTGGAAATAGGTAAAAATGTGAATCGGAGCTACAGCTCTTAAAACCAGCTCAAATGACAGAAGAGGCTTCCTGATGGAGTGCAAGAGGGTCCAAACACAGTTTCGTGAAAGTCAACTTGGGCACCCGAGGAAGGGTAATCCCGTGAAAGGGTCAAAGGGAATACATCATGGTTTGGAAATAGGTAAAAATGTGAATCGGAGCTACAGTTCATAAAAACAGCTCAAATAATAGAGGAGGGTTCCTGATTTAGTGCTAGAGTGTACAAACACAGTTTTGTGCAGGTCAACTTTGGCACCGGAGGAAGGGTGATCCCGTGAAAGGGTCATAGGGGATACATCATGGTTTGGAAATAGGTAAAAATGTGAATCGGAGCTACAGTTCTGAAAACCACCTCAAATGATAGAGGAGGGTTCCTGATTGAGTGCAAAAGGGTACAAACACAATTTTCTGAAGGTCAAGTTTGGCACCCCAGGAAGGGTAATCCCGTGAAAGGGTCAAAGGGGATACATCATGGTTTGGAAATAGGAAAAATGTGAATCGGAGCTACAGTTCTAAAAAACAGCTCAAATAATAGAGAAGGGTTCCTGATTTAGTGCTACAGTGTACAAACACAGTTTTGTGCAGGTCAACTTTGGCACCAAAGGAAGGGTAATCCCGTGAAAGGGTTATACAGGATACATCATGGTTTGGAAATAGGTAAAAATGTGAATCGGAGCTACAGTTCTGAAAACCACCTCAAATGATAGAGGAGGGTTCCTGATGGAGTGCTAGAGGGTCAAAACACAGTTTCGTGAAAGTCAACTTTGGCACCCGAGGAAGGGTAATCCCGTGAAAGGGTCTTAGGGGATACATCATGGTTGGGAAATAGGTAAAAAGGTGAATCGGAGCTACAGTTCTAAAAACCAGCTCAAATGATAGAGGAGGGTTCCTGACGGAGTGCTAGAGGGTCCAAACACAGTTTCGTGAAAGTCAACTTTGGCACCTGAGGAAGGGTAATCAAGTGAAAGGGTGTCAGGGGATACATCATGGTTTGGAAATAGGTAAAAATGTGAATCGGAGCTACAGTTCTAAAAACCAGCTCAAATAATAGATGAGGGTTCCTGATGGAGTGCAAGAGGGTACAAACACAATTTTCTGAAGGTCTAGTTGGGCACCCCAGGAAGGGTAATCAAGTGAAAGGGTAATAGTGGATACATCATGGTTTGGAAATAGGTAAAAATGTGAATCGGAGCTACAGCTCTTAAAACCAGCTCAAATGACAGAAGAGGCTTCCTGATGGAGTGCTAGAGGGTCAAAACACAGTTTCGTGAAAGTCAACTTGGGCACCCGAGGAAGGGTAATCCCGTGAAAGGGTCAAAGGGAATACATCATGGTTTGGAAATAGGTAAAAATGTGAATCGGAGCTACAGTTCTTAAAAACAGCTCAAATAATAGAGGAGGGTTCCTGATTTAGTGCTAGAGTGTACAAACACAGTTTTGTGCAGGTCAACTTTGGCACCGGAGGAAGGGTGATCCCTTGAAAGGGTCATAGGGGATACATCATGGTTTGGAAATAGGTAAAAATGTGAATCGGAGCTACAGTTCTGAAAACCACCTCAAATGATAGAGGAGGGTTCCTGATGGAGTGCTAGAGGGTCAAAACAAAGTTTCGTGAAAGTCAACTTTGGCACCCGAGGAAGGGTGATCCCGTGAAAGGGTCATAGGGGATACATCATGGTTTGGAAATAGGTAAAAAGGTGAATCGGAGCTACAGTTCTAAAAAGTAGCTCAAATAATCGATGAGGGTTCCTGATGGAGTGCAAGAGGGTACAAACACAATTTTCTGAAGGTCAAGTTTGGCACCCCAGGAAGGGTAATCATGTGAAATGGTCATAGTGGATACATCATGGTTTGGAAATAGGTAAAAATGTGTATCGGAGTTACAGCTCTTAAAACCAGCTCAAATGATAGAGGAGGGTTCCTGATGGAGTGCTAGAGGGTCCAAACACAGTTTCGTGAAAGTCAACTTTGGCACCCCGGGAAGGGTAATCCCGTGAAAGGGTCATAGGGGATACATCATGGTTTGGAAATAGGTAAAAAGGTGAATCGGAGCTACAGTTCTAAAAACCAGCTCAAATAATAGATGAGGGTTCCTGATGGAGTGCAAGAGGGTACAAACACAATTTTCTGAAGGTCTAGTTGGGCACCCCAGGAAGGGTAATCAAGTGAAAGGGTAATAGTGGATACATCATGGTTTGGAAATAGGTAAAAATGTGAATCGGAGCTACAGCTCTTAAAACCAGCTCAAATGACAGAAGAGGCTTCCTGATGGAGTGCTAGAGGGTCAAAACACAGTTTCGTGAAAGTCAACTTGGGCACCCGAGGAAGGGTAATCCCGTGAAAGGGTCAAAGGGAATACATCATGGTTTGGAAATAGGTAAAAATGTGAATCGGAGCTACAGTTCTTAAAAACAGCTCAAATAATAGAGGAGGGTTCCTGATTTAGTGCTAGAGTGTACAAACACAGTTTTGTGCAGGTCAACTTTGGCACCGGAGGAAGGGTGATCCCTTGAAAGGGTCATAGGGGATACATCATGGTTTGGAAATAGGTAAAAATGTGAATCGGAGCTACAGTTCTGAAAACCACCTCAAATGATAGAGGAGGGTTCCTGATTGAGTGCAAAAGGGTACAAACACAATTTTCTGAAGGTCAAGTTTGGCACCCCAGGAAGGGTAATCCCGTGAAAGGGTCAAAGGGGATACATCATGGTTTGGAAATAGGAAAAATGTGAATCGGAGCTACAGTTCTAAAAAACAGCTCAAATAATAGAGGAGGGTTCCTGATTTAGTGCTACAGTGTACAAACACAGTTTTGTGCAGGTCAACTTTGGCACCAAAGGAAGGGTAATCCCGTGAAAAGGTTATACAGGATACATCATGGTTTGGAAATAGGTAAAAATGTGAATCGGAGCTACAGTTCTGAAAACCACCTCAAATGATAGAGGAGGGTTCCTGATGGAGTGCTAGAGGGTCAAAACACAGTTTCGTGAAAGTCAACTTTGGCACCGGAGGAAGGGTAATCCCGTGAAAGGGTCTTAGGGGATACATCATGGTTGGGAAATAGGTAAAAAGGTGAATCGGAGCTACAGTTCTAAAAACCAGCTCAAATGATAGAGGAGGGTTCCTGACGGAGTGCTAGAGGGTCCAAACACAGTTTCGTGAAAGTCAACTTTGGCACCCGAGGAAGGGTAATCAAGTGAAAGGGTGTCAGGGGATACATCATGGTTTGGAAATAGGTAAAAATGTGAATCGGAGCTACAGTTCTGAAAAAAACCTCAAATGATAAAGGAGGGTTCCTGATGGAGTGCTAGAGGGTCAAAACAAAGTTTCGTGAAAGTCAACTTTGGCACCCGAGGAAGGGTGATCCCGTGAAAGGGTCATAGGGGATACATCATGGTTTGGAAATAGGTAAAAAGGTGAATCGGAGCTACAGTTCTAAAAAGTAGCTCAAATAATCGATGAGGGTTCCTGATGGAGTGCAAGAGGGTACAAACACAATTTTCTGAAGGTCAAGTTTGGCACCCCAGGAAGGGTAATCATGTGAAATGGTCATAGTGGATACATCATGGTTTGGAAATAGGTAAAAATGTGTATCGGAGTTACAGCTCTTAAAACCAGCTCAAATGATAGAGGAGGGTTCCTGATGGAGTGCTAGAGGGTCAAAACACAGTTTCGTGAAAGTCAACTTTGGCACCCCGGGAAGGGTAATCCCGTGAAAGGGTCATAGGGGATACATCATGGTTTGGAAATAGGTAAAAAGGTGAATCGGAGCTACAGTTCTAAAAACCAGCTCAAATAATAGAGGAGGGTTCCTGATGGAGTGCAAGAGGGTACAAACACAATTTTCTGAAGGTCTAGTTGGGCACCCCAGGAAGGGTAATCAAGTGAAAGGGTAAAAGTGGATACATCATGGTTTGGAAATAGGTAAAAATGTGAATCGGAGCTACAGCTCTTAAAACCAGCTCAAATGATAGAAGACGGTTCCTGATGGAGTGCTAGAGGGTTCAAACACAGTTTCGTGAAAGTCAACTTGGGCACCCCAGGAAGGGTAATCCCGTGAAAGGGTCAAAGGGGATACATCATGGTTTGGTAATAGGTAAAAAGGTGAATCGGAGCTACAGTTCTAAAAAACAGCTCAAATAATAGAGGAGGGTTCCTGATGGAGTGCTAGAGTGTACAAACACAGTTTTGTGAAGGTCAGCTTTGGCACCCCAGGAAGGGTAATCCCGTGAAAGGGTGAAAGGGGATACATCATGGTTTGGAAATAGGTAAAAATGTGAATCGGAGCTACAGTTCTGAAAACCACCTCAAATGATAGAGGAGGGTTCCTGATGGAGTGCTAGAGGGTCAAAACACAGTTTCGTGAAAGTCAACTTTGGCACCCGAGGAAGGGTAATCCCGTGAAAGGGTCTTAGGGGATACATCATGGTTGGGAAATAGGTAAAAAGGTGAATCGGAGCTACAGTTCTAAAAACCAGCTCAAATGATAGAGGAGGGTTCCTGACGGAGTGCTAGAGGGTCCAAACACAGTTTCGTGAAAGTCAACTTTGGCACCCGAGGAAGGGTAATCAAGTGAAAGGGTGTCAGGGGATACATCATGGTTTGGAAATAGGTAAAAATGTGAATCGGAGCTACAGTTCTGAAAAAAACCTCAAATGATAAAGGAGGGTTCCTGATGGAGTGCTAGAGGGTCAAAACAAAGTTTCGTGAAAGTCAACTTTGGCACCCGAGGAAGGGTGATCCCGTGAAAGGGTCATAGGGGATACATCATGGTTTGGAAATAGGTAAAAAGGTGAATCGGAGCTACAGTTCTAAAAAGTAGCTCAAATAATCGATGAGGGTTCCTGATGGAGTGCAAGAGGGTACAAACACAATTTTCTGAAGGTCAAGTTTGGCACCCCAGGAAGGGTAATCATGTGAAATGGTCATAGTGGATACATCATGGTTTGGAAATAGGTAAAAATGTGTATCGGAGTTATAGCTCTTAAAACCAGCTCAAATGATAGAGGAGGGTTCCTGATGGAGTGCTAGAGGGTCAAAACACAGTTTCGTGAAAGTCAACTTTGGCACCCCGGGAAGGGTAATCCCGTGAAAGGGTCATAGGGGATACATCATGGTTTGGAAATAGGTAAAAAGGTGAATCGGAGCTACAGTTCTAAAAACCAGCTCAAATAATAGATGAGGGTTCCTGATGGAGTGCAAGAGGGTACAAACACAATTTTCTGAAGGTCTAGTTGGGCACCCCAGGAAGGGTAATCAAGTGAAAGGGTAATAGTGGATACATCATGGTTTGGAAATAGGTAAAAATGTGAATCGGAGCTACAGCTCTTAAAACCAGCTCAAATGACAGAAGAGGCTTCCTGATGGAGTGCTAGAGGGTCAAAACACAGTTTCGTGAAAGTCAACTTGGGCACCCGAGGAAGGGTGATCCCGTGAAAGGGTCATAGGGGATACATCATAGTTTGGAAATAGGTAAAAAGGTGAATCGGAGCTACAGTTCTAAAAAGTAGCTCAAATAATCGATGAGGGTTCCTGATGGAGTGCAAGAGGGTACAAACACAATTTTCTGAAGGTCAAGTTTGGCACCCCAGGAAGGGTAATCATGTGAAATGGTCATAATGAATACATCATGGTTTGGAAATAGGTAAAAATGTGTATCGGAGTTACAGCTCTTAAAACCAGCTCAAATGATAGAGGAGGGTTCCTGATGGAGTGCTAGAGGGTCCAAACACAGTTTCGTGAAAGTCAACTTTGGCACCCGAGGAAGGGTAATCCCGTGAAAGGGTCATAGGGGATACATCATGGTTTGGAAATAGGTAAAAATGTGAATCGGAGCTACAGTTCTAAAAAACAGCTCAAATAATAGAGGAGGGTTCCTGATTTAGTGCTAGAGTGTACAAACACAGTTTTGTGCAGGTCAACTTTGGCACCAAAGGAAGGGTAATCCCGTGAAAGGGTTATACAGGATACATCATGGTTTGGAAATAGGTAAAAATGTGAATCGGAGCTACAGTTCTGAAAACCACCTCAAATGATAGAGGAGGGTTCCTGATGGAGTGCTAGAGGGTCAAAACACAGTTTCGTGAAAGTCAACTTTGGCACCCGAGGAAGGGTAATCCCGTGAAAGGGTCTTAGGGGATACATCATGGTTGGGAAATAGGTAAAAATGTGAATCGGAGCTACAGTTCTAAAAACCAGCTCAAATGATAGAGGAGGGTTCCTGACGGAGTGCTAGAGGGTCCAAACACAGTTTCGTGAAAGTCAACTTTGGCACCCGAGGAAGGGTAATCAAGTGAAAGGGTGTGAGGGGATACATCATGGTTTGGAAATAGGTAAAAATGTGAATCGGAGCTACAGTTCTAAAAAACAGCTCAAATAATAGAGGAGGGTTCCTGATGGAGTGCGAGAGTGTACAAACACAGTTTTGTGAAGGTCAGTTTTGGCACCCCAGGAAGGGTAATCCCGTGAAAGGGTCAAAGGGGATACATCATGGTTTGGAAATAGGTAAAAATGTGAATCGGAGCTACAGTTCTAAAAAACAGCTCAAATAATAGAGGAGGGTTCCTGATGGAGTGCTAGTGTACAAACACAGTTTTGTGCAGGTCAACTTTGGCACCAAAGGAAGGGTAATCCCGTGAAAGGGTTATACAGGATACATCATGGTTTGGAAATAGGTAAAAATGTGAATCGGAGCTACAGTTCTGAAAACCACCTCAAATGATAGAGGAGGGTTCCTGATGGAGTGCTAGAGGGTCAAAACACAGTTTCGTGAAAGTCAACTTTGGCACCCGAGGAAGGGTAATCCCGTGAAAGGGTCTTAGGGGATACATCATGGTTGGGAAATAGGTAAAAATGTGAATCGGAGCTACAGTTCTAAAAACCAGCTCAAATGATAGAGGAGGGTTCCTGACGGAGTGCTAGAGGGTCCAAACACAGTTTCGTGAAAGTCAACTTTGGCACCCGAGGAAGGGTAATCAAGTGAAAGGGTGTCAGGGGATACATCATGGTTTGGAAATAGGTAAAAATGTGAATCGGAGCTACAGTTCTAAAAAACAGCTCAAATAATAGAGGAGGGTTCCTGATGGAGTGCGAGAGTGTACAAACACAGTTTTGTGAAGGTCAGTTTTGGCACCCCAGGAAGGGTAATCCCGTGAAAGGGTCAAAGGGGATACATCATGGTTTGGAAATAAGTAAAAAGGTGAATCGGAGCTACAGTTCTAAAAAACAGCTCAAATAATAGATGAGGGTTCCTGATGGAGTGCTAGAGGGTCAAAACAAAGTTTCGTCAAAGTCAACTTTGGCACCCGAGGAAGGGTGATCCCGTGAAAGGGTCAAAGGGGATACATCATGGTTGGGAAATAGGTAAAAAGGTGAATCGGAGCTACAGTTCTAAAAAGCAGCTCAAATAATAGATGAGGGTTCCTGATGGAGTGCAAGAGGGTACAAACACAATTTTCTGAAGGTGAAGTTGGGCACCCGAGGAAGGGTAATCAAGTGAAAGGGTAATAGTGGATACATCATGGTTTGGAAATAGGTAAAAATGTGAATCGGAGCTACAGCTCTTAAAACCAGCTCAAATGATAGAAGAGGGTTCCTGATGGAGTGCTAGAGGGTCCAAACACAGTTTCGTGAAAGTCAACTTGGGCACCCGAGGAAGGGTAATCCCGTGAAAGGGTCAAAGGGAATACATCATGGTTTGGAAATAGGTAAAAATGTGAATCGGAGCTACAGTTCTTAAAAACAGCTCAAATAATAGAGGAGGGTTCCTGATTTAGTGCTAGAGTGTACAAACACAGTTTTGTGCAGGTCAACTTTGGCACCGGAGGAAGGGTGATCCCGTGAAAGGGTCATAGGGGATACATCATGGTTTGGAAATAGGTAAAAATGTGAATCGGAGCTACAGTTCTGAAAACCACCTCAAATGATAGAGGAGGGTTCCTGATTGAGTGCAAAAGGGTACAAACACAATTTTCCGAAGGTCAAGTTTGGCACCCCAGGAAGGGTAATCCCGTGAAAGGGTCAAAGGGGATACATCATGGTTTGGAAATAGGTAAAAATGTGAATCGGAGCTACAGTTCTAAAAAACAGCTCAAATAATAGAGGAGGGTTCCTGATTTAGTGCTACAGTGTACAAACACAGTTTTGTGCAGGTCAACTTTGGCACCAAAGGAAGGGTAATCCCGTGAAAGTTTTATACAGGATACATCATGGTTTGGAAATAGGTAAAAATGTGAATCGGAGCTACAGTTCTGAAAACCACCTCAAATGATAGAGGAGGGTTCCTGATGGAGTGCTAGAGGGTCAAAACACAGTTTCGTGAAAGTCAACTTTGGCACCCGAGGAAGGGTAATCCCGTGAAAGGGTCTTAGGGGATACATCATGGTTGGGAAATAGGTAAAAAGGTGAATCGGAGCTACAGTTCTAAAAACCAGCTCAAATGATAGAGGAGGGTTCCTGACGGAGTGCTAGAGGGTCCAAACACAGTTTCGTGAAAGTCAACTTTGGCACCCCAGGAAGGGTAATCAAGTGAAAGGGTGTCAGGGGATACATCATGGTTTGGAAATAGGTAAAAATGTGAATCGGAGCTACAGTTCTGAAAAAAACCTCAAATGATAAAGGAGGGTTCCTGATGGAGTGCTAGAGGGTCAAAACAAAGTTTCGTGAAAGTCAACTTTGGCACCCGAGGAAGGGTGATCCCGTGAAAGGGTCATAGGGGATACATCATGGTTTGGAAATAGGTAAAAAGGTGAATCGGAGCTACAGTTCTAAAAAGTAGCTCAAATAATCGATGAGGGTTCCTGATGGAGTGCAAGAGGGTACAAACACAATTTTCTGAAGGTCAAGTTTGGCACCCCAGGAAGGGTAATCATGTGAAATGGTCATAGTGGATACATCATGGTTTGGAAATAGGTAAAAATGTGTATCGGAGTTACAGCTCTTAAAACCAGCTCAAATGATAGAGGAGGGTTCCTGATGGAGTGCTAGAGGGTCAAAACACAGTTTCGTGAAAGTCAACTTTGGCACCCCGGGAAGGGTAATCCCGTGAAAGGGTCATAGGGGATACATCATGGTTGGGAAATAGGTAAAAAGGTGAATCGGAGCTACAGTTCTAAAAACCAGCTCAAATAATAGATGAGGGTTCCTGATGGAGTGCAAGAGGGTACAAACACAATTTTCTGAAGGTCTAGTTGGGCACCCCAGGAAGGGTAATCAAGTGAAAGGGTAATAGTGGATACATCATGGTTTGGAAATAGGTAAAAATGTGAATCGGAGCTACAGCTCTTAAAACCAGCTCAAATGATAGAAGACGGTTCCTGATGGAGTGCTAGAGGGTCCAAACACAGTTTCGTGAAAGTCAACTTGGGCACCCCAGGAAGGGTAATCCCGTGAAAGGGTCAAAGGGGATACATCATGGTTTGGAAATAGGTAAAAATGTGAATCGGAGCTACAGTTCTTAAAAACAGCTCAAATAATAGAGGAGGGTTCCTGATTTAGTGCTAGAGTGTACAAACACAGTTTTGTGCAGGTCAACTTTGGCACCCGAGGAAGGGTAATCCCGTGAAAGGGTCATAGGGGATACATCATGGTTTGGAAATAGGTAAAAATGTGAATCGGAGCTACAGTTCTGAAAACCACCTCAAATGATAGAGGAGGGTTCCTGATTGAGTGCAAAAGGGTAGAAACACAATTTTCTGAAGGTCAACTTTGGCACCCCAGGAAGGGTAATCATGTGAAAGGGTCAAAGGGGATACATCATGGTTTGTAAATAGGTAAAAATGTGAATCGGAGCTACAGTTCTAAAAAACAGCTCAAATAATAGAGGAGGGTTCCTGATGGAGTGCTAGAGTGTACAAACACAGTTTCGTGAAAGTCAACTTGGGCACCCCAGGAAGGGTAATCCCGTGAAAGGGTCATAGGGGATACATCATGGTTGGGAAATAGGTAAAAATGTGAATCGGAGCTACAGTTCTAAAAACCAGCTCAAATAATAGATGAGGGTTTCTGATGGAGTTGAAAAGGGTACAAACACAATTTTATGAAGGTCAAGTTTAGCACCCCAGGAAGGGTAATCAAGTGAAAGGGTAATAGTGGATACATCATGGTTTGGAAATAGGTAAAAATGTGAATCGGAGTTACAGCTCTTAAAACCAGCTCAAATGATAGAGGAGGGTTCCTGATGAAATGCTAGAGGGTCCAAACACAGTTTCGTGAAAGTCAAATTGGGCACCCCAGGAAGGGTATCAAGTGAAAGGGTCAAAGGGGATACATCATGGTTTGGAAATAGGTAAAAATGTGAATCGGAGCTACAGTTCTGAAAAAAACCTCAAATCATAGAGGAGGGTTGCTGATGGAGTGCTAGAGGGTCAAAACAAAGTTTCGTGAAAGTCAACTTTGGGACCCGAGGAAGGGTGATCCCGTGAAAGGGTCATAGGGGATACATCATGGTTTGGAAATAGGTAAAAAGGTGAATCGGAGCTACAGTTCTAAAAAGAAGCTCAAATAATCGATGAGGGTTCCTGATGGAGTGCAAGAGGGTACAAACACAATTTTCTGAAGGTCAAGTTTGGCACCCCAGGAAGGGTAATCATGTGAAATGGTCATAGTGGATACATCATGGTTTGGAAATAGGTAAAAATGTGTATCGGAGTTACAGCTCTTAAAACCAGCTCAAATGATAGAGGAGGGTTCCTGATGGAGTGCTAGAGGGTCAAAACACAGTTTCGTGAAAGTCAACTTTGGCACCCCGGGAATGGTAATCCCGTGAAAGGGTCATAGGGGATACATCATGGTTGGGAAATAGGTAAAAAGGTGAATCGGAGCTACAGTTCTAAAAACCAGCTCAAATAATAGATGAGGGTTCCTGATGGAGTGCAAGAGGGTACAAACACAATTTTCTGAAGGTCTAGTTGGGCACCCCAGGAAGGGTAATCAAGTGAAAGGGTAATAGTGGATACATCATGGTTTGGAAATAGGTAAAAATGTGAATCGGATCTCGACTCTTAAAACCAGCTCAAATGATAGAAGACGGTTCCTGATGGAGTGCTAGAGGGTCCAAACACAGTTTCGTGAAAGTCAACTTGGGCACCCCAGGAAGGGTAATCCCGTGAAAGGGTCAAAGGGGATACATCATGGTTTGGAAATAGGTAAAAATGTGAATCGGAGCTACAGTTCTTAAAAACAGCTCAAATAATAGAGGAGGGTTCCTGATTTAGTGCTAGAGTGTACAAACACAGTTTTGTGCAGGTCAAGTTTGGCACCCGAGGAAGGGTAATACCGTGAAAGGGTCATAGGGGATACATCATGGTTTGGAAATAGGTAAAAATGTGAATCGGAGCTACAGTTCTGAAAACCACCTCAAATGATAGAGGAGGGTTCCTGATTGAGTGCAAAAGGGTACAAACACAATTTTCTGAAGGTCAAGTTTGGCACCCCAGGAAGGGTAATCATGTGAAAGGGTCAAAGGGGATACATCATGGTTTGGAAATAGGTAAAAATGTGAATCGGAGCTACAGTTCTAAAAAACAGCTCAAATAATAGAGGAGGGTTCCTGATGGAGTGCTAGAGTGTACAAACACAGTTTCGTGAAAGTCAACTTGGGCACCCCAGGAAGGGTAATCCCGTGAAAGGGTCATAGGGGATACATCATGGTTGGGAAATAGGTAAAAATGTGAATCGGAGCTACAGTTCTAAAAACCAGCTCAAATAATAGATGAGGGTTTCTGATGGAGTTGAAAAGGGTACAAACACAATTTTATGAAGGTCAAGTTTAGCACCCCAGGAAGGGTAATCAAGTGAAAGGGTAATAGTGGATACATCAGGGTTTGGAAATAGGTAAAAATGTGAATCGGAGTTACAGCTCTTAAAACCAGCTCAAATGATAGAGGAGGGTTCCTGATGAAATGCTAGAGGGTCCAAACACAGTTTCGTGAAAGTCAAATTGGGCACCCCAGGAAGGGTATCAAGTGAAAGGGTCAAAGGGGATACATCATGGTTTGGAAATAGGTAAAAATGTGAATCGGAGCTACAGTTCTGAAAAAAACCTCAAATCATAGAGGAGGGTTGCTGATGGAGTGCTAGAGGGTCAAAGCAAAGTTTCGTCAAAGTCAACTTTGGGACCCGAGGAAGGGTGATCCCGTGAAAGGGTCAAAGGGGATACATCATGGTTGGGAAATAGGTAAAAAGGTGAATCGGAGCTACAGTTCTAAAAAGCAGCTCAAATAATAGATGAGGGTTCCTGATGGAGTGCAAGAGGGTACAAACACAATTTTCTGAAGGTCAAGTTGGGCACCCCAGGAAGGGTAATCAAGTGAAAGGGAAATAGTGGATACATCATGGTTTGGAAATAGGTAAAAATGTGAATCGGAGCTACAGCTCTTAAAACCAGCTCAAATGATAGAAGAGGGTTCCTGATGGAGTGCTAGAGGGTCCAAACACAGTTTCGTGAAAGTCAACTTGGGCACCCGAGGAAGGGTAATCCCGTGAAAGGGTCAAAGGGAATACATCATGGTTTGGAAATAGGTAAAAATGTGAATCGGAGCTACAGTTCTTAAAAACAGCTCAAATAATAGAGGAGGGTTCCTGCTTTAGTGCTAGAGTGTACAAACACAGTTTTGTGCAGGTCAACTTTGGCACCGGAGGAAGGGTGATCCCGTGAAAGGGTCATAGGGGATACATCATGGTTTGGAAATAGGTAAAAATGTGAATCGGAGCTACAGTTCTGAAAACCAGCTCAAATGATAGAGGAGGGTTCCTGATGGAGTGCTAGAGGGTCAAAACACAGTTTCGTGAAAGTCAACTTTGGCACCCGAGGAAGGGTAATCCCGTGAAAGGGTCTTAGGGGATACATCATGGTTGGGAAATAGGTAAAAAGGTGAATTGGAGCTACAGTTCTAAAAACCAGCTCAAATGATTTAGGAGGGTTCCTGACGGAGTGCTAGAGGGTCCAAACACAGTTTCGTGAAAGTCAACTTTGGCACCCGAGGAAGGGTAATCAAGTGAAAGGGTGTCAGGGGATACATCATGGTTTGGAAATAGGTAAAAATGTGAATCGGAGCTACAGTTCTGAAGAAAACCTCAAATGATAAAGGAGGGTTCCTGATGGAGTGCTAGAGGGTCAAAACAAAGTTTCGTGAAAGTCAACTTTGGCACCCGAGGAAGGGTGATCCCGTGAAAGGGTCATAGGGGATACATCATGGTTTGGAAATAGGTAAAAAGGTGAATCGGAGCTACAGTTCTAAAAAGTAGCTCAAATAATCGATGAGGGTTCCTGATGGAGTGCAAGAGGGTACAAACACAATTTTCTGAAGGTCAAGTTTGGCACCCCAAGAAGGGTAATCATGTGAAATGGTCATAATGGATACATCATGGTTTGGAAATAGGTAAAAATGTGTATCGGAGCTACAGCTCTTAAAACCAGCTCAAATGATAGAGGAGGGTTCCTGATGGAGTGCTAGAGGGTCCAAACACAGTTTCGTGAAAGTCAACTTGGGCACCCGAGGAAGGGTAATCCCGTGAAAGGGTCATAGGGGATACATCATGGTTTGGAAATAGGTAAAAATGTGAATCGGAGCTACAGTTCTGAAAACCACCTCAAATGATAGAGGAGGGTTCCTGATGGAGTGCTAGAGGGTCAAAACACAGTTTCGTGAAAGTCAACTTTGGCACCTCGGGAAGGGTAATCCCGTGAAAGGGTCATAGGGGATACATCATGGTTTGGAAATAGGTAAAAAGGTGAATCGGAGCTACAGTTCTAAAAACCAGCTCAAATAATAGATGAGGGTTCCTGATGGAGTGCAAGAGGGTACAAACATAATTTTCTGAAGGTCAAGTTTGGCACCCCAGGAAGGGTAATCAAGTGAAAGGGCTATAGTGGATACATCAGGGTTTGGAAATAGGTAAAAATGTGTATCGGAGTTACAGCTTTTAAAACCAGCTCAAATGATAGAGGAGGGTTCCTGATGAAATGCTAGAGTGTCCAAACACAGTTTCGTGAAAGTCAACTTGGGCACCCCAGGAAGGGTAATCCCGTGAAAGGGTCAAAGGGGATACATCATGGTTTGGAAATAGGTAAAAATGTGAATCGGAGCTACAGTTCTAAAAAACAGCTCAAATAATAGAGGAGGGTTCCTGATTTAGTGCTAGAGTGTACAAACACAGT
Organism: Haliotis asinina; assembly: GCF_037392515.1. Lineage (NCBI taxonomy): Eukaryota > Metazoa > Mollusca > Gastropoda > Lepetellida > Haliotidae > Haliotis > Haliotis asinina. The sequence continues at coordinate 51,677,516 of NC_090282.1, read as the reverse complement.
TTCGTGAAAGTCAACTTGGGCACCCCAGGAAGGGTAATCCCGTGAAAGGGTCATAGGGGATACATCATGGTTGGGAAATAGGTAAAAATATGAATCGGAGCTACAGTTCTAAAAACCAGCTCAAATAATAGATGAGGGTTTCTGATGGAGTTGAAAAGGGTACAAACACAATTTTATGAAGGTCAAGTTTAGCACCCGAGGAAGGGTAATCAAGTGAAAGGGTAATAGTGGATACATCAGGGTTTGGAAATAGGTAAAAATGTGAATCGGAGTTACAGCTCTTAAAACCAGCTCAAATGATAGAGGAGGGTTCCTGATGAAATGCTAGAGGGTCCAAACACAGTTTCGTGAAAGTCAAATTGGGCACCCCAGGAAGGGTATCAAGTGAAAGGGTCAAAGGGGATACATCATGGTTTGGAAATAGGTAAAAATGTGAATCGGAGCTACAGTTCTGAAAAAAACCTCAAATCATAGAGGAGGGTTGCTGATGGAGTGCTAGAGGGTCAAAACAAAGTTTCGTCAAAGTCAACTTTGGGACCCGAGGAAGGGTGATCCCGTGAAAGGGTCAAAGGGGATACATCATGGTTGGGAGATAGGTAAAAAGGTGAATCGGAGCTACAGTTCTAAAAAGCAGCTCAAATAATAGATGAGGGTTCCTGATGGAGTGCAAGAGGGTACAAACACAATTTTCTGAAGGTCAAGTTGGGCACCCCAGGAAGGGTAATCAAGTGAAAGGGAAATAGTGTATACATCATGGTTTGGAAATAGGTAAAAATGTGAATCGGAGCTACAGCTCTTAAAACCAGCTCAAATGATAGAAGAGGGTTCCTGATGGAGTGCTAGAGGGTCCAAACACAGTTTCGTGAAAGTCAACTTGGGCACCCGAGGAAGGGTAATCCCGTGAAAGGGTCAAAGGGAATACATCATGGTTTGGAAATAGGTAAAAATGTGAATCGGAGCTACAGTTCTTAAAAACAGCTCAAATAATAGAGGAGGGTTCCTGATTTAGTGCTACAGTGTACAAACACAGTTTTGTGCAGGTCAACTTTGGCACCGGAGGAAGGGTGATCCCGTGAAAGGGTCATAGGGGATACATCATGGTTTGGAAATAGGTAAAAATGTGAATCGGAGCTACAGTTCTAAAAACCAGCTCAAATAATAGATGAGGGTTTCTGATGGAGTTGAAAAGGGTACAAACACAATTTTATGAAGGTCAAGTTTAGCACCCGAGGAAGGGTAATCAAGTGAAAGGGTAATAGTGGATACATCAGGGTTTGGAAATAGGTAAAAATGTGAATCGGAGTTACAGCTCTTAAAACCAGCTCAAATGATAGAGGAGGGTTCCTGATGAAATGCTAGAGGGTCCAAACACAGTTTCGTGAAAGTCAAATTGGGCACCCCAGGAAGGGTATCAAGTGAAAGGGTCAAAGGGGATACATCATGGTTTGGAAATAGGTAAAAATGTGAATCGGAGCTACAGTTCTGAAAAAAACCTCAAATCATAGAGGAGGGTTGCTGATGGAGTGCTAGAGGGTCAAAACAAAGTTTCGTCAAAGTCAACTTTGGGACCCGAGGAAGGGTGATCCCGTGAAAGGGTCAAAGGGGATACATCATGGTTGGGAGATAGGTAAAAAGGTGAATCGGAGCTACAGTTCTAAAAAGCAGCTCAAATAATAGATGAGGGTTCCTGATGGAGTGCAAGAGGGTACAAACACAATTTTCTGAAGGTCAAGTTGGGCACCCCAGGAAGGGTAATCAAGTGAAAGGGAAATAGTGGATACATCATGGTTTGGAAATAGGTAAAAATGTGAATCGGAGCTACAGCTCTTAAAACCAGCTCAAATGATAGAAGAGGGTTCCTGATGGAGTGCTAGAGGGTCCAAACACAGTTTCGTGAAAGTCAACTTGGGCACCCGAGGAAGGGTAATCCCGTGAAAGGGTCAAAGGGAATACATCATGGTTTGGAAATAGGTAAAAATGTGAATCGGAGCTACAGTTCTTAAAAACAGCTCAAATAATAGAGGAGGGTTCCTGATTTAGTGCTACAGTGTACAAACACAGTTTTGTGCAGGTCAACTTTGGCACCGGAGGAAGGGTAATCCCGTGAAAGGGTCATAGGGGATACATCATGGTTTGGAAATAGGTAAAAATGTGAATCGGAGCTACAGTTCTGAAAACCACCTCAAATGATAGAGGAGGGTTCCTGATGGAGTGCTAGAGGGTCAAAACACAGTTTCGTGAAAGTCAACTTTGGCACCCGAGGAAGGGTAATCCCGTGAAAGGGTCTTAGGGGATACATCATGGTTGGGAATTAGGTAAAAAGGTGAATCGGAGCTACAGTTCTAAAAACCAGCTCAAATGATAGAGGAGGGTTCCTGACGGAGTGCTAGAGGGTCCAAACACAGTTTCGTGAAAGTCAACTTTGGCACCCGAGGAAGGGTAATCAATTGAAAGGGTGTCAGGGGATACATCATGGTTTGGAAATAGGTAAAAATGTGAATCGGAGCTACAGTTCTGAAAAAAACCTCAAATGATAAAGGAGGGTTCCTGATGGAGTGCTAGAGGGTCAAAACAAAGTTTCGTGAAAGTCAACTTTGGCACCCGAGGAAGGGTGATCCCGTGAAAGGGTCATAGGGGATACATCATGGTTTGGAAATAGGTAAAAAGGTGAATCGGAGCTACAGTTCTAAAAAGTAGCTCAAATAATCGATGAGGGTTCCTGATGGAGTGCAAGAGGGTACAAACACAATTTTCTGAAGGTCAAGTTTGGCACCCCAGGAAGGGTAATCATGTGAAATGGTCATAATGGATACATCATGGTTTGGAAATAGGTAAAAATGTGTATCGGAGCTACAGCTCTTAAAACCAGCTCAAATGATAGAGGAGGGTTCCTGATGGAGTGCTAGAGGGTCCAAACACAGTTTCGTGAAAGTCAACTTGGGCACCCGAGGAAGGGTAATCCCGTGAAAGGGTCATAGGGGATACATCATGGTTTGGAAATAGGTAAAAATGTGAATCGGAGCTACAGTTCTAAAAAACAGCTCAAATAATAGAGGAGGGTTCCTGATTTAGTGCTAGAGTGTACAAACACAGTTTTGTGCAGGTCAACTTTGGCACCCGAGGAAGGGTAATCCCGTGAAAGGGTCATAGGGGATACATCATGGTTTGGAAATAGGTAAAAATGTGAATCGGAGCTACAGTTCTGAAAACCACCTCAAATGATAGAGGAGGGTTCCTGATGGAGTGCTAGAGGGTCAAAACACAGTTTCGTGAAAGTCAACTTTGGCACCCGAGGAAGGGTAATCCCGTGAAAGGGTCTTAGGGGATACATCATGGTTGGGAATTAGGTAAAAAGGTGAATCGGAGCTACAGTTCTAAAAACCAGCTCAAATGATAGAGGAGGGTTCCTGACGGAGTGCTAGAGGGTCCAAACACAGTTTCGTGAAAGTCAACTTTGGCACCCGAGGAAGGGTAATCAATTGAAAGGGTGTCAGGGGATACATCATGGTTTGGAAATAGGTAAAAATGTGAATCGGAGCTACAGTTCTGAAAAAAACCTCAAATGATAAAGGAGGGTTCCTGATGGAGTGCTAGAGGGTCAAAACAAAGTTTCGTGAAAGTCAACTTTGGCACCCGAGGAAGGGTGATCCCGTGAAAGGGTCATAGGGGATACATCATGGTTTGGAAATAGGTAAAAAGGTGAATCGGAGCTACAGTTCTAAAAAGTAGCTCAAATAATCGATGAGGGTTCCTGATGGAGTGCAAGAGGGTACAAACACAATTTTCTGAAGGTCAAGTTTGGCACCCCAGGAAGGGTAATCATGTGAAATGGTCATAATGGATACATCATGGTTTGGAAATAGGTAAAAATGTGTATCGGAGCTACAGCTCTTAAAACCAGCTCAAATGATAGAGGAGGGTTCCTGATGGAGTGCTAGAGGGTCCAAACACAGTTTCGTGAAAGTCAACTTGGGCACCCGAGGAAGGGTAATCCCGTGAAAGGGTCATAGGGGATACATCATGGTTTGGAAATAGGTAAAAATGTGAATCGGAGCTACAGTTCTAAAAAACAGCTCAAATAATAGAGGAGGGTTCCTGATTTAGTGCTAGAGTGTACAAACACAGTTTTGTGCAGGTCAACTTTGGCACCCGAGGAAGGGTAATCCCGTGAAAGGGTCATAGGGGATACATCATGGTTTGGAAATAGGTAAAAATGTGAATCGGAGCTACAGTTCTGAAAACCACCTCAAATGATAGAGGAGGGTTCCTGATGGAGTGCTAGAGGGTCAAAACACAGTTTCGTGAAAGTCAACTTTGGCACCCGAGGAAGGGTAATCCCGTGAAAGGGTCTTAGGGGATACATCATGGTTGGGAAATAGGTAAAAAGGTGAATCGGAGCTACAGTTCTAAAAACCAGCTCAAATGATAGAGGAGGGTTCCTGACGGAGTGCTAGAGGGTCCAGACACAGTTTCGTGAAAGTCAACTTTGGCACCCGAGGAAGGGTAATCAAGTGAAAGGGTGTCAGGGGATACATCATGGTTTGGAAATAGGTAAAAATGTGAATCGGAGCTACAGTTCTGAAAAAAACCTCAAATGATAAAGGAGGGTTCCTGATGGAGTGCTAGAGGGTCAAAACAAAGTTTCGTGAAAGTCAACTTTGGCACCCGAGGAAGGGTGATCCCGTGAAAGGGTCATAGGGGATACATCATGGTTTGGAAATAGGTAAAAATGTGAATCGGAGCTACAGTTCTAAAAAGTAGCTCAAATAATCGATGAGGGTTCCTGATGGAGTGCAAGAGGGTACAAACACAATTTTCTGAAGGTCAAGTTTGGCACCCCAGGAAGGGTAATCATGTGAAATGGTCATAATGGATACATCATGGTTTGGAAATAGGTAAAAATGTGTATCGGAGCTACAGCTCTTAAAACCAGCTCAAATGATAGAGGAGGGTTCCTGATGGAGTGCTAGAGGGTCCAAACACAGTTTCGTGAAAGTCAACTTGGGCACACGAGGAAGGGTAATCCCGTGAAAGGGTCATAGGGGATACATCATGGTTTGGAAATAGGTAAAAATGTGAATCGGAGCTACAGTTCTAAAAAACAGCTCAAATATTAGAGGAGGGTTCCTGATTTAGTGCTAGAGTGTACAAACACAGTTTTGTGCAGGTCAACTTTGGCACCCGAGGAAGGGTAATCCCGTGAAAGGGTCATAGGGGAGACATCATGGTTTGGAAATAGGTAAAAATGTGAATCGGAGCTACAGTTCTGAAAACCACCTCAAATGATAGAGGAGGGTTCCTGATGGAGTGCTAGAGGGTCAAAACACAGTTTCGTGAAAGTCAACTTTGGCACCCCGGGAAGGGTAATCCCGTGAAAGGGTCATAGGGGATACATCATGGTTGGGAAATAGGTAAAAAGGTGAATCGGAGCTACAGTTCTAAAAACCAGCTCAAATAATAGATGAGGGTTCCTGATGGAGTGCAAGAGGGTACAAACATAATTTTCTGAAGGTCAAGTTTGGCACCCCAGGAAGGGTAATCAAGTGAAAGGGTTATAGTGGATACATCATGGTTTGGAAATAGGTAAAAATGTGTATCGGAGTTACAGCTTTTAAAACCAGCTCAAATGATAGAGGAGGGTTCCTGATGAAATGCTAGAGTGTCCAAACACAGTTTCGTGAAAGTCAACTTGGGCACCCCAGGAAGGGTAATCCCGTGAAAGGGTCAAAGGGGATACATCATGGTTTGGAAATAGGTAAAAATGTGAATCGGAGCTACAGTTCTAAAAAACAGCTCAAATAATAGAGGAGGGTTCCTGATGGAGTGCAAGAGGGTACAAACACAATTTTCTGAAGGTCTAGTTGGGCACCCCAGGAAGGGTAATCAAGTGAAAGGGTAATAGTGGATACATCATGGTTTGGAAATAGGTAAAAATGTGAATCGGAGCTGCAGCTCTTAAAACCAGCTCAAATGATAGAAGACGGTTCCTGATGGAGTGCTAGAGGGTCCAAACACAGTTTCGTGAAAGTCAACTTGGGCACCCCAGGAAGGGTAATCCCGTGAAAGGGTCAAAGGGGATACATCATGGTTTGGAAATAGGTAAAAATGTGAATCGGAGCTACAGTTCTGAAAAAAACCTCAAATCATAGAGGAGGGTTGCTGATGGAGTGCTAGAGGGTCAAAACAAAGTTTCGTCAAAGTCAACTTTGGGACCCGAGGAAGGGTGATCCCGTGAAAGGGTCAAAGGGGATACATCATGGTTGGGAGATAGGTAAAAAGGTGAATCGGAGCTACAGTTCTAAAAAGCAGCTCAAATAATAGATGAGGGTTCCTGATGGAGTGCAAGAGGGTACAAACACAATTTTCTGAAGGTCAAGTTGGGCACCCCAGGAAGGGTAATCAAGTGAAAGGGAAATAGTGGATACATCATGGTTTGGAAATAGGTAAAAATGTGAATCGGAGCTACAGCTCTTAAAACCAGCTCAAATGATAGAAGAGGGTTCCTGATGGAGTGCTAGAGGGTCCAAACACAGTTTCGTGAAAGTCAACTTGGGCACCCGAGGAAGGGTAATCCCGTGAAAGGGTCAAAGGGAATACATCATGGTTTGGAAATAGGTAAAAATGTGAATCGGAGCTACAGTTCTTAAAAACAGCTCAAATAATAGAGGAGGGTTCCTGATTTAGTGCTACAGTGTACAAACACAGTTTTGTGCAGGTCAACTTTGGCACCGGAGGAAGGGTAATCCCGTGAAAGGGTCATAGGGGATACATCATGGTTTGGAAATAGGTAAAAATGTGAATCGGAGCTACAGTTCTGAAAACCACCTCAAATGATAGAGGAGGGTTCCTGATGGAGTGCTAGAGGGTCAAAACACAGTTTCGTGAAAGTCAACTTTGGCACCCGAGGAAGGGTAATCCCGTGAAAGGGTCTTAGGGGATACATCATGGTTGGGAATTAGGTAAAAAGGTGAATCGGAGCTACAGTTCTAAAAACCAGCTCAAATGATAGAGGAGGGTTCCTGACGGAGTGCTAGAGGGTCCAAACACAGTTTCGTGAAAGTCAACTTTGGCACCCGAGGAAGGGTAATCAATTGAAAGGGTGTCAGGGGATACATCATGGTTTGGAAATAGGTAAAAATGTGAATCGGAGCTACAGTTCTGAAAAAAACCTCAAATGATAAAGGAGGGTTCCTGATGGAGTGCTAGAGGGTCAAAACAAAGTTTCGTGAAAGTCAACTTTGGCACCCGAGGAAGGGTGATCCCGTGAAAGGGTCATAGGGGATACATCATGGTTTGGAAATAGGTAAAAAGGTGAATCGGAGCTACAGTTCTAAAAAGTAGCTCAAATAATCGATGAGGGTTCCTGATGGAGTGCAAGAGGGTACAAACACAATTTTCTGAAGGTCAAGTTTGGCACCCCAGGAAGGGTAATCATGTGAAATGGTCATAATGGATACATCATGGTTTGGAAATAGGTAAAAATGTGTATCGGAGCTACAGCTCTTAAAACCAGCTCAAATGATAGAGGAGGGTTCCTGATGGAGTGCTAGAGGGTCCAAACACAGTTTCGTGAAAGTCAACTTGGGCACCCGAGGAAGGGTAATCCCGTGAAAGGGTCATAGGGAATACATCATGGTTTGGAAATAGGTAAAAATGTGAATCGGAGCTACAGTTCTAAAAAACAGCTCAAATAATAGAGGAGGGTTCCTGATTTAGTGCTAGAGTGTACAAACACAGTTTTGTGCAGGTCAACTTTGGCACCCGAGGAAGGGTAATCCCGTGAAAGGGTCATAGGGGATACATCATGGTTTGGAAATAGGTAAAAATGTGAATCGGAGCTACAGTTCTGAAAACCACCTCAAATGATAGAGGAGGGTTCCTGATGGAGTGCTAGAGGGTCAAAACACAGTTTCGTGAAAGTCAACTTTGGCACCCGAGGAAGGGTAATCCCGTGAAAGGGTCTTAGGGGATACATCATGGTTGGGAATTAGGTAAAAATGTGAATCGGAGCTACAGTTCTAAAAACCAGCTCAAATGATAGAGGAGGGTTCCTGACGGAGTGCTAGAGGGTCCAAACACAGTTTCGTGAAAGTCAACTTTGGCACCCGAGGAAGGGTAATCAATTGAAAGGGTGTCAGGGGATACATCATGGTTTGGAAATAGGTAAAAATGTGAATCGGAGCTACAGTTCTGAAAAAAAAGTCAAATGATAAAGGAGGGTTCCTGATGGAGTGCTAGAGGGTCAAAACAAAGTTTCGTGAAAGTCAACTTTGGCACCCGAGGAAGGGTGATCCCGTGAAAGGGTCATAGGGGATACATCATGGTTTGGAAATAGGTAAAAAGGTGAATCGGAGCTACAGTTCTAAAAAGTAGCTCAAATAATCGATGAGGGTTCCTGATGGAGTGCAAGAGGGTACAAACACAATTTTCTGAAGGTCAAGTTTGGCACCCCAGGAAGGGTAATCATGTGAAATGGTCATAATGGATACATCATGGTTTGGAAATAGGTAAAAATGTGTATCGGAGCTACAGCTCTTAAAACCAGCTCAAATGATAGAGGAGGGTTCCTGATGGAGTGCTAGAGGGTCCAAACACAGTTTCGTGAAAGTCAACTTGGGCACCCGAGGAAGGGTAATCCCGTGAAAGGGTCATAGGGGATACATCATGGTTTGGAAATAGGTAAAAATGTGAATCGGAGCTACAGTTCTAAAAAACAGCTCAAATAATAGAGGAGGGTTCCTGATTTAGTGCTAGAGTGTACAAACACAGTTTTGTGCAGGTCAACTTTGGCACCCGAGGAAGGGTAATCCCGTGAAAGGGTCATAGGGGATACATCATGGTTTGGAAATAGGTAAAAATGTGAATCGGAGCTACAGTTCTGAAAACCACCTCAAATGATAGAGGAGGGTTCCTGATGGAGTGCTAGAGGGTCAAAACACAGTTTCGTGAAAGTCAACTTTGGCACCCGAGGAAGGGTAATCCCGTGAAAGGGTCTTAGGGGATACATCATGGTTGGGAAATAGGTAAAAAGGTGAATCGGAGCTACAGTTCTAAAAACCAGCTCAAATGATAGAGGAGGGTTCCTGACGGAGTGCTAGAGGGTCCAGACACAGTTTCGTGAAAGTCAACTTTGGCACCCGAGGAAGGGTAATCAAGTGAAAGGGTGTCAGGGGATACATCATGGTTTGGAAATAGGTAAAAATGTGAATCGGAGCTACAGTTCTGAAAAAAACCTCAAATGATAAAGGAGGGTTCCTGATGCAGTGCTAGAGGGTCAAAACAAAGTTTCGTGAAAGTCAACTTTGGCACCCGAGGAAGGGTGATCCCGTGAAAGGGTCATAGGGGATACATCATGGTTTGGAAATAGGTAAAAATGTGAATCGGAGCTACAGTTCTAAAAAGTAGCTCAAATAATCGATGAGGGTTCCTGATGGAGTGCAAGAGGGTACAAACACAATTTTCTGAAGGTCAAGTTTGGCACCCCAGGAAGGGTAATCATGTGAAATGGTCATAATGGATACATCATGGTTTGGAAATAGGTAAAAATGTGTATCGGAGCTACAGCTCTTAAAACCAGCTCAAATGATAGAGGAGGGTTCCTGATGAAATGCTAGAGTGTCCAAACACAGTTTCGTGAAAGTCAACTTGGGCACCCCAGGAAGGGTAATCCCGTGAAAGGGTCAAAGGGGATACATCATGGTTTGGAAATAGGTAAAAATGTGAATCGGAGCTACAGTTCTAAAAAACAGCTCAAATAATAGAGGAGGGTTCCTGATGGAGTGCAAGAGGGTACAAACACAATTTTCTGAAGGTCTAGTTGGGCACCCCAGGAAGGGTAATCAAGTGAAAGGGTAATAGTGGATACATCATGGTTTGGAAATAGGTAAAAATGTGAATCGGAGCTGCAGCTCTTAAAACCAGCTCAAATGATAGAAGACGGTTCCTGATGGAGTGCTAGAGGGTCCAAACACAGTTTCGTGAAAGTCAACTTGGGCACCCCAGGAAGGGTAATCCCGTGAAAGGGTCAAAGGGGATACATCATGGTTTGGAAATAGGTAAAAATGTGAATCGGAGCTACAGTTCTTAAAAACAGCTCAAATAATAGAGGAGGGTTCCTGATTTAGTGCTAGAGTGTACAAACACAGTTTTGTGCAGGTCAACTTTGGCACCGGAGGAAGGGTGATCCCGTGAAAGGGTCATAGGGGATACATCATGGTTTGGAAATAGGTAAAAATGTGAATCGGAGCTACAGTTCTGAAAACCACCTCAAATGATAGAGGAGGGTTCCTGATGGAGTGCTAGAGGGTCAAAACACAGTTTCGTGAAAGTCAACTTTGGCACCCGAGGAAGGGTAATCCCGTGAAAGGGTCTTAGGGGATACATCATGGTTGGGAAATAGGTAAAAAGGTGAATCGGAGCTACAGTTCTAAAAACCAGCTCAAATGATAGAGGAGGGTTCCTGACGGAGTGCTAGAGGGTCCAAACACAGTTTCGTGAAAGTCAACTTTGGCACCCGAGGAAGGGTAATCAAGTGTAAGGGTGTCAGGGGATACATCATGGTTTGGAAATAGGTAAAAATGTGAATCGGAGCTACAGTTCTGAAAAAAACCTCAAATGATAAAGGAGGGTTCCTGATGGAGTGCTAGAGGGTCAAAACAAAGTTTCGTGAAAGTCAACTTTGGCACCCGAGGAAGGGTGATCCCGTGAAAGGGTCATAGGGGATACATCATGGTTTGGAAATAGGTAAAAATGTGAATCGGAGCTACAGTTCTGAAAACCACCTCAAATGATAGAGGAGGGTTCCTGATGGAGTGCTAGAGGGTCCAAACACAGTTTCGTGAAAGTCAACTTTGGCACCCGAGGAAGGGTAATCCCGTGAAAGGGTCAAAGGGGATACATCATGGTTTGGAAATAGGTAAAAATGTGAATCGGAGCTACAGTTCTAAAAAACAGCTCAAATAATAGAGGAGGGTTCCTGATGGAGTGCAAGAGGGTACAAACACAATTTTCTGAAGGTCTAGTTGGGCACCCCAGGAAGGGTAATCAAGTGAAAGGGTAATAGTGGATACATCATGGTTTGGAAATAGGTAAAAATGTGAATCGGAGCTGCAGCTCTTAAAACCAGCTCAAATGATAGAAGACGGTTCCTGATGGAGTGCTAGAGGGTCCAAACACAGTTTCGTGAAAGTCAACTTGGGCACCCCAGGAAGGGTAATCCCGTGAAAGGGTCAAAGGGGATACATCATGGTTTGGAAATAGGTAAAAATGTGAATCGGAGCTACAGTTCTTAAAAACAGCTCAAATAATAGAGGAGGGTTCCTGATTTAGTGCTAGAGTGTACAAACACAGTTTTGTGCAGGTCAACTTTGGCACCGGAGGAAGGGTGATCCCGTGAAAGGGTCATAGGGGATACATCATGGTTTGGAAATAGGTAAAAATGTGAATCGGAGCTACAGTTCTGAAAACCACCTCAAATGATAGAGGAGGGTTCCTGATGGAGTGCTAGAGGGTCAAAACACAGTTTCGTGAAAGTCAACTTTGGCACCCGAGGAAGGGTAATCCCGTGAAAGGGTCTTAGGGGATACATCATGGTTGGGAAATAGGTAAAAAGGTGAATCGGAGCTACAGTTCTAAAAACCAGCTCAAATGATAGAGGAGGGTTCCTGACGGAGTGCTAGAGGGTCCAAACACAGTTTCGTGAAAGTCAACTTTGGCACCCGAGGAAGGGTAATCAAGTGTAAGGGTGTCAGGGGATACATCATGGTTTGGAAATAGGTAGAAATGTGAATCGGAGCTACAGTTCTGAAAAAAACCTCAAATGATAAAGGAGGGTTCCTGATGGAGTGCTAGAGGGTCAAAACAAAGTTTCGTGAAAGTCAACTTTGGCACCCGAGGAAGGGTGATCCCGTGAAAGGGTCATAGGGGATACATCATGGTTTGGAAATAGGTAAAAATGTGAATCGGAGCTACAGTTCTAAAAAGTAGCTCAAATAATCGATGAGGGTTCCTGATGGAGTGCAAGAGGGTACAAACACAATTTTCTGAAGGTCAAGTTTGGCACCCCAGGAAGGGTAATCATGTGAAATGGTCATAATGGATACATCATGGTTTGGAAATAGGTAAAAATGTGTATCGGAGCTACAGCTCTTAAAACCAGCTCAAATGATAGAGGAGGGTTCCTGATGGAGTGCTAGAGGGTCCAAACACAGTTTCGTGAAAGTCAACTTGGGCACCCGAGGAAGGGTAATCCCGTGAAAGGGTCATAGGGGATACATCATGGTTTGGAAATAGGTAAAAATGTGAATCGGAGCTACAGTTCTAAAAAACAGCTCAAATATTAGAGGAGGGTTCCTGATTTAGTGCTAGAGTGTACAAACACAGTTTTGTGCAGGTCAACTTTGGCACCCGAGGAAGGGTAATCCCGTGAAAGGGTCATAGGGGAGACATCATGGTTTGGAAATAGGTAAAAATGTGAATCGGAGCTACAGTTCTGAAAACCACCTCAAATGATAGAGGAGGGTTCCTGATGGAGTGCTAGAGGGTCAAAACACAGTTTCGTGAAAGTCAACTTTGGCACCCCGGGAAGGGTAATCCCGTGAAAGGGTCATAGGGGATACATCATGGTTGGGAAATAGGTAAAAAGGTGAATCGGAGCTACAGTTCTAAAAACCAGCTCAAATAATAGATGAGGGTTCCTGATGGAGTGCAAGAGGGTACAAACATAATTTTCTGAAGGTCAAGTTTGGCACCCCAGGAAGGGTAATCAAGTGAAAGGGTTATAGTGGATACATCAGGGTTTGGAAATAGGTAAAAATGTGTATCGGAGTTACAGCTTTTAAAACCAGCTCAAATGATAGAGGAGGGTTCCTGATGAAATGCTAGAGTGTCCAAACACAGTTTCGTGAAAGTCAACTTGGGCACCCCAGGAAGGGTAATCCCGTGAAAGGGTCAAAGGGGATACATCATGGTTTGGAAATAGGTAAAAATGTGAATCGGAGCTACAGTTCTAAAAAACAGCTCAAATAATAGAGGAGGGTTCCTGATTTAGTGCTAGAGTGTACAAACACAGTTTTGTGCAGGTCAACTTTGGCACCCGAGGAAGGGTAATCCCGTGAAAGGGTCATAGGGGAGACATCATGGTTTGGAAATAGGTAAAAATGTGAATCAGAGCTACAGTTCTGAAAAAAACCTCAAATCATAGAGGAGGGTTGCTGATGGAGTGCTAGAGGGTCAAAACACAGTTTAGTGAAAGTCAACTTTGGGACCCGAGGAAGGGTGATCCCGTGAAAGGGTCAAAGGGGATACATCATGGTTGGGAAATAGGTAAAAAGGTGAATCGGAGCTACAGTTCTAAAAACCAGCTCAAATAATAGATGAGGGTTCCTGATGGAGTGCAAGAGGGTACAAACATAATTTTCTGAAGGTCAAGTTGGGCACCCCAGGAAGGGTAATCAAGTGAAAGGGTAATAGTGGATACATCATGGTTTGGAAATAGGTAAAAATGTGAATCGGAGCTACAGCTCTTAAAACCAGCTCAAATGATAGAAGACGGTTCCTGATGGAGTGCTAGAGGGTCCAAACACAGTTTCGTGAAAGTCAACTTGGGCACCCCAGGAAGGGTAATCCCGTGAAAGGGTCATAGGGGATACATCATGGTTTGGAAATAGGTAAAAATGTGAATCGGAGCTACAGTTCTAAAAAACAGCTCAAATATTAGAGGAGGGTTCCTGATTTAGTGCTAGAGTGTACAAACACAGTTTTGTGCAGGTCAACTTTGGCACCCGAGGAAGGGTAATCCCGTGAAAGGGTCATAGGGGAGACATCATGGTTTGGAAATAGGTAAAAATGTGAATCGGAGCTACAGTTCTGAAAACCACCTCAAATGATAGAGGAGGGTTCCTGATGGAGTGCTAGAGGGTCAAAACACAGTTTCGTGAAAGTCAACTTTGGCACCCCGGGAAGGGTAATCCCGTGAAAGGGTCATAGGGGATACATCATGGTTGGGAAATAGGTAAAAAGGTGAATCGGAGCTACAGTTCTAAAAACCAGCTCAAATAATAGATGAGGGTTCCTGATGGAGTGCAAGAGGGTACAAACATAATTTTCTGAAGGTCAAGTTTGGCACCCCAGGAAGGGTAATCAAGTGAAAGGGTTATAGTGGATACATCAGGGTTTGGAAATAGGTAAAAATGTGTATCGGAGTTACAGCTTTTAAAACCAGCTCAAATGATAGAGGAGGGTTCCTGATGAAATGCTAGAGTGTCCAAACACAGTTTCGTGAAAGTCAACTTGGGCACCCCAGGAAGGGTAATCCCGTGAAAGGGTCAAAGGGGATACATCATGGTTTGGAAATAGGTAAAAATGTGAATCGGAGCTACAGTTCTAAAAAACAGCTCAAATAATAGAGGAGGGTTCCTGATGGAGTGCAAGAGGGTACAAACACAATTTTCTGAAGGTCTAGTTGGGCACCCCAGGAAGGGTAATCAAGTGAAAGGGTAATAGTGGATACATCATGGTTTGGAAATAGGTAAAAATGTGAATCGGAGCTGCAGCTCTTAAAACCAGCTCAAATGATAGAAGACGGTTCCTGATGGAGTGCTAGAGGGTCCAAACACAGTTTCGTGAAAGTCAACTTGGGCACCCCAGGAAGGGTAATCCCGTGAAAGGGTCAAAGGGGATACATCATGGTTTGGAAATAGGTAAAAATGTGAATCGGAGCTACAGTTCTTAAAAACAGCTCAAATAATAGAGGAGGGTTCCTGATTTAGTGCTAGAGTGTACAAACACAGTTTTGTGCAGGTCAACTTTGGCACCGGAGGAAGGGTGATCCCGTGAAAGGGTCATAGGGGATACATCATGGTTTGGAAATAGGTAAAAATGTGAATCGGAGCTACAGTTCTGAAAACCACCTCAAATGATAGAGGAGGGTTCCTGATGGAGTGCTAGAGGGTCAAAACACAGTTTCGTGAAAGTCAACTTTGGCACCCGAGGAAGGGTAATCCCGTGAAAGGGTCTTAGGGGATACATCATGGTTGGGAAATAGGTAAAAAGGTGAATCGGAGCTACAGTTCTAAAAACCAGCTCAAATGATAGAGGAGGGTTCCTGACGGAGTGCTAGAGGGTCCAAACACAGTTTCGTGAAAGTCAACTTTGGCACCCGAGGAAGGGTAATCAAGTGAAAGGGTGTCAGGGGATACATCATGGTTTGGAAATAGGTAAAAATGTGAATCGGAGCTACAGTTCTGAAAAAAACCTCAAATGATAAAGGAGGGTTCCTGATGGAGTGCTAGAGGGTCAAAACAAAGTTTCGTGAAAGTCAACTTTGGCACCCGAGGAAGGGTGATCCCGTGAAAGGGTCATAGGGGATACATCATGGTTTGGAAATAGGTAAAAATGTGAATCGGAGCTACAGTTCTAAAAAGTAGCTCAAATAATCGATGAGGGTTCCTGATGGAGTGCAAGAGGGTACAAACACAATTTTCTGAAGGTCAAGTTTGGCACCCCAGGAAGGGTAATCATGTGAAATGGTCATAATGGATACATCATGGTTTGGAAATAGGTAAAAATGTGTATCGGAGCTACAGCTCTTAAAACCAGCTCAAATGATAGAGGAGGGTTCCTGATGGAGTGCTAGAGGGTCCAAACACAGTTTCGTGAAAGTCAACTTGGGCACCCGAGGAAGGGTAATCCCGTGAAAGGGTCATAGGGGATACATCATGGTTTGGAAATAGGTAAAAATGTGAATCGGAGCTACAGTTCTAAAAAACAGCTCAAATATTAGAGGAGGGTTCCTGATTTAGTGCTAGAGTGTACAAACACAGTTTTGTGCAGGTCAACTTTGGCACCCGAGGAAGGGTAATCCCGTGAAAGGGTCATAGGGGAGACATCATGGTTTGGAAATAGGTAAAAATGTGAATCGGAGCTACAGTTCTGAAAACCACCTCAAATGATAGAGGAGGGTTCCTGATGGAGTGCTAGAGGGTCCAAACACAGTTTCGTGAAAGTCAACTTTGGCACCCCGGGAAGGGTAATCCCGTGAAAGGGTCATAGGGGATACATCATGGTTGGGAAATAGGTAAAAAGGTGAATCGGAGCTACAGTTCTAAAAACCAGCTCAAATAATAGATGAGGGTTCCTGATGGAGTGCAAGAGGGTACAAACATAATTTTCTGAAGGTCAAGTTTGGCACCCCAGGAAGGGTAATCAAGTGAAAGGGTTATAGTGGATACATCAGGGTTTGGAAATAGGTAAAAATGTGTATCGGAGTTACAGCTTTTAAAACCAGCTCAAATGATAGAGGAGGGTTCCTGATGAAATGCTAGAGTGTCCAAACACAGTTTCGTGAAAGTCAACTTGGGCACCCCAGGAAGGGTAATCCCGTGAAAGGGTCAAAGGGGATACATCATGGTTTGGAAATAGGTAAAAATGTGAATCGGAGCTACAGTTCTAAAAAACAGCTCAAATAATAGAGGAGGGTTCCTGATGGAGTGCAAGAGGGTACAAACACAATTTTCTGAAGGTCTAGTTGGGCACCCCAGGAAGGGTAATCAAGTGAAAGGGTAATAGTGGATACATCATGGTTTGGAAATAGGTAAAAATGTGAATCGGAGCTGCAGCTCTTAAAACCAGCTCAAATGATAGAAGACGGTTCCTGATGGAGTGCTAGAGGGTCCAAACACAGTTTCGTGAAAGTCAACTTGGGCACCCCAGGAAGGGTAATCCCGTGAAAGGGTCAAAGGGGATACATCATGGTTTGGAAATAGGTAAAAATGTGAATCGGAGCTACAGTTCTTAAAAACAGCTCAAATAATAGAGGAGGGTTCCTGATTTAGTGCTAGAGTGTACAAACACAGTTTTGTGCAGGTCAACTTTGGCACCGGAGGAAGGGTGATCCCGTGAAAGGGTCATAGGGGATACATCATGGTTTGGAAATAGGTAAAAATGTGAATCGGAGCTACAGTTGTGAAAACCACCTCAAATGATAGAGGAGGGTTCCTGATGGAGTGCTAGAGGGTCAAAACACAGTTTCGTGAAAGTCAACTTTGGCACCCGAGGAAGGGTAATCCCGTGAAAGGGTCTTAGGGGATACATCATGGTTTGGAAATAGGTAAAAAGGTGAATCGGAGCTACAGTTCTAAAAACCAGCTCAAATGATAGAGGAGGGTTCCTGAGGGAGTGCTAGAGGGTCCAAACACAGTTTCGTGAAAGTCAACTTTGGCACCCGAGGAAGGGTAATCAAGTGAAAGGGTGTCAGGGGATACATCATGGTTTGGAAATAGGTAAAAATGTGAATCGGAGCTACAGTTCTGAAAAAAACCTCAAATGATAAAGGAGGGTTCCTGATGGAGTGCTAGAGGGTCAAAACAAAGTTTCGTGAAAGTCAACTTTGGCACCCGAGGAAGGGTGATCCCGTGAAAGGGTCATAGGGGATACATCATGGTTTGGAAATAGGTAAAAATGTGAATCGGAGCTACAGTTCTAAAAAGTAGCTCAAATAATCGATGAGGGTTCCTGATGGAGTGCAAGAGGGTACAAACACAATTTTCTGAAGGTCAAGTTTGGCACCCCAGGAAGGGTAATCATGTGAAATGGTCATAATGGATACATCATGGTTTGGAAATAGGTAAAAATGTCTATCGGAGCTACAGCTCTTAAAACCAGCTCAAATGATAGAGGAGGGTTCCTGATGGAGTGCTAGAGGGTCCAAACACAGTTTCGTGAAAGTCAACTTGGGCACCCGAGGAAGGGTAATCCCGTGAAAGGGTCATAGGGGATACATCATGGTTTGGAAATAGGTAAAAATGTGAATCGGAGCTACAGTTCTAAAAAACAGCTCAAATAATAGAGGAGGGTTCCTGATTTAGTGCTAGAGTGTACAAACACAGTTTTGTGCAGGTCAACTTTGGCACCCGAGGAAGGGTAATCCCGTGAAAGGGTCATAGGGGAGACATCATGGTTTGGAAATAGGTAAAAATGTGAATCAGAGCTACAGTTCTGAAAAAAACCTCAAATCATAGAGGAGGGTTGCTGATGGAGTGCTAGAGGGTCAAAACACAGTTTCGTGAAAGTCAACTTTGGGACCCGAGGAAGGGTGATCCCGTGAAAGGGTCAAAGGGGATACATCATGGTTGGGAAATAGGTAAAAAGGTGAATCGGAGCTACAGTTCTAAAAACCAGCTCAAATAATAGATGAGGGTTCCTGATGGAGTGCAAGAGGGTACAAACATAATTTTCTGAAGGTCAAGTTGGGCACCCCAGGAAGGGTAATCAAGTGAAAGGGTAATAGTGGATACATCATGGTTTGGAAATAGGTAAAAATGTGAATCGGAGCTACAGCTCTTAAAACCAGCTCAAATGATAGAAGACGGTTCCTGATGGAGTGCTAGAGGGTCCAAACACAGTTTCGTGAAAGTCAACTTGGGCACCCCAGGAAGGGTAATCCCGTGAAAGGGTCAAAGGGGATACATCATGGTTTGGAAATAGGTAAAAATGTGAATCGGAGCTACAGTTCTTAAAAACAGCTCAAATAATAGAGGAGGGTTCCTGATTTAGTGCTAGAGTGTACAAACACAGTTTTGTGCAGGTCAACTTTGGCACCGGAGGAAGGGTGATCCCGTGAAAGGGTCATAGGGGATACATCATGGTTTGGAAATAGGTAAAAATGTGAATCGGAGCTACAGTTCTGAAAACCACCTCAAGTGATAGAGGAGGGTTCCTGATGGAGTGCTAGAGGGTCAAAACACAGTTTCGTGAAAGTCAACTTTGGCACCCGAGGAAGGGTAATCCCGTGAAAGGGTCTTAGGGGATACATCATGGTTGGGAAATAGGTAAAAAGGTGAATCGGAGCTACAGTTCTAAAAACCAGCTCAAATGATAGAGGAGGGTTCCTGACGGAGTGCTAGAGGGTCCAAACACAGTTTCGTGAAAGTCAACTTTGGCACCCGAGGAAGGGTAATCAAGTGAAAGGGTGTCAGGGGATACATCATGGTTTGGAAATAGGTAAAAATGTGAATCGGAGCTACAGTTCTGAAAAAAACCTCAAATGATAAAGGAGGGTTCCTGATGGAGTGCTAGAGGGTCAAAACAAAGTTTCGTGAAAGTCAACTTTGGCACCCGAGGAAGGGTGATCCCGTGAAAGGGTCATAGGGGATACATCATGGTTTGGAAATAGGTAAAAATGTGAATCGGAGCTACAGTTCTAAAAAGTAGCTCAAATAATCGATGAGGGTTCCTGATGGAGTGCAAGAGGGTACAAACACAATTTTCTGAAGGTCAAGTTTGGCACCCCAGGAAGGGTAATCATGTGAAATGGTCATAATGGATACATCATGGTTTGGAAATAGGTAAAAATGTGTATCGGAGCTACAGCTCTTAAAACCAGCTCAAATGATAGAGGAGGGTTCCTGATGGAGTGCTAGAGGGTCCAAACACAGTTTCGTGAAAGTCAACTTGGGCACCCGAGGAAGGGTAATCCCGTGAAAGGGTCATAGGGGATACATCATGGTTTGGAAATAGGTAAAAATGTGAATCGGAGCTACAGTTCTAAAAAACAGCTCAAATAATAGAGGAGGGTTCCTGATTTAGTGCTAGAGTGTACAAACACAGTTTTGTGCAGGTCAACTTTGGCACCCGAGGAAGGGTTATCCCGTGAAAGGGTCATAGGGGATACATCATGGTTTGGAAATAGGTAAAAATGTGAATCGGAGCTACAGTTCTAAAAAACAGCTCAAATAATAGAGGAGGGTTCCTGATGGAGTGCTAGAGTGTACAAACACAGTTTTGTGAAAGTCAACTTTGGCACCCCAGGAAGGGTAATCAAGTGAAAGGGTCATAGGGGATACATCATGGTTGGGAAATAGGTAAAAAGGTGAATCGGAGCTACAGTTCTAAAAACCAGCTCAAATAATAGATGAGGGTTCCTGATGGAGTGCAAGAGGGTACAAACATAATTTTCTGAAGGTCAAGTTTGGCACCCCAGGAAGGGTAATCAAGTGAAAGGGTTATAGTGGATACATCAGGGTTTGGAAATAGGTAAAAATGTGTATCGGAGTTACAGCTTTTAAAACCAGCTCAAATGATAGAGGAGGGTTCCTGATGAAATGCTAGAGTGTCCAAACACAGTTTCGTGAAAGTCAACTTGGGCACCCCAGGAAGGGTAATCCCGTGAAAGGGTCAAAGGGGATACATCATGGTTTGGAAATAGGTAAAAATGTGAATCGGAGCTACAGTTCTAAAAAACAGCTCAAATAATAGAGGAGGGTTCCTGATGGAGTGCAAGAGGGTACAAACACAATTTTCTGAAGGTCTAGTTGGGCACCCGAGGAAGGGTAATCAAGTGAAAGGGTAATAGTGGATACATCATGGTTTGGAAATAGGTAAAAATGTGAATCGGAGCTGCAGCTCTTAAAACCAGCTCAAATGATAGAAGACGGTTCCTGATGGAGTGCTAGAGGGTCCAAACACAGTTTCGTGAAAGTCAACTTGGGCACCCCAGGAAGGGTAATCCCGTGAAAGGGTCAAAGGGGATACATCATGGTTTGGAAATAGGTAAAAATGTGAATCGGAGCTACAGTTCTTAAAAACAGCTCAAATAATAGAGGAGGGTTCCTGATTTAGTGCTAGAGTGTACAAACACAGTTTTGTGCAGGTCAACTTTGGCACCGGAGGAAGGGTGATCCCGTGAAAGGGTCATAGGGGATACATCATGGTTTGGAAATAGGTAAAAATGTGAATCGGAGCTACAGTTCTGAAAACCACCTCAAATGATAGAGGAGGGTTCCTGATGGAGTGCTAGAGGGTCAAAACACAGTTTCGTGAAAGTCAACTTTGGCACCCGAGGAAGGGTAATCCCGTGAAAGGGTCTTAGGGGATACATCATGGTTGGGAAATAGGTAAAAAGGTGAATCGGAGCTACAGTTCTAAAAACCAGCTCAAATGATAGAGGAGGGTTCCTGACGGAGTGCTAGAGGGTCCAAACACAGTTTCGTGAAAGTCAACTTTGGCACCCGAGGAAGGGTAATCAAGTGAAAGGGTGTCAGGGGATACATCATGGTTTGGAAATAGGTAAAAATGTGAATCGGAGCTACAGTTCTGAAAAAAACCTCAAATGATAAAGGAGGGTTCCTGATGGAGTGCTAGAGGGTCAAAACAAAGTTTCGTGAAAGTCAACTTTGGCACCCGAGGAAGGGTGATCCCGTGAAAGGGTCATAGGGGATACATCATGGTTTGGAAATAGGTAAAAATGTGAATCGGAGCTACAGTTCTAAAAAGTAGCTCAAATAATCGATGAGGGTTCCTGATGGAGTGCAAGAGGGTACAAACACAATTTTCTGAAGGTCAAGTTTGGCACCCCAGGAAGGGTAATCATGTGAAATGGTCATAATGGATACATCATGGTTTGGAAATAGGTAAAAATGTGTATCGGAGCTACAGCTCTTAAAACCAGCTCAAATGATAGAGGAGGGTTCCTGATGGAGTGCTAGAGGGTCCAAACACAGTTTCGTGAAAGTCAACTTGGGCACCCGAGGAAGGGTAATCCCGTGAAAGGGTCATAGGGGATACATCATGGTTTGGAAATAGGTAAAAATGTGAATCGGAGCTACAGTTCTAAAAAACAGCTCAAATAATAGAGGAGGGTTCCTGATTTAGTGCTAGAGTGTACAAACACAGTTTTGTGCAGGTCAACTTTGGCACCCGAGGAAGGGTAATCCCGTGAAAGGGTCATAGGGGAGACATCATGGTTTGGAAATAGGTAAAAATGTGAATCAGAGCTACAGTTCTGAAAAAAACCTCAAATCATAGAGGAGGGTTGCTGATGGAGTGCTAGAGGGTCAAAACACAGTTTCGTGAAAGTCAACTTTGGGACCCGAGGAAGGGTGATCCCGTGAAAGGGTCAAAGGGGATACATCATGGTTGGGAAATAGGTAAAAAGGTGAATCGGAGCTACAGTTCTAAAAACCAGCTCAAATAATAGATGAGGGTTCCTGATGGAGTGCAAGAGGGTACAAACATAATTTTCTGAAGGTCAAGTTGGGCACCCCAGGAAGGGTAATCAAGTGAAAGGGTAATAGTGGATACATCATGGTTTGGAAATAGGTAAAAATGTGAATCGGAGCTACAGCTCTTAAAACCAGCTCAAATGATAGAAGACGGTTCCTGATGGAGTGCTAGAGGGTCCAAACACAGTTTCGTGAAAGTCAACTTGGGCACCCCAGGAAGGGTAATCCCGTGAAAGGGTCAAAGGGGATACATCATGGTTTGGAAATAGGTAAAAATGTGAATCGGAGCTACAGTTCTTAAAAACAGCTCAAATAATAGAGGAGGGTTCCTGATTTAGTGCTAGAGTGTACAAACACAGTTTTGTGCAGGTCAACTTTGGCACCGGAGGAAGGGTGATCCCGTGAAAGGGTCATAGGGGATACATCATGGTTTGGAAATAGGTAAAAATGTGAATCGGAGCTACAGTTCTGAAAACCACCTCAAGTGATAGAGGAGGGTTCCTGATGGAGTGCTAGAGGGTCAAAACACAGTTTCGTGAAAGTCAACTTTGGCACCCGAGGAAGGGTAATCCCGTGAAAGGGTCTTAGGGGATACATCATGGTTGGGAAATAGGTAAAAAGGTGAATCGGAGCTACAGTTCTAAAAACCAGCTCAAATGATAGAGGAGGGTTCCTGACGGAGTGCTAGAGGGTCCAAACACAGTTTCGTGAAAGTCAACTTTGGCACCCGAGGAAGGGTAATCAAGTGAAAGGGTGTCAGGGGATACATCATGGTTTGGAAATAGGTAAAAATGTGAATCGGAGCTACAGTTCTGAAAAAAACCTCAAATGATAAAGGAGGGTTCCTGATGGAGTGCTAGAGGGTCAAAACAAAGTTTCGTGAAAGTCAACTTTGGCACCCGAGGAAGGGTAATCCCGTGAAAGGGTCATAGGGGATACATCATGGTTTGGAAATAGGTAAAAATGTGAATCGGAGCTACAGTTCTAAAAAGTAGCTCAAATAATCGATGAGGGTTCCTGATGGAGTGCAAGAGGGTACAAACACAATTTTCTGAAGGTCAAGTTTGGCACCCCAGGAAGGGTAATCATGTGAAATGGTCATAATGGATACATCATGGTTTGGAAATAGGTAAAAATGTGTATCGGAGCTACAGCTCTTAAAACCAGCTCAAATGATAGAGGAGGGTTCCTGATGGAGTGCTAGAGGGTCCAAACACAGTTTCGTGAAAGTCAACTTGGGCACCCGAGGAAGGGTAATCCCGTGAAAGGGTCATAGGGGATACATCATGGTTTGGAAATAGGTAAAAATGTGAATCGGAGCTACAGTTCTAAAAAACAGCTCAAATAATAGAGGAGGGTTCCTGATTTAGTGCTAGAGTGTACAAACACAGTTTTGTGCAGGTCAACTTTGGCACCCGAGGAAGGGTTATCCCGTGAAAGGGTCATAGGGGATACATCATGGTTTGGAAATAGGTAAAAATGTGAATCGGAGCTACAGTTCTAAAAAACAGCTCAAATAATAGAGGAGGGTTCCTGATGGAGTGCTAGAGTGTACAAACACAGTTTTGTGAAAGTCAACTTTGGCACCCCAGGAAGGGTAATCAAGTGAAAGGGTCATAGTGTATACATCATGGTTTGGAAATAGGTAAAAATGTGAATCGGAGCTACAGTTCTAAAAACCAGCTCAAATGATAGAGGAGGGTTCCTGACGGAGTGCTAGAGGGTCCAAACACAGTTTCGTGAAAGTCAACTTTGGCACCCGAGGAAGGGTAATCAAGTGAAAGGGTGTCAGGGGATACATCATGGTTTGGAAATAGGTAAAAATGTGAATCGGAGCTACAGTTCTGAAAAAAACCTCAAATGATAAAGGAGGGTTCCTGATGGAGTGCTAGAGGGTCAAAACAAAGTTTTGTGAAAGTCAACTTTGGCACCCGAGGAAGGGTGATCCCGTGAAAGGGTCATAGGGGATACATCATGGTTTGGAAATAGGTAAAAATGTGAATCGGAGCTACAGTTCTAAAAAGTAGCTCAAATAATCGATGAGGGTTCCTGATGGAGTGCAAGAGGGTACAAACACAATTTTCTGAAGGTCAAGTTTGGCACCCCAGGAAGGGTAATCATGTGAAATGGTCATAATGGATACATCATGGTTTGGAAATAGGTAAAAATGTGTATCGGAGCTACAGCTCTTAAAACCAGCTCAAATGATAGAGGAGGGTTCCTGATGGAGTGCTAGAGGGTCCAAACACAGTTTCGTGAAAGTCAACTTGGGCACCCGAGGAAGGGTAATCCCGTGAAAGGGTCATAGGGGATACATCATGGTTTGGAAATAGGTAAAAATGTGAATCGGAGCTACAGTTCTAAAAAACAGCTCAAATATTAGAGGAGGGTTCCTGATTTAGTGCTAGAGTGTACAAACACAGTTTTGTGCAGGTCAACTTTGGCACCCGAGGAAGGGTAATCCCGTGAAAGGGTCATAGGGGAGACATCATGGTTTGGAAATAGGTAAAAATGTGAATCGGAGCTACAGTTCTGAAAACCACCTCAAATGATAGAGGAGGGTTCCTGATGGAGTGCTAGAGGGTCAAAACACAGTTTCGTGAAAGTCAACTTTGGCACCCCGGGAAGGGTAATCCCGTGAAAGGGTCATAGGGGATACATCATGGTTGGGAAATAGGTAAAAAGGTGAATCGGAGCTACAGTTCTAAAAACCAGCTCAAATAATAGATGAGGGTTCCTGATGGAGTGCAAGAGGGTACAAACATAATTTTCTGAAGGTCAAGTTTGGCACCCCAGGAAGGGTAATCAAGTGAAAGGGTTATAGTGGATACATCAGGGTTTGGAAATAGGTAAAAATGTGTATCGGAGTTACAGCTTTTAAAACCAGCTCAAATGATAGAGGAGGGTTCCTGATGAAATGCTAGAGTGTCCAAACACAGTTTCGTGAAAGTCAACTTGGGCACCCCAGGAAGGGTAATCCCGTGAAAGGGTCAAAGGGGATACATCATGGTTTGGAAATAGGTAAAAATGTGAATCGGAGCTACAGTTCTAAAAAACAGCTCAAATAATAGAGGAGGGTTCCTGATGGAGTGCAAGAGGGTACAAACACAATTTTCTGAAGGTCTAGTTGGGCACCCGAGGAAGGGTAATCAAGTGAAAGGGTAATAGTGGATACATCATGGTTTGGAAATAGGTAAAAATGTGAATCGGAGCTGCAGCTCTTAAAACCAGCTCAAATGATAGAAGACGGTTCCTGATGGAGTGCTAGAGGGTCCAAACACAGTTTCGTGAAAGTCAACTTGGGCACCCCAGGAAGGGTAATCCCGTGAAAGGGTCAAAGGGGATACATCATGGTTTGGAAATAGGTAAAAATGTGAATCGGAGCTACAGTTCTTAAAAACAGCTCAAATAATAGAGGAGGGTTCCTGATTTAGTGCTAGAGTGTACAAACACAGTTTTGTGCAGGTCAACTTTGGCACCGGAGGAAGGGTGATCCCGTGAAAGGGTCATAGGGGATACATCATGGTTTGGAAATAGGTAAAAATGTGAATCGGAGCTACAGTTCTGAAAACCACCTCAAATGATAGAGGAGGGTTCCTGATGGAGTGCTAGAGGGTCAAAACACAGTTTCGTGAAAGTCAACTTTGGCACCCGAGGAAGGGTAATCCCGTGAAAGGGTCTTAGGGGATACATCATGGTTGGGAAATAGGTAAAAAGGTGAATCGGAGCTACAGTTCTAAAAACCAGCTCAAATGATAGAGGAGGGTTCCTGACGGAGTGCTAGAGGGTCCAAACACAGTTTCGTGAAAGTCAACTTTGGCACCCGAGGAAGGGTAATCAAGTGAAAGGGTGTCAGGGGATACATCATGGTTTGGAAATAGGTAAAAATGTGAATCGGAGCTACAGTTCTGAAAAAAACCTCAAATGATAAAGGAGGGTTCCTGATGGAGTGCTAGAGGGTCAAAACAAAGTTTCGTGAAAGTCAACTTTGGCACCCGAGGAAGGGTGATCCCGTGAAAGGGTCATAGGGGATACATCATGGTTTGGAAATAGGTAAAAATGTGAATCGGAGCTACAGTTCTAAAAAGTAGCTCAAATAATCGATGAGGGTTCCTGATGGAGTGCAAGAGGGTACAAACACAATTTTCTGAAGGTCAAGTTTGGCACCCCAGGAAGGGTAATCATGTGAAATGGTCATAATGGATACATCATGGTTTGGAAATAGGTAAAAATGTGTATCGGAGCTACAGCTCTTAAAACCAGCTCAAATGATAGAGGAGGGTTCCTGATGGAGTGCTAGAGGGTCCAAACACAGTTTCGTGAAAGTCAACTTGGGCACCCGAGGAAGGGTAATCCCGTGAAAGGGTCATAGGGGATACATCATGGTTTGGAAATAGGTAAAAATGTGAATCGGAGCTACAGTTCTAAAAAACAGCTCAAATAATAGAGGAGGGTTCCTGATTTAGTGCTAGAGTGTACAAACACAGTTTTGTGCAGGTCAACTTTGGCACCCGAGGAAGGGTAATCCCGTGAAAGGGTCATAGGGGAGACATCATGGTTTGGAAATAGGTAAAAATGTGAATCAGAGCTACAGTTCTGAAAAAAACCTCAAATCATAGAGGAGGGTTGCTGATGGAGTGCTAGAGGGTCAAAACACAGTTTCGTGAAAGTCAACTTTGGGACCCGAGGAAGGGTGATCCCGTGAAAGGGTCAAAGGGGATACATCATGGTTGGGAAATAGGTAAAAAGGTGAATCGGAGCTACAGTTCTAAAAACCAGCTCAAATAATAGATGAGGGTTCCTGATGGAGTGCAAGAGGGTACAAACATAATTTTCTGAAGGTCAAGTTGGGCACCCCAGGAAGGGTAATCAAGTGAAAGGGTAATAGTGGATACATCATGGTTTGGAAATAGGTAAAAATGTGAATCGGAGCTACAGCTCTTAAAACCAGCTCAAATGATAGAAGACGGTTCCTGATGGAGTGCTAGAGGGTCCAAACACAGTTTCGTGAAAGTCAACTTGGGCACCCCAGGAAGGGTAATCCCGTGAAAGGGTCAAAGGGGATACATCATGGTTTGGAAATAGGTAAAAATGTGAATCGGAGCTACAGTTCTTAAAAACAGCTCAAATAATAGAGGAGGGTTCCTGATTTAGTGCTAGAGTGTACAAACACAGTTTTGTGCAGGTCAACTTTGGCACCGGAGGAAGGGTGATCCCGTGAAAGGGTCATAGGGGATACATCATGGTTTGGAAATAGGTAAAAATGTGAATCGGAGCTACAGTTCTGAAAACCACCTCAAGTGATAGAGGAGGGTTCCTGATGGAGTGCTAGAGGGTCAAAACACAGTTTCGTGAAAGTCAACTTTGGCACCCGAGGAAGGGTAATCCCGTGAAAGGGTCTTAGGGGATACATCATGGTTGGGAAATAGGTAAAAAGGTGAATCGGAGCTACAGTTCTAAAAACCAGCTCAAATGATAGAGGAGGGTTCCTGACGGAGTGCTAGAGGGTCCAAACACAGTTTCGTGAAAGTCAACTTTGGCACCCGAGGAAGGGTAATCAAGTGAAAGGGTGTCAGGGGATACATCATGGTTTGGAAATAGGTAAAAATGTGAATCGGAGCTACAGTTCTGAAAAAAACCTCAAATGATAAAGGAGGGTTCCTGATGGAGTGCTAGAGGGTCAAAACAAAGTTTCGTGAAAGTCAACTTTGGCACCCGAGGAAGGGTGATCCCGTGAAAGGGTCATAGGGGATACATCATGGTTTGGAAATAGGTAAAAATGTGAATCGGAGCTACAGTTCTAAAAAGTAGCTCAAATAATCGATGAGGGTTCCTGATGGAGTGCAAGAGGGTACAAACACAATTTTCTGAAGGTCAAGTTTGGCACCCCAGGAAGGGTAATCATGTGAAATGGTCATAATGGATACATCATGGTTTGGAAATAGGTAAAAATGTGTATCGGAGCTACAGCTCTTAAAACCAGCTCAAATGATAGAGGAGGGTTCCTGATGGAGTGCTAGAGGGTCCAAACACAGTTTCGTGAAAGTCAACTTGGGCACCCGAGGAAGGGTAATCCCGTGAAAGGGTCATAGGGGATACATCATGGTTTGGAAATAGGTAAAAATGTGAATCGGAGCTACAGTTCTAAAAAACAGCTCAAATAATAGAGGAGGGTTCCTGATTTAGTGCTAGAGTGTACAAACACAGTTTTGTGCAGGTCAACTTTGGCACCCGAGGAAGGGTAATCCCGTGAAAGGGTCAAAGGGGATACATCATGGTTTGGAAATAGGTAAAAATGTGAATCGGAGCTACAGTTCTGAAAAACAGCTCAAATACTAGAGGAGGGTTCCTGATGGAGTGCTAGAGTGTACAAACACAGTTTTGTGAAAGTCAACTTTGGCACCCCAGGAAGGGTAATCAAGTGAAAGGGTCATAGTGTATACATCATGGTTTGGAAATAGGTAAAAATGTGAATCGGAGCTACAGTTCTAAAAACCAGCTCAAATGATAGAGGAGGGTTCCTGATGGAATGCTAGAGGGTCCAAACACAGTTTCGTGAAAGTCAACTTTGGCACCCAAGGAAGGGTAATCCCGTGAAAGGGTCATAGGGGATACATCATGGTTTGGAAATAGGTAGAAAGGTGAATCGGAGCTACAGTTCTTAAAACCAGCTGAAATGATAGAGGAGGGTTCCTGATGGAGTGCTAGAGGGTCGAAACACAGTTTCGTGAAAGTCAACTTTGGCACCCGAGGAAGGGTAATCAAGTGAAAGGGTTATAGGGGATACATCATGGTTTGGAAATAGGTAAAAATGTGAATCGGAGCTACAGTTCTGAAAAAGACCTCAAATCATAGAGGAGGGTTCCTGATGAAGTGCTAGAGGGTCAAAACAAAGCTTCGTGAAAGTCTACTTTGGCACCCGAGGAAGGGTAAACCCGTGAAAGGGTTATACAGGATACATCATGGTTTGGAAATAGGTAAAAAGGTGAATCGTAGCTACAGTTCTAAAAACCAACTCAAATAATAGAGGAGGGTTCCTGATGGAGTGCTAGAGGGTCAATACACAGTTTCGTGAAAGTCAACTTTGGCACCCCAGGAAGGGTAATCAAGTGAAAGGGTCATAGTGTATACATCATGGTTTGGAAATAGGTAAAAATGTGAATCGGAGTTACAGCTCTTAAAACCAGCTCAAATAATAGAGGCGGGTTCCTGATGGAGTGCTAGAGGGTCCAAACACAGTTTCGCGAAAGTCAACTTTGGCACCCGAGGAAGGGTAATCCCGTGAAAGGGTCATAGGGGATACATCATGGTTTGGAAATAGGTAAAAATGTGAATCGGAGCTACAGTTCTAAAAAACAGCTCAAATAATAGAGGAGGGTTCCTGATGGAGTGCAAGAGGGTACAAACACAATTTTCTGAAGGTCAAGTTTGGCACCCCAGGAAGGGTAATCAAGTGAAAGGGTAATAGTGGATACATCATGGTTTGGAAATAGGTAAAAATGTGAATCGGAGATACAGCTCTTAAAACCAGCTCAAGTGATAGAGGAGGGTTCCTGACGGAGTGCTAGAGGGTCCAAACAGAGTTTCGTGAAAGTCAACTTTGGCACCCGAGGAAAGGTAATCAAGTGAAAAGGTCATAGGGGATACATCATGGTTTAGAAATAGGTAAAAAGGTGAATCGGAGCTACAGTTCTGAAAACCACCTCAAATGATAGAGGAGGGTTCCTGATGGAGTGGTAGAGGGTCCAAACACAGCTTCGTGAAAGTCAACTTTGGCACCCCAGGAAGGGTAATCCCGTGAAAGGGTCATAGGGGATACATCATGGTTTGGAAATAGGTAAAAAGGTGAATCGGAGCTACAGTTCTAAAAACCAGCTCAAATAATAGATGAGGGTTCCTGATGGAGTGCAAGAGGGTACAAACACAATTTTCTGAAGGTCAAGTTTGGCACCCCAGGAAGGGTAATCAAGTGAAAGGGTAATAGTGGATACATCATGGTTTGGAAATAGTTAAAAATGTGAATCGGAGTTACAGCTGTTAAAACCAGCTCAAATGATAGAGGAGGGTTGCTGATGAAATGCTAGAGTGTCCAAACACAGTTTCGTGAAAGTCAACTTGGGCACCCCAGGAAGGGTAATCCCGTGAAAGGGTCAAAGGGGATACATCATGGTTTGGAAATAGGTAAAAATGTGAATCGGAGCTACAGTTCTAAAAAAGAGCTCAAATAATAGAGGAGGGTTCCTGATGGAGTGCAAGAGGGTACAAACACAATTTTCTGAAGGTCAAGTTTAGCACCCCAGGAAGGGTAATCAAGTGAAAGGGTAATAGTGGATACATCATGGTTTGGAAATAGGTTTAAAGGTGAATCGGAGCTACAGTTCTGAAAACCACCTCAAATGATAGAGGAGGGTTCCTGATGGAGTACAAGAGGATCAAAACACAGTTTCGTAAAAGTCAACTTTGGCACCCGACGAAGGGTAATCCCGTGAATGGGTCATAGGGGATACATCATGGTTTGGAAATAGGTAAAAAGGTGAATCGTAGCTACAGTTCTAAAAACCAGCCCAAATGATAGAGGAGTGTTCCTGACAGAGTGCTAGAGGGTCCAAACACAGTTTCGTGAAAGTCAACTTTGGCACCCGAGGAAGGGTAATCAAGTGAAAAGGTCATAGGGGATACATCATGGTTGGGAAATAGGTAAAAAGGTGAATCGGAGCTACAGTTCTAAAAACCAGCTCAAATGATAGAGGAGGGTTCCTGATGGAGTGCTAGAGGGTCCAAACACAGTTTCGTGAAAGTCAACTTTGGCACCCCAGGAAGGGTAATCCCGTGAAAGGGTCAAAGGGGATACATCATGGTTTGGAAATAGGTAAAAATATGAATCGGAGCTACAGTTCTAAAAAACAGCTCAAATAATAGAGGAGGGTTCCTGACGGAGTGCTAGAGGGTCCAAACACAGTTTCGTGAAAGTCAACTTTGGCACCCGAGGAAGGATAATGAAGTGAAAGGGTCATAGGGGATACATCATGGTTTGGAAATAGGTAAAAATGTGATTCGGAGCTACAGTTCTGAAAAAAAACCTCAAATGATAGAGGAGGGTTCCTGATGGAGTGCTAGAGGGTCAAAAGACAGTTTCGTGAAAGTCAACTTGGGCACCCGAAGAAGGGTAATCAAGTGAAAGGGTCATAGGGGATACATCATGGTTTGGAAATAGGTAAAAATGTGAATCGGAGCTACAGTTCTAAAAAGTAGCTCAAATAATCGATGAGGGTTCCTGATGGAGTGCAAGAGGGTACAAACACAATTTTCTGAAGGTCAAGTTTGGCACCCCAGGAAGGGTAATCATGTGAAATGGTCATAATGGATACATCATGGTTTGGAAATAGGTAAAAATGTGTATCGGAGCTACAGCTCTTAAAACCAGCTCAAATGATAGAGGAGGGTTCCTGATGGAGTGCTAGAGGGTCCAAACACAGTTTCGTGAAAGTCAACTTGGGCACCCGAGGAAGGGTAATCCCGTGAAAGGGTCATAGGGGATACATCATGGTTTGGAAATAGGTAAAAATGTGAATCGGAGCTACAGTTCTAAAAAACAGCTCAAATAATAGAGGAGGGTTCCTGATTTAGTGCTAGAGTGTACAAACACAGTTTTGTGCAGGTCAACTTTGGCACCCGAGGAAGGGTAATCCCGTGAAAGGGTCATAGGGGAGACATCATGGTTTGGAAATAGGTAAAAATGTGAATCGGAGCTACAGTTCTGAAAACCACCTCAAATGATAGAGGAGGGTTCCTGATGGAGTGCTAGAGGGTCAAAACACAGTTTCGTGAAAGTCAACTTTGGCACCCCGGGAAGGGTAATCCCGTGAAAGGGTCATAGGGGATACATCATGGTTGGGAAATAGGTAAAAAGGTGAATCGGAGCTACAGTTCTAAAAACCAGCTCAAATAATAGATGAGGGTTCCTGATGGAGTGCAAGAGGGTACAAACATAATTTTCTGAAGGTCAAGTTTGGCACCTCAGGAAGGGTAATCAAGTGAAAGGGTTATAGTGGATACATCAGGGTTTGGAAATAGGTAAAAATGTGTATCGGAGTTACAGCTTTTAAAACCAGCTCAAATGATAGAGGAGGGTTCCTGATGAAATGCTAGAGTGTCCAAACACAGTTTCGTGAAAGTCAACTTGGGCACCCCAGGAAGGGTAATCCCGTGAAAGGGTCAAAGGGGATACATCATGGTTTGGAAATAGGTAAAAATGTGAATCGGAGCTACAGTTCTAAAAAACAGCTCAAATAATAGAGGAGGGTTCCTGATGGAGTGCAAGAGGGTACAAACACAATTTTCTGAAGGTCTAGTTGGGCACCCCAGGAAGGGTAATCAAGTGAAAGGGTAATAGTGGATACATCATGGTTTGGAAATAGGTAAAAATGTGAATCGGAGCTGCAGCTCTTAAAACCAGCTCAAATGATAGAAGACGGTTCCTGATGGAGTGCTAGAGGGTCCAAACACAGTTTCGTGAAAGTCAACTTTGGCACCGGAGGAAGGGTGATCCCGTGAAAGGGTCATAGGGGATACATCATGGTTTGGAAATAGGTAAAAATGTGAATCGGAGCTACAGTTCTGAAAACCACCTCAAATGATAGAGGAGGGTTCCTGATGGAGTGCTAGAGGGTCAAAACACAGTTTCGTGAAAGTCAACTTTGGCACCCGAAGAAGGGTAATCAAGTGAAAGGGTCATAGGGGATACATCATGGTTTGGAAATAGGTAAAAATGTGAATCGGAGCTACAGTTCTAAAAAGTAGCTCAAATAATCGATGAGGGTTCCTGATGGAGTGCAAGAGGGTACAAACACAATTTTCTGAAGGTCAAGTTTGGCACCCCAGGAAGGGTAATCATGTGAAATGGTCATAATGGATACATCATGGTTTGGAAATAGGTAAAAATGTGTATCGGAGCTACAGCTCTTAAAACCAGCTCAAATGATAGAGGAGGGTTCCTGATGGAGTGCTAGAGGGTCCAAACACAGTTTCGTGAAAGTCAACTTGGGCACCCGAGGAAGGGTAATCCCGTGAAAGGGTCATAGGGGATACATCATGGTTTGGAAATAGGTAAAAATGTGAATCGGAGCTACAGTTCTAAAAAACAGCTCAAGTAATAGAGGAGGGTTCCTGATTTAGTGCTAGAGTGTACAAACACAGTTTTGTGCAGGTCAACTTTGGCACCCGAGGAAGGGTAATCCCGTGAAAGGGTCATAGGGGAGACATCATGGTTTGGAAATAGGTAAAAATGTGAATCGGAGCTACAGTTCTGAAAACCACCTCAAATGATAGAGGAGGGTTCCTGATGGAGTGCTAGAGGGTCAAAACACAGTTTCGTGAAAGTCAACTTTGGCACCCCGGGAAGGGTAATCCCGTGAAAGGGTCATAGGGGATACATCATGGTTGGGAAATAGGTAAAAAGGTGAATCGGAGCTACAGTTCTAAAAACCAGCTCAAATAATAGATGAGGGTTCCTGATGGAGTGCAAGAGGGTACAAACATAATGTTCTGAAGGTCAAGTTTGGCACCTCAGGAAGGGTAATCAAGTGAAAGGGTTATAGTGGATACATCAGGGTTTGGAAATAGGTAAAAATGTGTATCGGAGTTACAGCTTTTAAAACCAGCTCAAATGATAGAGGAGGGTTCCTGATGAAATGCTAGAGTGTCCAAACACAGTTTCGTGAAAGTCAACTTGGGCACCCCAGGAAGGGTAATCCCGTGAAAGGGTCAAAGGGGATACATCATGGTTTGGAAATAGGTAAAAATGTGAATCGGAGCTACAGTTCTAAAAAACAGCTCAAATAATAGAGGAGGGTTCCTGATGGAGTGCAAGAGGGTACAAACACAATTTTCTGAAGGTCTAGTTGGGCACCCCAGGAAGGGTAATCAAGTGAAAGGGTAATAGTGGATACATCATGGTTTGGAAATAGGTAAAAATGTGAATCGGAGCTGCAGCTCTTAAAACCAGCTCAAATGATAGAAGACGGTTCCTGATGGAGTGCTAGAGGGTCCAAACACAGTTTCGTGAAAGTCAACTTTGGCACCGGAGGAAGGGTGATCCCGTGAAAGGGTTATAGGGGATACATCATGGTTTGGAAATAGGTAAAAATGTGAATCGGAGCTACAGTTCTGAAAACCACCTCAAATGATAGAGGAGGGTTCCTGATGGAGTGCTAGAGGGTCAAAACACAGTTTCGTGAAAGTCAACTTTGGCACCCGAGGAAGGGTAATCCCGTGAAAGGGTCAAAGGGGATACATCATGGTTGGGAAATAGGTAAAAAGGTGAATCGGAGCTACAGTTCTAAAAACCAGCTCAAATGATAGAGGAGGGTTCCTGACGGAGTGCTAGAGGGTCCAAACACAGTTTCGTGAAAGTCAACTTTGGCACCCGAGGAAGGGTAATCAAGTGAATGGGTGTCAGGGGATACATCATGGTTTGGAAATAGGTAAAAATGTGAATCGGAGCTACAGTTCTGAAAAAAGCCTCAAATGATAAAGGAGGGTTCCTGATGGAGTGCTAGAGGGTCAAAACAAAGTTTCGTGAAAGTCAACTTTGGCACCCGAGGAAGGGTGATCCCGTGAAAGGGTCATAGGGGATACATCATGGTTTGGAAATAGGTAAAAATGTGAATCGGAGCTACAGTTCTAAAAAGTAGCTCAAATAATCGATGAGGGTTCCTGATGGAGTGCAAGAGGGTACAAACACAATTTTCTGAAGGTCAAGTTTGGCACCCCAGGAAGGGTAATCATGTGAAATGGTCATAATGGATACATCATGGTTTGGAAATAGGTAAAAATGTGTATCGGAACTACAGCTCTTAAAACCAGCTCAAATGATAGAGGAGGGTTCCTGATGGAGTGCTAGAGGGTCCAAACACAGTTTCGTGAAAGTCAACTTGGGCACCCGAGGAAGGGTAATCCCGTGAAAGGGTCATAGGGGATACATCATGGTTTGGAAATAGGTAAAAATGTGAATCGGAGCTACAGTTCTAAAAAACAGCTCAAATAATAGAGGAGGGTTCCTGATTTAGTGCTAGAGTGTACAAACACAGTTTTGTGCAGGTCAACTTTGGCACCCGAGGAAGGGTAATCCCGTGAAAGGGTCATAGGGGAGACATCATGGTTTGGAAATAGGTAAAAATGTGAATCGGAGCTACAGTTCTGAAAAAAACCTCAAATCATAGAGGAGGGTTGCTGATGGAGTGCTAGAGGGTCAAAACACAGTTTCGTGAAAGTCAACTTTGGGACCCGAGGAAGGGTGATCCCGTGAAAGGGTCAAAGGGGATACATCATGGTTGGGAAATAGGTAAAAAGGTGAATCGGAGCTACAGTTCTAAAAACCAGCTCAAATAATAGATGAGGGTTCCTGATGGAGTGCAAGAGGGTACAAACATAGTTTTCTGAAGGTCAAGTTGGGCACCCCAGGAAGGGTAATCAAGTGAAAGGGTAATAGTGGATACATCATGGTTTGGAAATAGGTAAAAATGTGAATCGGAGCTACAGCTCTTAAAACCAGCTCAAATGTTAGAGGAGGGTTCCTGATGGAGTGCTAGAGGGTCCAATCACAGTTTCGTGAAAGTCAACTTGGGCACCCCAGGAAGGGTAATCCCGTGAAAGGGTCAAAGGGGATACATCATGGTTTGGAAATAGGTAAAAATGTGAATCGGAGCTACAGTTCTTAAAAACAGCTCAAATAATAGAGGAGGGTTCCTGATTTAGTGCCAGAGTGTACAAACACAGTTTTGTGCAGGTCAACTTTGGCACCGGAGGAAGGGTGATCCCGTGAAAGGGTCATAGGGGATACATCATGGTTTGGAAATAGGTAAAAATGTGAATCGGAGCTACAGTTCTGAAAACCACCTCAAATGATAGAGGAGGGTTCCTGATGGAGTGCTAGAGGGTCAAAACACAGTTTCGTGAAAGTCAACTTTGGCACCCGAGGAAGGGTAATCAAGTGAAAGGGTGTCAGGGGATACATCATGGTTTGGAAATAGGTAAAAATGTGAATCGGAGCTACAGTTCTGAAAAAAACCTCAAATGATAAAGGAGGGTTCCTGATGGAGTGCTAGAGGGTCAAAACAAAGTTTCGTGAAAGTCAACTTTGGCACCCGAGGAAGGGTGATCCCGTGAAAGGGTCATAGGGGATACATCATGGTTTGGAAATAGGTAAAAATGTGAATCGGAGCTACAGTTCTAAAAAGTAGCTCAAATAATCGATGAGGGTTCCTGATGGAGTGCAAGAGGGTACAAACACAATTTTCTGAAGGTCAAGTTTGGCACCCCAGGAAGGGTAATCATGTGAAATGGTCATAATGGATACATCATGGTTTGGAAATAGGTAAAAATGTGTATCGGAGCTACAGCTCTTAAAACCAGCTCAAATAATAGAGGAGGGTTCCTGATTTAGTGCTAGAGTGTACAAACACAGTTTTGTGCAGGTCAACTTTGGCACCCGAGGAAGGGTAATCCCGTGAAAGGGTCATAGGGGATACATCATGGTTTGGAAATAGGTAAAAATGTGAATCGGAGCTACAGTTCTAAAAAACAGCTCAAATAATAGAGGAGGGTTCCTGATGGAGTGCAAAAGGGTCAAAACATTTTTGTGAAAGTCAACTTTGGCACCCGAGGAAGGGTAATCCCGTGAAAGGGTCATAGGGGATACATGATGGTTGGGAAAAAGGTAAAAAGGTGAATCGGAGCTACAGTTCCAAAAACCAGCTCAAATGATAGAGGATTGTTCCTGATGGAGTGGTAGAGGGTCCAAACACAGTATCGTGAAAGTTAACTTTGGCACCCGAGGAAGGGTAATGAAGTGAAAGGGTCATAGGGGATACATCATGGTTTGGAAATAGGTAAAAATGTGAATCGGAGCTACAGTTCTGAAAAGTAGCTCAAATAATCGATGAGGGTTCCTGATGGAGTGCAAGAGGGTACAAACACAATTTTCTGAAGGTCAAGTTTGGCACCCCAGGAAGGGTAATCATGTGAAATGGTCATAATGGATACATCATGGTTTGGAAATAGGTAAAAATGTGTATCGGAGCTACAGCTCTTAAAACCAGCTCAAATGATAGAGGAGGGTTCCTGATGGAGTGCTAGAGGGTCCAAACACAGTTTCGTGAAAGTCAACTTGGGCACCCGAGGAAGGGTAATCCCGTGAAAGGGTCATAGGGGATACATCATGGTTTGGAAATAGGTAAAAATGTGAATCGGAGCTACAGTTCTAAAAAACAGCTCAAATAATAGAGGAGG
This sequence comes from Haliotis asinina, assembly GCF_037392515.1. Lineage (NCBI taxonomy): Eukaryota > Metazoa > Mollusca > Gastropoda > Lepetellida > Haliotidae > Haliotis > Haliotis asinina. The sequence goes on along the minus strand of NC_090282.1, from coordinate 51,640,230 downwards.
GTTCCTGATTTAGTGCTAGAGTGTACAAACACAGTTTTGTGCAGGTCAACTTTGGCACCCGAGGAAGGGTAATCCCGTGAAAGGGTCATAGGGGATACATCATGGTTTGGAAATAGGTAAAAATGTGAATCGGAGCTACAGTTCTAAAAAACAGCTCAAATAATAGAGGAGGGTTCCTGATGGAGTGCAAAAGGGTCAAAACATTTTTGTGAAAGTCAACTTTTGCACCCGAGGAAGGGTAATCCCGTGAAAGGGTCATAGGGGATACATGATGGTTGGGAAAAAGGTAAAAAGGTGAATCGGAGCTACAGTTCCAAAAACCAGCTCAAATGATAGAGGATTGTTCCTGATGGAGTGGTAGAGGGTCCAAACACAGTATCGTGAAAGTCAACTTTGGCACCCGAGGAAGGGTAATGAAGTGAAAGGGTCATAGGGGATACATCATGGTTTGGAAATAGGTAAAAATGTGAATCGGAGCTACAGTTCTGAAAAAAACCTGAAATGATAGAGGAGGGTTCCTGATGGAGTGCTAGAGGGTCAAAACAAAGTTTCGTGAAAGTCAACTTTGGCACCCGAGGAAGGGTGATCCCGTGAAAGGGTCATAGAGGATACATCATGGTTTGGAAATAGGTAAAAATGTGAATCGGAGCTACAGTTCTAAAAACCAGCTCAAATGATAGAGGAGGGTTCCTGACGGAGTGCTAGAGGGTCCAAACAGAGTTTCGTGAAAGTCAACTTTGGCACCCGAGGAAGGGTAATCCCGTGAAAGGGTCATAGGGGATACATCATGGTTTAGAAATAGTTAAAAATGTGAATCGGAGCTACAGTTCTGAAAACCAGCTCAAATAATAGATGAGGGTTCCTGATGGAGTGCAAGAGGGTACAAACACAATTTTCTGAAGGTCAAGTTTGGCACCCCAGGAAGGGTAATCAAGTGAAAGGGTAATAGTGGATACATCATGGTTTGGAAATAGGTAAAAATGTGAATCGGAGATACAGCTCTTAAAACCAGCTCAAGTGAAAGAGGAGGGTTCCTGACGGAGTGCTAGAGGGTCCAAACAGAGTTTCGTGAAAGTCAACTTTGGCACCCGAGGAAAGGTAATCAAGTGAAAAGGTCATAGGGGATACATCATGGTTTAGAAATAGGTAAAAAGGTGAATCGGAGCTACAGTTCTGAAAACCACCTCAAATGATAGAGGAGGGTTCCTGATGGAGTGGTAGAGGGTCCAAACACAGCTTCGTGAAAGTCAACTTTGGCACCCGAGGAAGGGTAATCCCGTGAAAGGGTCATAGGGGATACATCATGGTTTGGAAATAGGTAAAAAGGTGAATCGGAGCTACAGTTCTAAAAACCAGCTCAAATAATAGATGAGGGTTCCTGATGGAGTGCAAGAGGGTACAAACACAATTTTCTGAAGGTCAAGTTTGGCACCCCAGGAAGGGTAATCAAGTGAAAGGGTAATAGTGGATACATCATGGTTTGGAAATAGTTAAAAATGTGAATCGGAGTTACAGCTGTTAAAACCAGCTCAAATGATAGAGGAGGGTTGCTGATGAAATGCTAGAGGGTCCAAACACAGTTTCGTGAAAGTCAACTTGGGCACCCCAGGAAGGGTAATCCCGTGAAAGGGTCAAAGGGGATACATCATGGTTTGGAAATAGGTAAAAATGTGAATCGGAGCTACAGTTCTAAAAAAGAGCTCAAATAATAGAGGAGGGTTCCTGATGGAGTGCAAGAGGGTACAAACACAATTTTCTGAAGGTCAAGTTTAGCACCCCAGGAAGGGTAATCAAGTGAAAGGGTAATAGTGGATACATCATGGTTTGGAAATAGGTAAAAAGGTGAATCGGAGCTACAGTTCTGAAAACCACCTCAAATGATAGAGGAGGGTTCCTGATGGAGTACAAGAGGATCAAAACACAGTTTCGTAAATGTCAACTTTGGCACCCGAGGAAGGGTAATCCCGTGAATGGGTCATAGGGGATACATCATGGTTTGGAAATAGGTAAAAAGGTGAATCGTAGCTACAGTTCTAAAAACCAGCCCAAATGATAGAGGAGTGTTCCTGACAGAGTGCTAGAGGGTCCAAACACAGTTTCGTGAAAGTCAACTTTGGCACCCGAGGAAGGGTAATCAAGTGAAAAGGTCATAGGGGATACATCATGGTTGGGAAATAGGTACAAAGGTGAATCGGAGCTACAGTTCTAAAAACCAGCTCAAATGATAGAGGAGGGTTCCTGATGGAGTGCTAGAGGGTCCAAACACAGTTTCGTGAAAGTCAACTTTGGCACCCCAGGAAGGGTAATCCCGTGAAAGGGTCAAAGGGGATACGTCATGGTTTGGAAATAGGTAAAAATATGAATCGGAGCTACAGTTCTAAAAAACAGCTCAAATAATAGAGGAGGGTTCCTGACGGAGTGCTAGAGGGTCCAAACACAGTTTCGTGAAAGTCAACTTTGGCACCCGAGGAATTATAATGAAGTGAAAGGGTCATAGGGGATACATCATGGTTTGGAAATAGGTAAAAATGTGATTCGGAGCTACAGTTCTGAAAAAAAACCTCAAATGATAGAGGAGGGTTCCTGATGGAGTGCTAGAGGGTCAAAAGAAAGTTTCGTGAAAGTCAACTTGGGCACCCGAAGAAGGGTAATCAAGTGAAAGGGTCATAGGGGATACATCATGGTTTGGAAATAGGTAAAAATGTGAATCGGAGTTACAGCTGTTAAAACCACCTCAAATGATAGAGGAGGGTTCCTGATGGAGTGCTAGAGGGTCCAAACACAGTTTCGTGAAAGTCAACTTTGGCACCCGAGGAAGGGTAATCCCGTGAAAGGGTCATAGGGGATACATCATGGTTGGGAAATAGGTAAAAAGGTGAATCGGAGCTACAGTTCTAAAAAGCAGCTCAAATAATAGATGAGGGTTCCTGATGGAGTGCAAGAGGGTACAAACACAATTTTCTGAAGGTCAAGTTTGGCACCCCAGGAAGGGTAATCAAGTGAAAGGGTAATAGTGGATACATCATGGTTTGGAAATAGGTAAAAATGTGAATCGGAGCTACAGTTCTAAAAAACAGCTCAAATAATAGAGGAGGGTTCCTGATGGAGTGCAAAAGGGTCAAAACATTTTTGTGAAAGTCAACTTTTGCACCCGAGGAAGGGTAATCCCGTGAAAGGGTCATAGGGGATACATGATGGTTGGGAAAAAGGTAAAAAGGTTAATCGGAGCTACAGTTCCAAAAACCAGCTCAAATGATAGAGGATTGTTCCTGATGGAGTGCTAGAGGGTCCAAACACAGCTTCGTGAAAGTCAACTTTGGCACCCGAGGAAGGGTAATGAAGTGAAAGGGTCATGGGGGATACATCATGGTTTGGAAATAGGTAAAAATGTGAATCGGAGCTACAGTTCTGAAAAAAACCTGAAATGATAGAGGAGGGTTCCTGATGGAGTGCTAGAGGGTCAAAACAAAGTTTCGTGAAAGTCAACTTTGGCACCCGAGGAAGGGTGATCCCGTGAAAGGGTCATAGGGGATACATCATGGTTTGGAAATAGGTAAAAATGTGAATCGGAGCTACAGTTCTAAAAACCAGCTCAAATGATAGAGGAGGGTTCCTGACGGAGTGCTAGAGGGTCCAAACAGAGTTTCGTGAAAGTCAACTTTGGCACCCGAGGAAGGGTAATCAAGTGAAAAGGTCATAGGGGATACATCATGGTTTAGAAATAGGTAAAAATGTGAATCAGAGCTACAGTTCTGAAAACCAGCTCAAATAATAGATGAGGGTTCCTGATGGAGTGCAAGAGGGTACAAACACAATTTTCTGAAGGTCAAGTTTGGCACCCCAGGAAGGGTAATCAAGTGAAAGGGTAATAGTGGATACATCATGGTTTGGAAATAGGTAAAAATGTGAATCGGAGATACAGCTCTTAAAACCAGCTCAAGTGATAGAGGAGGGTTCCTGACGGAGTGCTAGAGGGTCCAAACAGAGTTTCGTGAAAGTCAACTTTGGCACCCGAGGAAAGGTAATCAAGTGAAAAGGTCATAGGGGATACATCATGGTTTAGAAATAGGTAAAAAGGTGAATCGGAGCTACAGTTCTGAAAACCACCTGAAATGATAGAGGAGGGTTCCTGATGGAGTGGTAGAGGGTCCAAACACAGCTTCGTGAAAGTCAACTTTGGCACCCGAGGAAGGGTAATCCCGTGAAAGGGTCATAGGGGATACATCATGGTTTGGAAATAGGTAAAAAGGTGAATCGGAGCTACAGTTCTAAAAACCAGCTCAAATAATAGATGAGGGTTCCTGATGGAGTGCAAGAGGGTACAAACACAATTTTCTGAAGGTCAAGTTTGGCACCCCAGGAAGGGTAATCAAGTGAAAGGGTAATAGTGGATACATCATGGTTTGGAAATAGTTAAAAATGTGAATCGGAGTTACAGCTGTTAAAACCAGCTCAAATGATAGAGGAGGGTTGCTGATGAAATGCTAGAGGGTCCAAACACAGTTTCGTGAAAGTCAACTTGGGCACCCCAGGAAGGGTAATCCCGTGAAAGGGTCAAAGGGGATACATCATGGTTTGGAAATAGGTAAAAATGTGAATCGGAGCTACAGTTCTAAAAAAGAGCTCAAATAATAGAGGAGGGTTCCTGATGGAGTGCAAGAGGGTACAAACACAATTTTCTGAAGGTCAAGTTTAGCACCCCAGGAAGGGTAATCAAGTGAAAGGGTAATAGTGGATACATCATGGTTTGGAAATAGGTAAAAAGGTGAATCGGAGCTACAGTTCTGAAAACCACCTCAAATGATAGAGGAGGGTTCCTGATGGAGTACAAGAGGATCAAAACACAGTTTCGTAAAAGTCAACTTTGGCACCCGAGGAAGGGTAATCCCGTGAATGGGTCATAGGGGATACATCATGGTTTGGAAATAGGTAAAAAGGTGAATCGTAGCTACAGTTCTAAAAACCAGCCCAAATGATAGAGGAGTGTTCCTGACAGAGTGCTAGAGGGTCCAAACACAGTTTCGTGAAAGTCAACTTTGGCACCCGAGGAAGGGTAATCAAGTGAAAAGGTCAAAGGGGATACATCATGGTTGGGAAATAGGTAAAAAGGTGAATCGGAGCTACAGTTCTAAAAACCAGCTCAAATGATAGAGGAGGGTTCCTGATGGAGTGCTAGAGGGTCCAAACACAGTTTCGTGAAAGTCAACTTTGGCACCCGAGGAAGGGTAATCCCGTGAAAGGGTCAAAGGGGATACATCATGTTTTGGAAATAGGTAAAAATATGAATCGGAGCTACAGTTCTAAAAAACAGCTCAAATAATAGAGGAGGGTTCCTGATGGAGTGCTAGAGGGTCAAAACACAGTTTCGTGAAAGTCAACTTTGGCACCCGAGGAAGGGTAATCCCGTGAAAGGGTCATGGGGGATACATCATGGTTTGGAGATAGGTAAAAAGGTGAATCGGAGCTGCAGTTCGAAAAATCAGCTCAAATGATAGAGGAGGGTTCCTGACGGAGTGCTAGAGGGTCCAAACACAGTTTCGTGAAAGTCAACTTTGGCACCCGAGGAAGGATAATGAAGTGAAAGGGTCATAGGGGATACATCATGGTTTGGAAATAGGTAAAAATGTGATTCGGAGCTACAGTTCTGAAAAAAAACCTCAAATGATAGAGGAGGGTTCCTGATGGAGTGCTAGAGGGTCAAAAGAAAGTTTCGTGAAAGTCAACTTGGGCACCCGAAGAAGGGTAATCAAGTGAAAGGGTCATAGGGGATACATCATGGTTTGGAAATAGGTAAAAATGTGAATCGGAGTTACAGCTGTTAAAACCACCTCAAATGATAGAGGAGGGTTCCTGATGGAGTGCTAGAGGGTCCAAACACAGTTTCGTGAAAGTCAACTTGGGCACCCGAGGAAGGGTAATCCCGTGAAAGGGTCATAGTGTATACATCATGGTTTGGAAATAGGTAAAAAGGTGAATCGGAGCTGCAGTTCTGAAAACCACCTCAAATGATAGAGGAGGGTTCCTGATGGAGTGCTAGAGGGTCCAAACACAGTTTCGTGAAAGTCAACTTTGGCACCCGAGGAAGCGTAATCCCGTGAAAGGGTCATAGGGGATACACCATGTTTGGGAAATAGGTAAAAAGGTGAATCGGAGCTACAGTTCTAAAAAACAGGTCAAACAGTAGAGGAGGGTTCCTGATTCAGTGCTAGAGGGTCAAAACACAGTTTCGTGAAAATCAGCTTTGGCACCCGAGGAAGGGTAATCCCGTGAAAGGGTAATGGGGGATACATCATGGTTGGGAAATAGGTAAAAAGGTGAATCGGAGCTACAGTTCCAAAAACCAGCTCAAATGATAGAGGAGGGTTCCTGATGGAGTGCTAGAGGGTCAAAACATAGTTTTGTGAAAGTCAACTTTGGCACCCGAGGAAGGGTAATCCTGTGAAAGGGTCATAGGGGATACATCATGGTTTGGAAATAGGTAAAAAGGTGAATCGGAGCTACAGTTCTAAAAAGCAGCTCAAATAATAGATGAGGGTTCCTGATGGAGTGCAAGAGTTTACAAACACAATTTTCTGAAGGTCAAGTTTGGCACCCGAGGAAGGGTAATCAAGTGAAAGGGTAATAGTGGATACATCAGGGTCTGGAAATAGGTAAAAATGTGAATCGGAGTTACAGCTCTTAAAACGAGCTCAAATGATAGAGGAGGGTTCCTGATGAAATGCTAGAGTGTCCAAACACAGTTTCGTGAAAGTCAACTTTGGCACCCCAGGAAGGGTAATCCCGTGAAAGGGTCAAAGGGGATACATCATGGTTTGGAAATAGGTAAAAAGGTGAATCGGAGCTACAGTTCTGAAAACCACCTCAAATGATAGAGGAGGGTTCCTGATGGAGTACAAGAGGATCAAAACACAGTTTCGTAAAAGTCAACTTTGGCACCCGAGGAAGGGTAATCCCGTGAATGGGTCATAGGGGATACATCATGGTTTGGAAATAGGTAAAAAGGTGAATCGTAGCTACAGTTCTAAAAACCAGCCCAAATGATAGAGGAGTGTTCCTGACAGAGTGCTAGAGGGTCCAAACACAGTTTCGTGAAAGTCAACTTTGGCACCCGAGGAAGGGTAATCAAGTGAAAAGGTCATAGGGGATACATCATGGTTGGGAAATAGGTAAAAAGGTGAATCGGAGCTACAGTTCTAAAAACCAGCTCAAATGATAGAGGAGGGTTCCTGATGGAGTGCTAGAGGGTCCAAACACAGTTTCGTGAAAGTCAACTTTGGCACCGCAGGAAGGGTAATCCCGTGAAAGGGTCAAAGGGGATACATCATGGTTTGGAAATAGGTAAAAATATGAATCGGAGCTACAGTTCTAAAAAACAGCTCAAATAATAGAGGAGGGTTCCTGATGGAGTGCTAGAGGGTCAAAACACAGTTTCGTGAAAGTCAACTTTGGCACCCGAGGAAGGGTAATCCCGTGAAAGGGTCATGGGGGATACATCATGGTTTGGAGATAGGTAAAAAGGTGAATCGGAGCTGCAGTTCGAAAAATCAGCTCAAATGATAGAGGAGGGTTCCTGACGGAGTGCTAGAGGGTCCAAACACAGTTTCGTGAAAGTCAACTTTGGCACCCGAGGAAGGATAATGAAGTGAAAGGGTCATAGGGGATACATCATGGTTTGGAAATAGGCAAAAATGTGATTCGGAGCTACAGTTCTGAAAAAAATCCTCAAATGATAGAGGAGGGTTCCTGATGGAGTGCTAGAGGGTCAAAAGACAGTTTCGTGAAAGTCAACTTGGGCACCCGAAGAAGGGTAATCAAGTGAAAGGGTCATAGGGGATACATCATGGTTTGGAAATAGGTAAAAATGTGAATCGGAGTTACAGCTGTTAAAACCACCTCAAATGATAGAGGAGGGTTCCTGATGGAGTGCTAGAGGGTCCAAACACAGTTTCGTGAAAGTCAACTTGGGCACCCGAGGAAGGGTAATCCCGTGAAAGGGTCATAGTGTATACATCATGGTTTGGAAATAGGTAAAAAGGTGAATCGGAGCTGCAGTTCTGAAAACCACCTCAAATGATAGAGGAGGGTTCCTGATGGAGTGCTAGAGGGTCCAAACACAGTTTCGTGAAAGTCAACTTTGGCACCCGAGGAAGCGTAATCCCGTGAAAGGGTCATAGGGGATACACCATGTTTGGGAAATAGGTAAAAAGGTGAATCGGAGCTACAGTTCTAAAAAACAGGTCAAACAATAGAGGAGGGTTCCTGATTCAGTGCTAGAGGGTCAAAACACAGTTTCGTGAAAATCAGCTTTGGCACCCGAGGAAGGGTAATCCCGTGAAAGGGTAATGGGGGATACATCATGGTTGGGAAATAGGTAAAAAGGTGAATCGGAGCTACAGTTCCAAAAACCAGCTCAAATGATAGAGGAGGGTTCCTGATGGAGTGCTAGAGGGTCAAAACATAGTTTTGTGAAAGTCAACTTTGGCACCCGAGGAAGGGTAATCCCGTGAAAGGGTCATAGGGGATACATCATGGTTTGGAAATAGGTAAAAAGGTGAATCGGAGCTACAGTTCTAAAAAGCAGCTCAAATAATAGATGAGGGTTCCTGATGGAGTGCAAGAGTTTACAAACACAATTTTCTGAAGGTCAAGTTTGGCACCCGAGGAAGGGTAATCAAGTGAAAGGGTAATAGTGGATACATCAGGGTCTGGAAATAGGTAAAAATGTGAATCGGAGTTACAGCTCTTAAAACGAGCTCAAATGATAGAGGAGGGTTCCTGATGAAATGCTAGAGTGTCCAAACACAGTTTCGTGAAAGTCAACTTTGGCACCCCAGGAAGGGTAATCCCGTGAAAGGGTCAAAGGGGATACATCATGGTTTGGAAATAGGTAAAAATGTGAATCGGAGCTACAGTTCTAAAAAACAGCTCAAATAATAGAGGAGGGTTCCTGATTTAGTGCTACAGTGTACAAACACAGTTTTGTGCAGGTCAACTTTGGCACCCCAGGAAGGGTAATCCCGTGAAAGGGTCATAGTGTATACATCATGGTTTGGAAATAGGTGAGAATGTGAGTCGGAGCTACAGTTCTGAAAACCACCTCAAATGATAGAGGAGGGTTCCTGATGGAGTGCTAGAGGGTCAAAACACAGTTTCGTGAAAGTCAACTTTGGAACCCGAGGAAGGGTAATCCCGTGAAAGGGTCATAGGGGATACATCATGGTTTAGAAATAGGTAAAAATGTGAATCGGAGCTACAGTTCTGAAAACCAGCTCAAATAATAGATGAGGGTTCCTGATGGAGTGCAAGAGGGTACAAACACAATTTTCTGAAGGTCAAGTTTGGCACCCCAGGAAGGGTAATCAAGTGAAAGGGTAATAGTGAATACATCATGGTTTGGAAATAGGTAAAAATGTGAATCGGAGATACAGCTCTTAAAACCAGCTCAAGTGATAGAGGAGGGTTCCTGACGGAGTGCTAGAGGGTCCAAACAGAGTTTCGTGAAAGTCAACTTTGGCACCCGAGGAAAGGTAATCAAGTGAAAAGGTCATAGGGGATACATCATGGTTTAGAAATAGGTAAAAAGGTGAATCGGAGCTACAGTTCTGAAAACCACCTCAAATGATAGAGGAGGGTTCCTGATGGAGTGGTAGAGGATCCAAACACAGCTTCGTGAAAGTCAACTTTGGCACCCGAGGAAGGGTAATCCCGTGAAAGGGTCATAGGGGATACATCATGGTTTGGAAATAGGTAAAAAGGTGAATCGGAGCTACAGTTCTAAAAACCAGCTCAAATAATAGATGAGGGTTCCTGATGGAGTGCTAGAGGGTACAAACACAATTTTCTGAAGGTCAAGTTTGGCACCCCAGGAAGGGTAATCAAGTGAAAGGGTAATAGTGGATACATCATGGTTTGGAAATAGTTAAAAATGTGAATCGGAGTTACATCTGTTAAAACCAGCTCAAATGATAGAGGAGGGTTGCTGATGAAATGCTAGAGGGTCCAAACACAGTTTCGTGAAAGTCAACTTGGGCACCCCAGGAAGGGTAATCCCGTGAAAGGGTCAAAGGGGATACATCATGGTTTGGAAATAGGTAAAAATGTGAATCGGAGCTACAGTTCTAAAAAAGAGCTCAAATAATAGAGGAGGGTTCCTGATGGAGTGCAAGAGGGTACAAACACAATTTTCTGAAGGTCAAGTTTAGCACCCCAGGAAGGGTAATCAAGTGAAAGGGTAATAGTGGATACATCATGGTTTGGAAATAGGTAAAAAGGTGAATCGGAGCTACAGTTCTGAAAACCACCTCAAATGATAGAGGAGGGTTCCTGATGGAGTACAAGAGGATCAAAACACAGTTTCGTAAAAGTCAACTTTGGCACCCGAGGAAGGGTAATCCCGTGAATGGGTCATAGGGGATACATCATGGTTTGGAAATAGGTAAAAAGGTGAATCGTAGCTACAGTTCTAAAAACCAGCCCAAATGATAGAGGAGTGTTCCTGACAGAGTGCTAGAGGGTCCAAACACAGTTTCGTGAAAGTCAACTTTGGCACCCGAGGAAGGGTAATCCCGTGAAAGGGTCAAAGGGGATACATCATGGTTTGGAAATAGGTAAAAATGTGAATCGGAGCTACAGTTCTAAAAAACAGCTCAAATAATAGAGGAGGGTTCCTGATTTAGTGCTACAGTGTACAAACACAGTTTTGTGCAGGTCAACTTTGGCACCCCAGGAAGGGTAATCCCGTGAAAGGGTCATAGTGTATACATCATGGTTTGGAAATAGGTGAGAATGTGAGTCGGAGCTACAGTTCTGAAAACCACCTCAAATGATAGAGGAGGGTTCCTGATGGAGTGCTAGAGGGTCAAAACACAGTTTCGTGAAAGTCAACTTTGGCACCCGAGGAAGGGTAATCCCGTGAAAGGGTCATAGGGGATACATCATGGTTGGGAAATAGGTAAAAAGGTGAATCGGAGCTACAGTTCTAAAAACCAGCTCAAATAATAGATGAGGGTTCCTGATGGAGTGCAAGAGTGTACAAACACAATTTTCTGAAGGACAAGTTTGGCACCCCAGGAGGGGTAATCAAGTGAAAGGGTAACAGTGGATACATCATGGTTTGGAAATAGGTAAAAATGTGAATCGGAGTTACAGCTGTTAAAACCAGCTCAAATGATAGAGGAGGGTTCCTGATGAAATGCTAGAGGGTCCAAACACAGTTTCGTGAAAGTCAACTTGGGAACCCGAGGAAGGGTAACCCCGTGAAAGGGTCAAAGGGGATACATCATGGTTTGGAAATAGGTAAAAATGTGAATCGGAGCTACAGTTCTAAAAAACAGCTAAAATAATAGAGGAGGGTTCCTGATGGATGCTAGAGGGTCCAAACACAGTTTCGTTAAAGTCAACTTTGGCACCCGAGGAAGCGTAATCCCGTGAAAGGGTCATAGGGGATACATCATGGTTTGGAAATAGGTAAAAAGGTGAATCGGAGTTACAGCTCTTAAAACCAGCTCGAATGATAGAGGAGGGTTCCTGATGAAATACTAGAGGGTCCAAACACAGTTTCGTGAAAGTCAATTTGGGTACCCCAGGAAGGGTAATCCCGTGAAAGGGTCAAAGGGGATACATCATGGTTTGGAAATAGGTAAAAATGTGAATCGGAGGTACAGTTCTAAAAAACAGCTCAAATAATAGAGCAGGGTTCCTGATTTAGTGCTAGAGTGTACAAACACAGTTTTGTGCAGGTCAACTTTGGCACCCCAGGAAGGGTAATCCCGTGAAAGGGTCAAATGGGATACATCATGGTTTGGAAATAGGTAAAAATGTGAATCGGAGCTACAGTTCTGAAAACCACCTCAAATGATAGAGGAGGGTTCCTGATGGAGTACAAGAGGATCAAAACACAGTTTCGTAAAAGTCAACTTTGGCACCCGAGGAAGGGTAATCCCGTGAATGGGTCATAGGGGATACATCATGGTTTGGAAATAGGCAAAAAGGTGAATCGTAGCTACAGTTCTAAAAACCAGCCCAAATGATAGAGGAGTGTTCCTGACAGAGTGCTAGAGGGTCCAAACACAGTTTCGTGAAAGTCAACTTTGGCACCCGAGGAAGGGTAATCCCGTGAAAGGGTCAAAGGGGATACATCATGGTTTGGAAATAGGTAAAAATGTGAATCGGAGCTACAGTTCTAAAAAACAGCTCAAATAATAGAGGAGGGTTCCTGATTTAGTGCTACAGTGTACAAACACAGTTTTGTGCAGGTCAACTTTGGCACCCCAGGAAGGGTAATCCCGTGAAAGGGTCATAGTGTATACATCATGGTTTGGAAATAGGTGAGAATGTGAGTCGGAGATACAGTTCTGAAAACCACCTCAAATGATAGAGGAGGGTTCCTGATGGAGTGCTAGATTGTCAAAACACAGTTTCGTGAAAGTCAACTTTGGCACCCGAGGAAGGGTAATCCCGTGAAAGGGTCATAGGGGATACATCATGGTTGGGAAATAGGTAAAAAGGTGAATCGGAGCTACAGTTCTAAAAACCAGCTCAAATAATAGATGAGGGTTCCTGATGGAGTGCAAGAGTGTACAAACACAATTTTCTGAAGGTCAAGTTTGGCACCCCAGGAGGGGTAATCAAGTGAAAGGGTAATAGTGGATACATCATGGTTTGGAAATAGGTAAAAATGTGAATCGGAGTTACAGCTGTTAAAACCAGCTCAAATGATAGAGGAGGGTTCCTGATGAAATGCTAGAGGGTCCAAACACAGTTTCGTGAAAGTCAACTTGGGCACCCCAGGAAGGGTAACCCAGTGAAAGGGTCAAAGGGGATACATCATGGTTTGGAAATAGGTAAAAATGTGAATCGGAGGTACAGTTCTAAAAAACAGCTGAAATAATAGAGGAGGGTTCCTGATTTAGTGCTAGAGTGTACAAACACGGTTTTGTGCAGATCAACTTTGGCACCCCAGGAAGGGTAATCCCGTGAAAGGGTCATAGGGGATACATCATGGTTGGGAAATAGGTAAAAATGTGAATCGGAGCTACAGTTCTGAAAACCACCTCAAATGATAGAGGAGGGTTCCTGATGGATGCTAGAGGGTCCAAACACAGTTTCGTGAAAGTCAAATTTTGCCCCCGAGGAAGGGTAATCCCGTGAAAGGGTCATAGGGGATACATCATGGTTGGGAAATAGGTAAAAAGGTGAATCGGAGCTACAGTTCTAAAAACCAGCTCAAATAATAGATGAGGGTTCCTGATGGAGTGCAAGAGTGTACAAACACAATTTTCTGAAGGACAAGTTTGGCACCCCAGGAGGGGTAATCAAGTGAAAGGGTAACAGTGGATACATCATGGTTTGGAAATAGGTAAAAATGTGAATCGGAGTTACAGCTGTTAAAACCAGCTCAAATGATAGAGGAGGGTTCCTGATGAAATGCTAGAGGGTCCAAACACAGTTTCGTGAAAGTCAACTTGGGAACCCGAGGAAGGGTAACCCCGTGAAAGGGTCAAAGGGGATACATCATGGTTTGGAAATAGGTAAAAATGTGAATCGGAGGTACAGTTCTAAAAAACAGCTGAAATAATAGAGGAGGGTTCCTGATTTAGTGCTAGAGTGTACAAACACGGTTTTGTGCAGATCAACTTTGGCACCCCAGGAAGGGTAATCCCGTGAAAGGGTCATAGGGGATACATCATGGTTTGGAAATAGGTAAAAATGTGAATCGGAGCTACAGTTCTGAAAACCACCTCAAATGATAGAGGAGGGTTCCTGATGGATGCTAGAGGGTCCAAACACAGTTTCGTGAAAGTCAAATTTTGCCCCCGAGGAAGGGTAATCCCGTGAAAGGGTCATAGGGGATACATCATGGTTGGGAAATAGGTAAAAAGGTGAATCGGAGCTACAGTTCTAAAAACCAGCTCAAATAATAGATGAGGGTTCCTGATGGAGTGCAAGAGTGTACAAACACAATTTTCTGAAGGACAAGTTTGGCACCCCAGGAGGGGTAATCAAGTGAAAGGGTAACAGTGGATACATCATGGTTTGGAAATAGGTAAAAATGTGAATCGGAGTTACAGCTGTTAAAACCAGCTCAAATGATAGAGGAGGGTTCCTGATGAAATGCTAGAGGGTCCAAACACAGTTTCGTGAAAGTCAACTTGGGAACCCGAGGAAGGGTAACCCCGTGAAAGGGTCAAAGGGGATACATCATGGTTTGGAAATAGGTAAAAATGTGAATCGGAGCTACAGTTCTAAAAAACAGCTAAAATAATAGAGGAGGGTTCCTGATGGATGCTAGAGGGTCCAAACACAGTTTCGTTAAAGTCAACTTTGGCACCCGAGGAAGCGTAATCCCGTGAAAGGGTCATAGGGGATACATCATGGTTTGGAAATAGGTAAAAAGGTGAATCGGAGTTACAGCTCTTAAAACCAGCTCGAATGATAGAGGAGGGTTCCTGATGAAATACTAGAGGGTCCAAACACAGTTTCGTGAAAGTCAATTTGGGTACCCCAGGAAGGGTAATCCCGTGAAAGGGTCAAAGGGGATACATCATGGTTTGGAAATATGTAAAAATGTGAATCGGAGGTACAGTTCTAAAAAACAGCTCAAATAATAGAGCAGGGTTCCTGATTTAGTGCTAGAGTGTACAAACACAGTTTTGTGCAGGTCAAATTTGGCACCCCAGGAAGGGTAATCCCGTGAAAGGGTCAAATGGGATACATCATGGTTTGGAAATAGGTAAAAATGTGAATCGGAGCTACAGTTCTGAAAACCACCTCAAATGATAGAGGAGGGTTCCTGATGGAGTACAAGAGGATCAAAACACAGTTTCGTAAAAGTCAACTTTGGCACCCGAGGAAGGGTAATCCCGTGAATGGGTCATAGGGGATACATCATGGTTTGGAAATAGGCAAAAAGGTGAATCGTAGCTACAGTTCTAAAAACCAGCCGAAATGATAGAGGAGTGTTCCTGACAGAGTGCTAGAGGGTCCAAACACAGTTTCGTGAAAGTCAACTTTGGCACCCGAGGAAGGGTAATCCCGTGAAAGGGTCAAAGGGGATACATCATGGTTTGGAAATAGGTAAAAATGTGAATCGGAGCTACAGTTCTAAAAAACAGCTCAAATAATAGAGGAGGGTTCCTGATTTAGTGCTACAGTGTACAAACACAGTTTTGTGCAGGTCAACTTTGGCACCCCAGGAAGGGTAATCCCGTGAAAGGGTCATAGTGTATACATCATGGTTTGGAAATAGGTGAGAATGTGAGTCGGAGCTACAGTTCTGAAAACCACCTCAAATGATAGAGGAGGGTTCCTGATGGAGTGCTAGAGGGTCAAAACACAGTTTCGTGAAAGTCAACTTTGGCACCCGAGGAAGGGTAATCCCGTGAAAGGGTCATAGGGGATACATCATGGTTGGGAAATAGGTAAAAAGGTGAATCGGAGCTACAGTTCTAAAAACCAGCTCAAATAATAGATGAGGGTTCCTGATGGAGTGCAAGAGTGTACAAACACAATTTTCTGAAGGTCAAGTTTGGCACCCCAGGAGGGGTAATCAAGTGAAAGGGTAATAGTGGATACATCATGGTTTGGAAATAGGTAAAAATGTGAATCGGAGTTACAGCTGTTAAAACCACCTCAAATGATAGAGGAGGGTTCCTGATGAAATGCTAGAGGGTCCAAACACAGTTTCGTGAAAGTCAACTTGGGCACCCCAGGAAGGGTAACCCAGTGAAAGGGTCAAAGGGGATACATCATGGTTTGGAAATAGGTAGAAATGTGAATCGGAGGTACAGTTCTAAAAAACAGCTGAAATAATAGAGGAGGGTTCCTGATTTAGTGCTAGAGTGTACAAACACGGTTTTGTGCAGATCAACTTTGGCACCCCAGGAAGGGTAATCCCGTGAAAGGGTCATAGGGGATACATCATGGTTGGGAAATAGGTAAAAATGTGAATCGGAGCTACAGTTCTGAAAACCACCTCAAATGATAGAGGAGGGTTCCTGATGGATGCTAGAGGGTCCAAACACAGTTTCGTGAAAGTCAAATTTTGCCCCCGAGGAAGGGTAATCCCGTGAAAGGGTCATAGGGGATACATCATGGTTGGGAAATAGGTAAAAAGGTGAATCGGAGCTACAGTTCTAAAAACCAGCTCAAATAATAGATGAGGGTTCCTGATGGAGTGCAAGAGTGTACAAACACAATTTTCTGAAGGACAAGTTTGGCACCCCAGGAGGGGTAATCAAGTGAAAGGGTAACAGTGGATACATCATGGTTTGGAAATAGGTAAAAATGTGAATCGGAGTTACAGCTGTTAAAACCAGCTCAAATGATAGAGGAGGGTTCCTGATGAAATGCTAGAGGGTCCAAACACAGTTTCGTGAAAGTCAACTTGGGAACCCGAGGAAGGGTAACCCCGTGAAAGGGTCAAAGGGGATACATCATGGTTTGGAAATAGGTAAAAATGTGAATCGGAGGTACAGTTCTAAAAAACTTCTGAAATAATAGAGGAGGGTTCCTGATTTAGTGCTAGAGTGTACAAACACGGTTTTGTGCAGATCAACTTTGGCACCCCAGGAAGGGTAATCCCGTGAAAGGGTCATAGGGGATACATCATGGTTTGGAAATAGGTAAAAATGTGAATCGGAGCTACAGTTCTGAAAACCACCTCAAATGATAGAGGAGGGTTCCTGATGGATGCTAGAGGGTCCAAACACAGTTTCGTGAAAGTCAAATTTTGCCCCCGAGGAAGGGTAATCCCGTGAAAGGGTCATAGGGGATACATCATGGTTGGGAAATAGGTAAAAAGGTGAATCGGAGCTACAGTTCTAAAAACCAGCTCAAATAATAGATGAGGGTTCCTGATGGAGTGCAAGAGTGTACAAACACAATTTTCTGAAGGACAAGTTTGGCACCCCAGGAGGGGTAATCAAGTGAAAGGGTAACAGTGGATACATCATGGTTTGGAAATAGGTAAAAATGTGAATCGGAGTTACAGCTGTTAAAACCAGCTCAAATGATAGAGGAGGGTTCCTGATGAAATGCTAGAGGGTCCAAACACAGTTTCGTGAAAGTCAACTTGGGAACCCGAGGAAGGGTAACCCCGTGAAAGGGTCAAAGGGGATACATCATGGTTTGGAAATAGGTAAAAATGTGAATCGGAGCTACAGTTCTAAAAAACAGCTAAAATAATAGAGGAGGGTTCCTGATGGATGCTAGAGGGTCCAAACACAGTTTCGTTAAAGTCAACTTTGGCACCCGAGGAAGCGTAATCCCGTGAAAGGGTCATAGGGGATACATCATGGTTTGGAAATAGGTAAAAAGGTGAATCGGAGTTACAGCTCTTAAAACCAGCTCGAATGATAGAGGAGGGTTCCTGATGAAATACTAGAGGGTCCAAACACAGTTTCGTGAAAGTCAATTTGGGTACCCCAGGAAGGGTAATCCCGTGAAAGGGTCAAAGGGGATACATCATGGTTTGGAAATATGTAAAAATGTGAATCGGAGGTACAGTTCTAAAAAACAGCTCAAATAATAGAGCAGGGTTCCTGATTTAGTGCTAGAGTGTACAAACACAGTTTTGTGCAGGTCAAATTTGGCACCCCAGGAAGGGTAATCCCGTGAAAGGGTCAAATGGGATACATCATGGTTTGGAAATAGGTAAAAATGTGAATCGGAGCTACAGTTCTAAAAACCACCTCAAATGATAGAGGAGGGTTCCTGATGGAGTACAAGAGGATCAAAACACAGTTTCGTAAAAGTCAACTTTGGCACCCGAGGAAGGGTAATCCCGTGAATGGGTCATAGGGGATACATCATGGTTTGGAAATAGGCAAAAAGGTGAATCGTAGCTACAGTTCTAAAAACCAGCCCAAATGATAGAGGAGTGTTCCTGACAGAGTGCTAGAGGGTCCAAACACAGTTTCGTGAAAGTCAACTTTGGCACCCGAGGAAGGGTAATCCCGTGAAAGGGTCAAAGGGGATACATCATGGTTTGGAAATAGGTAAAAATGTGAATCGGAGCTACAGTTCTAAAAAACAGCTCAAATAATAGAGGAGGGTTCCTGATTTAGTGCTACAGTGTACAAACACAGTTTTGTGCAGGTCAACTTTGGCACCCCAGGAAGGGTAATCCCGTGAAAGGGTCATAGTGTATACATCATGGTTTGGAAATAGGTGAGAATGTGAGTCGGAGCTACAGTTCTGAAAACCACCTCAAATGATAGAGGAGGGTTCCTGATGGAGTGCTAGAGGGTCAAAACACAGTTTCGTGAAAGTCAACTTTGGCACCCGAGGAAGGGTAATCCCGTGAAAGGGTCATAGGGGATACATCATGGTTGGGAAATAGGTAAAAAGGTGAATCGGAGCTACAGTTCTAAAAACCAGGTCAAATAATAGATGAGGGTTCCTGATGGAGTGCAAGAGTGTACAAACACAATTTTCTGAAGGTCAAGTTTGGCACCCCAGGAGGGGTAATCAAGTGAAAGGGTAATAGTGGATACATCATGGTTTGGAAATAGGTAAAAATGTGAATCGGAGTTACAGCTGTTAAAACCACCTCAAATGATAGAGGAGGGTTCCTGATGAAATGCTAGAGGGTCCAAACACAGTTTCGTGAAAGTCAACTTGGGCACCCCAGGAAGGGTAACCCAGTGAAAGGGTCAAAGGGGATACATCATGGTTTGGAAATAGGTAGAAATGTGAATCGGAGGTACAGTTCTAAAAAACAGCTGAAATAATAGAGGAGGGTTCCTGATTTAGTGCTAGAGTGTACAAACACGGTTTTGTGCAGATCAACTTTGGCACCCCAGGAAGGGTAATCCCGTGAAAGGGTCATAGGGGATACATCATGGTTGGGAAATAGGTAAAAATGTGAATCGGAGCTACAGTTCTGAAAACCACCTCAAATGATAGAGGAGGGTTCCTGATGGATGCTAGAGGGTCCAAACACAGTTTCGTGAAAGTCAAATTTTGCCCCCGAGGAAGGGTAATCCCGTGAAAGGGTCATAGGGGATACATCATGGTTGGGAAATAGGTAAAAAGGTGAATCGGAGCTACAGTTCTAAAAACCAGCTCAAATAATAGATGAGGGTTCCTGATGGAGTGCAAGAGTGTACAAACACAATTTTCTGAAGGACAAGTTTGGCACCCCAGGAGGGGTAATCAAGTGAAAGGGTAACAGTGGATACATCATGGTTTGGAAATAGGTAAAAATGTGAATCGGAGTTACAGCTGTTAAAACCAGCTCAAATGATAGAGGAGGGTTCCTGATGAAATGCTAGAGGGTCCAAACACAGTTTCGTGAAAGTCAACTTGGGAACCCGAGGAAGGGTAACCCCGTGAAAGGGTCAAAGGGGATACATCATGGTTTGGAAATAGGTAAAAATGTGAATCGGAGCTACAGTTCTAAAAAACAGCTAAAATAATAGAGGAGGGTTCCTGATGGATGCTAGAGGGTCCAAACACAGTTTCGTTAAAGTCAACTTTGGCACCCGAGGAAGCGTAAACCCGTGAAAGGGTCACAGGGGATACATCATGGTTTGGAAATAGGTAAAAAGGTGAATCGGAGTTACAGCTCTTAAAACCAGCTCGAATGATAGAGGAGGGTTCCTGATGAAATACTAGAGGGTCCAAACACAGTTTCGTGAAAGTCAACTTGGGTACCCCAGGAAGGGTAATCCCGTGAAAGGGTCAAAGGGGATACATCATGGTTTGGAAATAGGTAAAAATGTGAATCGGAGGTACAGTTCTAAAAAACAGCTCAAATAATAGAGCAGGGTTCCTGATTTAGTGCTAGAGTGTACAAACACAGTTTTGTGCAGGTCAACTTTGGCACCCCAGGAAGGGTAATCCCGTGAAAGGGTCAAATGGGATACATCATGGTTTGGAAATAGGTAAAAATGTGAATCGGAGCTACAGTTCTGAAAACCACCTCAAATGATAGAGGAGGGTTCCTGATGGATGCTAGAGGGTCCAAACACAGTTTCGTTAAAGTCAACTTTGGCACCCGAGGAAGCGTAATCCCGTGAAAGGGTCATAGGGGATACATCATGGTTTGGAAATAGGTAAAAAGGTGAATCGGAGTTACAGCTCTTAAAACCAGCTCGAATGACAGAGGAGGGTTCCTGATGAAATACTAGAGGGTCCAAACACAGTTTCGTGAAAGTCAATTTGGGTACCCCAGGAAGGGTAATCCCGTGAAAGGGTCAAAGGGGATACATCATGGTTTGGAAATAGGTAAAAATGTGAATCGGAGCTACAGTTCTAAAAAACAGCTCAAATAATAGATGAGGGTTCCTGATTTAGTGCTAGAGTGTACAAACACAGTTTTGTGCAGGTCAACTTTGGCACCCCAGGAAGGGTAATCCCGTGAAAGGGTCAAAGGGGATACATCATGGTTTGGAAATAGGTAAAAATGTGAATCGGAGCTACAGTTCTGAAAACCACCTGAAATGATAGAGGAGGGTTCCTGATGGAGTGCTAGAGGGTCCAAACACAGTTTCGTGAAAGTCAACTTGGGCACCCGAAGAAGGGTAATCCCGTGAAAGGGTCATAGGGGATACATCATGGTTTGGAAATAGGTACAAAGGTGAATCGGAGTTACAGCTCTTAAAACCAGCTCAAATGATAGAGGAGGGTTCCTGATGAAATGCTAGAGGGTCCAAACACAGTTTCGTGAAAGTCAACTTTGGCACCCCAGGAAGGGTAATCCCCTGAAAGGGTCATAGGGGATACATCATGGTTTGGAAATAGGTAAAAATGTGAATCGGAGCTACAGTTCTGAAAAAAACCTCAAATGATAGAGGAGGGTTCCTGATGGAGTGCTAGAGGGTCCAAACAAAGTTTCGTGAAAGTCAAATTTTGCCCCCGAGGAAGGGTAATCCCGTGAAAGGGTCATAGGGGATACATCATGGTTGGGAAATAGGTAAAAAGGTGAATCGGAGCTACAGTTCTAAAAACCAGCTCAAATAATAGATGAGGGTTCCTGATGGAGTGCAAGAGTGTACAAACACAATTTTCTGAAGGACAAGTTTGGCACCCCAGGAGGGGTAATCAAGTGAAAGGGTAACAGTGGATACATCATGGTTTGGAAATAGGTAAAAATGTGAATCGGAGTTACAGCTGTTAAAACCAGCTCAAATGATAGAGGAGGGTTCCTGATGAAATGCTAGAGGGTCCAAACACAGTTTCGTGAAAGTCAACTTGGGAACCCGAGGAAGGGTAACCCCGTGAAAGGGTCAAAGGGGATACATCATGGTTTGGAAATAGGTAAAAATGTGAATCGGAGCTACAGTTCTAAAAAACAGCTAAAATAATAGAGGAGGGTTCCTGATGGATGCTAGAGGGTCCAAACACAGTTTCGTTAAAGTCAACTTTGGCACCCGAGGAAGCGTAATCCCGTGAAAGGATCACAGGGGATACATCATGGTTTGGAAATAGGTAAAAAGGTGAATCGGAGTTACAGCTCTTAAAACCAGCTCGAATGATAGAGGAGGGTTCCTGATGAAATACCAGAGGGTCCAAACACAGTTTCGTGAAAGTCAACTTGGGTACCCGAGGAAGGGTAATCCCGTGAAAGGGTCAAAGGGGATACATCATGGTTTGGAAATAGGTAAAAATGTGAATCGGAGGTACAGTTCTAAAAAACAGCTCAAATAATAGAGCAGGGTTCCTGATTTAGTGCTAGAGTGTACAAACACAGTTTTGTGCAGGTCAACTTTGGCACCCCAGGAAGGGTAATCCCGTGAAAGGGTCAAATGGGATACATCATGGTTTGGAAATAGGTAAAAATGTGAATCGGAGCTACAGTTCTGAAAACCACCTCAAATGATAGAGGAGGGTTCCTGATGGATGCTAGAGGGTCCAAACACAGTTTCGTTAAAGTTAACTTTGGCACCCGAGGAAGCGTAATCCCGTGAAAGGGTCATAGGGGATACATCATGGTTTGGAAATAGGTAAAAAGGTGAATCGGAGTTACAGCTCTTAAAACCAGCTCGAATGATAGAGGAGGGTTCCTGATGAAATACTAGAGGGTCCAAACACAGTTTCGTGAAAGTCAATTTGGGTACCCCAGGAAGGGTAATCCCGTGAAAGGGTCAAAGGGGATACATCATGGTTTGGAAATAGGTAAAAATGTGAATCGGAGCTACAGTTCTAAAAAACAGCTCAAATAATAGATGAGGGTTCCTGATTTAGTGCTAGAGTGTACAAACACAGTTTTGTGCAGGTCAACTTTGGCACCCCAGGAAGGGTAATCCCGTGAAAGGGTCAAAGGGGATACATCATGGTTTGGAAATAGGTAAAAATGTGAATCGGAGCTACAGTTCTGAAAACCACCTGAAATGATAGAGGAGGGTTCCTGATGGAGTGCTATAGGGTCCAAACACAGTTTCGTGAAAGTCAACTTTGGCACCCCAGGAAGGGTAATCCCGTGAAAGGGTCATAGGGGATACATCATGGTTTGGAAATAGGTAAAAAGGTGAATCGGAGTTACAGCTCTTAAAACCAGCTCAAATGATAGAGGAGGGTTCCTGATGAAATGCTAGAGGGTCCAAACACAGTTTCGTGAAAGTCAACTTTGGCACCCTAGGAAGGGTAATGAAGTGAAAGGGTCATAGGGGATACATCATGGTTTGGAAATAGGTAAAAATGTGAATCGGAGCTACAGTTCTGAAAAAAACCTCAAATGATAGAGGAGGGTTCCTGATGGAGTGCTAGAGGGTCCAAACAAAGTTTCGTGAAAGTCAACTTGGGCACCCGAAGAAAGGTAATCAAGTGAAAGGGTCATAGGGGATACATCATGGTTGGGAAATAGGTAGAAAGGTGAATCGGAGCTACAGTTCTAAAAACCAGCTGAAATAATAGATGAGGGTTCCTGATTTAGTGCTAGAGTGTACAAACACAGTTTTGTGCAGGTCAACTTTGGCACCCCAGGAAGGGTAGTCCCGTGTAAGGGTCAAAGGGGATACATCATGGTTTGGAAATAGGTAAAAATGTGAATCGGAGCTACAGTTCTGAAAACCACCTCAAATGATAGAGGAGGGTTCCTGATGGAGTGCTAGAGGGTCCAAACACAGTTTCGTGAAAGTCAACTTTGGCACCCGAGGAAGGGTAATCCCGTGAAAGGGTCATAGGGGATACATCATGGTTTGGAAATAGGTAAAAAGGTGAATCGGAGTTACAGCTCTTAAAACCAGCTCAAATGATAGAGGAGGGTTCCTGATGAAATGCTAGAGGGTCCAAACACAGTTTCGTGAAAGTCAACTTTGGCACCCGAGGAAGGGTAATGAAGTGAAAGGGTCATAGGGGATACATCATGGTTTGGAAACAGGTAAAAATGTGAATCGGAGCTACAGTTCTGCAAAAAACCTCAAATGATAGAGGAGGGTTCCTGATGGAGTGCTAGAGGGTCTAAACAAAGTTTCGTGAAAGTCAACTTTGGCACCCGAAGAAGGGTAATCAAGTGAAAGGGTCATAGGGGATACATCATGGTTGGGAAATAGGTAAAAAGGTGAATCGGAGCTACAGTTCTAAAAACCAGCTGAAATAATAGAGGAGGGTTCCTGATTTAGTGCTAGAGTGTACAAACACAGTTTTGTGCAGGTCAACTTTGGCACCCGAAGAAGGGTAATCAAGTGAAAGGGTCATAGTAAATACATCATGGTTTGGAAATAGTTGAGAATGTGAGTCGGAGCTACAGTTCTGAAAACCACCTCAAATGATAGAGGAGGGTTCGTGATGGAGTGCTAGAGGGTCCAAACACAGTTTCGTGAAAGTCAACTTTGGCACCCGAGGAAGGGTAATCCCGTGAAAAGGGTCATAGGGGATACATCATGGTTGGAAAATAGGAAAAAAGGTGAATCGGAGCTACAGTTCTAAAAACCAGCTCAAATAATAGATGAGGGTTCCTGATTTAGTGCAAGAGTGTACAAACACAATTTTCTGAAGGTCAAGTTTGGCACCCCAGGAGGGGTAATCAAGTGAAAGGTTTATAGTGGATACATCATGGTTTGGAAATATGTAAAAATGTGAATCGGAGTTACAGCTGTTAAAACCAGCTCAAATGATAGAGGAGGGTTCCTGATGAAATGCTAGAGGGTCCAAACACAATTTCGTGAAAGTCAACTTGGGCACCCCAGGAAGGGTAACCCAGTGAAAGGGTCAAAGGGGATACATCATGGTTTGGAAATAGGTAAAAATGTGAATCGGAGCTACAGTTCTGAAAACCACCTCAAATGATAGAGGAGGGTTCCTGATGGATGCTAGAGGGTCCAAACACAGTTTCGTGAAAGTCAACTTTGGCACCCGAGGAAGGGTAATCACGTGAAAGAGTCATAGGGGATACATCATGGTTTGGAAATAGGTAAAAAGGTGAATCGGAGTTACAGCTCTTAAAACCAGCTCAAATGATAGAGGAGGGTTCCTGATGAAATGCTAGAGGGTCCAAACACAGTTTCGTGAAAGTCAACTTGGGTACCCCAGGAAGGGTAATCCCGTGAAAGGGTCAAAGGGGATACATCATGGTTTGGAAATAGGTAAAAATGTGAATCGGAGGTACAGTTCTAAAAAACAGCTCAAATAAGAGAGGAGGGTTCCTGATTTAGTGCTAGAGTGTACAAACACAGTTTTGTGCAGGTCAACTTTGGCACCCCAGGAAGGGTAATCCCGTGAAAGGGTCAAAGGGGATACATCATGGTTTGGAAATAGGTAAAAATGTGAATCGGAGCTACAGTTCTGAAAACCAACTCAAATGATAGAGGAGGGTTCCTGATGGAGTGCTAGAGGGTCAAAACACAGCTTCGTGAAAGTCAACTTTGGCACCCTAGGAAGGGTAATGAAGTGAAAGGGTCATAGGGGATACATCATGGTTTGGAAATAGGTAAAAATGTGAATCGGAGTTACAGCTCTTAAAACCAGCTCAAATGATAGAGGAGGGTTCCTGATGAAATGCTAGAGGGTCCAAACACAGTTTCGTGAAAGTCAACTTTGGCACCCGAGGAAGGGTAATGAAGTGAAAGGGTCATAGGGGATACATCATGGTTTGGAAATAGGTAAAAATGTGAATCGGAGCTACAGTTCTGAAAAAAACCTCAAATGATAGAGGAGTGTTCCTGATGGAGTGCTAGAGGGTCAAAACAAAGTTTCGTGAAAGTCAACTTTGGCACCCGAAGAAGGGTAATCAAGTGAATGGGTCATAGGGGATACATCATGGTTGGGAAATAGGTAAAAAGGTGAGTCGGAGCTACAGTTCTAAAAACCAGCTGAAATAATAGATGAGGGTTCCTGATGGAGTGCAAGAGTTTACAAACACAATTTTCTGAAGGTCAAGTTTGTCACCCGAGAAAGGTTAATCAAGTGAAAGGGTGATAGTGGATACATCATGGTTTGGAAATAGGTAAAAATGTGAATCGGAGCTACAGTTCTGAAAACCAACTCAGATGATAGAGGAGGGTTCCTGATGGAGTGCTAGAGGGTCCAAACACAGTTTCGTGAAAGTGAACTTTGGCACCCGAGGAAGGGTAATCCCGTGAAAGGG
The DNA here is from genome assembly GCF_037392515.1 of Haliotis asinina. NCBI lineage: Eukaryota > Metazoa > Mollusca > Gastropoda > Lepetellida > Haliotidae > Haliotis > Haliotis asinina. Next base: position 51,614,702 of record NC_090282.1, on the reverse strand, counting down.
TCATAGGGGATACATCATGGTTTGGAAATAGGTAAAAAGGTGAATCGGAGTTACAGCTCTTAAAACCAGCTCAAATGATAGAGGAGGGTTCCTGATGAAATGGTAGAGGGTCCAAACACAGTTTCGTGAAAGTCAACTTTGGCACCCGAGGAAGGGTAGTGAAGTGAAAGGGTCATAGGGGATACATCATGGTTTGGAAATAGGTAAAAATGTGAATCGGAGCTACAGTTCTGAAAAAAACCTCAAATGATAGAGGAGGGTTCCTGATGGAGTGCTAGAGGGTCAAAACAAAGTTTCGTGAAAGTCAACTTTGGCACCCGAAGAAGGGTAATCAAGTGAAAGGGTCATAGGGGATACATCATGGTTGGGAAATATGTAAAAAGGTGAGTCGGAGCTACAGTTCTAAAAACCAGCTGAAATAATAGATGAGGGTTCCTGATGGAGTGGAAGAGCTTACAAACACAATTTTCAGAAGGTCAAGTTTGGCACCCGAGAAAGGTTAATCAAGTGAAAAGGTGATAGTGGATACATCATGGTTTGGAAATAGGTAAAAATGTGAATCGGAGTTACAGCTCTTAAAACCAGCTCAAATGATAGAGGAGGGTTCCTGATGAAGTGCTAGGAGGTCCAAACACAGTTTCGTGAAAGTCAACTTGGGCACCCCAGGAAGGGTAATCCCGTGAAAGGGTCAAAGGGGATACATCATGGTTTGGAAATAGGTAAAAATGTGAATCGGAGGTACAGTTCTAAAAAACAGCTCAAATAATAGAGGAGGGTTCCTGATTTAGTGCTAGAAGGTCAAAACACAGTTTTGTGCAGGTCAACTTTGGCATCCCAGGAAGGGTAATCCCGTGAAAGGGTCATAGGGGATACATCATGGTTTGCAAATAGGTAAAAAGGTGAATCGGAGCTACAGTTCTAAAAACCAGCTCAAATAATAGATGAGGGTTCCTGATGGAGTGCAAGAGGGTACAAACACAATTTTCTGAAGGTCAAGTTTGGCACCCCAGGAAGGGTAATCAAGTGAAAGGGTAATAGTGGATACATCATGGTTTGGAAATAGGTAAAAATGTGAATCGGAGTTACAGCTCTTAAAACCAGCTCAAATGATAGAGGAGGGTTCCTGATGGAGTGCTAGAGGGTCCAAACACAGTTTCGTGAAAGTCAACTTGGGCACCCGAGGAAGGGTAATCAAGTGAAAGGGTCAAAGGGGATACATCATGGTTTGGAAATAGGTAAAAATGTGAATCGGAGCTACAGTTCTAAAAAACAGCTCAAATAATAGAGGAGGGTTCCTGATTTAGTGCTAGAGTGTACAAACACAGATTTGTGCAGGTCAACTTTGGTACCCCAGGAAGGGTAATCACGTGAAAGGGTCATAGTGTATACATCATGGTTTGGAAATAGGTAAAAATGTGAATCGGAGCTACAGTTCTGAAAACCACCTCAAATGATAGAGGAGGGTTCCTGATGGAGTGCTAGAGGGTCAAAACACAGTTTCGTGAAAGTCAACTTTGGCACCCGAGGAAGGGTAATCCCGTGAAAGGGTCATAGGGGATACATCATGGTTGGGAAATAGGTAAAAATGTGAATCGGAGTTACAGCTCTGAAAACCAGCTCAAATGATAGAGGATGGTTCGTGATGGAGTGCTAGAGGGTCCAAACACAGTTTCGTGAAAGTCAACTTGGGCACCCCAGGAAGGGTAATCAAGTGAAAGGGTCAAAGGGGATACATCATGGTTTGGAAATAGGTAAAAATGTGAATCGGAGCTACAGTTCTGAAAACCAGCTCAAATGATAGAGGAGGGTTCCTGATGGAGTGCTAGAGGGTCCAAACACAGTTTCGTGAAAGTCAACTTGGGCAACCCAGGAAGGGTAATCCCGTGAAAGGGTCAAAGGGGATACATCATGGTTTGGAAATAGGTAAAAATGTGAATCGGAGCTACAGTTCTGAAAACCAGCTCAAATGATAGATGAGGGTTCCTGATGGAGTGCTAGAGGGTCAAAACACAGTTTCGTGAAAGTCAACTTTGGCACCCGAGGAAGGGTAATCCCGTGAAAGGGTCATAGGGGATACATCATGGTTGGGAAATAGGTAAAAAGGTGAATCGGAGCTACAGTTCTAAAAACCAGCTCAAATGATAGATGAGGGTTCCTGATGGAGTGCAAGAGGGTACAAACACAATTTTCTGAAGGTCAACTTTGGCACCCGAGGAAGGGTAATCAATTGAAAGGGTAATAGTGGATACATCATGGTTTGGAAATAGGTAAAAATGTGAATCGGAGCTACAGTTCTGAAAAAAAACCTCAAATGATGGAGGAGGGTTCCTGATTTAGTGCTAGAGTGTACAAACACAGTTTTGTGAAGGTCAACTTGGGCACCCCAGGAAGGGTAATCAAGTGAAAGGGTCATAGGGGATACATCATGGTTTGGAAATAGGTAAAAATGTGAATCGGAGCTACAGTTCTGAAAACCAGCTCAAATGATAGAGGAGGGTTCCTGATGGAGTGCTAGAGGGTCAAAACACAGTTTCGTGAAAGTCAACTTTGGCACCCGAGGAAGGGTAATCCCGTGAAAGGGTCATAGGGGATACATCATGGTTGGGAAATAGGTAAAAAGGTGAATCGGAGCTACAGTTCTAAAAACCAGCTCAAATGATAGATGAGGGTTCCTGATGGTGTGCAAGAGGGTACAAACACAATTTTCTGAAGGTCAACTTTGGCACCCGAGGAAGGGTAATCAATTGAAAGGGTAATAGTGGATACATCATGGTTTGGAAATAGGTAAAAATGTGAATCGGAGTTACAGTTCTGAAAAAAAACCTCAAATGATGGAGGAGGGTTCCTGATTTAGTGCTAGAGTGTACAAACACAGTTTTGTGAAGGTCAACTTGGGCACCCCAGGAAGGGTAATCAAGTGAAAGGGTCATAGGGGATACATCATGGTTTGGAAATAGGTAAAAATGTGAATCGGAAGTACAGTTCTAAAAAACAGCTCAAATAATAGAGGAGGGTTCCTGATTTAGTGCTAGAGTGTACAAACACAGTTTTGTGCAGGTCAACTTTTGTACCCCAGGAATGGTAATCCCGTGTAAGGGTCAAAGGGGATACATCATGGTTTGGAAATAGGTAAAAATGTGAATCGGAGCTACAGCTCTGAAAACCACCTCAAATGATAGAGGAGGGTTCCTGATGGAGTGCTAGAGGGTCAAAACAAAGTTTCGTGAAAGTCAACTTTGGCACCCGAGGAAGAGTAATCCCGTGAAAGGGTCATAGGGGATAGATCATGGTTGGGAAATAGGTGAAAAGGTGAATCGGAGCTACAGTTCTAAAAACCAGCTCAAATAATAGATGAGGGTTCCTGATGGAGTGCAAGAGGGTACAAACACAATTTTCTGAAGGTCAAGTTTGGCACCCCAGGAAGGGTAATCAAGTGAAAGGGTAATAGTGGATACATCATGGTTTGGAAATAGGTAAAAATGTGAATCGGAGTTACAGCTCTTAAAACCAGCTCAAATGATAGAGGAGGGTTCCTGATGGAGTGCTAGAGGGTCCAAACACAGTTTCGTGAAAGTCAACTTGGGCACCCCATGAAGGGTAATCCCGTGAAAGGGTCAAAGGGGATACATCATGGTTTGGAAATAGGTAAAAATGTGAATCGGAGCTACAGTTCTGAAAACCAGCTCAAATGATAGAGGAGGGTTCCTGATGGAGTGCTAGAGGGTCCAAACACAGTTTCGTGAAAGTCAACTTGGGCAACCCAGGAAGGGTAATCCCGTGAAAGGGTCAAAGGGGATACATCATGGTTTGGAAATAGGTAAAAATGTGAATCGGAGCTACAGTTCTGAAAACCAGCTCAAATGATAGAGGAGGGTTCCTGATGGAGTGCTAGAGGGTCAAAACACAGTTTCGTGAAAGTCAACTTTGGCACCCGAGGAAGGGTAATCCCGTGAAAGGGTCATAGGGGATACATCATGGTTGGGAAATAGGTAAAAAGGTGAATCGGAGCTACAGTTCTAAAAACCAGCTCAAATGATAGATGAGGGTTCCTGATGGTGTGCAAGAGGGTACAAACACAATTTTCTGAAGGTCAACTTTGGCACCCGAGGAAGGGTAATCAATTGAAAGGGTAATAGTGGATACATCATGGTTTGGAAATAGGTAAAAATGTGAATCGGAGTTACAGTTCTGAAAAAAAACCTCAAATGATGGAGGAGGGTTCCTGATTTAGTGCTAGAGTGTACAAACACAGTTTTGTGAAGGTCAACTTGGGCACCCCAGGAAGGGTAATCAAGTGAAAGGGTCATAGGGGATACATCATGGTTTGGAAATAGGTAAAAATGTGAATCGGAAGTACAGTTCTAAAAAACAGCTCAAATAATAGAGGAGGGTTCCTGATTTAGTGCTAGAGTGTACAAACACAGTTTTGTGCAGGTCAACTTTTGCACCCCAGGAATGGTAATCCCGTGTAAGGGTCAAAGGGGATACATCATGGTTTGGAAATAGGTAAAAATGTGAATCGGAGCTACAGCTCTGAAAACCACCTCAAATGATAGAGGAGGGTTCCTGATGGAGTGCTAGAGGGTCAAAACAAAGTTTCGTGAAAGTCAACTTTGGCACCCGAGGAAGAGTAATCCCGTGAAAGGGTCATAGGGGATAGATCATGGTTGGGAAATAGGTGAAAAGGTGAATCGTAGCTACAGTTCTAAAAACCAGCTCAAATAATAGATGAGGGTTCCTGATGGAGTGCAAGAGGGTACAAACACAATTTTCTGAAGGTAAAGTTTGGCACCCCAGGAAGGGTAATCAAGTGAAAGGGTAATAGTGGATACATCATGGTTTGGAAATAGGTAAAAATGTGAATCGGAGTTACAGCTCTTAAAACCAGCTCAAATGATAGAGGAGGGTTCCTGATGGAGTGCTAGAGGGTCCAAACACAGTTTCGTGAAAGTCAACTTGGGCACCCCATGAAGGGTAATCCCGTGAAAGGGTCAAAGGGGATACATCATGGTTTGGAAATAGGTAAAAATGTGAATCGGAGCTACAGTTCTGAAAACCAGCTCAAATGATAGAGGAGGGTTCCTGATGGAGTGCTAGAGGGTCCAAACACAGTTTCGTGAAAGTCAACTTGGGCAACCCAGGAAGGGTAATCCCGTGAAAGGGTCAAAGGGGATACATCATGGTTTGGAAATAGGTAAAAATGTGAATCGGAGCTACAGTTCTGAAAACCAGCTCAAATGATAGAGGAGGGTTCCTGATGGAGTGCTAGAGGGTCAAAACACAGTTTCGTGAAAGTCAACTTTGGCACCCGAGGAAGGGTAATCCCGTGAAAGGGTCATAGGGGATACATCATGGTTGGGAAATAGGTAAAAAGGTGAATCGGAGCTACAGTTCTAAAAACCAGCTCAAATGATAGATGAGGGTTCCTGATGGTGTGCAAGAGGGTACAAACACAATTTTCTGAAGGTCAACTTTGGCACCCGAGGAAGGGTAATCAATTGAAAGGGTAATAGTGGATACATCATGGTTTGGAAATAGGTAAAAATGTGAATCGGAGTTACAGTTCTGAAAAAAAACCTCAAATGATGGAGGAGGGTTCCTGATTTAGTGCTAGAGTGTACAAACACAGTTTTGTGAAGGTCAACTTGGGCACCCCAGGAAGGGTAATCAAGTGAAAGGGTCATAGGGGATACATCATGGTTTGGAAATAGGTAAAAATGTGAATCGGAAGTACAGTTCTAAAAAACAGCTCAAATAATAGAGGAGGGTTCCTGATTTAGTGCTAGAGTGTACAAACACAGTTTTGTGCAGGTCAACTTTTGCACCCCAGGAATGGTAATCCCGTGTAAGGGTCAAAGGGGATACATCATGGTTTGGAAATAGGTAAAAATGTGAATCGGAGCTACAGCTCTGAAAACCACCTCAAATGATAGAGGAGGGTTCCTGATGGAGTGCTAGAGGGTCAAAACAAAGTTTCGTGAAAGTCAACTTTGGCACCCGAGGAAGAGTAATCCCGTGAAAGGGTCATAGGGGATAGATCATGGTTGGGAAATAGGTGAAAAGGTGAATCGGAGCTACAGTTCTAAAAACCAGCTCAAATAATAGATGAGGGTTCCTGATGGAGTGCAAGAGGGTACAAACACAATTTTCTGAAGGTCAAGTTTGGCACCCCAGGAAGGGTAATCAAGTGAAAGGGTAATAGTGGATACATCATGGTTTGGAAATAGGTAAAAATGTGAATCGGAGCTACAGTTCTAAAAACCAGCTCAAATAATAGAGGAGGGTTCCTGATTTAGTGCTAGAGTGTACAAACACAGTTTTCTGCAGGTCAACTTTGGCACCCCAGGAAGGGTAATCCCGTGAAAGGGTCATAGTGTATACATCATGGTTTGGAAATAGGTAAAAATGTGAATCGGAGCTACAGTTCTGAAAACCACCTGAAATGATAGAGGAGGGTTCCTGATGGAGTGCTAGAGGGTCAAAACACAGTTTCGTGAAAGTCAACTTTGGCACCCGAGGAAGGGTAATCCCGTGAAAGGGTCAAAGGGGATACATCATGGTTGGGAAATAGGTGAAAAGGTGAATCGGAGCTACAGTTCTAAAAAGCACCTCAAATGATAGATGAGGGTTCCTGATGGAGTGCTAGAGCGCACAAACACAGTTTTGTGAAGGTCAACTTTGGCACCCCAGGAAGGGTAAACCTGTGAAAGAGTCATAGTGTATACATCATGGGTTGGAAGTAGGTAAAAATGTGAATCAGAGCTACAGTTCTGAAAACCACCTCAAATGATAGAGGAGGGTTCCTGATGGAGTGCTAGAGGGTCAAAACAAAGTTTCGTCAAAGTCAACTTGGGCACCCCAGGAAGGGTAATCCCGTGAAAGGGTCAAAGGGGATACATCATGGTTTGGAAATAGGTAAAAATGTGAATCGGAGCTACAGTTCTGAAAACCAGCTCAAATGATAGAGGAGGGTTCCTGATGGAGTGCTAGAGGGTCCAAACACAGTTTCGTGAAAGTCAACTTGGGCAACCCAGGAAGGGTAATCCCGTGAAAGGGTCAAAGGGGATACATCATGGTTGGGAAATAGGTAAAAAGGTGAATCGGAGCTACAGTTCCAAAAAAAACCTCAAATGATGGAGGAGGGTTCCTGATTTAGTGCTAGAGTGTACAAACACAGTTTTGTGAAGGTCAACTTGGGCACCCCAGGAAGGGTAATCCCGTGAAAGGGTCAAAGGGGATACATCATGGTTTGGAAATAGGTAAAAATGTGAATCGGAGCTACAGTTCCAAAAAACAGCTCAAATAATAGAGGAGGGTTCCTGATTTAGTGCTAGAGTGTACAAACACAGTTTTGTGCAGGTCAACTTTGGCACCCCAGGAAGGGTAATCCCGTGAAAGGGTCATAGTGTATACATCATGGTTTGGAAATAGGTAAAAATGTGAATTGGAGCTACAGTTCTGAAAACCACCTCAAATGATAGAGGAGGGTTCCTGATGGAGTGCTAGAGGGTCAAAACACAGTTTCGTGAAAGTCAACTTTGGCACCCGAGGAAGGGTAATCCCGTGAAAGGGTCATAGGGGATACATCATGGTTGGGAAATAGGTGAAAAGGTGAATCGGAGCTACAGTTCTAAAAACCAGCTCAAATGATAGAGGAGGGTTCCTGATGGAGTGCAAGAGGGTACAAACACAATTTTCTGAAGGTCGACTTTGGCACCCGAGGAAGGGTAATCAATTGAAAGGGTAATAGTGGATACATCATGGTTTGGAAATAGGTAAAAATGTGAATCGGAGTTACAGTTCTGAAAAAAAACCTCAAATGATGGAGGAGGGTTCCTGATTTAGTGCTAGAGTGTACAAACACAGTTTTGTAGAGGTCAACTTTGGCACCCGAGGAAGGGTAATCAAGTGAAAGGGTAATAGTGGATACATCATGGTTTGGAAATAGGTAAAAATGTGAATCGGAGCTACAGTTCTGAAAACCAGCTCAAATGATAGAGGAGGGTTCCTGATGGAGTGCTAGAGGGTCCAAACACAGTTTCGTGAAAGTCAACTTGGGCAACCCAGGAAGGGTAATCCCGTGAAAGGGTCAAAGGGGATACATCATGGTTGGGAAATAGGTAAAAAGGTGAATCGGAGCTACAGTTCCAAAAAAAACCTCAAATGATGGAGGAGGGTTCCTGATTTAGTGCTAGAGTGTACAAACACAGTTTTGTGAAGGTCAACTTGGGCACCCCAGGAAGGGTAATCCCGTGAAAGGGTCAAAGGGGATACATCATGGTTTGGAAATAGGTAAAAATGTGAATCGGAGCTACAGTTCCAAAAAACAGCTCAAATAATAGAGGAGGGTTCCTGATTTAGTGCTAGAGTGTACAAACACAGTTTTGTGCAGGTCAACTTTGGCACCCCAGGAAGGGTAATCCCGTGAAAGGGTCATAGTGTATACATCATGGTTTGGAAATAGGTAAAAATGTGAATTGGAGCTACAGTTCTGAAAACCACCTCAAATGATAGAGGAGGGTTCCTGATGGAGTGCTAGAGGGTCAAAACACAGTTTCGTGAAAGTCAACTTTGGCACCCGAGGAAGGGTAATCCCGTGAAAGGGTCATAGGGGATACATCATGGTTGGGAAATAGGTGAAAAGGTGAATCGGAGCTACAGTTCTAAAAACCAGCTCAAATGATAGAGGAGGGTTCCTGATGGAGTGCAAGAGGGTACAAACACAATTTTCTGAAGGTCGACTTTGGCACCCGAGGAAGGGTAATCAATTGAAAGGGTAATAGTGGATACATCATGGTTTGGAAATAGGTAAAAATGTGAATCGGAGTTACAGTTCTGAAAAAAAACCTCAAATGATGGAGGAGGGTTCCTGATTTAGTGCTAGAGTGTACAAACACAGTTTTGTAGAGGTCAACTTTGGCACCCGAGGAAGGGTAATCAAGTGAAAGGGTAATAGTGGATACATCATGGTTTGGAAATAGGTAAAAATGTGAATCGGAAGTACAGTTCTAAAAAACAGCTCAAATAATAGAGGAGGGTTCCTGATTTAGTGCTAGAGTGTACAAACACAGTTTTGTGCAGGTCAACTTTGGCACCCCAGAAAGGGTAATCCCGTGTAAGGGTCAAAGGGGATACATCATGGTTTGGAAATAGGTAAAAATGTGAATCGGAGCTACAGCTCTGAAAACCACCTCAAATGATAGAGGAGGGTTCCTGATGGAGTGCTAGAGGGTCCAAACACAGGTTTGTGAAAGTCAACTTTGGCACCCGAGGAAGGGTAATCCCGTGAAAGGGTCATAGGGGATACATCATGGTTGGGAAATAGGTAAAAAGGTGAATCGGAGCTACAGTTCTAAAAACCAACTCTAATGATAGATGAGGGTTCCTGATGGAGTGCAAGAGTGTACAAACACAATTGTCTGAAGGTCAAGTTTGGCACCCCAGGAGGGGTAATCAAGTGAAAGGGTAATAGTGGATACATCATGGTTTGGAAATAGGTAAAAATGTGAATCGGAGTTACAGTTCTGAAAAAAACCTCAAATGATAGAGGAGGGTTCCTGACGGAGTGCTAGAGGGTCCAAACACAGTTTCGTGAAAGTCAACTTTGGCACCCCAGGAAGGGTAACCCAGTGAAAGGGTCAAAGAGGATACATCATGGTTTGGAAATAGGTAAAAATGTGAATCGGAGCTACAGTTCTAAAAAAAAGCTTAAATAATAGAGGAGGGTTCATGATTTAGTGCTAGAGTGTACAAACACAGTTTTGTGCAGATCAACTTTGGCACCCCAGGAAGGGTAATCCCGTGAAAGGGTCATAGGGGATACATCATGGTTTGGAAATAGGTAAAAATGTGAATCGGATCTACAGTTCTGAAAACCAGCTCAAATGATAGAGGAGGGTTCCTGATTTAGTGCTAGAGTGTACAAACACAGTTTTGTGCGGGTCAACTTTGGCACCTTAGGAAGGGTAATCCCGTGAAAGGGTCAAAGAGGATACATCATGGTTTGGAAATAGGTAAAAATGTGAATCGGAGCTACAGTTCTAAAAAAAAGCTTAAATAATAGAGGAGGGTTCATGATTTAGTGCTAGAGTGTACAAACACAGTTTTGTGCAGATCAACTTTGGCACCCCAGGAAGGGTAATCCCGTGAAAGGGTCATAGGGGATACATCATGGTTTGGAAATAGGTAAAAATGTGAATCGGAGCTACAGTTCTGAAAACCAGCTCAAATGATAGAGGAGGGTTCCTGATTTAGTGCTAGAGTGTACAAACACAGTTTTGTGCGGGTCAACTTTGGCACCTTAGGAAGGGTAATCCCGTGAAAGGGTCAAAGGGGATACATCATGGTTTGGAAATAGGTAAAAATGTGAATCGGAGCTACAGTTCTGAAAACCACCTCAAATGATAGAGGAGGGTTCCTGATGGAGTGCTAGAGGGTCAAAACATAGTTTCGTGAAAGTCAACTTTGGCACCCGAGGAAGGGTAATCCCGTGAAAGGGTCATAGGGGATACATCATGGTTGGGAAATAGGTAAAAAGGTGAATCGGAGCTACAGTTCTGAAAAAAAACCTCAAATGATGGAGGAGGGTTCCTGATGGAGTGCAAGAGGGTACAAACACAATTTTCTGAAGGTCAACTTTGGCACCCGAGGAAGGGTAATCAATTGAAAGGGTAATAGTGGATACATCATGGTTTGGAAATAGGTAAAAATGTGAATCGGAGTTACAGTTCTGAAAAAAAACCTCAAATGATGGAGGAGGGTTCCTGATTTAGTGCTAGAGTGTACAAACACAGTTTTGTGAAGGTCAACTTGGGCACCCCAGGAAGGGTAATCAAGTGAAAGGGTCATAGGGGATACATCATGGTTTGGAAATAGGTAAAAATGTGAATCGGAAGTACAGTTCTAAAAAACAGCTCAAATAATAGAGGAGGGTTCCTGATTTAGTGCTAGAGTGTACAAACACAGTTTTGTGCAGGTCAACTTTTGCACCCCAGGAATGGTAATCCCGTGTAAGGGTCAAAGGGGATACATCATGGTTGGGAAATAGGTAAAAAGGTGAATCGGAGCTACAGTTCTAAAAACCAGCTCAAATAATAGATGAGGGTTCCTGATGGAGTGCAAGAGGGTACAAACACAATTCTCTGAAGGTCAAGTTTGGCACCCCAGGAAGGGTAATCCCGTGAAAGGGTAATAGTGGATACATCATGGTTTGGAAATAGGTAAAAATGTGAATCGGAGTTACAGCTCTTAAATCCAGCTCAAATGATAGAGGAGGGTTCCTGATGGAGTGCTAGAGGGTCAATACACAGTTTCGTGAAAGTCAACTTTGGCACCCCAGGAAGGGTAATCCCGTGAAAGGGTCAAAGGGGATACATCATGGTTTGGAAATAGGTAAAAATGTGAATCGGAGCTACAGTTCCAAAAAACAGCTCAAATAATAGAGGAGGGTTCCTGATTTAGTGCTAGAGTGTACAAACACAGTTTTGTGCAGGTCAACTTTGGCACCCCAGAAAGGGTAATCCCGTGAAAGGGTCATAGTGTATACATCATGGTTTGGAAATAGGTAAAAATGTGAATTGGAGCTACAGTTCTGAAAACCACCTCAAATGATAGAGGAGGGTTCCTGATGGAGTGCTAGAGGGTCAAAACATAGTTTCGTGAAAGTCAACTTTGGCACCCGAGGAAGGGTAATCCCGTGAAAGGGTCATAGGGGATACATCATGGTTGGGAAATAGGTAAAAAGGTGAATCGGAGCTACAGTTCTCAAAAAAAACCTCAAATGATGGAGGAGGGTTCCTGATTTAGTGCTAGAGTGTACAAACACAGTTTTGTGAAGGTCAACTTGGGCACCCCAGGAAGGGTAATCAAGTGAAAGGGTCATAGGGGATACATCATGGTTTGGAAATAGGTAAAAATGTGAATCGGAACTACAGTTCTGAAAACCAGCTCAAATGATAGAGGAGGGTTCCTGATGGAGTGCTAGAGGGTCAAAACACAGTTTCGTGAAAGTCAACTTTGGCACCCGAGGAAGGGTAATCCCGTGAAAGGGTCATAGGGGATACATCATGGTTGGGAAATAGGTAAAAAGGTGAATCGGAGCTACAGTTCTAAAAACCAGCTCAAATGATAGATGAGGGTTCCTGATGGAGTGCAAGAGGGTACAAACACAATTTTCTGAAGGTCAACTTTGGCACCCGAGGAAGGGTAATCAATTGAAAGGGTAATAGTGGATACATCATGGTTTGGAAATAGGTAAAAATGTGAATCGGAGTTACAGTTCTGAAAAAAATCCTCAAATGATGGAGGAGGGTTCCTGATTTAGTGCTAGAGTGTACAAACACAGTTTTGTGAAGGTCAACTTGGGCACCCCAGGAAGGGTAATCAAGTGAAAGGGTCATAGGGGATACATCATGGTTTGGAAATAGGTAAAAATGTGAATCGGAAGTACAGTTCTAAAAAACAGCTCAAATAATAGAGGAGGGTTCCTGATTTAGTGCTAGAGTGTACAAACACAGTTTTGTGCAGGTCAACTTTTGCACCCCAGGAATGGTAATCCCGTGTAAGGGTCAAAGGGGATACATCATGGTTTGGAAATAGGTAAAAATGTGAATCGGAGCTATAGCTCTGAAAACCACCTCAAATGATAGAGGAGGGTTCCTGATGGAGTGCTAGAGGGTCCAAACACAGCTTCGTGAAAGTCAACTTTGGCACCCGAGGAAGGGTAATCCCGTGAAAGGGTCATAGGGGATACATCATGGTTGGGAAATAGGTAAAAAGGTGAATCGGAGCTACAGTTCTAAAAACCAGCTCAAATGATAGATGAGGGTTCCTGATGGAGTGCAAGAGTGTACAAACACAGTTTTGTGAAGGTCAACTTGGGCACCCCAGGAAGGGTAATCAAGTGAAAGGGTCATAGGGGATACATCATGGTTTGGAAATAGGTAAAAATGTGAATCGGAAGTACAGTTCTAAAAAACAGCTCAAATAATAGAGGAGGGTTCCTGATTTAGTGCTAGAGTGTACAAACACAGTTTTGTGCAGGTCAACTTTGGCACCCCAGGAAGGGTAATCCCGTGTAAGGGTCAAAGGGGATACATCATGGTTTGGAAATAGGTAAAAATGTGAATCGGAGCTACAGCTCTGAAAACCAGCTCAAATGATAGAGGAGGGTTCCTGATGGAGTGCTAGAGGGTCAAAACACAGTTTCGTGAAAGTCAACTTTGGAACCCGAGGAAGGGTAATCCCGTGAAAGGGTCATAGGGGATACATCATGGTTGGGAAATAGGTAAAAAGGTGAATCGGAGCTACAGTTCTAAAAACCAGCTCAAATGATAGATGAGGGTTCCTGATGGAGTGCAAGAGGGTACAAACACAATTTTCTGAAGGTCAAGTTTGGCACCCGAGGAAGGGTAATCAATTGAAAGGGTAATAGTGGATACATCATGGTTTGGAAATAGGTAAAAATGTGAATCGGAGTTACAGTTCTGAAAAAAAACCTCAAATGATGGAGGAGGGTTCCTGATTTAGTGCTAGAGTGTACAAACACAGTTTTGTGAAGGTCAACTTGGGCACCCCAGGAAGGGTAATCCCGTCTAAGGGTCAAAGGGGATACATCATGGTTTGGAAATAGGTAAAAATGTGAATCGGAAGTACAGTTCTAAAAAATAGCTCAAATAATAGAGGAGGGTTCCTGATTTAGTGCTAGAGTGTACAAACACAGTTTTGTGCAGGTCAACTTTGGCACCCCAGAAAGGGTAATCCCGTGTAAGGGTCAAAGGGGATACATCATGGTTGGGAAATAGGTAAAAATGTGAATCGGAGCTACAGCTCTGACAACCACCTCAAATGATAGAGGAGGGTTCCTGATGGAGTGCTAGAGGGTCCAAACACAGCTTCGTGAAAGTCAACTTTGGCACCCGAGGAAGGGTAATCCCGTGAAAGGGTCATAGGGGATACATCATGGTTGGGAAATAGGTAAAAAGGTGAATCGGAGCTACAGTTCTAAAAACCAGCTCTAATGATAGATGAGGGTTCCTGATGGAGTGCAAGAGTGTACAAACACAATTTTCTGAAGGTCAAGTTTGGCACCCCAGGAGGGGTAATCAAGTGAAAGGGTAATAGTGGATACATCATGGTTTGGAAATAGGTAAAAATGTGAATCGGAGTTACAGTTCTGAAAAAAACCTCAAATGATAGAGGAGGGTTCCTGACGGAGTGCTAGAGGGTCCAAACACAGTTTCGTGAAAGTCAACTTTGGCACCCCAGGAAGGGAAACTAAGTGAAAGGGTCAAAGAGGATACATCATGGTTTGGAAATAGGTAAAAATGTGAATCGGAGCTACAGTTCTAAAAAAAAGCTTAAATAATAGAGGAGGGTTCATGATTTAGTGCTAGAGTGTACAAACACAGTTTTGTGCAGATCAACTTTGGCACCCCAGGAAGGGTAATCCCGTGAAAGGGTCATAGGGGATACATCATGGTTTGGAAATAGGTAAAAATGTGAATCGGAGCTACAGTTCTGAAAACCAGCTCAAATGATAGAGGAGGGTTCCTGATTTAGTGCTAGAGTGTACAAACACAGTTTTGTGCGGGTCAACTTTGGCACCTTAGGAAGGGTAATCCCGTGAAAGGGTCAAAGGGGATACATCATGGTTTGGAAATAGGTAAAAATGTGAATCGGAGCTACAGTTCTGAAAATCACCTCAAATGATAGAGGAGGGTTCCTGATGGAGTGCTAGAGGGTCAAAACATAGTTTCGTGAAAGTCAACTTTGGCACCCGAGGAAGGGTAATCCCGTGAAAGTGTCATAGGGGATACATCATGGTTGGGAAATAGGTAAAAAGGTGAATCGGAGCTACAGTTCTGAAAAAAAACCTCAAATGATGGAGGAGGGTTCCTGATGGAGTGCAAGAGGGTACAAACACAATTTTCTGAAGGTCAACTTTGGCACCCGAGGAAGGGTAATCAATTGAAAGGGTAATAGTGGATACATCATGGTTTGGAAATAGGTAAAAATGTGAATCGGAGTTACAGTTCTGAAAAAAAACCTCAAATGATGGAGGAGGGTTCCTGATTTAGTGCTAGAGTGTACAAACACAGTTTTGTGAAGGTCAACTTGGGCACCCCAGGAAGGGTAATCAAGTGAAAGGGTCATAGGGGATACATCATGGTTTGGAAATAGGTAAAAATGTGAATCGGAAGTACAGTTCTAAAAAACAGCTCAAATAAAAGAGGAGGGTTCCTGATTTAGTGCTAGAGTGTACAAACACAGTTTTGTGCAGGTCAACTTTTGCACCCCAGGAATGGTAATCCCGTGTAAGGGTCAAAGGGGATACATCATGGTTGGGAAATAGGTAAAAAGGTGAATCGGAGCTACAGTTCTAAAAACCAGCTCAAATAATAGATGAGGGTTCCTGATGGAGTGCAAGAGGGTACAAACACAATTCTCTGAAGGTCAAGTTTGGTACCCCAGGAAGGGTAATCCCGTGAAAGGGTAATAGTGGATACATCATGGTTTGGAAATAGGTAAAAATGTGAATCGGAGTTACAGCTCTTAAATCCAGCTCAAATGATAGAGGAGGGTTCCTGATGGAGTGCTAGAGGGTCAATACACAGTTTCGTGAAAGTCAACTTTGGCACCCCAGGAAGGGTAATCCCGTGAAAGGGTCAAAGGGGATACATCATGGTTTGGAAATAGGTAAAAATGTGAATCGGAGCTACAGTTCCAAAAAACAGCTCAAATTATAGAGGAGGGTTCCTGATTTAGTGCTAGAGTGTACAAACACAGTTTTGTGCAGGTCAACTTTGGCACCCCAGGAAGGGTAATCCCGTGAAAGGGTCATAGTGTATACATCATGGTTTGGAAATAGGTAAAAATGTGAAATGGAGCTACAGTTCTGAAAACCACCTCAAATGATAGAGGAGGGTTCCTGATGGAGTGCTAGAGGGTCAAAACATAGTTTCGTGAAAGTCAACTTTGGCACCCGAGGAAGGGTAATCCCGTGAAAGGGTCATAGGGGATACATCATGGTTGGGAAATAGGTAAAAAGGTGAATCGGAGCTACAGTTCTCAAAAAAAACCTCAAATGATGGAGGAGGGTTCCTGATTTAGTGCTAGAGTGTACAAACACAGTTTTGTGAAGGTCAACTTGGGCACCCCAGGAAGGGTAATCAAGTGAAAGGGTCATAGGGGATACATCATGGTTTGGAAATAGGTAAAAATGTGAATCGGAACTACAGTTCTGAAAACCAGCTCAAATGATAGAGGAGGGTTCCTGATGGAGTGCTAGAGGGTCAAAACACAGTTTCGTGAAAGTCAACTTTGGCACCCGAGGAAGGGTAATCCCGTGAAAGGGTCATAGGGGATACATCATGGTTGGGAAATAGGTAAAAAGGTGAATCGGAGCTACAGTTCTAAAAACCAGCTCAAATGATAGATGAGGGTTCCTGATGGAGTGCAAGAGGGTACAAACACAATTTTCTGAAGGTCAACTTTGGCACCCGAGGAAGGGTAATCAATTGAAAGGGTAATAGTGGATACATCATGGTTTGGAAATAGGTAAAAATGTGAATCGGAGTTACAGTTCTGAAAAAAAACCTCAAATGATGGAGGAGGGTTCCTGATTTAGTGCTAGAGTGTACAAACACAGTTTTGTGAAGGTCAACTTGGGCACCCCAGGAAGGGTAATCAAGTGAAAGGGTCATAGGGGATACATCATGGTTTGGAAATAGGTAAAAATGTGAATCGGAAGTACAGTTCTAAAAAACAGCTCAAATAATAGAGGAGGGTTCCTGATTTAGTGCTAGAGTGTACAAACACAGTTTTGTGCAGGTCAACTTTTGCACCCCAGGAATGGTAATCCCGTGTAAGGGTCAAAGGGGATACATCATGGTTTGGAAATAGGTAAAAATGTGAATCGGAGCTACAGCTCTGAAAACCACCTCAAATGATAGAGGAGGGTTCCTGATGGAGTGCTAGAGGGTCCAAACACAGCTTCGTGAAAGTCAACTTTGGCACCCGAGGAAGGGTAATCCCGTGAAAGGGTCATAGGGGATACATCATGGTTGGGAAATAGGTAAAAAGGTGAATCGGAGCTACAGTTCTAAAAACCAGCTCAAATGATAGATGAGGGTTCCTGATGGAGTGCAAGAGTGTACAAACACAGTTTTGTGAAGGTCAACTTGGGCACCCCAGGAAGGGTAATCAAGTGAAAGGGTCATAGGGGATACATCATGGTTTGGAAATAGGTAAAAATGTGAATCGGAAGTACAGTTCTAAAAAACAGCTCAAATAATAGAGGAGGGTTCCTGATTTAGTGCTAGAGTGTACAAACACAGTTTTGTGCAGGTCAACTTTGGCACCCCAGGAAGGGTAGTCCCGTGTAAGGGTCAAAGGGGATACATCATGGTTTGGAAATAGGTAAAAATGTGAATCGGAGCTACAGCTCTGAAAACCAGCTCAAATGATAGAGGAGGGTTCCTGATGGAGTGCTAGAGGGTCAAAACACAGTTTCGTGAAAGTCAACTTTGGAACCCGAGGAAGGGTAATCCCGTGAAAGGGTCATAGGGGATACATCATGGTTGGGAAATAGGTAAAAAGGTGAATCGGAGCTACAGTTCTAAAAACCAGCTCAAATGATAGATGAGGGTTCCTGATGGAGTGCAAGAGGGTACAAACACAATTTTCTGAAGGTCAAGTTTGGCACCCCAGGAAGGGTAATCAATTGAAAGGGTAATAGTGGATACATCATGGTTTGGAAATAGGTAAAAATGTGAATCGGAGTTACAGTTCTGAAAACCACCTCAAATGATAGAGGAGGGTTCCTGATGGAGTGCTAGAGGGTCCAAACACAGCTTCGTGAAAGTCAACTTTGGCACCCGAGGAAGGGTAATCCCGTGAAAGGGTCATAGGGGATACATCATGGTTGGGAAATAGGTAAAAAGGTGAATCGGAGCTACAGTTCTAAAAACCAGCTCAAATGATAGATGAGGGTTCCTGATGGAGTGCAAGAGTGTACAAACACAGTTTTGTGAAGGTCAACTTGGGCACCCCAGGAAGGGTAATCCCGTGTAAGGGTCAAAGGGGATACATCATGGTTTGGAAACAGGTAAAAATGTGAATCGGAAGTACAGTTCTAAAAAACAGCTCAAATAATAGAGGAGGGTTCCTGATTTAGTGCTAGAGTGTACAAACACAGTTTTGTGCAGGTCAACTTTGGCACCCCAGGAAGGGTAATCCCGTGTAAGGGTCAAAGGGGATACATCATGGTTTGGAAATAGGTAAAAATGTGAATCGGAGCTACAGCTCTGAAAACCAGCTCAAATGATAGAGGAGGGTTCCTGATGGAGTGCTAGAGGGTCCAAACACAGCTTCGTGAAAGTCAACTTTGGCACCCGAGGAAGGGTAATCCCGTGAAAGGGTCATAGGGGATACATCATGGTTGGGAAATAGGTAAAAAGGTGAATCGGAGCTACAGTTCTAAAAACCAGCTCAAATGATAGAGGAGGGTTCCTGATGGAGTGCAAGAGTGTACAAACACAATTTTCTGAAGGTCAAGTTTGGCACCCCAGGAAGGGTAATCAATTGAAAGGGTAATAGTGGATACATCATGGTTTGGAAATAGGTAAAAATGTGAATCGGAGTTACAGTTCTGAAAAAAAACCTCAAATGATGGAGGAGGGTTCCTGATTTAGTGCTAGAGTGTACAAACACAGTTTTGTGGAGGTCAACTTGGGCACCCCAGGAAGGGTAATCAAGTGAAAGGGTCATAGGGGATACATCATGGTTTGGAAACAGGTAAAAATGTGAATCGGAAGTACAGTTCTAAAAAACAGCTCAAATATTAGAGGAGGGTTCCTGATTTAGTGCTAGAGTGTACAAACACAGTTTTGTGCAGGTCAACTTTGGCACCCCAGGAAGGGTAATCCCGTGAAAGGGTCATAGTGTATACATCATGGTTTGGAAATAGGTAAAAATGTGAAATGGAGCTACAGTTCTGAAAACCACCTCAAATGATAGAGGAGGGTTCCTGATTTAGTGCTAGAGTGTACAAACACAGTTTTGTGCAGGTCAACTTTGGCACCCCAGGAAGGGTAATCCCGTGAAAGGGTCATAGTGTATACATCATGGTTTGGAAATAGGTAAAAATGTGAAATGGAGCTACAGTTCTGAAAACCACCTCAAATGATAGAGGAGGGTTCCTGATTTAGTGCTAGAGTGTACAAACACAGTTTTGTGCAGGTCAACTTTGGCACCCCAGGAAGGGTAATCCCGTGAAAGGGTCATAGTGTATACATCATGGTTTGGAAATAGGTAAAAATGTGAATCGGAGTTACAGCTCTTAAATCCAGCTCAAATGATAGAGGAGGGTTCCTGATGGAGTGCTAGAGGGTCAATACACAGTTTCGTGAAAGTCAACTTTGGCACCCCAGGAAGGGTAATCCCGTGAAAGGGTCAAAGGGGATACATCATGGTTTGGAAATAGGTAAAAATGTGAATCGGAGCTACAGTTCCAAAAAACAGCTCAAATTATAGAGGAGGGTTCCTGATTTAGTGCTAGAGTGTACAAACACAGTTTTGTGCAGGTCAACTTTGGCACCCCAGGAAGGGTAATCCCGTGAAAGGGTCATAGTGTATACATCATGGTTTGGAAATAGGTAAAAATGTGAAATGGAGCTACAGTTCTGAAAACCACCTCAAATGATAGAGGAGGGTTCCTGATGGAGTGCTAGAGGGTCAAAACATAGTTTCGTGAAAGTCAACTTTGGCACCCGAGGAAGGGTAATCCCGTGAAAGGGTCATAGGGGATACATCATGGTTGGGAAATAGGTAAAAAGGTGAATCGGAGCTACAGTTCTCAAAAAAAACCTCAAATGATGGAGGAGGGTTCCTGATTTAGTGCTAGAGTGTACAAACACAGTTTTGTGAAGGTCAACTTGGGCACCCCAGGAAGGGTAATCAAGTGAAAGGGTCATAGGGGATACATCATGGTTTGGAAATAGGTAAAAATGTGAATCGGAACTACAGTTCTGAAAACCAGCTCAAATGATAGAGGAGGGTTCCTGATGGAGTGCTAGAGGGTCAAAACACAGTTTCGTGAAAGTCAACTTTGGCACCCGAGGAAGGGTAATCCCGTGAAAGGGTCATAGGGGATACATCATGGTTGGGAAATAGGTAAAAAGGTGAATCGGAGCTACAGTTCTAAAAACCAGCTCAAATGATAGATGAGGGTTCCTGATGGAGTGCAAGAGGGTACAAACACAATTTTCTGAAGGTCAACTTTGGCACCCGAGGAAGGGTAATCAATTGAAAGGGTAATAGTGGATACATCATGGTTTGGAAATAGGTAAAAATGTGAATCGGAGTTACAGTTCTGAAAAAAAACCTCAAATGATGGAGGAGGGTTCCTGATTTAGTGCTAGAGTGTACAAACACAGTTTTGTGAAGGTCAACTTGGGCACCCCAGGAAGGGTAATCAAGTGAAAGGGTCATAGGGGATACATCATGGTTTGGAAATAGGTAAAAATGTGAATCGGAAGTACAGTTCTAAAAAACAGCTCAAATAATAGAGGAGGGTTCCTGATTTAGTGCTAGAGTGTACAAACACAGTTTTGTGCAGGTCAACTTTTGCACCCCAGGAATGGTAATCCCGTGTAAGGGTCAAAGGGGATACATCATGGTTTGGAAATAGGTAAAAATGTGAATCGGAGCTACAGCTCTGAAAACCACCTCAAATGATAGAGGAGGGTTCCTGATGGAGTGCTAGAGGGTCCAAACACAGCTTCGTGAAAGTCAACTTTGGCACCCGAGGAAGGGTAATCCCGTGAAAGGGTCATAGGGGATACATCATGGTTGGGAAATAGGTAAAAAGGTGAATCGGAGCTACAGTTCTAAAAACCAGCTCAAATGATAGATGAGGGTTCCTGATGGAGTGCAAGAGTGTACAAACACAGTTTTGTGAAGGTCAACTTGGGCACCCCAGGAAGGGTAATCAAGTGAAAGGGTCATAGGGGATACATCATGGTTTGGAAATAGGTAAAAATGTGAATCGGAAGTACAGTTCTAAAAAACAGCTCAAATAATAGAGGAGGGTTCCTGATTTAGTGCTAGAGTGTACAAACACAGTTTTGTGCAGGTCAACTTTGGCACCCCAGGAAGGGTAGTCCCGTGTAAGGGTCAAAGGGGATACATCATGGTTTGGAAATAGGTAAAAATGTGAATCGGAGCTACAGCTCTGAAAACCAGCTCAAATGATAGAGGAGGGTTCCTGATGGAGTGCTAGAGGGTCAAAACACAGTTTCGTGAAAGTCAACTTTGGAACCCGAGGAAGGGTAATCCCGTGAAAGGGTCATAGGGGATACATCATGGTTGGGAAATAGGTAAAAAGGTGAATCGGAGCTACAGTTCTAAAAACCAGCTCAAATGATAGATGAGGGTTCCTGATGGAGTGCAAGAGGGTACAAACACAATTTTCTGAAGGTCAAGTTTGGCACCCCAGGAAGGATAATCAATTGAAAGGGTAATAGTGGATACATCATGGTTTGGAAATAGGTAAAAATGTGAATCGGAGTTACAGTTCTGAAAACCACCTCAAATGATAGAGGAGGGTTCCTGATGGAGTGCTAGAGGGTCCAAACACAGCTTCGTGAAAGTCAACTTTGGCACCCGAGGAAGGGTAATCCCGTGAAAGGGTCATAGGGGATACATCATGGTTGGGAAATAGGTAAAAAGGTGAATCGGAGCTACAGTTCTAAAAACCAGCTCAAATGATAGATGAGGGTTCCTGATGGAGTGCAAGAGTGTACAAACACAGTTTTGTGAAGGTCAACTTGGGCACCCCAGGAAGGGTAATCCCGTGTAAGGGTCAAAGGGGATACATCATGGTTTGGAAACAGGTAAAAATGTGAATCGGAAGTACAGTTCTAAAAAACAGCTCAAATAATAGAGGAGGGTTCCTGATTTAGTGCTAGAGTGTACAAACACAGTTTTGTGCAGGTCAACTTTGGCACCCCAGGAAGGGTAATCCCGTGTAAGGGTCAAAGGGGATACATCATGGTTTGGAAATAGGTAAAAATGTGAATCGGAGCTACAGCTCTGAAAACCAGCTCAAATGATAGAGGAGGGTTCCTGATGGAGTGCTAGAGGGTCCAAACACAGCTTCGTGAAAGTCAACTTTGGCACCCGAGGAAGGGTAATCCCGTGAAAGGGTCATAGGGGATACATCATGGTTGGGAAATAGGTAAAAAGGTGAATCGGAGCTACAGTTCTAAAAACCAGCTCAAATGATAGATGAGGGTTCCTGATGGAGTGCAAGAGGGTACAAACACAATTTTCTGAAGGTCAACTTTGGCACCCGAGGAAGGGTAATCAATTGAAAGGGTAATAGTGGATACATCATGGTTTGGAAATAGGTAAAAATGTGAATCGGAGTTACAGTTCTGAAAAAAAACCTCAAATGATGGAGGAGGGTTCCTGATTTAGTGCTAGAGTGTACAAACACAGTTTTGTGAAGGTCAACTTGGGCACCCCAGGAAGGGTAATCAAGTGAAAGGGTCATAGGGGATACATCATGGTTTGGAAATAGGTAAAAATGTGAATCGGAAGTACAGTTCTAAAAAACAGCTCAAATAATAGAGGAGGGTTCCTGATTTAGTGCTAGAGTGTACAAACACAGTTTTGTGCAGGTCAACTTTTGCACCCCAGGAATGGTAATCCCGTGTAAGGGTCAAAGGGGATACATCATGGTTTGGAAATAGGTAAAAATGTGAATCGGAGCTACAGCTCTGAAAACCACCTCAAATGATAGAGGAGGGTTCCTGATGGAGTGCTAGAGGGTCCAAACACAGCTTCGTGAAAGTCAACTTTGGCACCCGAGGAAGGGTAATCCCGTGAAAGGGTCATAGGGGATACATCATGGTTGGGAAATAGGTAAAAAGGTGAATCGGAGCTACAGTTCTAAAAACCAGCTCAAATGATAGATGAGGGTTCCTGATGGAGTGCAAGAGTGTACAAACACAGTTTTGTGAAGGTCAACTTGGGCACCCCAGGAAGGGTAATCAAGTGAAAGGGTCATAGGGGATACATCATGGTTTGGAAATAGGTAAAAATGTGAATCGGAAGTACAGTTCTAAAAAACAGCTCAAATAATAGAGGAGGGTTCCTGATTTAGTGCTAGAGTGTACAAACACAGTTTTGTGCAGGTCAACTTTGGCACCCCAGGAAGGGTAGTCCCGTGTAAGGGTCAAAGGGGATACATCATGGTTTGGAAATAGGTAAAAATGTGAATCGGAGCTACAGCTCTGAAAACCAGCTCAAATGATAGAGGAGGGTTCCTGATGGAGTGCTAGAGGGTCAAAACACAGTTTCGTGAAAGTCAACTTTGGAACCCGAGGAAGGGTAATCCCGTGAAAGGGTCATAGGGGATACATCATGGTTGGGAAATAGGTAAAAAGGTGAATCGGAGCTACAGTTCTAAAAACCAGCTCAAATGATAGATGAGGGTTCCTGATGGAGTGCAAGAGGGTACAAACACAATTTTCTGAAGGTCAAGTTTGGCACCCCAGGAAGGATAATCAATTGAAAGGGTAATAGTGGATACATCATGGTTTGGAAATAGGTAAAAATGTGAATCGGAGTTACAGTTCTGAAAACCACCTCAAATGATAGAGGAGGGTTCCTGATGGAGTGCTAGAGGGTCCAAACACAGCTTCGTGAAAGTCAACTTTGGCACCCGAGGAAGGGTAATCCCGTGAAAGGGTCATAGGGGATACATCATGGTTGGGAAATAGGTAAAAAGGTGAATCGGAGCTACAGTTCTAAAAACCAGCTCAAATGATAGATGAGGGTTCCTGATGGAGTGCAAGAGTGTACAAACACAGTTTTGTGAAGGTCAACTTGGGCACCCCAGGAAGGGTAATCCCGTGTAAGGGTCAAAGGGGATACATCATGGTTTGGAAACAGGTAAAAATGTGAATCGGAAGTACAGTTCTAAAAAACAGCTCAAATAATAGAGGAGGGTTCCTGATTTAGTGCTAGAGTGTACAAACACAGTTTTGTGCAGGTCAACTTTGGCACCCCAGGAAGGGTAATCCCGTGTAAGGGTCAAAGGGGATACATCATGGTTTGGAAATAGGTAAAAATGTGAATCGGAGCTACAGCTCTGAAAACCAGCTCAAATGATAGAGGAGGGTTCCTGATGGAGTGCTAGAGGGTCCAAACACAGCTTCGTGAAAGTCAACTTTGGCACCCGAGGAAGGGTAATCCCGTGAAAGGGTCATAGGGGATACATCATGGTTGGGAAATAGGTAAAAAGGTGAATCGGAGCTACAGTTCTAAAAACCAGCTCAAATGATAGAGGAGGGTTCCTGATGGAGTGCAAGAGTGTACAAACACAATTTTCTGAAGGTCAAGTTTGGCACCCCAGGAAGGGTAATCAATTGAAAGGGTAATAGTGGATACATCATGGTTTGGAAATAGGTAAAAATGTGAATCGGAGTTACAGTTCTGAAAAAAAACCTCAAATGATGGAGGAGGGTTCCTGATTTAGTGCTAGAGTGTACAAACACAGTTTTGTGGAGGTCAACTTGGGCACCCCAGGAAGGGTAATCAAGTGAAAGGGTCATAGGGGATACATCATGGTTTGGAAACAGGTAAAAATGTGAATCGGAAGTACAGTTCTAAAAAACAGCTCAAATATTAGAGGAGGGTTCCTGATTTAGTGCTAGAGTGTACAAACACAGTTTTGTGCAGGTCAACTTTGGCACCCCAGGAAGGGTAATCCCGTGTAAGGGTCAAAGGGGATACATCATGGTTTGGAAATAGGTAAAAATGTGAATCGGAGCTACAGCTCTGAAAACCACCTCAAATGATAGAGGAGGGTTCCTGATGGAGTGCTAGAGGGTCCAAACACAGCTTCGTGAAAGTCAACTTTGGCACCCGAGGAAGGGTAATCCCGTGAAAGGGTCATAGGGGATACATCATGGTTGGGAAATAGGTAAAAAGGTGAATCGGAGCTACAGTTCTAAAAACCAGCTCAAATGATAGATGAGGGTTCCTGACGGAGTGCAAGAGTGTACAAACACAGTTTTGTGAAGGTCAACTTGGGCACCCCAGGAAGGGTAATCAAGTGAAAGGGTCATAGGGGATACATCATGGTTTGGAAATAGGTAAAAATGTGAATCGGAAGTACAGTTCTAAAAAACAGCTCAAATAATAGAGGAGGGTTCCTGATTTAGTGCTAGAGTGTACAAACACAGTTTTGTGCAGGTCAACTTTGGCACCCCAGGAAGGGTAATCCCGTGTAAGGGTCAAAGGGGATACATCATGGTTTGGAAATAGGTAAAAATGTGAATCGGAGCTACAGCTCTGAAAACCAGCTCAAATGATAGAGGAGGGTTCCTGATGGAGTGCTAGAGGGTCAAAACACAGTTTCGTGAAAGTCAACTTTGGAACCCGAGGAAGGGTAATCCCGTGAAAGGGTCATAGGGGATACATCATGGTTGTGAAATAGGTAAAAAGGTGAATCGGAGCTACAGTTCTAAAAACCAGCTCAAATGATAGATGAGGGTTCCTGATGGAGTGCAAGAGGGTACAAACACAATTTTCTGAAGGTCAAGTTTGGCACCCCAGGAAGGGTAATCAATTGAAAGGGTAATAGTGGATACATCATGGTTTGGAAATAGGTAAAAATGTGAATCGGAGTTACAGTTCTGAAAAAAAACCTCAAATGATGGAGGAGGGTTCCTGATTTAGTGCTAGAGTGTACAAACACAGTTTTGTGAAGGTCAACTTGGGCACCCCAGGAAGGGTAATCAAGTGAAAGGGTCATAGGGGATACATCATGGTTTGGAAACAGGTAAAAATGTGAATCGGAAGTTCAGTTCTAAAAAACAGCTCAAATAATAGAGGAGGGTTCCTGATTTAGTGCTAGAGTGTACAAACACAGTTTTGTGCAGGTCAACTTTGGCACCCCAGGAAGGGTAATCCCGTGTAAGGGTCAAAGGGGATACATCATGGTTTGGAAATAGGTAAAAATGTGAATCGGAGCTACAGCTCTGAAAACCACCTCAAATGATAGAGGAGGGTTCCTGATGGAGTGCTAGAGGGTCCAAACACAGCTTCGTGAAAGTCAACTTTGGCACCCGAGGAAGGGTAATCCCGTGAAAGGGTCATAGGGGATACATCATGGTTGGGAAATAGGTAAAAAGGTGAATCGGAGCTACAGTTCTAAAAACCAGCTCAAATGATAGATGAGGGTTCCTGATGGAGTGCAAGAGTGTACAAACACAGTTTTGTGAAGGTCAACTTGGGCACCCCAGGAAGGGTAATCAAGTGAAAGGGTCATAGGGGATAGATCATGGTTTGGAAATAGGTAAAAATGTGAATCGGAGTTACAGCTGTTAAAACCAGCTCAAATGATAGAGGAGGGTTCCTGATGAAATGCTAGAGGGTCCAAACACAGTTTCGTGAAAGTCAACTTGGGCACCCCAGGAAGGGTAACCCAGTGAAAGGGTC
This sequence comes from Haliotis asinina, assembly GCF_037392515.1. Lineage (NCBI taxonomy): Eukaryota > Metazoa > Mollusca > Gastropoda > Lepetellida > Haliotidae > Haliotis > Haliotis asinina. Next base: position 51,588,191 of record NC_090282.1, on the reverse strand, counting down.
AAAGGGGATACATCATGGTTTGGAAATAGGTAAAAATGTGAATCGGAGGTACAGTTCTAAAAAACAGCTGAAATAATAGAGGAGGGTTCCTGATTTAGTGCTAGAGTGTACAAACACGGTTTTGTGCAGATCAACTTTGGCACCCCAGGAAGGGTAATCCCGTGAAAGGGTCATAGGGGATACATCATGGTTGGGAAATAGGTAAAAATGTGAATCGGAGCTACAGTTCTGAAAACCACCTCAAATGATAGAGGAGGGTTCCTGATGGATGCTAGAGGGTCCAAACACAGTTTCGTGAAAGTCAAATTTTGCCCCCGAGGAAGGGTAATCCCGTGAAAGGGTCATAGGGGATACATCATGGTTGGGAAATAGGTAAAAAGGTGAATCGGAGCTACAGTTCTAAAAACCAGCTCAAATAATAGATGAGGGTTCCTGATGGAGTGCAAGAGTGTACAAACACAATTTTCTGAAGGACAAGTTTGGCACCCCAGGAGGGGTAATCAAGTGAAAGGGTAACAGTGGATACATCATGGTTTGGAAATAGGTAAAAATGTGAATCGGAGTTACAGCTGTTAAAACCAGCTCAAATGATAGAGGAGGGTTCCTGATGAAATGCTAGAGGGTCCAAACACAGTTTCGTGAAAGTCAACTTGGGAACCCGAGGAAGGGTAACCCCGTGAAAGGGTCAAAGGGGATACATCATGGTTTGGAAATAGGTAAAAATGTGAATCGGAGGTACAGTTCTAAAAAACAGCTGAAATAATAGAGGAGGGTTCCTGATTTAGTGCTAGAGTGTACAAACACGGTTTTGTGCAGATCAACTTTGGCACCCCAGGAAGGGTAATCCCGTGAAAGGGTCATAGGGGATACATCATGGTTTGGAAATAGGTAAAAATGTGAATCGGAGCTACAGTTCTGAAAACCACCTCAAATGATAGAGGAGGGTTCCTGATGGATGCTAGAGGGTCCAAACACAGTTTCGTGAAAGTCAAATTTTGCCCCCGAGGAAGGGTAATCCCGTGAAAGGGTCATAGGGGATACATCATGGTTGGGAAATAGGTAAAAAGGTGAATCGGAGCTACAGTTCTAAAAACCAGCTCAAATAATAGATGAGGGTTCCTGATGGAGTGCAAGAGTGTACAAACACAATTTTCTGAAGGACAAGTTTGGCACCCCAGGAGGGGTAATCAAGTGAAAGGGTAACAGTGGATACATCATGGTTTGGAAATAGGTAAAAATGTGAATCGGAGTTACAGCTGTTAAAACCAGCTCAAATGATAGAGGAGGGTTCCTGATGAAATGCTAGAGGGTCCAAACACAGTTTCGTGAAAGTCAACTTGGGAACCCGAGGAAGGGTAACCCCGTGAAAGGGTCAAAGGGGATACATCATGGTTTGGAAATAGGTAAAAATGTGAATCGGAGCTACAGTTCTAAAAAACAGCTAAAATAATAGAGGAGGGTTCCTGATGGATGCTAGAGGGTCCAAACACAGTTTCGTTAAAGTCAACTTTGGCACCCGAGGAAGCGTAATCAATTGAAAGGGTAATAGTGGATACATCATGGTTTGGAAATAGGTAAAAATGTGAATCGGAGTTACAGTTCTGAAAAAAAACCTCAAATGATGGAGGAGGGTTCCTGATTTAGTGCTAGAGTGTACAAACACAGTTTTGTGAAGGTCAACTTGGGCACCCCAGGAAGGGTAATCAAGTGAAAGGGTCATAGGGGATACATCATGGTTTGGAAATAGGTAAAAATGTGAATCGGAAGTACAGTTCTAAAAAACAGCTCAAATAATAGAGGAGGGTTCCTGATTTAGTGCTAGAGTGTACAAACACAGTTTTGTGCAGGTCAACTTTTGCACCCCAGGAATGGTAATCCCGTGTAAGGGTCAAAGGGGATACATCATGGTTTGGAAATAGGTAAAAATGTGAATCGGAGCTACAGCTCTGAAAACCACCTCAAATGATAGAGGAGGGTTCCTGATGGAGTGCTAGAGGGTCCAAACACAGCTTCGTGAAAGTCAACTTTGGCACCCGAGGAAGGGTAATCCCGTGAAAGGGTCATAGGGGATACATCATGGTTGGGAAATAGGTAAAAAGGTGAATCGGAGCTACAGTTCTAAAAACCAGCTCAAATGATAGATGAGGGTTCCTGATGGAGTGCAAGAGTGTACAAACACAGTTTTGTGAAGGTCAACTTGGGCACCCCAGGAAGGGTAATCAAGTGAAAGGGTCATAGGGGATACATCATGGTTTGGAAATAGGTAAAAATGTGAATCGGAAGTACAGTTCTAAAAAACAGCTCAAATAATAGAGGAGGGTTCCTGATTTAGTGCTAGAGTGTACAAACACAGTTTTGTGCAGGTCAACTTTGGCACCCCAGGAAGGGTAGTCCCGTGTAAGGGTCAAAGGGGATACATCATGGTTTGGAAATAGGTAAAAATGTGAATCGGAGCTACAGCTCTGAAAACCAGCTCAAATGATAGAGGAGGGTTCCTGATGGAGTGCTAGAGGGTCAAAACACAGTTTCGTGAAAGTCAACTTTGGAACCCGAGGAAGGGTAATCCCGTGAAAGGGTCATAGGGGATACATCATGGTTGGGAAATAGGTAAAAAGGTGAATCGGAGCTACAGTTCTAAAAACCAGCTCAAATGATAGATGAGGGTTCCTGATGGAGTGCAAGAGGGTACAAACACAATTTTCTGAAGGTCAAGTTTGGCACCCCAGGAAGGGTAATCAATTGAAAGGGTAATAGTGGATACATCATGGTTTGGAAATAGGTAAAAATGTGAATCGGAGTTACAGTTCTGAAAACCACCTCAAATGATAGAGGAGGGTTCCTGATGGAGTGCTAGAGGGTCCAAACACAGCTTCGTGAAAGTCAACTTTGGCACCCGAGGAAGGGTAATCCCGTGAAAGGGTCATAGGGGATACATCATGGTTGGGAAATAGGTAAAAAGGTGAATCGGAGCTACAGTTCTAAAAACCAGCTCAAATGATAGATGAGGGTTCCTGATGGAGTGCAAGAGTGTACAAACACAGTTTTGTGAAGGTCAACTTGGGCACCCCAGGAAGGGTAATCCCGTGTAAGGGTCAAAGGGGATACATCATGGTTTGGAAACAGGTAAAAATGTGAATCGGAAGTACAGTTCTAAAAAACAGCTCAAATAATAGAGGAGGGTTCCTGATTTAGTGCTAGAGTGTACAAACACAGTTTTGTGCAGGTCAACTTTGGCACCCCAGGAAGGGTAATCCCGTGTAAGGGTCAAAGGGGATACATCATGGTTTGGAAATAGGTAAAAATGTGAATCGGAGCTACAGCTCTGAAAACCAGCTCAAATGATAGAGGAGGGTTCCTGATGGAGTGCTAGAGGGTCAAAACACAGTTTCGTGAAAGTCAACTTTGGAACCCGAGGAAGGGTAATCCCGTGAAAGGGTCATAGGGGATACATCATGGTTGTGAAATAGGTAAAAAGGTGAATCGGAGCTACAGTTCTAAAAACCAGCTCAAATGATAGATGAGGGTTCCTGATGGAGTGCAAGAGGGTACAAACACAATTTTCTGAAGGTCAAGTTTGGCACCCCAGGAAGGGTAATCAATTGAAAGGGTAATAGTGGATACATCATGGTTTGGAAATAGGTAAAAATGTGAATCGGAGTTACAGTTCTGAAAAAAAACCTCAAATGATGGAGGAGGGTTCCTGATTTAGTGCTAGAGTGTACAAACACAGTTTTGTGAAGGTGAACTTGGGCACCCCAGGAAGGGTAATCAAGTGAAAGGGTCATAGGGGATACATCATGGTTTGGAAACAGGTAAAAATGTGAATCGGAAGTTCAGTTCTAAAAAACAGCTCAAATAATAGAGGAGGGTTCCTGATTTAGTGCTAGAGTGTACAAACACAGTTTTGTGCAGGTCAACTTTGGCACCCCAGGAAGGGTAATCCCGTGTAAGGGTCAAAGGGGATACATCATGGTTTGGAAATAGGTAAAAATGTGAATCGGAGCTACAGCTCTGAAAACCACCTCAAATGATAGAGGAGGGTTCCTGATGGAGTGCTAGAGGGTCCAAACACAGCTTCGTGAAAGTCAACTTTGGCACCCGAGGAAGGGTAATCCCGTGAAAGGGTCATAGGGGATACATCATGGTTGGGAAATAGGTAAAAAGGTGAATCGGAGCTACAGTTCTAAAAACCAGCTCAAATGATAGATGAGGGTTCCTGATGGAGTGCAAGAGTGTACAAACACAGTTTTGTGAAGGTCAACTTGGGCACCCCAGGAAGGGTAATCAAGTGAAAGGGTCATAGGGGATAGATCATGGTTTGGAAATAGGTAAAAATGTGAATCGGAGTTACAGCTGTTAAAACCAGCTCAAATGATAGAGGAGGGTTCCTGATGAAATGCTAGAGGGTCCAAACACAGTTTCGTGAAAGTCAACTTGGGCACCCCAGGAAGGGTAACCCAGTGAAAGGGTCAAAGGGGATACATCATGGTTTGGAAATAGGTAAAAATGTGAATCGGAGGTACAGTTCTAAAAAACAGCTGAAATAATAGAGGAGGGTTCCTGATTTAGTGCTAGAGTGTACAAACACGGTTTTGTGCAGATCAACTTTGGCACCCCAGGAAGGGTAATCCCGTGAAAGGGTCATAGGGGATACATCATGGTTGGGAAATAGGTAAAAATGTGAATCGGAGCTACAGTTCTGAAAACCACCTCAAATGATAGAGGAGGGTTCCTGATGGATGCTAGAGGGTCCAAACACAGTTTCGTGAAAGTCAAATTTTGCCCCCGAGGAAGGGTAATCCCGTGAAAGGGTCATAGGGGATACATCATGGTTGGGAAATAGGTAAAAAGGTGAATCGGAGCTACAGTTCTAAAAACCAGCTCAAATAATAGATGAGGGTTCCTGATGGAGTGCAAGAGTGTACAAACACAATTTTCTGAAGGACAAGTTTGGCACCCCAGGAGGGGTAATCAAGTGAAAGGGTAACAGTGGATACATCATGGTTTGGAAATAGGTAAAAATGTGAATCGGAGTTACAGCTGTTAAAACCAGCTCAAATGATAGAGGAGGGTTCCTGATGAAATGCTAGAGGGTCCAAACACAGTTTCGTGAAAGTCAACTTGGGAACCCGAGGAAGGGTAACCCCGTGAAAGGGTCAAAGGGGATACATCATGGTTTGGAAATAGGTAAAAATGTGAATCGGAGGTACAGTTCTAAAAAACAGCTGAAATAATAGAGGAGGGTTCCTGATTTAGTGCTAGAGTGTACAAACACGGTTTTGTGCAGATCAACTTTGGCACCCCAGGAAGGGTAATCCCGTGAAAGGGTCATAGGGGATACATCATGGTTTGGAAATAGGTAAAAATGTGAATCGGAGCTACAGTTCTGAAAACCACCTCAAATGATAGAGGAGGGTTCCTGATGGATGCTAGAGGGTCCAAACACAGTTTCGTGAAAGTCAAATTTTGCCCCCGAGGAAGGGTAATCCCGTGAAAGGGTCATAGGGGATACATCATGGTTGGGAAATAGGTAAAAAGGTGAATCGGAGCTACAGTTCTAAAAACCAGCTCAAATAATAGATGAGGGTTCCTGATGGAGTGCAAGAGTGTACAAACACAATTTTCTGAAGGACAAGTTTGGCACCCCAGGAGGGGTAATCAAGTGAAAGGGTAACAGTGGATACATCATGGTTTGGAAATAGGTAAAAATGTGAATCGGAGTTACAGCTGTTAAAACCAGCTCAAATGATAGAGGAGGGTTCCTGATGAAATGCTAGAGGGTCCAAACACAGTTTCGTGAAAGTCAACTTGGGAACCCGAGGAAGGGTAACCCCGTGAAAGGGTCAAAGGGGATACATCATGGTTTGGAAATAGGTAAAAATGTGAATCGGAGCTACAGTTCTAAAAAACAGCTAAAATAATAGAGGAGGGTTCCTGATGGATGCTAGAGGGTCCAAACACAGTTTCGTTAAAGTCAACTTTGGCACCCGAGGAAGCGTAATCCCGTGAAAGGGTCATAGGGGATACATCATGGTTTGGAAATAGGTAAAAAGGTGAATCGGAGTTACAGCTCTTAAAACCAGCTCGAATGATAGAGGAGGGTTCCTGATGAAATACTAGAGGGTCCAAACACAGTTTCGTGAAAGTCAATTTGGGTACCCCAGGAAGGGTAATCCCGTGAAAGGGTCAAAGGGGATACATCATGGTTTGGAAATATGTAAAAATGTGAATCGGAGGTACAGTTCTAAAAAACAGCTCAAATAATAGAGCAGGGTTCCTGATTTAGTGCTAGAGTGTACAAACACAGTTTTGTGCAGGTCAAATTTGGCACCCCAGGAAGGGTAATCCCGTGAAAGGGTCATAGGGGATACATCATGGTTTGGAAATAGGTAAAAATGTGAATCGGAGTTACAGTTCTGAAAACCACCTCAAATGATAGAGGAGGGTTCCTGATGGAGTGCTAGAGGGTCCAAACACAGCTTCGTGAAAGTCAACTTTGGCACCCGAGGAAGGGTAATCCCGTGAAAGGGTCATAGGGGATACATCATGGTTGGGAAATAGGTAAAAAGGTGAATCGGAGCTACAGTTCTAAAAACCAGCTCAAATGATAGATGAGGGTTCCTGATGGAGTGCAAGAGTGTACAAACACAGTTTTGTGAAGGTCAACTTGGGCACCCCAGGAAGGGTAATCCCGTGTAAGGGTCAAAGGGGATACATCATGGTTTGGAAACAGGTAAAAATGTGAATCGGAAGTACAGTTCTAAAAAACAGCTCAAATAATAGAGGAGGGTTCCTGATTTAGTGCTAGAGTGTACAAACACAGTTTTGTGCAGGTCAACTTTGGCACCCCAGGAAGGGTAATCCCGTGTAAGGGTCAAAGGGGATACATCATGGTTTGGAAATAGGTAAAAATGTGAATCGGAGCTACAGCTCTGAAAACCAGCTCAAATGATAGAGGAGGGTTCCTGATGGAGTGCTAGAGGGTCCAAACACAGCTTCGTGAAAGTCAACTTTGGCACCCGAGGAAGGGTAATCCCGTGAAAGGGTCATAGGGGATACATCATGGTTGGGAAATAGGTAAAAAGGTGAATCGGAGCTACAGTTCTAAAAACCAGCTCAAATGATAGAGGAGGGTTCCTGATGGAGTGCAAGAGTGTACAAACACAATTTTCTGAAGGTCAAGTTTGGCACCCCAGGAAGGGTAATCAATTGAAAGGGTAATAGTGGATACATCATGGTTTGGAAATAGGTAAAAATGTGAATCGGAGTTACAGTTCTGAAAAAAAACCTCAAATGATGGAGGAGGGTTCCTGATTTAGTGCTAGAGTGTACAAACACAGTTTTGTGGAGGTCAACTTGGGCACCCCAGGAAGGGTAATCAAGTGAAAGGGTCATAGGGGATACATCATGGTTTGGAAACAGGTAAAAATGTGAATCGGAAGTACAGTTCTAAAAAACAGCTCAAATATTAGAGGAGGGTTCCTGATTTAGTGCTAGAGTGTACAAACACAGTTTTGTGCAGGTCAACTTTGGCACCCCAGGAAGGGTAATCCCGTGTAAGGGTCAAAGGGGATACATCATGGTTTGGAAATAGGTAAAAATGTGAATCGGAGCTACAGCTCTGAAAACCACCTCAAATGATAGAGGAGGGTTCCTGATGGAGTGCTAGAGGGTCCAAACACAGCTTCGTGAAAGTCAACTTTGGCACCCGAGGAAGGGTAATCCCGTGAAAGGGTCATAGGGGATACATCATGGTTGGGAAATAGGTAAAAAGGTGAATCGGAGCTACAGTTCTAAAAACCAGCTCAAATGATAGATGAGGGTTCCTGACGGAGTGCAAGAGTGTACAAACACAGTTTTGTGAAGGTCAACTTGGGCACCCCAGGAAGGGTAATCAAGTGAAAGGGTCATAGGGGATACATCATGGTTTGGAAATAGGTAAAAATGTGAATCGGAAGTACAGTTCTAAAAAACAGCTCAAATAATAGAGGAGGGTTCCTGATTTAGTGCTAGAGTGTACAAACACAGTTTTGTGCAGGTCAACTTTGGCACCCCAGGAAGGGTAATCCCGTGTAAGGGTCAAAGGGGATACATCATGGTTTGGAAATAGGTAAAAATGTGAATCGGAGCTACAGCTCTGAAAACCAGCTCAAATGATAGAGGAGGGTTCCTGATGGAGTGCTAGAGGGTCAAAACACAGTTTCGTGAAAGTCAACTTTGGAACCCGAGGAAGGGTAATCCCGTGAAAGGGTCATAGGGGATACATCATGGTTGTGAAATAGGTAAAAAGGTGAATCGGAGCTACAGTTCTAAAAACCAGCTCAAATGATAGATGAGGGTTCCTGATGGAGTGCAAGAGGGTACAAACACAATTTTCTGAAGGTCAAGTTTGGCACCCCAGGAAGGGTAATCAATTGAAAGGGTAATAGTGGATACATCATGGTTTGGAAATAGGTAAAAATGTGAATCGGAGTTACAGTTCTGAAAAAAAACCTCAAATGATGGAGGAGGGTTCCTGATTTAGTGCTAGAGTGTACAAACACAGTTTTGTGAAGGTCAACTTGGGCACCCCAGGAAGGGTAATCAAGTGAAAGGGTCATAGGGGATACATCATGGTTTGGAAACAGGTAAAAATGTGAATCGGAAGTTCAGTTCTAAAAAACAGCTCAAATAATAGAGGAGGGTTCCTGATTTAGTGCTAGAGTGTACAAACACAGTTTTGTGCAGGTCAACTTTGGCACCCCAGGAAGGGTAATCCCGTGTAAGGGTCAAAGGGGATACATCATGGTTTGGAAATAGGTAAAAATGTGAATCGGAGCTACAGCTCTGAAAACCACCTCAAATGATAGAGGAGGGTTCCTGATGGAGTGCTAGAGGGTCCAAACACAGCTTCGTGAAAGTCAACTTTGGCACCCGAGGAAGGGTAATCCCGTGAAAGGGTCATAGGGGATACATCATGGTTGGGAAATAGGTAAAAAGGTGAATCGGAGCTACAGTTCTAAAAACCAGCTCAAATGATAGATGAGGGTTCCTGATGGAGTGCAAGAGTGTACAAACACAGTTTTGTGAAGGTCAACTTGGGCACCCCAGGAAGGGTAATCAAGTGAAAGGGTCATAGGGGATAGATCATGGTTTGGAAATAGGTAAAAATGTGAATCGGAAGTACAGTTCTAAAAAACAGCTCAAATAATAGAGGAGGGTTCCTGATTTAGTGCTAGAGTGTACAAACACAGTTTTGTGCAGGTCAACTTTGGCACCCCAGGAAGGGTAATCCCGTGTAAGGGTCAAAGGGGATACATCATGGTTTGGAAATAGGTAAAAATGTGAATCGGAGCTACAGCTCTGAAAACCAGCTCAAATGATAGAGGAGGGTTCCTGATGGAGTGCTAGAGGGTCAAAACACAGTTTCGTGAAAGTCAACTTTGGAACCCGAGGAAGGGTAATCCCGTGAAAGGGTCATAGGGGATACATCATGGTTGGGAAATAGGTAAAAAGGTGAATCGGAGCTACAGTTCTAAAAACCAGCTCAAATGATAGATGAGGGTTCCTGATGGAGTGCAAGAGGGTACAAACACAATTTTCTGAAGGTCAAGTTTGGCACCCGAGGAAGGGTAATCAATTGAAAGGGTAATAGTGGATACATCATGGTTTGGAAATAGGTAAAAATGTGAATCGGAGCTACAGTTCTGAAAAAAAACCTCAAATGATGGAGGAGGGTTCCTGATTTAGTGCTAGAGTGTACAAACACAGTTTTGTGCAGGTCAACTTTGGCACCCCAGGAAGTGTAATCCCGTGTAAGGGTCAAAGGGGATACATCATGGTTTGGAAATAGGTAAAAATGTGAATCGGAGCTACAGTTCTAAAAAACAGCTCAAATAATAGAGGAGGGTTCCTGATTTAGTGCTAGAGTGTACAAACACAGTTTTGTGCAGGTCAACTTTGGCACCCCAGGAAGGGTAATCCCGTGTAAGGGTCAAAGGGGATACATCATGGTTTGGAAATAGGTAAAAATGTGAATCGGAGCTACAGTTCTAAAAACCAGCTCAAATGATAGATGAGGGTTCCTGATGGAGTGCAAGAGGGTACAAACACAATTTTCTGAAGGTCAAGTTTGGCACCCGAGGAAGGGTAATCAATTGAAAGGGTAATAGTGGATACATCATGGTTTGGAAATAGGTAAAAATGTGAATCGGAGCTACAGTTCTGAAAAAAAACCTCAAATGATGGAGGAGGGTTCCTGATTTAGTGCTAGAGTGTACAAACACAGTTTTGTGAAGGTCAACTTGGGCACCCCAGGAAGGGTAATCCCGTGTAAGGGTCAAAGGGGATACATCATGGTTTGGAAACAGGTAAAAATGTGAATCGGAGCTACAGTTCTAAAAAACAGCTCAAATAATAGAGGAGGGTTCCTGATTTAGTGCTAGAGTGTACAAACACAGTTTTGTGCAGGTCAACTTTGGCACCCCAGGAAGGGTAATCCCGTGTAAGGGTCAAAGGGGATACATCATGGTTTGGAAATAGGTAAAAATGTGAATCGGAGCTACAGCTCTGAAAACCACCTCAAATGATAGAGGAGGGTTCCTGATGGAGTGCTAGAGGGTCCAAACACAGCTTCGTGAAAGTCAACTTTGGCACCCGAGGAAGGGTAATCCCGTGAAAGGGTCATAGGGGATACATCATGGTTGGGAAATAGGTAAAAAGGTGAATCGGAGCTACAGTTCTAAAAACCAGCTCAAATGATAGATGAGGGTTCCTGATGGAGTGCAAGAGTGTACAAACACAATTTTCTGAAGGTCAAGTTTGGCACCCCAGGAAGGGTAATCAATTGAAAGGGTAATAGTGGATACATCATGGTTTGGAAATAGGTAAAAATGTGAATCGGAGTTACAGTTCTGAAAAAAAACCTCAAATGATGGAGGAGGGTTCCTGATTTAGTGCTAGAATGTACAAACACAGTTTTGTGAAGGTCAACTTGGGCACCCCAGGAAGGGTAATCAAGTGAAAGGGTCATAGGGGATACATCATGGTTTGGAAACAGGTAAAAATGTGAATCGGAAGTACAGTTCTAAAAAACAGCTCAAACAATAGAGGAGGGTTCCTGATTTAGTGCTAGAGTGTACAAACACAGTTTTGTGCAGGTCAACTTTGGCACCCCAGGAAGGGTAATACCGTGTAAGGGTCAAAGGGGATACATCATGGTTTGGAAATAGGTAAAAATGTGAATCGGAGCTAAAGCTCTGAAAACCACCTCAAATGATAGAGGAGGGTTCCTGATGGAGTGCTAGAGGGTCCAAACACAGCTTCGTGAAAGTCAACTTTGGCACCCGAGGAAGGGTAATCCCGTGAAAGGGTCATAGGGGATACATCATGGTTGGGAAATAGGTAAAAAGGTGAATCGGAGCTACAGTTCTGAAAACCAGCTCAAATGATAGATGAGGGTTCCCGATGGAGTGCAAGAGTGTACAAACACAATTTTCTGAAGGTCAAGTTTGGCACCCCAGGAAGGGTAATCAAGTGAAAGGGTAATAGTGGATACATCATGGTTTGGAAATAGGTAAAAATGTGAATCGAAGTTACAGTTCTGAAAAAAACCTCAAATGATAGAGGAGGGTTCCTGACGGAGTGCTAGAGGGTCCAAACACAGTTTCGTGAAAGTCAACTTGGGCACCCCAGGAAGGGTAACCAAGTGAAAGGGTCAAAGAGGATACATCATGGTTTGGAAATAGGTAAAAATGTGAATCGGAGCTACAGTTCTAAAAAACAGCTTAAATAATAGAGGAGGGTTCATGATTTAGTGCTAGAGTGTACAAACACAGTTTTGTGCAGATCAACTTTGGCACCCCAGGAAGGGTAATCCCGTGAAAGGGTCAAAGGGGATACATCATGGTTGGGAAATAGGTAAAAAGGTGAATCGGAGCTACAGTTCTAAAAACCAGCTCAAATGATAGATGAGGGATCCTGATGGAGTGCTAGAGTGTACAAACACAGTTTTGTGAAGGTCAACTTTGGCACCCCAGGAAGGGTAAACCTGTGAAAGGGTCATAGTGTATACATCATGGTTTGGAAATAGGTAAAAATGTGAATCGGAGTTACAGTTCTGAAAACCAGCTCAAATGATAGAGGAGGGTTCCTGATGGAGTGCTAGAGGGTCAAAACAAAGTTTCGTGAAAGTCAACTTTGGCACCCCAGGAAGGGTAATCCCGTGAAAGGGTCCTAGGGGATACATCATGGTTGGGAAATAGGTAAAAAGGTGAATCGGAGCTACAGTTCTAAAAACCAGCTCAAATAATAGATGAGGGTTCCTGATGGAGTGCAAGAGGGTACAAACACAATTCTCTGAAGGTCAAGTTTGGCACCCCAGGAAGGGTAATCAAGTGAAAGGGTAATAGTGGATACATCATGGTTTGGAAATAGGTAAAAATGTGAATCGGAGTTACAGCTCTTAAATCCAGCTCAAATGATAGAGGAGGGTTCCTGATGGAGTGCTAGAGGGTCAAAACACAGTTTCGTGAAAGTCAACTTTGGCACCCCAGGAAGGGTAATCCCGTGAAAGGGTCAAAGGGGATACATCATGGTTGTGAAATAGGTAAAAATGTGAATCGGAGCTACAGTTCCAAAAAGCAGCTCAAATAATAGAGGAGGGTTCCTGATTTAGTGCTAGAGTGTACAAACACAGTTTTGTGCAGGTCAACTTTGGCACCCCAGGAAGGGTAATCCCGTGAAAGGGTCATAGTGTATACATCATGGTTTGGAAATAGGTAAAAATGTGAATTGGAGCTACAGTTCTGAAAACCACCTCAAATGATAGAGGAGGGTTCCTGATGGAGTGCTAGAGGGTCAAAACACAGTTTCGTGAAAGTCAACTTTGGCACCCGAGGAAGGGTAATCCCGTGAAAGGGTCATAGGGGATACATCATGGTTTGGAAATAGGTGAAAAGGTGAATCGGAGCTACAGTTCTAAAAACCAGCTCAAATGATAGAGGAGGGTTCCTGATGGAGTGCAAGAGGGTACAAACACAATTTTCTGAAGGTCGACTTTGGCACCCGAGGAAGGGTAATCAATTGAAAGGGTAATAGTGGATACATCATGGTTTGGAAATAGGTAAAAATGTGAATCGGAGTTACAGTTCTGAAAAAAAACCTCAAATGATGGAGGAGGGTTCCTGATTTAGTGCTAGAGTGTACAAACACAGTTTTGTGGAGGTCAACTTGGGCACCCCAGGAAGGGTAATCAAGTGAAAGGGTAATAGTGGATACATCATGGTTTGGAAATAGGTAAAAATGTGAATCGGAAGTACAGTTCTAAAAAACAGCTCAAATAATAGAGGAGGGTTCCTGATTTAGTGCTAGAGTGTACAAACACAGTTTTGTGCAGGTCAACTTTGGCACCCCAGAAAGGGTAATCCCGTGAAAGGGTCAAAGGGGATACATCATGGTTTGGAAATAGGTAAAAATGTGAATCGGAGCTACAGCTCTGACAACCACCTCAAATGATAGAGGAGGGTTCCTGATGGAGTGCTAGAGGGTCCAAACACAGCTTCGTGAAAGTCAACTTTGGCACCCGAGGAAGGGTAATCCCGTGAAAGGGTCATAGGGGATACATCATGGTTGGGAAATAGGTAAAAAGGTGAATCGGAGCTACAGTTCTGAAAACCAGCTCAAATGATAGAGGAGGGTTCCTGATGGAGTGCTAGAGGGTCAAAACACAGTTTCGTGAAAGTCAACTTTGGCACCCGAGGAAGGGTAATCCCGTGAAAGGGTCATAGGGGATACATCATGGTTGGGAAATAGGTAAAAAGGTGAATCGGAGCTACAGTTCTAAAAACCAGCTCAAATAATAGATGAGGGTTCCTGATGGAGTGCAAGAGGGTACAAACACAATTTTCTGAAGGTCAACTTTGGCACCCCAGGAAGGGTAATCAAGTGAAAGGGTCATAGTGGATACATCATGGTTTGGAAATAGGTAAAAATGTGAATCGGAGTTACAGCTCTTAAAACCAGCTCAAATGATGGAGGAGGGTTCCTGATGGAGTGCTAGAGGGTCCAAACACAGTTTCGTGAAAGTCAACTTGGGCACCCCAGGAAGGGTAATCCCGTGAAACGGTCAAAGGGGATACATCATGGTTTGGAAATAGGTAAAAATGTGAATCGGAGCTACAGTTCTAAAAACCAGCTCAAATAATAGAGGAGGGTTCCTGATTTAGTGCTAGAGTGTACAAACACAGTTTTGTGCGGGTCAACTTTGGCACCTTAGGAAGGGTAATCCCGTGAAAGGGTCAAAGGGGATACATCATGGTTTGGAAATAGGTAGAAATGTGAATCGGAGCTACAGTTCTGAAAACCACCTCAAATGATAGAGGAGGGTTCCTGATGGAGTGCTAGAGGGTCAAAACATAGTTTTGTGAAAGTCAACTTTGGCACCCGAGGAAGGGTAATCCCGTGAAAGGGTCATAGGGGATACATCATGGTTGGGAAATAGGTAAAAAGGTGAATCGGAGCTACAGCTCTTAAAACCAGCTCAAATGATAGAGGAGGGTTCCTGATTTAGTGCTAGAGTGTACAAACACAGTTTTATGCAGGTGAACTTTGGCACCCCAGGAAGGGTAATCCCGTGAAAGGGTCAAAGGGGATACATCATGGTTTGGAAATAGGTAAAAATGTGAATCGGAGCTACAGTTCTGAAAACCAGCTCAAATGATAGAGGAGGGTTCCTGATGGAGTGCTAGAGGGTCAAAACACAGTTTCGTGAAAGTCAACTTTGGCACCCGAGGAAGGGTAATCCCGTGAAAGGGTCATAGGGGATACATCATGGTTGGGAAATAGGTAAAAAGGTGAATCGGAGCTACAGTTCTAAAAACCAGCTCAAATAATAGATGAGGGTTCCTGATGGAGTGCAAGAGGGTACAAACACAATTTTCTGAAGGTCAACTTTGGCACCCCAGGAAGGGTAATCAAGTGAAAGGGTCATAGTGGATACATCATGGTTTGGAAATAGGTAAAAATGTGAATCGGAGTTACAGCTCTTAAAACCAGCTCAAATGATGGAGGAGGGTTCCTGATGGAGTGCTAGAGGGTCCAAACACAGTTTCGTGAAAGTCAACTTGGGCACCCCAGGAAGGGTAATCCCGTGAAACGGTCAAAGGGGATACATCATGGTTTGGAAATAGGTAAAAATGTGAATCGGAGCTACAGTTCTAAAAACCAGCTCAAATAATAGAGGAGGGTTCCTGATTTAGTGCTAGAGTGTACAAACACAGTTTTGTGCAGGTCAACTTTGGCACCCCAGGAAGAGTAATCCCGTGAAAGGGTCATAGTGTATACATCATGGTTTGGAAATAGGTAAAAATGTGAATCGGAGCTACAGTTCTGAAAACCACCTCAAATGATAGAGGAGGGTTCCTGATGGAGTGCTAGAGGGTCAAAACACAGTTTCGTGAAAGTCAACTTTGGCACCCGAGGAAGGGTAATCCCGTGAAAGGGTCATAGGGGATACATCATGGTTGGGAAATAGGTAAAAAGGTGAATCGGAGCTACAGTTCTAAAAACCAGCTCAAATGATAGATGAGGGTTCCTGATGGAGTGCTAGAGTGTACAAACACAGTTTTGTGCAGATCAACTTTGGCACCCCAGGAAGGGTATACCTGTGAAAGGGTCATAGTGTATATATCATGGTTTGGAAATAGGTAAAAATGTGAATCGGAGCTATAGTTCTGAAAACCAGCTCAAATGATAGAGGAGGGTTCCTGATGGAGTGCTAGAGGGTCAAAACAAAGTTTCGTGAAAGTCAACTTTGGCACCCCAGGAAGAGCACTCCCGTGAAAGGGTCATAGGGGATACATGATGGTTGGGAAATAGGTGAAAAGGTGAATCGGAGCTACAGCTCTGAAAACCAGCTCAAATGATAGAGGAGGGTTCCTGATTTAGTGCTAGAGGGTCAAAACATAGTTTCGTGCGGGTCAACTTTGGCACCCCAGGAAGGGTAATCCCGTGAAAGGGTCAAAGGGGATACATCATGGTTTGGAAATAGGTAAAAATGTGAATCGGAGCTACAGTTCTGAAAACCAGCTCAAATGATAGAGGAGGGTTCCTGATGGAGTGCTAGAGGGTCAAAACACAGTTTCGTGAAAGTCAACTTTGGCACCCGAGGAAGGGTAATCCCGTGAAAGGGTCATAGGGGATACATCATGGTTGGGAAATAGGTAAAAAGGTGAATCGGAGCTACAGTTCTAAAAACCAGCTCAAATAATAGATGAGGGTTCCTGATGGAGTGCAAGAGGGTACAAACACAATTTTCTGAAGGTCAACTTTGGCACCCCAGGAAGGGTAATCAAGTGAAAGGGTCATAGTGGATACATCATGGTTTGGAAATAGGTAAAAATGTGAATCGGAGTTACAGCTCTTAAAACCAGCTCAAATGATGGAGGAGGGTTCCTGATGGAGTGCTAGAAGGTCCAAACACAGTTTCGTGAAAGTCAACTTGGGCACCCCAGGAAGGGTAATCCCGTGAAACGGTCAAAGGGGATACATCATGGTTTGGAAATAGGTAAAAATGTGAATCGGAGCTACAGTTCTGAAAACCAGCTCAAATGATAGAGGAGGGTTCCTGATGGAGTGCTAGAGGGTCAAAACACAGTTTCGTGAAAGTCAACTTTGGCACCCGAGGAAGGGTAATCCCGTGAAAGGGTCATAGGGGATACATCATGGTTGGGAAATAGGTAAAAAGGTGAATCGGAGCTACAGTTCTAAAAACCAGCTCAAATAATAGATGAGGGTTCCTGATGGAGTGCAAGAGGGTACAAACACAATTTTCTGAAGGTCAACTTTGGCACCCCAGGAAGGGTAATCAAGTGAAAGGGTCATAGTGGATACATCATGGTTTGGAAATAGGTAAAAATGTGAATCGGAGTTACAGCTCTTAAAACCAGCTCAAATGATGGAGGAGGGTTCCTGATGGAGTGCTAGAGGGTCCAAACACAGTTTCGTGAAAGTCAACTTGGGCACCCCAGGAAGGGTAATCCCGTGAAACGGTCAAAGGGGATACATCATGGTTTGGAAATAGGTAAAAATGTGAATCGGAGCTACAGTTCTAAAAACCAGCTCAAATAATAGAGGAGGGTTCCTGATTTAGTGCTAGAGTGTACAAACACAGTTTTGTGCAGGTCAACTTTGGCACCCCAGGAAGAGTAATCCCGTGAAAGGGTCATAGTGTATACATCATGGTTTGGAAATAGGTAAAAATGTGAATCGGAGCTACAGTTCTGAAAACCACCTCAAATGATAGAGGAGGGTTCCTGATGGAGTGCTAGAGGGTCAAAACACAGTTTCGTGAAAGTCAACTTTGGCACCCGAGGAAGGGTAATCCCGTGAAAGGGTCATAGGGGATACATCATGGTTGGGAAATAGGTAAAAAGGTGAATCGGAGCTACAGTTCTAAAAACCAGCTCAAATGATAGATGAGGGTTCCTGATGGAGTGCTAGAGTGTACAAACACAGTTTTGTGCAGATCAACTTTGGCACCCCAGGAAGGGTATACCTGTGAAAGGGTCATAGTGTATATATCATGGTTTGGAAATAGGTAAAAATGTGAATCGGAGCTATAGTTCTGAAAACCAGCTCAAATGATAGAGGAGGGTTCCTGATGGAGTGCTAGAGGGTCAAAACAAAGTTTCGTGAAAGTCAACTTTGGCACCCCAGGAAGAGCACTCCCGTGAAAGGGTCATAGGGGATACATGATGGTTGGGAAATAGGTGAAAAGGTGAATCGGAGCTACAGCTCTGAAAACCAGCTCAAATGATAGAGGAGGGTTCCTGATTTAGTGCTAGAGGGTCAAAACATAGTTTCGTGCGGGTCAACTTTGGCACCCCAGGAAGGGTAATCCCGTGAAAGGGTCAAAGGGGATACATCATGGTTTGGAAATAGGTAAAAATGTGAATCGGAGCTACAGTTCTGAAAACCAGCTCAAATGATAGAGGAGGGTTCCTGATGGAGTGCTAGAGGGTCAAAACACAGTTTCGTGAAAGTCAACTTTGGCACCCGAGGAAGGGTAATCCCGTGAAAGGGTCATAGGGGATACATCATGGTTGGGAAATAGGTAAAAAGGTGAATCGGAGCTACAGTTCTAAAAACCAGCTCAAATAATAGATGAGGGTTCCTGATGGAGTGCAAGAGGGTACAAACACAATTTTCTGAAGGTCAACTTTGGCACCCCAGGAAGGGTAATCAAGTGAAAGGGTCATAGTGGATACATCATGGTTTGGAAATAGGTAAAAATGTGAATCGGAGTTACAGCTCTTAAAACCAGCTCAAATGATGGAGGAGGGTTCCTGATGGAGTGCTAGAAGGTCCAAACACAGTTTCGTGAAAGTCAACTTGGGCACCCCAGGAAGGGTAATCCCGTGAAACGGTCAAAGGGGATACATCATGGTTTGGAAATAGGTAAAAATGTGAATCGGAGCTACAGTTCTAAAAACCAGCTCAAATAATAGAGGAGGGTTCCTGATTTAGTGCTAGCGTGTACAAACACAGTTTTCTGCAGGTCAACTTTGGCACCCCAGGAAGAGTAATCCCGTGAAAGGGTCATAGTGTATACATCATGGTTTGGAAATAGGTAAAAATGTGAATCGGAGCTACAGTTCTGAAAACCACCTCAAATGATAGAGGAGGGTTCCTGATGGAGTGCTAGAGGGTCAAAACACAGTTTCGTGAAAGTCAACTTTGGCACCCGAGGAAGGGTAATCCCGTGAAAGGGTCATAGGGGATACATCATGGTTGGGAAATAGGTAAAAAGGTGAATCGGAGCTACAGTTCTAAAAACCAGCTCAAATGATAGATGAGGGTTCCTGATGGAGTGCTAGAGTGTACAAACACAGTTTTGTGCAGATCAACTTTGGCACCCCAGGAAGGGTATACCTGTGAAAGGGTCATAGTGTATATATCATGGTTTGGAAATAGGTAAAAATGTGAATCGGAGGTATAGTTCTGAAAACCAGCTCAAATGATAGAGGAGGGTTCCTGATGGAGTGCTAGAGGGTCAAAACAAAGTTTCGTGAAAGTCAACTTTGGCACCCCAGGAAGAGCACTCCCGTGAAAGGGTCATAGGGGATACATGATGGTTGGGAAATAGGTGAAAAGGTGAATCGGAGCTACAGCTCTGAAAACCAGCTCAAATGATAGAGGAGGGTTCCTGATTTAGTGCTAGAGGGTCAAAACATAGTTTCGTGCGGGTCAACTTTGGCACCCCAGGAAGGGTAATCCCGTGAAAGGGTCAAAGGGGATACATCATGGTTTGGAAATAGGTAAAAATGTGAATCGGAGCTACAGTTCTGAAAACCAGCTCAAATGATAGAGGAGGGTTCCTGATGGAGTGCTAGAGGGTCAAAACACAGTTTCGTGAAAGTCAACTTTGGCACCCGAGGAAGGGTAATCCCGTGAAAGGGTCATAGGGGATACATCATGGTTGGGAAATAGGTAAAAAGGTGAATTGGAGCTACAGTTGTAAAAACAAGCTCACATAATAGATGAGGGTTCCTGATGGAGTGCAAGAGGGTACAAACACAATTTTCTGAAGGTCAAGTTTGGCACCCCAGGAAGGGTAATCAAGTGAAAGGGTAATAGTGGATACATCATGGTTTGGAAATAGGTAAAAATTTGAATCGGAGTTACAGCTCATAAAACCAGCTCAAATGATAGAGGAGGGTTCCTGATGGAGTGCTAGAGGGTCCAAGCACAGTTTCGTGAAAGTCAACTTGGGCACCCCAGGAAGGGTAATCCCGTGAAAGGGTCAAAGGGGATACATCATGGTTTGGAAATAGGTAGAAATGTGAATCGGAGCTACAGTTCTAAAAAACAGCTCAAATAATAGAGGAGGGTTCCTGATTTAGTGCTAGAGTGTACAAACACAGTTTTGTGCAGGTCAACTTTGGCACCCCAGGAAGGGTAATCCCGTGAAAGGGTCGAAGGGGATACATCATGGTTGGGAAATAGGTAAAAAGGTGAATCGGAGCTACAGTTCTAAAAACCAGCTCAAATGATAGATGAGGGTTCCTGATGGAGTGCAAGAGTGTACAAACACAATTTTCTGAAGGTCAAGTTTGGCACCCCAGGAGGGGTAATCAAGTGAAAGGGTAATAGTGGATACATCATGGTTTGGAAATAGGTAAAAATGTGAATCGGAGATACAGTTCTGAAAAAAACCTCAAATGATAGAGGAGGGTTCCTGACGGAGTGCTAGAGGGTCCAAACACAGTTTCGTGAAAGTCAACTTGGGCACCCCAGGAAGGGTAACCCAGTGAAAGGGTCATAGGGGATACATCATGGTTTGGAAACAGGTAAAAATGTGAATCGGAAGTACAGTTCTAAAAAACAGCTCAAATAATAGAGGAGGGTTCCTGATTTAGTGCTAGAGTGTACAAACACAGTTTTGTGAAGGTCAACTTGGGCACCCCAGGAAGGGTAATCAAGTGAAAGGGTCATAGGGGATACATCATGGTTTGGAAACAGGTAAAAATGTGAATCGGAAGTACAGTTCTAAAAAACAGCTCAAATAATAGAGGAGGGTTCCTGATTTAGTGCTAGAGTGTACAAACACAGTTTTGTGCAGGTCAACTTTGGCACCCCAGGAAGGGTAATCCCGTGTAAGGGTCAAAGGGGATACATCATGGTTTGGAAATAGGTAAAAATGTGAATCGGAGCTACAGCTCTGAAAACCACCTCAAATGATAGAGGAGGGTTCCTGATGGAGTGCTAGAGGGTCCAAACACAGTTTCGTGAAAGTCAACTTTGGCACCCGAGGAAGGGTAATCCCGTGAAAGGGTCATAGGGGATACATCATGGTTGGGAAATAGGTAAAAAGGTGAATCGGAGCTACAGTTCTAAAAACCAGCTCAAATGATAGAGGAGGGTTCCTGATGGAGTGCAAGAGTGTACAAACACAATTTTCTGAAGGTCAAGTTTGGCACCCCAGGAAGGGTAATCAATTGAAAGGGTAATAGTGGATACATCATGGTTTGGAAATAGGTAAAAATGTGAATCGGAGTTACAGTTCTGAAAAAAAACCTCAAATGATGGAGGAGGGTTCCTGATTTAGTGCTAGAATGTACAAACACAGTTTTGTGAAGGTCAACTTGGGCACCCCAGGAAGGGTAATCAAGTGAAAGGGTCATAGGGGATACATCATGGTTTGGAAACAGGTAAAAATGTGAATCGGAAGTACAGTTCTAAAAAACAGCTCAAACAATAGAGGAGGGTTCCTGATTTAGTGCTAGAGTGTACAAACACAGTTTTGTGCAGGTCAACTTTGGCACCCCAGGAAGGGTAATCCCGTGTAAGGGTCAAAGGGGATACATCATGGTTTGGAAATAGGTAAAAATGTGAATCGGAGCTAAAGCTCTGAAAACCACCTCAAATGATAGAGGAGGGTTCCTGATGGAGTGCTAGAGGGTCCAAACACAGCTTCGTGAAAGTCAACTTTGGCACCCGAGGAAGGGTAATCCCGTGAAAGGGTCATAGGGGATACATCATGGTTGGGAAATAGGTAAAAAGGTGAATCGGAGCTACAGTTCTAAAAACCAGCTCAAATGATAGATGAGGGTTCCTGATGGAGTGCAAGAGTGTACAAACACAATTTTCTGAAGGTCAAGTTTGGCACCCCAGGAAGGGTAATCAAGTGAAAGGGTAATAGTGGATACATCATGGTTTGGAAATAGGTAAAAATGTGAATCGAAGTTACAGTTCTGAAAAAAACCTCAAATGATAGAGGAGGGTTCCTGACGGAGTGCTAGAGGGTCCAAACACAGTTTCGTGAAAGTCAACTTGGGCACCCCAGGAAGGGTAACCAAGTGAAAGGGTCATAGAGGATACATCATGGTTTGGAAATAGGTAAAAATGTGAATCGGAGCTACAGTTCTAAAAAACAGCTTAAATAATAGAGGAGGGTTCATGATTTAGTGCTAGAGTGTACAAACACAGTTTTGTGCAGATCAACTTTGGCACCCCAGGAAGGGTAATCCCGTGAAAGGGTCAAAGGGGATACATCATGGTTGGGAAATAGGTAAAAAGGTGAATCGGAGCTACAGTTCTAAAAACCAGCTCAAATGATAGATGAGGGATCCTGATGGAGTGCTAGAGTGTACAAACACAGTTTTGTGAAGGTCAACTTTGGCACCCCAGGAAGGGTAAACCTGTGAAAGGGTCATAGTGTATACATCATGGTTTGGAAATAGGTAAAAATGTGAATCGGAGTTACAGTTCTGAATACCACCTCAAATGATAGAGGAGGGTTCCTGATGGAGTGCTAGAGGGTCAAAACAAAGTTTCGTGAAAGTCAACTTTGGCACCCCAGGAAGGGTAATCCCGTGAAAGGGTCCTAGGGGATACATCATGGTTGGGAAATAGGTAAAAAGGTGAATCGGAGCTACAGTTCTGAAAACCAGCTCAAATAATAGATGAGGGTTCCTGATGGAGTGCAAGAGGGTACAAACACAATTCTCTGAAGGTCAAGTTTGGCACCCCAGGAAGGGTAATCAAGTGAAAGGGTAATAGTGGATACATCATGGTTTGGAAATAGGTAAAAATGTGAATCGGAGTTACAGCTCTTAAATCCAGCTCAAATGATAGAGGAGGGTTCCTGATGGAGTGCTAGAGGGTCAAAACACAGTTTCGTGAAAGTCAACTTGGGCACCCCAGGAAGGGTAATCCCGTGAAAGGGTCAAAGGGGATACATCATGGTTTGGAAATAGGTAAAAATGTGAATCGGAGCTACAGTTCCAAAAAGCAGCTCAAATAATAGAGGAGGGTTCCTGATTTAGTGCTAGAGTGTACAAACACAGTTTTGTGCAGGTCAACTTTGGCACCCCAGGAAGGGTAATCCCGTGAAAGGGTCATAGTGTATACATCATGGTTTGGAAATAGGTAAAAATGTGAATTGGAGCTACAGTTCTGAAAACCACCTCAAATGATAGAGGAGGGTTCCTGATGGAGTGCTAGAGGGTCAAAACACAGTTTCATGAAAGTCAACTTTGGCACCCGAGGAAGGGTAATCCCGTGAAAGGGTCATAGGGGATACATCATGGTTTGGAAATAGGTGAAAAGGTGAATCGGAGCTACAGTTCTAAAAACCAGCTCAAATGATAGAGGAGGGTTCCTGATGGAGTGCAAGAGGGTACAAACACAATTTTCTGAAGGTCGACTTTGGCACCCGAGGAAGGGTAATCAATTGAAAGGGTAATAGTGGATACATCATGGTTTGGAAATAGGTAAAAATGTGAATCGGAGTTACAGTTCTGAAAAAAAACCTCAAATGATGGAGGAGGGTTCCTGATTTAGTGCTAGAGTGTACAAACACAGTTTTGTGGAGGTCAACTTGGGCACCCCAGGAAGGGTAATCAAGTGAAAGGGTAATAGTGGATACATCATGGTTTGGAAATAGGTAAAAATGTGAATCGGAAGTACAGTTCTAAAAAACAGCTCAAATAATAGAGGAGGGTTCCTGATTTAGTGCTAGAGTGTACAAACACAGTTTTGTGCAGGTCAACTTTGGCACCCCAGAAAGGGTAATCCCGTGTAAGGGTCAAAGGGGATACATCATGGTTTGGAAATAGGTAAAAATGTGAATCGGAGCTACAGCTCTGACAACCACCTCAAATGATAGAGGAGGGTTCCTGATGGAGTGCTAGAGGGTCCAAACACAGCTTCGTGAAAGTCAACTTTGGCACCCGAGGAAGGGTAATCCCGTGAAAGGGTCATAGGGGATACATCATGGTTGGGAAATAGGTAAAAAGGTGAATCGGAGCTACAGTTCTAAAAACCAGCTCAAATGATAGATGAGGGTTCCTGATGGAGTGCAAGAGTGTACAAACACAATTTTCTGAAGGTCAAGTTTGGCACCCCAGGAGGGGTAATCAAGTGAAAGGGTAATAGTGGATACATCATGGTTTGGAAATAGGTAAAAATGTGAATCGGAGATACAGTTCTGAAAAAAACCTCAAATGATGGAGGAGGGTTCCTGATTTAGTGCTAGAGTGTACAAACACAGTTTTGTGGAGGTCAACTTGGGCACCCCAGGAAGGGTAATCAAGTGAAAGGGTAATAGTGGATACATCATGGTTTGGAAATAGGTAAAAATGTGAATCGGAGCTACAGTTCTAAAAAAAAGCTTAAATAATAGAGGAGGGTTCATGATTTAGTGCTAGAGTGTCCAAACACAGTTTTGTGCAGATCAACTTTGGCACCCCAGGAAGGGTAATCCCGTGAAAGGGTCATAGGGGATACATCATGGTTTGGAAATAGGTAGAAATGTGAATCGGAGCTACAGTTCTGAAAACCAGCTCAAATGATAGAGGAGGGTTCCTGATTTAGTGCTAGAGTGTACAAACACAGTTTTGTGCAGGTCAACTTTGGCACCTTAGGAAGGGTAATCCCGTGAAAGGGTCATAGGGGATACATCATGGTTGGGAAATAGGTGAAAAGGTGAATCGGAGCTACAGTTCTAAAAACCAGCTCAAATGATAGAGGAGGGTTCCTGATGGAGTGCAAGAGTGTACAAACACAATTTTCTGAAGGTCAAGTTTGGCACCCCAGGAAGGGTAATCAATTGAAAGGGTAATAGTGGATACATCATGGTTTGGAAATAGGTAAAAATGTGAATCGGAGTTACAGTTCTGAAAAAAAACCTCAAATGATGGAGGAGGGTTCCTGATTTAGTGCTAGAATGTACAAACACAGTTTTGTGAAGGTCAACTTGGGCACCCCAGGAAGGGTAATCAAGTGAAAGGGTCATAGGGGATACATCATGGTTTGGAAACAGGTAAAAATGTGAATCGGAAGTACAGTTCTAAAAAACAGCTCAAACAATAGAGGAGGGTTCCTGATTTAGTGCTAGAGTGTACAAACACAGTTTTGTGCAGGTCAACTTTGGCACCCCAGGAAGGGTAATCCCGTGTAAGGGTCAAAGGGGATACATCATGGTTTGGAAATAGGTAAAAATGTGAATCGGAGCTAAAGCTCTGAAAACCACCTCAAATGATAGAGGAGGGTTCCTGATGGAGTGCTAGAGGGTCCAAACACAGCTTCGTGAAAGTCAACTTTGGCACCCGAGGAAGGGTAATCCCGTGAAAGGGTCATAGGGGATACATCATGGTTGGGAAATAGGTAAAAAGGTGAATCGGAGCTACAGTTCTAAAAACCAGCTCAAATGATAGATGAGGGTTCCTGATGGAGTGCAAGAGTGTACAAACACAATTTTCTGAAGGTCAAGTTTGGCACCCCAGGAAGGGTAATCAAGTGAAAGGGTAATAGTGGATACATCATGGTTTGGAAATAGGTAAAAATGTGAATCGAAGTTACAGTTCTGAAAAAAACCTCAAATGATAGAGGAGGGTTCCTGACGGAGTGCTAGAGGGTCCAAACACAGTTTCGTGAAAGTCAACTTGGGCACCCCAGGAAGGGTAACCAAGTGAAAGGGTCAAAGAGGATACATCATGGTTTGGAAATAGGTAAAAATGTGAATCGGAGCTACAGTTCTAAAAAACAGCTTAAATAATAGAGGAGGGTTCATGATTTAGTGCTAGAGTGTACAAACACAGTTTTGTGCAGATCAACTTTGGCACCCCAGGAAGGGTAATCCCGTGAAAGGGTCAAAGGGGATACATCATGGTTGGGAAATAGGTAAAAAGGTGAATCGGAGCTACAGTTCTAAAAACCAGCTCAAATGATAGATGAGGGATCCTGATGGAGTGCTAGAGTGTACAAACACAGTTTTGTGAAGGTCAACTTTGGCACCCCAGGAAGGGTAAACCTGTGAAAGGGTCATAGTGTATACATCATGGTTTGGAAATAGGTAAAAATGTGAATCGGAGTTACAGTTCTGAAAACCACCTCAAATGATAGAGGAGGGTTCCTGATGGAGTGCTAGAGGGTCAAAACAAAGTTTCGTGAAAGTCAACTTTGGCACCCCAGGAAGGGTAATCCCGTGAAAGGGTCCTAGGGGATACATCATGGTTGGGAAATAGGTAAAAAGGTGAATCGGAGCTACAGTTCTGAAAACCAGCTCAAATAATAGATGAGGGTTCCTGATGGAGTGCAAGAGGGTACAAACACAATTCTCTGAAGGTCAAGTTTGGCACCCCAGGAAGGGTAATCAAGTGAAAGGGTAATAGTGGATACATCATGGTTTGGAAATAGGTAAAAATGTGAATCGGAGTTACAGCTCTTAAATCCAGCTCAAATGATAGAGGAGGGTTCCTGATGGAGTGCTAGAGGGTCAAAACACAGTTTCGTGAAAGTCAACTTGGGCACCCCAGGAAGGGTAATCCCGTGAAAGGGTCAAAGGGGATACATCATGGTTTGGAAATAGGTAAAAATGTGAATCGGAGCTACAGTTCCAAAAAGCAGCTCAAATAATAGAGGAGGGTTCCTGATTTAGTGCTAGAGTGTACAAACACAGTTTTGTGCAGGTCAACTTTGGCACCCCAGGAAGGGTAATCCCGTGAAAGGGTCATAGTGTATACATCATGGTTTGGAAATAGGTAAAAATGTGAATTGGAGCTACAGTTCTGAAAACCACCTCAAATGATAGAGGAGGGTTCCTGATGGAGTGCTAGAGGGTCAAAACACAGTTTCATGAAAGTCAACTTTGGCACCCGAGGAAGGGTAATCCCGTGAAAGGGTCATAGGGGATACATCATGGTTTGGAAATAGGTGAAAAGGTGAATCGGAGCTACAGTTCTAAAAACCAGCTCAAATGATAGAGGAGGGTTCCTGATGGAGTGCAAGAGGGTACAAACACAATTTTCTGAAGGTCGACTTTGGCACCCGAGGAAGGGTAATCAATTGAAAGGGTAATAGTGGATACATCATGGTTTGGAAATAGGTAAAAATGTGAATCGGAGTTACAGTTCTGAAAAAAAACCTCAAATGATGGAGGAGGGTTCCTGATTTAGTGCTAGAGTGTACAAACACAGTTTTGTGGAGGTCAACTTGGGCACCCCAGGAAGGGTAATCAAGTGAAAGGGTAATAGTGGATACATCATGGTTTGGAAATAGGTAAAAATGTGAATCGGAAGTACAGTTCTAAAAAACAGCTCAAATAATAGAGGAGGGTTCCTGATTTAGTGCTAGAGTGTACAAACACAGTTTTGTGCAGGTCAACTTTGGCACCCCAGAAAGGGTAATCCCGTGTAAGGGTCAAAGGGGATACATCATGGTTTGGAAATAGGTAAAAATGTGAATCGGAGCTACAGCTCTGACAACCACCTCAAATGATAGAGGAGGGTTCCTGATGGAGTGCTAGAGGGTCCAAACACAGCTTCGTGAAAGTCAACTTTGGCACCCGAGGAAGGGTAATCCCGTGAAAGGGTCATAGGGGATACATCATGGTTGGGAAATAGGTAAAAAGGTGAATCGGAGCTACAGTTCTAAAAACCAGCTCAAATGATAGATGAGGGTTCCTGATGGAGTGCAAGAGTGTACAAACACAATTTTCTGAAGGTCAAGTTTGGCACCCCAGGAGGGGTAATCAAGTGAAAGGGTAATAGTGGATACATCATGGTTTGGAAATAGGTAAAAATGTGAATCGGAGATACAGTTCTGAAAAAAACCTCAAATGATGGAGGAGGGTTCCTGATTTAGTGCTAGAGTGTACAAACACAGTTTTGTGGAGGTCAACTTGGGCACCCCAGGAAGGGTAATCAAGTGAAAGGGTAATAGTGGATACATCATGGTTTGGAAATAGGTAAAAATGTGAATCGGAGCTACAGTTCTAAAAAAAAGCTTAAATAATAGAGGAGGGTTCATGATTTAGTGCTAGAGTGTCCAAACACAGTTTTGTGCAGATCAACTTTGGCACCCCAGGAAGGGTAATCCCGTGAAAGGGTCATAGGGGATACATCATGGTTTGGAAATAGGTAGAAATGTGAATCGGAGCTACAGTTCTGAAAACCAGCTCAAATGATAGAGGAGGGTTCCTGATTTAGTGCTAGAGTGTACAAACACAGTTTTGTGCAGGTCAACTTTGGCACCTTAGGAAGGGTAATCCCGTGAAAGGGTCATAGGGGATACATCATGGTTGGGAAATAGGTGAAAAGGTGAATCGGAGCTACAGTTCTAAAAACCAGCTCAAATGATAGAGGAGGGTTCCTGATGGAGTGCAAGAGTGTACAAACACAATTTTCTGAAGGTCAAGTTTGGCACCCCAGGAAGGGTAATCAATTGAAAGGGTAATAGTGGATACATCATGGTTTGGAAATAGGTAAAAATGTGAATCGGAGTTACAGTTCTGAAAAAAAACCTCAAATGATGGAGGAGGGTTCCTGATTTAGTGCTAGAATGTACAAACACAGTTTTGTGAAGGTCAACTTGGGCACCCCAGGAAGGGTAATCAAGTGAAAGGGTCATAGGGGATACATCATGGTTTGGAAACAGGTAAAAATGTGAATCGGAAGTACAGTTCTAAAAAACAGCTCAAACAATAGAGGAGGGTTCCTGATTTAGTGCTAGAGTGTACAAACACAGTTTTGTGCAGGTCAACTTTGGCACCCCAGGAAGGGTAATCCCGTGTAAGGGTCAAAGGGGATACATCATGGTTTGGAAATAGGTAAAAATGTGAATCGGAGCTAAAGCTCTGAAAACCACCTCAAATGATAGAGGAGGGTTCCTGATGGAGTGCTAGAGGGTCCAAACACAGCTTCGTGAAAGTCAACTTTGGCACCCGAGGAAGGGTAATCCCGTGAAAGGGTCATAGGGGATACATCATGGTTGGGAAATAGGTAAAAAGGTGAATCGGAGCTACAGTTCTAAAAACCAGCTCAAATGATAGATGAGGGTTCCTGATGGAGTGCAAGAGTGTACAAACACAATTTTCTGAAGGTCAAGTTTGGCACCCCAGGAAGGGTAATCAAGTGAAAGGGTAATAGTGGATACATCATGGTTTGGAAATAGGTAAAAATGTGAATCGAAGTTACAGTTCTGAAAAAAACCTCAAATGATAGAGGAGGGTTCCTGACGGAGTGCTAGAGGGTCCAAACACAGTTTCGTGAAAGTCAACTTGGGCACCCCAGGAAGGGTAACCAAGTGAAAGGGTCAAAGAGGATACATCATGGTTTGGAAATAGGTAAAAATGTGAATCGGAGCTACAGTTCTAAAAAACAGCTTAAATAATAGAGGAGGGTTCATGATTTAGTGCTAGAGTGTACAAACACAGTTTTGTGCAGATCAACTTTGGCACCCCAGGAAGGGTAATCCCGTGAAAGGGTCAAAGGGGATACATCATGGTTGGGAAATAGGTAAAAAGGTGAATCGGAGCTACAGTTCTAAAAACCAGCTCAAATGATAGATGAGGGATCCTGATGGAGTGCTAGAGTGTACAAACACAGTTTTGTGAAGGTCAACTTTGGCACCCCAGGAAGGGTAAACCTGTGAAAGGGTCATAGTGTATACATCATGGTTTGGAAATAGGTAAAAATGTGAATCGGAGTTACAGTTCTGAAAACCACCTCAAATGATAGAGGAGGGTTCCTGATGGAGTGCTAGAGGGTCAAAACAAAGTTTCGTGAAAGTCAACTTTGGCACCCCAGGAAGGGTAATCCCGTGAAAGGGTCCTAGGGGATACATCATGGTTGGGAAATAGGTAAAAAGGTGAATCGGAGCTACAGTTCTGAAAACCAGCTCAAATAATAGATGAGGGTTCCTGATGGAGTGCAAGAGGGTACAAACACAATTCTCTGAAGGTCAAGTTTGGCACCCCAGGAAGGGTAATCAAGTGAAAGGGTAATAGTGGATACATCATGGTTTGGAAATAGGTAAAAATGTGAATCGGAGTTACAGCTCTTAAATCCAGCTCAAATGATAGAGGAGGGTTCCTGATGGAGTGCTAGAGGGTCAAAACACAGTTTCGTGAAAGTCAACTTGGGCACCCCAGGAAGGGTAATCCCGTGAAAGGGTCAAAGGGGATACATCATGGTTTGGAAATAGGTAAAAATGTGAATCGGAGCTACAGTTCCAAAAAGCAGCTCAAATAATAGAGGAGGGTTCCTGATTTAGTGCTAGAGTGTACAAACACAGTTTTGTGCAGGTCAACTTTGGCACCCCAGGAAGGGTAATCCCGTGAAAGGGTCATAGTGTATACATCATGGTTTGGAAATAGGTAAAAATGTGAATTGGAGCTACAGTTCTGAAAACCACCTCAAATGATAGAGGAGGGTTCCTGATGGAGTGCTAGAGGGTCAAAACACAGTTTCATGAAAGTCAACTTTGGCACCCGAGGAAGGGTAATCCCGTGAAAGGGTCATAGGGGATACATCATGGTTTGGAAATAGGTGAAAAGGTGAATCGGAGCTACAGTTCTAAAAACCAGCTCAAATGATAGAGGAGGGTTCCTGATGGAGTGCAAGAGGGTACAAACACAATTTTCTGAAGGTCGACTTTGGCACCCGAGGAAGGGTAATCAATTGAAAGGGTAATAGTGGATACATCATGGTTTGGAAATAGGTAAAAATGTGAATCGGAGTTACAGTTCTGAAAAAAAACCTCAAATGATGGAGGAGGGTTCCTGATTTAGTGCTAAAGTGTACAAACACAGTTTTGTGGAGGTCAACTTGGGCACCCCAGGAAGGGTAATCAAGTGAAAGGGTAATAGTGGATACATCATGGTTTGGAAATAGGTAAAAATGTGAATCGGAAGTACAGTTCTAAAAAACAGCTCAAATAATAGAGGAGGGTTCCTGATTTAGTGCTAGAGTGTACAAACACAGTTTTGTGCAGGTCAACTTTGGCACCCCAGAAAGGGTAATCCCGTGTAAGGGTCAAAGGGGATACATCATGGTTTGGAAATAGGTAAAAATGTGAATCGGAGCTACAGCTCTGACAACCACCTCAAATGATAGAGGAGGGTTCCTGATGGAGTGCTAGAGGGTCCAAACACAGCTTCGTGAAAGTCAACTTTGGCACCCGAGGAAGGGTAATCCCGTGAAAGGGTCATAGGGGATACATCATGGTTGGGAAATAGGTAAAAAGGTGAATCGGAGCTACAGTTCTAAAAACCAGCTCAAATGATAGATGAGGGTTCCTGATGGAGTGCAAGAGTGTACAAACACAATTTTCTGAAGGTCAAGTTTGGCACCCCAGGAGGGGTAATCAAGTGAAAGGGTAATAGTGGATACATCATGGTTTGGAAATAGGTAAAAATGTGAATCGGAGATACAGTTCTGAAAAAAACCTCAAATGATGGAGGAGGGTTCCTGATTTAGTGCTAGAGTGTACAAACACAGTTTTGTGGAGGTCAACTTGGGCACCCCAGGAAGGGCAATCAAGTGAAAGGGTAATAGTGGATACATCATGGTTTGGAAATAGGTAAAAATGTGAATCGGAGCTACAGTTCTAAAAAAAAGCTTAAATAATAGAGGAGGGTTCATGATTTAGTGCTAGAGTGTCCAAACACAGTTTTGTGCAGATCAACTTTGGCACCCCAGGAAGGGTAATCCCGTGAAAGGGTCATAGGGGATACATCATGGTTTGGAAATAGGTAGAAATGTGAATCGGAGCTACAGTTCTGAAAACCAGCTCAAATGATAGAGGAGGGTTCCTGATTTAGTGCTAGAGTGTACAAACACAGTTTTGTGCAGGTCAACTTTGGCACCTTAGGAAGGGTAATCCCGTGAAAGGGTCATAGGGGATACATCATGGTTGGGAAATAGGTAAAAAGGTGAATCGGAGCTACAGCTCTTAAAACCAGCTCTAATGATAGAGGAGGGTTCCTGATTTAGTGCTAGAGTGTACAAACACAGTTTTGTGCAGGTGAACTTTGGCACCCCAGGAAGGGTAATCCCGTGAAAGGGTCAAAGGGGATACATCATGGTTTGGAAATAGGTAAAAATGTGAATCGGAGCTACAGTTCTGAAAACCAGCTCAAATGATAGAGGAGGGTTCCTTATGGAGTGCTAGAGGGTCAAAACACAGTTTCGTGAAAGTCAACTTTGGCACCCGAGGAAGGGTAATCCCGTGAAAGGGTCATAGGGGATACATCATGGTTGGGAAATAGGCAAAAAGGTGAATCGGAGCTACAGTTCTAAAAACCAGCTCAAATATTAGATGAGGGTTCCTGATGGAGTGCAAGAGGGTACAAACACAATTTTCTGAAGGTCAAGTTTGGCACCCCAGGAAGGGTAATCAAGTGAAAGGGTCATAGTGGATACATCATGGTTTGGAAATAGGTAAAAATGTGAATCGGAGTTACAGCTCTTAAAACCAGCTCAAATGATGGAGGAGGGTTCCTGATGGAGTGCTAGAGGGTCCAAACACAGTTTCGTGAAAGTCAACTTGGGCACCCCAGGAAGGGTAATCCCGTGAAAGGGTCAAAGGGGATACATCATGGTTTGGAAATAGGTAAAAATGTGAATCGGAGCTACAGTTCCAAAAAACAGCTCAAATAATAGAGGAGGGTTCCTGATTTAGTGCTAGAGTGTACAAACACAGTTTTGTGCAGGTCAACTTTGGCACCCCAGGAAGGGTAATCCCGTGAGAGGGTCATAGTGTATACATCATGGTTTGGAAATAGGTAAAAATGTGAATTGGAGCTACAGTTCTGAAAACCACCTCAAATGATAGAGGAGGGTTCCTGATGGAGTGCTAGAGGGTCAAAACACAGTTTCGTGAAAGTCAACTTTGGCACCCGAGGAAGGGTAATCCCGTGAAAGGGTCATAGGGGATACATCATGGTTGGGAAATAGGTGAAAAGGTGAATCGGAGCTACAGTTCTAAAAACCAGCTCAAATGATAGATGAGGGTTCCTGATGGAGTGCAAGAGGGTACAAACACAATTTTCTGAAGGTCGACTTTAGCACCCGAGGAAGGGTAATCAATTGAAAGGGTAATAGTGGATACATCATGGTTTGGAAATACGTAAAAATGTGAATCGGAGTTACAGTTCTGAAAAAAAACCTCAAATGATGGAGGAGGGTTCCTGATTTAGTGCTAGAGTGTACAAACACAGTTTTGTGGAGGTCAACTTGGGCACCCCAGGAAGGGTAATCAAGTGAAAGGGTAATAGTGGATACATCATGGTTTGGAAATAGGTAAAAATGTGAATTGGAATTCAGTTCTAAAACAAACCTCTAATAAGAGAGGAGGGTTCCTGATTTAGTGCTAGAGTGTACAAACACAGTTTTGTGCAGGTCAACTTTGGCACCCCAGAAAGGGTAATCCCGTGTAGGGGTCAAAGGGGATACATCATGGTTTGGAAATAGGTAAAATTGTGAATCGGAGCTACAGCTCTGACAACCACCTCAAATGATAGAGGAGGGTTCCTGATGGAGTGCTAGAGGGTCCAAACACAGCTTCGTGAAAGTCAACTTTGGCACCCGAGGAAGGGTAATCCCGTGAAAGGGTCATAGGGGATACATCATGGTTGGGAAATAGGTAAAAAGGTGAATCGGAGCTACAGTTCTAAAAACCAGCTCAAATGATAGATGAGGGTTCCTGATGGAGTGCAAGAGTGTACAAACACAATTTTCTGAAGGTCAAGTTTGGCACCCCAGGAAGGGTAATCAAGTGAAAGGGTAATAGTGGATACATCATGGTTTGGAAATAGGTAAAAATGTGAATCGGAGTTACAGTTCTGAAAAAAACCTCAAATGATAGAGGAGGGTTCCTGACGGAGTGCTAGAGGGTCCAAACACAGTTTCGTGAAAGTCAACTTGGGCACCCCAGGAAGGGTAACCCAGTGAAAGGGTCAAAGGGGATACATCATGGTTTGGAAATAGGTAAAAATGTGAATCGGAGCTACAGTTCTAAAAAAAGCTTAAATAATAGAGGAGGGTTCATGATTTAGTGCTAGAGTGTACAAACACAGTTTTGTGCAGGTCAACTTTGGCACCCCAGGAAGGGTAATCCCGTGAAAGGGTCATAGGGGATACATCATGGTTTGGAAATAGGTAAAAATGTGAATCGGAGCTACAGTTCTGAAAACCAGCTCAAATGATGGAGGAGGGTTCCTGATTTAGTGCTAGAGTGTACAAACACAGTTTTGTGCGGGTCAACTTTGGCACCTTAGGAAGGGTAATCCCGTGAAAGGGTCAAAGGGGATACATCATGGTTTGGAAATAGGTAGAAATGTGAATCGGAGCTACAGTTCTGAAAACCACCTCAAATGATAGAGGAGGGTTCCTGATGGAGTGCTAGAGGGTCAAAACATAGTTTTGTGAAAGTCAACTTGGGCACCCGAGGAAGGGTAATCCCGTGAAAGGGTCATAGGGGATACATCATGGTTGGGAAATAGGTAAAAAGGTGAATCGGAGCTACAGCTCTTAAAACCAGCTCAAATGATAGAGGAGGGTTCCTGATTTAGTGCTAGAGTGTACAAACACAGTTTTGTGCAGGTGAACTTTGGCACCCCAGGAAGGGTAATCCCGTGAAAGGGTCAAAGGGGATACATCATGGTTTGGAAATAGGTAAAAATGTGAATCGGAGCTACAGTTCTGAAAACCAGCTCAAATGATAGAGGAGGGTTCCTGATGGAGTGCTAGAGGGTCAAAACACAGTTTCGTGAAAGTCAACTTTGGCACCCGAGGAAGGGTAATCCCGTGAAAGGGTCATAGGGGATACATCATGGTTGGGAAATAGGTAAAAAGGTGAATCGGAGCTACAGTTCTAAAAACCAGCTCAAATAATAGATGAGGGTTCCTGATGGAGTGCAAGAGTGTACAAACACAATTTTCTGAAGGTCAAGTTTGGCACCCCAGGAAGGGTAATCAAGTGAAAGGGTAATAGTGGATACATCATGGTTTGGAAATAGGTAAAAATGTGAATCGGAGTTACAGTTCTGAAAAAAACCTCAAATGATAGAGGAGGGTTCCTGACGGAGTGCTAGAGGGTCCAAACACAGTTTCGTGAAAGTCAACTTGGGCACCCCAGGAAGGGTAACCCAGTGAAAGGGTCAAAGGGGATACATCATGGTTTGGAAATAGGTAAAAATGTGAATCGGAGCTACAGTTCTAAAAAAAAGCTTAAATAATAGAGGAGGGTTCATGATTTAGTGCTAGAGTGTACAAACACAGTTTTGTGCAGGTCAACTTTGGCACCCCAGGAAGGGTAATCCCGTGAAAGGGTCATAGGGGATACATCATGGTTTGGAAATAGGTAAAAATGTGAATCGGAGCTACAGTTCTGAAAACCAGCTCAAATGATAGAGGAGGGTTCCTGATTTAGTGCTAGAGTGTACAAACACAGTTTTGTGCGGGTCAACTTTGGCACCTTAGGAAGGGTAATCCCGTGAAAGGGTCAAAGGGGATACATCATGGTTTGGAAATAGGTAGAAATGTGAATCGGAGCTACAGTTCTGAAAACCACCTCAAATGATAGAGGAGGGTTCCTGATGGAGTGCTAGAGGGTCAAAACATAGTTTTGTGAAAGTCAACTTGGGCACCCGAGGAAGGGTAATCCCGTGAAAGGGTCATAGGGGATACATCATGGTTGGGAAATAGGTAAAAAGGTGAATCGGAGCTACAGCTCTTAAAACCAGCTCAAATGATAGAGGAGGGTTCCTGATTTAGTGCTAGAGTGTACAAACACAGTTTTGTGCAGGTGAACTTTGGCACCCCAGGAAGGGTAATCCCGTGAAAGGGTCAAAGGGGATACATCATGGTTTGGAAATAGGTAAAAATGTGAATCGGAGCTACAGTTCTGAAAACCAGCTCAAATGATAGAGGAGGGTTCCTGATTTAGTGCTAGAGGGTCAAAACACAGTTTCGTGAAAGTCAACTTTGGCACCCGAGGAAGGGTAATCCCGTGAAAGGGTCATAGGGGATACATCATGGTTGGGAAATAGGTAAAAAGGTGAATCGGAGCTACAGTTCTAAAAACCAGCTCAAATAATAGATGAGGGTTCCTGATGGAGTGCAAGAGTGTACAAACACAATTTTCTGAAGGTCAAGTTTGGCACCCCAGGAAGGGTAATCAAGTGAAAGGGTAATAGTGGATACATCATGGTTTGGAAATACGTAAAAATGTGAATCGGAGTTACAGTTCTGAAAAAAACCTCAAATGATAGAGGAGGGTTCCTGACGGAGTGCTAGAGGGTCCAAACACAGTTTCGTGAAAGTCAACTTGGGCACCCCAGGAAGGGTAACCCAGTGAAAGGGTCAAAGGGGATACATCATGGTTTGGAAATAGGTAAAAATGTGAATCGGAGCTACAGTTCTAAAAAAAAGCTTAAATAATAGAGGAGGGTTCATGATTTACTGCTAGAGTGTACAAACACAGTTTTGTGCAGGTCAACTTTGGCACCCCAGGAAGGGTAATCCCGTGAAAGGGTCATAGGGGATACATCATGGTTTGGAAATAGGAAAAAATGTGAATCGGAGCTACAGTTCTGAAAACCAGCTCAAATGATAGAGGAGGGTTCCTGATTTAGTGCTAGAGTGTACAAACACAGTTTTGTGCGGGTCAACTTTGGCACCTTAGGAAGGGTAGTCCCGTGAAAGGGTCAAAGGGGATACATCATGGTTTGGAAATAGGTAGAAATGTGAATCGGAGCTACAGTTCTGAAAACCACCTCAAATGATAGAGGAGGGTTCCTGATGGAGTGCTAGAGGGTCAAAACATAGTTTTGTGAAAGTCAACTTTGGCACCCGAGGAAGGGTAATCCCGTGAAAGGGTCATAGGGGATACATCATGGTTGGGAAATAGGTAAAAAGGTGAATCGGAGCTACAGCTCTTAAAACCAGCTCAAATGATAGAGGAGGGTTCCTGATTTAGTGCTAGAGTGTACAAACACAGTTTTGTGGAGGTCAACTTGGGCACCCCAGGAAGGGTAATCAAGTGAAAGGGTAATAGTGGATACATCATGGTTTGGAAATAGGTAAAAATGTGAATCGGAATTCAGTTCTAAAACAAACCTCAAATAATAGAGGAGGGTTCCTGATTTAGTGCTAGAGTGTACAAACACAGTTTTGTGCAGGTCAACTTTGGCACCCCAGGAAGGGTAACCCCGTGTAAGGGTCAAAGGGGATACATCATGGTTTGGAAATAGGTAAAATTGTGAATCGGAGCTACAGCTCTGACAACCACCTCAAATGATAGAGGAGGGTTCCTGATGGAGTGCTAGAGGGTCCAAACACAGCTTCGTGAAAGTCAACTTTGGCACCCGAGGAAGGGTAATCCCGTGAAAGGGTCATAGGGGATACATCATGGTTGGGAAATAGGTAAAAAGGTGAATCGGAGCTACAGTTCTAAAAACCAGCTCAAATGATAGATGAGGGTTCCTGATGGAGTGCAAGAGTGTACAAACACAATTTTCTGAAGGTCAAGTTTGGCACCCCAGGAAGGGTAATCAAGTGAAAGGGTAATAGTGGATACATCATGGTTTGGAAACAGGTAAAAATGTGAATCGGAGTTACAGTTCTGAAAAAAACCTCAAATGATAGAGGAGGGTTCCTGACGGAGTGCTAGAGGGTCCAAACACAGTTTCGTGAAAGTCAACTTGGGCACCCCAGGAAGGGTAACCCAGTGAAAGGGTCAAAGGGGATACATCATGGTTTGGAAATAGGTAAAAATGTGAATCGGAGCTACAGTTCTAAAAAAAAGCTTAAATAATAGAGGAGGGTTCATGATTTAGTGCTAGAGTGTACAAACACAGTTTTGTGCAGGTCAACTTTGGCACCCCAGGAAGGGTAATCCCGTGAAAGGGTCATAGTGGATACATCATGGTTTGGAAATAGGTAAAAATGTGAATCGGAAGTACAGTTCTAAAAAACAGCTCAAATAATAGAGGAGGGTTCCTGATTTAGTGCTAGAGTGTACAAACACAGTTTTGTGCAGGTCAACTTTGGCACCCCAGAAAGGGTAATCCCGTGTAAGGGTCAAAGGGGATACATCATGGTTTGGAAATAGGTAAAATTGTGAATAGGAGCTACAGCTCTGACAACCACCTCAAATGATAGAGGAGGGTTCCTGATGGAGTGCTAGAGGGTCCAAACACAGCTTCGTGAAAGTCAACTTTGGCACCCGAGGAAGGGTAATCCCGTGAAAGGGTCATAGGGGATACATCATGGTTGGGAAATAGGTAAAAAGGTGAATCGGAGCTAGAGTTCTAAAAACCAGCTCAAATGATAGATGAGGGTTCCTGATGGAGTGCAAGAGTGTACAAACACAATTTTCTGAAGGTCAAGTTTGGCACCCCAGGAAGGGTAATCAAGTGAAAGGGTAATAGTGGATACATCATGGTTTGGAAATAGGTAAAAATGTGAATCGGAGTTACAGTTCTGAAAAAAACCTCAAATGATAGAGGAGGGTTCCTGACGGAGTGCTAGAGGGTCCAAACACAGTTTCGTGAAAGTCAACTTGGGCACCCCAGGAAGGGTAACCCAGTGAAAGGGTCAAAGGGGATACATCATGGTTTGGAAATAGGTAAAAATGTGAATCGGAGCTACAGTTCTAAAAAAAAGCTTAAATAATAGAGGAGGGTTCATGATTTAGTGCTAGAGTGTACAAACACAGTTTTGTGCAGGTCAACTTTGGCACCCCAGGAAGGGTAATCCCGTGAAAGGGTCATAGGGGATACATCATGGTTTGGAAATAGGTAAAAATGTGAATCGGAGCTACAGTTCTGAAAACCAGCTCAAATGATAGAGGAGGGTTCCTGATTTAGTGCTAGAGTGTACAAACACAGTTTTGTGCGGGTCAACTTTGGCACCTTAGGAAGGGTAATCCCGTGAAAGGGTCAAAGGGGATACATCATGGTTTGGAAATAGGTAGAAATGTGAATCGGAGCTACAGTTCTGAAAACCACCTCAAATGATAGAGGAGGGTTCCTGATGGATTGCTAGAGGGTCAAAACATAGTTTTGTGAAAGTCAACTTTGGCACCCGAGGAAGGGTAATCCCGTGAAAGGGTCATAGGGGATACATCATGGTTGGGAAATAGGTAAAAAGGTGAATCGGAGCTGCAGCTCTTAAAACCAGCTCAAATGATAGAGGAGGGTTCCTGATTTAGTGCTAGAGTGTACAAACACAGTTTTGTGCAGGTGAACTTTGGCACCCCAGGAAGGGTAATCCCGTGAAAGGGTCAAAGGGGATACATCATGGTTTGGAAATAGGTAAAAATGTGAATCGGAGCTACAGTTCTGAAAACCAGCTCAAATGATAGAGGAGGGTTCCTGATGGAGTGCTAGAGGGTCAAAACACAGTATCGTGAAAGTCAACTTTGGCACCCGAGGAAGGGTAGTCCCGTGAAAGGGTCATAGGGGATACATCATGGTTGGGAAATAGGTAAAAAGGTGAATCGGAGCTACAGTTCTAAAAACCAGCTCAAATAATAGATGAGGGTTCCTGATGGAGTGCAAGAGTGTACAAACACAATTTTCTGAAGGTCAAGTTTGGCACCCCAGGAAGGGTAATCAAGTGAAAGGGTAATAGTGGATACATCATGGTTTGGAAATACGAAAAAATGTGAATCGGAGTTACAGTTCTGAAAAAAACCTCAAATGATAGAGGAGGGTTCCTGAGGGATTGCTAGAGGGTCCAAACACAGTTTCGTGAAAGTCAACTTGGGCACCCCAGGAAGGGTAACCCAGTGAAAGGGTCAAAGGGGATACATCATGGTTTGGAAATAGGTAAAAATGTGAATCGGAGCTACAGTTCTAAAAAAAAGCTTAAATAATAGAGGAGGGTTCATGATTTACTGCTAGAGTGTACAAACACAGTTTTGTGCAGGTCAACTTTGGCACCCCAGGAAGGGTAATCCCGTGAAAGGGTCATAGGGGATACATCATGGTTTGGAAATAGGTAAAAATGTGAATCGGAGCTACAGTTCTGAAAACCAGCTCAAATGATAGAGGAGGGTTCCTGATTTAGTGCTAGAGTGTACAAACACAGTTTTGTGCGGGTCAACTTTGGCACCTTAGGAAGGGTAATCCCGTGAAAGGGTCAAAGGGGATACATCATGGTTTGGAAATAGGTAGAAATGTGAATCGGAGCTACAGTTCTGAAAACCACCTCAAATGATAGAGGAGGGTTCCTGATGGAGTGCTAGAGGGTCAAAACATAGTTTTGTGAAAGTCAACTTTGGCACCCGAGGAAGGGTAATCCCGTGAAAGGGTCATAGGGGATACATCATGGTTGGGAAATAGGTAAAAAGGTGAATCGGAGCTACAGCTCTTAAAACCAGCTCAAATGATAGAGGAGGGTTCCTGATTTAGTGCTAGAGTGTACAAACACAGTTTTGTGGAGGTCAACTTGGGCACCCCAGGAAGGGTAATCAAGTGAAAGGGTAATAGTGGATACATCATGGTTTGGAAATAGGTAAAAATGTGAATCGGAATTCAGTTCTAAAACAAACCTCAAATAATAGAGGAGGGTTCCTGATTTAGTGCTAGAGTGTACAAACACAGTTTTGTGCAGGTCAACTTTGGCACCCCAGAAAGGGTAATCCCGTGAAAGGGTCAAAGGGGATACATCATGGTTTGGAAATAGGTAAAATTGTGAATCGGAGCTACAGCTCTGACAACCAGCTCAAATGATAGAGGAGGGTTCCTGATGGAGTGCTAGAGGGTCCAAACACAGCTTCGTGAAAGTCAACTTTGGCACCCGAGGAAGGGTAATCCCGTGAAAGGGTCATAGGGGATACATCATGGTTGGGAAATAGGTAAAAAGGTGAATCGGAGCTACAGTTCTAAAAACCAGCTCAAATGATAGATGAGGGTTCCTGATGGAGTGCAAGAGTGTACAAACACAATTTTCTGAAGGTCAAGTTTGGCACCCCAGGAAGGGTAATCAAGTGAAAGGGTAATAGTGGATACATCATGGTTTGGAAATAGGTAAAAATGTGAATCGGAGTTACAGTTCTGAAAAAAACCTCAAATGATAGAGGAGGGTTCCTGACGGAGTGCTAGAGGGTCCAAACACAGTTTCGTGAAAGTCAACTTGGGCACCCCAGGAAGGGTAACCCAGTGAAAGGGTCAAAGGGGATACATCATGGTTTGGAAATAGGTAAAAATGTGAATCGGAGCTACAGTTCTAAAAAAAAGCTTAAATAATAGAGGAGGGTTCATGATTTAGTGCTAGAGTGTACAAACACAGTTTTGTGCAGGTCAACTTTGGCACCCCAGGAAGGGTAATCCCGTGAAAGGGTCAAAGGGGATACATCATGGTTTGGAAATAGGTAAAATTGTGAATCGGAGCTACAGCTCTGACAACCACCTCAAATGATAGAGGAGGGTTCCTGATGGAGTGCTAGAGGGTCCAAACACAGCTTCGTGAAAGTCAACTTTGGCACCCGAGGAAGGGTAATCCCGTGAAAGGGTCATAGGGGATACATCATGGTTGGGAAATAGGTAAAAAGGTGAATCGGAGCTACAGTTCTAAAAACCAGCTCAAATGATAGATGAGGGTTCCTGATGGAGTGCAAGAGTGTACAAACACAATTTTCTGAAGGTCAAGTTTGGCACCCCAGGAAGGGTAATCAAGTGAAAGGGTAATAGTGGATACATCATGGTTTGGAAATAGGTAAAAATGTGAATCGGAGTTACAGTTCTGAAAAAAACCTCAAATGATAGAGGAGGGTTCCTGACGGAGTGCTAGAGGGTCCAAACACAGTTTCGTGAAAGTCAACTTGGGCACCCCAGGAAGGGTAACCCAGTGAAAGGGTCAAAGGGGATACATCATGGTTTGGAAATAGGTAAAAATGTGAATCGGAGCTACAGTTCTAAAAAAAAGCTTAAATAATAGAGGAGGGTTCATGATTTAGTGCTAGAGTGTACAAACACAGTTTTGTGCAGGTCAACTTTGGCACCCCAGGAAGGGTAATCCCGTGAAAGGGTCATAGGGGATACATCATGGTTTGGAAATAGGTAAAAATGTGAATCGGAAGTACAGTTCTAAAAAACAGCTCAAATAATAGAGGAGGGTTCCTGATTTAGTGCTAGAGTGTACAAACACAGTTTTGTGCAGGTCAACTTTGGCACCCCAGAAAGGGTAATCCCGTGTAAGGGTCAAAGGGGATACATCATGGTTTGGAAATAGGTAAAATTGTGAATCGGAGCTACAGCTCTGACAACCACCTCAAATGATAGAGGAGGGTTCCTGATGGAGTGCTAGAGGGTCCAAACACAGCTTTGTGAAAGTCAACTTTGGCACCCGAGGAAGGGTAATCCCGTGAAAGGGTCATAGGGGATACATCATGGTTGGGAAATAGGTAAAAAGGTGAATCGGAGCTACAGTTCTAAAAACCAGCTCAAATGATAGATGAGGGTTCCTGATGGAGTGCAAGAGTGTACAAACACAATTTTCTGAAGGTCAAGTTTGGCACCCCAGGAAGGGTAATCAAGTGAAAGGGTAATAGTGGATACATCATGGTTTGGAAATAGGTAAAAATGTGAATCGGAGTTACAGTTCTGAAAAAAACCTCAAATGATAGAGGAGGGTTCCTGACGGAGTGCTAGAGGGTCCAAACACAGTTTCGTGAAAGTCAACTTGGGCACCCCAGGAAGGGTAACCCAGTGAAAGGGTCAAAGGGGATACATCATGGTTTGGAAATAGGTAAAAATGTGAATCGGAGCTACAGTTCTAAAAAAAAGCTTAAATAATAGAGGAGGGTTCATGATTTAGTGCTAGAGTGTACAAACACAGTTTTGTGCAGGTCAACTTTGGCACCCCAGGAAGGGTAATCCCGTGAAAGGGTCATAGGGGATACATCATGGTTTGGAAATAGGTAAAAATGTGAATCGGAAGTACAGTTCTAAAAAACAGCTCAAATAATAGAGGAGGGTTCCTGATTTAGTGCTAGAGTGTACAAACACAGTTTTGTGCAGGTCAACTTTGGCACCCCAGAAAGGGTAATCCCGTGTAAGGGTCAAAGGGGATACATCATGGTTTGGAAATAGGTAGAAATGTGAATCGGAGCTACAGTTCTGAAAACCACCTCAAATGATAGAGGAGGGTTCCTGATGGAGTGCTAGAGGGTCAAAACATAGTTTTGTGAAAGTCAACTTTGGCACCTGAGGAAGGGTAATCCCGTGAAAGGGTCATAGGGGATACATCATGGTTTGGAAATAGGTAAAAATGTGAATCGGAAGTACAGTTCTAAAAAACAGCTCAAATAATAGAGGAGGGTTCCTGATTTAGTGCTAGAGTGTACAAACACAGTTTTGTGCAGGTCAACTTTGGCACCCCAGAAAGGGTAATCCCGTGTAAGGGTCAAAGGGGATACATCATGGTTTGGAAATAGGTAGAAATGTGAATCGGAGCTACAGTTCTGAAAACCAGCTCAAATGATAGAGGAGGGTTCCTGATTTAGTGCTAGAGTGTACAAACACAGTTTTGTGCGGGTCAACTTTGGCACCTTAGGAAGGGTAATCCCGTGAAAGGGTCAAAGGGGATACATCATGGTTTGGAAATAGGTAGAAATGTGAATCGGAGCTACAGTTCTGAAAACCACCTCAAATGATAGAGGAGGGTTCCTGATGGAGTGCTAGAGGGTCAAAACATAGTTTTGTGAAAGTCAACTTTGGCACCCGAGGAAGGGTAATCCCGTGAAAGGGTCATAGGGGATACATCATGGTTGGGAAATAGGTAAAAAGGTGAATCGGAGCTACAGCTCTTAAAACCAGCTCAAATGATAGAGGAGGGTTCCTGATTTAGTGCTAGAGTGTACAAACACAGTTTTGTGGAGGTCAACTTGGGCACCCCAGGAAGGGTAATCAAGTGAAAGGGTAATAGTGGATACATCATGGTTTGGAAATAGGTAAAAATGTGAATCGGAATTCAGTTCTAAAACAAACCTCAAATAATAGAGGAGGGTTCCTGATTTAGTGCTAGAGTGTACAAACACAGTTTTGTGCAGGTCAACTTTGGCACCCCAGAAAGGGTAATCCCGTGAAAGGGTCAAAGGGGATACATCATGGTTTGGAAATAGGTAAAATTGTGAATCGGAGCTACAGCTCTGACAACCAGCTCAAATGATAGAGGAGGGTTCCTGATGGAGTGCTAGAGGGTCCAAACACAGCTTCGTGAAAGTCAACTTTGGCACCCGAGGAAGGGTAATCCCGTGAAAGGGTCATAGGGGATACATCATGGTTGGGAAATAGGTAAAAA
Organism: Haliotis asinina; assembly: GCF_037392515.1. Lineage (NCBI taxonomy): Eukaryota > Metazoa > Mollusca > Gastropoda > Lepetellida > Haliotidae > Haliotis > Haliotis asinina. Next base: position 51,544,119 of record NC_090282.1, on the reverse strand, counting down.
GGTGAATCGGAGCTACAGTTCTAAAAACCAGCTCAAATGATAGATGAGGGTTCCTGATGGAGTGCAAGAGTGTACAAACACAATTTTCTGAAGGTCAAGTTTGGCACCCCAGGAAGGGTAATCAAGTGAAAGGGTAATAGTGGATACATCATGGTTTGGAAATAGGTAAAAATGTGAATCGGAGTTACAGTTCTGAAAAAAACCTCAAATGATAGAGGAGGGTTCCTGACGGAGTGCTAGAGGGTCCAAACACAGTTTCGTGAAAGTCAACTTGGGCACCCCAGGAAGGGTAACCCAGTGAAAGGGTCAAAGGGGATACATCATGGTTTGGAAATAGGTAAAAATGTGAATCGGAGCTACAGTTCTAAAAAAAAGCTTAAATAATAGAGGAGGGTTCATGATTTAGTGCTAGAGTGTACAAACACAGTTTTGTGCAGGTCAACTTTGGCACCCCAGGAAGGGTAATCCCGTGAAAGGGTCAAAGGGGATACATCATGGTTTGGAAATAGGTAAAATTGTGAATCGGAGCTACAGCTCTGACAACCACCTCAAATGATAGAGGAGGGTTCCTGATGGAGTGCTAGAGGGTCCAAACACAGCTTCGTGAAAGTCAACTTTGGCACCCGAGGAAGGGTAATCCCGTGAAAGGGTCATAGGGGATACATCATGGTTGGGAAATAGGTAAAAAGGTGAATCGGAGCTACAGTTCTAAAAACCAGCTCAAATGATAGATGAGGGTTCCTGATGGAGTGCAAGAGTGTACAAACACAATTTTCTGAAGGTCAAGTTTGGCACCCCAGGAAGGGTAATCAAGTGAAAGGGTAATAGTGGATACATCATGGTTTGGAAATAGGTAAAAATGTGAATCGGAGTTACAGTTCTGAAAAAAACCTCAAATGATAGAGGAGGGTTCCTGACGGAGTGCTAGAGGGTCCAAACACAGTTTCGTGAAAGTCAACTTGGGCACCCCAGGAAGGGTAACCCAGTGAAAGGGTCAAAGGGGATACATCATGGTTTGGAAATAGGTAAAAATGTGAATCGGAGCTACAGTTCTAAAAAAAAGCTTAAATAATAGAGGAGGGTTCATGATTTAGTGCTAGAGTGTACAAACACAGTTTTGTGCAGGTCAACTTTGGCACCCCAGGAAGGGTAATCCCGTGAAAGGGTCATAGGGGATACATCATGGTTTGGAAATAGGTAAAAATGTGAATCGGAAGTACAGTTCTAAAAAACAGCTCAAATAATAGAGGAGGGTTCCTGATTTAGTGCTAGAGTGTACAAACACAGTTTTGTGCAGGTCAACTTTGGCACCCCAGAAAGGGTAATCCCGTGTAAGGGTCAAAGGGGATACATCATGGTTTGGAAATAGGTAAAATTGTGAATCGGAGCTACAGCTCTGACAACCACCTCAAATGATAGAGGAGGGTTCCTGATGGAGTGCTAGAGGGTCCAAACACAGCTTTGTGAAAGTCAACTTTGGCACCCGAGGAAGGGTAATCCCGTGAAAGGGTCATAGGGGATACATCATGGTTGGGAAATAGGTAAAAAGGTGAATCGGAGCTACAGTTCTAAAAACCAGCTCAAATGATAGATGAGGGTTCCTGATGGAGTGCAAGAGTGTACAAACACAATTTTCTGAAGGTCAAGTTTGGCACCCCAGGAAGGGTAATCAAGTGAAAGGGTAATAGTGGATACATCATGGTTTGGAAATAGGTAAAAATGTGAATCGGAGTTACAGTTCTGAAAAAAACCTCAAATGATAGAGGAGGGTTCCTGACGGAGTGCTAGAGGGTCCAAACACAGTTTCGTGAAAGTCAACTTGGGCACCCCAGGAAGGGTAACCCAGTGAAAGGGTCAAAGGGGATACATCATGGTTTGGAAATAGGTAAAAATGTGAATCGGAGCTACAGTTCTAAAAAAAAGCTTAAATAATAGAGGAGGGTTCATGATTTAGTGCTAGAGTGTACAAACACAGTTTTGTGCAGGTCAACTTTGGCACCCCAGGAAGGGTAATCCCGTGAAAGGGTCATAGGGGATACATCATGGTTTGGAAATAGGTAAAAATGTGAATCGGAAGTACAGTTCTAAAAAACAGCTCAAATAATAGAGGAGGGTTCCTGATTTAGTGCTAGAGTGTACAAACACAGTTTTGTGCAGGTCAACTTTGGCACCCCAGAAAGGGTAATCCCGTGAAAGGGTCAAAGGGGATACATCATGGTTTGGAAATAGGTAGAAATGTGAATCGGAGCTACAGTTCTGAAAACCACCTCAAATGATAGAGGAGGGTTCCTGATGGAGTGCTAGAGGGTCAAAACATAGTTTTGTGAAAGTCAACTTTGGCACCCGAGGAAGGGTAATCCCGTGAAAGGGTCATAGGGGATACATCATGGTTGGGAAATAGGTAAAAAGGTGAATCGGAGCTACAGCTCTTAAAACCAGCTCAAATGATAGAGGAGGGTTCCTGATTTAGTGCTAGAGTGTACAAACACAGTTTTGTGGAGGTCAACTTGGGCACCCCAGGAAGGGTAATCAAGTGAAAGGGTAATAGTGGATACATCATGGTTTGGAAATAGGTAAAAATGTGAATCGGAATTCAGTTCTAAAACAAACCTCAAATAATAGAGGAGGGTTCCTGATTTAGTGCTAGAGTGTACAAACACAGTTTTGTGCAGGTCAACTTTGGCACCCCAGAAAGGGTAATCCCGTGAAAGGGTCAAAGGGGATACATCATGGTTTGGAAATAGGTAAAATTGTGAATCGGAGCTACAGCTCTGACAACCAGCTCAAATGATAGAGGAGGGTTCCTGATGGAGTGCTAGAGGGTCCAAACACAGCTTCGTGAAAGTCAACTTTGGCACCCGAGGAAGGGTAATCCCGTGAAAGGGTCATAGGGGATACATCATGGTTGGGAAATAGGTAAAAAGGTGAATCGGAGCTACAGTTCTAAAAACCAGCTCAAATGATAGATGAGGGTTCCTGATGGAGTGCAAGAGTGTACAAACACAATTTTCTGAAGGTCAAGTTTGGCACCCCAGGAAGGGTAATCAAGTGAAAGGGTAATAGTGGATACATCATGGTTTGGAAATAGGTAAAAATGTGAATCGGAGTTACAGTTCTGAAAAAAACCTCAAATGATAGAGGAGGGTTCCTGACGGAGTGCTAGAGGGTCCAAACACAGTTTCGTGAAAGTCAACTTGGGCACCCCAGGAAGGGTAACCCAGTGAAAGGGTCAAAGGGGATACATCATGGTTTGGAAATAGGTAAAAATGTGAATCGGAGCTACAGTTCTAAAAAAAAGCTTAAATAATAGAGGAGGGTTCATGATTTAGTGCTAGAGTGTACAAACACAGTTTTGTGCAGGTCAACTTTGGCACCCCAGGAAGGGTAATCCCGTGAAAGGGTCAAAGGGGATACATCATGGTTTGGAAATAGGTAAAATTGTGAATCGGAGCTACAGCTCTGACAACCACCTCAAATGATAGAGGAGGGTTCCTGATGGAGTGCTAGAGGGTCCAAACACAGCTTCGTGAAAGTCAACTTTGGCACCCGAGGAAGGGTAATCCCGTGAAAGGGTCATAGGGGATACATCATGGTTGGGAAATAGGTAAAAAGGTGAATCGGAGCTACAGTTCTAAAAACCAGCTCAAATGATAGATGAGGGTTCCTGATGGAGTGCAAGAGTGTACAAACACAATTTTCTGAAGGTCAAGTTTGGCACCCCAGGAAGGGTAATCAAGTGAAAGGGTAATAGTGGATACATCATGGTTTGGAAATAGGTAAAAATGTGAATCGGAGTTACAGTTCTGAAAAAAACCTCAAATGATAGAGGAGGGTTCCTGACGGAGTGCTAGAGGGTCCAAACACAGTTTCGTGAAAGTCAACTTGGGCACCCCAGGAAGGGTAACCCAGTGAAAGGGTCAAAGGGGATACATCATGGTTTGGAAATAGGTAAAAATGTGAATCGGAGCTACAGTTCTAAAAAAAAGCTTAAATAATAGAGGAGGGTTCATGATTTAGTGCTAGAGTGTACAAACACAGTTTTGTGCAGGTCAACTTTGGCACCCCAGGAAGGGTAATCCCGTGAAAGGGTCATAGGGGATACATCATGGTTTGGAAATAGGTAAAAATGTGAATCGGAAGTACAGTTCTAAAAAACAGCTCAAATAATAGAGGAGGGTTCCTGATTTAGTGCTAGAGTGTACAAACACAGTTTTGTGCAGGTCAACTTTGGCACCCCAGAAAGGGTAATCCCGTGTAAGGGTCAAAGGGGATACATCATGGTTTGGAAATAGGTAAAATTGTGAATCGGAGCTACAGCTCTGACAACCACCTCAAATGATAGAGGAGGGTTCCTGATGGAGTGCTAGAGGGTCCAAACACAGCTTTGTGAAAGTCAACTTTGGCACCCGAGGAAGGGTAATCCCGTGAAAGGGTCATAGGGGATACATCATGGTTGGGAAATAGGTAAAAAGGTGAATCGGAGCTACAGTTCTAAAAACCAGCTCAAATGATAGATGAGGGTTCCTGATGGAGTGCAAGAGTGTACAAACACAATTTTCTGAAGGTCAAGTTTGGCACCCCAGGAAGGGTAATCAAGTGAAAGGGTAATAGTGGATACATCATGGTTTGGAAATAGGTAAAAATGTGAATCGGAGTTACAGTTCTGAAAAAAACCTCAAATGATAGAGGAGGGTTCCTGACGGAGTGCTAGAGGGTCCAAACACAGTTTCGTGAAAGTCAACTTGGGCACCCCAGGAAGGGTAACCCAGTGAAAGGGTCAAAGGGGATACATCATGGTTTGGAAATAGGTAAAAATGTGAATCGGAGCTACAGTTCTAAAAAAAAGCTTAAATAATAGAGGAGGGTTCATGATTTAGTGCTAGAGTGTACAAACACAGTTTTGTGCAGGTCAACTTTGGCACCCCAGGAAGGGTAATCCCGTGAAAGGGTCATAGGGGATACATCATGGTTTGGAAATAGGTAAAAATGTGAATCGGAAGTACAGTTCTAAAAAACAGCTCAAATAATAGAGGAGGGTTCCTGATTTAGTGCTAGAGTGTACAAACACAGTTTTGTGCAGGTCAACTTTGGCACCCCAGAAAGGGTAATCCCGTGTAAGGGTCAAAGGGGATACATCATGGTTTGGAAATAGGTAAAATTGTGAATCGGAGCTACAGCTCTGACAACCACCTCAAATGATAGAGGAGGGTTCCTGATGGAGTGCTAGAGGGTCCAAACACAGCTTTGTGAAAGTCAACTTTGGCACCCGAGGAAGGGTAATCCCGTGAAAGGGTCATAGGGGATACATCATGGTTGGGAAATAGGTAAAAAGGTGAATCGGAGCTACAGTTCTAAAAACCAGCTCAAATGATAGATGAGGGTTCCTGATGGAGTGCAAGAGTGTACAAACACAATTTTCTGAAGGTCAAGTTTGGCACCCCAGGAAGGGTAATCAAGTGAAAGGGTAATAGTGGATACATCATGGTTTGGAAATAGGTAAAAATGTGAATCGGAGTTACAGTTCTGAAAAAAACCTCAAATGATAGAGGAGGGTTCCTGACGGAGTGCTAGAGGGTCCAAACACAGTTTCGTGAAAGTCAACTTGGGCACCCCAGGAAGGGTAACCCAGTGAAAGGGTCAAAGGGGATACATCATGGTTTGGAAATAGATAAAAATGTGAATCGGAGCTACAGTTCTAAAAAAAAGCTTAAATAATAGAGGAGGGTTCATGATTTAGTGCTAGAGTGTACAAACACAGTTTTGTGCAGGTCAACTTTGGCACCCCAGGAAGGGTAATCCCGTGAAAGGGTCATAGGGGATACATCATGGTTTGGAAATAGGTAAAAATGTGAATCGGAGCTACAGTTCTGAAAACCAGCTCAAATGATAGAGGAGGGTTCCTGATTTAGTGCTAGAGTGTACAAACACAGTTTTGTGCGGGTCAACTTTGGCACCTTAGGAAGGGTAATCCCGTGAAAGGGTCAAAGGGGATACATCATGGTTTGGAAATAGGTAGAAATGTGAATCGGAGCTACAGTTCTGAAAACCACCTCAAATGATAGAGGAGGGTTCCTGATGGAGTGCTAGAGGGTCAAAACATAGTTTTGTGAAAGTCAACTTTGGCACCCGAGGAAGGGTAATCCCGTGAAAGGGTCATAGGGGATACATCATGGTTGGGAAATAGGTAAAAAGGTGAATCGGAGCTACAGCTCTTAAAACCAGCTCAAATGATAGAGGAGGGTTCCTGATTTAGTGCTAGAGTGTACAAACACAGTTTTGTGCAGGTCAACTTTGGCACCCCAGGAAGGGTAATCCCGTGAAAGGGTCAAAGGGGATACATCATGGTTTGGAAATAGGTAAAAATGTGAATCGGAGCTACAGTTCTGAAAACCAGCTCAAATGATAGAGGAGGGTTCCTGATGGAGTGCTAGAGGGTCAAAACACAGTTTCGTGAAAGTCAACTTTGGCACCCGAGGAAGGGTAATCCCGTGAAAGGGTCATAGGGGATACATCATGGTTGGGAAATAGGTAAAAAGGTGAATCGGAGCTACAGTTCTAAAAACCAGCTCAAATAATAGATGAGGGTTCCTGATGGAGTGCAAGAGTGTACAAACACAATTTTCTGAAGGTCAAGTTTGGCACCCCAGGAAGGGTAATCAAGTGAAAGGGTAATAGTGGATACATCATGGTTTGGAAATACGTAAAAATGTGAATCGGAGTTACAGTTCTGAAAAAAAACTCAAATGATAGAGGAGGGTTCCTGACGGAGTGCTAGAGGGTCCAAACACAGTTTCGTGAAAGTCAACTTGGGCACCCCAGGAAGGGTAACCCAGTGAAAGGGTCAAAGGGGATACATCATGGTTTGGAAATAGGTAAAAATGTGAATCGGAGCTACAGTTCTAAAAAAAAGCTTAAATAGTAGAGGAGGGTTCATGATTTACTGCTAGAGTGTACAAACACAGTTTTGTGCAGGTCAACTTTGGCACCCCAGGAAGGGTAATCCCGTGAAAGGGTCATAGGGGATACATCATGGTTTGGAAATAGGTAAAAATGTGAATCGGAGCTACAGTTCTGAAAACCAGCTCAAATGATAGAGGAGGGTTCCTGATTTAGTGCTAGAGTGTACAAACACAGTTTTGTGCGGGTCAACTTTGGCACCTTAGGAAGGGTAATCCCGTGAAAGGGTCAAAGGGGATACATCATGGTTTGGAAATAGGTAGAAATGTGAATCGGAGCTACAGTTCTGAAAACCACCTCAAATGATAGAGGAGGGTTCCTGATGGAGTGCTAGAGGGTCAAAACATAGTTTTGTGAAAGTCAACTTTGGCACCCGAGGAAGGGTAATCCCGTGAAAGGGTCATAGGGGATACATCATGGTTGGGAAATAGGTAAAAAGGTGAATCGGAGCTACAGCTCTTAAAACCAGCTCAAATGACAGAGGAGGGTTCCTGATTTAGTGCTAGAGTGTACAAACACAGTTTTGTGCAGGTGAACTTTGGCACCCCAGGAAGGGTAATCCCGTGAAAGGGTCAAAGGGGATACATCATGGTTTGGAAATAGGTAAAAATGTGAATCGGAGCTACAGTTCTGAAAACCAGCTCAAATGATAGAGGAGGGTTCCTGATGGAGTGCTAGAGGGTCAAAACACAGTTTCGTGAAAGTCAACTTTGGCACCCGAGGAAGGGTAATCCCGTGAAAGGGTCATAGGGGATACATCATGGTTGGGAAATAGGTAAAAAGGTGAATCGGAGCTACAGTTCTAAAAACCAGCTCAAATAATAGATGAGGGTTCCTGATGGAGTGCAAGAAGGTACAAACACAATTTTCTGAAGGTCAAGTTTGGCACCCCAGGAAGGGTAATCAAGTGAAAGGGTAATAGTGGATACATCATGGTTTGGAAATAGGTAAAAATGTGAATCGGAGTTACAGCTCTTAAAACCAGCTCAAATGATGGAGGAGGGTTCCTGATGGAGTGCTAGAGGGTCCAAACACAGTTTCGTGAAAGTCAACTTGGGCACCCCAGGAAGGGTAATCCCGTGAAACGGTCAAAGGGGATAGATCATGGTTTGGAAATAGGTAAAAATGTGAATCGGAGCTACAGTTCTAAAAACCAGCTCAAATAATAGAGGAGGGTTCCTGATTTAGTGCTAGAGTGTACAAACACAGTTTTGTGCGGGTCAACTTTGGCACCTTAGGAAGGGTAATCCCGTGAAAGGGTCAAAGGGGATACATCATGGTTTGGAAATAGGTAAAATTGTGAATCGGAGCTACAGCTCTGACAACCACCTCAAATGATAGAGGAGGGTTCCTGATGGAGTGCTAGAGGGTCCAAACACAGCTTTGTGAAAGTCAACTTTGGCACCCGAGGAAGGGTAATCCCGTGAAAGGGTCATAGGGGATACATCATGGTTGGGAAATAGGTAAAAAGGTGAATCGGAGCTACAGTTCTAAAAACCAGCTCAAATGATAGATGAGGGTTCCTGATGGAGTGCAAGAGTGTACAAACACAATTTTCTGAAGGTCAAGTTTGGCACCCCAGGAAGGGTAATCAAGTGAAAGGGTAATAGTGGATACATCATGGTTTGGAAATAGGTAAAAATGTGAATCGGAGTTACAGTTCTGAAAAAAACCTCAAATGATAGAGGAGGGTTCCTGACGGAGTGCTAGAGGGTCCAAAGACAGTTTCGTGAAAGTCAACTTGGGCACCCCAGGAAGGGTAACCCAGTGAAAGGGTCAAAGGGGATACATCATGGTTTGGAAATAGGTAAAAATGTGAATCGGAGCTACAGTTCTAAAAAAAAGCTTAAATAATAGAGGAGGGTTCATGATTTAGTGCTAGAGTGTACAAACACAGTTTTGTGCAGGTCAACTTTGGCACCCCAGGAAGGGTAATCCCGTGAAAGGGTCATAGGGGATACATCATGGTTTGGAAATAGGTAAAAATGTGAATCGGAGCTACAGTTCTGAAAACCAGCTCAAATGATAGAGGAGGGTTCCTGATTTAGTGCTAGAGTGTACAAACACAGTTTTGTGCGGGTCAACTTTGGCACCTTAGGAAGGGTAATCCCGTGAAAGGGTCAAAGGGGATACATCATGGTTTGGAAATAGGTAGAAATGTGAATCGGAGCTACAGTTCTGAAAACCACCTCAAATGATAGAGGAGGGTTCCTGATGGAGTGCTAGAGGGTCAAAACATAGTTTTGTGAAAGTCAACTTTGGCACCCGAGGAAGGGTAATCCCGTGAAAGGGTCATAGGGGATACATCATGGTTGGGAAATAGGTAAAAAGGTGAATCGGAGCTACAGCTCTTAAAACCAGCTCAAATGATAGAGGAGGGTTCCTGATTTAGTGCTAGAGTGTACAAACACAGTTTTGTGCAGGTGAACTTTGGCACCCCAGGAAGGGTAATCCCGTGAAAGGGTCAAAGGGGATACATCATGGTTTGGAAATAGGTAAAAATGTGAATCGGAGCTACAGTTCTGAAAACCAGCTCAAATGATAGAGGAGGGTTCCTGATGGAGTGCTAGAGGGTCAAAACACAGTTTCGTGAAAGTCAACTTTGGCACCCGAGGAAGGGTAATCCCGTGAAAGGGTCATAGGGGATACATCATGGTTGGGAAATAGGTAAAAAGGTGAATCGGAGCTACAGTTCTAAAAACCAGCTCAAATAATAGATGAGGGTTCCTGATGGAGTGCAAGAGTGTACAAACACAATTTTCTGAAGGTCAAGTTTGGCACCCCAGGAAGGGTAATCAAGTGAAAGGGTAATAGTGGATACATCATGGTTTGGAAATACGTAAAAATGTGAATCGGAGTTACAGTTCTGAAAAAAACCTCAAATGATAGAGGAGGGTTCCTGACGGAGTGCTAGAGGGTCCAAACACAGTTTCGTGAAAGTCAACTTGGGCACCCCAGGAAGGGTAACCCAGTGAAAGGGTCAAAGGGGATACATCATGGTTTGGAAATAGGTAAAAATGTGAATCGGAGCTACAGTTCTGAAAACCAGCTCAAATGATAGAGGAGGGTTCCTGATTTAGTGCTAGAGTGTACAAACACAGTTTTGTGCGGGTCAACTTTGGCACCTTAGGAAGGGTAATCCCGTGAAAGGCTCAAAGGGGATACATCATGGTTTGGAAATAGGTAGAAATGTGAATCGGAGCTACAGTTCTGAAAACCACCTCAAATGATAGAGGAGGGTTCCTGATGGAGTGCTAGAGGGTCAAAACATAGTTTTGTGAAAGTCAACTTTGGCACCCGAGGAAGGGTAATCCCGTGAAAGGGTCATAGGGGATACATCATGGTTGGGAAATAGGTAAAAAGGTGAATCGGAGCTACAGCTCTTAAAACCAGCTCAAATGATAGAGGAGGGTTCCTGATTTAGTGCTAGAGTGTACAAACACAGTTTTGTGCAGGTGAACTTTGGCACCCCAGGAAGGGTAATCCCGTGAAAGGGTCAAAGGGGATACATCATGGTTTGGAAATAGGTAAAAATGTGAATCGGAGCTACAGTTCTGAAAACCAGCTCAAATGATAGAGGAGGGTTCCTGATGGAGTGCTAGAGGGTCAAAACACAGTTTCGTGAAAGTCAACTTTGGCACCCGAGGAAGGGTAATCCCGTGAAAGGGTCATAGGGGATACATCATGGTTGGGAAATAGGTAAAAAGGTGAATCGGAGCTACAGTTCTAAAAACCAGCTCAAATAATAGATGAGGGTTCCTGATGGAGTGCAAGAGTGTACAAACACAATTTTCTGAAGGTCAAGTTTGGCACCCCAGGAAGGGTAATCAAGTGAAAGGGTAATAGTGGATACATCATGGTTTGGAAATACGTAAAAATGTGAATCGGAGTTACAGTTCTGAAAAAAACCTCAAATGATAGAGGAGGGTTCCTGACGGAGTGCTAGAGGGTCCAAACACAGTTTCGTGAAAGTCAACTTGGGCACCCCAGGAAGGGTAACCCAGTGAAAGGGTCAAAGGGGATACATCATGGTTTGGAAATAGGTAAAAATGTGAATCGGAGCTACAGTTCTAAAAAAAAGCTTAAATAGTAGAGGAGGGTTCATGATTTACTGCTAGAGTGTACAAACACAGTTTTGTGCAGGTCAACTTTGGCACCCCAGGAAGGGTAATCCCGTGAAAGGGTCATAGGGGATACATCATGCTTTGGAAATAGGTAAAAATGTGAATCGGAGCTACAGTTCTGAAAACCAGCTCAAATGATAGAGGAGGGTTCCTGATTTAGTGCTAGAGTGTACAAACACAGTTTTGTGCGGGTCAACTTTGGCACCTTAGGAAGGGTAATCCCGTGAAAGGGTCAAAGGGGATACATCATGGTTTGGAAATAGGTAGAAATGTGAATCGGAGCTACAGTTCTGAAAACCACCTCAAATGATAGAGGAGGGTTCCTGATGGAGTGCTAGAGGGTCAAAACATAGTTTCGTGAAAGTCAACTTTGGCACCCGAGGAAGGGTAATCCCGTGAATGGGTCATAGGGGATACATCATGGTTGGGAAATAGGTAAATAGGTGAATCGGAGCTACAGCTCTTAAAACCAGCTCAAATGATAGAGGAGGGTTCCTGATTTAGTGCTAGAGTGTACAAACACAGTTTTGTGCAGGTGAACTTTGGCACCCCAGGAAGGGTAATCCCGTGAAAGGGTCAAAGGGGATACATCATGGTTTGGAAATAGGTAAAAATGTGAATCGGAGCTACAGTTCTGAAAACCAGCTCAAATGATAGAGGAGGGTTCCTGATGGAGTGCTAGAGGGTCAAAACACAGTTTCGTGAAAGTCAACTTTGGCACCCGAGGAAGGGTAATCCCGTGAAAGGGTCATAGGGGATACATCATGGTTGGGAAATAGGTAAAAAGGTGAATCGGAGCTACAGTTCTAAAAACCAGCTCAAATAATAGATGAGGGTTCCTGATGGAGTGCAAGAGGGTACAAACACAATTTTCTGAAGGTCAAGTTTGGCACCCCAGGAAGGGTAATCAAGTGAAAGGGTCATAGTGGATACATCATGGTTTGGAAATAGGTAAAAATGTGAATCGGAGTTACAGCTCTTAAAACCAGCTCAAATGATGGAGGAGGGTTCCTGATGGAGTGCTAGAGGGTCCAAACACAGTTTCGTGAAAGTCAACTTGGGCACCCCAGGAAGGGTAATCCCGTGAAACGGTCAAAGGGGATACATCATGGTTTGGAAATAGGTAAAAATGTGAATCGGAGCTACAGTTCTAAAAACCAGCTCAAATAATAGAGGAGGGTTCCTGATTTAGTGCTAGAGTGTACAAACACAGTTTTGTGCGGGTCAACTTTGGCACCTTAGGAAGGGTAATCCCGTGAAAGGGTCAAAGGGGATACATCATGGTTTGGAAATAGGTAGAAATGTGAATCGGAGCTACAGTTCTGAAAACCACCTCAAATGATAGAGGAGGGTTCCTGATGGAGTGCTAGAGGGTCAAAACATAGTTTTGTGAAAGTCAACTTTGGCACCCCAGGAAGGGTAATCCCGTGAAAGGGTCATAGGGGATACATCATGCTTTGGAAATAGGTAAAAATGTGAATCGGAGCTACAGTTCTGAAAACCAGCTCAAATGATAGAGGAGGGTTCCTGATTTAGTGCTAGAGTGTACAAACACAGTTTTGTGCGGGTCAACTTTGGCACCTTAGGAAGGGTAATCCCGTGAAAGGGTCAAAGGGGATACATCATGGTTTGGAAATAGGTAGAAATGTGAATCGGAGCTACAGTTCTGAAAACCACCTCAAATGATAGAGGAGGGTTCCTGATGGAGTGCTAGAGGGTCAAAACATAGTTTTGTGAAAGTCAACTTTGGCACCCGAGGAAGGGTAATCCCGTGAAAGGGTCATAGGGGATACATCATGGTTGGGAAATAGGTAAATAGGTGAATCGGAGCTACAGCTCTTAAAACCAGCTCAAATGATAGAGGAGGGTTCCTGATTTAGTGCTAGAGTGTACAAACACAGTTTTGTGCAGGTGAACTTTGGCACCCCAGGAAGGGTAATCCCGTGAAAGGGTCAAAGGGGATACATCATGGTTTGGAAATAGGTAAAAATGTGAATCGGAGCTACAGTTCTGAAAACCAGCTCAAATGATAGAGGAGGGTTCCTGATGGAGTGCTAGAGGGTCAAAACACAGTTTCGTGAAAGTCAACTTTGGCACCCGAGGAAGGGTAATCCCGTGAAAGGGTCATAGGGGATACATCATGGTTGGGAAATAGGTAAAAAGGTGAATCGGAGCTACAGTTCTAAAAACCAGCTCAAATAATAGATGAGGGTTCCTGATGGAGTGCAAGAGGGTACAAACACAATTTTCTGAAGGTCAACTTTGGCACCCCAGGAAGGGTAATCAAGTGAAAGGGTCATAGTGGATACATCATGGTTTGGAAATAGGTAAAAATGTGAATCGGAGTTACAGCTCTTAAAACCAGCTCAAATGATGGAGGAGGGTTCCTGATGGAGTGCTAGAGGGTCCAAACACAGTTTCGTGAAAGTCAACTTGGGCACCCCAGGAAGGGTAATCCCGTGAAACGGTCAAAGGGGATACATCATGGTTTGGAAATAGGTAAAAATGTGAATCGGAGCTACAGTTCTAAAAACCAGCTCAAATAATAGAGGAGGGTTCCTGATTTAGTGCTAGAGTGTACAAACACAGTTTTCTGCAGGTCAACTTTGGCACCCCAGGAAGAGTAATCCCGTGAAAGGGTCATAGTGTATACATCATGGTTTGGAAATAGGTAAAAATGTGAATCGGAGCTACAGTTCTGAAAACCACCTCAAATGATAGAGGAGGGTTCCTGATGGAGTGCTAGAGGGTCAAAACACAGTTTCGTGAAAGTCAACTTTGGCACCCGAGGAAGGGTAATCCCGTGAAAGGGTCATAGGGGATACATCATGGTTGGGAAATAGGTAAAAAGGTGAATCGGAGCTACAGTTCTAAAAACCAGCTCAAATGATAGATGAGGGTTCCTGATGGAGTGCTAGAGTGTACAAACACAGTTTTGTGCAGATCAACTTTGGCACCCCAGGAAGGGTATACCTGTGAAAGGGTCATAGTGTATATATCATGGTTTGGAAATAGGTAAAAATGTGAATCGGAGCTATAGTTCTGAAAACCAGCTCAAATGATAGAGGAGGGTTCCTGATGGAGTGCTAGAGGGTCAAAACAAAGTTTCGTGAAAGTCAACTTTGGCACCCCAGGAAGAGCACTCCCGTGAAAGGGTCATAGGGGATACATGATGGTTGGGAAATAGGTGAAAAGGTGAATCGGAGCTACAGCTCTGAAAACCAGCTCAAATGATAGAGGAGGGTTCCTGATTTAGTGCTAGAGGGTCAAAACATAGTTTCGTGCGGGTCAACTTTGGCACCCCAGGAAGGGTAATCCCGTGAAAGGGTCAAAGGGGATACATCATGGTTTGGAAATAGGTAAAAATGTGAATCGGAGCTACAGTTCTGAAAACCAGCTCAAATGATAGAGGAGGGTTCCTGATGGAGTGCTAGAGGGTCAAAACACAGTTTCGTGAAAGTCAACTTTGGCACCCGAGGAAGGGTAATCCCGTGAAAGGGTCATAGGGGATACATCATGGTTGGGAAATAGGTAAAAAGGTGAATCGGAGCTACAGTTGTAAAAACAAGCTCACATAATAGATGAGGGTTCCTGATGGAGTGCAAGAGGGTACAAACACAATTTTCTGAAGGTCAAGTTTGGCACCCCAGGAAGGGTAATCAAGTGAAAGGGTAATAGTGGATACATCATGGTTTGGAAATAGGTAAAAATTTGAATCGGAGTTACAGCTCTTAAAACCAGCTCAAATGATAGAGGAGGGTTCCTGATGGAGTGCTAGAGGGTCCAAGCACAGTTTCGTGAAAGTCAACTTGGGCACCCCAGGAAGGGTAATCCCGTGAAAGGGTCAAAGGGGATACATCATGGTTTGGAAATAGGTAGAAATGTGAATCGGAGCTACAGTTCTAAAAAACAGCTCAAATAATAGAGGAGGGTTCCTGATTTAGTGCTAGAGTGTACAAACACAGTTTTGTGCAGGTCAACTTTGGCACCCCAGGAAGGGTAATCCCGTGAAAGGGTCATAGTGTATACATCATGGTTTGGAAATAGGTAGAAATGTGAATCGGAGCTACAGTTCTAAAAAACAGCTCAAATAATAGAGGAGGGTTCCTGATTTAGTGCTAGAGTGTACAAACACAGTTTTGTGCGGGTCAACTTTGGCACCTTAGGAAGGGTAATCCCGTGAAAGGGTCAAAGGGGATACATCATGGTTTGGAAATAGGTAGAAATGTGAATCGGAGCTACAGTTCTGAAAACCACCTCAAATGATAGAGGAGGGTTCCTGATGGAGTGCTAGAGGGTCAAAACATAGTTTTGTGAAAGTCAACTTTGGCACCCGAGGAAGGGTAATCCCGTGAAAGGGTCATAGGGGATACATCATGGTTGGGAAATAGGTAAAAAGGTGAATCGGAGCTACAGCTCTTAAAACCAGCTCAAATGATAGAGGAGGGTTCCTGATTTAGTGCTAGAGTGTACAAACACAGTTTTGTGCAGGTGAACTTTGGCACCCCAGGAAGGGTAATCCCGTGAAAGGGTCAAAGGGGATACATCATGGTTTGGAAATAGGTAAAAATGTGAATCGGAGCTACAGTTCTGAAAACCAGCTCAAATGATAGAGGAGGGTTCCTGATGGAGTGCTAGAGGGTCAAAACACAGTTTCGTGAAAGTCAACTTTGGCACCCGAGGAAGGGTAATCCCGTGAAAGGGTCATAGGGGATACATCATGGTTGGGAAATAGGTAAAAAGGTGAATCGGAGCTACAGTTCTAAAAACCAGCTCAAATAATAGATGAGGGTTCCTGATGGAGTGCAAGAGGGTACAAACACAATTTTCTGAAGGTCAAGTTTGGCACCCCAGGAAGGGTAATCAAGTGAAAGGGTCATAGTGGATACATCATGGTTTGGAAATAGGTAAAAATGTGAATCGGAGTTACAGCTCTTAAAACCAGCTCAAATGATGGAGGAGGGTTCCTGATGGAGTGCTAGAGGGTCCAAACACAGTTTCGTGAAAGTCAACTTGGGCACCCCAGGAAGGGTAATCCCGTGAAACGGTCAAAGGGGATACATCATGGTTTGGAAATAGGTAAAAATGTGAATCGGAGCTACAGTTCTAAAAACCAGCTCAAATAATAGAGGAGGGTTCCTGATTTAGTGCTAGAGTGTACAAACACAGTTTTGTGCGGGTCAACTTTGGCACCTTAGGAAGGGTAATCCCGTGAAAGGGTCAAAGGGGATACATCATGGTTTGGAAATAGGTAGAAATGTGAATCGGAGCTACAGTTCTGAAAACCACCTCAAATGATAGAGGAGGGTTCCTGATGGAGTGCAAGAGGGTCAAAACATAGTTTTGTGAAAGTCAACTTTGGCACCCGAGGAAGGGTAATCCCGTGAAAGGGTCATAGGGGATACATCATGGTTGGGAAATAGGTAAAAAGGTGAATCGGAGCTACAGCTCTTAAAACCAGCTCAAATGATAGAGGAGGGTTCCTGATTTAGTGCTAGAGTGTACAAACACAGTTTTGTGCAGGTGAACTTTGGCACCCCAGGAAGGGTAATCCCGTGAAAGGGTCAAAGGGGATACATCATGGTTTGGAAATAGGTAAAAATGTGAATCGGAGCTACAGTTCTGAAAACCAGCTCAAATGATAGAGGAGGGTTCCTGATGGAGTGCTAGAGGGTCAAAACACAGTTTCGTGAAAGTCAACTTTGGCACCCGAGGAAGGGTAATCCCGTGAAAGGGTCATAGGGGATACATCATGGTTGGGAAATAGGTAAAAAGGTGAATCGGAGCTACAGTTCTAAAAACCAGCTCAAATAATAGATGAGGGTTCCTGATGGAGTGCAAGAGGGTACAAACACAATTTTCTGAAGGTCAAGTTTGGCACCCCAGGAAGGGTAATCAAGTGAAAGGGTCATAGTGGATACATCATGGTTTGGAAATAGGTAAAAATGTGAATCGGAGTTACAGCTCTTAAAACCAGCTCAAATGATGGAGGAGGGTTCCTGATGGAGTGCTAGAGGGTCCAAACACAGTTTCGTGAAAGTCAACTTGGGCACCCCAGGAAGGGTAATCCCGTGAAACGGTCAAAGGGGATACATCATGGTTTGGAAATAGGTAAAAATGTGAATCGGAGCTACAGTTCTAAAAACCAGCTCAAATAATAGAGGAGGGTTCCTGATTTAGTGCTAGAGTGTACAAACACAGTTTTCTGCAGGTCAACTTTGGCACCCCAGGAAGAGTAATCCCGTGAAAGGGTCATAGTGTATACATCATGGTTTGGAAATAGGTAAAAATGTGAATCGGAGCTACAGTTCTGAAAACCACCTCAAATGATAGAGGAGGGTTCCTGATGGAGTGCTAGAGGGTCAAAACATAGTTTCGTGAAAGTCAACTTTGGCACCCGAGGAAGGGTAATCCCGTGAAAGGGTCATAGGGGATACATCATGGTTGGGAAATAGGTAAAAAGGTGAATCGGAGCTACAGTTCTAAAAACCAGCTCAAATGATAGATGAGGGTTCCTGATGGAGTGCTAGAGTGTACAAACACAGTTTTGTGCAGATCAACTTTGGCACCCCAGGAAGGGTATACCTGTGAAAGGGTCATAGTGTATATATCATGGTTTGGAAATAGGTAAAAATGTGAATCGGAGCTATAGTTCTGAAAACCAGCTCAAATGATAGAGGAGGGTTCCTGATGGAGTGCTAGAGGGTCAAAACAAAGTTTCGTGAAAGTCAACTTTGGCACCCCAGGAAGAGCACTCCCGTGAAAGGGTCATAGGGGATACATGATGGTTGGGAAATAGGTGAAAAGGTGAATCGGAGCTACAGCTCTGAAAACCAGCTCAAATGATAGAGGAGGGTTCCTGATTTAGTGCTAGAGTGTACAAACACAGTTTTGTGCGGGTCAACTTTGGCACCTTAGGAAGGGTAATCCCGTGAAAGGGTCAAAGGGGATACATCATGGTTTGGAAATAGGTAAAAATGTGAATCGGAGCTACAGTTCTGAAAACCACCTCAAATGATAGAGGAGGGTTCCTGATGGAGTGCTAGAGGGTCAAAACATAGTTTCGTGAAAGTCAACTTTGGCACCCGAGGAAGGGTAATCCCGTGAAAGGGTCATAGGGGATACATCATGGTTTGGAAATAGGTAAAAATGTGAATCGGAGCTACAGTTCTGAAAACCAGCTCAAATGATAGAGGAGGGTTCCTGATGGAGTGCTAGAGGGTCAAAACACAGTTTCGTGAAAGTCAACTTTGGCACCCGAGGAAGGGTAATCCCGTGAAAGGGTCATAGGGGATACATCATGGTTGGGAAATAGGTAAAAAGGTGAATCGGAGCTACAGTTGTAAAAACAAGCTCACATAATAGATGAGGGTTCCTGATGGAGTGCAAGAGGGTACAAACACAATTTTCTGAAGGTCAAGTTTGGCACCCCAGGAAGGGTAATCAAGTGAAAGGGTAATAGTGGATACATCATGGTTTGGAAATAGGTAGAAATTTGAATCGGAGTTACAGCTCTTAAAACCAGCTCAAATGATAGAGGAGGGTTCCTGATGGAGTGCTAGAGGGTCCAAGCACAGTTTCGTGAAAGTCAACTTGGGCACCCCAGGAAGGGTAATCCCGTGAAAGGGTCAAAGGGGATACATCATGGTTTGGAAATAGGTAGAAATGTGAATCGGAGCTACAGTTCTAAAAAACAGCTCAAATAATAGAGGAGGGTTCCTGATTTAGTGCTAGAGTGTACAAACACAGTTTTGTGCAGGTCAACTTTGGCACCCCAGGAAGGGTAATCCCGTGAAAGGGTCATAGTGTATACATCATGGTTTGGAAATAGGTAGAAATGTGAATCGGAGCTACAGTTCTAAAAAACAGCTCAAATAATAGAGGAGGGTTCCTGATTTAGTGCTAGAGTGTACAAACACAGTTTTGTGCGGGTCAACTTTGGCACCTTAGGAAGGGTAATCCCGTGAAAGGGTCAAAGGGGATACATCATGGTTTGGAAATAGGTAGAAATGTGAATCGGAGCTACAGTTCTGAAAACCACCTCAAATGATAGAGGAGGGTTCCTGATGGAGTGCTAGAGGGTCAAAACATAGTTTTGTGAAAGTCAACTTTGGCACCCGAGGAAGGGTAATCCCGTGAAAGGGTCATAGGGGATACATCATGGTTGGGAAATAGGTAAAAAGGTGAATCGGAGCTACAGCTCTTAAAACCAGCTCAAATGATAGAGGAGGGTTCCTGATTTAGTGCTAGAGTGTACAAACACAGTTTTGTGCAGGTGAACTTTGGCACCCCAGGAAGGGTAATCCCGTGAAAGGGTCAAAGGGGATACATCATGGTTTGGAAATAGGTAAAAATGTGAATCGGAGCTACAGTTCTGAAAACCAGCTCAAATGATAGAGGAGGGTTCCTGATGGAGTGCTAGAGGGTCAAAACACAGTTTCGTGAAAGTCAACTTTGGCACCCGAGGAAGGGTAATCCCGTGAAAGGGTCATAGGGGATACATCATGGTTGGGAAATATTTAAAAAGGTGAATCGGAGCTACAGTTCTAAAAACCAGCTCAAATAATAGATGAGGGTTCCTGATGGAGTGCAAGAGGGTACAAACACAATTTTCTGAAGGTCAAGTTTGGCACCCCAGGAAGGGTAATCAAGTGAAAGGGTCATAGTGGATACATCATGGTTTGGAAATAGGTAAAAATGTGAATCGGAGTTACAGCTCTTAAAACCAGCTCAAATGATGGAGGAGGGTTCCTGATGGAGTGCTAGAGGGTCCAAACACAGTTTCGTGAAAGTCAACTTGGGCACCCCAGGAAGGGTAATCCCGTGAAACGGTCAAAGGGGATACATCATGGTTGGGAAATAGGTAAAAATGTGAATCGGAGCTACAGTTCTAAAAACCAGCTCAAATAATAGAGGAGGGTTCCTGATTTAGTGCTAGAGTGTACAAACACAGTTTTGTGCGGGTCAACTTTTGCACCTTAGGAAGGGTAATCCCGTGAAAGGGTCAAAGGGGATACATCATGGTTTGGAAATAGGTAGAAATGTGAATCGGAGCTACAGTTCTGAAAACCACCTCAAATGATAGAGGAGGGTTCCTGATGGAGTGCTAGAGGGTCAAAACATAGTTTTGTGAAAGTCAACTTTGGCACCCGAGGAAGGGTAATCCCGTGAAAGGGTCATAGGGGATACATCATGGTTGGGAAATAGGTAAAAAGGTGAATCGGAGCTACAGCTCTTAAAACCAGCTCAAATGATAGAGGAGGGTTCCTGATTTAGTGCTAGAGTGTACAAACACAGTTTTGTGCAGGTGAACTTTGGCACCCCAGGAAGGGTAATCCCGTGAAAGGGTCAAAGGGGATACATCATGGTTTGGAAATAGGTAAAAATGTGAATCGGAGCTACAGTTCTGAAAACCAGCTCAAATGATAGAGGAGGGTTCCTGATGGAGTGCTAGAGGGTCAAAACACAGTTTCGTGAAAGTCAACTTTGGCACCCGAGGAAGGGTAATCCCGTGAAAGGGTCATAGGGGATACATCATGGTTGGGAAATAGGTAAAAAGGTGAATCGGAGCTACAGTTCTAAAAACCAGCTCAAATAATAGATGAGGGTTCCTGATGGAGTGCAAGAGGGTACAAACACAATTTTCTGAAGGTCAAGTTTGGCACCCCAGGAAGGGTAATCAAGTGAAAGGGTCATAGTGGATACATCATGGTTTGGAAATAGGTAAAAATGTGAATCGGAGTTACAGCTCTTAAAACCAGCTCAAATGATGGAGGAGGGTTCCTGATGGAGTGCTAGAGGGTCCAAACACAGTTTCGTGAAAGTCAACTTGGGCACCCCAGGAAGGGTAATCCCGTGAAACGGTCAAAGGGGATACATCATGGTTTGGAAATAGGTAAAAATGTGAATCGGAGCTACAGTTCTAAAAACCAGCTCAAATAATAGAGGAGGGTTCCTGATTTAGTGCTAGAGTGTACAAACACAGTTTTCTGCAGGTCAACTTTGGCACCCCAGGAAGGGTAATCCCGTGAAAGGGTCATAGTGTATACATCATGGTTTGGAAATAGGTAAAAATGTGAATCGGAGCTACAGTTCTGAAAACCACCTCAAATGATAGAGGAGGGTTCCTGATGGAGTGCTAGAGGGTCAAAACACAGTTTCGTGAAAGTCAACTTTGGCACCCGAGGAAGGGTAATCCCGTGAAAGGGTCATAGGGGATACATCATGGTTGGGAAATAGGTAAAAATGTGAATCGGAGCTACAGTTCTAAAAACCAGCTCAAATGATAGATGAGGGTTCCTGATGGAGTGCTAGAGTGTACAAACACAGTTTTGTGCAGATCAACTTTGGCACCTCAGGAAGGGTATACCTGTGAAAGGGACATAGTGTATATATCATGGTTTGGAAATAGGTAAAAATGTGAATCGGAGCTATAGTTCTGAAAACCAGCTCAAATGATAGAGGAGGGTTCCTGATGGAGTGCTAGAGGGTCAAAACAAAGTTTCGTGAAAGTCAACTTTGGCACCCCAGGAAGAGCACTCCCGTGAAAGGGTCATAGGGGATACATGATGGTTGGGAAATAGGTGAAAAGGTGAATCGGAGCTACAGTTCTGAAAACCAGCTCAAATGATAGAGGAGGGTTCCTGATTTAGTGCTAGAGTGTACAAACACAGTTTTGTGCAGGTCAACTTTGGCACCCCAGGAAGGGTAATCCCGTGAAAGGGTCATAGTGTATACATCATGGTTTGGAAATAGGTAGAAATGTGAATCGGAGCTACAGTTCTGAAAACCACCTCAAATGATAGAGGAGGGTTCCTGATGGAGTGCTAGAGGGTCAAAACATAGTTTTGTGAAAGTCAACTTTGGCACCCGAGGAAGGGTAATCCCGTGAAAGGGTCATAGGGGATACATGATGGTTGGGAAATAGGTAAAAAGGTGAATCGGAGCTACAGCTCTTAAAACCAGCTCAAATGATAGAGGAGGGTTCCTGATTTAGTGCTAGAGTGTACAAACACAGTTTTGTGCAGGTGAACTTTGGCACCCGAGGAAGGGTAATCCCGTGAAAGTGTCAAAGGGGATACATCATGGTTTGGAAATAGGTAAAAATGTGAATCGGAGCTACAGTTCTGAAAACCAGCTCAAATGATAGAGGAGGGTTCCTGATGGAGTGCTAGAGGGTCAAAACACAGTTTCGTGAAAGTCAACTTTGGCACCCGAGGAAGGGTAATCCCGTGAAAGGGTCATAGGGGATACATCATGGTTGGGAAATAGGTAAAAAGGTGAATCGGAGCTACAGTTCTAAAAACCAGCTCAAATAATAGATGAGGGTTCCTGATGGAGTGCAAGAGGGTACAAACACAATTTTCTGAAGGTCAAGTTTGGCACCCCAGGAAGGGTAATCAAGTGAAAGGGTCATAGTGGATACATCATGGTTTGGAAATAGGTAAAAATGTGAATCGGAGTTACAGCTCTTAAAACCAGCTCAAATGATGGAGGAGGGTTCCTGATGGAGTGCTAGAGGGTCCAAACACAGTTTCGTGAAAGTCAACTTGGGCACCCCAGGAAGGGTAATCCCGTGAAACGGTCAAAGGGGATACATCATGGTTTGGAAATAGGTAAAAATGTGAATCGGAGCTACAGTTCTAAAAACCAGCTCAAATAATAGAGGAGGGTTCCTGATTTAGTGCTAGAGTGTACAAACACAGTTTTGTGCGGGTCAACTTTTGCACCTTAGGAAGGGTAATCCCGTGAAAGGGTCAAAGGGGATACATCATGGTTTGCAAATAGGTAGAAATGTGAATCGGAGCTACAGTTCTGAAAACCACCTCAAATGATAGAGGAGGGTTCCTGATGGAGTGCTAGAGGGTCAAAACATAGTTTTGTGAAAGTCAACTTTGGCACCCGAGGAAGGGTAATCCCGTGAAAGGGTCATAGGGGATACATCATGGTTGGGAAATAGGTAAAAAGGTGAATCGGAGCTACAGCTCTTAAAACCAGCTCAAATGATAGAGGAGGGTTCCTGATTTAGTGCTAGAGTGTACAAACACAGTTTTGTGCAGGTGAACTTTGGCACCCGAGGAAGGGTAATCCCGTGAAAGGGTCATAGGGGATACATCATGGTTGGGAAATAGGTAAAAAGGTGAAACGGAGCTACAGTTCTAAAAACCAGCTCAAATAATAGATGAGGGTTCCTGATGGAGTGCAAGAGGGTACAAACACAATTTTCTGAAGGTCAAGTTTGGCACCCCAGGAAGGGTAATCAAGTGAAAGGGTCATAGTGGATACATCATGGTTTGGAAATAGGTAAAAATGTGAATCGGAGTTACAGCTCTTAAAACCAGCTCAAATGATGGAGGAGGGTTCCTGATGGAGTGCTAGAGGGTCCAAACACAGTTTCGTGAAAGTCAACTTGGGCACCCCAGGAAGGGTAATCCCGTGAAACGGTCAAAGGGGATACATCATGGTTTGGAAATAGGTAAAAATGTGAATCGGAGCTACAGTTCTAAAAACCAGCTCAAATAATAGAGGAGGGTTCCTGATTTAGTGCTAG
This sequence comes from Haliotis asinina, assembly GCF_037392515.1. NCBI lineage: Eukaryota > Metazoa > Mollusca > Gastropoda > Lepetellida > Haliotidae > Haliotis > Haliotis asinina. The sequence goes on along the minus strand of NC_090282.1, from coordinate 51,520,488 downwards.
AGTGTACAAACACAGTTTTGTGCGGGTCAACTTTTGCACCTTAGGAAGGGTAATCCCGTGAAAGGGTCAAAGGGGATACATCATGGTTTGCAAATAGGTAGAAATGTGAATCGGAGCTACAGTTCTGAAAACCACCTCAAATGATAGAGGAGGGTTCCTGATGGAGTGCTAGAGGGTCAAAACATAGTTTTGTGAAAGTCAACTTTGGCACCCGAGGAAGGGTAATCCCGTGAAAGGGTCATAGGGGATACATCATGGTTGGGAAATAGGTAAAAAGGTGAATCGGAGCTACAGCTCTTAAAACCAGCTCAAATGATAGAGGAGGGTTCCTGATTTAGTGCTAGAGTGTACAAACACAGTTTTGTGCAGGTGAACTTTGGCACCCCAGGAAGGGTAATCCCGTGAAAGGGTCAAAGGGGATACATCATGGTTTGGAAATAGGTAAAAATGTGAATCGGAGCTACAGTTCTGAAAACCAGCTCAAATGATAGAGGAGGGTTCCTGATGGAGTGCTAGAGGGTCAAAACACAGTTTCGTGAAAGTCAACTTTGGCACCCGAGGAAGGGTAATCCCGTGAAAGGGTCATAGGGGATACATCATGGTTGGGAAATAGGTAAAAAGGTGAATCGGAGCTACAGTTCTAAAAACCAGCTCAAATAATAGATGAGGGTTCCTGATGGAGTGCAAGAGGGTACAAACACAATTTTCTGAAGGTCAAGTTTGGCACCCCAGGAAGGGTAATCAAGTGAAAGGGTCATAGTGGATACATCATGGTTTGGAAATAGGTAAAAATGTGAATCGGAGTTACAGCTCTTAAAACCAGCTCAAATGATGGAGGAGGGTTCCTGATGGAGTGCTAGAGGGTCCAAACACAGTTTCGTGAAAGTCAACTTGGGCACCCCAGGAAGGGTAATCCCGTGAAACGGTCAAAGGGGATACATCATGGTTTGGAAATAGGTAAAAATGTGAATCGGAGCTACAGTTCTAAAAACCAGCTCAAATAATAGAGGAGGGTTCCTGATTTAGTGCTAGAGTGTACAAACACAGTTTTCTGCAGGTCAACTTTGGCACCCCAGGAAGGGTAATCCCGTGAAAGGGTCATAGTGTATACATCATGGTTTGGAAATAGGTAAAAATGTGAATCGGAGCTACAGTTCTGAAAACCACCTCAAATGATAGAGGAGGGTTCCTGATGGAGTGCTAGAGGGTCAAAACACAGTTTCGTGAAAGTCAACTTTGGCACCCGAGGAAGGGTAATCCCGTGAAAGGGTCATAGGGGATACATCATGGTTGGGAAATAGGTAAAAAGGTGAATCGGAGCTACAGTTCTAAAAACCAGCTCAAATGATAGATGAGGGTTCGTGATGGAGTGCTAGAGTGTACAAACACAGTTTTGTGCAGATCAACTTTGGCACCTCAGGAAGGGTATATCTGTGAAAGGGACATAGTGTATATATCATGGTTTGGAAATAGGTAAAAATGTGAATCGGAGCTATAGTTCTGAAAACCAGCTCAAATGATAGAGGAGGGTTCCTGATGGAGTGCTAGAGGGTCAAAACAAAGTTTCGTGAAAGTCAACTTTGGCACCCCAGGAAGAGCACTCCCGTGAAAGGGTCATAGGGGATACATGATGGTTGGGAAATAGGTGAAAAGGTGAATCGGAGCTACAGTTCTGAAAACCAGCTCAAATGATAGAGGAGGGTTCCTGATTTAGTGCTAGAGTGTACAAACACAGTTTTGTGCAGGTCAACTTTGGCACCCCAGGAAGGGTAATCCCGTGAAAGGGTCATAGTGTATACATCATGGTTTGGAAATAGGTAGAAATGTGAATCGGAGCTACAGTTCTGAAAACCACCTCAAATGATAGAGGAGGGTTCCTGATGGAGTGCTAGAGGGTCAAAACATAGTTTTGTGAAAGTCAACTTTGGCACCCGAGGAAGGGTAATCCCGTGAACGGGTCATAGGGGATACATCATGGTTGGGAAATAGGTAAAAAGGTGAATCGGAGCTACAGCTCTTAAAACCAGCTCAAATGATAGAGGAGGGTTCCTGATTTAGTGCTAGAGTGTACAAACACAGTTTTGTGCAGGTGAACTTTGGCACCCCAGGAAGGGTAATCCCGTGAAAGTGTCAAAGGGGATACATCATGGTTTGGAAATAGGTAAAAATGTGAATCGGAGCTACAGTTCTGAAAACCAGCTCAAATGATAGAGGAGGGTTCCTGATGGAGTGCTAGAGGGTCAAAACACAGTTTCGTGAAAGTCAACTTTGGCACCCGAGGAAGGGTAATCCCGTGAAAGGGTCATAGGGGATACATCATGGTTGGGAAATAGGTAAAAAGGTGAATCGGAGCTACAGTTCTAAAAACCAGCTCAAATAATAGATGAGGGTTCCTGATGGAGTGCAAGAGGGTACAAACACAATTTTCTGAAGGTCAAGTTTGGCACCCCAGGAAGGGTAATCAAGTGAAAGGGTCATAGTGGATACATCATGGTTTGGAAATAGGTAAAAATGTGAATCGGAGTTACAGCTCTTAAAACCAGCTCAAATGATGGAGGAGGGTTCCTGATGGAGTGCTAGAGGGTCCAAACACAGTTTCGTGAAAGTCAACTTGGGCACCCCAGGAAGGGTAATCCCGTGAAACGGTCAAAGGGGATACATCATGGTTTGGAAATAGGTAAAAATGTGAATCGGAGCTACAGTTCTAAAAACCAGCTCAAATAATAGAGGAGGGTTCCTGATTTAGTGCTAGAGTGTACAAACACAGTTTTGTGCGGGTCAACTTTTGCACCTTAGGAAGGGTAATCCCGTGAAAGGGTCAAAGGGGATACATCATGGTTTGCAAATAGGTAGAAATGTGAATCGGAGCTACAGTTCTGAAAACCACCTCAAATGATAGAGGAGGGTTCCTGATGGAGTGCTAGAGGGTCAAAACATAGTTTTGTGAAAGTCAACTTTGGCACCCGAGGAAGGGTAATCCCGTGAAAGGGTCATAGGGGATACATCATGGTTGGGAAATAGGTAAAAAGGTGAATCGGAGCTACAGCTCTTAAAACCAGCTCAAATGATAGAGGAGGGTTCCTGATTTAGTGCTAGAGTGTACAAACACAGTTTTGTGCAGGTGAACTTTGGCACCCCAGGAAGGGTAATCCCGTGAAAGGGTCAAAGGGGATACATCATGGTTTGGAAATAGGTAAAAATGTGAATCGGAGCTACAGTTCTGAAAACCAGCTCAAATGATAGAGGAGGGTTCCTGATGGAGTGCTAGAGGGTCAAAACACAGTTTCGTGAAAGTCAACTTTGGCACCCGAGGAAGGGTAATCCCGTGAAAGGGTCATAGGGGATACATCATGGTTGGGAAATAGGTAAAAAGGTGAATCGGAGCTACAGTTCTAAAAACCAGCTCAAATAATAGATGAGGGTTCCTGATGGAGTGCAAGAGGGTACAAACACAATTTTCTGAAGGTCAAGTTTGGCACCCCAGGAAGGGTAATCAAGTGAAAGGGTCATAGTGGATACATCATGGTTTGGAAATAGGTAAAAATGTGAATCGGAGTTACAGCTCTTAAAACCAGCTCAAATGATGGAGGAGGGTTCCTGATGGAGTGCTAGAGGGTCCAAACACAGTTTCGTGAAAGTCAACTTGGGCACCCCAGGAAGGGTAATCCCGTGAAACGGTCAAAGGGGATACATCCTGGTTTGGAAATAGGTAAAAATGTGAATCGGAGCTACAGTTCTAAAAACCAGCTCAAATAATAGAGGAGGGTTCCTGATTTAGTGCTAGAGTGTACAAACACAGTTTTCTGCAGGTCAACTTTGGCACCCCAGGAAGAGTAATCCCGTGAAAGGGTCATAGTGTATACATCATGGTTTGGAAATAGGTAAAAATGTGAATCGGAGCTATAGTTCTGAAAACCAGCTCAAATGATAGATGAGGGTTCCTGATGGAGTGCTAGAGTGTACAAACACAGTTTTGTGCAGATCAACTTTGGCACCCCAGGAAGGGTATACCTGTGAAAGGGACATAGTGTATATATCATGGTTTGGAAATAGGTAAAAATGTGAATCGGAGCTATAGTTCTGAAAACCAGCTCAAATGATAGAGGAGGGTTCCTGATGGAGTGCTAGAGGGTCCAAACAAAGTTTCGTGAAAGTCAACTTTGGCACCCCAGGAAGAGCACTCCCGTGAAAGGGTCATAGGGGATACATGATGGTTGGGAAATAGGTAAAAATGTGAATCGGAGCTACAGTTCTGAAAACCACCTCAAATGATAGAGGAGGGTTCCTGATGGAGTGCTAGAGGGTCAAAACACAGTTTCGTGAAAGTCAACTTTGGCACCCGAGGAAGGGTAATCCCGTGAAAGGGTCATAGGGGATACATCATGGTTGGGAAATAGGTAAAAAGGTGAATCGGAGCTACAGTTCTAAAAACCAGCTCAAATGATAGATGAGGGTTCCTGATGGAGTGCTAGAGTGTACAAACACAGTTTTGTGCAGATCAACTTTGGCACCCCAGGAAGGGTATACCTGTGAAAGGGTCATAGTGTATATATCATGGTTTGGAAATAGGTAAAAATGTGAATCGGAGCTATAGTTCTGAAAACCAGCTCAAATGATAGAGGAGGGTTCCTGATGGAGTGCTAGAGAGTCAAAACAAAGTTTCGTGAAAGTCAACTTTGGCACCCCAGGAAGAGCACTCCCGTGAAAGGGTCATAGGGGATACATGATGGTTGGGAAATAGGTGAAAAGGTGAATCGGAGCTACAGTTCTGAAAACCAGCTCAAATGATAGAGGAGGGTTCCTGATTTAGTGCTAGAGTGTACAAACACAGTTTTGTGCGGGTCAACTTTGGCACCTTAGGAAGGGTAATCCCGTGAATGGGTCAAAGGGGATACATCATGGTTTGGAAATAGGTAAAAATGTGAATCGGAGCTACAGTTCTGAAAACCACCTCAAATGATAGAGGAGGGTTCCTGATGGAGTGCTAGAGGGTCAAAACATAGTTTCGTGAAAGTCAACTTTGGCACCCGAGGAAGGGTAATCCCGTGAAAGGGTCATAGGGGATACATCATGGTTTGGAAATAGGTAAAAATGTGAATCGGAGCTACAGTTCTAAAAACCAGCTCAAATGATAGAGGAGGGTTCCTGATGGAGTGCTAGAGGGTCAAAACACAGTTTCGTGAAAGTCAACTTTGGCACCCGAGGAAGGGTAATCCCGTGAAAGGGTCATAGGGGATACATCATGGTTGGGAAATAGGTAAAAAGGTGAATCGGAGCTACAGTTGTAAAAAAAAGCTCACATAATAGATGAGGGTTACTGATGGAGTGCAAGAGGGTACAAAAACAATTTTCTGAAGGTCAAGTTTGGCACCCCAGGAAGGGTAATCAAGTGAAAGGGTAATAGTGGATACATCATGGTTTGGAAATAGGTAAAAATGTGAATCGGAGCTACAGTTCTGAAAACCAGCTCAAATGATAGAGGAGGGTTCCTGATGGAGTGCTAGAGGGTCAAAACACAGTTTCGTGAAAGTCAACTTTGGCACCCGAGGAAGGGTAATCACGTGAAAGGGTCATAGGGGATACATCATGGTTTGGAAATAGGTGAAAAGGTGAATCGGAGCTACAGTTCTAAAAACCAGCTCAAATGATAGAGGAGGGTTCCTGATGGAGTGCTAGAGTGTACAAACACAGTTTTGTGCAGATCAACTTTGGCACCCCAGGAAGGGTATACCTGTGAAAGGGTCATAGTGTATACATCATGGTTTGGAAATAGGTAAAAATTTGAATCGGAGCTATAGTTCTGAAAACCACCTCAAATGATAGAGGAGGGTTCCTGATGGAGTGCTAGAGGGTCAAAACACAGTTTCGTGAAAGTCAACTTTGGCACCCCAGGAAGAGCAATCCCGTGAAAGGGTCATAGGGGATACATGATGGTTGGGAAATAGGTGAAAAGGTGAATCGGAGCTACAGTTCTAAAAATCAGCTCAAATAATAGATGAGGGTTCCTGATGGCGTGCAAGAGGGTACAAACACAATTTTCTGAAGGTCAAGTTTGGCACCCCAGGAAGGGTAATCAAGTGAAAGGGTAATAGTGGATACATCATGGTTTGGAAATAGGTAAAAATTTGAATCGGAGTTACAGCTCTTAAAACCAGCTCAAATGATAGAGGAGGGTTCCTGATGGAGTGCTAGAGGGTCCAAACACAGTTTCGTGAAAGTCAACTTGGGCACCCCAGGAAGGGTAATCCCGTGAAAGGGTCAAAGGGGATACATCATGGTTTGGAAATAGGTAAAAATGTGAATCGGAGCTACAGTTCTAAAAAACAGCTCAAATAATAGAGGAGGGTTCCTGATTTAGTGCTAGAGTGTACAAACACAGTTTTGTGCAGGTCAACTTTGGCACCCCAGGAAGGGTAATCCCGTGAAAGGGTCATAGTGTATACATCATGGTTTGGAAATAGGTAAAAATGTGAATCGGAGCTACAGTTCTGAAAACCACCTCAAATGATAGAGGAGGGTTCCTGATGGAGTGCTAGAGGGTCAAAACACAGTTTCGTGAAAGTCAACTTTGGCACCCGAGGAAGGGTAATCCCGTGAAAGGGTCATAGGGGATACATCATGGTTGGGAAATAGGTAAAAAGGTGAATCGGAGCTACAGTTCTAAAAACCAGCTCAAATGATAGATGAGGGTTCCTGATGGAGTGCTAGAGTGTACAAACACAGTTTTGTGCAGATCAACTTTGGCACCCCAGGAAGGGTATACCTGTGAAAGGGTCATAGTGTATATATCATGGTTTGGAAATAGGTAAAAATGTGAATCGGAGCTATAGTTCTGAAAACCAGCTCAAATGATAGAGGAGGGTTCCTGATGGAGTGCTAGAGGGTCAAAACAAAGTTTCGTGAAAGTCAACTTTGGCACCCCAGGAAGAGCACTCCCGTGAAAGGGTCATAGGGGATACATGATGGTTGGGAAATAGGTGAAAAGGTGAATCGGAGCTACAGTTCTGAAAACCAGCTCAAATGATAGAGGAGGGTTCCTGATTTAGTGCTAGAGTGTACAAACACAGTTTTGTGCGGGTCAACTTTGGCACCTTAGGAAGGGTAATCCCGTGAAAGGGTCAAAGGGGATACATCATGGTTTGGAAATAGGTAAAAATGTGAATCGGAGCTACAGTTCTGAAAACCACCTCAAATGATAGAGGAGGGTTCCTGATGGAGTGCTAGAGGGTCAAAACATAGTTTCGTGAAAGTCAACTTTGGCACCCGAGGAAGGGTAATCCCGTGAAAGGGTCATAGGGGATACATCATGGTTTGGAAATAGGTAAAAATGTGAATCGGAGCTACAGTTCTAAAAACCAGCTCAAATGATAGAGGAGGGTTCCTGATGGAGTGCTAGAGGGTCAAAACACAGTTTCGTGAAAGTCAACTTTGGCACCCGAGGAAGGGTAATCCCGTGAAAGGGTCATAGGGGATACATCATGGTTGGGAAATAGGTAAAAAGGTGAATCGGAGCTACAGTTGTAAAAACAAGCTCACATAATAGATGAGGGTTCCTGATGGAGTGCAAGAGGGTACAAAAACAATTTTCTGAAGGTCAAGTTTGGCACCCCAGGAAGGGTAATCAAGTGAAAGGGTAATAGTGGATACATCATGGTTTGGAAATAGGTAAAAATGTGAATCGGAGCTACAGTTCTGAAAACCAGCTCAAATGATAGAGGAGGGTTCCTGATGGAGTGCTAGAGGGTCAAAACACAGTTTCGTGAAAGTCAACTTTGGCACCCGAGGAAGGGTAATCACGTGAAAGGGTCATAGGGGATACATCATGGTTTGGAAATAGGTGAAAAGGTGAATCGGAGCTACAGTTCTAAAAACCAGCTCAAATGATAGAGGAGGGTTCCTGATGGAGTGCTAGAGTGTACAAACACAGTTTTGTGCAGATCAACTTTGGCACCCCAGGAAGGGTATACCTGTGAAAGGGTCATAGTGTATACATCATGGTTTGGAAATAGGTAAAAATGTGAATCGGAGCTATAGTTCTGAAAACCACCTCAAATGATAGAGGAGGGTTCCTGATGGAGTGCTAGAGGGTCAAAACAAAGTTTCGTGAAAGTCAACTTTGGCACCCCAGGAAGAGCAATCCCGTGAAAGGGTCATAGGGGATACATGATGGTTGGGAAATAGGTGAAAAGGTGAATCGGAGCTACAGTTCTAAAAATCAGCTCAAATAATAGATGAGGGTTCCTGATGGCGTGCAAGAGGGTACAAACACAATTTTCTGAAGGTCAAGTTTGGCACCCCAGGAAGGGTAATCAAGTGAAAGGGTAATAGTGGATACATCATGGTTTGGAAATAGGTAAAAATTTGAATCGGAGTTACAGCTCTTAAAACCAGCTCAAATGATAGAGGAGGGTTCCTGATGGAGTGCTAGAGGGTCCAAACACAGTTTCGTGAAAGTCAACTTGGGCACCCCAGGAAGGGTAATCCCGTGAAAGGGTCAAAGGGGATACATCATGGTTTGGAAATAGGTAAAAATGTGAATCGGAGCTACAGTTCTAACAAACAGCTCAAATAATAGAGGAGGGTTCCTGATTTAGTGCTAGAGTGTACAAACACAGTTTTGTGCAGGTCAACTTTGGCACCCGAGGAAGGGTAATCCCGTGAAAGGGTCATAGTGTATACATCATGGTTTGGAAATAGGTAAAAATGTGAATCGGAGCTACAGTTCTGAAAACCACCTCAAATGATAGAGGAGGGTTCCTGATGGAGTGCTAGAGGGTCAAAACACAGTTTCGTGAAAGTCAACTTTGGCACCCGAGGAAGGGTAATCCCGTGAAAGGGTCATAGGGGATACATCATGGTTGGGAAATAGGTGAAAAGGTGAATCGGAGCTACAGTTCTAAAAACCAGCTCAAATGATAGATGAGGGTTCCTGATGGAGTGCAAGAGGGTACAAACACAATTTTCTGAAGGTCAACTTTGGCACCCGAGGAAGGGTAATCAAGTGAAAGGGTAATAGTGGATACATCATGGTTTGGAAATAGGTAAAAATGTGAATCGGAGTTACAGTTCTGAAAACCAGCTCAAATGATAGAGGAGGGTTCCTGATGGAGTGCTAGAGGGTCAAAACACAGTTTCGTGAAAGTCAACTTTGGCACCCGAGGAAGGGTAATCCCGTGAAAGGGTCATAGGGGATACATCATGGTTGGGAAATAGGTAAAAAGGTGAATCGGAGCTACAGTTCTAAAAACCAGCTCAAATAATAGATGAGGGTTCCTGATGGAGTGCAAGAGGGTACAAACACAATTTTCTGAAGGTCAAGTTTGGCACCCCAGGAAGGGTAATCAAGTGAAAGGGTCATAGTGGATACATCATGGTTTGGAAATAGGTAAAAATGTGAATCGGAGTTACAGCTCTTAAAACCAGCTCAAATGATGGAGGAGGGTTCCTGATGGAGTGCTAGAGGGTCCAAACACAGTTTCGTGAAAGTCAACTTGGGCACCCCAGGAAGGGTAATCCCGTGAAACGGTCAAAGGGGATACATCATGGTTTGGAAATAGGTAAAAATGTGAATCGGAGCTACAGTTCTAAAAACCAGCTCAAATAATAGAGGAGGGTTCCTGATTTAGTGCTAGAGTGTACAAACACAGTTTTCTGCAGGTCAACTTTGGCACCCCAGGAAGAGTAATCCCGTGAAAGGGTCATAGTGTATACATCATGGTTTGGAAATAGGTAAAAATGTGAAACGGAGCTACAGTTCTGAAAACCACCTCAAATGATAGAGGAGGGTTCCTGATGGAGTGCTAGAGGGTCAAAACACAGTTTCGTGAAAGTCAACTTTGGCACCCGAGGAAGGGTAATCCCGTGAAAGGGTCATAGGGGATACATCATGGTTGGGAAATAGGTAAAAAGGTGAATCGGAGCTACAGTTCTAAAAACCAGCTCAAATGATAGAGGAGGGTTCCTGATGGAGTGCTAGAGTGTACAAACACAGTTTTGTGCAGATCAACTTTGGCACCCCAGGAAGGGTATACCTGTGAAAGGGTCATAGTGTATACATCATGGTTTGGAAATAGGTAAAAATGTGAATCGGAGCTATAGTTCTGAAAACCAGCTCAAATGATAGAGGAGGGTTCCTGATGGAGTGCTAGAGGGTCAAAACAAAGTTTCGTGAAAGTCAACTTTGGCACCCCAGGAAGAGCACTCCCGTGAAAGGGTCATAGGGGATACATGATGGTTGGGAAATAGGTGAAAAGGTGAATCGGAGCTACAGTTCTGAAAACCAGCTCAAATGATAGAGGAGGGTTCCTGATGGAGTGCTAGAGGGTCAAAACATAGTTTCGTGAAAGTCAACTTTGGCACCCGAGGAAGGGTAATCCCGTGAAAGGGTCATAGGGGATACATCATGGTTTGGAAATAGGTAAATATGTGAATCGGAGCTACAGTTCTGAAAACCAGCTCAAATGATAGAGGAGGGTTCCTGATGGAGTGCTAGAGGGTCAAAACATAGTTTCGTGAAAGTCAACTTTGGCACCCGAGGAAGGGTAATCCCGTGAAAGGGTCATAGGGGATACATCATGGTTTGGAAATAGGTAAAAATGTGAATCGGAGCTACAGTTCTGAAAACCAGCTCAAATGATAGAGGAGGGTTCCTGATGGAGTGCTAGAGGGTCAAAACACAGTTTCGTGAAAGTCAACTTTGGCACCCGAGGAAGGGTAATCCCGTGAAAGGGTCATAGGGGATACATCATGGTTGGGAAATAGGTAAAAAGGTGAATCGGAGCTACAGTTGTAAAAACCAGCTCAAATAATAGATGAGGGTTCCTGATGGAGTGCAAGAGGGTACAAACACAATTTTCTGAAGGTCAAGTTTGGCACCCCAGGAAGGGTAATCAAGTGAAAGGGTAATAGTGGATACATCATGGTTTGGAAATAGGTAAAAATTTGAATCGGAGTTACAGCTCTTAAAACCAGCTCAAATGATAGAGGAGGGTTCCTGATGGAGTGCTAGAGGGTCCAAACACAGTTTCGTGAAAGTCAACTTGGGCACCCCAGGAAGGGTAATCCCGTGAAAGGGTCAAAGGGGATACATCATGGTTTGGAAATAGGTAGAAATGTGAATCGGAGCTACAGTTCTAAAAAACAGCTCAAATAATAGAGGAGGGTTCCTGATTTAGTGCTAGAGTGTACAAACACAGTTTTGTGCAGGTCAACTTTGGCACCCCAGGAAGGGTAATCCCGTGAAAGGGTCATAGTGTATACATCATGGTTTGGAAATAGGTAAAAATGTGAATCGGAGGTACAGTTCTGAAAACCACCTCAAATGATAGAGGAGGGTTCCTGATGGAGTGCTAGAGCGTCAAAACACAGATTCGTGAAACTCAACTTTGGCACCCGAGGAAGGGTAATCCCGTGAAAGGGTCATAGGGGATACATCATGGTTGGGAAATAGGTAAAAAGGTGAATCGGAGCTACAGTTCTAAAAACCAGCTCAAATGATAGAGGAGGGTTCCTGATGGAGTGCAAGAGGGTACAAACACAATTTTCTGAAGGTCAAGTTTGGCACCCCAGGAAGGGTAGTCAAATGAAAGGGTAATAGTGGATACATCATGGTTTGGAAATAGGTAAAAAGGTGAATCGGAGCTACAGTTCCAAAAACCAGCTCAAATGATAGAGGAGGGTTCCTGACGGAGTGCTAGAGGGTCCAAAAACAGTTTCGTGAAAGTCAACTTTGGCACCCGAGGAAGGGTATTCAAGTGAAAGGGTCATAGGGGATACATCATGGTTTGGAAATAGGTAAAAATGTGAATCGGAGCTACAGTTCTAAAAACCAGCTCAAATGATAGAGGAGGGTTCCTGATTTAGTGCTAGAGGGTCAAAACAAAGTTTCGTGAAAGTCAACTTTGGCACCCGAAGAAGGGTAATCAAGTGAAAGGGTCATAGGGGATACATCATGGTTTGGAAATAGGTAAAAATGTGAATCGGAGCTACAGTTCTAAAAACCAGCTGAAATAATAGATGAGGGTTCCTGATGGAGTGCAAGAGTTTACAAACACAATTTTCTGAAGGTAAAGTTTGTCACCCGAGAAAGGTTAATCAAGTGAAAGGGTGATAGTGGATAGATCATGGTTTGGAAATAGGTAAAAATGTGAATCGTAGTTACAGCTCTTAAAACGAGCTCAAATGATAGAGGAGGGTTCCTGATGAAATGCTAGGGGGTCCAAACACAGTTTCGTGAAAGTCAACTTTGGCACCCGAGGAAGGGTAATGCCGTGAAAGGGTCAAAGGGGATACATCATGGTTTGGAAATAGGTAAAAAGGTGAATCGGAGCTACAGTTCTGAAAACCAGCTCAAGTAATAGATGAGGGTTTGGAAATTATCAGGTTATAAAACTATCTCAAATGATATAGGAGGGTTCCTGATGGAGTGCTAGAGGGTTACAACATAGTTTCGTGAAAGTCAACTTTGGCACCCGAGGAAGGGTAATCACGTGAAAGGGGAAAAGTGGATACATCATGGTTTGGAAATAGGTAAAAATGTGAATTGGCGAAAGAGCCCTTTAAACCAGCTCAAATGATAGAGGAGGGTTCCTGACGGAGTGGTGGAGGGTCCAAACACAGTTTTGTGAAAGTCAACTTGGGCAACCCAGGAAGGGTAATCCCGTGAAAGGTTTATAGGGGATACATCATGGTTTGGAAATAGGTAAAAAGGTGAATCAGAGCTACAGTTCTAGAAACCAGCTCAAATGATAGATGAGGGTTCCTGATGGAGTGCTAGAGGGTCCAAACACACTTTCGTGAAAGTCAACTTTGGCACCAAAGGAAGGGTAATCCCGTGAAAGGGTCATAGTGGATACATCATGGTTTGGAAATAGGTAAAAATGTGAATCGGAGCTACAGCTCTTAAAACCACCTCAAATGATAGAGGAGGGTTCCTGATGAAATGCTAGGGGGTCCAAACACAGTTTCGTGAAAGTCAACTTTGGCACCCGAGGAAGGGTAATGCCGTGAAAGGGTCAAAGGGGATACATCATGGTTTGGAAATAGGTAAAAAGGTGAATCGGAGCTACAGTTCTGAAAACCAGCTCAAGTAATAGATGAGGGTTCCTGATGGAGTGCAAGAGGGTACAAACACAATTTTCTGAAGGTCAAGTTTGGCACCCCAGGAAGGGTAATCAAGTGAAAGGGTAATAGTGGATACATCATGGTTTGCAAAGAAGTAAAAATGTGAATCGGAGCTACAGTTCTAAAAAACAGCTTAAATAATAGAGGAGGGTTCCTGACGGAGTGCTAGAGGGTCCAAACACAGTTTCGTGAAAGTCAACTTTGGCACCCGAGGAAGGGTAATCACGTGAAAGGGTCATAGGGGATACATCATGGTTTGGAAATAGGTGAAAAGGTGAATCGGAGCTACAGTTCTAAAAACCAGCTCAAATGATAGAGGAGGGTTCCTGATGGAGTGCTAGAGTGTACAAACACAGTTTTGTGCAGATCAACTTTGGCACCCCAGGAAGGGTATACCTGTGAAAGGGTCATAGTGTATACATCATGGTTTGGAAATAGGTAAAAATGTGAATCGGAGCTATAGTTCTGAAAACCACCTCAAATGATAGAGGAGGGTTCCTGATGGAGTGCTAGAGGGTCAAAACAAAGTTTCGTGAAAGTCAACTTTGGCACCCCAGGAAGAGCAATCCCGTGAAAGGGTCATAGGGGATACATGATGGTTGGGAAATAGGTGAAAAGGTGAATCGGAGCTACAGTTCTAAAAATCAGCTCAAATAATAGATGAGGGTTCCTGATGGCGTGCAAGAGGGTACAAACACAATTTTCTGAAGGTCAAGTTTGGCACCCCAGGAAGGGTAATCAAGTGAAAGGGTAATAGTGGATACATCATGGTTTGGAAATAGGTAAAAATTTGAATCGGAGTTACAGCTCTTAAAACCAGCTCAAATGATAGAGGAGGGTTCCTGATGGAGTGCTAGAGGGTCCAAACACAGTTTCGTGAAAGTCAACTTGGGCACCCCAGGAAGGGTAATCCCGTGAAAGGGTCAAAGGGGATACATCATGGTTTGGAAATAGGTAAAAATGTGAATCGGAGCTACAGTTCTAACAAACAGCTCAAATAATAGAGGAGGGTTCCTGATTTAGTGCTAGAGTGTACAAACACAGTTTTGTGCAGGTCAACTTTGGCACCCCAGGAAGGGTAATCCCGTGAAAGGGTCATAGTGTATACATCATGGTTTGGAAATAGGTAAAAATGTGAATCGGAGCTACAGTTCTGAAAACCACCTCAAATGATAGAGGAGGGTTCCTGATGGAGTGCTAGAGGGTCAAAACACAGTTTCGTGAAAGTCAACTTTGGCACCCGAGGAAGGGTAATCCCGTGAAAGGGTCATAGGGGATACATCATGGTTGGGAAATAGGTGAAAAGGTGAATCGGAGCTACAGTTCTAAAAACCAGCTCAAATGATAGATGAGGGTTCCTGATGGAGTGCAAGAGGGTACAAACACAATTTTCTGAAGGTCAACTTTGGCACCCGAGGAAGGGTAATCAAGTGAAAGGGTAATAGTGGATACATCATGGTTTGGAAATAGGTAAAAATGTGAATCGGAGTTACAGTTCTGAAAACCAGCTCAAATGATAGAGGAGGGTTCCTGATGGAGTGCTAGAGGGTCAAAACACAGTTTCGTGAAAGTCAACTTTGGCACCCGAGGAAGGGTAATCCCGTGAAAGGGTCATAGGGGATACATCATGGTTGGGAAATAGGTAAAAAGGTGAATCGGAGCTACAGTTCTAAAAACCAGCTCAAATAATAGATGAGGGTTCCTGATGGAGTGCAAGAGGGTACAAACACAATTTTCTGAAGGTCAAGTTTGGCACCCCAGGAAGGGTAATCAAGTGAAAGGGTCATAGTGGATACATCATGGTTTGGAAATAGGTAAAAATGTGAATCGGAGTTACAGCTCTTAAAACCAGCTCAAATGATGGAGGAGGGTTCCTGATGGAGTGCTAGAGGGTCCAAACACAGTTTCGTGAAAGTCAACTTGGGCACCCCAGGAAGGGTAATCCCGTGAAACGGTCAAAGGGGATACATCATGGTTTGGAAATAGGTAAAAATGTGAATCGGAGCTACAGTTCTAAAAACCAGCTCAAATAATAGAGGAGGGTTCCTGATTTAGTGCTAGAGTGTACAAACACAGTTTTCTGCAGGTCAACTTTGGCACCCCAGGAAGAGTAATCCCGTGAAAGGGTCATAGTGTATACATCATGGTTTGGAAATAGGTAAAAATGTGAAACGGAGCTACAGTTCTGAAAACCACCTCAAATGATAGAGGAGGGTTCCTGATGGAGTGCTAGAGGGTCAAAACACAGTTTCGTGAAAGTCAACTTTGGCACCCGAGGAAGGGTAATCCCGTGAAAGGGTCATAGGGGATACATCATGGTTGGGAAATAGGTAAAAAGGTGAATCGGAGCTACAGTTCTAAAAACCAGCTCAAATGATAGAGGAGGGTTCCTGATGGAGTGCTAGAGTGTACAAACACAGTTTTGTGCAGATCAACTTTGGCACCCCAGGAAGGGTATACCTGTGAAAGGGTCATAGTGTATACATCATGGTTTGGAAATAGGTAAAAATGTGAATCGGAGCTATAGTTCTGAAAACCAGCTCAAATGATAGAGGAGGGTTCCTGATGGAGTGCTAGAGGGTCAAAACAAAGTTTCGTGAAAGTCAACTTTGGCACCCCAGGAAGAGCACTCCCGTGAAAGGGTCATAGGGGATACATGATGGTTGGGAAATAGGTGAAAAGGTGAATCGGAGCTACAGTTCTGAAAACCAGCTCAAATGATAGAGGAGGGTTCCTGATGGAGTGCTAGAGGGTCAAAACATAGTTTCGTGAAAGTCAACTTTGGCACCCGAGGAAGGGTAATCCCGTGAAAGGGTCATAGGGGATACATCATGGTTTGGAAATAGGTAAATATGTGAATCGGAGCTACAGTTCTGAAAACCAGCTCAAATGATAGAGGAGGGTTCCTGATGGAGTGCTAGAGGGTCAAAACATAGTTTCGTGAAAGTCAACTTTGGCACCCGAGGAAGGGTAATCCCGTGAAAGGGTCATAGGGGATACATCATGGTTTGGAAATAGGTAAAAATGTGAATCGGAGCTACAGTTCTGAAAACCAGCTCAAATGATAGAGGAGGGTTCCTGATGGAGTGCTAGAGGGTCAAAACACAGTTTCGTGAAAGTCAACTTTGGCACCCGAGGAAGGGTAATCCCGTGAAAGGGTCATAGGGGATACATCATGGTTGGGAAATAGGTAAAAAGGTGAATCGGAGCTACAGTTGTAAAAACCAGCTCAAATAATAGATGAGGGTTCCTGATGGAGTGCAAGAGGGTACAAACACAATTTTCTGAAGGTCAAGTTTGGCACCCCAGGAAGGGTAATCAAGTGAAAGGGTAATAGTGGATACATCATGGTTTGGAAATAGGTAAAAATTTGAATCGGAGTTACAGCTCTTAAAACCAGCTCAAATGATAGAGGAGGGTTCCTGATGGAGTGCTAGAGGGTCCAAACACAGTTTCGTGAAAGTCAACTTGGGCACCCCAGGAAGGGTAATCCCGTGAAAGGGTCAAAGGGGATACATCATGGTTTGGAAATAGGTAGAAATGTGAATCGGAGCTACAGTTCTAAAAAACAGCTCAAATAATAGAGGAGGGTTCCTGATTTAGTGCTAGAGTGTACAAACACAGTTTTGTGCAGGTCAACTTTGGCACCCCAGGAAGGGTAATCCCGTGAAAGGGTCATAGTGTATACATCATGGTTTGGAAATAGGTAAAAATGTGAATCGGAGTTACAGCTCTTAAAACCAGCTCAAATGATAGAGGAGGGTTCCTGATGGAATGCTAGAGGGTCAAAACACAGTTTCGTGAAAGTCAACTTTGGCACCCCAGGAAGGGTAATCCCGTGAAAGGGTCAAAGGGGATACATCATGGTTTGGAAATAGGTAGAAATGTGAATCGGAGCTACAGTTTTAAAAAACAGCTCAAGTAATAGAGGAGGGTTCCTGATTTAGTGCTAGAGTGTACAAACACAGTTTTCTGCAGGTCATCTTTGGCACCCCAGGAAGGGTAATCCCGTGAAAGGGTCATAGTGTATACATCATGGTTTGGAAATAGGTAAAAATGTGAATCGGAGGTACAGTTCTGAAAACCACCTCAAATGATAGAGGAGGGTTCCTGATGGAGTGCTAGAGCGTCAAAACACAGATTCGTGAAACTCAACTTTGGCACCCGAGGAAGGGTAATCCCGTGAAAGGGTCATAGGGGATACATCATGGTTGGGAAATAGGTAAAAAGGTGAATCGGAGCTACAGTTCTAAAAACCAGCTCAAATGATAGAGGAGGGTTCCTGATGGAGTGCAAGAGGGTACAAACACAATTTTCTGAAGGTCAAGTTTGGCACCCCAGGAAGGGTAGTCAAATGAAAGGGTAATAGTGGATACATCATGGTTTGGAAATAGGTAAAAAGGTGAATCGGAGCTACAGTTCCAAAAACCAGCTCAAATGATAGAGGAGGGTTCCTGACGGAGTGCTAGAGGGTCCAAAAACAGTTTCGTGAAAGTCAACTTTGGCACCCGAGGAAGGGTATTCAAGTGAAAGGGTCATAGGGGATACATCATGGTTTGGAAATAGGTAAAAATGTGAATCGGAGCTACAGTTCTAAAAACCAGCTCAAATGATAGAGGAGGGTTCCTGATTTAGTGCTAGAGGGTCAAAACAAAGTTTCGTGAAAGTCAACTTTGGCACCCGAAGAAGGGTAATCAAGTGAAAGGGTCATAGGGGATACATCATGGTTTGGAAATAGGTAAAAATGTGAATCGGAGCTACAGTTCTAAAAACCAGCTGAAATAATAGATGAGGGTTCCTGATGGAGTGCAAGAGTTTACAAACACAATTTTCTGAAGGTAAAGTTTGGCACCCGAGAAAGGTTAATCAAGTGAAAGGGTGATAGTGGATACATCATGGTTTGGAAATAGGTAAAAATGTGAATCGGAGTTACAGCTCTTAAAACGAGCTCAAATGATAGAGGAGGGTTCCTGATGAAATGCTAGGGGGTCCAAACACAGTTTCGTGAAAGTCAACTTTGGCACCCGAGGAAGGGTAATGCCGTGAAAGGGTCAAAGGGGATACATCATGGTTTGGAAATAGGTAAAAAGGTGAATCGGAGCTACAGCTCTTAAAACCAGCTCAAATGATAGAGGAGGGTTCCTGATTTAGTGCTAGAGTGTACAAACACAGTTTTGTGCAGGTGAACTTTGGCACCCCAGGAAGGGTAATCCCGTGAAAGGGTCAAAGGGGATACATCATGGTTTGGAAATAGGTAAAAATGTGAATCGGAGCTACAGTTCTGAAAACCAGCTCAAATGATAGAGGAGGGTTCCTGATGGAGTGCTAGAGGGTCAAAACACAGTTTCGTGAAAGTCAACTTTGGCACCCGAGGAAGGGTAATCCCGTGAAAGGGTCATAGGGGATACATCATGGTTGGGAAATAGGTAAAAAGGTGAATCGGAGCTACAGTTCTAAAAACCAGCTCAAATAATAGATGAGGGTTCCTGATGGAGTGCAAGAGGGTACAAACACAATTTTCTGAAGGTCAAGTTTGGCACCCCAGGAAGGGTAATCAAGTGAAAGGGTCATAGTGGATACATCATGGTTTGGAAATAGGTAAAAATGTGAATCGGAGTTACAGCTCTTAAAACCAGCTCAAATGATGGAGGAGGGTTCCTGATGGAGTGCTAGAGGGTCCAAACACAGTTTCGTGAAAGTCAACTTGGGCACCCCAGGAAGGGTAATCCCGTGAAACGGTCAAAGGGGATACATCATGGTTTGGAAATAGGTAAAAATGTGAATCGGAGCTACAGTTCTAAAAACCAGCTCAAATAATAGAGGAGGGTTCCTGATTTAGTGCTAGAGTGTACAAACACAGTTTTGTGCGGGTCAACTTTGGCACCTTAGGAAGGGTAATCCCGTGAAAGGGTCAAAGGGGATACATCATGGTTTGGAAATAGGTAAAAAGGTGAATCGGAGCTACAGTTCTGAAAACCAGCTCAAGTAATAGATGAGGGTTTGGAAATTATCAGGTTATAAAACTATCTCAAATGATATAGGAGGGTTCCTGATGGAGTGCTAGAGGGTTACAACATAGTTTCGTGAAAGTCAACTTTGGCACCCGAGGAAGGGTAATCACGTGAAAGGGGAAAAGTGGATACATCATGGTTTGGAAATAGGTAAAAATGTGAATTGGCGAAAGAGCCCTTTAAACCAGCTCAAATGATAGAGGAGGGTTCCTGACGGAGTGGTGGAGGGTCCAAACACAGTTTTGTGAAAGTCAACTTGGGCAACCCAGGAAGGGTAATCCCGTGAAAGGTTTATAGGGGATACATCATGGTTTGGAAATAGGTAAAAAGGTGAATCAGAGCTACAGTTCTAGAAACCAGCTCAAATGATAGATGAGGGTTCCTGATGGAGTGCTAGAGGGTCCAAACACACTTTCGTGAAAGTCAACTTTGGCACCAAAGGAAGGGTAATCCCGTGAAAGGGTCATAGTGGATACATCATGGTTTGGAAATAGGTAAAAATGTGAATCGGAGCTACAGCTCTTAAAACCACCTCAAATGATAGAGGAGGGTTCCTGATGAAATGCTAGGGGGTCCAAACACAGTTTCGTGAAAGTCAACTTTGGCACCCGAGGAAGGGTAATGCCGTGAAAGGGTCAAAGGGGATACATCATGGTTTGGAAATAGGTAAAAAGGTGAATCGGAGCTACAGTTCTGAAAACCAGCTCAAGTAATAGATGAGGGTTCCTGATGGAGTGCAAGAGGGTACAAACACAATTTTCTGAAGGTCAAGTTTGGCACCCCAGGAAGGGTAATCAAGTGAAAGGGTAATAGTGGATACATCATGGTTTGCAAAGAAGTAAAAATGTGAATCGGAGCTACAGTTCTAAAAAACAGCTTAAATAATAGAGGAGGGTTCCTGACGGAGTGCTAGAGGGTCCAAACACAGTTTCGTGAAAGTCAACTTTGGCACCCCAGGAAGGGTAATCAAGTGAAAGGGGCATAGTGGATACATCATGGTTGGGAAATAGGTAAAAATGTGAATCGGAGCTACAGTTCTGAAAAAAACCTCAAATGATAGAGGAGGGTTCCTGATGGAGTGCTAGAGGGTCAAAACAAAGTTTCGTGAAAGTCAACTTTGGCACCCGAGGAAGGGTAATCAAGTGAAAGGGTCATAGGGGATACATCATGGTTTGGAAATAGGTAAAAATGTGAATCGGAGCTACAGTTCTTAAAAAAACAGCTCAAATAATAGAGGAGGGTTCCTGATTTAGTGCTAGAGTGTACAAACACAGTTTTGTGCAGGACAACTTTGGCACCCGAGGAAGGGTAATCCCGTGAAAGGGTCATAGGGGATACATCATGGTTGGGAAAAAGGTAAAAATGTGAATCGGAGCTACAGTTCTAAAAAACAGCTCAAATAATAGAGGAGGGTTCCTGATGCAGGGTTAGAGGGTCCAAACACAGTTTCGTGAAAGTCAACTTTGGCACCCCAGGAAGGGTAATCACGTGAAAGTATTATAGTGGATACATCATGGTTTGGAAATATGTAAAAATGTGAATCGGAGCTACAGGTTTTAAAAGAAGCTCAAATGATAGAGGAGGGTTCCTGATTTAGTGCTAGAGGGTCCAGACACGGTTTTGTGAGAGTCCACTTTGGCACCCGAGGAAGGTTAATCCCGTGAAAGGGTCATAGGGGATACATCATGGTTTGGAAATAGGTAAAAATGTGAATCGGAGCTACAGGTTTTAAAACCATCTCAAATGATACAGGAGGGTTCCTGATGGAGTGCTAGAGGGTCAAATCATAGTTTCGTGAAAGTCAACTTTGGCACCCCAGAAAGGGTAATCACGTGAAAGTATAATAGTGGATACATCATGGTTTGGAAATATGTAAAAATGTGAATCGGAGCTGCAGGTTTTAAGAGAAGCTTAAATGATAGAGGAGGGTTCCTGATGGAGTGCTAGAGGGTCCAGACACGGTTTTGTGAGAGTCCACTTTGGCACCCCAGGAAGGTTAATCCCGTGAAAGGGTCATAGGGGATACATCATGGTTTGGAAATTATCAGGTTATAAAACTATCTCAAATGATATAGGAGGGTTCCTGATGGAGTGCTAGAGGGTTACAACATAGTTTCGTGAAAGTCAACTTTGGCACCCCAGGAAGGGTAATCACGTGAAAGGGGAAAAGTGGATACATCATGGTTTGGAAATAGGTAAAAATGTGAATTGGCGAAAGAGCCCTTTAAACCAGCTCAAATGATAGAGGAGGGTTCCTGACGGAGTGGTGGAGGGTCCAAACACAGTTTTGTGAAAGTCAACTTGGGCAACCCAGGAAGGGTAATCCCGTGAAAGGTTTATAGGGGATACATCATGGTTTGGAAATAGGTAAAAAGGTGAATCAGAGCTACAGTTCTAGAAACCAGCTCAAATGATAGATGAGGGTTCCTGATGGAGTGCTAGAGGGTCCAAACACACTTTCGTGAAAGTCAACTTTGGCACCAAAGGAAGGGTAATCCCGTGAAAGGGTCATAGTGGATACATCATGGTTTGGAAATAGGTAAAAATGTGAATCGGAGCTACAGCTCTTAAAACCACCTCAAATGATCGTTTAGGGTTCCTGATGGAGTGCTAGAGGGTCAACACACATTTTTTGTGAAAGTCAACTTCTGCACCCCAGGAAGGGTAATCCCATGATAGGGTCATGGGGGATACATCATGGTTTGGAAATAGGTGAAAATGTGAATCGGAGGTACAGATCTTGAAACCAGCTCAAATGATAGAGGAGGGTTCCTGATGGAGTGCTAGAGGGTCCAAACACAGGTTTGTGAAAGTCAACTTTGGCACCCGAGGAAGGGTAATCAAGTGAAAGGGTCATAGGGGATACATCACGATTTGGAAATAGGTACAAATGTGAATCGGAGCTACAGTTCTGAAATCAGCTCAAATGATAGAGGAGGGTTCCTGACGGAGTGCTAGAGGGTCCAAACACAGTTTTGTGAAAGTCAACTTTGGCACCCGAGGAAGGGTAATCATGTGAAGGGGTCATAGGGGATACATCATGATTTGGAAATAGGTAAAAATGTGAATCGGAGCTACAGTTCTGAAAACCACCTCAAATGATCGTTTAGGGTTCCTGATGGAGTGCTAGAGGGTCAACACACATTTTTTGTGAAAGTCAACTTCTGCACCCCAGGAAGGGTAATCCCATGATAGGGTCATGGGGGATACATCATAGTTTGGAAATAGGTGAAAATGTGAACCGGAGGTACAGATCTTGAAACCAGCTCAAATGATAGAGGAGGGTTCCTGATGGAGTGCTAGAGGGTCCAAACACAGCTTTGTGAAAGTCAACATTGGCACCCGAGGAAGGGTAATCAAGTGAAAGGGTCATAGGGGATACATCATGATTTGGAAATAGGTGAACATGTGAATCGGAGCTACAGGTCTCAAAAACACCTCAAATGATAGAGGAGGGTTCCTGATGGAGTGCTGTAGGGTCCAAACACAGTTTTGTGAAAGTCAACTTTGGCACCCCAGAAAGGGTAATCACGTGAAAGGGTAATAGTGGATACATCATGGTTTGGAAATAGGTAAAAATGTGAATCGGAGCTACAGGTTTTAAAAGCAGCTGAAATGATAGAGGAGGTTTCCTGATGGAGTGCTATAGGGTCCAAACACAGTTTTGTGAAAGGCAACTTTGGCACCCCAGGAAGGGTAATCCTGTGAAAAGGTCATAGGGGATACATCATAGTTTGGAAATAGGTGAAAATGTGAATCGGAGCTACAGGTTTTAAAAGCAGCGCAAATGATAGAGGAGGGTTCCTGATGGAGTGCTAGAGGGTCAAAACATAGTTTCGTGAATGTGAATTTTGGCACCCCAGCAAAGGTAATCCCGTGAAAGGGTCATAGTGGATACATCATGGTTTGGAAATTGGTAAAAATGTGAATCGGAACTACAGCTCTCAAAACCAGCTGAAATGATAGAGGAGGGTTCCTGATGCAGTGTTAGACTGTCCAAACACAGTTTCGTGAAAGTCAACTTTGGCACCCCAGGAAGGGTAATCACGTGAAAGTATTATAGTGGATACATCATGGTTTGGCAATATGTAAAAATGTGAATCGGAGCTACAGGTTTTAAAAGAAGCTCAAATGATAGAGGAGGGTTCCTGATTTTGTGCTAGAGGCCTATATCAGGGAGCAAGAGACGTAGGGTGCCGTCACTTAACGGCCGCCTGGGCGCTGACCATGCACGGCCCATTCCTATGTTGCACATCGACGTAAAGCTGGTTTCCAGGGCTATCTGGCGGTGTCATCAGAAATGACCTGCCGTCGACAGGTTCGACGTCGGGACGCTTTAAAGTCCGATGTAACTCGATTTTTGGCAGCTTTTCACGCTGCGGGTACTTGTCATGTTTCGTACATCGACCCCAGGGTTTTGATTTGACTCTGGATCGGAAGCCCTGTGTCTTGGCTTTCACGTCATGTGCGACACATGCGGGTGCAGTCATGTTTTCCCACCCTTAAAGCCACCCAAAGCTAAGCCCCGTGCGCGTAACGGAGGCCAAAACAGCTCAGATTTGATATCACCAGGGTTTGATCTATGCATCCTGCGTTCACTAATTGTCCCATCCCGGGAGAAAGAGACATACTGCACACATATCATACATGAAAATTCGGCCACGTGCATGAAGCACCTGGGGTTATCACGGGGTCGACATGGGGTGCCTGGTTGGGCGTCCACGCCCATTTTCCCATCTGTTATAGACCTGTAATTTTACCAAGACAAAAGCCTTACTCGGAGAGCATCTTTTAAACGTCACTCGAACGTTGAATATTCACATCCTATTGACAGGTTTCACATCGACGTGAAGCTGGTCCCCAGGGCTATCTGGTGGTAACATCAGAAGTGACAAATCTTTACCGGGTTCGACGCCGGGGCGCTTTTAAGCCCGATTTATCCCGATTTATGGCAATTTTTTCACGCTGTAGGTACTTGTCATGTTTCGTACATCGACCCCAGGGTTTTGTCTTCGACATGGGTCGGAAGCCCTGTGTCTTGACTTTCGCGTCATGTGCGACACGTGTGGCTGCCGTTATGTTTTCCCACCCTTAAAGCCACCCAAAGCCAAAGCCTGTGCGTGCGGCGGGATGCAAAACAGCTTATTTGATATCACGCGAGTGAGTGAGTGAGTGAGTGAGTGAGTGAGTGAGTGAGTGAGTGAGTGAGTGAGTGAGTGAGTGAGTGAGTGAGTGAGTGAGTGAGTGAGTGAGTGAGTGAGTGAGTGAGTGAGTGAGTGAGTGAGTGAGTGAGTGAGTGAGTGAGTGAGTGAGTGAGTGAGTGAGTGAGTGAGTGAGTGAGTGAGTGAGTGAGTGAGTGAGTGAGTGAGTGAGTGAGTGAGTGAGTGAGAGTGACTAAACATACCTACACATACACTTACGAATTGAAAGCCAGAACTGCCCATTAGCTTTTGGTGTCAGGTGTACGCCGTCCTTGGCTAGCAGCGCAGGTCCCATCCTCATGTGCTGGCTGTGTTCCCAAAGGGTGGCATCCAGACGGCGTCGCAACATCTTCTTCAAGCGCCGGTTCGCCTCCTCCACCTTCCGCTTGTAGGCAGAGACCGTCATGTTCCTTGGTTTTACCCTCGGAAACAGACTCCCTATCACCGCCCTGGAGCCTGGCCGTTTCCACCGAAGGTAGTCCAGAAGATCCAGCAGGTCTTCGACCAGGTCCCGAGGATCAGTAGAGGCCGACACGTCGTTCTCTCCCACTTGAAAGAACACAATGCCCTGAAAAGCTGCATCAAGGGCATCCACCTCAGCTTTCATCCGAGCGACGGTCGCCCCTCCGATCCCACGCACGGTAGTGAGGATGCCATGTGGAGGGGGACAGACTTGAACAAGTCGCCGCACGAAACTATGCCCCAGGATGGCAAAGTGCAGTAGCTTTGAAACAGGAGCTTCAAAAAGTGCGCAGGCCATGACTTGAATGAAGTTAGTCTTCAAAAACGATTTCTGACAATGAGTTGTGTCAAATAATATCAGCACAAGTGCCGTGATGCTCGTATCTGACTGCTAAGTATATATAGCCTGGGTCATTGATACGTGTTTGTACTGAGCTCTGCATTGAACTCACGGGATCAATCGTTCATGGATTAAGACCTGTTGTTAGCTTAAGCCTGACACGACTCACTCATCTCGTTCAGTAATGGGATAAAACAACGAGTCAATGATTGGTGTTTTCAGTCGTAATTGCCGCCACTTTGATTGGCTTCTCACTCAGAAACTCACGGATTAGGCATTACCATCAAAGCATCAGAGCCAAGCTTGTGTGTCCCACCCCGACAAGTGCTTCTGCAAACATGACACCAGTCACGGCACAATTCCAGACAATGTAGTGATGTGATGTGATTGTGTTTGTCTTGTGTGAGGGTGACCTGTAGTAACGCTAAGAATCACAAAGGCAGTGTCTTCGCTTTCTCTCCAGCTGGAATTAAAGACAATACCAAGGCTACATTTCCATACAGCATCAAACAACTTCCATACAACATCAAACTATCGGGAGTACGGATCACACCAGCTGGAACTAAAGACAATACCAAGGCTACATTTCCATGCAACATCAAACTATCGGCAAACATGGAAACCCGGCACTAAGCATCACACCAGCTGGAATTAAAGACAATGCCAAGGCTACATTTCCATACAACATCAAACAACTTCCATGCAACATCAAACTATCGGGAGTACGGATCACACCAGCTGGAACTAAAGACAATACCAAGGCTACATTTCCATGCAACATCAAACTATCGGCAAACATGGAAACCCGGCATTAAGCATCACACCAGCTGGAATTAAAGACAATGCCAAGGCTACATTTCCATACAACATCAAACAACTTCCATGCAGCATCAAACTATCGGGAGTACGGATCACACCAGCTGGAACTAAAGACAATACCAAGGCTACATTTCCATGCAACATCAAACTATCGGCAAACATGGAAACCCGGCATTAAGCATCACACCAGCTGGAATTAAAGACAATGCCAAGGCTACATTTCCATACAACATCAAACAACTTCCATGCAGCATCAAACTATCGGGAGTACGGATCACACCAGCTGGAACTAAAGACAATACCAAGGCTACATTTCCATGCAACATCAAACTATCGGCAAACATGGAAACCCGGCATTAAGCATCACACCAGCTGGAATTAAAGACAATGCCAAGGCTACATTTCCATACAACATCAAACAACTTCCATGCAGCATCAAACTATCGGGAGTACGGATCACACCAGCTGGAACTAAAGACAATACCAAGGCTACATTTCCATGCAACATCAAACTATCGGCAAACATGGAAACCCGGCATTAAGCATCACACCAGCTGGAATTAAAGACAATGCCAAGGCTACATTTCCATACAACATCAAACAACTTCCATGCAGCATCAAACTATCGGGAGTACGGATCACACCAGCTGGAACTAAAGACAATACCAAGGCTACATTTCCATGCAACATCAAACTATCGGCAAACATGGAAACTCGGCATTAAGCATCACACCAGCTGGAATTAAAGACAATGCCAAGGCTACATTTCCATACAACATCAAACAACTTCCATGCAGCATCAAACTATCGGGAGTACGGATCACACCAGCTGGAACTAAAGACAATACCAAGGCTACATTTCCATGCAACATCAAACTATCGGCAAACATGGAAACCCGGCATTAAGCATCACACCAGCTGGAATTAAAGACAATGCCAAGGCTACATTTCCATACAACATCAAACAACTTCCATGCAGCATCAAACTATCGGGAGTACGGATCACACCAGCTGGAACTAAAGACAATACCAAGGCTACATTTCCATGCAACATCAAACTATCGGCAAACATGGAAACCCGGCATTAAGCATCACACCAGCTGGAATTAAAGACAATGCCAAGGCTACATTTCCATACAACATCAAACAACTTCCATGCAGCATCAAACTATCGGGAGTACGGATCACACCAGCTGGAACTAAAGACAATACCAAGGCTACATTTCCATGCAACATCAAACTATCGGCAAACATGGAAACCCGGCATTAAGCATCACACCAGCTGGAATTAAAGACAATGCCAAGGCTACATTTCCATACAACATCAAACAACTTCCATGCAGCATCAAACTATCGGGAGTACGGATCACACCAGCTGGAACTAAAGACAATACCAAGGCTACATTTCCATGCAACATCAAACTATCGGCAAACATGGAAACCCGGCATTAAGCATCACACCAGCTGGAATTAAAGACAATGCCAAGGCTACATTTCCATACAACATCAAACAACTTCCATGCAGCATCAAACTATCGGGAGTACGGATCACACCAGCTGGAACTAAAGACAATACCAAGGCTACATTTCCATGCAACATCAAACTATCGGCAAACATGGAAACCCGGCATTAAGCATCACACCAGCTGGAATTAAAGACAATGCCAAGGCTACATTTCCATACAACATCAAACAACTTCCATGCAGCATCAAACTATCGGGAGTACGGATCACACCAGCTGGAACTAAAGACAATACCAAGGCTACATTTCCATGCAACATCAAACTATCGGCAAACATGGAAACCCGGCATTAAGCATCACACCAGCTGGAATTAAAGACAATGCCAAGGCTACATTTCCATACAACATCAAACAACTTCCATGCAGCATCAAACTATCGGGAGTACGGATCACACCAGCTGGAACTAAAGACAATACCAAGGCTACATTTCCATGCAACATCAAACTATCGGCAAACATGGAAACCCGGCATTAAGCATCACACCAGCTGGAATTAAAGACAATTTTTCCGGGCCAGTTTGTAGGCATTGAAAATATGGCACCTTCACCCGGTAACATATTATCAATGCCTCGGCCGAACGACTGACTTTGTAGACCTTGATGCAAGTATACCATTTCACTTGGGTCAAGGGTTACATCATCTACCCTTTTCCACCTACTTTGTTTATTTCGCGCTTTTAGTTTTTTATTAGTGGTGTTAGGTGTTTTTGGTTTGAGTTGGTAATGTTTGAGTTTCGTAGTCACCTTCTCTCTCTCTTGGTAATTTTTTCACGTTAATTTAATGTTTTTGGTTTGGGGTTAAGTGGTTTAGGCGGTGTTACTTTTGTCCTTTTAGTTTGGCGTTTATCTCCAGTTTTACGTTCTGTCATTGTCAGTGTTTATTATTCAGTTATACGCACCGCGGTATTCATGGTTTTAGCTTTAAATTTATGTCATTTAGGTTTGGGTTAGCGGATTAGTTTTAACATTGTCGGTATTGATGATTTTAGCTTTAAGGTTATGTCATTTAGGTTAATTCGGAATGGGTTAGTGATTTGGTGTAGAGAGAAGGACGTGGACTTTCCGTTTTAATTTTATGTTACTTTGATTGGAGGTTAATGGTTTGGATTAGAAGGGAAGAGCGTTAGGTTGTTCTTTTAATTTAGCATGCACCATGATAACCATAGCTCACGAATTATTGAATACCCATACAATTGCCGTACATAATGGACAGATACCTCAAATATGTTAACACAAATGTATCATACAAATCATGAAACCTGGAAGGATACAACTTTCATTCCAAAGTCTGATTGCTGTGAAGGCACACTTGAGTCGACGTAGGAAGGAGGTCGTGGTTCTTCAAGTACTGTTGGCAGTTGAGCTGCTACACGTGAACAACACACACTACGCTTTACATCAACATGCATAACAAAACGTCAATGTCCGTCTGGCATGTCATGCCGTCGCATCTACCCATCAAGTAGATGTCTCACGTAGCTGTAGACACTACAGCAATAAACCGCTCATTTCCCATATGCCACACCTTAGGGAATCGCAAAGATTTGACACGGCAAATCATGAACAATTACCACCAAATCGACCTAGAGTCTCCTGTCAAGACTCGAACTGGTCTGCCTGCGCCAGCTACCGTTTTACCATCATCGGAACTCCTCTCGGGATCGACCCTCGCCTGCTATGCAACACCAGCATGTCGATCTGCTTCCGACACTATCACCCATCTCTAGGCAAAAGTCAGCAGAGTCTACACTTGCTCACGGGCAAATCAAGACTCGAACGGGTTTGCCTGCGCCAGCTACCGTTTCACCATCATCGCCTCTCGTCTCGAGGTCGCCCCCTCAACCTCTGTGCAACACCAGTGTTTTGCCTGCTTCGTGGCTGAGACATCGCCTGCTTCTAGGTAAAATCACCGGCGTATGCACTTGCTTGCGGGCGAATCAAGACTCGAACCGGTTCGCTGCGCCAGCTACCCTGTCACCATCATCGCTTATCCTCTCGGGATCATTCCCTCGCCTCCTATGCAACACCAGTATGTCGCTCTGCTTCCGACACTATCACCCATCTCTAGGCAAAAGTCAGCAGAGTCTACACTTGCTCACGGGCAAATCAAGACTCGAACGGGTTTGCCTGCGCCAGCTACCGTTTCACCATCATCGACTCTCCTCTCGGGATCGTCCCCTCGCCTGCTATGCAACACCAGCCTGTCGCTCTGCTTCCGACACTATCACCCATCTCTAGGCAAAAGTCAGCAGAGTCTACACTTGCTCACGGGCAAATCAAGACTCGAACGGGTTTGCCTGCGCCAGCTACCGTTTCACCATCATCGACTCTCCTCTCGGGATCGTCCCCTCGCCTGCTATGCAACACCAGCCTTTCGATCTGCTTCCGACACTATCACCCATCTCTAGGCAAAAGTCAGCAGAGTCTACACTTGCTCACGGGCAAATCAAGACTCGAACGGGTTTGCCTGCGCCAGCTACCGTTTCACCATCATCGACTCTCCTCTCGGGATCGTCCCCTCGCCTGCTATGCAACACCAGCATGTCGATCTGCTTCCGACACTATCACCCATCTCTAGGCAAAAGTCAGCAGAGTCTACACTTGCTCACGGGCAAATCAAGACTCGAACGGGTTTGCCTGCGCCAGCTACCGTTTCACCATCATCGACTCTCCTCTCGGGATCGTCCCCTCGCCTGCTATGCAACACCAGCATGTCGATCTGCTTCCGACACTATCACCCATCTCTAGGCAAAAGTCAGCAGAGTCTACACTTGCTCACGGGCAAATCAAGACTCGAACGGGTTTGCCTGCGCCAGCTACCGTTTCACCATCATCGACTCTCCTCTCGGGATCGTCCCCTCGCCTGCTATGCAACACCAGCATATCGTTCTGCTTCTCGCAAACTCGCCATTGAGCCCCCTGTCAAGACTCGATAGTTTTCCGTTTTGCTACACCATGGCCGCTTATGGATCGAGCGTCTTCGGCAGAACGAATGATGAATAGTATGAACAACGTCGCGCGCCGTTGCTCACGCTAACCACCACGTCAACCAAGTGCTTGATCATGGTGGAGGTCGGAATTATCCCCCTATGCACAACCTTGATACTTTCCAACCTCCGTGGGCAGACGTAGAGGGCAGCGTCGCAATTTCCGCATCGCCGTTCCGTTCCCGTCCCGTCTACGTTCGTGCCCGGGGAACGTAGGCATTTTCCGAGCAGTGGCCAAGCTGGCTCGGGTTCCCCTTGTGTAGAAAAGTACGTAAATACGTTGGATAGTTAAACTTTCACCTGACGATAGTACACATTTTAAAAAGTTTAGATTTACTTTATTTGAAAAGATAGAGCAACGAAATTTTGCATGTACCTCCGCCATTAAATGGGCTTTCTGGCAATACCATCCAATTTGACATCTGACTTTTAGAAAAGAAGTTACATAGTATTTTTTTAAAAAGTACAGTAAAAAACGACTATTTTTTCGAACAAATTGTGCAATATACTTTACAATTTTCAGAATAGATGAAATCTGCTTACACCATTGTTGCCGTCACCAGAAGAGCTTTCTAATGATACCAAAAAATGTATGCTACAGACTAGAGTGCTGCAGTTAGAAGCAAAAAAGACGCAATAAGGCAACACGAGAGCAAATGCGCCATTGAAAGGCCGTAGACGCGAAAAGCGGCGGTATATACGGACGTGTGTAGCCTCTCCAAAAACCATTGTATATGTACATGTGATACGTCGTTAGAAGCAGATTTGAAAGGGCATTCATACGCATTATGGACATTTAGGAACGAGAAAACGATATAAAAATTATCAACGAAATTAACTTCCGATTACCGATCCGTTGACACGGAAATAGCATGCGGCAGTACATGCGGACAGCTATACACAACATTGCAGACGTGCATGTTATACATCGCTAGAAACCCCATGGAAAGACCTTTCAAATGAATCATAGACATAAGAAATCCAATGAGGGATAACGAAATTAGAACGAAAGTCTACTTCCGCTACCGGCGCCGTTGGGACGGAACTAACATGCGGCATCAAATCTGGACAGCTATACACAACATTGCAGACGTACATGTTATACATCGCTAGAAACCCCATGGAAAGGCCTTTCAAATGAATCATAGATATAAGAAATCCAATGAGGGATAACGAAATTAGGACGAAAGCCTACTTCCGCTAACGGCGCCGTTGGGACGGAACTAACATGCGGCATTACATACGGACAGCTATACACAACATTGCAGACGTACATGTTATACATCGCTAGAAACCCCATGGAAAGACCTTTCAAATGAATCATAGATATAAGAAATCCAATGAGGGATAACGAAATTAGAACGAAAGTCTACTTCCGCTACCGGCGCCTTTGCGACGGAACTAACATGCGGCATCAAATCTGGACAGCTATACACAACATTGCAGACGTGCATGTCATACATCGCCAGAAACCCCATGAAGAGACCTTTCAAATGAATCATAGATATTAGAAATCCAATGAGGGATAACGAAATTAGAACGAAAGTCTACTTCCGCTACCGGCGCCGCTGCGACGGAACGGACAAGCGGCATTACCTACGGACATGCCTAGCATCTTTGCTCAACGTCGCACATGCACATGCCATACACCACCAGAAGCGAATTGAAATGCTCTTTCTAATGAATATAAGATACTGAAAGTCGCATCAGACATGTACACATGATTAACCAAGAAATAACGCACTGATGGTGTTGGCGACGCACGGGACACGCGGCATGACACGCAGGCGTATGTAGCTTGACGTGCCAGTGCACATGGGCATGTCGTACATCGTCTTGAAGCCCATTTGCATGGGCTTTCACATGCACTATAGATGTTAGCGATCTTCGAAAGGAGAGAGATATTATAAGGGGTTATTGGTGGGGTCGACATGAGTCGGCGGCGGAAGTCAAGCCGGATAGAAAAGCGGCACTATATGCAGACGGTTGCAGCTGTGCACGGCATTGCAGACGTGCATGTTATGCATCGCCAGAAACCCCATGAAGAGACCTTTCAAATGAATCATAGATATTAGAAATCCAACGAGGGATAACGAAATTAGAACGAAAGTCTACTTCCGCTACCGGCGCCGTTGCGACGGAACGGACAAGCGGCATTACCTACGGACATGCCTAGCATCTTTGCTCAACGTCGCACATGCACATGCCATACACCACCAGAAGCGAATTGAAATGCTCTTTCTAATGAATATAAGATACTGAAAGTCGCATCAGACATGTACACATGATTAACCAAGAAATAACGCACTGATGGTGTTGGCGACGCACGGGACACGCGGCATGACACGCAGACGTATGTAGCTTGCCATGCCAGTGCACATGGGCTTGTCTTACATCGTCTTGAAGCCCATTTGCATGGGCTTTCACATGCACTGTAGATGATAGCGATCTTCGAAAGGAGAGAGATATTAGGGGTTATTGGTGGGGTCGACATGAGTCGGCGGCGGAAGTCAAGCCGGATAGAAAAGCGGCACTATATGCAGACGGTTGCAGCTGTGCACAGCATTGCAGACGTGCATGTTATGCATCGCCAGAAACCCCATGAAGAGACCTTTCAAATGAATCATAGATATTAGAAATCCAATGAGGGATAACGAAATTAGAACGAAAGTCTACTTCCGCTACCGGCGCCGCTGCGACGGAACGGACAAGCGGCATTACCTACGGACATGCCTAGCATCTTTGCTCAACGTCGCACATGCACATGCCATACACCACCAGAAGCGAATTGAAATGCTCTTTCTAATGAATATAAGATACTGAAAGTCGCATCAGACATGTACACATGATTAACCAAGAAATAACGCACTGATGGTGTTGGCGACGCACGGGACACGCGGCATGACACGCAGGCGTATGTAGCTTGACGTGCCAGTGCACATGGGCATGTCGTACATCGTCTTGAAGCCCATTTGCATGGGCTTTCACATGCACTATAGATGTTAGCGATCTTGGAAAGGAGAGAGATATTATAAGGGGTTATTGGTGGGGTCGACATGAGTCGGCGGCGGAAGTCAAGCCGGATAGAAAAGCGGCACTATATGCAGACGGTTGCAGCTGTGCACGGCATTGCAGACGTGCATGTTATGCATCGCCAGAAACCCCATGAAGAGACCTTTCAAATGAATCATAGATATTAGAAATCCAATGAGGGATAACGAAATTAGAACGAAAGTCTACTTCCGCTACCGGCGCCGTTGCGACGGAACGGACAAGCGGCATTACCTACGGACATGCCTAGCATCTTTGCTCAACGTCGCACATGCACATGCCATACACCACCAGAAGCGAATTGAAATGCTCTTTCTAATGAATATAAGATACTGAAAGTCGCATCAGACATGTACACATGATTAACCAAGAAATAACGCACTGATGGTGTTGGCGACGCACGGGACACGCGGCATGACACGCAGACGTATGTAGCTTGCCATGCCAGTGCACATGGGCTTGTCTTACATCGTCTTGAAGCCCATTTGCATGGGCTTTCACATGCACTGTAGATGATAGCGATCTTCGAAAGGAGAGAGATATTAGGGGTTATTGGTGGGGTCGACATGAGTCGGCGGCGGAAGTCAAGCCGGATAGAAAAGCGGCACTATATGCAGACGGTTGCAGCTGTGCACAGCATTGCAGACGTGCATGTTATGCATCGCCAGAAACCCCATGAAGAGACCTTTCAAATGAATCATAGATATTAGAAATCCAATGAGGGATAACGAAATTAGAACAAAAGTCTACTTCCGCTACCGGCGCCGTTTCGACGGAACGGACAAGCGGCATTACCTACGGACATGCCTAGCATCTTTGCTCAACGTCGCACATGCACATGCCATACACCACCAGAAGCGAATTGAAATGCTCTTTCTAATGAATATAAGATACTGAAAGTCGCATCAGACATGTACACATGATTAACCAAGAAATAACGCACTGATGGTGTTGGCGACGCACGGGACACGCGGCATGACACGCAGGCGTATGTAGCTTGCCATGCCAGTGCACATGGGCATGTCGTACATCGTCTTGAAGCCCATTTGCATGGGCTTTCACATGCACTATAGATGTTAGGGATCTTCGAAAGGAGAGAGATATTATAAGGGGTTATTGGTGGGGTCGACATGAGTCGGCGGCGGAAGTCAAGCCGGATAGAAAAGCGGCACTATATGCAGACGGTTGCAGCTGTGCACAGCATTGCAGACGTGCATGTTATGCATCGCCAGAAACCCCATGAAGAGACCTTTCAAATGAATCATAGATATTAGAAATCCAACGAGGGATAACGAAATTAGAACGAAAGTCTACTTCCGCTACCGGCGCCGTTGCGACGGAACGGACAAGCGGCATTACCTACGGACATGCCTAGCATCTTTGCTCAACGTCGCACATGCACATGCCATACACCACCAGAAGCGAATTGAAATGCTCTTTCTAATGAATATAAGATACTGAAAGTCGCATCAGACATGTACACATGATTAACCAAGAAATAACGCACTGATGGTGTTGGCGACGCACGGGACACTCGGCATGACACGCAGACGTATGTAGCTTGACATGCCAGTGCACATGGGCATGTCGTACATCGTCTTGAAGCCCATTTGCATGGGCTTTCACATGCACTATAGATGTTAGCGATCTTCGAAAGGAGAGAGATATTATAAGGGGTTATTGGTGGGGTCGACATGAGTCGGCGGCGGAAGTCAAGCCGGATAGAAAAGCGGCACTATATGCAGACGGTTGCAGCTGTGCACAGCATTGCAGACGTGCATGTTATGCATCGCCAGAAAACCCATGAAGAGACCTTTCAAATGAATCATAGATATTAGAAATCCAATGAGGGATAACGAAATTAGAACGAAAGTCTACTTCCGCTACCGGCGCCGTTGCGACGGAACGGACAAGCGGCATTACCTACGGACATGCCTAGCATCTTTGCTCAACGTCGCACATGCACATGCCATACACCACCAGAAGCGAATTGAAATGCTCTTTCTAATGAATATAAGATACTGAAAGTCGCATCAGACATGTACACATGATTAACCAAGAAATAACGCACTGATGGTGTTGGCGACGCACGGGACACGCGGCATGACACGCAGACGTATGTAGCTTGACATGCCAGTGCACATGGGCTTGTCTTACATCGTCTTGAAGCCCAGTTGCATGGGCTTTCACATGCACTGTAGATGATAGCGATCTTCGAAAGGAGAGAGATATTATAAGGGGTTATTGGTGGGGTCGACATGAGTCGGCGGCGGAAGTCAAGCCGGATAGAAAAGCGGCACTATATGCAGACGGTTGCAGCTGTGCACAGCATTGCAGACGTGCGTGTTATGCATCGCCAGAAACCCCATGAAGAGACCTTTCAAATGAATCATAGATATTAGAAATCCAACGAGGGATAACGAAATTAGAACGAAAGTCTACTTCCGCTACCGGCGCCGTTGCGACGGAACGGACAAGCGGCATTACCTACGGACATGCCTAGCATCTTTGCTCAACGTCGCACATGCACATGCCATACACCACCAGAAGCGAATTGAAATGCTCTTTCTAATGAATATAAGATACTGAAAGTCGCATCAGACATGTACACATGATTAACCAAGAAATAACGCACTGATGGTGTTGGCGACGCACGGGACACGCGGCATGACACGCAGACGTATGTAGCTTGCCATGCCAGTGCACATGGGCTTGTCTTACATCGTCTTGAAGCCCATTTGCATGGGCTTTCACATGCACTGTAGATGATAGCGATCTTCGAAAGGAGAGAGATATTATAAGGGGTTATTGGTGGGGTCGACATGAGTCGGCGGCGGAAGTCAAGCCGGATAGAAAAGCGGCACTATATGCAGACGGTTGCAGCTGTGCACAGCATTGCAGACTTGCATGTTATGCATCGCCAGAAACCCCATGAAGAGACCTTTCAAATGAATCATAGATATTAGAAATCCAATGAGGGATAACGAAATTAGAACGAAAGTCTACTTCCGCTACCGGCGCCGTTTCGACGGAACGGACAAGCGGCATTACCTACGGACATGCCTAGCATCTTTGCTCAACGTCGCACATGCACATGCCATACACCACCAGAAGCGAATTGAAATGCTCTTTCTAATGAATATAAGATACTGAAAGTCGCATCAGACATGTACACATGATTAACCAAGAAATAACGCACTGATGGTGTTGGCGACGCACGGGACACTCGGCATGACACGCAGACGTATGTAGCTTGACATGCCAGTGCACATGGGCATGTCGTACATCGTCTTGAAGCCCATTTGCATGGGCTTTCACATGCACTATAGATGTTAGCGATCTTCGAAAGGAGAGAGATATTATAAGGGGTTATTGGTGGGGTCGACATGAGTCGGCGGCGGAAGTCAAGCCGGATAGAAAAGCGGCACTATATGCAGACGGTTGCAGCTGTGCACAGCATTGCAGACGTGCATGTTATGCATCGCCAGAAACCCCATGAAGAGACCTTTCAAATGAATCATAGATATTAGAAATCCAATGAGGGATAACGAAATTAGAACGAAAGTCTACTTCCGCTACCGGCGCCGTTGCGACGGAACGGACAAGCGGCATTACCTACGGACATGCCTAGCATCTTTGCTCAACGTCGCACATGCACATGCCATACACCACCAGAAGCGAATTGAAATGCTCTTTCTAATGAATATAAGATACTGAAAGTCGCATCAGACATGTACACATGATTAACCAAGAAATAACGCACTGATGGTGTTGGCGACGCACGGGACACGCGGCATGACACGCAGACGTATGTAGCTTGCCATGCCAGTGCACATGGGCTTGTCTTACATCGTCTTGAAGCCCATTTGCATGGGCTTTCACATGCACTGTAGATGTTAGCGATCTTCGAAAGGAGAGAGATATTATAAGGGGTTATTGGTGGGGTCGACATGAGTCGGCGGCGGAAGTCAAGCCGGATAGAAAAGCGGCACTATATGCAGACGGTTGCAGCTGTGCACAGCATTGCAGACGTGCATGTTATGCATCGCCAGAAACCCCATGAAGAGACCTTTCAAATGAATCATAGATATTAGAAATCCAACGAGGGATAACGAAATTAGAACGAAAGTCTACTTCCGCTACCGGCGCCGTTGCGACGGAACGGACAAGCGGCATTACCTACGGACATGCCTAGCATCTTTGCTCAACGTCGCACATGCACATGCCATACACCACCAGAAGCGAATTGAAATGCTCTTTCTAATGAATATAAGATACTGAAAGTCGCATCAGACATGTACACATGATTAACCAAGAAATAACGCACTGATGGTGTTGGCGACGCACGGGACACGCGGCATGACACGCAGACGTATGTAGCTTGCCATGCCAGTGCACATGGGCTTGTCTTACATCGTCTTGAAGCCCATTTGCATGGGCTTTCACATGCACTGTAGATGATAGCGATCTTCGAAAGGAGAGAGATATTATAAGGGGTTATTGGTGGGGTCGACATGAGTCGGCGGCGGAAGTCAAGCCGGATAGAAAAGCGGCACTATATGCAGACGGTTGCAGCTGTGCACAGCATTGCAGACTTGCATGTTATGCATCGCCAGAAACCCCATGAAGAGACCTTTCAAATGAATCATAGATATTAGAAATCCAATGAGGGATAACGAAATTAGAACGAAAGTCTACTTCCGCTACCGGCGCCGTTGCGACGGAACGGACAAGCGGCATTACCTACGGACATGCCTAGCATCTTTGCTCAACGTCGCACATGCACATGCCATACACCACCAGAAGCGAATTGAAATGCTCTTTCTAATGAATATAAGATACTGAAAGTCGCATCAGACATGTACACATGATTAACCAAGAAATAACGCACTGATGGTGTTGGCGACGCACGGGACACGCGGCATGACACGCAGACGTATGTAGCTTGCCATGCCAGTGCACATGGGCTTGTCTTACATCGTCTTGAAGCCCATTTGCATGGGCTTTCACATGCACTGTAGATGATAGCGATCTTCGAAAGGAGAGAGATATTATAAGGGGTTATTGGTGGGGTCGACATGAGTCGGCGGCGGAAGTCAAGCCGGATAGAAAAGCGGCACTATATGCAGACGGTTGCAGCTGTGCACAGCATTGCAGACTTGCATGTTATGCATCGCCAGAAACCCCATGAAGAGACCTTTCAAATGAATCATAGATATTAGAAATCCAATGAGGGATAACGAAATTAGAACGAAAGTCTACTTCCGCTACCGGCGCCGTTGCGACGGAACGGACAAGCGGCATTACCTACGGACATGCCTAGCATCTTTGCTCAACGTCGCACATGCACATGCCATACACCACCAGAAGCGAATTGAAATGCTCTTTCTAATGAATATAAGATACTGAAAGTCGCATCAGACATGTACACATGATTAACCAAGAAATAACGCACTGATGGTGTTGGCGACGCACGGGACACGCGGCATGACACGCAGACGTATGTAGCTTGCCATGCCAGTGCACATGGGCTTGTCTTACATCGTCTTGAAGCCCATTTGCATGGGCTTTCACATGCACTGTAGATGATAGCGATCTTCGAAAGGAGAGAGATATTATAAGGGGTTATTGGTGGGGTCGACATGAGTCGGCGGCGGAAGTCAAGCCGGATAGAAAAGCGGCACTATATGCAGACGGTTGCAGCTGTGCACAGCATTGCAGACTTGCATGTTATGCATCGCCAGAAACCCCATGAAGAGACCTTTCAAATGAATCATAGATATTAGAAATCCAACGAGGGATAACGAAATTAGAACGAAAGACTACTTCCGCTACCGGCGCCGTTGCGACGGAACGGACAAGCGGCATTACCTACGGACATGCCTAGCATCTTTGCTCAACGTCGCACATGCACATGCCATACACCACCAGAAGCGAATTGAAATGCTCTTTCTAATGAATATAAGATACTGAAAGTCGCATCAGACATGTACACATGATTAACCAAGAAATAACGCACTGATGGTGTTGGCGACGCACGGGACACGCGGCATGACACGCAGACGTATGTAGCTTGCCATGCCAGTGCACATGGGCTTGTCTTACATCGTCTTGAAGCCCATTTGCATGGGCTTTCACATGCACTGTAGATGATAGCGATCTTCGAAAGGAGAGAGATATTATAAGGGGTTATTGGTGGGGTCGACATGAGTCGGCGGCGGAAGTCAAGCCGGATAGAAAAGCGGCACTATATGCAGACGGTTGCAGCTGTGCACAGCATTGCAGACTGGCATGTTATGCATCGCCAGAAACCCCATGAAGAGACCTTTCAAATGAATCATAGATATTAGAAATCCAATGAGGGATAACGAAATTAGAACGAAAGTCTACTTCCGCTACCGGCGCCGTTTCGACGGAACGGACAAGCGGCATTACCTACGGACATGCCTAGCATCTTTGCTCAACGTCGCACATGCACATGCCATACACCACCAGAAGCGAATTGAAATGCTCTTTCTAATGAATATAAGATACTGAAAGTCGCATCAGACATGTACACATGATTAACCAAGAAATAACGCACTGATGGTGTTGGCGACGCACGGGACACTCGGCATGACACGCAGACGTATGTAGCTTGACATGCCAGTGCACATGGGCATGTCGTACATCGTCTTGAAGCCCATTTGCTTGGGCTTTCACATGCACTATAGATGTTAGCGATCTTCGAAAGGAGAGAGATATTATAAGGGGTTATTGGTGGGGTCGACATGAGTCGGCGGCGGAAGTCAAGCCGGATAGAAAAGCGGCACTATATGCAGACGGTTGCAGCTGTGCACAGCATTGCAGACTTGCATGTTATGCATCGCCAGAAACCCCATGAAGAGACCTTTCAAATGAATCATAGATATTAGAAATCCAATGAGGGATAACGAAATTAGAACGAAAGTCTACTTCCGCTACCGGCGCCGTTTCGACGGAACGGACAAGCGGCATTACCTACGGACATGCCTAGCATCTTTGCTCAACGTCGCACATGCACATGCCATACACCACCAGAAGCGAATTGAAATGCTCTTTCTAATGAATATAAGATACTGAAAGTCGCATCAGACATGTACACATGATTAACCAAGAAATAACGCACTGATGGTGTTGGCGACGCACGGGACACGCGGCATGACACGCAGACGTATGTAGCTTGCCATGCCAGTGCACATGGGCTTGTCTTACATCGTCTTGAAGCCCATTTGCATGGGCTTTCACATGCACTGTAGATGTTAGCGATCTTCGAAAGGAGAGAGATATTATAAGGGGTTATTGGTGGGGTCGACATGAGTCGGCGGCGGAAGTCAAGCCGGATAGAAAAGCGGCACTATATGCAGACGGTTGCAGCTGTGCACAGCATTGCAGACGTGCATGTTATGCATCGCCAGAAACCCCATGAAGAGACCTTTCAAATGAATCATAGATATTAGAAATCCAACGAGGGATAACGAAATTAGAACGAAAGTCTACTTCCGCTACCGGCGCCGTTGCGACGGAACGGACAAGCGGCATTACCTACGGACATGCCTAGCATCTTTGCTCAACGTCGCACATGCACATGCCATACACCACCAGAAGCGAATTGAAATGCTCTTTCTAATGAATATAAGATACTGAAAGTCGCATCAGACATGTACACATGATTAACCAAGAAATAACGCACTGATGGTGTTGGCGACGCACGGGACACGCGGCATGACACGCAGACGTATGTAGCTTGCCATGCCAGTGCACATGGGCTTGTCTTACATCGTCTTGAAGCCCATTTGCATGGGCTTTCACATGCACTGTAGATGATAGCGATCTTCGAAAGGAGAGAGATATTATAAGGGGTTATTGGTGGGGTCGACATGAGTCGGCGGCGGAAGTCAAGCCGGATAGAAAAGCGGCACTATATGCAGACGGTTGCAGCTGTGCACAGCATTGCAGACTTGCATGTTATGCATCGCCAGAAACCCCATGAAGAGACCTTTCAAATGAATCATAGATATTAGAAATCCAATGAGGGATAACGAAATTAGAACGAAAGTCTACTTCCGCTACCGGCGCCGTTTCGACGGAACGGACAAGCGGCATTACCTACGGACATGCCTAGCATCTTTGCTCAACGTCGCACATGCACATGCCATACACCACCAGAAGCGAATTGAAATGCTCTTTCTAATGAATATAAGATACTGAAAGTCGCATCAGACATGTACACATGATTAACCAAGAAATAACGCACTGATGGTGTTGGCGACGCACGGGACACGCGGCATGACACGCAGACGTATGTAGCTTGCCATGCCAGTGCACATGGGCTTGTCTTACATCGTCTTGAAGCCCATTTGCATGGGCTTTCACATGCACTGTAGATGTTAGCGATCTTCGAAAGGAGAGAGATATTATAAGGGGTTATTGGTGGGGTCGACATGAGTCGGCGGCGGAAGTCAAGCCGGATAGAAAAGCGGCACTATATGCAGACGGTTGCAGCTGTGCACAGCATTGCAGACGTGCATGTTATGCATCGCCAGAAACCCCATGAAGAGACCTTTCAAATGAATCATAGATATTAGAAATCCAACGAGGGATAACGAAATTAGAACGAAAGTCTACTTCCGCTACCGGCGCCGTTGCGACGGAACGGACAAGCGGCATTACCTACGGACATGCCTAGCATCTTTGCTCAACGTCGCACATGCACATGCCATACACCACCAGAAGCGAATTGAAATGCTCTTTCTAATGAATATAAGATACTGAAAGTCGCATCAGACATGTACACATGATTAACCAAG
This sequence comes from Haliotis asinina, assembly GCF_037392515.1. Taxonomy (NCBI): domain Eukaryota; kingdom Metazoa; phylum Mollusca; class Gastropoda; order Lepetellida; family Haliotidae; genus Haliotis; species Haliotis asinina. The sequence goes on along the minus strand of NC_090282.1, from coordinate 51,478,144 downwards.
AAATAACGCACTGATGGTGTTGGCGACGCACGGGACACGCGGCATGACACGCAGACGTATGTAGCTTGCCATGCCAGTGCACATGGGCTTGTCTTACATCGTCTTGAAGCCCATTTGCATGGGCTTTCACATGCACTGTAGATGATAGCGATCTTCGAAAGGAGAGAGATATTATAAGGGGTTATTGGTGGGGTCGACATGAGTCGGCGGCGGAAGTCAAGCCGGATAGAAAAGCGGCACTATATGCAGACGGTTGCAGCTGTGCACAGCATTGCAGACTTGCATGTTATGCATCGCCAGAAACCCCATGAAGAGACCTTTCAAATGAATCATAGATATTAGAAATCCAATGAGGGATAACGAAATTAGAACGAAAGTCTACTTCCGCTACCGGCGCCGTTTCGACGGAACGGACAAGCGGCATTACCTACGGACATGCCTAGCATCTTTGCTCAACGTCGCACATGCACATGCCATACACCACCAGAAGCGAATTGAAATGCTCTTTCTAATGAATATAAGATACTGAAAGTCGCATCAGACATGTACACATGATTAACCAAGAAATAACGCACTGATGGTGTTGGCGACGCACGGGACACTCGGCATGACACGCAGACGTATGTAGCTTGACATGCCAGTGCACATGGGCATGTCGTACATCGTCTTGAAGCCCATTTGCATGGGCTTTCACATGCACTATAGATGTTAGCGATCTTCGAAAGGAGAGAGATATTATAAGGGGTTATTGGTGGGGTCGACATGAGTCGGCGGCGGAAGTCAAGCCGGATAGAAAAGCGGCACTATATGCAGACGGTTGCAGCTGTGCACAGCATTGCAGACGTGCATGTTATGCATCGCCAGAAACCCCATGAAGAGACCTTTCAAATGAATCATAGATATTAGAAATCCAACGAGGGATAACGAAATTAGAACGAAAGTCTACTTCCGCTACCGGCGCCGTTGCGACGGAACGGACAAGCGGCATTACCTACGGACATGCCTAGCATCTTTGCTCAACGTCGCACATGCACATGCCATACACCACCAGAAGCGAATTGAAATGCTCTTTCTAATGAATATAAGATACTGAAAGTCGCATCAGACATGTACACATGATTAACCAAGAAATAACGCACTGATGGTGTTGGCGACGCACGGGACACGCGGCATGACACGCAGACGTATGTAGCTTGCCATGCCAGTGCACATGGGCTTGTCTTACATCGTCTTGAAGCCCATTTGCATGGGCTTTCACATGCACTGTAGATGATAGCGATCTTCGAAAGGAGAGAGATATTATAAGGGGTTATTGGTGGGGTCGACATGAGTCGGCGGCGGAAGTCAAGCCGGATAGAAAAGCGGCACTATATGCAGACGGTTGCAGCTGTGCACAGCATTGCAGACTTGCATGTTATGCATCGCCAGAAACCCCATGAAGAGACCTTTCAAATGAATCATAGATATTAGAAATCCAATGAGGGATAACGAAATTAGAACGAAAGTCTACTTCCGCTACCGGCGCCGTTGCGACGGAACGGACAAGCGGCATTACCTACGGACATGCCTAGCATCTTTGCTCAACGTCGCACATGCACATGCCATACACCACCAGAAGCGAATTGAAATGCTCTTTCTAATGAATATAAGATACTGAAAGTCGCATCAGACATGTACACATGATTAACCAAGAAATAACGCACTGATGGTGTTGGCGACGCACGGGACACGCGGCATGACACGCAGACGTATGTAGCTTGCCATGCCAGTGCACATGGGCTTGTCTTACATCGTCTTGAAGCCCATTTGCATGGGCTTTCACATGCACTGTAGATGATAGCGATCTTCGAAAGGAGAGAGATATTATAAGGGGTTATTGGTGGGGTCGACATGAGTCGGCGGCGGAAGTCAAGCCGGATAGAAAAGCGGCACTATATGCAGACGGTTGCAGCTGTGCACAGCATTGCAGACTGGCATGTTATGCATCGCCAGAAACCCCATGAAGAGACCTTTCAAATGAATCATAGATATTAGAAATCCAACGAGGGATAACGAAATTAGAACGAAAGTCTACTTCCGCTACCGGCGCCGTTTCGACGGAACGGACAAGCGGCATTACCTACGGACATGCCTAGCATCTTTGCTCAACGTCGCACATGCACATGCCATACACCACCAGAAGCGAATTGAAATGCTCTTTCTAATGAATATAAGATACTGAAAGTCGCATCAGACATGTACACATGATTAACCAAGAAATAACGCACTGATGGTGTTGGCGACGCACGGGACACTCGGCATGACACGCAGACGTATGTAGCTTGACATGCCAGTGCACATGGGCATGTCGTACATCGTCTTGAAGCCCATTTGCATGGGCTTTCACATGCACTATAGATGTTAGCGATCTTCGAAAGGAGAGAGATATTATAAGGGGTTATTGGTGGGGTCGACATGAGTCGGCGGCGGAAGTCAAGCCGGATAGAAAAGCGGCACTATATGCAGACGGTTGCAGCTGTGCACAGCATTGCAGACGTGCATGTTATGCATCGCCAGAAACCCCATGAAGAGACCTTTCAAATGAATCATAGATATTAGAAATCCAATGAGGGATAACGAAATTAGAACGAAAGTCTACTTCCGCTACCGGCGCCGTTGCGACGGAACGGACAAGCGGCATTACCTACGGACATGCCTAGCATCTTTGCTCAACGTCGCACATGCACATGCCATACACCACCAGAAGCGAATTGAAATGCTCTTTCTAATGAATATAAGATACTGAAAGTCGCATCAGACATGTACACATGATTAACCAAGAAATAACGCACTGATGGTGTTGGCGACGCACGGGACACGCGGCATGACACGCAGACGTATGTAGCTTGCCATGCCAGTGCACATGGGCTTGTCTTACATCGTCTTGAAGCCCATTTGCATGGGCTTTCACATGCACTGTAGATGATAGCGATCTTCGAAAGGAGAGAGATATTATAAGGGGTTATTGGTGGGGTCGACATGAGTCGGCGGCGGAAGTCAAGCCGGATAGAAAAGCGGCACTATATGCAGACGGTTGCAGCTGTGCACAGCATTGCAGACTTGCATGTTATGCATCGCCAGAAACCCCATGAAGAGACCTTTCAAATGAATCATAGATATTAGAAATCCAATGAGGGATAACGAAATTAGAACGAAAGTCTACTTCCGCTACCGGCGCCGTTGCGACGGAACGGACAAGCGGCATTACCTACGGACATGCCTAGCATCTTTGCTCAACGTCGCACATGCACATGCCATACACCACCAGAAGCGAATTGAAATGCTCTTTCTAATGAATATAAGATACTGAAAGTCGCATCAGACATGTACACATGATTAACCAAGAAATAACGCACTGATGGTGTTGGCGACGCACGGGACACGCGGCATGACACGCAGACGTATGTAGCTTGCCATGCCAGTGCACATGGGCTTGTCTTACATCGTCTTGAAGCCCATTTGCATGGGCTTTCACATGCACTGTAGATGTTAGCGATCTTCGAAAGGAGAGAGATATTATAAGGGGTTATTGGTGGGGTCGACATGAGTCGGCGGCGGAAGTCAAGCCGGATAGAAAAGCGGCACTATATGCAGACGGTTGCAGCTGTGCACAGCATTGCAGACGTGCATGTTATGCATCGCCAGAAACCCCATGAAGAGACCTTTCAAATGAATCATAGATATTAGAAATCCAACGAGGGATAACGAAATTAGAACGAAAGTCTACTTCCGCTACCGGCGCCGTTGCGACGGAACGGACAAGCGGCATTACCTACGGACATGCCTAGCATCTTTGCTCAACGTCGCACATGCACATGCCATACACCACCAGAAGCGAATTGAAATGCTCTTTCTAATGAATATAAGATACTGAAAGTCGCATCAGACATGTACACATGATTAACCAAGAAATAACGCACTGATGGTGTTGGCGACGCACGGGACACGCGGCATGACACGCAGACGTATGTAGCTTGCCATGCCAGTGCACATGGGCTTGTCTTACATCGTCTTGAAGCCCATTTGCATGGGCTTTCACATGCACTGTAGATGATAGCGATCTTCGAAAGGAGAGAGATATTATAAGGGGTTATTGGTGGGGTCGACATGAGTCGGCGGCGGAAGTCAAGCCGGATAGAAAAGCGGCACTATATGCAGACGGTTGCAGCTGTGCACAGCATTGCAGACTTGCATGTTATGCATCGCCAGAAACCCCATGAAGAGACCTTTCAAATGAATCATAGATATTAGAAATCCAATGAGGGATAACGAAATTAGAACGAAAGTCTACTTCCGCTACCGGCGCCGTTTCGACGGAACGGACAAGCGGCATAACCTACGGACATGCCTAGCATCTTTGCTCAACGTCGCACATGCACATGCCATACACCACCAGAAGCGAATTGAAATGCTCTTTCTAATGAATATAAGATACTGAAAGTCGCATCAGACATGTACACATGATTAACCAAGAAATAACGCACTGATGGTGTTGGCGACGCACGGGACACTCGGCATGACACGCAGACGTATGTAGCTTGACATGCCAGTGCACATGGGCATGTCGTACATCGTCTTGAAGCCCATTTGCATGGGCTTTCACATGCACTATAGATGTTAGCGATCTTCGAAAGGAGAGAGATATTATAAGGGGTTATTGGTGGGGTCGACATGAGTCGGCGGCGGAAGTCAAGCCGGATAGAAAAGCGGCACTATATGCAGACGGTTGCAGCTGTGCACAGCATTGCAGACGTGCATGTTATGCATCGCCAGAAAACCCATGAAGAGACCTTTCAAATGAATCATAGATATTAGAAATCCAATGAGGGATAACGAAATTAGAACGAAAGTCTACTTCCGCTACCGGCGCCGTTGCGACGGAACGGACAAGCGGCATTACCTACGGACATGCCTAGCATCTTTGCTCAACGTCGCACATGCACATGCCATACACCACCAGAAGCGAATTGAAATGCTCTTTCTAATGAATATAAGATACTGAAAGTCGCATCAGACATGTACACATGATTAACCAAGAAATAACGCACTGATGGTGTTGGCGACGCACGGGACACGCGGCATGACACGCAGACGTATGTAGCTTGCCATGCCAGTGCACATGGGCTTGTCTTACATCGTCTTGAAGCCCATTTGCATGGGCTTTCACATGCACTGTAGATGATAGCGATCTTCGAAAGGAGAGAGATATTATAAGGGGTTATTGGTGGGGTCGACATGAGTCGGCGGCGGAAGTCAAGCCGGATAGAAAAGCGGCACTATATGCAGACGGTTGCAGCTGTGCACAGCATTGCAGACTTGCATGTTATGCATCGCCAGAAACCCCATGAAGAGACCTTTCAAATGAATCATAGATATTAGAAATCCAATGAGGGATAACGAAATTAGAACGAAAGTCTACTTCCGCTACCGGCGCCGTTGCGACGGAACGGACAATCGGCATTACCTACGGACATGCCTAGCATCTTTGCTCAACGTCGCACATGCACATGCCATACACCACCAGAAGCGAATTGAAATGCTCTTTCTAATGAATATAAGATACTGAAAGTCGCATCAGACATGTACACATGATTAACCAAGAAATAACGCACTGATGGTGTTGGCGACGCACGGGACACGCGGCATGACACGCAGACGTATGTAGCTTGCCATGCCAGTGCACATGGGCTTGTCTTACATCGTCTTGAAGCCCATTTGCATGGGCTTTCACATGCACTGTAGATGATAGCGATCTTCGAAAGGAGAGAGATATTATAAGGGGTTATTGGTGGGGTCGACATGAGTCGGCGGCGGAAGTCAAGCCGGATAGAAAAGCGGCACTATATGCAGACGGTTGCAGCTGTGCACAGCATTGCAGACGTGCATGTTATGCATCGCCAGAAACCCCATGAAGAGACCTTTCAAATGAATCATAGATATTAGAAATCCAACGAGGGATAACGAAATTAGAACGAAAGTCTACTTCCGCTACCGGCGCCGTTGCGACGGAACGGACAAGCGGCATTACCTACGGACATGCCTAGCATCTTTGCTCAACGTCGCACATGCACATGCCATACACCACCAGAAGCGAATTGAAATGCTCTTTCTAATGAATATAAGATACTGAAAGTCGCATCAGACATGTACACATGATTAACCAAGAAAAAAGGCACTGATGGTGTTGGCGACGCACGGGACACTCGGCATGACACGCAGACGTATGTAGCTTGACATGCCAGTGCACATGGGCATGTCGTACATCGTCTTGAAGCCCATTTGCATGGGCTTTCACATGCACTATAGATGTTAGCGATCTTCGAAAGGAGAGAGATATTATAAGGGGTTATTGGTGGGGTCGACATGAGTCGGCGGCGGAAGTCAAGCCGGATAGAAAAGCGGCACTATATGCAGACGGTTGCAGCTGTGCACAGCATTGCAGACGTGCATGTTATGCATCGCCAGAAAACCCATGAAGAGACCTTTCAAATGAATCATAGATATTAGAAATCCAGTGAGGGATAACGAAATTAGAACGAAAGTCTACTTCCGCTACCGGCGCCGTTGCGACGGAACGGACAAGCGGCATCACCTACGGACATGCCTAGCATCTTTGCTCAACGTCGCACATGCACATGCCATACACCACCAGAAGCGAATTGAAATGCTCTTTCTAATGAATATAAGATACTGAAAGTCGCATCAGACATGTACACATGATTAACCAAGAAATAACGCACTGATGGTGTTGGCGACGCACGGGACACTCGGCATGACACGCAGACGTATGTAGCTTGCCATGCCAGTGCACATGGGCTTGTCTTACATCGTCTTGAAGCCCATTTGCATGGGCTTTCACATGCACTGTAGATGATAGCGATCTTCGAAAGGAGAGAGATATTATAAGGGGTTATTGGTGGGGTCGACATGAGTCGGCGGCGGAAGTCAAGCCGGATAGAAAAGCGGCACTATATGCAGACGGTTGCAGCTGTGCACAGCATTGCAGACTTGCATGTTATGCATCGCCAGAAACCCCATGAAGAGACCTTTCAAATGAATCATAGATATTAGAAATCCAGTGAGGGATAACGAAATTAGAACGAAAGTCTACTTCCGCTACCGGCGCCGTTGCGACGGAACGGACAAGCGGCATTACCTACGGACATGCCTAGCATCTTTGCTCAACGTCGCACATGCACATGCCATACACCACCAGAAGCGAATTGAAATGCTCTTTCTAATGAATATAAGATACTGGAAGTCGCATCAGACATGTACACATGATTAACCAAGAAATAACGCACTGATGGTGTTGGCGACGCACGGGACACGCGGCATGACACGCAGACGTATGTAGCTTGCCATGCCAGTGCACATGGGCTTGTCTTACATCGTCTTGAAGCCCATTTGCATGGGCTTTCACATGCACTGTAGATGATAGCGATCTTCGAAAGGAGAGAGATATTATAAGGGGTTATTGGTGGGGTCGACATGAGTCGGCGGCGGAAGTCAAGCCGGATAGAAAAGCGGCACTATATGCAGACGGTTGCAGCTGTGCACAGCATTGCAGACTTGCATGTTATGCATCGCCAGAAACCCCATGAAGAGACCTTTCAAATGAATCATAGATATTAGAAATCCAATGAGGGATAACGAAATTAGAACGAAAGTCTACTTCCGCTACCGGCGCCGTTGCGACGGAACGGACAAGCTGCATTACCTACGGACATGCCTAGCATCTTTGCTCAACGTCGCACATGCACATGCCATACACCACCAGAAGCGAATTGAAATGCTCTTTCTAATGAATATAAGATACTGAAAGTCGCATCAGACATGTACACATGATTAACCAAGAAATAACGCACTGATGGTGTTGGCGACGCACGGGACACGCGGCATGACACGCAGACGTATGTAGCTTGCCATGCCAGTGCACATGGGCTTGTCTTACATCGTCTTGAAGCCCATTTGCATGGGCTTTCACATGCACTGTAGATGATAGCGATCTTCGAAAGGAGAGAGATATTATAAGGGGTTATTGGTGGGGTCGACATGAGTCGGCGGCGGAAGTCAAGCCGGATAGAAAAGCGGCACTATATGCAGACGGTTGCAGCTGTGCACAGCATTGCAGACGTGCATGTTATGCATCGCCAGAAAACCCATGAAGAGACCTTTCAAATGAATCATAGATATTAGAAATCCAATGAGGGATAACGAAATTAGAACGAAAGTCTACTTCCGCTACCGGCGCCGTTGCGACGGAACGGACAAGCGGCATTACCTACGGACATGCCTAGCATCTTTGCTCAACGTCGCACATGCACATGCCATACACCACCAGAAGCGAATTGAAATGCTCTTTCTAATGAATATAAGATACTGAAAGTCGCATCAGACATGTACACATGATTAACCAAGAAATAACGCACTGATGGTGTTGGCGACGCACGGGACACGCGGCATGACACGCAGACGTATGTAGCTTGCCATGCCAGTGCACATGGGCTTGTCTTACATCGTCTTGAAGCCCATTTGCATGGGCTTTCACATGCACTGTAGATGATAGCGATCTTCGAAAGGAGAGAGATATTATAAGGGGTTATTGGTGGGGTCGACATGAGTCGGCGGCGGAAGTCAAGCCGGATAGAAAAGCGGCACTATATGCAGACGGTTGCAGCTGTGCACAGCATTGCAGACGTGCATGTTATGCATCGCCAGAAACCCCATGAAGAGACCTTTCAAATGAATCATAGATATTAGAAATCCAGTGAGGGATAACGAAATTAGAACGAAAGTCTACTTCCGCTACCGGCGCCGTTGCGACGGAACGGACAAGCGGCATTACCTACGGACATGCCTAGCATCTTTGCTCAACGTCGCACATGCACATGCCATACACCACCAGAAGCGAATTGAAATGCTCTTTCTAATGAATATAAGATACTGAAAGTCGCATCAGACATGTACACATGATTAACCAAGAAAAAAGGCACTGATGGTGTTGGCGACGCACGGGACACTCGGCATGACACGCAGACGTATGTAGCTTGCCATGCCAGTGCACATGGGCATGTCGTACATCGTCTTGAAGCCCATTTGCATGGGCTTTCACATGCACTGTAGATGATAGCGATCTTCGAAAGGAGAGAGATATTATAAGGGGTTATTGGTGGGGTCGACATGAGTCGGCGGCGGAAGTCAAGCCGGATAGAAAAGCGGCACTATATGCAGACGGTTGCAGCTGTGCACAGCATTGCAGACTTGCATGTTATGCATCGCCAGAAACCCCATGAAGAGACCTTTCAAATGAATCATAGATATTAGAAATCCAGTGAGGGATAACGAAATTAGAACGAAAGTCTACTTCCGCTACCGGCGCCGTTGCGACGGAACGGACAAGCGGCATTACCTACGGACATGCCTAGCATCTTTGCTCAACGTCGCACATGCACATGCCATACACCACCAGAAGCGAATTGAAATGCTCTTTCTAATGAATATAAGATACTGAAAGTCGCATCAGACATGTACACATGATTAACCAAGAAATAACGCACTGATGGTGTTGGCGACGCACGGGACACGCGGCATGACACGCAGACGTATGTAGCTTGCCATGCCAGTGCACATGGGCTTGTCTTACATCGTCTTGAAGCCCATTTGCATGGGCTTTCACATGCACTGTAGATGATAGCGATCTTCGAAAGGAGAGAGATATTATAAGGGGTTATTGGTGGGGTCGACATGAGTCGGCGGCGGAAGTCAAGCCGGATAGAAAAGCGGCACTATATGCAGACGGTTGCAGCTGTGCACAGCATTGCAGACTTGCATGTTATGCATCGCCAGAAACCCCATGAAGAGACCTTTCAAATGAATCATAGATATTAGAAATCCAACGAGGGATAACGAAATTAGAACGAAAGTCTACTTCCGCTACCGGCGCCGTTGCGACGGAACGGACAAGCTGCATTACCTACGGACATGCCTAGCATCTTTGCTCAACGTCGCACATGCACATGCCATACACCACCAGAAGCGAATTGAAATGCTCTTTCTAATGAATATAAGATACTGAAAGTCGCATCAGACATGTACACATGATTAACCAAGAAATAACGCACTGATGGTGTTGGCGACGCACGGGACACGCGGCATGACACGCAGACGTATGTAGCTTGCCATGCCAGTGCACATGGGCTTGTCTTACATCGTCTTGAAGCCCATTTGCATGGGCTTTCACATGCACTGTAGATGATAGCGATCTTCGAAAGGAGAGAGATATTATAAGGGGTTATTGGTGGGGTCGACATGAGTCGGCGGCGGAAGTCAAGCCGGATAGAAAAGCGGCACTATATGCAGACGGTTGCAGCTGTGCACAGCATTGCAGACTTGCATGTTATGCATCGCCAGAAACCCCATGAAGAGACCTTTCAAATGAATCATAGATATTAGAAATCCAATGAGGGATAACGAAATTAGAACGAAAGTCTACTTCCGCTACCGGCGCCGTTGCGACGGAACGGACAAGCTGCATTACCTACGGACATGCCTAGCATCTTTGCTCAACGTCGCACATGCACATGCCATACACCACCAGAAGCGAATTGAAATGCTCTTTCTAATGAATATAAGATACTGAAAGTCGCATCAGACATGTACACATGATTAACCAAGAAATAACGCACTGATGGTGTTGGCGACGCACGGGACACGCGGCATGACACGCAGACGTATGTAGCTTGCCATGCCAGTGCACATGGGCTTGTCTTACATCGTCTTGAAGCCCATTTGCATGGGCTTTCACATGCACTGTAGATGATAGCGATCTTCGAAAGGAGAGAGATATTATAAGGGGTTATTGGTGGGGTCGACATGAGTCGGCGGCGGAAGTCAAGCCGGATAGAAAAGCGGCACTATATGCAGACGGTTGCAGCTGTGCACAGCATTGCAGACTTGCATGTTATGCATCGCCAGAAACCCCATGAAGAGACCTTTCAAATGAATCATAGATATTAGAAATCCAGTGAGGGATAACGAAATTAGAACGAAAGTCTACTTCCGCTACCGGCGCCGTTGCGACGGAACGGACAAGCGGCATTACCTACGGACATGCCTAGCATCTTTGCTCAACGTCGCACATGCACATGCCATACACCACCAGAAGCGAATTGAAATGCTCTTTCTAATGAATATAAGATACTGAAAGTCGCATCAGACATGTACACATGATTAACCAAGAAATAACGCACTGATGGTGTTGGCGACGCACGGGACACTCGGCATGACACGCAGACGTATGTAGCTTGACATGCCAGTGCACATGGGCATGTCGTACATCGTCTTGAAGCCCATTTGCATGGGCTTTCACATGCACTGTAGATGATAGCGATCTTCGAAAGGAGAGAGATATTATAAGGGGTTATTGGTGGGGTCGACATGAGTCGGCGGCGGAAGTCAAGCCGGATAGAAAAGCGGCACTATATGCAGACGGTTGCAGCTGTGCACAGCATTGCAGACTTGCATGTTATGCATCGCCAGAAACCCCATGAAGAGACCTTTCAAATGAATCATAGATATTAGAAATCCAATGAGGGATAACGAAATTAGAACGAAAGTCTACTTCCGCTACCGGCGCCGTTGCGACGGAACGGACAAGCGGCATTACCTACGGACATGCCTAGCATCTTTGCTCAACGTCGCACATGCACATGCCATACACCACCAGAAGCGAATTGAAATGCTCTTTCTAATGAATATAAGATACTGAAAGTCGCATCAGACATGTACACATGATTAACCAAGAAATAACGCACTGATGGTGTTGGCGACGCACGGGACACGCGGCATGACACGCAGACGTATGTAGCTTGCCATGCCAGTGCACATGGGCTTGTCTTACATCGTCTTGAAGCCCATTTGCATGGGCTTTCACATGCACTGTAGATGATAGCGATCTTCGAAAGGAGAGAGATATTATAAGGGGTTATTGGTGGGGTCGACATGAGTCGGCGGCGGAAGTCAAGCCGGATAGAAAAGCGGCACTATATGCAGACGGTTGCAGCTGTGCACAGCATTGCAGACTTGCATGTTATGCATCGCCAGAAACCCCATGAAGAGACCTTTCAAATGAATCATAGATATTAGAAATCCAATGAGGGATAACGAAATTAGAACGAAAGTCTACTTCCGCTACCGGCGCCGTTGCGACGGAACGGACAAGCTGCATTACCTACGGACATGCCTAGCATCTTTGCTCAACGTCGCACATGCACATGCCATACACCACCAGAAGCGAATTGAAATGCTCTTTCTAATGAATATAAGATACTGAAAGTCGCATCAGACATGTACACATGATTAACCAAGAAATAACGCACTGATGGTGTTGGCGACGCACGGGACACGCGGCATGACACGCAGACGTATGTAGCTTGCCATGCCAGTGCACATGGGCTTGTCTTACATCGTCTTGAAGCCCATTTGCATGGGCTTTCACATGCACTGTAGATGATAGCGATCTTCGAAAGGAGAGAGATATTATAAGGGGTTATTGGTGGGGTCGACATGAGTCGGCGGCGGAAGTCAAGCCGGATAGAAAAGCGGCACTATATGCAGACGGTTGCAGCTGTGCACAGCATTGCAGACGTGCATGTTATGCATCGCCAGAAACCCCATGAAGAGACCTTTCAAATGAATCATAGATATTAGAAATCCAATGAGGGATAACGAAATTAGAACGAAAGTCTACTTCCGCTACCGGCGCCGTTGCGACGGAACGGACAAGCGGCATTACCTACGGACATGCCTAGCATCTTTGCTCAACGTCGCACATGCACATGCCATACACCACCAGAAGCGAATTGAAATGCTCTTTCTAATGAATATAAGATACTGAAAGTCGCATCAGACATGTACACATGATTAACCAAGAAATAACGCACTGATGGTGTTGGCGACGCACGGGACACGCGGCATGACACGCAGACGTATGTAGCTTGCCATGCCAGTGCACATGGGCTTGTGTTACATCGTCTTGAAGCCCATTTGCATGGGCTTTCACATGCACTGTAGATGATAGCGATCTTCGAAAGGAGAGAGATATTATAAGGGGTTATTGGTGGGGTCGACATGAGTCGGCGGCGGAAGTCAAGCCGGATAGAAAAGCGGCACTATATGCAGACGGTTGCAGCTGTGCACAGCATTGCAGACGTGCATGTTATGCATCGCCAGAAACCCCATGAAGAGACCTTTCAAATGAATCATAGATATTAGAAATCCAACGAGGGATAACGAAATTAGAACGAAAGTCTACTTCCGCTACCGGCGCCGTTGCGACGGAACGGACAAGCGGCATTACCTACGGACATGCCTAGCATCTTTGCTCAACGTCGCACATGCACATGCCATACACCACCAGAAGCGAATTGAAATGCTCTTTCTAATGAATATAAGATACTGAAAGTCGCATCAGACATGTACACATGATTAACCAAGAAATAACGCACTGATGGTGTTGGCGACGCACGGGACACGCGGCATGACACGCAGACGTATGTAGCTTGCCATGCCAGTGCACATGGGCTTGTCTTACATCGTCTTGAAGCCCATTTGCATGGGCTTTCACATGCACTGTACATGATAGCGATCTTCGAAAGGAGAGAGATATTATAAGGGGTTATTGGTGGGGTCGACATGAGTCGGCGGCGGAAGTCAAGCCGGATAGAAAAGCGGCACTATATGCAGACGGTTGCAGCTGTGCACAGCATTGCAGACGTGCATGTTATGCATCGCCAGAAACCCCATGAAGAGACCTTTCAAATGAATCATAGATATTAGAAATCCAATGAGGGATAACGAAATTAGAACGAAAGTCTACTTCCGCTACCGGCGCCGTTGCGACGGAACGGACAAGCGGCATCACCTACGGACATGCCTAGCATCTTTGGTAGAAAGAAAATATAGCTGAAAAAGATATAGTATGTTAGATATATAAAGAATTGTATGTTTGAACCAAATATATCATGAAATAGACTTTTGCGAAACCACATGAACGAAACATTGCATTGCATTTGAAATTTGACTTATGTAGCGCAGAATGGATATAGAAAAATATATCTGAAAAAGACATAACACATTAGATACATAAAGAATTGTATAACTGAACCAAATACATTATGAGCTATTTGTGTTAACCAGCACTCACCACGTGGAGGTTGCTCATTTAAGAGTGCCATTTTTCTTCTCCTGCACCATTCCCACAACAGCAAGTTCGAACAGCGAACCCCTTTACTACTGCTGTATAAACCTAATGGGTCGAAACTGACATTAGGTTATGGAATTACAGGCTATAACCTACTACTTCTATCCTACGGTTTTGGTTTGATCTACTCTCTGGTCTAGTGTCATGTAGCTTTTCCTGCACCATTCCCACAACAGCAAGTTCGAACAGCGAACCCCTTTACTACTGCTGTATAAACCTAATGGGTCGAAACTGACATAAGGTTATGGAATTACAGGCTATAACCTACTACTTCTATCCTACGGGTTTGGCTTTATCAACTTTCCGGTCTACTTTCACTTTCATCTACTTGTTTCTCACCTTTTGGGCTTTATGAGCTTGCCTTTTCCTTTGCTTTTCCCTTTTCCCTTCCCCCTACCTTCAAGGGGTTGGGTCTGGGGCTGGAGCTGGCTGGAGGAATCTGTTGGAACTGACGCCGATGCAGATTCCTCAGCGTTTGATGTACCCGCTGCTTGTTGGATAACATCTTGCACAAAAGCACACTCACTAGCAGCCTGTAAGGGAGTCTTCTTAGCGTAGTACCTACTGACAGTCTTTTGGCCATGTGCAAGATAGTCACTGGCCATCTTACGTTTTGCAGCATCATCGGGATGCTGCCTTGCCACTTCAGTCTCCAAAGCTTTCCGAACATCCGTGGCCGTAAATGTCCTCCGTTCGTTTTCGAAGTTGGGTTTAAGGAAACCTCTTGTCCTCTGATAGCGGGCCAACTCGAGACACATATTCCCCACTTCAGTGCCGTCCACTCTCCTGAAGAAAGGCGATTTGTCCGGTAGAGCATCTTCAGGCATGTCACCACGTACATATTGACGGTAATCCCTGAACATGTCGTAATCCTCTTTGGACAAGCTTAGGGTGACCAGGAAGCTCATGGACGTCTTGTGGTCCATGAAAGAAAGTTGGTACCTCCCGGCAACACACCGTGCCTTATTGAAATCTGCCAACTTCATACACGACGGCACTGAAGGTCTTTGGGCATGTCCAAGTTGAATTATCCCACAAGACAAGTACCGCATCACCAGGCGCTGATCGTCCTCAGATGGAAGTTGATCTGCCTTGGCCCGGTCCAGGATGTCCCTCACCTCTTGTCTGGTTGCAGGATCGGTGTACCCCTTTTGAACAACGGAAATGGGCGGCGGTTGTTTGGTTTCATCTCTGAATTCTGTAACAGATTTACGGACCTCTTCGCGTTTATACTGGCTAGAGACACCTGTATATGAACAATGCGTAGCACTTGTAAACCTACGCAAATTATCGAAAACCCTTGGGGACATTTGAACGTACGTTTGGCAGTAGCTGAGAAAGGATTTGACAGCTGACATGTAATTTTTAATGCCACCTGCAGATACCCCATTTTGTGAAAGGACCGTGTTAAAATAATGAATTTCATCTACATGCTCAAATATATCAAAGTTGATACAAGCCATATTACTATTTGGGAAAACATGTTTTTGGATATAATAGAAAAACTTAGAAACGCGGCGACACGTGTCACCAGCATTACGCCCTGCTTTTTTAAGAATATTGGTTAAATATTGATAAAACCCTGAAAGTGTCGGCTCACTTTCAGGGAACCTATCGTATAAGCCAGTGTTTGTAAGATTAGCCCTGACTGTGTTTTGTTTGTAATTATACCGAGTACCACTTCTGGTAGACCCAGTTAAACCAGCACTGGTACTCGGCATTGGATTACTAGTTGAAGGAGAGGCTGCAGATGCGTCCTCTCCTTGAATTGTGTGGCCAAAGTGTTTAAGTACCCTGATGTAATCAGGGATTTGATTTTTGTTGACACTGTATGTGCCACAAAATGCCAGTAGAGCCGACATTGACACCAGCTGTGTAGCAGTATAGGACTCGCTACGGCGGCGATTTTGGGCGTGTATGGCGTGTAGACCAGGAGTAGAGCTACCAGGATAACATTGCTTTAAATGCGCGATGCCTTTGTAATATGTTTTACACTTTTGACAAACGACCGAAATGTTTGTGGAAGGCATACTTGATGATAGTGCTGGGACACTTACTTTCTGGGAATGATTGGTCTGGATGTCACAGTCTTGAACAAATTAAGAAATAAACTGCTTATACGATATGTCTATTTAGGGAATAAACCTAGTAATGTTGAGTATCAGTTTGATAAAGTGAGCAACGTAAATGACTGAAAAATGCAGAAATTAAGAACAAACGAGAAGAAATAAAAGTAAAGTTCACTTGCCAATGGTGATTGCCAGCGCTGACTGGTAGTGATCCACTAAGACACTTGGTCTGTGATGATGAAATTGCAGTGACATGCATTCCCTTATATTACCATGTCGCGGTCAGACAACCAATGGGATGGTTTAGATGAAGTTCACGTGGCCAAGCCGGATGTTTCTACGGGGGAGGAGGAAACTGGAAATTGTCCATCTCCATTCCATGCGTGATGTCCATTTGGAGGGGCAAGAGCATGCCAAAAGGTGTGAATTGCACATGCCAAAGGAATTTTATACGCAAAGTTGAAGTCAGTGGGGCGACGAGGTTTAAAATCACAAAGTAGCGGCATGTCAAAAGGAAGTGACCCAAGCTGAGTGATTATAACCATAAGAGAGCAAGGCAGGTGACGAAATTACAATTGCTGATAAATAGCATCTCCAGGGTACGAAGATGTGAACACAGACGAGTGATATGCAGCTAATCACGTAGTAATTAAGTTTACAGGAAGGTAGAGAAGAACGTGTACTCGTAGTATATACAATCAGTCCATGCGGACAGATCTGAAAGAAGTTATGAAAATAATGATGATAAGGAGTTGCGAACGCAACTCAGTAACTAAGTGGCCAGACAGAGGCGGCCTTTGTGATAAGTTACAGTTGTCAGAGCATGGCGCCATCTTGTCTGTTTGATGCGCGTCGTTACATAAGGGAACGTTTATTCGAATGCACAGTATACCTTGGCACATCCACATTGTCAAGGTATTACCGACCCCTTTTACACCATTGGTTTCTGATGCTGAAGTAACAGCTGAGGAAAGATGCGCGCCAGATCCCCAATTCTACCAGCCACACGCACAAGTACAGTTACATAATGCCGCGCATTCCTTGATTAAAAGACGTTCCTTGAATGCATATTATAACCTGGCATAGACGCACTTTCAAGGGCTTTCAGGTGCGTTTGAAACATTAAATGTTGGATGATTGATCGTGAAATTATAGGTGCCGTAACACTGACGGGAGACGTGCGCCAGACCCCCGACTTTAACCGCCATCAGCAGTTGCATAATGACGCGCATGGCTTGACTGTCTGAGGTGACACGAATATACGTCACACCTTGGCACAACCGCACTTTCAAGGGCTTTCCGATGCATTTTAAATCTTTCATTTTGGATGAAGGATAATGAAATAATAGCTGGCGGAAGGTACGCGCCAGATCTCCGTTTTTACCTACCAGTCGCACAAGAACAGTTACGTAATGACGCGCATTGCCTGATTATCTCATGTTGCTCGAACGCCCGTTATAATTTGGCAGAGCCGCACTTTCAAGGGCTTTCAGATGCATGTTAAACATTAAATTTTGGATGGTGGATCGTGAAATTATAGCTGCCGTAACACTGACGGGAGACGAGCGCCGGATCCCCGACTACTTTACCCGCCATTGGCGCAAATGCATTTACATAATGGCGCGCATTGCTTGACTCTCAGACGCGACTCGAATGCACATTACACCTTGGCAGAACCGCACTTTCAAGGGCTTTCCACCACCGTAAAAGTTTATATATTAAGACCACAGGCGTTGCTTCTATGGCTTTATTCCAGTTCGCTGCAACTTTAGCTCTGTCACGTATATTGATTCCTGTGTAGAGCGAATGTCTAATGTTGCACACCAGCATGTTGCACATTTCCAGAATCCCACATGAATCACCTTGCAAATGCTTTGTAGTTGTAAATATTAACGACGCCGGTATAGCCGGTGAACAGATTTATGTAAATTCCGCCAATCTATATCACCTGCGGTATTTGTTGCATTTCGCACATGAAAACCCATGTAGCTCCACCACTAAATGCGCAACGTGTGCGTTTTATACACTGTCTGACACACGCTTTAACTGGCTTTCAAACGCAGTATAGAAATGCATTTTCTAAGGTGAATCGTAAGAGTGGTTGCCATTAGATCATGACCGGACTATGGTGGCATGATGACTACTGTGATATAGAAGAATTGAAGTTCAACAAAATTACACAAACCATCATGTCGGAGATTCAATCTGGACTGGTTACCAGGGGCACCATTAGAATCACGTTTGCATTTTTGGAGAGAGCGTTGGATCGGGTTTCCAACCATGTATAACATGCATAGATATCACAAAGTAAAAGGCTTCCAAAATACAATGGCGCGAGCGACTTCCACCGGAGGCTGGGTGGAAGAAAAGTCTTCCACCGAGACTCCTGTGGAAGAAATTCAGAAGGCCTAAAATCACGGAAACCTTAATTGCTGGGCTATAAATTTGCCAAAAAAGAAACGGAAAAATTCTACGTGACGCGCAAGGGTCCCGCTATTCAATGACGTGCAGGATGCGCGTGTAAGGCGGCGAATGCAGCTCCCAAGGGAGCCGTGCTGCAATAGGTGATACAATCTGGGTGGGTCCATACACAGTTTTGTGAGAGTTTACTTTGGCACCCCAGCAAGGGTAATCCCGTGAAAGGGTCATAGGGGATACATCATGGTTTGGAAATAGGTAAAAATGTGAATCGGAGCTACAGGTTTTAAAACCATCTCAAATGATACAGGAGGGTTCCTGATGGAGTGCTAGAGGGTCAAATCATAGTTTCGTGAAAGTCAACTTTGGCACCCCAGAAAGGGTAATCACGTGAAAGTATAATAGTGGATACATCATGGTTTGGAAATATGTAAAAATGTGAATCGGAGCTACAGGTTTTAAGAGAAGCTTAAATGATAGAGGAGGGTTCCTGATGGAGTGCTAGAGGGTCCAGACACGGTTTTGTGAGAGTCCACTTTGGCACCCCAGGAAGGTTAATCAAGTGAAAGGGTCATAGGGGATACATCATGGTTTGGAAATAGGTAAAAATGTGAATCGGAGCTACAGGTTTTAAAACTATCTCAAATGATATAGGAGGGTTCCTGATGGAGTGCTAGAGGGTCCAAACATAGTTTCGTGAAAGTCAACTTTGGCACCCCAGGAAGGGTAATCACGTGAAAGGGGAAAAGTGGATACATCATGGTTTGGAAATAGGTGAAAATGTGAATCGGCGAAAGAGCCCTTTAAACCAGCTCAAATGATAGAGGAGGGTTCCTGACGGAGTGGTGGAGGGTCCAAACACAGTTTTGTGAAAGTCAACTTTGGTACCCCAGGAAGGGTAATCACGTGAAAGGGGAAAAGTGGATACATCATGGTTTGGAAATAGGTAAAAATGTGAATCGGAGCTACAGCTCTTAAAACCACCTCAATTGATCGATTGGGGTTCCTGATGGAGTGCTAGAGGGTCAACAGACATTTTTTGTGAAAGTCAACTTCTGCCCTCCAGAAAGGGTAATCCCGTGATAGGGTCATGGGGGATACATCATGGTCTGGAAATAGGTGAAAATGTGAATCGGAGGTACAGATCTTGAAACCAGCTTAAATGTTAGAGGAGGGTTCCTGATGGAGTGCTAGAGGGTCCAAACACAGCTTTGCGAAAGTCAACTTTGGCACACGAGGAAGGGTAATCAAGTGAAAGGGTCATAGGGGATACATCATGATTTGGAAATAGGTAAAAATGTGAATCGGAGCTACAGTTCTGAAAACCAGCTCAAATGATAGAGGAGGGTTCCTGACGGAGTGCTAGAGGGTCCAAACACAGTTTCGTGAAAGTCAACTTTGGCACCCGAGGAAGGGTAATCGAGTGAAGGGGTCATAGGGGATACATCATGATTTGGAAATAGGTAAAAATGTGAATCGGAGCTACAGTTCTGAAAACCAGCTCAAATGATAGAGAAGGGTTCCTGATGGAGTGCTAGAGGGTCAAAACAAAGTTTCGTGAAAGTCAACTTTGGCACCCGAGGAAGGGTAATCCCGTGAAAGGGTCAGAGTAGACACATTATGGTTTGGAAATAGTTAAAAATGTGAATCGGAGCTACAGTTCTAAAAACCAGCTCAAATGATAGAGGAGGGTTCCTGACGGAGTCGTGGAGGGTCCAAACACAGTTTTGTGAAAGTCAACTTTGGCAACCCAGGAAGGGTAATCCCGTGAAAGGTTTATAGGGGATACATCATGGTTTGGAAATAGGTAAAAAGGTGAATCAGAGCTACAGCTCTCAAAACCAGCTGAAATGATAGAGGAGGGTTCCTGATTTAGTGCTAGAGGGTCCAAACACAGTTTTGTGAGAGTCCACTTTGGCACCCCAGGACGGTTAATCCGGTGAAAGGGTCATAGGCGATACATCATGGTTTGGAAATAGGTAAAAATGTGAATCGGAGCTACAGGTTTTAAAACCATCTCAAATGATGTAGGAGGGTTCCTGATGGAGTGTTAGAGGGTCAAAACATAGTTTCGTGAAAGTCAACTTTGGCACCCCAGGAAGGGTAATCACGTGAAAGGGGAAAAGTGGATACATCATGGTTTGGAAATAGGTAAAAAGGTGAATCAGAGCTACAGTTCTCAAAACCAGCTCAAATGATAGAGGAGGGTTCCTGATGGAGTGCTAGAGGGTCCAAACACAGTTTCGTGAAAGTCAACTTTGGCACCAAAGGAACGGTAATCCCGTGAAAGGGTCATAGTGGATACATCATGGTTTGGAAATATGTAAAAATGTGAATCGGAGGTACATGTCTTGAAACGAGCTCAAATGATACAGGAGGGTTCCTGATGGAGTGCTAGAGGGTCCAAACACAGCTTTGTGAAAGTCAACATTGGCACCCCAGGAAGGGTAATCACGTGAAAGGGGAAAAGTGGATACATCATGGTTTGGAAAAAGGTAAAGAGGTGAATCAGAGCTACAGCTCTTAAAACCACCTCTAATGATCGTTTAGGGTTCCTGATGGAGTGCTAGAGGGTCAACACACATTTTTTGTGAAAGTCAACTTCTGCACCCCAGGAAGGGTAATCCCATGATAGGGTCATGGTTGAAACATCATGGTTTGGAAATAGGTGAAAATGTGAATCGGAGGTACAGATCTTGAAATGAGCTCAAATGATAGAGGAGGGTTCCTGATGGAGTGCTAGAGGGTCCAAACACAGCTTTGTGAAAGTCAACATTGGCACCCGAGGAAGGGTAATCAAGTGAAAGGGTCATAGGGGATACATCATGATTTGGAAATAGGTAAAAATGTGAATCGGAGCTACAGGTTTTAAGAGCAGCTCAAATGATAGAGGAGGGTTCCTGATGGAGTGCTACATGGTCCAAACACAGTTTTGTGAAAGGCAACTTTGGCACCCCAGGAAGGGTAATACCGTGAAAGGGTCATAGGGGATACATTATGGTTTGGAAAGAGGTAAAAATGTGAATCGGAGCTACATTTTTTAAAAGCAGCTCAAATGATAGAGGATTGTTCCTGATGGAGTGCTAGAGGGTCAAAACATAGTTTCGTGAAAGTCAACTTTGGCACCCCAGGAAAGGTAATCCCGTGAGAGGGTAATAGTGTATACATCATGGTTTGGAAATAGGTAAAAATGTGAATCGGAACTACAGCTCTCAAAGCAGCTCAAATGATAGAGGAGGGTTCCTGATGGAGTGGAATAATGTCCAAACACAGTTTCGTGAAAGTCAACTTTGGCACCCCAGAAAGGGTAATCTCGTGGAAGGGGTATAGTGGATACATCATGGTTTGGAAATAGGTAAAAATGTGAATCGGAGCTACAGCTCTTAAAACCACCTCAAATGATCAAATAGGGTTCCTGATGGAGTGCTAGAGGGTCAACACACATTTTTTGAGAAAGTCAACTTCTGCACCCCAGGAAGGGTAATCCCGTGATAGGGTCATGGGGGATACATCATGGTTTGGAAATAGGTGAAAATGTGAATCGGAGGTACAGATCTTGAAACCAGCTCAAATGATAGAGGAGGGTTCCTGATGGAGTGCTAGAGGGTCCAAACACAGTTTCGTGAAAGTCAACTTTGGCACCCCAGGAAGGGTAATCAAGTGAAGGGGTCATAGGGGATACATCATGATTTGGAAATAGGTAAAAATGTGAATCAGTGCTACAGTTCTGAAAACCACCTCAAATGATAGAGGAGGGTTCCTGATGGAGAGCTAGAGGGTCAAAACAAAGTTTCGTTAAAGTCAACTTTGGCACCCCAGGAAGGGCAATCCCGTGGAAGGTTCACAGTAGATACATTATGTTTTGGAAATAGGTAAAAATGTGAATCGGAGCTGCAGTTCTAAAAACCAGTTCAAATGATAGAGGAGGGTTCCTGATGGAGTGCTAGAGGGTCAACACACATTTTTTGTGAAAGTCAACTTTGGCACCCCAGAAAGGGTAATCCCGTGATAGGGTCATAGGGGATACATCATGATTTGGAAATAGGTGAAAATGTGAATCGGAGGAACAGATCTTGAAACCAGCTCAAATGATAGAGGAGGGTTCCTGATGGAGTGCTAGAGGGTCCAAACACAGTTTCGTGAAAGTCAACTTTGGCACCCGAGGAAGGGTAATCACGTGAAATGGTAAAAGTGGATACATCATGGTTTGGAAATAGGTAAAAATGTGAATGGGAGGTAGAGCGATTAAAACCAGCTCGAATGATAGAGGAGGGTTCCTGACGGAGTGGTAGAGGGTCCAAACACAGTTTTGTGAATGTCAACTTTGGCACCCCAGGAAGGGTAATCCCGTGAAAGGGTCATAGTGGATACATCATGGTTTGGAAATAGGTAAAAATGTGAATCGGAACTACAGCTCTCAAAGTAGCTCAAATGATAGAGGAGGGTTCCTGATGGAGTGAAATAATGTCCAAACACAGTTTCGTGAAAGTCAACTTTGGCACCCCAGAAAGGGTAATCACGTGAAAGGGTTATAGTGGATACATCATGGTTTGGAAATAGGTAGAAATGTGAATCGGAGTTACAGGTTTTAAAAGAAGCTCAATTGACAGAGGAGGGTTCCTGATGGAGTGCTAGAGGGTCCAAACACAGTTTCGTGAAAGTCAACTTTGGCACCCCAGCAAGGATAATCCCGTGAAAGGGTTATAGTGGATACATCATGGTTTGGAAATAGGTAAAAATGTGAATCGGAGCTACAGCTCTTAAAACCACCTCAAATGATCAAATAGGGTTCCTGATGGAGTGCTAGAGGGTCAACACACATTTTTTGTGAAAGTCAACTTCTGCACCCCAGGAAGGGTAATCCCGTGATAGGGTCATGGGGGATACATCATGATTTGGAAATAGGTGAAAATGTGAATCGGAGGAACAGATCTTGAAACCAGCTCAAATGATAGAGGAGGGTTCCTGATGGAGTGCTAGAGGGTCCAAACACAGTTTCGTGAAAGTCAACTTTGGCACCCGAGGAAGGGTGATCCCTTGAAAGGGTCATAGGGGATACATCATGATTTGGAAATAGGTAAAAATGTGATTCGGAGTTACAGTTCTGAAAACCAGCTCAAATGATAGAGGAGGGTTCCTGATGGAGTGGTAGAGAGTCAAAACACGGTTTCGTGAAAGTCAACTTTGGCACCCCAGAAAGGGTAATCCCGTGAAAGGGTAATAGTGGATACATCATGGTTTGGAAATAGGTAAAAATGTGAATCGGAGACAGAGCCCTAAAAACCAGCTCAAATGATAGAGAAGGGTTCCTGACGGAGTGGTAAAGGGTCCAAACACAGTTTTGTGAATGTCAACTTTGGCAACCCAGGAAGGGTAATCCCGTGAAAGGGTAATAGTGGATACATCATGGTTTGGAAATAGGTAAAAATGTGAATCGGAACTACAGCTCTTAAAAACAGCTCAAATGATAGAGGAGGGTTCCTGATGGAGTGGAATAATGTCCAAACACAGTTTTGTCAAAGTCAACTTTGGCACCCCTGGAAGGGTAGTCCCGTGAAAGTATAATAGTGGATACATCATGGTTTGGAAAATTGTAAAAATGTGAATCGGAGCTACAGGTTTTAAAAGAAGCTCAAATGATAGAGGAGGGTTCCTGATGGAGTGCTAGAGGGTCCAGACACAGTTTCGTGAGAGTCCACTTTGGCACCGCAGGAAGGTCAATCCCGTGAAAGGGTCAAAGTGTACACATCATGGTTTGGAAATAGGTAAAAATGTGAATCGGAGCTACAGGTTTTTAAACCACCTCAAATGATATAGGAGGCTTCCTGATGGAGTGCTAGAAGGTCAATACACAGTTTCGTGAAAGTCAACTTTGGCACCCCAGGAAGGGTAGTCACGTGAAAGGGTAAAAGTGGAAACATCATATTTTTTGGAAATAGGTAAAAATGTGAATCGGAGATAGAGCCCTTAAAACCAGCTCAAATGATAGAGAAGGGTTCCTGACGGAGTGGTAGAGGGTCCAAACACAGTTTTGTGAATGTCAACTTTGGCAACCCAGGAAGGGTAATCCCGTGAAAGGGTAATAGTGGATACATCATGGTTTGGAAATAGGTAAAAATGTGAATCGGAACTACAGCTCTAAAAACCAGCTCAAATGATAGAGGAGGGTTCCTGATGGAGTGGAATAATGTCCAAACACAGTTTCGTGAAAGTCAACTTTGGCACCCCAGAAAGGGTAATCACGTGAAAGGGTTATAGTGGATACATCATGGTTTGGAAATAGGTAAAAATGTGAATCGGAGCTAAAGATTTTAAAAGAAGCTCAAATGACAGAGGAGGGTTCCTGATGGAGTGCTAGACGGTCAAAACAAAGATTCGTGAAAGTCAACTTTGGCATCCGAGGAAGGGTAATCCCGTGGAAGGTTCAGAGTAGATACATTATGGTTTGGAAATAGGTAAAAAGGTGAATCGGAGCTACAGTTCTAAAAACCAGTTCAAATGATAGAGGAGGGTTCCTGATGGAGTGCTAGAGGGTACAAACACGGTTTTGTGAAGGTCAACTTTGGCACCCCAGGAAGGGTAGTCACGTGAAAGGGGAAAAGTTAATACATCATGGTTTGGAAATAGGTAAAAAGGTGAATCGGAGCTACAGCTCACACAACCAGCTCAAATGATACAGGAGGGTTCCTGATGGAATGCTAGAGAGTCAAAACACAGTTTCGTGAAAGTCAACTTTGGCACCCCAGGAAGGGTAATCAAGTGAAGGGGTCATAGGGGATACATCATGATTTGGAAATAGGTAAAAATGTGAATCAGTGCTACAGTTCTGAAAACCACCTCAAATGATAGAGGAGGGTTCCTGATGGAGAGCTAGAGGGTCAAAACAAAGTTTCGTTAAAGTCAACTTTGGCACCCCAGGAAGGGCAATCCCGTGGAAGGTTCACAGTAGATACATTATGGTTTGGAAATAGGTAAAAATGTGAATCGGAGCTGCAGTTCTAAAAACCAGTTCAAATGATAGAGGAGGGTTCCTGATGGAGTGCTAGAGGGTCAACACACATTTTTTGTGAAAGTCAACTTCTGCACCCCAGAAAGGGTAATCCCGTGATAGGGTCATGGGGGATACATCATGATTTGGAAATAGGTGAAAATGTGAATCGGAGGAACAGATCTTGAAACCAGCTCAAATGATAGAGGAGGGTTCCTGATGGAGTGCTAGAGGGTCCAAACACAGTTTCGTGAAAGTCAACTTTGGCACCCGAGGAAGGGTAATCACGTGAAATGGTAAAAGTGGATACATCATGGTTTGGAAATAGGTAAAAATGTGAATGGGAGATAGAGCGATTAAAACCAGCTCGAATGATAGAGGAGGGTTCCTGACGGAGTGGTAGAGGGTCCAAACACAGTTTTGTGAATGTCAACTTTGGCACCCCAGGAAGGGTAATCCCGTGAAAGGGTCATAGTGGATACATCATGGTTTGGAAATAGGTAAAAATGTGAATCGGAACTACAGCTCTCAAAGTAGCTCAAATGATAGAGGAGGGTTCCTGATGGAGTGAAATAATGTCCAAACACAGTTTCGTGAAAGTCAACTTTGGCACCCCAGAAAGGGTAATCACGTGAAAGGGTTATAGTGGATACATCATGGTTTGGAAATAGGTAGAAATGTGAATCGGAGTTACAGGTTTTAAAAGAAGCTCAATTGACAGAGGAGGGTTCCTGATGGAGTGCTAGAGGGTCCAAACACAGTTTCGTGAAAGTCAACTTTGGCACCCCAGCAAGGATAATCCCGTGAAAGGGTTATAGTGGATACATCATGGTTTGGAAATAGGTAAAAATGTGAATCGGAGCTACAGCTCTTAAAACCACCTCAAATGATCAAATAGGGTTCCTGATGGAGTGCTAGAGGGTCAACACACATTTTTTGTGAAAGTCAACTTCTGCACCCCAGGAAGGGTAATCCCGTGATAGGGTCATGGGGGATACATCATGATTTGGAAATAGGTGAAAATGTGAATCGGAGGAACAGATCTTGAAACCAGCTCAAATGATAGAGGAGGGTTCCTGATGGAGTGCTAGAGGGTCCAAACACAGTTTCGTGAAAGTCAACTTTGGCACCCGAGGAAGGGTGATCCCTTGAAAGGGTCATAGGGGATACATCATGATTTGGAAATAGGTAAAAATGTGATTCGGAGTTACAGTTCTGAAAACCAGCTCAAATGATAGAGGAGGGTTCCTGATGGAGTGGTAGAGAGTCAAAACACGGTTTCGTGAAAGTCAACTTTGGCACCCCAGAAAGGGTAATCCCGTGAAAGGGTAATAGTGGATACATCATGGTTTGGAAATAGGTAAAAATGTGAATCGGAGACAGAGCCCTAAAAACCAGCTCAAATGATAGAGAAGGGTTCCTGACGGAGTGGTAAAGGGTCCAAACACAGTTTTGTGAATGTCAACTTTGGCAACCCAGGAAGGGTAATCCCGTGAAAGGGTAATAGTGGATACATCATGGTTTGGAAATAGGTAAAAATGTGAATCGGAACTACAGCTCTTAAAAACAGCTCAAATGATAGAGGAGGGTTCCTGATGGAGTGGAATAATGTCCAAACACAGTTTTGTCAAAGTCAACTTTGGCACCCCTGGAAGGGTAGTCCCGTGAAAGTATAATAGTGGATACATCATGGTTTGGAAAATTGTAAAAATGTGAATCGGAGCTACAGGTTTTAAAAGAAGCTCAAATGATAGAGGAGGGTTCCTGATGGAGTGCTAGAGGGTCCAGACACAGTTTCGTGAGAGTCCACTTTGGCACCGCAGGAAGGTCAATCCCGTGAAAGGGTCAAAGTGTACACATCATGGTTTGGAAATAGGTAAAAATGTGAATCGGAGCTACAGGTTTTTAAACCACCTCAAATGATATAGGAGGCTTCCTGATGGAGTGCTAGAAGGTCAATACACAGTTTCGTGAAAGTCAACTTTGGCACCCCAGGAAGGGTAGTCACGTGAAAGGGTAAAAGTGGAAACATCATATTTTTTGGAAATAGGTAAAAATGTGAATCGGAGATAGAGCCCTTAAAACCAGCTCAAATGATAGAGAAGGGTTCCTGACGGAGTGGTAGAGGGTCCAAACACAGTTTTGTGAATGTCAACTTTGGCAACCCAGGAAGGGTAATCCCGTGAAAGGGTAATAGTGGATACATCATGGTTTGGAAATAGGTAAAAATGTGAATCGGAACTACAGCTCTAAAAACCAGCTCAAATGATAGAGGAGGGTTCCTGATGGAGTGGAATAATGTCCAAACACAGTTTCGTGAAAGTCAACTTTGGCACCCCAGAAAGGGTAATCACGTGAAAGGGTTATAGTGGATACATCATGGTTTGGAAATAGGTAAAAATGTGAATCGGAGCTAAAGATTTTAAAAGAAGCTCAAATGACAGAGGAGGGTTCCTGATGGAGTGCTAGACGGTCAAAACAAAGATTCGTGAAAGTCAACTTTGGCATCCGAGGAAGGGTAATCCCGTGGAAGGTTCAGAGTAGATACATTATGGTTTGGAAATAGGTAAAAAGGTGAATCGGAGCTACAGTTCTAAAAACCAGTTCAAATGATAGAGGAGGGTTCCTGATGGAGTGCTAGAGGGTACAAACACGGTTTTGTGAAGGTCAACTTTGGCACCCCAGGAAGGGTAGTCACGTGAAAGGGGAAAAGTTAATACATCATGGTTTGGAAATAGGTAAAAAGGTGAATCGGAGCTACAGCTCACACAACCAGCTCAAATGATACAGGAGGGTTCCTGATGGAATGCTAGAGAGTCAAAACACAGTTTCGTGAAAGTCAACTTTGGCACCCCAGGAAGGGTAATCAAGTGAAGGGGTCATAGGGGATACATCATGATTTGGAAATAGGTAAAAATGTGAATCAGTGCTACAGTTCTGAAAACCACCTCAAATGATAGAGGAGGGTTCCTGATGGAGAGCTAGAGGGTCAAAACAAAGTTTCGTTAAAGTCAACTTTGGCACCCCAGGAAGGGCAATCCCGTGGAAGGTTCACAGTAGATACATTATGGTTTGGAAATAGGTAAAAATGTGAATCGGAGCTGCAGTTCTAAAAACCAGTTCAAATGATAGAGGAGGGTTCCTGATGGAGTGCTAGAGGGTCAACACACATTTTTTGTGAAAGTCAACTTCTGCACCCCAGAAAGGGTAATCCCGTGATAGGGTCATGGGGGATACATCATGATTTGGAAATAGGTGAAAATGTGAATCGGAGGAACAGATCTTGAAACCAGCTCAAATGATAGAGGAGGGTTCCTGATGGAGTGCTAGAGGGTCCAAACACAGTTTCGTGAAAGTCAACTTTGGCACCCGAGGAAGGGTAATCACGTGAAATGGTAAAAGTGGATACATCATGGTTTGGAAATAGGTAAAAATGTGAATGGGAGATAGAGCGATTAAAACCAGCTCGAATGATAGAGGAGGGTTCCTGACGGAGTGGTAGAGGGTCCAAACACAGTTTTGTGAATGTCAACTTTGGCACCCCAGGAAGGGTAATCCCGTGAAAGGGTCATAGTGGATACATCATGGTTTGGAAATAGGTAAAAATGTGAATCGGAACTACAGCTCTCAAAGTAGCTCAAATGATAGAGGAGGGTTCCTGATGGAGTGAAATAATGTCCAAACACAGTTTCGTGAAAGTCAACTTTGGCACCCCAGAAAGGGTAATCACGTGAAAGGGTTATAGTGGATACATCATGGTTTGGAAATAGGTAGAAATGTGAATCGGAGTTACAGGTTTTAAAAGAAGCTCAATTGACAGAGGAGGGTTCCTGATGGAGTGCTAGAGGGTCCAAACACAGTTTCGTGAAAGTCAACTTTGGCACCCCAGCAAGGATAATCCCGTGAAAGGGTTATAGTGGATACATCATGGTTTGGAAATAGGTAAAAATGTGAATCGGAGCTACAGCTCTTAAAACCACCTCAAATGATCAAATAGGGTTCCTGATGGAGTGCTAGAGGGTCAACACACATTTTTTGTGAAAGTCAACTTCTGCACCCCAGGAAGGGTAATCCCGTGATAGGGTCATGGGGGATACATCATGATTTGGAAATAGGTGAAAATGTGAATCGGAGGAACAGATCTTGAAACCAGCTCAAATGATAGAGGAGGGTTCCTGATGGAGTGCTAGAGGGTCCAAACACAGTTTCGTGAAAGTCAACTTTGGCACCCGAGGAAGGGTGATCCCTTGAAAGGGTCATAGGGGATACATCATGATTTGGAAATAGGTAAAAATGTGATTCGGAGTTACAGTTCTGAAAACCAGCTCAAATGATAGAGGAGGGTTCCTGATGGAGTGGTAGAGAGTCAAAACACGGTTTCGTGAAAGTCAACTTTGGCACCCCAGAAAGGGTAATCCCGTGAAAGGGTAATAGTGGATACATCATGGTTTGGAAATAGGTAAAAATGTGAATCGGAGACAGAGCCCTAAAAACCAGCTCAAATGATAGAGAAGGGTTCCTGACGGAGTGGTAAAGGGTCCAAACACAGTTTTGTGAATGTCAACTTTGGCAACCCAGGAAGGGTAATCCCGTGAAAGGGTAATAGTGGATACATCATGGTTTGGAAATAGGTAAAAATGTGAATCGGAACTACAGCTCTTAAAAACAGCTCAAATGATAGAGGAGGGTTCCTGATGGAGTGGAATAATGTCCAAACACAGTTTTGTCAAAGTCAACTTTGGCACCCCTGGAAGGGTAGTCCCGTGAAAGTATAATAGTGGATACATCATGGTTTGGAAAATTGTAAAAATGTGAATCGGAGCTACAGGTTTTAAAAGAAGCTCAAATGATAGAGGAGGGTTCCTGATGGAGTGCTAGAGGGTCCAGACACAGTTTCGTGAGAGTGCACTTTGGCACCGCAGGAAGGTCAATCCCGTGAAAGGGTCAAAGTGTACACATCATGGTTTGGAAATAGGTAAAAATGTGAATCGGAGCTACAGGTTTTAAAAGAAGCTCAAATGATAGAGGAGGCTTCCTGATGGAGTGCTAGAAGGTCAATACACAGTTTCGTGAAAGTCAACTTTGGCACCCCAGGAAGGGTAGTCACGTGAAAGGGTAAAAGTGGAAACATCATATTTTTTGGAAATAGGTAAAAATGTGAATCGGAGATAGAGCCCTTAAAACCAGCTCAAATGATAGAGAAGGGTTCCTGACGGAGTGGTAGAGGGTCCAAACACAGTTTTGTGAATGTCAACTTTGGCAACCCAGGAAGGGTAATCCCGTGAAAGGGTAATAGTGGATACATCATGGTTTGGAAATAGGTAAAAATGTGAATCGGAACTACAGCTCTAAAAACCAGCTCAAATGATAGAGGAGGGTTCCTGATGGAGTGGAATAATGTCCAAACACAGTTTCGTGAAAGTCAACTTTGGCACCCCAGAAAGGGTAATCACGTGAAAGGGTTATAGTGGATACATCATGGTTTGGAAATAGGTAAAAATGTGAATCGGAGCTAAAGATTTTAAAAGAAGCTCAAATGACAGAGGAGGGTTCCTGATGGAGTGCTAGACGGTCAAAACAAAGATTCGTGAAAGTCAACTTTGGCATCCGAGGAAGGGTAATCCCGTGGAAGGTTCAGAGTAGATACATTATGGTTTGGAAATAGGTAAAAAGGTGAATCGGAGCTACAGTTCTAAAAACCAGTTCAAATGATAGAGGAGGGTTCCTGATGGAGTGCTAGAGGGTACAAACACGGTTTTGTGAAGGTCAACTTTGGCACCCCAGGAAGGGTAGTCACGTGAAAGGGGAAAAGTTAATACATCATGGTTTGGAAATAGGTAAAAAGGTGAATCGGAGCTACAGCTCACACAACCAGCTCAAATGATACAGGAGGGTTCCTGATGGAATGCTAGAGAGTCAAAACACAGTTTCGTGAAAGTCAACTTTGGCACCCCAGGAAGGGTAATCAAGTGAAGGGGTCATAGGGGATACATCATGATTTGGAAATAGGTAAAAATGTGAATCAGTGCTACAGTTCTGAAAACCACCTCAAATGATAGAGGAGGGTTCCTGATGGAGAGCTAGAGGGTCAAAACAAAGTTTCGTTAAAGTCAACTTTGGCACCCCAGGAAGGGCAATCCCGTGGAAGGTTCACAGTAGATACATTATGGTTTGGAAATAGGTAAAAATGTGAATCGGAGCTGCAGTTCTAAAAACCAGTTCAAATGATAGAGGAGGGTTCCTGATGGAGTGCTAGAGGGTCAACACACATTTTTTGTGAAAGTCAACTTCTGCACCCCAGAAAGGGTAATCCCGTGATAGGGTCATGGGGGATACATCATGATTTGGAAATAGGTGAAAATGTGAATCGGAGGAACAGATCTTGAAACCAGCTCAAATGATAGAGGAGGGTTCCTGATGGAGTGCTAGAGGGTCCAAACACAGTTTCGTGAAAGTCAACTTTGGCACCCGAGGAAGGGTAATCACGTGAAATGGTAAAAGTGGATACATCATGGTTTGGAAATAGGTAAAAATGTGAATGGGAGATAGAGCGATTAAAACCAGCTCGAATGATAGAGGAGGGTTCCTGACGGAGTGGTAGAGGGTCCAAACACAGTTTTGTGAATGTCAACTTTGGCACCCCAGGAAGGGTAATCCCGTGAAAGGGTCATAGTGGATACATCATGGTTTGGAAATAGGTAAAAATGTGAATCGGAACTACAGCTCTCAAAGTAGCTCAAATGATAGAGGAGGGTTCCTGATGGAGTGAAATAATGTCCAAACACAGTTTCGTGAAAGTCAACTTTGGCACCCCAGAAAGGGTAATCACGTGAAAGGGTTATAGTGGATACATCATGGTTTGGAAATAGGTAGAAATGTGAATCGGAGTTACAGGTTTTAAAAGAAGCTCAATTGACAGAGGAGGGTTCCTGATGGAGTGCTAGAGGGTCCAAACACAGTTTCGTGAAAGTCAACTTTGGCACCCCAGCAAGGATAATCCCGTGAAAGGGTTATAGTGGATACATCATGGTTTGGAAATAGGTAAAAATGTGAATCGGAGCTACAGCTCTTAAAACCACCTCAAATGATCAAATAGGGTTCCTGATGGAGTGCTAGAGGGTCAACACACATTTTTTGTGAAAGTCAACTTCTGCACCCCAGGAAGGGTAATCCCGTGATAGGGTCATGGGGGATACATCATGATTTGGAAATAGGTGAAAATGTGAATCGGAGGAACAGATCTTGAAACCAGCTCAAATGATAGAGGAGGGTTCCTGATGGAGTGCTAGAGGGTCCAAACACAGTTTCGTGAAAGTCAACTTTGGCACCCGAGGAAGGGTGATCCCTTGAAAGGGTCATAGGGGATACATCATGATTTGGAAATAGGTAAAAATGTGATTCGGAGTTACAGTTCTGAAAACCAGCTGAAATGATAGAGGAGGGTTCCTGATGGAGTGGTAGAGAGTCAAAACACGGTTTCGTGAAAGTCAACTTTGGCACCCCAGAAAGGGTAATCCCGTGAAAGGGTAATAGTGGATACATCATGGTTTGGAAATAGGTAAAAATGTGAATCGGAGACAGAGCCCTAAAAACCAGCTCAAATGATAGAGAAGGGTTCCTGACGGAGTGGTAAAGGGTCCAAACACAGTTTTGTGAATGTCAACTTTGGCAACCCAGGAAGGGTAATCCCGTGAAAGGGTAATAGTGGATACATCATGGTTTGGAAATAGGTAAAAATGTGAATCGGAACTACAGCTCTTAAAAACAGCTCAAATGATAGAGGAGGGTTCCTGATGGAGTGGAATAATGTCCAAACACAGTTTTGTCAAAGTCAACTTTGGCACCCCTGGAAGGGTAGTCCCGTGAAAGTA
This sequence comes from Haliotis asinina, assembly GCF_037392515.1. Taxonomy (NCBI): domain Eukaryota; kingdom Metazoa; phylum Mollusca; class Gastropoda; order Lepetellida; family Haliotidae; genus Haliotis; species Haliotis asinina. Next base: position 51,444,496 of record NC_090282.1, on the reverse strand, counting down.
TAATAGTGGATACATCATGGTTTGGAAAATTGTAAAAATGTGAATCGGAGCTACAGGTTTTAAAAGAAGCTCAAATGATAGAGGAGGGTTCCTGATGGAGTGCTAGAGGGTCCAGACACAGTTTCGTGAGAGTGCACTTTGGCACCGCAGGAAGGTCAATCCCGTGAAAGGGTCATAGTGTACACATCATGGTTTGGAAATAGGTAAAAATGTGAATCGGAGCTACAGGTTTTTAAACCACCTCAAATGATATAGGAGGCTTCCTGATGGAGTGCTAGAAGGTCAATACACAGTTTCGTGAAAGTCAACTTTGGCACCCCAGGAAGGGTAGTCACGTGAAAGGGTAAAAGTGGAAACATCATATTTTTTGGAAATAGGTAAAAATGTGAATCGGAGATAGAGCCCTTAAAACCAGCTCAAATGATAGAGAAGGGTTCCTGACGGAGTGGTAGAGGGTCCAAACACAGTTTTGTGAATGTCAACTTTGGCAACCCAGGAAGGGTAATCCCGTGAAAGGGTAATAGTGGATACATCATGGTTTGGAAATAGGTAAAAATGTGAATCGGAACTACAGCTCTAAAAACCAGCTCAAATGATAGAGGAGGGTTCCTGATGGAGTGGAATAATGTCCAAACACAGTTTCGTGAAAGTCAACTTTGGCACCCCAGAAAGGGTAATCACGTGAAAGGGTTATAGTGGATACATCATGGTTTGGAAATAGGTAAAAATGTGAATCGGAGCTAAAGATTTTAAAAGAAGCTCAAATGACAGAGGAGGGTTCCTGATGGAGTGCTAGACGGTCAAAACAAAGATTCGTGAAAGTCAACTTTGGCATCCGAGGAAGGGTAATCCCGTGGAAGGTTCAGAGTAGATACATTATGGTTTGGAAATAGGTAAAAAGGTGAATCGGAGCTACAGTTCTAAAAACCAGTTCAAATGATAGAGGAGGGTTCCTGATGGAGTGCTAGAGGGTACAAACACGGTTTTGTGAAGGTCAACTTTGGCACCCCAGGAAGGGTAGTCACGTGAAAGGGGAAAAGTTAATACATCATGGTTTGGAAATAGGTAAAAAGGTGAATCGGAGCTACAGCTCACACAACCAGCTCAAATGATACAGGAGGGTTCCTGATGGAATGCTAGAGAGTCAAAACACAGTTTCGTGAAAGTCAACTTTGGCACCCGAGGAAGGGTAATCCCGTGAAAGGGACATAGGGGATACATCATGGTTTTGAAATAGGTAAAAATGTGAATCGGAGCTACAGCTCATAAACCCACCTCAAATGATAGAGGAGGGTTCCTGATGGAGTGCTTGAGTTTCAAAACATAGTTTCGTGAAAGTCAACTTTGGCACCCCAGGAATGGTAATCACGGGAAATGGTAAAAGTGGATACATCATGGTTTGGAAATAGGTAAAAATGTGAATCGGAGATAGAGCCCCTAAAACCAGCTCGAATGATAGAGAAGGGTTCCTGACGGAGTGGTAGAGGGTCCAAACACAGTTTTGTGAATGTCAACTTTGGCAACACAGGAAGGGTAATCCCGTGAAAGGGTAATAGTGGATACATCATGGTTTGGAAATAGGTAAAAATGTGAATCGGAACTACAGCTCTCAAAGCAGCTCAAATGATAGAGGAGGGTTCCTGATGGAGTAGAATAATGTCCAAACACAGTTTCGTGAAAGTCAACTTTGGCACCCCAGAAAGGGTAATCTCGTCAAAGGGTTATAGTGGATACATCATGGTTTGGAAATAGGTAGAAATGTGAATCGTAGCTACAGGTTTTAAAACCAGCTCAAATGACAGAGGAGGGTTCCTGATGGAGTGCTAGAGGGTCCAAACACAGTTTCGTGAAAGTCAACTTTGGCACCCCAGCAAGGATAATCCCGTGAAAGGGTCATAGTGGATACATCATGGTTTGGAAATAGGTAAAAATGTGAATCGGAGCTACAGCTCTTAAAACCACCTCAAATGATCAAATAGGGTTCCTGATGAAGTGCTAGAGGGTCAACACACATTTTTTGTGAAAGTCAACTTCTGCACCCCAGGAAGGGTAATCCCGTGATAGGGTCATGGGGGATACATCATGGTATGGAAATAGGTGAAAATGTGAATCGGAGGTACAGATCTTGAAACCAGCTCAAATGATAGAGGAGGGTTCCTGATGGAGTGCTAGAGGGTCCAAACACAGTTTCGTGAAAGTCAACTTTGGCACCCCAGGAAGGGTAATCAAGTGAAGGGGTCATAGGGGATACATCATGATTTGGAAATAGGTAAAAATGTGAATCAGAGCTACAGTTCTGAAAACCACCTCAAATGATAGAGGAGGGTTCCTGATGGAGTGCTAGAGGGTCAAAACAAAGTTTCGTTAAAGTCAACTTTGGCACCCGAGGAAGGGCAATCCCGTGGAAGGTTCAGAGTAGATACATTAGGGTTTGGAAATAGTTAAAAATGTGAATCGGAGCTACAGTTCTAAAAACCAGTTCAAATGATAGAGGAGGGTTCCTGATGGAGTGCTAGAGGGTCAACACACATTTTTTGTGAAAGTCAACTTCTGCACCCCAGAAAGGGTAATCCCGTGATAGGGTCATAGGGGATACATCATGATTTGGAAATAGGTGAAAATGTGAATCGGAGGTACAGGTCTTGAAACCAGCTCAAATGATAGAGGAGGGTTCCTGATGGAGTGCTAGAGGGTCCAAACACAGTTTCGTGAAAGTCAACTTTGGCACCCCAGCAAGGATAATCCCGTGAAAGGGTTATAGTGGATACATCATGGTTTGGAAATAGGTAAAAATGTGAATCGGAGCTACAGCTCTTAAAACCACCTCAAATGATCAAATAGGGTTCCTGATGGAGTGCTAGAGGGTCAACACACATTTTTTGAGAAAGTCAACTTCTGCACCCCAGGAAGGGTAATCCCGTGATAGGGTCATGGGGGATACATCATGGTTTGGAAATAGGTGAAAATGTGAATCGGAGGTACAGATCTTGAAACCAGCTCAAATGATAGAGGAGGGTTCCTGATGGAGTGCTAGAGGGTCCAAACACAGTTTCGTGAAAGTCAACTTTGGCACCCGAGGAAGGGTAATCAAGTGAAAGGGTCATAGGGGATACATCATGATTTGGAAATAGGTAAAAATGTGAATCGGAGTTACAGTTCTGAAAACCAGCTCAAATGATAGAGGAGGGTTCCTGACGGAGTGCTAGAGGGTCCAAACACAGTTTCGTGAAAGTCAACTTTGGCACCCCAGGAAGGGTAATCAAGTGAAGGGGTCATAGGGGATACATCATGATTTGGAAATAGGTAAAAATGTGAATCGGAGCTACAGTTCTGAAAACCACCTCAAATGATAGAGGAGGGTTCCTGATGGAGTGCTAGAGGGTCAAAACACAGTTTCGTTAAAGTCAAGTTTAGCACCGAAGGAAGGGTAATCCCGTGGAAGGTTCAGAGTAGATACATTAGGGTTTGGAAATAGTTAAAAATGTGAATCGGAGCTACAGTTCTAAAAACCAGTTCAAATGATAGAGGAGGGTTCCTGATGGAGTGCTAGAGGGTCAACACACATTTTTTGTGAAAGTCAACTTCTGCACCCCAGGAAGGGTAATCCCGTGATAGGGTCATAGGGAATACATCATGATTTGGAAATAGGTGAAAATGTGAATCGGAGGTACAGTTCTTGAAACCAGCTCAAATGATAGAGGAGGGTTCCTGATGGAGTGCTAGAGGGTCCAAACACAGTTTCGTGAAAGTCAACTTTGGCACCCGAGGAAGGGTAATCACGTGAAATGGTAAAAGTGGATACATCATGGTTTGGAAAAAGGTAAAATGTGAATGGGAGATAGAGCGATTAAAACCAGCTCGAATGATAGAGGAGGGTTCCTGATGGAGTGCTAGAGGGTCCAAACACAGTTTTGTGAATGTCAACTTTGGCAACCCAGGAAGGGTAATCCCGTGAAAGGGTAATAGTGGATACATCATGGTTTGGAAATAGGTAAAAGTGTGAATCGGAACTACAGCTCTCAAAGTAGCTCAAATGATAGAGGAGGGTTCCTGATGGAGTGAAATAATGTCCAAACACAGTTTCGTGAAAGTCAACTTTGGCACCCCAGCAAGGATAATCCCGTGAAAGGGTTATAGTGGATACATCATGGTTTGGAAATAGGTAAAAATGTGAATCGGAGCTACAGCTCTTAAAACCACCTCAAATGATCAAATAGGGTTCCTGATGGAGTGCTAGAGGGTCAACACACATTTTTTGTGAAAGTCAACTTCTGCACCCCAGGAAGGGTAATCCCGTGATAGGGTCATGGGGGATACATCATGATTTGGAAATAGGTGAAAATGTGAATCGGAGGAACAGATCTTGAAACCAGCTCAAATGATAGAGGAGGGTTCCTGATGGAGTGCTAGAGGGTCCAAACACAGTTTCGTGAAAGTCAACTTTGGCACCCGAGGAAGGGTGATCCCTTGAAAGGGTCATAGGGGATACATCATGATTTGGAAATAGGTAAAAATGTGATTCGGAGTTACAGTTCTGAAAACCAGCTGAAATGATAGAGGAGGGTTCCTGATGGAGTGGTAGAGAGTCAAAACACGGTTTCGTGAAAGTCAACTTTGGCACCCCAGAAAGGGTAATCCCGTGAAAGGGTAATAGTGGATACATCATGGTTTGGAAATAGGTAAAAATGTGAATCGGAGACAGAGCCCTAAAAACCAGCTCAAATGATAGAGAAGGGTTCCTGACGGAGTGGTAAAGGGTCCAAACACAGTTTTGTGAATGTCAACTTTGGCAACCCAGGAAGGGTAATCCCGTGAAAGGGTAATAGTGGATACATCATGGTTTGGAAATAGGTAAAAATGTGAATCGGAACTACAGCTCTTAAAAACAGCTCAAATGATAGAGGAGGGTTCCTGATGGAGTGGAATAATGTCCAAACACAGTTTTGTCAAAGTCAACTTTGGCACCCCTGGAAGGGTAGTCCCGTGAAAGTATAATAGTGGATACATCATGGTTTGGAAAATTGTAAAAATGTGAATCGGAGCTACAGGTTTTAAAAGAAGCTCAAATGATAGAGGAGGGTTCCTGATGGAGTGCTAGAGGGTCCAGACACAGTTTCGTGAGAGTGCACTTTGGCACCGCAGGAAGGTCAATCCCGTGAAAGGGTCATAGTGTACACATCATGGTTTGGAAATAGGTAAAAATGTGAATCGGAGCTACAGGTTTTTAAACCACCTCAAATGATATAGGAGGCTTCCTGATGGAGTGCTAGAAGGTCAATACACAGTTTCGTGAAAGTCAACTTTGGCACCCCAGGAAGGGTAGTCACGTGAAAGGGTAAAAGTGGAAACATCATATTTTTTGGAAATAGGTAAAAATGTGAATCGGAGATAGAGCCCTTAAAACCAGCTCAAATGATAGAGAAGGGTTCCTGACGGAGTGGTAGAGGGTCCAAACACAGTTTTGTGAATGTCAACTTTGGCAACCCAGGAAGGGTAATCCCGTGAAAGGGTAATAGTGGATACATCATGGTTTGGAAATAGGTAAAAATGTGAATCGGAACTACAGCTCTAAAAACCAGCTCAAATGATAGAGGAGGGTTCCTGATGGAGTGGAATAATGTCCAAACACAGTTTCGTGAAAGTCAACTTTGGCACCCCAGAAAGGGTAATCACGTGAAAGGGTTATAGTGGATACATCATGGTTTGGAAATAGGTAAAAATGTGAATCGGAGCTAAAGATTTTAAAAGAAGCTCAAATGACAGAGGAGGGTTCCTGATGGAGTGCTAGACGGTCAAAACAAAGATTCGTGAAAGTCAACTTTGGCATCCGAGGAAGGGTAATCCCGTGGAAGGTTCAGAGTAGATACATTATGGTTTGGAAATAGGTAAAAAGGTGAATCGGAGCTACAGTTCTAAAAACCAGTTCAAATGATAGAGGAGGGTTCCTGATGGAGTGCTAGAGGGTACAAACACGGTTTTGTGAAGGTCAACTTTGGCACCCCAGGAAGGGTAGTCACGTGAAAGGGGAAAAGTTAATACATCATGGTTTGGAAATAGGTAAAAAGGTGAATCGGAGCTACAGCTCACACAACCAGCTCAAATGATACAGGAGGGTTCCTGATGGAATGCTAGAGAGTCAAAACACAGTTTCGTGAAAGTCAACTTTGGCACCCGAGGAAGGGTAATCCCGTGAAAGGGACATAGGGGATACATCATGGTTTTGAAATAGGTAAAAATGTGAATCGGAGCTACAGCTCATAAACCCACCTCAAATGATAGAGGAGGGTTCCTGATGGAGTGCTTGAGTTTCAAAACATAGTTTCGTGAAAGTCAACTTTGGCACCCCAGGAATGGTAATCACGGGAAATGGTAAAAGTGGATACATCATGGTTTGGAAATAGGTAAAAATGTGAATCGGAGATAGAGCCCCTAAAACCAGCTCGAATGATAGAGAAGGGTTCCTGACGGAGTGGTAGAGGGTCCAAACACAGTTTTGTGAATGTCAACTTTGGCAACACAGGAAGGGTAATCCCGTGAAAGGGTAATAGTGGATACATCATGGTTTGGAAATAGGTAAAAATGTGAATCGGAACTACAGCTCTCAAAGCAGCTCAAATGATAGAGGAGGGTTCCTGATGGAGTAGAATAATGTCCAAACACAGTTTCGTGAAAGTCAACTTTGGCACCCCAGAAAGGGTAATCTCGTCAAAGGGTTATAGTGGATACATCATGGTTTGGAAATAGGTAGAAATGTGAATCGTAGCTACAGGTTTTAAAACCAGCTCAAATGACAGAGGAGGGTTCCTGATGGAGTGCTAGAGGGTCCAAACACAGTTTCGTGAAAGTCAACTTTGGCACCCCAGCAAGGATAATCCCGTGAAAGGGTCATAGTGGATACATCATGGTTTGGAAATAGGTAAAAATGTGAATCGGAGCTACAGCTCTTAAAACCACCTCAAATGATCAAATAGGGTTCCTGATGAAGTGCTAGAGGGTCAACACACATTTTTTGTGAAAGTCAACTTCTGCACCCCAGGAAGGGTAATCCCGTGATAGGGTCATGGGGGATACATCATGGTATGGAAATAGGTGAAAATGTGAATCGGAGGTACAGATCTTGAAACCAGCTCAAATGATAGAGGAGGGTTCCTGATGGAGTGCTAGAGGGTCCAAACACAGTTTCGTGAAAGTCAACTTTGGCACCCCAGGAAGGGTAATCAAGTGAAGGGGTCATAGGGGATACATCATGATTTGGAAATAGGTAAAAATGTGAATCAGAGCTACAGTTCTGAAAACCACCTCAAATGATAGAGGAGGGTTCCTGATGGAGTGCTAGAGGGTCAAAACAAAGTTTCGTTAAAGTCAACTTTGGCACCCGAGGAAGGGCAATCCCGTGGAAGGTTCAGAGTAGATACATTAGGGTTTGGAAATAGTTAAAAATGTGAATCGGAGCTACAGTTCTAAAAACCAGTTCAAATGATAGAGGAGGGTTCCTGATGGAGTGCTAGAGGGTCAACACACATTTTTTGTGAAAGTCAACTTCTGCACCCCAGAAAGGGTAATCCCGTGATAGGGTCATAGGGGATACATCATGATTTGGAAATAGGTGAAAATGTGAATCGGAGGTACAGGTCTTGAAACCAGCTCAAATGATAGAGGAGGGTTCCTGATGGAGTGCTAGAGGGTCCAAACACAGTTTCGTGAAAGTCAACTTTGGCACCCCAGCAAGGATAATCCCGTGAAAGGGTTATAGTGGATACATCATGGTTTGGAAATAGGTAAAAATGTGAATCGGAGCTACAGCTCTTAAAACCACCTCAAATGATCAAATAGGGTTCCTGATGGAGTGCTAGAGGGTCAACACACATTTTTTGAGAAAGTCAACTTCTGCACCCCAGGAAGGGTAATCCCGTGATAGGGTCATGGGGGATACATCATGGTTTGGAAATAGGTGAAAATGTGAATCGGAGGTACAGATCTTGAAACCAGCTCAAATGATAGAGGAGGGTTCCTGATGGAGTGCTAGAGGGTCCAAACACAGTTTCGTGAAAGTCAACTTTGGCACCCGAGGAAGGGTAATCAAGTGAAAGGGTCATAGGGGATACATCATGATTTGGAAATAGGTAAAAATGTGAATCGGAGTTACAGTTCTGAAAACCAGCTCAAATGATAGAGGAGGGTTCCTGACGGAGTGCTAGAGGGTCCAAACACAGTTTCGTGAAAGTCAACTTTGGCACCCCAGGAAGGGTAATCAAGTGAAGGGGTCATAGGGGATACATCATGATTTGGAAATAGGTAAAAATGTGAATCGGAGCTACAGTTCTGAAAACCACCTCAAATGATAGAGGAGGGTTCCTGATGGAGTGCTAGAGGGTCAAAACACAGTTTCGTTAAAGTCAAGTTTAGCACCGAAGGAAGGGTAATCCCGTGGAAGGTTCAGAGTAGATACATTAGGGTTTGGAAATAGTTAAAAATGTGAATCGGAGCTACAGTTCTAAAAACCAGTTCAAATGATAGAGGAGGGTTCCTGATGGAGTGCTAGAGGGTCAACACACATTTTTTGTGAAAGTCAACTTCTGCACCCCAGGAAGGGTAATCCCGTGATAGGGTCATAGGGAATACATCATGATTTGGAAATAGGTGAAAATGTGAATCGGAGGTACAGTTCTTGAAACCAGCTCAAATGATAGAGGAGGGTTCCTGATGGAGTGCTAGAGGGTCCAAACACAGTTTCGTGAAAGTCAACTTTGGCACCCGAGGAAGGGTAATCACGTGAAATGGTAAAAGTGGATACATCATGGTTTGGAAAAAGGTAAAATGTGAATGGGAGATAGAGCGATTAAAACCAGCTCGAATGATAGAGGAGGGTTCCTGATGGAGTGCTAGAGGGTCCAAACACAGTTTTGTGAATGTCAACTTTGGCAACCCAGGAAGGGTAATCCCGTGAAAGGGTAATAGTGGATACATCATGGTTTGGAAATAGGTAAAAGTGTGAATCGGAACTACAGCTCTCAAAGTAGCTCAAATGATAGAGGAGGGTTCCTGATGGAGTGAAATAATGTCCAAACACAGTTTCGTGAAAGTCAACTTTGGCACAACAGAAAGGGTAATCACGTGAAGGGGTTATAGTGGATACATCATGGTTTGGAAATAGGTAGAAATGTGATTCGGATGTACAGTTTTTAAAAGAAGCTCAATTGACAGAGGAGGGTTCCTGATGGAGTGCTAGAGGGTCCAAACACAGTTTCGTGAAAGTCAACTTTGGCACCCCAGCAAGGTTAATCCCGTGAAAGGGTTATAGTGGATACATCATGGTTTGGAAATAGGTACAAATGTGAATCGGAGCTACAGCTCTTAAAACCACCTCAAATGATCAAATAGGGTTCCTGATGGAGTGCTAGAGGGTCAACACACATTTTTTGAGAAAGTCAACTTCTGCACCCCAGGAAGGGTAATCCCGTGATAGGGTCATGGGGGATACATCATGGTTTGGAAATAGGTGAAAATGTGAATCGGAGGTACAGATCTTGAAACCAGCTCAAATGATAGAGGAGGGTTCCTGATGGAGTGCTAGAGGGTCCAAACACAGTTTCGTGAAAGTCAACTTTGGCACCCGAGGAAGGGTAATCAAGTGAAAGGGTCATAGGGGATACATCATGATTTGGAAATAGGTAAAAATGTGAATCGGAGTTACAGTTCTGAAAACCAGCTCAAATGATAGAGGAGGGTTCCTGACGGAGTGCTAGAGGGTCCAAACACAGTTTCGTGAAAGTCAACTTTGGCAACCCAGGAAGGGTAATCCCGTGAAAGGGTAATAGTGGATACATCATGGTTTGGAAATAGGTAAAAATGTGAATCGGAACTACAGCTCTAAAAAACAGCTCAAATGATAGAGGAGGGTTCCTGATGGAGTGGAATAATGTCCAAACACAGTTTCGTGAAAGTCAACTTTGGCACCCCTGGAAGGGTAATCCCGTGAAAGTATAATAGTGGATACATCATGGTTTGGAAAATTGTAAAAATGTGAATCGGAGCTACAGGTTTTAAAAGAAGATCAAATGATAGAGGAGGGTTCCTCATGGAGTGCTAGAGGGTCCAGACACAGTTTCGTGAGAGTCCACTTTGACACCGCAGGAAGGTCAATCCCGTGAAAGGGTCATAGTGTACACATCATGGTTTGGAAATAGGTAAAAATGTGAATCGGAGCTACAGGTTTTTAAACCACCTCAAATGATATAGGAGGCTTCCTGATGGAGTGCTAGAGGGTCAAAACAAAGATTCGTGAAAGTCAACTTTGGCATCCGAGGAAGGGTAATCCCGTGGAAGGTTCAGAGTAGATACATTATGGTTTGGAAATAGGTAAAAAGGTGAATCGGAGCTACAGTTCTAAAAACCAGTTCAAATGATTGAGGAGGGTTCCTGATGGAGTGCTAGAGGGTACAAACACGGTTTTGTGAAGGTCAACTTTGGCACCCCAGGAAGGGTAGTCACGTGAAAGGGGAAAAGTTAATACATCATGGTTTGGAAATAGGTAAAAAGGTGAATCGGAGCTACAGCTCACACAACCAGCTCAAATGATAGAGGAGGGCTCCTGATGGAATGCTAGAGAGTCAAAACACAGTTTCGTGAAAGTCAACTTTGGCACCCGAGGAAGGGTAATCCCGTAGAAGGGTAATAGTGGTTATATCATGGTTTTGAAATAGGTAAAAAAGTGAATCGGAGAGAGAACCCTTAAAAGCAGCTCAAATGATAGAGGGGGGTTCCTGACTGAGTGCTAGAGTGTCCAAACACAGTTTTGTGAAAGGCAACTTTGGCACCCGAGGAAGGGTAATCCCTTGAAAGGGTCATGGGGGATACATCATGGTATGGAAATAGGTGAAAATGTGAATCGGAGGTACAGATCTTGAAACCAGCTCAAATGATAGAGGAGGGTTCCTGATGGAGTGCTAGAGGGTCCAAACACAGTTTCGTGAAAGTCAACTTTGGCACCCCAGGAAGGGTAATCAAGTGAAGGGGTCATAGGGGATACATCATGATTTGGAAATAGGTAAAAATGTGAATCAGAGCTACAGTTCTGAAAACCACCTCAAATGATAGAGGAGGGTTCCTGATGGAGTGCTAGAGGGTCAAAACAAAGTTTCGTTAAAGTCAACTTTGGCACCCGAGGAAGGGCAATCCCGTGGAAGGTTCAGAGTAGATACATTAGGGTTTGGAAATAGTTAAAAATGTGAATCGGAGCTACAGTTCTAAAAACCAGTTCAAATGATAGAGGAGGGTTCCTGATGGAGTGCTAGAGGGTCAACACACATTTTTTGTGAAAGTCAACTTCTGCACCCCAGAAAGGGTAATCCCGTGATAGGGTCATAGGGGATACATCATGATTTGGAAATAGGTGAAAATGTGAATCGGAGGTACAGGTCTTGAAACCAGCTCAAATGATAGAGGAGGGTTCCTGATGGAGTGCTAGAGGGTCCAAACACAGTTTCGTGAAAGTCAACTTTGGCACCCCAGCAAGGATAATCCCGTGAAAGGGTTATAGTGGATACATCATGGTTTGGAAATAGGTAAAAATGTGAATCGGAGCTACAGCTCTTAAAACCACCTCAAATGATCAAATAGGGTTCCTGATGGAGTGCTAGAGGGTCAACACACATTTTTTGAGAAAGTCAACTTCTGCACCCCAGGAAGGGTAATCCCGTGATAGGGTCATGGGGGATACATCATGGTTTGGAAATAGGTGAAAATGTGAATCGGAGGTACAGATCTTGAAACCAGCTCAAATGATAGAGGAGGGTTCCTGATGGAGTGCTAGAGGGTCCAAACACAGTTTCGTGAAAGTCAACTTTGGCACCCGAGGAAGGGTAATCAAGTGAAAGGGTCATAGGGGATACATCATGATTTGGAAATAGGTAAAAATGTGAATCGGAGTTACAGTTCTGAAAACCAGCTCAAATGATAGAGGAGGGTTCCTGACGGAGTGCTAGAGGGTCCAAACACAGTTTCGTGAAAGTCAACTTTGGCACCCCAGGAAGGGTAATCAAGTGAAGGGGTCATAGGGGATACATCATGATTTGGAAATAGGTAAAAATGTGAATCGGAGCTACAGTTCTGAAAACCACCTCAAATGATAGAGGAGGGTTCCTGATGGAGTGCTAGAGGGTCAAAACACAGTTTCGTTAAAGTCAAGTTTAGCACCGAAGGAAGGGTAATCCCGTGGAAGGTTCAGAGTAGATACATTAGGGTTTGGAAATAGTTAAAAATGTGAATCGGAGCTACAGTTCTAAAAACCAGTTCAAATGATAGAGGAGGGTTCCTGATGGAGTGCTAGAGGGTCAACACACATTTTTTGTGAAAGTCAACTTCTGCACCCCAGGAAGGGTAAACCCGTGATAGGGTCATAGGGAATACATCATGATTTGGAAATAGGTGAAAATGTGAATCGGAGGTACAGTTCTTGAAACCAGCTCAAATGATAGAGGAGGGTTCCTGATGGAGTGCTAGAGGGTCCAAACACAGTTTCGTGAAAGTCAACTTTGGCACCCGAGGAAGGGTAATCACGTGAAATGGTAAAAGTGGATACATCATGGTTTGGAAAAAGGTAAAATGTGAATGGGAGATAGAGCGATTAAAACCAGCTCGAATGATAGAGGAGGGTTCCTGATGGAGTGCTAGAGGGTCCAAACACAGTTTTGTGAATGTCAACTTTGGCAACCCAGGAAGGGTAATCCCGTGAAAGGGTAATAGTGGATACATCATGGTTTGGAAATAGGTAAAAGTGTGAATCGGAACTACAGCTCTCAAAGTAGCTCAAATGATAGAGGAGGGTTCCTGATGGAGTGAAATAATGTCCAAACACAGTTTCGTGAAAGTCAACTTTGGCACAAAAGAAAGGGTAATCACGTGAAGGGGTTATAGTGGATACATCATGGTTTGGAAATAGGTAGAAATGTGAATCGGAGGTACAGTTTTTAAAAGAAGCTCAATTGACAGAGGAGGGTTCCTGATGGAGTGCTAGAGGGTCCAAACACAGTTTCGTGAAAGTCAACTTTGGCACCCCAGCAAGGATAATCCCGTGAAAGGGTTATAGTGGATACATCATGGTTTGGAAATAGGTACAAATGTGAATCGGAGCTACAGCTCTTAAAACCACCTCAAATGATCAAATAGGGTTCCTGATGGAGTGCTAGAGGGTCAACACACATTTTTTGAGAAAGTCAACTTCTGCACCCCAGGAAGGGTAATCCCGTGATAGGGTCATGGGGGATACATCATGGTTTGGAAATAGGTGAAAATGTGAATCGGAGGTACAGATCTTGAAACCAGCTCAAATGATAGAGGAGGGTTCCTGATGGAGTGCTAGAGGGTCCAAACACAGTTTCGTGAAAGTCAACTTTGGCACCCGAGGAAGGGTAATCAAGTGAAAGGGTCATAGGGGATACATCATGATTTGGAAATAGGTAAAAATGTGAATCGGAGTTACAGTTCTGAAAACCAGCTCAAATGATAGAGGAGGGTTCCTGACGGAGTGCTAGAGGGTCCAAACACAGTTTCGTGAAAGTCAACTTTGGCAACCCAGGAAGGGTAATCCCGTGAAAGGGTAATAGTGGATACATCATGGTTTGGAAATAGGTAAAAATGTGAATCGGAACTACAGCTCTAAAAAACAGCTCAAATGATAGAGGAGGGTTCCTGATGGAGTGGAATAATGTCCAAACACAGTTTCGTGAAAGTCAACTTTGGCACCCCTGGAAGGGTAATCCCGTGAAAGTATAATAGTGGATACATCATGGTTTGGAAAATTGTAAAAATGTGAATCGGAGCTACAGGTTTTAAAAGAAGATCAAATGATAGAGGAGGGTTCCTCATGGAGTGCTAGAGGGTCCAGACACAGTTTCGTGAGAGTCCACTTTGACACCGCAGGAAGGTCAATCCCGTGAAAGGGTCATAGTGTACACATGATGGTTTGGAAATAGGTAAAAATGTGAATCGGAGCTACAGGTTTTTAAACCACCTCAAATGATATAGGAGGCTTCCTGATGGAGTGCTAGAGGGTCAAAACAAAGATTCGTGAAAGTCAACTTTGGCATCCGAGGAAGGGTAATCCCGTGGAAGGTTCAGAGTAGATACATTATGGTTTGGAAATAGGTAAAAAGGTGAATCGGAGCTACAGTTCTAAAAACCAGTTCAAATGATTGAGGAGGGTTCCTGATGGAGTGCTAGAGGGTACAAACACGGTTTTGTGAAGGTCAACTTTGGCACCCCAGGAAGGGTAGTCACGTGAAAGGGGAAAAGTTAATACATCATGGTTTGGAAATAGGTAAAAAGGTGAATCGGAGCTACAGCTCACACAACCAGCTCAAATGATAGAGGAGGGCTCCTGATGGAATGCTAGAGAGTCAAAACACAGTTTCGTGAAAGTCAACTTTGGCACCCGAGGAAGGGTAATCCCGTAGAAGGGTAATAGTGGTTATATCATGGTTTTGAAATAGGTAAAAAAGTGAATCGGAGAGAGAACCCTTAAAAGCAGCTCAAATGATAGAGGGGGGTTCCTGACTGAGTGCTAGAGTGTCCAAACACAGTTTTGTGAAAGGCAACTTTGGCACCCGAGGAAGGGTAATCCCTTGAAAGGGTCATAGGGGATACATCATGGTTTGGAAAAAGGTATAAATGTGAATCGGAGATAGAGCCCCTAAAACCAGCTCAAATGATAGAGGAGTGTTCCTGACGGAGTGGTAGAGAGTCCAAACACAGTTTTGTGAATGTCAACTTTGGCAAACCAGGAAGGGTAATCCCGTGAAAGGGTAATGGTAGATACATCATGGTTTTGAAATAGGTAAAAAAGTGAATCGGAACTACAGCTCTCAAAACCAGCTCAAATGATAGAGGAGGGTTCCTGATGGAGTGGTAGAGGGTGCAAACACAGTTTCGTGAAAGTCAACTTTGGCACCCCAAAAAGTGTAATCACGTGAAAGGGTCATAGTGGATACATCATGGTTTGGAAATAGGTAGAAATGTGAATCGGAGCTACAGTTCTGAAAACCACCTGAAATGGTAGAGGAGGGTTCCTGATGGAGTGCTAGAGGGTCCAAACACAGTTTCGTTAAAGTCAACTTTGGCACCCGATTAAGGGTAATCAAGTGAGAGGGTCATAGGGGATACATCATGGTTGGGAAATAGGTAAAAAGGTGAATCGGAGCTACAGTACTAAAAAGCAGCTCAAATAATAGAGGAGGGTTCCTGATGGAGTGCTAGAGTGTACAAAAACAGTTTCGTGAAAGTCAACTTTGGCACCCCAAAAAGGGTAATCACGTGAAAGGGTAATAGTGGATGCATCATGGCTTGGAAATAGGTAGAAATGTAAATCGGAGCTACAAGTTTTAAAAGCAGCTCAAATGATAGAGGAGGGTTCCTGATGGAGTGCTAGAGGGTCAATACACAGTTTCGTGAAAGTCAACTTTGGCACCCCAGGAAGGGTAATCACGTGAAAGGGTAATAGGGGATACATCATGGTTTGGAAATAGGTAAAAATGTGAATCGGAGATATAGCCCTTAAAACCAGCCCAAATGATAGAGGAGGGTTATTGACGTAGTGGTGGAGGGTCCAAACACAGTTTTGTAAATGTGAACTTTGGCAACCCCTGGAAGGGTAATCCCGTGAAAGGGTGATGGTGGATACATCATGGTTTGGAAACAGGTAAAAAAGTGAATCGGAGAGAGAGCCCTTAAAACCAGCTCAAATGATAGAGGAGGGTTCCTGATGGAGTGCTAGAGGGTCCAAACACAGTTTTGTGAAAGTCAAGTTTGGCACCCCAGGAAGGGTAATCACGTGAAAGGGTCAAAGGGGATACATCATGATTTGGAAATAGGTAAAAATGTATATCGGAGCTACAGGTTTTTAAACCACCTCAAATGATATAGGAGGCTTGCTGATGGAGTGCTAGAGGGTCAATACACAGTTTCGTGAAAGTCAACTTTGGCACCCCAGGAAGGTTTATCCCGTGAAAGGGTCATAGGGGATACACCATGGTTTGGAAATAGGTAAAAATGTGAATCGGAGCTACAGGTTTTAAAACCACCTCAAATGATATAGGAGGGTTCCTGATGGGGTGCTGGAGGGTCAATACACAGTTTCGTGAAAGTCAACTTTGGCACCCCAGAAAAGGTAATCACGTGAAAGGGTAATAGTGGATACATCATGGTTTGGAAATAGGTAGAAATGTGAATTGAAGATACAGGTTTTAAAAGAAGCTGAAATGAGAGAAGAGGGTTCCTGATGGAGTGCTAGAGGGTCCAAACACAGTTTCGTGAAAGTCAACTTTGGCACCCCAGCAAGGGTAATCCCGTGAAAGGGTAATAGTGGATACATAATGGTTTGGAAATAGGTAAAAATGTGAATCGGAGCTGCAGCTCTCAAAACCAGCTCAAATGATAGAGGAGGGTTCCAGACGGAGTGCTAGAGGTTCCAAACACAGTTTTGTGAAAGTCAACTTTGGCAACCCAGGAAGGGTAATCCCGTGAAAGGTTTATAGGGGATACATCATGGTTTGGAAATAGGTAAAAAGGTGAATCAGAGCTACAGCTCTCAAAACCAGTTCAACTGATAGAGGAGGGTTCCTGATGGAGTGCTAGAGGGTCCAAACAGAGTTTCATGAAAGTCAACTTTGGCACCAAAGGAAGGGTAATCCAGTCAAAGGGTCATAGTGGATACATCATGGTTGGAAAATAGGTAAAAATGTGAATCGGAGCTACAGTTCTGAAAACCACCTCAAATGATCGATTTGGGTTCCTGATGGAGTGCTAGAGGGTCCAAACACAGATTTGTGAAAGTCAACTTTGACACCCGAGGAAGGTTAATCCCGTGAAAGGGTCATAGTGCATACATCATGGTTTGGAAATAGGGAAAAATTTTGAATCTTAGCTACAGGTTTTAATACCACCTCAAATGATAGAGGAGGGTACCTAATGGAGTGGTAGAGGGTCCAAACACAGTTTCGTGAAAGTCAACTTTAGCACACCAGGGAGGGTAATCCTGTTAAAGTATAATAGTGGATACATCATGGTTTGGAAATAGGGAAAAATGTGAATCGGAGCTACAGCTCTCAAAACCACCTCAAATGATAGAGGAGTGTTCCTGATGGAGTGCTAGAGGGTCAAAACACAGTTTTGTAAAAGTCAGCATTGGCACCCCAGGAAGGGTAATCCCGTGGAAGTACAATGGTGGATACATCATGGTTTGGAAGTAGGGAAAAAGGTGAATCCGAGCTACAGGTTTTAAAACCAGCTCAAATGACAGAGGAGGGTTCCTGATTGAGTGCTAGAGGGTCAAAACACAGTTTTGTAAAAGTCAACTTTGGCACCCCAGGGAGTGTAATCAGGTCAAAGGGTCATAGGTGTAACATCATGGCTTGGAAATAGGTAGAAATGTGACTTTTGCGAAAGTGTTTGTTAAATCTGTAGCTCCGATTGACCTTTTTACTTATTTCCAAACCATCATGTATCCCCTATTTCCTTTTCACGGGATTACCCTTCCTTTGGTGCCAAAGTTGACTTTCACGAAACTGTTTGTTAAATCTCTAGCACTCCAACAGGAACACTCCTCTATCATTTGAGCTGGTTTTAAAACCTGTAGTTCAGATTCACCTTTTTACCTATTTCCAAACCATGATGTATCCGCTATTACCCTTTGACGGGACTACCCTTCAAGGGGTGCCAAAGTTGACTTTCACGAAACTGTGTTTGTACACTCTAGCACTCCATCAGGAACCGTCCTCTACTATTTGAGCTGGTTTTAAGAACTGTACCTGCGATTCACATTTTTACCTATTTCCCAACCATGATGTATTCCCTATGACCCTTTCACGGGATTACCCTTCGTGGGATGAAAAAGTTGACTTTCACGAAACTGTGTTTGGACCCTCTAGCACTCCACCAGGAACCCTCCTGTATCATTTGAGCTGGTTTTAAGAGCTGTAGCTCCCATTCACATTTTTACCTATTTCCAAACCATGATGTATCCACTATAACCCTTTGACCTGATTACCCTTCCTGGGGTGCCAAAGTTGACTTTCACAAAAATGTGTTTTGACCCTCTAGCACTCCATCAGGAACCCTCCTCTATCATTTGAGCTGGTTTTAAAACCTGTAGCTCCGATTCACCTTTTTCCCTATTTCCAAAGCATGATGTATCCACCATTATACTTCCACTGGATTACCCTTCCTGGGGTGCCAATGCTGACTTTCAGGAAAATGTGTGTTGACCATCTAGCACTCCATCAGGAACCCTCCTCTATCATTTGAGCTGGTTTTGAGAGCTGTAGCTCCGATTCACATTTTTACCTATTTCCAAACCATGATGTATCGACTATTACCCTTTCACGTGATGACCCTTCCTGGGGTGCCCAAGTTGACTTTGACGAATTTGTGTTTGGACCCTCTAGCACTCCATCAGGAACCCTCCTCTGTCATTTGAGCTGGTTTTAAAACCTGTAGCTCCGATTCACATTTTACCTATATCCCAACCATGATGTATCCACTATGACCCTTTCACGGGATTACCCTTCCTGAGGTTCTAAATTTGACTTTCACGAAACTGTGTTTGGACCCTCTAGCACTCCATCAGGAACCCCTCTCTATCATTTGAGCTAGTTTTGAGAGCTGTAGCTCCGATTCACATTTTTACCTATTTCCAAACCATGATGTATCCCCTATGACCCTTTCACGGGATTACCCTTTCTGGGGTGCCAAAGTTGACTTTCACGAAACTGTGTTTTGACCCTCTAGCACTCCATCAGGAACCCTCCTCTATCATTTGAGCTGCTTTTAAGAGCTTTTGCTCCAGTTCACATTTTTACCTATTTCCAAACCATGATGTATCCCCTATGACCCTTTGACCTGATTACCCTCCCTTTGGTTCCAAAGTTGACTTTCACGAAACTGTGTTTTGACCCTCTAGCACTCCATCAGAAACCATCCTCGATCATTTGAGCTGCTTTTAAGAGCTGTAGCTCCCATTCACATTTTTCCCTATTTCCAAACCATGATGTATCCACCATTATAGTTCCACGGGATTACCCTTCCTGGGGTGCCAATGCTGACTTTCAGGAAATTGTGTGTTGACCCTCTAGCACTCCATCAGGAACCCTCCTCTATCATTTGAGCTGGTTTTGAGAACTGTAGCTCCGATTCACATTTTTACCTATTTCCAAACCATGATGTATCCCCTATGACCCTTTCACGGGATTACCCTTTCTGGGGTGCCAAAGTTGACTTTCACGAAACTGTGTTTTGACCCTCTAGCACTCCATCAGGAACCCTCCTCTATCATTTGAGCTGCTTTTAAGAGCTTTTGCTCCAGTTCACATTTTTACCTATTTCCAAACCATGATGTATCCCCTATGACCCTTTCACCTGATTACCCTCCCTTTGGTTTCAAAGTTGACTTTCACGAAACTGTGTTTTGACCCTCTAGCACTCCATCAGAAACCATCCTCGATCATTTGAGCTGCTTTTAAGAGCTGTAGCTCCCATTCACATTTTTCCCTATTTCCAAACCATGATGTATCCACCATTATAGTTCCACGGGATTACCCTTCCTGGGGTGCCAATGCTGACTTTCAGGAAATTGTGTGTTGACCCTCTAGCACTCCATCAGGAACCCTCCTCTATCATTTGAGCTGGTTTTGAGAACTGTAGCTCCGATTCACATTTTTACCTATTTCCAAACCATGATGTATCCACTATTACCCTTTCACGTGATGACCCTTCCTGGTGTGCCAAAGTTGACTTTGATGAATTTGTGTTTGGACCCTCTAGCACTCCATCAGGAACCCTCCTCTATCATTTGAGCTGGTTTTAAAACCTGTAGCTCCGATTCACATTTTTACCTATCTCCAAACCATGATGTATCCCCTTTTTCCCTTTCACGGGATTACCCTTCCTGGGGTGCCAAAGTTCACCTTCACGAAACTGTTTGTTTAATCTCTAGCACTCCATCAGGAACCCTCCTCTATCATTTGAGCTGGTTTTGAAACCTGTAGTTCCGATTAACCTTTTTACCTTTTTCCAAACCATGATGTATCCCCTATGACCCTTTCACGGGACTACCCTTTCTGGGGTGCCAAAGTTGACTTTCACGAAACTGTGTTTGGACCCTCTAGCACTCCATCAGGAACCCTCCTCTATCATTTGAGGTGTTTTTTCAGAACTGTAGCTCCGATTCACATTTTTACCTATTTCCAAACCATGATGTATCCCCTATGACCCTTTGACCTGATTACCCTCCCTGGGGTGCCAAAGTTGACTTTCACGAAACTGTGTTTTGACCCTCTAGCACTCCATCAGAAACCGTCCTCTATCATTTGAGCTGCTTTTAAGAGCTCTAGCTCCCATTCACATTTTTCCCTATTTCCAAACCATGATGTATCCACCATTATATTTCTATGGGATTACCCTTCTTGGTGTGCCAATGCTGACTTTCAGAAAAATGTGTTTTGACCCTCTAGCACTCCATCAGGAACCCTCCTCTATCATTTGAAGTGGTTTTGAGAGCTGTAGCTCCGATTCACATTTTTACCTATTTCCCAACCATGATGTATCCCCTATGACCCTTTCACGGGATTACCCTTACTGGGGTGCCAAAGTTGACTTTCACAAAAATGTGTTTGGACCCTCCAGCACTCTATCAGGAACCCTCCTCTATCATTTGAGGTGTTTTTGAGACCTGTAGCTCCGATTCACATGTTCACCTATTTCCAAACCATGATGTATCCCCTATGACCCTTAGACGGGATTACCCTTCCTGGGGTGCCAATGCTGACTTTCAGGAAAATGTGTGTTGACCCTCTAGCACTCAATCAGGAACCCTCCTCTATCATTTCAGCTGGTTTTGAGCACTGTAGCTCCGATTCACATTTTTACCTATTTCCAAACCATGATGTATCCACTGTTACCCTTTCACGTGATGACCCTTCCTGGGGTGCCAAAGTTGACTTTGACGAATTTGTGTTTGGACCCTCTAGCAATCCATCAGGAACCCTCCTCTATCATTTGAGCTGGTTTTAAAACCTGTAGCTCCGATTCAAATTTTTGCCTATTTCCAAACCATGATGTATCCCCTTTTTCCCTTTCACGGGATTACCCTTCCTGGGGTGCCAAAGTTCACCTTCACGGAACTGTTTCTTTAATCTCTAGCACTCCATCAGGAACCCTCCTCTATCATTTGAGCTGGTTTTAAAACCTGTAGTTCCGATTAACCTTTTTACCTTTTTCCAAACCATGATGTATCCACTATGACCCTTTCACGGGATTACCCTTCCTGAGGTTCTAAATTTGACTTTCACGAAACTGTGTTTGGACCCTCTAGCACTCCATCAGGAACCCTCCTCTATCACTTGAGCTAGTTTTGAGAGCTGTAGCTCCGATTCACATTTTTACCTATTTCCAAACCATGATGTATCCCATATGACCCTTTCACGGGATTACCCTTTCTGGGGTGCCAAAGTTGACTTTCACGAAACTGTGTTTGGACCCTCTAGCACTCCATCAGGAACCCTCCTCTATCATTTGAGGTTTTTTTCAGAACTGTAGCTCCGATTCACATTTTTACCTATTTCCAAACCATGATGTATCCCCTATGACCCTTTGACCTGATTACGCTCCCTGGGGTGCCAAAGTTGACTTTCACGAAACTGTGTTTTGACCCTCTAGCACTCCATCAGAAACCGTCCTCTATCATTTGAGCTGCTTTTAAGAGCTGTAGCTCCCATTCACATTTTTCCCTATTTCCAAACCATGATGTATCCACCATTATATTTCTATGGGATTACCCTTCTTGGGGTGCCAATGCTGACTTTCAGAAAAATGTGTTTTGACCCTCTAGCACTCCATCAGGAACCCTCCTCTATCATTTGAAGTGGTTTTGAGAGCTGTAGCTCCGATTCACATTTTTACCTATTTCCCAACCATGATGTATCCCCTATGACCCTTTCACGGGATTACCCTTACTGGGGTGCCAAAGTTGACTTTCACAAAAATGTGTTTGGACCCTCTAGCACTCTATCAGGAACCCTCCTCTATCATTTGAGGTGTTTTTGAGACCTGTAGCTCCGATTCACATGTTCACCTATTTCCAAACCATGATGTATCCCCTATGACCCTTTGACGGGATTACCCTTCCTGGGGTGTCAATGCTGACTTTCAGGAAAATGTGTGTTGACCCTCTAGCACTCCATCAGGAACCCTCCTCTATCATTTGAGCTGGTTTTGAGCACTGTAGCTCCGATTCACATTTTTACCTATTTCCAAACCATGATGTATCGACTATTACCCTTTCACGTGATGACCCTTCCTGGGGTGCCAAAGTTGACTTTGACGAATTTGTGTTTGGACCCTCTAGCACTCCATCAGGAACCCTCCTGTATCATTTGAGCTGGTTTTAAAACCTGTAGCTCCGATTCACATTTTTACCTATTTCCAAACCATGATGTATCCCCTTTTTCCCTTTCACGGGATTACCCTTCCTGGGGTGCCAAAGTTCACCTTCACGAAACTGTTTGTTTAATCTCTAGCACTCCATCAGGAACCCTCCTCTATCATTTGAGCTGGTTTTAAAACCTGTAGTTCCGATTAACCTTTTTACCTTTTTCGAAACCATGATGTATCCACTATGACCCTTTCACGGGATTACCCTTCCTGAGGTTCTAAATTTGACTTTCACGAAACTGTGTTTGGACCCTCTAGCACTCCATCAGGAACCCTCCTCTATCATTTGAGCTAGTTTTGAGAGCTGTAGCTCCGATTCACATTTTTACCTATTTCCAAACCATGATGTATCCCATATGACCCTTTCACGGGATTACCCTTTCTGGGGTGCCAAAGTTGACTTTCACGAAACTGTGTTTGGACCCTCTAGCACTCCATCAGGAACCCTCCTCTATCATTTGAGCTGCTTTTAAGAGCTGTAGCTCCAGTTCACATTTTTACCTATTTCCAAACCATGATGTATCCCCTATGACCCTTTGACCTGATTACCCTCCCTGGGGTGCCAAAGTTGACTTTCACGAAACTGTGTTTTGACCCTCTAGCACTCCATCAGAAACCGTCCTCTATCATTTGAGCTGCTTTTAAGAGCTGTAGCTCCCATTCACATTTTTCCCTATTTCCAAACCATGATGTATCCCATATGACCCTTTCACGGGATTACCCTTTCTGAGGTGCCAAAGTTGACTTTCACGAAACTGTGTTTGGACCCTCTAGCACTCCATCAGGAACCCTCCTCTATCATTTGAGCTAGTTTTGAGAGCTGTAGCTCCGATTCACATTTTTACCTATTTCCAAACCATGATGTATCCCCTATGATCCTTTGACGGGATTACCCTTCCTGGGGTGCCAAGGTTGACTTTTACAAAACTGTGTTTGACCCTCTAGTACTCCGTCAGGAACTCTCCTCTATCATTTGAGCTGGTTTTAAAACCTGTAGCTCCCATTCACCTTTTTGCCTATTTGTAATCCAGGATGTGTCCCCTATTACCCACATGAAAAAAATGTTGGTTTACAAACATTCACAAAATTTAATGTCATATTTAGAAACATTTACGAGTGGAAAGGTGATGTTTAGAAGGCTTGTAAAGGTTTTTAAAGTTAGGAAGGATTTTACCGCTACCTCTTTCACTTTTGCCATTTCTCAAGAATCCCCATGACTCTTTACACTTACTAATTTATTATTTCTTTGGTTCTGTTAGAGTTCGTAATGTTGATATGCATAATGGATCTTGCATGTGACGTATTTATTCATGAAAACTGAAGGAATAAGCCATATTTTGTGTAGTCAATTTGTGCTTTATATCAATGCAACTGCGTCTGGTGGGTGAAAACATGAAAGTTCATGTGTACGGCCAGCATTGATCCATATACGAAATACTTGTGCCTGTTAAAACAGATGTCTTGCCTTTCTTCGAGATCATCATCCCAAGCTCATTCCGATGATTTTACCACTCTACTACATGGGAACTATATGCATTCTGTAAATAACACCTGTCACTAGACCTTTTATGTTGGTGCTCATTAACGGTGTTATGCAATTGGCGTATTGAAGAAATCTCATAAACATGTCAATAGATAATTGGTTGTGATGTCAGTACGTGGGGATTGGAGCAAGTAGTCAAGTGAATTAATAAAAATCATTGTGTAACAAGATTTATATAATCATTTACAAGAATTATGTTACAGAATATTTAAATGGTGAGTGCCGGTCTATCATTTGTTTGTTATGTTCGGCGTACATAAATTTTTAATTTATGATTCATATATAAAACATAACTTACATAACTGTACAATCTGCTTTGCATTTGATGACTTTCGTGAATATAAGAAATTCTTAAAGTGCTACACAATCATACATCGTCAGTGTCAACAGTGATAGTTCACTTCATACACAACTGACCCAAGAAGATGGGAAAAAACTTTTCCATACTCTGTTATGGTCTTCCTTTCTGCTTGAAGATGTCTTTTGTCTTAAGTCTATGGTTACTTCGGTGAGCATCCACAATTTTACCATCAAGACATCAAAAATAATTATCTTACCAATAACATTCTCGTAAATGCTCTATATTGATACAATTAGTTTGTATGTGTGGAATGCACTTTACAAAGGTAAATAAACCAAAGTTCTAATACAAGATTATCAAATGAGAAACCACGAGGTTAATTCTTCAATCATATATAGTATCAAATCTAAAAGAAGCAGTGACGAAGAGGTAGGCAGATCTTAAGATGGACAGATTATTAGATCAGATAATTCACTATTTCCATATAAGATTGTCTTCAAGCTTTACCCATGTTTGTTACTCAAATTTATATACATATGTGACAACACATGCTGCATTTAAATTTTGTATTGCATGTTGTATGGTACCGGTGTCGATATAAACTGTAAAGCTGTTCACAATCCCATGTCATTTTTTACCAAAAAACAAACAAACACAATAATTAAGCACAAAAATGAGATGTGTAAATCATTCCCTCTGTTGGTGATGGCTGTGTGGGATTAATTAAACGACCAAACCCAGTTGAGCATGCCTTATAATTCTCTTACTCTTAAAATAAACAACTTCAGTCCAAAGAGGATACCACTAGTGGGATTATTTGGCCGATTTGAGTTAGTGTTTTGATAACGCTTAGTCTTGATGAACAATAGTCTATTTCAACAACATGGTCAATTGGTAAAATTCATATTAAAGTGACATACCTTTGTTTACATGTTTCACAAACCGTTGTGTACACGCACGTGCACTGTCCATTGTATTTCTTGGTTGGAGAAGTCACAGAGAGGAAGAGTAACTCAAAGTAATTTGATGACCTTTTGAGATCTAAATACATATATCAACGCCCGATGGGAAAATGCAGTTGATCATTGCACACCAACATACGGACATTTTTGCCATCGTGAATTTGAGACTTTACATCTACAAAGCCGTTCAGAATGTCTGTCAGCGATATTTCTTCAGAGGCCACATTCAGCTCAGGTGAGTATATTGCAGATGATGCAAGTATATTATTTGTAAAATCAGTAAGGCAACCCTGATGATGCCATGTGTTCCCTCAGCAGCATGGTTGTTGAGAAATCTTACACACAAGACTACCATATCATTTAGCAGGGAGCTCAATATACAGAGTCGTAGAGTATCCCTGCCATTCAGTAAGTGTTTAGTATATTGAATCACGATATGAGAACAACAGCCCGACTAATTGGCTGATCAAAGGTTTATTACATGTCATAAATATCCTTCCTGGGACTTAATCAGGCTATGGGGGTGGAATATATTGTCCAGGTAACACCAGCTGTTTTTTTAAGGTTGAGCTGAAGGATTACCTGTTGCATGTAATTTCAATCATAATGTATAATCAGTATAAGACTGATTTTGGACATATTCTTACAGATGTAAAATGTTCTGTTGTATGGTTTAAGAGATAGGTTTCATCAAAAACAACAATGACGGAACAAGACAGACTAATCCCAGTATTCATGCATATACGTATTTTAGGTTCCCATATCACGTCATTATATGGATGGAATAGTGACTTTAATAGATATATCCTTTTCAAAATCGCTAAGGCATTTCAAAATCAAATTTCAAAACACAAATATATTTTAAAAACTAAATTGATTGTTTATTCTTTTGTAAATGTTTGCAACGCTTTCAGACAAGATATTCTTATACGATGTTGTATTAGCAGTAATTCGACTTTATTTAAGACTTTAGCTGTAATACCTGCAAGTCATTTTGTTAGGTTTTTCAAAATGCTAATTGCATTTTCCCCATGAATTTACTTTCACAGACAACTGTGAGGCAGGCTCTACGGAATGCTCAGTCTGTAGGAGGAATGACCCTAAATCCACAACAGACGTAAGAATATACTAGAATATGATTTAAATACAGTAACTGCAAGAGTTTCAATGCATTAAACCATTCAACAAGTAAAACTTCAGGTGTTTCTACAGTAACCTCGACATGAATTTATCTTCATTGTGCTGACAATAAATTTAGAATTGTATTTTTTTAGGCTGGAAACAGGACAGAATAAGGACGCTAAGGCAGCTCTCCGTGTTATTCCGCACGCTGAGTTTCAAGGTATTGCAGTTCTGCTTAATGCTCTGTCCTATATGCATCAGTGCACAACAAACAATGAGCACAACCCACTGTCATATAAATAAGAATGCTCATTTCTTGAGCTCCAAACAGTAAAATTATGTAACAAAATGTGATGTTCATGGGCGATTTTGTTCAACCGTTTGAATCGGGTGCATGTGTTTGGTGACGACTTCTTGCTATAATTCTGTAATCACTCTATAATATACGTCAGTTTTATTGAAACATAAAGTTTCTGTCAGGGTATTGTATTTTGTTTGTTGCAGTGGCTTTGACAAGATGTTTGCAGACAAAAATGGAAACCGTCTCAAGAAAGAAAAGACAACCAAAACAAACACAATGATTTCATGAGAAGAAGTTCCAGAAAAACTACAGTAAGTAAACATGAAAACCAATTTAAATAGCTTTCGGGAATCAAGAATTAGATGAAAAGTTTTTAAGAGGATGCACTACATCATATTGACTGTTTTCTTCAGAAATCGAGTCGAAGGGATGCAAGTATTAACGAATGCACAGCTACAATGCTACCCCATTGTTTTGGATTGTATATTTGATAATAATGTGTAACATATTTTCCGTAAATTTGTAAATGGAATGTTTTTGTATGAAATTTAATCTTCCTCTTGTTATAATCTGTAAATAAACATCTAGTGTAAGCCTGACACTGTCTATATGTTTTGGGATAATTTAATTTGCATGAAAGACGAGAGTATTATAAACGTGAAAGAAATTCCGCATTAAAGAATACCATTTCCATCAACAGTGCAGTATTGACCATGGAGCACTATCAAACGAACATCAAATTTATTTCAATGTTAGGATAGGCTAAATTCCTTGTTCACGCGTCATAAACCAAATTCAGCACATTGCAACTTTCACCACCTAAACAACCCACTCCTCGGCGCATTATCGCGATGATGACACTGCAAGATGTCAAACCAGCCTACAACTCCTCAGAAACAATTTCAAAATGTTTTTATCCAATAAAGATGTAGCAGAGTAGCGAGGGAAATGGAAGCAGTGTGACTCGCCACACCTCAAATATGGTTCCTATGCCATGTGAATAATAACCTGACAATGCACAAAGTCGAACGAAGGCCATTCTGTGTTTTTACAGGCACAAGGTGGATAAGAACTTACTAGTATTTGGCGTTACCACAATTGATCACGAGATAAAAAAAACTCCAAAACATATGAAATATCAACATGTCAAATATTCCACCACTATAAGTATTAGTAACATATATTCCATTATATCAGTTCTGCTGTTTGTAAGAAAATAAAAAAAATACAAGCATACAGTCGCGATTCAGAAGTGCAATATGTTGTACCAGGGAGCCTATACAGAGTATTGTAGAGTATCCCTGGTTGTACTTGGACTTTCGTCCCTCGTAACGAAGCCCGCGGGAGACCAAATCCAGTCATAGATGGTGGATGTGCACTCAAGTGTAATGACGGCTACCGATTGTCTGCTTCATTTGCTCATACGCCGAGGGCTCACAAGGTGGGGCCCATTGTGTGTTCAGAACGATGATGTGTTGGATGGGCATTTTAGAAGTATGGCGAGTCACAAAAAAGTAAGATTCTTTATGGATAACAACTTTTTGTTTTGTATATGATGCGTCTTCACTATGGATTGATATTCCGTTGTCAAACAAAATCATATACACTATGTTGTTATCCATAAAGAATGTATGTAGAGATGTTGGGTTTTGTAAACCCATTGCTGAATTTGCGTTCGATCCAATAAAAAATCATCTCAGCAGAGATGGTGAACGACTGGGAACTGTAATTCGTCCAAGTACAAAGCAGGACTTGAAACTGACAAGCGTTTGTACAAGTTTCCGTGAGATCCAGTCATCCCAGAAAAACAGATGTAGTTTCTTTGCAACCCACAGACATAAAAACATGTCCTATGTACAAGTATCACACCTGCTTTATTACATAATGTGACTGAGACAGGACTCGGATGCATGAGTCATCAATCAATTTATTTTGTTTATGGCGTATAGCCTGATAGGTGTTAAGTTTAAATTGCATGTGGTCAATGATTGAAGCTGTGTATTGCATATTGACTTTAGCAGACAGGCAGCCATACATATAGGTGTCAATAAACCAGACATTAAGCTTTCTCTGTGAAAGAGGCTTCTTCTTACAATCAACATGTTTTTATGTAACGAGTAGAGTATTTACTTGTTTGTGTACACAACCAAGATTAGACTACTGCTCACGACCTCATACTCCGGGCATGCATACTGTTTCAAGCTCCGTGAACCTATTCACTGCGCATGCGGTATGGGCGCAGCGCAGAACAACTGTTGAAACAACTTCTTCCCCCAGCGCTGGGGAAACTTAGTGAATCGATTGAACTCCGAATTCGCGTTTTTTTTTCTCTTTATAGGTTGAATTGGCATTTTTTATGATTTGTTTCGGTAACTGCATACCAAAAAGTATCAGAATCTGCTAAGTTGTGTTTTCCTTTTTCATGTGTGACCTTTTAGAACGTTTCGTTCCATGAGATAACCTATGAAAATAATACAACACATCAATAATGTAATATGTTCCAGGGTGGGCAGTTCTCTCTGGAGGTCTTGATGTGCTCATGTATGTCAGTGCCGGTGTGCCATGCATTGGTGGAAGTGATGGTTATGTCTCATGTAAGCCTGTGGTGGTGCACCATGCATTGGTGGATGTTGGGGTGTAGTCATGTATATCAGCGGTGGTGTGCCATTCATTGGTGGATGTGATGGTTATGTCTCTTGTATGAGGCTGGCGGTGTGTCATGCATTGGTGGATTTTGTGGTGTACTCATGGATGTCGGTGGCGGTGCACCATTCATTGGTGGATGTTGTGATGTAGTCATGTATGCCGGTGGTGGTGCCCATGCCGGTGGGGGTGTGCCATCCATTGGTGGATGTGATGGTTTTGTCTCATGTATGCATGTGGTGGTGCCCCATGCATTGGTGGATGTTATGGTGTACTCATGTATACCAGTGGCGGTGTGCTTGTATTGGTGGATGTTGTGGTGTGCTCATGTATGCCGGTGGCGGTGTGCCATTCATTGGTGGATGTGATGGTTATGTCTCTTGTATGATGCTGGCGGTGCACCATGCATTGGTGGATGTTGTTGTGTACTCATGTATGCCGGTGGCGGTGCACCATGCATTGGTGGATGTTGTGGTGTACTCATGTATGTCAGTGCCGGTGTGCCATGCATTGGTGGATGTGATGGTTATGTCTCATGTATGCCTGTGGCGGTGTGCCATGCATTGGTGGATGTTGTGGTGTAGTCATGTATATCAGTGGTGGGGTGCCATTCATTGGTGGATGTGATGGTTATGTCTCATGTATGAGGCTAGAGGTGCGCCATGCATTGGTGGATGTGATGGTGGTGTACTCATGTATGTCGGTGGCGGTGTGCCATGCATTGGTGGATGTTGTGGTGTACTCATGGATGCCGGTGGCGGTGCAAAATGCATTCGTGGAGGTTGTGATGTACTCATGTATGCCGTTGGTGGTGCCCCGTGCATTGGTGCATTTTGTGGTGTACTCATGTATGCCGGTGGTGGTGCACCATGCATTGGTGGATGTTGTGGTGTACTCATGGATGTCGGTGGCGGTGCACCATTCATTGGTGGATGTTGTGATGTAGTCATGTATGCCGGTGGTGGTGCCCATGCCGGTGGGGGTGTGCCATCCATTGGTGGATGTGATGGTTTTGTCTCATGTATGCATGTGGTGGTGCCCCATGCATTGGTGGATGTTATGGTGTACTCATGTATACCAGTGGCGGTGTGCTTGTATTGGTGGATGTTGTGGTGTGCTCATGTATGCCGGTGGCGGTGTGCCATTCATTGGTGGATGTGATGGTTATGTCTCTTGTATGATGCTGGCGGTGCACCATGCATTGGTGGATGTTGTTGTGTACTCATGTATGCCGGTGGCGGTGCACCATGCATTGGTGGATGTTGTGGTGTACTCATGTATGTCAGTGCCGGTGTGCCATGCATTGGTGGATGTGATGGTTATGTCTCATGTATGCCTGTGGCGGTGTGCCATGCATTGGTGGATGTTGTGGTGTAGTCATGTATATCAGTGGTGGGGTGCCATTCATTGGTGGATGTGATGGTTATGTCTCATGTATGAGGCTAGAGGTGCGCCATGCATTGGTGGATGTGATGGTGGTGTACTCATGTATGTCGGTGGCGGTGTGCCATGCATTGGTGGATGTTGTGGTGTACTCATGGATGCCGGTGGCGGTGCAAAATGCATTCGTGGAGGTTGTGATGTACTCATGTATGCCGTTGGTGGTGCCCCGTGCATTGGTGCATTTTGTGGTGTACTCATGTATGCCGGTGGTGGTGCACCATGCATTGGTGGATGTTGTGGTGTAGTCATGTATATCAGTGGTGGGGTGCCATTCATTGGTGGATGTGATGGTTATGTCTCTTGTATGAGGCTAGTGGTGCGCCATGCATTGGTGGATGTGATGGTGGTGTACTCATGTATGTCGGTGGCGGTGTGCCATGCATTGGTGGATGTTGTGGTGTACTCATGGATGCCGGTGGCGGTGTGCCATTCATTGGTGGATGTTGTGGTGTAGTGGTGTATGTCAGTGGCGGTGTGCCTTGCATTGGTGGAAGTGATGGTTATGTCTCATGTAAGCCTGTGGTGGTGCACCATGCATTGGTGGATGTTGGGGTGTAGTCATGTATATCAGCGGTGGTGTGCCATTCATTGGTGGATGTGATGGTTATGTCTCTTGTATGAGGCTGGCAGTGTGCCGGTGTGCCATTCATTGGTGGATGTTGTGGTGTAGTGGTGTATGTCAGTGGCGGTGTGCCATGCATTGGTGGAAGTGATGGTTATGTCTCATGTAAGCCTGTGGTGGTGCACCATGCATTGGTGGATGTCGTGGTGTACTCATGGATGTCGGTGGCGGTGCACCATTCATTGGTGAATGTTGTGATGTAGTCATGTATACCGGTGGTGGTGCCCATGACGGTGGGGGTGTGCCATCCATTGGTGGATGTGATGGTTTTCTCTCATGTATGCATGTGGTGGTGCTCCATGCATTGGTGGATGTTATGGTGTACTCATGTATACCAGTGGCGGTGTGCTTGTATTGGTGGATGTTGTGGTGTGCTCATGTATACCATTGATGGGGTGCCATTCATTGGTGGATGTGATGGTTATGTCTCTTGTATGAGGCTAGTGGTGCGCCATGCATTGGTGGATGTGATGGTGGTGTACTCATGTAAGTCGGTGGCGGTGCAAAATTCATTGGTGGATGTTGTGATGTACTCATGTATACTGGTGCAGGTGCCCCATGTCGGTGGGGGTGTGCCATCCATTGGTGGATGTGATGGTTTTCTCTCATGTATGCATGTGGTGGTGCTCCATGCATTGATGGATGTTATGGTGTACTCATGTATGCTAGTGTCGGTGCGCCATGCATTGATGGATGTTGTGGTGTGCTCATGTATACCAGTGGCGGTGTGCCATGCATTGGTGGATGTTGTGGTGTAGTGGTGTATGTCAGTGGTGGTGTGCCATTCATTGGTGGATGTGATGGTTATGTCTCTTGTATGAGGCTGGTGGTGCTCCATGCATTGGTGGATGTTATGGTGTACTCATGTATACCAGTGGCGGTGCGCCATGGATTGGTGGATGTCGTGGTGTACTCATGTATGTCAGTGGTGGTGTGCCATTCATTGGTGGATGTGATGGCTATGTCTCTTGTATGAGGCTGGCGGTGCCCCATGCATTGGTGGATGTTGTGGTGTACTCATGTATGCTGGTGGCGGTGCCCCACGCATTGGTGGATGTTGTGGTGTACTCATGTATGCCGGTGGTGGTGCGCCATGCATTGGTGGATGTTTTAGTGTCTTATGTAATGCCGGCGGTGGTGCGTTATGCATTGGTGAATGTGATGGTGGTGTCTCATTTACATGTATTGTGGTGTACGATGCTGAGATGATTTTTTTTACTTTAAACAAAACGTAAACCAGACTTAGTGAAATTAATATTTCGAATCCACGTCATTTTATCTTGCAACTGAAAATTTAAGTCTTAGAATTTTATTCAACTTAGGATAGAAGTTGTTTAACAAACGATTATAGATTCAAATCGTGATTACTGGTTTGTATTGCAAGGAGGTAAGCGCAGCAGTTAGAACAGTGAAACAAGTGCACGTGCGGTACGCGATGAGCGTTAACTTAGACCAACCCAATTTCTCGACGTTTTATTTAATGTGCACCCCAAACCCCCTGTAATAGAAACAAAGAAAGTGATTTGAAATTACGATCGTTTGTTTAACAACTTTCATCTTAAGTTGAATAAACTTCTGGGAATTAAATGTTCAATTGGCAAGGTATAAAATTATAAGAAATTTGCCATCGTTATTTCATTTAATTCGATTTACGTTTTTGTTTAAAGAGACATTCATCGGTACGCTTTCACGGCAAACGGACTATAATCACGAAAGCGATGAGCAGTGATAAGCACATCACAATTTACAACATTCCCACCCACGGACGACAGTTTGTTTTAATTCATTTACATTGAATGTTCCATACCCCTATGTCACTTTGGGTTTAACTTGTAATTTTAAATTTACAATGGGTTATATCTGTATTGTATTAGCCGTTGATTATGTTTTAGCTATAATGTCTTACATAAATACATCTGCAATTAATGAAAGAAAATTTTGTTTCGTTTTCTTTCAATAATGAATATTACCAGGTCTTACTTGGCTCACGCTAAATAAGAAAACATGCCTCCGTGCAAACACTTGTGATTGAGGTGCTGTCAATAGCTCTAATCCTTTGTTTCGGGTTCGGCGACTGGGATTAGGTTGCGTAAGCGAGCGACCCGAAGCGAGCGACTGAAGCCCGCTTGGAGTTTGAGGACCCACCTATAGTGACGTGAAATACTCGTCGTGGGGACAGAAAGTCTTGAAATCCTGTAGAGGTAGGACGACTTCATGGATTCTTCGGAAGGGCGACAGAGGACCATACAGGTAGGTGTTTCCATATCTGTTTGGAAGAAAATATGCATCTTCATGGTTTTTGTTAATATACAGGGCACACTCATTCTCTCATAGTACACAGCCCTTTAGGTATAGATGGGAAAGGTTGATACTGGTTTCTGCATGTAAACGGAGTGGTAGTGTAGCCTAGTTGTTCAAGTGTTGACACGTCATGTTCAGTACCATTGTTCGAGTCCTCACTTAAATATTATGTCCCACGCCCACTTATGCGGCAAGTCGTTGGAAAATTGCCCAAAGCGGCAGAAAACCACACTTACTCGCTGTTGTTAATGCAATCTACATCCGAGAGAAATGTGATTACTGATGCTTATGCATGACTCATTTCTTTCAGACGCAGGAACCCTGGCACACTCTGGATTTGGTGTTGTGTCACTCTAAACCCTTCCACCTGGACTTTAGTACACTGACTTTCCGAGGGTCCGATGGGATGAGCTTTTGTCTCATGGTGGCTCCATTGTGCGTCTGCTCTCCGCGTAGCCCCCTGCCGAGCGTACATGGAGTAGGTTCGGTGCTAGGGCCTGACTGTACAGTCAGGATGGTTGTTACAGCAACCCAGCTAGTTTAGGGTTGGCACACTCTGTGGCCCCAGTCTTTTCAGCACCCCCAGTAGACCCAATGCTGACTGCACTTGACTGGTAGATTAGGGGTTAGTGTAGATAGGGCCCCCTTCGTGCATGCCCTGTACGATGCTATCTATAGATAGTATAACTTAGTGTTAACCCACCATTCCGTCCTTCAATAGGTAGTTCGAGGCAAAGCAAGTCCCGGATGGTCACTTTGAAAGTCAGTGTACTGGCCACCTGCTGGTAAAGCATTCACTATTTCAGTTTAAAACTTAAGTTAAATTTTGTTTTCCACGTCCCGACATATTTGCTTTGCATTTAAATGTAAGGGGATCGTCGAATACCCGAATGGTTAAAGCGTTCGCTCATGACGTTCCAAACAACCTATTTCGATTTCCCATATCTGAATGATGTGTGAAGCATCTATTTGTAGTTACTCACCGTGATATGGCTAGTACATTGCTGAACGCGGTGTAAAAAGTAAAATCATGCAGTCATAATCTGTGTGAGAAGCATAAATTATGTAAAGTGTTCTTTGCCTTTTTAAGTAGAACCGTTGCTTACGCATGCAACTGTTCCTTTCAAACAATCTTTTGAATAAACCATAACATGCAATGCATCCTTGTTTATCATGACGTCTACTGCAAAATCACAACTTGAGTTTCATGTTTGAGATTTTACGTGTAGGCATATAAGTTGCATTTATGCACACAGTAAGTGCCAGCGATGTAAACTATATTCTCTTTACTGTTATGAGCAGGGATGCCATCTACCTGGGGGCGGAAATGGACCCTGAAGTCCCCCAGAGGCAGGACGACTGCCGAGAAGATATTCCGTGGACAGAAGTGGATCAAGGTCTCTTCTGGCGGCAGGACAACGACCACAAAGCCGCCAGACTACCAGGAAGGCAAGTTCTCCAAACTATCGTTTGAAGACAACATACTATATATTCTTGTTGACAATGACGTCATGAGCAAGTTACAACTTGTGTTTCAGGTTACAGCGTTTTCCTGACCAAAAAGCATATGCTTTTAATATTTATTACCTATGTAGTAAGTATCAGTGATGTGAAACATTAACCTATTCGTTGTCGTCACTATTAGGAACGTGGATGCCATCGTCCTGGGGGCGGAAATGGACCCTGAAGTCCCCCAGAGGCAGGACGACTGCCAAGAAGATATTCCATGGATAGACGTGGACCATGGATTCTTCGGAAGGGTGACAGAGGACCAGACAGGCAGGTGTTTTCAACTCATTTTGGAAGAAAATATTTGCTTCATATATAGTGCACACTAATTCTCTCATACTATACAGTCATTTAGGAGTGAGTGAGTTTAGTTTTACGCCTCACTCAGCAATATTCAGCTATAAGGTGACGGTCTGTAAATAATCGAGTCTGGACAAGACAATCCAGTGATCAACAACACGAGCATCGATCTCGGGGAACCGATGACATGTTTCAACCAAGACGTTAGCGAGTCTGACCACCCGATCCCGTTAGTCGCCTCTACGACCAGCATAGTCACAGCCATTTAGGTATAGATGGGAAAGGTTGATACTGGTTTCTGCATGTAAACGGAGTTGTAGTGTAGCCTAGTTGTTCAAGTGTTGGCACGTCATGTTCAGTACCATTGTTCGAGTCCTCACTTAAATACTATGCCCCACGCCCACGTACGAGACTCGTCGTTGGAAAATTGCCCAAAGCGGCAGAAAACCACACTTACTCGCTGTTGTTAATACAATCTACATCCGAGAGAAATGTGATTACTGATGCTTATGCATGACTCATTTCTTTCAGACGCAGGAACCCTGGCACACTCTGGATTTGGTGTTGTGCCACTCTAAACCCTTCCACCTGGACTTTAGTACACTGACTTTCCGAGGGTCCGATGGGATGGGCTTTTGTCTCATGGTGGCTCCACTGTGCGTCTGCTCTCCGCGTAGCCCCCTGCCGAGCGTACATGGAGTAGGTTCGGTGCTAGGGCCTGACTGTACAGTCAGGATGGTTGTTACAGCAACCCAGCTAGTTTAGGGTTGGCACACTCTGTGGCCCCAGTCTTTTCAGCACCCCCAGTAGACCCAATGCTGACTGCACTTGACTGGTAGATTAGGGGTTAGTGTAGATAGGGCCCCCTTCGTGCATGCCCTGTACGATGCTATCTATAGATAGTATAACTTAGTGTTAACCCACCATTCCGTCCTTCAATAGGTAGTTCGAGGCAAAGCAAGTCCCGGATGGTCACTTTGAAAGTCGGTGTACTGGCCACCTGCTGGTAAAGCATTCACTATTTCAGTTTAAGACTTAGATGAAATTTTGTTTTCCACGTCCCGATATATTTGCTTTGCATTTAAATGTAAGGGGATCGTCGAATACCCGAATGGTTAAAGTGTTCGCTCATGACGCTCCAAACAAACCTATTTCGATTTACAATATCTGAATGGTGTGTGGAGCCGATGTTTGTTGTTTCTCACCGTGATATAGCTGGTATGCTGGTTAAAGCAGTGTAAAAACGACACTCATGCAGTCTTAATATGTGCTGGAAGTATAAATTATGATACAGAATACTGTTTACCTTTATTAGCAGAAGCCACTGTGTTCTTCCAAACGATCTTTTAAAGAAAACACACAGTGCCTCCTTGTGTACAATGACGTCTACTGCCAAGTCACAACTTGATTTTCGTGTTTGAGATATGTTCTCGTGGAATCATATATTTTGCATTTATTCGCACAGTACAAATGATGTAAAATATGTTTACCTTTATTATCAGGAGCGTGGATGCCATCGTCCTGGGGGCGGAAATGGACCCTGAAGTCCCCCAGAGGCAGGACGACTGCCGAGAAGATATTCCGTGGACAGAAGTGGATCAAGGTCTCTTCTGGAGCAGCATGTGGATGTTTTACTGTTCGGACATTTTGTGACAATGTACTCTGCGTGTCTACTACTGTAAACCCTCCAGTAGAATAGGTAGCGTTGCATACGTTGAGGGAACACGGTTCCAGAGTTTTTTTTCTCAAAAATGTTTTTTATCTCTGGTTTTACGTGTCGGGCTTCAGTTACCTTTGACCTTGTTCAAATCTCAAATTTGATCAAGATCAATTTAGACACACAATCTGCGACAACAATTTTGGTGTTTCTCTTCGAGGATTTGGTACTGTTCCATGTTGGGAATGATGACATTAATAAAACATAATCCGCACAGCTGGTCCAATTGTACTTGTTTGTTTTGCTGTTTTGTTTGTGAAACTTGTGAACTGGAGAAGAATTGTTTTTGTCCATTGAAATCGGATGTGCACGACTTTATCGCCTTGTAGGAGTGCTTGTTTTTAGCCATACACTGCCATGCACTGCTAAACACCGCCAACACAGAAACACATCACGAAACAAGTCCAACGTTAAAACAATAGATCAATACACGGGGGTATTCTAATGTCTACAAACCAGAACGTACAATACAAAAGCCTATCAACATTACTAGATCACATCGCACAGACCTTTAGTTCAATGTATGTACTAAACAATCCAGTGGTGTCTGCAGATGAGACAAGACATTAAATGAAAAGCTCCCACCAACATCCAACAGTCTAGAATATTACATTGCGCAAGTAAACAACCAAGTGCATGTTTGCCAATCATATTCCTTTACCAGTTGACCATGGTTAGAGCATTTGTGATGGTCAGCGTATCCCTGTTCAGGTGTTCTGATGTCGAGAGATGCTGCTCTCCATGGAATGGTTGAACTGACACAGAGTAAATGCAATAAGGTCAGTATGCCATCAGAGAGAGATCTATATCAAAGCAGATAAACTGAACAAATTGTAAGCTTCTGAATGTATCAAAAGTGATTAACAGTTATCTGACAGACCATTTGAATAGCTACTACAAGAGCTTAGAGTCAGTTATTGATCGTGAAGCATAGTTTTCTAATACTTTGGATACTGCTATTTCATCAAATAGTCAATGGCGGTCATTTTCATTATTTTCAAAAGCAAATATATGTCAAAAATTTTTACACCCTTTAGCAATACACAAACGTCACAATGACAGTGATCAGATTGATATTAGTTAAACTATCCATGATTAACTTTGAGATGTTGTCGGCCAGCAAACCAAATGTCATGAAAATGCTCACAGACCTCCACCACATAAAATGGCCTGTGAAAACCTGAGTATTAAAGGCCTTTTCATGAGCCAAAGATATCATACTAACTGAAGATAGTGTCAAACAAAGTCAGTACTGGGGAGACTACGACATCAGATTTTTCAGCTGCCTCCTCCTGTACTACTTCAATACCCTTGGATACAGCAAAGGGGTTCACCTTTTACGGTGTCTTGTCAGGAGTCTCGATCACAAGGAAAAGAGGCCAATACTCAATCAATGCAGAAGGTCTGTGATCAGTATCAATAGGGTCAATTTCAAGTGGACATTTTGGGCTTTTGGGCGGGATTTCATAGGTGTAAGCCATGGTTAGTGTAATATGGTTCATCATCCGAGCCACCCACCCACCACGGAGTATCACAAGGACAATGCTAAAAGCAAGTGGGTCTCCAACTTACAGCACCAAGGATACCCGGATGATCTACTCCAGCAGAATAATGAATATTAATATTTCTACCAGATTGGCCCATGAGCCATATTAACTACGAGATCGAAAATATCGGGGTTCATATTTTTCATACGATGACCTAGGGGAAAATATTACTTTGGCATGGTGAGGTGATGTCGTGAGCAATGCAAGGACGCCACGTCTCCTCTATAACGTTGCATTCTAAATGAGGCCATTGTGGGTAACCAGCCCATGTTTGAAAGTTGAGTTTGGCAATAGATAGGCACACTCGTGGCTAAATATCTGTACATCCCTCGCTTCCGTTCGGGGAAGCTCAAATGATAGAGGAGGGTTCCTGATGGAGTGCTAGAGGGTCCAAACACAGTTTCGTGAAAGTCAACTTTGGCACCCCAGGAAGGGTAATCCCGTGAAACGGTCAAAGGGGATACATCATGGTTTGGAAATAGGTAAATATGTGAATCGGAGCTACAGTTCTAAAAAA
Source organism: Haliotis asinina (assembly GCF_037392515.1). Classification (NCBI taxonomy): domain Eukaryota; kingdom Metazoa; phylum Mollusca; class Gastropoda; order Lepetellida; family Haliotidae; genus Haliotis; species Haliotis asinina. The sequence goes on along the minus strand of NC_090282.1, from coordinate 51,405,189 downwards.
CAGCTCAAATAATAGAGGAGGGTTCCTGATGGAGTGCTAGAGTGGAATACCAACATTCCAAATAGTGTCGTAAAACATAGTTTCACATTAATTAGCAACAGCCTTAACAAAAATAAACGTATTGCATCGTGCTTACGTCAACTTTCAGGGTGTATTGCACTCTGCAGTCAGATGTAAGTTGGCACCCCAGAAAGGGTAATCCCGTGAATGGGTAATAGCGGATACATCAAGGTTTGCAAATAGGCAGAAAGGTGAATCGGAGTTACAGGTTTTCAAACCAGCTCAAATAATAGAGGAGGGTTCCTGATGGAGTGCTAGAGGGTCCAAACACAGTTTCGTGAAAGTCATCTTTGGCACCCGAGGAAGGGTAATCCCGTGATAGGGTCATAGGGGATACATCATGGTTGGGAAATAGGCAAAAAGGTGAATCGGAGCTACAGTTAAAAAAAACAGCTCTAATGATAGAGGAGGGTTCCTGATGGAGTGCTAGAGGGTCAAAACACAGTTTCGTGAAAGTCAACTTTGGCACCCGAGGAAGGGTAATCCCGTGATAGGGTCATAGGGGATACATCATGGTTGGGAAATAGGCAAAAAGGTGAATCGGAGCTACAGTTAAAAAAAACAGCTCTAATGATAGAGGAGGGTTTCTGATGGAGTGCTAGAGGGTCAAAACACAGTTTCGTGAAAGTCAACTTTGGCACCCCAGGAAGGCTAATCCCGTGAATGGGTCATAGGGGATACATCATGGTTGGGAAATAGGCAAAAAGGTTAATCGGAGCTACAGTTCTAAAAACCAGCTCTAATGATAGAGGAGGGTTCCTGATGGAGTGCTAGAGGGTCAATACACAGTTTCGTGAAAGTCAACTTTGGCACCCCAGGAAGGGTAATCCCGTCAAAGGGTCATAGGGGATACATCATGGTTTGGAAATAGGTGGAAATGCGATTCGGAACTACAGGTTTTAAAACCACCTTAAATGATAGAGGAGGGTACCTGATGGAGTGCTAGAGGGTCCAAACACAATTTTCTGAAGGTCAAGTTTGGCACCCCAGGAAGGGTAATCAAGTGAAAGGGTAATAGTGGATAAATCATGGTTTAGAAATAGGTAAAAATGAGAATCGGAGTTACAGCTCTTAAAACCAACTCAAATGATAGAGGAGGGTTCCTGATGGAGTGCTAGAGGGTCCAAACACTGTTTCGTGAAAGTCAACTTGGGCACCCCAGGAAGGGTAATCCCGTGAAACGGTCAAAGGGGATACATCATGGTTTGGAAATAGGTAAAAATGTGAATCGGAGCTACAGTTCTAAAAACCAGCTCAAATGAGAGAGGAGGGTTCCTGATGGAGTGCTAGAGGGTCAATACACAGTTTCGTGAAAGTCAACTTTGGCACCCCAGGAAGGGTAATCCCGTCAAAGGGTCATAGGGGATACATCATGGTTTGGAAATAGGTGGAAATGCGATTCGGAACTACAGGTTTTAAAATCAGCTCAAATGATGGAGGAGGGTACCTGATGGAGTGCTAGAGGGTACAAACACGGTTTTCTGAAGGTCAACTTCGGCACCCCCAAAAAGGGTATTCAAGTGAAAGGGTAAAAGTGGATACATCATGGTTTGGAAATAGGTGAAAATGTGAATCGGAGATAGAGCCCTTAAAACCAGCTGAAATGATAGAGGAGGGTTCCTGACAGATTGCTAGAGGGTCCAAACACAATTTTCTGAAGGTCAAGTTTGGCACCCCACGAAAGGTAATCAAGTGAAAGGGTAATAGTGGATACATCATGGTTTGGAAATAGGTGAAAATGTGAATCGGAGTTACAGCTCTTAAAACCAGCTCAAATGATAGAGGAGGGTTCCTGATGGAGTGCTAGAGGGTCCAAAAAAAGTTTCGTGAAAGTCAACTTGGGCACCCCAGGAATTGTAATCCCGTGAAAGTGTCATGGTGTATACATCATGGTTTGGAAATAGGTAAAAAGGTGAATCGGAGCTACAGTTCTAAAAACCAGCTCAAATAATAGAGGATGGTTCCTGATGGAGTGCAAGAGGGTACAAACACAATTTTTTGAAGGTCAGGTTTGGCACCCCAGGAAGGGTAATCCCGTGAAAGGGTCAAAGGGGATACATCATGGTTTGGAAATAGGTAAAAATGTGAATCGCAGCTACAGTTCTAAAAAACAGCTCAAATGATAGAGGAGGGTTCCTGATGGAGTGGTAGAGTGTACAAACACAGTTTTCTGAAGGTCAACTTTGGCACCCCAGGAAGGGTAATCCCATGAAAGGGTCATAGTGTATACATCCTGGTTTGGAAATAGGTAAAAATGTGAATCGGAGCTGCAGTTCTGAAAACCACCTAAAATGATAGAGGAGGGTTCCTGATGGAGTGCTAAAGGGTCCAAACACAGTTTCGTGAAAGTCAACTTTGGCACCCGAGGAAGGGTAATCCCGTGAAACGGTCAAAGGGGATACATCATAGTTGGGAAATAGGCAAAAAGGTGAATCGGAGCTACAGTTCTAAAAACCAGCTCTAATGATAGAGGAGGTTTCCTGATGGAGTGCTAGAGGGTCAATACACAGTTTCGTGAAAGTCAACTTTGGCACCCCAGGAAGGGTAATCCCGTCAAATTGTCATAGGGAATACATCATGGTTTGGAAATAGGTGGAAATGCGATTCGGAACTACAGGTTTTAAAACCAGCTCAAATGATAGAGGAGGGTACCTGATGGAGTGCTAGAGGGTCCAAACACGGTTTTCTGAAGGTCAAGTTTGGCACCCCAGGAAGGGTAATCCCGTCAAAGGGTCATAGGGGATACATCATGGTTTGGAAATAGGTGGAAATGCGATTCGGAACTACAGGTTTTAAAATCAGCTCAAATGATGGAGGAGGGTACCTGATGGAGTGCTAGAGGGTACAAACACGGTTTTCTGAAGGTCAACCTCGGCACCCCTAAAAAGGGTATTCAAGTGAAATGGTAAAAGTGGAGACATCATGGTTTGGAAATAGGTGAAAATGTGAATCGGAGATAGAGCCCTTAAAACCAGCTGAAATGATAGAGGACGGTTCCTGACAGAGTGCTAGAGGGTCCAAACACAATTTTCTGAAGGTCAAGTTTGGCACCCCACGAAAGGTAATCAAGTGAAAGGGTAATAGTGGATACATCATGGTTTGGAAATAGGTGAAAATGTGAATCGGAGTTACAGCTCTTAAAACCAGCTCAAATGATAGAGGAGGGTTCCTGATGGAGTGCTAGAGGGTCCAAAAAAAGTTTCGTGAAAGTCAACTTGGGCACCCCAGGAATTGTAATCCCGTGAAAGTGTCATGGTGTATACATCATGGTTTGGAAATAGGTAAAAAGGTGAATCGGAGCTACAGTTCTAAAAACCAGCTCAAATAATAGAGGATGGTTCCTGATGGAGTGCAAGAGGGTACAAACACAATTTTTTGAAGGTCAGGTTTGGCACCCCAGGAAGGGTAATCCCGTGAAAGGGTCAAAGGGGATACATCATGGTTTGGAAATAGGTAAAAATGTGAATCGCAGCTACAGTTCTGAAAAACAGCTCAAATGATAGAGGAGGGTTCCTGATGGAGTGGTAGAGTGTACAAACACAGTTTTCTGAAGGTCAACTTTGGCACCCCAGGAAGGGTAATCCCATGAAAGGGTCATAGTGTATACATCATGGTTTGGAAATAGGTAAAAATGTGAATCGCAGCTGCAGTTCTGAAAACCACCTAAAATGATAGAGGAGGGTTCCTGATGGAGTGCTAAAGGGTCCAAACACAGTTTCGTGAAAGTCAACTTTGGCACCCGAGGAAGGGTAATCCCGTGAAACGGTCAAAGGGGATACATTATAGTTGGGAAATAGGCAAAAAGGTGAATCGGAGCTACAGTTCTAAAAACCAGCTCTAATGATAGAGGAGGTTTCCTGATGGAGTGCTAGAGGGTCAATACACAGTTTCGTGAAAGTCAACTTTGGCACCCCAGGAAGGGTAATCCCGTCAAATTGTCATAGGGAATACATCATGGTTTGGAAATAGGTGGAAATGCGATTCGGAACTACAGGTTTTAAAGCCACCTCAAATGATAGAGGAGGGTACCTGATGGAGTGCTAGAGGGTCCAAACACGGTTTTCTGAAGGTCAAGTTTGGCACCCCAGGAAGGGTAATCAAGTGAAAGGGTAATAGTGGATACATCATGGTTTGGAAATAGGTAAAAATGTGAATCGGAGTTACAGCTCTTAAAACCAGCTCAAATGATAGAGGAGGGTTCCTGATGGAGTGCTAGAGGGTCCAAACACAGTTTCGTGAAAGTCAACTTGGGCACCCGAGGAAGGGTAATCCCGTGAAACGGTCAAAGGGGATACATCATGGTTTGGAAATAGGTAAAAATGTGAATCGGAGCTACAGTTCTAAAAACCAGCTCAAATGAGAGAGGAGGGTTCCTGATGGAGTGCTAGAGGATCAATACACAGTTTCGTGAAAGTCAACTTTGGCACCCCAGGAAGGGTAATTCCGTCAAAGGGTCATAGGGAATACATCATGGTTTGGAAATAGGTGGAAATGCGATTCGGAACTACAGGTTTTAAAACCAGCTCAAATGATAGAGGAGGGTACCTGATGGAGTGCTAGAGTGTACAAACACGGTTTTCTGAAGGTCAACTTCGGCACCCCCAAAAAGGGTATTCAAGTGAAAGGGTAAACGTGGATACATCATGGTTTGGAAATAGGTGAAAATGTGAATCGGAGATAGAGAACTTAAAACCAGCTGAAATGATAGAGGAGGGTTCCTGATGGAGTGCAAGAGGGTACAAACACAATTTTCTGAAGGTCAAGTTTGGCACCCCAGAAAGGGTAATCAAGTTAAAGGGTAATAGTGGATACATCATGGTTTGGAAATAGGTAAAAATGTGAATCGGAGTTACAGCTCTTAAAACCAGCTCAAATAATAGAGGAGGGTTCCTGATGGAGTGCTAGAGGGTCCAAACACAGTTTCGTGAAAGTCAACTTTGGCACCCCAGGAAGGGTAATCCCGTGAAAGGGTCAAAGGGGATACATCATGGTTTGGAATATGGTAAAAATGTGAATCGGAGCTACAGTTCTAAAAAACAGCTCAAATGAGAGAGGAGGGTTCCTAAAGGAGTGCTAGAGTGTACAAACACAGTTTTGTGAAGGTCAAGCTTGGCACCCGAGGAAGGGTAATCCCGTGAAAGGGTCATAGTGTATACATCATGGTTTGGAAATAGGTAAAAAGGTGAATCGGAGCTACAGTTCTAAAAAACAGCTCAAATGATAGAGGAGGGTTCCTGATGGAGTGCAAGAGGGTACAAACACAGTTTTCTGAAGGTCAGGTTTGGCACCCCAGGAAGGGTAATCCCGTGAAAGGGTCAAAGGGGATACATCATGGTTTGGAAGTAGGTAGAAATGTGAATCGGAGCTACAGTTCTAAGAAACAGCTCAAATAATAGAGGAGGGTTCCTGATGGAGTGCTAGAGTGTACAAACACAGTTTTGTGAAGGTCAACTTTGGCACCCCAGGAAGGGTAATCCCATGAAATGGTCATAGTGTAAACATCATGGTTTGGAAATAGGTAAAAATGTGAATCGGAGCTACAGTTCTGAAAACCACCTCAAATGATAGAGGAGGGTTCCTGATGGAGTGCTAGAGGATCAAAACACAGATTCGTGAAAGTCAATTTTGGTACCCGAGGAAGGGTAATCCCGTGAAAGGGTCATAGGGGATACATCATAGTTGGGAAGTAGGCAAAAAGGTGAATCGGAGCTACAGTTCTAAAAACCAGCTCTAATGATAGAGGAGGGTTCCTGATGGAGTGGTAGAGGGTCAATACACAGTTTCGTGAAAGTCAACTTTGGCACCCGAGGAAGGGTAATCCCGTCAAATTGTCATAGGGAATACATCATGGTTTGGAAATAGGTGGAAATGCGATTCGAAACTACAGGTTTTAAAACCACCTCAAATGATAGAGGAGGGTACCTGATGGACTGCTAGAGGGTACAAACACAATTTTCTGAAGGTCAAGTTTGGCACCCCACGAAGGGTAATCAAGTGAAAGGGTAATAGTGGATACATCATGGTTTGGAAATAGGTAAAAATGTGAATCGGAGGTACAGCTATTAAAACCAACTCAAATGATAGAGGAGGGTTCCTGATGGAGTGCTAGAGGGTCCAAACACTGTTTCGTGAAAGTCAACTTGGGCACCCCAGGAAGGGTAATCCCGTGAAACGGTCAAAGGGGATACATCATGGTTTGGAAAAAGGTAAAAATGTGAATCGGAGCTACAGTTCTAAAAACCAGCTCAAATGATAGAGGAGGGTTCCTGATGGAGTGCTAGAGGGTCAATACACAGTTTCGTGAAAGTGAACTTTGGCACCCCAGGAAGGGTAATCCCGTCAAAGGGTCATAGGGGATACATCATGGTTTGGAAATAGGTGAAAATGCGATTCGGAACTACAGGTTTCAAAACCAGCTCAAATGAGAGCGGAGGGTACCTGATGGAGTCCAAGAGGGTACAAACACGGTTTTCTGAAGGTCAACTTCGGCACCCCAAGAAGGGTAATCAAGTGAAAGGGTAAAAGTGGATACATCATGGTTTGGAAATAGGTGAAAATGTGAATCTGAGATAGAGCCCTTAAAACCAGCTCAAATGATAGAGGAGGGTTCCTGATGGAGTGCTAGAGGGTCAAAACAAAGTTTCGTGAAAGTCAACTTTGGCACCCGAGGAAGGGCAATCCCGTGAAAGGGTTATACAGGATAAATCATGGTTTGGAAACAGGCAAAAATGTGAATCGGAGCTACAGTTCTGAAAAACCAGCTCAAATAATAGAGGAGGGTTCCTGATGGAGTGCTAGAGGGTCAAAACAAAGTTTCGTGAAAGTCAACTTTGGCACCCGAGGAAGGGTAATCCCGTCAAAGGGTCATAGGGGATACATCATGGTTGGGAAATAGGTGAAAATGCGATTCGGAACTACAGGTTTTAAAACCAGCTCAAATGATAGAGGAGGGTACCTGATGGAGTGCTAGAGGGTACAAACACGGTTTTCTGAAGGTCAACTTCGGCAAACCCCAAGAAGGGTAATCAAGTGAAAGGGTAAAAGTGGATACATCATGGTTTGGAAATAGGTGAAAATGTGAATCGGAGATAGAGCCCTTAAAACCAGCTCAAATGATAGCGGAGGGTTCCTGACAGAGTGTAAGAGGGTCCAAACACAGTTTCGTGAAAGTCAGCTTTGGCAATACCAGGAAGGGTGATCCCGTGAAAGGGTCATAGGGGATACGTCATTTTTTGGAAATAGGTAAAAATGTGAATCGGAGCTACATTCTGAATAAAACCTCAAATGATAATGGAGGGTTCCTGATTGAGTGCTAGAGGGTCAAAACAAAGTTTCGTGAAAGTCAACTTTGGCACCCGAGGAAGGGTAATCCCGTGAAAGGGTCATAGGGGATACATCATGGTTGGGAAATAGGTAAAAAAGTGAATCGAAGCTACAGTTCTAAAAAAAAGCTCAAATAATAGATGAGGGTTCCTGATGGAGTGCAAGAGGGTACAAACACAATTCTCTGAAGGTCAAGTTTGGCACCCCAGAAAGGGTAATCAAATGAAAGGGTAATAGTGGATACATCATGGTTTGGAAATAGGTAAAAATGTGAGTCGGAGTTACAGCTCTTTAAACCAGCTCAAATGATAGAGGAGGGTTCCTGATGGAGTGCTAGAGGGTCAAAACACAGTTTCGTGAAAGTCAACTTTGGCACCCGAGGAAGGGTAATCCCGTGAAAGGGTCAAAGGGGATACATCATAGTTGGGAAATAGGCAAAAAGGTGAATCGGAGCTACAGTTCTAAAAAACAGCTCAAATAATAGAGGAGGGTTCCTGATGGAGTGGAAGAGGTTACAAACACAATTTTCTGAAGGTCAACTTTGGCACCCCAGGAAGGGTAATCCCGTGAAATTGTCATAGTGTAAACATCATGGTTTGGAAATAGGTAAAAATGTGAATCGGAGCTACAGTTCTGAAAACCACTTCAAATGATAGAGGAGGGTTCCTGATGGAGTGCTAGAGGGTCAAAACACAGTTTCGTGAAAGTCAACTTTGGCACCCGAGGAAGGGCAATCCCGTGAAAGGGTTATACAGGATACATCATGGTTTGGAAATAGGCAAAAATGTGAATCGGAGCTACGGTTCTGAAAAACCACCTCAAATGATAGAGGAGGGTTCCTGATAGAGTGCTAGAGGTTCAAAACACAGTTTCGTGAAAGTCAACTTTGGCACCCGAGAAAGGGTAATCCCGTGAAAGGGTTATACAGTATACATCATGGTTGGGAAATAGGCAAAAAGGTGAATCGGAGCTACAGTTCTAAAAACCAGCTCAAATGATAGAGGAGGGTACCTGATGGAGTGCTAGAGGGAACAAACACGGTTTGTTAAAGGTCAAATTCGGCACCCCAAAAAGGGTAATCAAGTGAAAGGGTAATAGTGGACACATCATGGTTTGGAAATAGGTGAAAATGTGAATCGGAGCTACAGTTCTGAAAACCACCTCAAATGATAGAGGAGGGTTCCTGATGGAGTGCTAGAGGGTCAAAACACAGTTTCGTGAAAGTCAACTTTGGCACCCGAGGAACGGTAATCCCGTGAAAGGGTTATACAGGACACATCATGGTTTGGAAATAGGCAAAAATGTGAATCGGAGCTACAGTTCTAAAAAACAGCTCAAATAATAGAGGAGGGTTCCTATAGGAGTGCTAAAGTGTACAAACACATTTTTGTGAAGGTCAAGTTTGGCACCCGAGGAAGGGTAATCCCGTGAAAGTGTCATAGAGTATACATCATGGTTTGGAAATAGGTAAAAAGGTGAATCGGAGCTACAGTTCTTAAAACCAGCTCAAATAATAGAGGAGGGTTCCTGATGGAGTGCAAGAGGGTACAAACACAATTTTCTGAAGGTCAGATTTGGCACCCCAGGAAGGGTAATCCCGTGAAAGGGTCAAAGGGGACACATCATGGTTTGGAGATAGGTAAAAATGTGAATCGGAGCTACAGTTCTAAAAAACAGCTCAAATAATAGAGGAGGGTTCCTGATGGAGTGCTAGAGTGTACAAACAAAGTTTTCTGAAGGTCAACTTTGTCACCCCAGGAAGGGTAATCCCGTGAAAGGGTCATAGTGTAAACATCATGGTTTGGAAATAGGTAAAAATGTGAATCGGAGCTACAGTTCTGAAAACCAGCTCAAATGATAGAGGAGGGTTCCTGATGGAGTGTTAGAGGGTCAAAACACAGTTTCGTGAAAGTCAACTTTGGCACCCGAGGAAGGGTAATCCCGTGAAGGGGTCAAAGGGGATACATCATAGTTGGGAAATAGGCAAAAAGGTGAATCGGAGCTACAGTTCTGAAAACCACCTCAAATGATAGAGGAGGGTTCCTGATGGAGTGGTAGAGGGTCAATACACAGTTTCGTGAAAGTCAACTTTGGCACCCCAGGAAGGGTAATCAAGTCAAACTGTCATAGGGAATACATCATGGTTTGGAAATAGTTGGAAATGCAATTTAGGAACTACAGGTTTTAAAACCAGCTCAAATAATAGAGGACCGTACCTGATGGAGTGCTAGAGGGTACAAACACGGTTTTCTGAAGGTCAAAATCGGCACCCCAAAAAGGGTAATCAAGTGAAAGGGTAAAAGTGGTACATCATGGTTTGTAAATAGAAAAAAATGTGAATCGGAGCTACAGTTCTGAAAAAAAACTCAAATGATAGAGGAGGGTCCCTGATGGGGTGCTAGAGGGTCAAAACACAGTTTCGTGAAAGTCAACTTTGGCACCCGAGGAAGGGTAATCCCGTGAAAGGGTCATAGGGAATACATGATGGTTTGGAAATAGGTAAAAAGGTGAATCGGAGCTACAGTTCCAAAAAACAGCTCAAATAATAGAGGAGGGTTCCTGATTTAGTGCTAGAGTGTACAAACACAATTTTCTGAAGGTCAAGTTTGGCACCCCAGGAAGGGTAATCAAGTGAAAGGGTAATAGTGGATACATCATGGTTTGGAAATAGGTAAAAAGGTGAATCGGAGCTACAGTTCTTAAAACCAGCTCAAATAATAGAGGAGGGTTCCTGATGGAGCGCAAGAGGGTACAAACACAATTTTCTGAAGGTCAGGTTTGGCACCCCAGGAAGGGTAATCCCGTGAAAGGGTCAAAGGGGACACATCATGGTTTGGAAATAGGTAAAAATGTGAATCGGAGCTACAGTTCTAAAAAACAGCTCAAATAACAGAGGAGGGTTCCTGATGGAGTGCTAGAGTGTACAAACAAAGTTTTCTGAAGGTCAACTTTGTCACCCCAGGAAGGGTAATCCCGTGAAAGGGTCATAGTGTAAACATCATGGTTTGGAAATAGGTAAAAATGTGAATCGGAGCTACAGTTCTGAAAACCAGCTCAAATGATAGAGGAGGGTTCCTGATGGAGTGTTAGAGGGTCAAAACACAGTTTCGTGAAAGTCAACTTTGGCACCCGAGGAAGGGTAATCCCGTGAAGGGGTCAAAGGGGATACATCATAGTTGGGAAATAGGCAAAAAGGTGAATCGGAGCTACAGTTCTGAAAACCACCTCAAATGATAGAGGAGGGTTCCTGATGGAGTGGTAGAGGGTCAATACACAGTTTCGTGAAAGTCAACTTTGGCACCCCAGGAAGGGTAATCAAGTCAAATTGTCATAGGGAATACATCATGGTTTGGAAATAGTTGGAAATGCAATTTAGGAACTACAGGTTTTAAAACCAGCTCAAATAATAGAGGACCGTACCTGATGGAGTGCTAGAGGGTACAAACACGGTTTTCTGAAGGTCAAAATCGGCACCCCAAAAAGGGTAATCAAGTGAAAGGGTAAAAGTGGTACATCATGGTTTGTAAATAGAAAAAAATGTGAATCGGAGCTACAGTTCTGAAAAAAACCTCAAATGATAGAGGAGGGTCCCTGATGGGGTGCTAGAGGGTCAAAACACAGTTTCGTGAAAGTCAACTTTGGCACCCAAGGAAGGGTAATCCCGTGAAAGGGTCATAGGGAATACATGATGGTTTGGAAATAGGTAGAAAGGTGAATCGGAGCTACAGTTCTAAAAAACAGCTCAAATAATAGAGGAGGGTTCCTGATTTAGTGCTAGAGTGTACAAACACAATTTTCTGAAGGTCAAGTTTGGCACCCCAGGAAGGGTAATCAAGTGAAAGGGTAATAGTGGATACATCATGGTTGGGAAATAGGTACAAAGGTGAATCGGAGCTACATTTCTTAAAACCAGCTCAAATGATAGAGGAGGGTTCCTGATGGTGCGCTAGAGGGTCAAAACAAAGTTTCGTGAAAGTCAACTTGGGCACCCGAGGAAGGGTAATCAAGTGAAAGGGTCATAGGGGATACATCATGGTTTGGAAATATGTGAAAATGTGAATCGGAGCTACAGCTCTGAAAAAGACCTCAAATGATAGAGGAGGGTTCCTGATGGAGTGCCAGAGGGTCAAAACAAAGTTTCGTGAAAGTCAACTTTGGCACCCCAGGAAGGGTAGTCCCATGAAAGGGTTACACAGGATACATCATGGTTTGGAAATAGGTAAAAATGTGAATCGGAGCTACAGTTCTAAAAATCAGCTCAAATAATAGATGAGGGTTCGTGATGGAGTGCTAGAGTGTACAAACACAGTTTTGTGAAGGTCAAGTTTGGCACCCCAGAACGGCTATTTACGTGAAATTGTAATCATGTTTGGAAATAGGTAAAAAGGTGAATCGGAGTTGCCGCTCTTAAAACCAGCTCAAATGATAGAGGAGGGTTCCTGATGGAGTGCTAGAGGGTCCAAACACAGTTTCGTGAAAGTCAACTTTGGCACCCGAGGAAGGGTAATCCCGTGAAAGGGTCATAGGGGATACATCATGGTTGGGAAACAGGTAAAAAGGTGAATCGGAGCTACAGTTCTTAAAACCAGCTGAAATGATAGAGGAGGGTTCCTGATGGAGATCTAGAGGGTCAAAACAAAGTTTCGTGAAATTCAACTTTGGCACCCCAGGAAGGGTAATCCCATGAAAGGGTAACACAGGATACATCATGGTTTGGAAATAGGTAAAAAGGTGAATCGGAGCTACAGTTCTAAAAACCAGCTCAAATAATAGAGGAGGGTTCCTAATGGAGTGCTAGAGTGTACAAACACAGTTTTGTGAAGGTTAACTTTGGCACCCCAGAACGGGTAATCACGTGAAATTGTAATAGTGGATACATCATGTTTGGAAATAGGTAAAAATGTGAATCGGAGTTACAGCTCTTAAAACCAGCTCAAATGATAGAGGAGGGTTCCTGATGGAGTGCTAGTGGGTTCAAACACAGTTTCGTGAAAGTCAACTTGGGCACCCCAGGAAGGGTAATCCCGTGAAAGGGTCAAAGGGGATACATCATGGTATGGAAATAGGTAAAAATGTGAATCGGAGCTACAGTTCTAAAAACCAGCTCCAATAATAGAGGAGGGTTCCTGATGGAGTGCTAGAGTGTACAAACACAGTTTTGTGAAGGTCAACTTTGGCACCCCAGGAAGGGTAATCATGTGAAAGGGTCATAGTGTATACATTATGGTTTGGAAATAGGTAAAAATGTGAATCGGAGCTACAGTTCTAAAAACCAGCTCAAATGATAGAGGAGGGTTCCTGAGTGCTAGAGGGTCAAAACACAGTTTCGTGAAAGTCAACTTTGGCACCCGAGGAAGGGTAATCCCGTGAAAGGGTCATAGGGGATACGTCATGGTTTGGAAATTGGTAAAAATGTGAATCGGAGGTACACTTCTGAAAAAGACCTCAAATGATATAGGAGTCTTCCTGATGGAGTGCTAGAGGGTCAAAACAAAGTTTCGTGAAAGTCAACTTTGGCACCCGAGGAAGGGTAATCCTGTGAAATGGTTATACAAGATACATCATGGTTTGGAAATAGGTAAAAAGGTGAATCGGAGCTACAGTTCTAAAAACCAGCTCAAATAATAGAGGAGGGTTCCTGATGGAGTGCAAGATGGTCAAAACACAGTTTCGTGAAAGTGAAATTTGGCACCCGAGAAAGGGTAGTCCCGTGAAAGGGTCATAGGGGATAGATCATGGTTTGGAAATAGGTAAAAATGTGAATCGGAGCTACAGGTTTTCAAACCACCTCAAATGATTGAGGAGGGTTCCTGATGGAGTGCTAGAGGGTCAATACACAGTTTCGTGAAAGTCAACTTTGGCACCCCAGGAAAGGTAATCCCATGAAAGTATAATAGTGGATACATCATTTTTGGGAAATAGGTAAAAAGGTGAATCGGGGCTACAGTTCTAAAAACCAGCTCAAATGATAGAGGAGGGTTCCTGATGGAGTGCTAGAGGGTCAAAACACAGTTTCGTGAAAGTCAACTTTGGCACCCCAGGAAGGGTTATCCCGTCAAAGGGTCATAGGGGATACATCATGGTTTGGAAATAGGTGGCAATGCGATTCGGAACTACAGGTTTTAAAACCATATCAAATGATAGAGGAGGGTACATGATAGAGTGCTAGAGGGTACAAACACGGTTTGCTGAAGGTCAACTTCGGCACGCCAAAAATGGTAATCCCGTGAAAGGGTAAAAGTGGATACGTCATGGTTTGGAAATAGGTGAAAATGTGAATCGTAGATAGAGCCCTTGAAACCAGCTCAAATGATAGAGGAGGGTTCCTGACGGAGTGCTAGAGGGTCCAAACACAGTTTCGTGAAAGTCAACTCTGGCACCCCAGGAAGGGTAATCCCGTGAAAGGGTCATAGAGTATACATCATGGTTTGGAAATAGGTAAAAAGGTGAATCGGAGCTACAGTTCTTAAAACCAGCTCAAATAATAGAGGAGGGTTCCTGATGGAGTGCAAGAGGGTACAAACACAATTTTCTGAAGGTCAGGTTTGACACCCCAGGAAGGGTAATCCCGTGAAAGGGTCAAAGGGGACACATCATGGTTTGGAAATAGGTAAAAATGTGAATCGGAGCTACAGTTCTAAAAAACAGCTCAAATAATAGAGGAGGGTTCCTGATGGAGTGCTAGAGGGTACAAACAAAGTTTTCTGAAGGTCAACTTTGTCACCCCAGGAAGGGTAATCCCGTGAAAGGGTCATAGTGTAAACATCATGGTTTGGAAATAGGTAAAAATGCGAATAGGAGCTACAGTTCTGAAAACCAGCTCAAATGATAGAGGAGGGTTCCTGATGGAGTGTTAGAGGGTCAAAACACAGTTTCGTGAAAGTCAACTTTGGCACCCGAGGAAGGGTAATCCCGTGAAGGGGTCAAAGGGGATACATCATAGTTGGGAAATAGGCAAAAAGGTGAATCGGAGCTACAGTTCTGAAAACCACCTCAAATGATAGAGGAGGGTTCCTGATGGAGTGGTAGAGGGTCAATACACAGTTTCGTGAAAGTCAACTTTGGCACCCCAGGAAGGGTAATCCCGTCAAATTGTCATAGGGAATACATCATGGTTTGGAAATAGTTGGAAATGCAATTTAGGAACTACAGGTTTTAAAACCAGCTCAAATGATAGAGGAGCGTACCTGATGGAGTGCTAGAGGGTACAAACACGGTTTTCTGAAGGTCAAAATCGGCACCCCAAAAAGGGTAATCAAGTGAAAGGGTAAAAGTGGTACATCATGGTTTGTAAATAGAAAAAAATGTGAATCGGAGCTACAGTTCTGAAAAAAACCTCAAATGATAGAGGAGGGTCCCTGATGGGGTGCTAGAGGGTCGAAACACAGTTTCGTGAAAGTCAACTTTGGCACCCAAGGAAGGGTAATCCCGTGAAAGGGTCATAGGGAATACATGATGGTTTGGAAATAGGTAAAAAGGTGAATCGGAGCTACAGTTCTAAAAAACAGCTCAAATAATAGAGGAGGGTTCCTGATTTAGTGCTAGAGTGTACAAACACAATTTTCTGAAGGTCAAGTTTGGCACCCCAGGAAGGGTAATCAAGTGAAAGGGTAATAGTGGATACATCATGGTTGGGAAATAGGTACAAAGGTGAATCGGAGCTACATTTCTTAAAACCAGCTGAAATGATAGAGGAGGGTTCCTGATGGAGTGCTAGAGGGTCAAAACACAGTTTCGTGAAAGTCAACTTTGGCACCCGAGGAAGGGTAATCAAGTGAAAGGGTCATAGGGGATACATCATGGTTTGGAAATATGTGAAAATGTGAATCGGAGCTACAGCTCTGAAAAAGACCTCAAATCATAGAGGAGGGTTCCTGATGGAGTGCCAGAGGGTCAAAACAAAGTTTCGTGAAAGTCAACTTTGGCACCCCAGGAAGGGTAGTCCCATGAAAGGGTTACACAGGATACATCATGGTTTGGAAATAGGTAAAAATGTGAATCGGAGCTACAGTTCTAAAAATCAGCTCAAATAATAGATGAGGGTTCCTGATGGAGTGCTAGAGTGTACAAACACAGTTTTGTGAAGGTTAACTTTGGCACCCCAGAACGGGTGATCTCGTGAAATTGTAATAGTGGATACATCATGGTTTGGAAATAGGTAAAAATGTGAATCGGAGTTACAGCTCTTAAAACCAGCTCAAATGATAGAGGAGGGTTCCTGATGGAGTGCTAGAGGGTCCAAACACAGTTTCGTGAAAGTCAACTTGGGCACCCCAGGAAGGGTAATCCCGTGAAAGGGTCAAAGGGGATACATCATGGTTTGGAAATAGGTAAAAATGTGAATCGGAGCTACAGTTCTAAAAACCAGCTCAAATGATAGAGGAGGGTTCGTGATGGAGTGCTAGAGTGTACAAACACAGTTTTGTGAAGGTCAAGTTTGGCACCCCAGAACGGCTATTTACGTGAAATTGTAATAGTGGATACATCATGTTTGGAAATAGGTAAAAAGGTGAATCGGAGTTGCCGCTCTTAAAACCAGCTCAAATGATAGAGGAGGGTTCCTGATGGAGTGCTAGAGGGTCCAAACACAGTTTCGTGAAAGTCAACTTTGGCACCCGAGGAAGGGTAATCCCGTGAAAGGGTCATAGGGGATACATCATGGTTGGGAAACAGGTAAAAAGGTGAATCGGAGCTACAGTTCTTAAAACCAGCTGAAATGATAGAGGAGGGTTCCTGATGGATATCTAGAGGGTCAAAACAAAGTTTCGTGAAAGTCAACTTTGGCACCCCAGGAAGGGTAATCCCATGAAAGGGTAACACAGGATACATCATGGTTTGGAAATAGGTAAAAATGTGAATCGGAGCTACAGTTCTAAAAACCAGCTCAAATAATAGAGGAGGGTTCCTGATGGAGTGCTAGAGTGTACAAACACAGTTTTGTGAAGGTTAACTTTGGCACCCCAGAACGGGTAATCACGTGAAATTGTAATAGTGGATACATCATGTTTGGAAATAGGTAAAAATGTGAATCGGAGTTACAGCTCTTAAAACCAGCTCAAATGATAGAGGAGGGTTCCTGATGGAGTGCTAGTGGGTTCAAACACAGTTTCGTGAAAGTCAACTTGGGCACCCCAGGAAGGGTAATCCCGTGAAAGGGTCAAAGGGGATACATCATGGTATGGAAATAGGTAAAAATGTGAATCGGAGCTACAGTTCTAAAAACCAGCTCCAATAATAGAGGAGGGTTCCTGATGGAGTGCTAGAGTGTACAAACACAGTTTTGTGAAGGTCAACTTTGGCACCGCAGGAAGGGTAATCATGTGAAAGGGTCATAGTGTATACATTATGGTTTGGAAATAGGTAAAAATGTGAATCGGAGCTACAGTTCTAAAAACCAGCTCAGATGATAGAGGAGGGTTCCTGAGTGCTAGAGGGTCAAAACACAGTTTCGTGAAAGTCAACTTTGGTACCCGAGGAAGGGTAATCCCGTGAAAGGGTCATAGGGGATACATCATGGTTGGGAAACAGGTAAAAAGGTGAATCGGAGCTACAGTTCTTAAAACCAGCTGAAATGATAGAGGAGGGTTCCTGATGGAGTGCTAGAGGGTCAAAACAAAGTTTCGTGAAAGTCAACTTTGGCACCCGAGGAAGGGTAATCCCGTGAAAGGGTGATAGGGGATACGTCATGGTTTGGAAATTGGTAAAAATGTGAATCGGAGCTACACTTCTGAAAAAGACCTCAAATCATAGAGGAGGGTTCCTGATGGAGTGCTAGAGGGTCAAAACAAAGTTTCGTGAAAGTCAACTTTGGCACCCGAGGAAGGGTAATCCTGTGAAATGGTTATACAAGATACATCATGGTTTGGAAATAGGTAAAAAGGTGAATCGGAGCTACAGTTCTAAAAACCAGCTCAAATAATAGAGGAGGGTTCCTGATGGAGTGCAAGATGGTCAAAACACAGTTTCGTGAAAGTGAAATTTGGCACCCGAGAAAGGGTAGTCCCGTGAAAGGGTCATAGAGGATACATCATGGTTTGGAAATAGGTAAAAATGTGAATCGGAGCTACAGGTTTTCAAACCACCTGAAATGATTGAGGAGGGTTCCTGATGGAGTGCTAGAGGGTCAATACACAGTTTCGTGAAAGTCAACTTTGGCACCCCAGGAAGGGTAATCCCATGAAAGTATAATAGTGGATACATCATTTTTGGGAAATAGGTAAAAAGGTGAATCGGGGCTACAGTTCTAAAAACCAGCTCAAATGATAGAGGAGGGTTCCTGATGGAGTGCTAGAGGGTCAAAACACAGTTTCGTGAAAGTCAACTTTGGCACCCCAGGAAGGGTTATCCCGTCAAAGGGTCATAGGGGATACATCATGGTTTGGAAATAGGTGGCAATGCGATTCGGAACTACAGGTTTTAAAACCATATCAAATGATAGAGGAGGGTACATGATAGAGTGCTAGAGGGTACAAACACGGTTTGCTGAAGGTCAACTTCGGCACGCCAAAAATGGTAATCCCGTGAAAGGGTAAAAGTGGATACGTCATGGTTTGGAAATAGGTGAAAATGTGAATCGTAGATAGAGCCCTTGAAACCAGCTCAAATGATAGAGGAGGGTTCCTGACGGAGTGCTAGAGGGTCCAAACACAGTTTCGTGAAAGTCAACTCTGGCACCCCAGGAAGGGTAGTCCCGTGAAAGGGTCATAGGGGGATACATCATGGTTGGGAAATAGGTAAAAATGTGAATCGGAGCTACAGTTCTGAAAAACAGCTCAAATAATAGATGAGGGTTCCTGATGGAGTGCAAGAGGGTCCAAACACATTTTTCTGAAGGTCAAGTTTGTCACCGCACAAAGGGTAATCCCGTGAAAGGGTCATAGGGGATACATGATGGTTTGGAAATAGGTAAAAAGGTGAATCGGAGCTACAGTTCTAAAAACCAGTTCAAATAATAGAGGAGGGTTCCTGATGGAGTGCTAGAGGGTCAAAACACAGTTTCGTGAAAGTGAACTTTGGCACCCGAGAAAGGGTGGTCCCGTGAAAGGGTCATAGGGGGATACATCATGGTTGGGAAATAGGTAAAAAGGTGAATCGGAGCTACAGTTCTAAAAAACAGCTCAAATGATAGAGGAGGGTTCCTGATGGAGTGCTAGAGGGTCAAAACACAGTTTCGTGAAAGTCAACTTTGGCACCCCAGGAAGGGTAATCCCGTGAAAGGGTCATAGTGTATACATCATGGTTTGGAAATAGGTAAAAATGTGAATCGGAGCTACAGTTCTGAAAACCACCTCAAATGATAGAGGATGGTTCCTGATGGAGTGCTAGAGGGTCAAAACACAGTTTCGTGAAAGTCAACTTTGGCACCCGAGAAAGAGTAATCCTGTGAAAGGGTCATAGGGGATACATCATGGTTTGGAAATAGGTAAAAAGGTGAATCGGAGCTACAGTTCTAAAAACCAGCTCAAATGATAGAGGAGGGTTCCTGATGGAGTGCTAGAGGGTCAATACACAGTTTCGTGAAAGTCAACTTTGGCACCCGAGGAAGGGTAATCCCGTGAAAGGGTCATAGGGGATACATCATGGTTTGGAAATAGGTAAAAATGTGAATCGGAGCTACAGGTTTTAAAACCACCTCAAATGATAGAGGAGGGTTCCTGATGGAGTGCTAGAGGGTCAATACACAGTTTCGTGAAAGTCAACTTTGGCACAACATGAAGGGTAATCACGTTAAAGGGGAAATGTGGATACATCATGGTTTGGAAATAGGTAAAAATGTGAATCGGAGATAGAGAACTTAAAAGCAGCTCAAATGATACAGGAGGGTTCCGGACGGAGTGGTGGATTGTCCAAACACAGTTTTGTGAAAGTCAACTTTGGCAACCCAGGAAGGGTAATCCCGTGAAAGTATAATAGTGGATACATCATGGTTTGGAAATATGTAAAAATGTGAATCGGAGCTACAGGTTTTAAAAGCAGCTCAAATGATAGAGGAGGGTTCCTGATGGAGTGCTAGAGGGTCAAAACATAGTTTCGTGAAAGTCAACTTTGGCACCCGAGGAAGGGTAATCCCGTGAAAGGGTCATAGGGGATACATCATGGTTGGGAAATAGGTAGAAATGTGAATCGGAGCTACAGGTTTTAAAACCACCTCAAATGATAGAGGAGGGTTCCTGATGGAGTGCTAGAGGGTCAATACACAGTTTCGTGAAAGTCAACTTTGGCACAACATGAAGGGTAATCACGTTAAAGGGGAAATGTGGATACATCATGGTTTGGAAATAGGTAAAAATGTGAATCGGAGATAGAGAACTTAAAAGCAGCTCAAATGATACAGGAGGGTTCCGGACGGAGTGGTGGATTGTCCAAACACAGTTTTGTGAAAGTCAACTTTGGCAACCCAGGAAGGGTAATCCCGTGAAAGTATAATAGTGGATACATCATGGTTTGGAAATATGTAAAAATGTGAATCGGAGCTACAGGTTTTAAAAGCAGCTCAAATGATAGAGGAGGGTTCCTGATGGAGTGCTAGAGGGTCAAAACATAGTTTCGTGAAAGTCAACTTTGGCACCCGAGGAAGGGTAATCCCGTGAAAGGGTAATAGTGGATCCATCATGGTTTGGAAATAGGTGAAAATGTGAATCGGAACTACAGCTCTCAAAACCAGCTCAAATGATAGAGGAGGGTTCCTGATGGAGTGCTAGAGGGTCCAAACACAGTTTCGTGAAAGTCAACTTTGGCACCCGAGAAAGGGTAATCCCGTGAAAGGGTCATAGGGGATACATCATGGTTGGGAAATAGGTAAAAAGGTGAATCGGAGCTACAGTTCTAAAAACCAGCTCAAATGATAGAGGAGGGTTCCTGATGGAGTGCAAGAGGGTCAATACACAGTTTCGTGAAAGTCAACTTTGGCACCCGAGGAAGGGTAATCCCGTCAAAGGGTCATAGGGGATACATCATGGTTTGGAAATAGGTGAAAAGGTGAATCGGAGCTACAGTTCTGAAAAAACCCTCAAATGATAGAGGAGGGTTCCTGATGGAGTGCTAGAGGGTCAAAACAAAGTTTCGTAAAAGTCAACTTTGGCACCCCAGGAAGGGTAATCCCGTGAAAGGGTCATAGGGGATACATCATGGTTTGGAAATAGGTAAAAAGGTGAATTGGAGCTGCAGTTCTAAAAACCAGCTCAAATAATAGAGGAGGGTTCCTGATAGAGTGCAAGAGGGTACAAACAAGATTTTCTGAAGGTCAACTTTGACACCCCAGGAAGGGTAATCAAGTGAAAGGGTAATAGTGGATACATCATGGTTTGGAAATAGGTGAAAATGTGATTTGGAGCAACAGGTTGTAAAAGAAGCTCAAATGATAGAGGAGGGTTCCTGATGTTGTGCTAGAGGGTCCAGACACAGTTTCGTGAGAGTCCACTTTGGCACCCCAGGAAGGTTAATCCCGTGAAATTGTAATAGTGGATACATCATGGTTTGGAAATATGTAAAAATGTGAATCGGAGCTACAGGTTTTAAAAGAAGCTCAAATGATAGAGGAGGGTTCCTGATGGAGTGCTAGAGGGTCAAAACATAGTTTCGTGAAAGTCAACTTTGGCACCCCAGGAAGGATAATCCCGTGAAATTGTAATAGTGGATACATCATGGTTTGGAAATAGGTAAAAATGTGAATCGGAACTACAGCTCTCAAAACCAGCTCAAATGATAGAGGAGGGTTCCTGATGGAGTGCTAGAGGGTCCAAACACAGTTTCGTGAAAGTCAACTTTGGCACTCAAGAAGAGATAATCACGTGAAAGTATAATAGTGGATACATCATGGTTTGGAAATATGTAAAATGTGAATCGGAGCTACAGGTTCTAAAACAAGCTCAAATGATAGAGGAGGGTTCCTGATGGAGTGCTAGAGGGTCAATACACAGTTTCGTGAAAGTCAACTTTGGCACCCGAGGAAGGGTAATCCCGTGAAAGGGTCATAAGGGATACATCATGGTTTGGAAATAGGTAAAAATGTGAATCCGAGCTACAGGTTTTAAAACCACCTCAAATGATATAGGAGGGTTCCTGGTGGAGTGCTAGAGGGTCAAAACAAAGTTTCGTAAAAGTCAACTTTGGCACCCCAGGAAGGGTAATCCCGTGAAAGGGTCATAGGGGATACATCATGGTTTGGAAATAGGTAAAAAGGTGAATTGGAGCTGCAGTTCTAAAAACCAGCTCAAATAATAGAGGAGGGTTCCTGATAGAGTGCAAGAGGGTACAAACAAGATTTTCTGAAGGTCAACTTTGACACCCCAGGAAGGGTAATCAAGTGAAAGGGTAATAGTGGATACATCATGGTTTGGAAATAGGTGAAAATGTGATTTGGAGCAACAGGTTGTAAAAGAAGCTCAAATGATAGAGGAGGGTTCCTGATGTTGTGCTAGAGGGTCCAGACACAGTTTCGTGAGAGTCCACTTTGGCACCCCAGGAAGGTTAATCCCGTGAAATTGTAATAGTGGATACATCATGGTTTGGAAATATGTAAAAATGTGAATCGGAGCTACAGGTTTTAAAAGAAGCTCAAATGATAGAGGAGGGTTCCTGATGGAGTGCTAGAGGGTCAAAACATAGTTTCGTGAAAGTCAACTTTGGCACCCCAGGAAGGATAATCCCGTGAAATTGTAATAGTGGATACATCATGGTTTGGAAATAGGTAAAAATGTGAATCGGAACTACAGCTCTCAAAACCAGCTCAAATGATAGAGGAGGGTTCCTGATGGAGTGCTAGAGGGTCCAAACACAGTTTCGTGAAAGTCAACTTTGGCACTCAAGAAGAGATAATCACGTGAAAGTATAATAGTGGATACATCATGGTTTGGAAATATGTAAAATGTGAATCGGAGCTACAGGTTCTAAAACAAGCTCAAATGATAGAGGAGGGTTCCTGATGGAGTGCTAGAGGGTCAATACACAGTTTCGTGAAAGTCAACTTTGGCACCCGAGGAAGGGTAATCCCGTGAAAGGGTCATAAGGGATACATCATGGTTTGGAAATAGGTAAAAATGTGAATCCGAGCTACAGGTTTTAAAACCACCTCAAATGATATAGGAGGGTTCCTGGTGGAGTGCTAGAGGATCAATACACAGTTTCGTGAAAGTCAACTTTGGCACCCCAGGAAGGGTAATCCCGTGAAAGGGTAATAGTGGATACATCATGGTTTGGAAATAGGTAGAAATGTGAATCGGAACTACAGCTCTCAAAACCAGCTCAAATGATAGAGGAGGGTTCCTGATGGAGTGCTAGAGGTTCCAAACACAGTTTAGTGAAAGTCAACTTTGGCACCCCAGGAAGAGATAATCACGTGAAAGTATAATAGTGGATACATCATGGTTTGGAAATATGTAAAATGTGAATCGGAGCTACAGGTTTTAAAAGAAGCTCAAATGATAGAGGAGGGTTCCTGGTGGAGTGCTAGAGGATCAACACACAGTTTCGTGAAAGTCAACTTTGGCACCCGAGGAAGGGTAATCCCATCAAAGGGTCATAGGGGATACATCATGGTTTGGAAATAGGTAAAAATGTGAATCGGAACTACAGCTCTCAAAACCAGCTCAAATGATAGAGGAGGGTTCCTGATGGAGTGCTAGAGGGTCCAAACAAGTTTCGTGAAAGTCAACTTTGGCACCCGAGAAAGGATAATCCCGTGAAAGGGTCATAGGGGATACATCATGGTTGGGAAATAGGTAAAAAGGTGAATCGGAGCTACAGTTGTAAAAACCAGCTCAAATGATAGAGGAGGGTTCCTGATGGAGTGCTAGAGGGTCAATACACAGTTTCGTGAAAGTCAACTTTGGCACCCGAAGAAGGGTAATCCCATCAAAGGGTCATAGGGGATACATCATGGTTTGGAAATAGGTAAAAATGTGAATCGGAGCTACAGTTTTGAAAAAAACCTCAAATAATAGAGGAGGGTTCCTGATGGAGTGCTAGAGGGTGAAAACAAAGTTTCGTAAAAGTCAACTTTGGCACCCCAGGAAAGGTAATCCCGTTAAAGGGTCATAGGGGATACATCATGGTTTGGAAATAGGTAAAAAGGTGAATTGGAGCTACAGTTCTAAAAACCAGCTCAAATAATAGAGGAGGGTTCCTGATAGAGTGCAAGAGGGTACAAACAAGATTTTCTGAAGGTCAGGTTTGGCACCCCAGGAAGGGTAATCAAGTGAAAGGGTAATAGTGGATACATCATGGTTTGGAAATAGGTGAAAATGTGATTTGGAGCTACAGGTTTTAAAAGAAGCTCAAGTGATAGAGGAGGGTTCCTGATGCAGTGCTAGAGGGTCCAGACACAGTTTCGTGAGAGTCCACTTTGGCACCCCAGGAAGGTTAATCCCGTGAAAGGGTAATAGTGGATACATCATGGTTTGGAAATATGTAAAAATGTGAATCGGAGCTACAGGTTTTAAAAGCAGCTCAAATGATAGAGGAGGGTTCCTGATGGAGTGCTAGAGGGTCAAAACATAGTTTCGTGAAAGTCAACTTTGGCACCCCAGGAAGGGTAATCCCGTGAAAGGGTAATAGTGGATCCATCATGGTTTGGAAATAGGTAAAAATGTAAATCGGAACTACAGCTCTCAAAACCAGCTCAAATGATAGAGGAGGGTTCCTGATGGAGTGCTAGAGGGTCCAAACACAGTTTCGTGAAAGTCAACTTTGGCACCCGAGAAAGGGTAATCCCGTGAAAGGGTCATAGGGGATACATCATGGTTGGGAAATAGGTAAAAAGGTGAATCGGAGCTACAGTTCTAAAAACCAGCTCAAATGATAGAGGAGGGTTCCTGATGGAGTGCTAGAGGGTCAAAACAAAGTTTCGTAAAAGTCAACTTTGGCACGCCAGGAAGGGTAATCCCGTGAAAGGGTCATAGGGGATACATCATGGTTTGGAAATAGGTAAAAAGGTGAATTGGAGCTGCAGTTCTAAAAACCAGCTCAAATAATAGAGGAGGGTTCCTGATAGAGTGCAAGAGGGTACAAACAAGATTTTCTGAAGGTCAACTTTGGCACCCCAGGAAGGGTAATCAAGTGAAAGGGTAATAGTGGATACATCATGGTTTGGAAATAGGTGAAAATGTGATTTGGAGCTACAGGTTGTAAAAGAAGCTCAAATGATAGAGGAGGGTTCCTGATGTTGTGCTAGAGGGTCCAGACACAGTTTCGTGAGAGTCCACTTTGGCACCCCAGGAAGGTTAATCCCGTGAAATTGTAATAGTGGATACATCATGGTTTGGAAATATGTAAAAATGTGAATCGGAGCTACAGGTTTTAAAAGAAGCTCAAATGATAGAGGAGGGTTCCTGATGGAGTGCTAGAGGGTCAAAACATAGTTTCGTGAAAGTCAACTTCGGCACCCCAGGAAGGGTAATCCCGTGAAATTGTAATAGTGGATACATCATGGTTTGGAAATAGGTAAAAATGTGAATCGGAACTACAGCTCTCAAAACCAGCTCAAATGATAGAGGAGGGTTCCTGATGGAGTGCTAGAGGGTCCAAACACAGTTTCGTGAAAGTCAACTTTGGCACCCAAGAAGAGATAATCACGTGAAAGTATAATAGTGGATACATCATGGTTTGGAAATATGTAAAATGTGAATCGGAGCTACAGGTTTTAAAAGAAGCTCAAATGATAGAGGAGGGTTCCTGATGGAGTGCTAGAGGATCAATACACAGTTTCGTGAAAGTCAACTTTGGCACCCGAGGAGGGGTAATCCCATCAAAGGGTCATAGGGGATACATCATGGTTTGGAAATAGGTAAAAATGTGAATCGGAACTACAGCTCTCAAAACCAGCTCAAATGATGGAGGAGGGTTCCTGATGGAGTGCTGGAGGGTCCAAACAAGTTTCGTGAAGGTCAACTTTGGCACCCGAGAAAGGGTAATCCCGTGAAAGGGTCATAGGGGATACATCATGGTTGGGAAATAGGTAAAAAGGTGAATCGGAGCTACAGTTCTAAAAACCAGCTCAAATGATAGAGGAGGGTTCCTGATGGAGTGGTAGAGGGTCAAAACACAGTTTCGTGAAAGTCAACTTTGGCACCCGAAGAAGGGTAATCCCATCAAAGGGTCATAGGGGATACATCATGGTTTGGAAATAGGTAAAAATGTGAATCGGAGCTACAGTTTTGAAAAGAACCTCAAATAATAGAGGAGGGTTCCTGATGGAGTGCTAGAGGGTCAAAACAAAGTTTCGTAAAAGTCAACTTTGGCACCCCAGGAAGGGTAATCACGTGAAAGTATCATAGTGGATACATCATGGTTTGGAAGTATGTAAAATGTGAATCGGAGCTACAGGTTTTAAAAGAAGCTCAAATGATAGAGGTGGGTTCCTGATGGAGTGCTAGAGGGTCAAAACATAGTTTCGTGAAAGTCAACTTTGGCACCCGAGGAAGGGTAATCCCGTGAAAGGGTCATAAGGGATACATCATGGTTTGGAAATAGGTAAAAATGTGAATCCGAGCTACAGGTTTTAAAACCACCTCAAATGATATAGGAGGGTTCCTGATGGAGTGCTAGAGGATCAATACACAGTTTCGTGAAAGTCAAATTTGGCACCCCAGGAAGGGTAATCACGTTAAAGGGTCATAGGGGATACATCATGGTTGGGAAATAGGTAGAAATGTGAATCGGAGCTACAGGTTTTAAAACCACCTCAAATGATAGAGGAGGGTTCCTGATGGAGTGTTAGAGGGTCAATACATAGTTTCGTGAAAGTCAACTTTGGCACCCCATGAAGGGTAATCACGTTAAAGGGGAAAAGTGTATACATCATGGTTTGGAAATAGGTAAAAATGTGAATCGGAGATAGAGAACTTAAAAGCAGCTCAAATGATACAGTAGGGTTCCTGACGGAGTGGTGGATTGTCCAAACACAGTTTTGTGAAAGTCAACTTTGGCAATCCAGGAAGGGTAATCCCGTGAAAGTATAATAGTGGAAACATCATGGTTTGGAAATATGTAAAAATGTGAATCGGAGCTACAGGTTTTAAAAGCAGCTCAAATGATGGAGGAGGGTTCCTGATGGAGTGTTAGAGGGTCAAAACATAGTTTCGTGAAAGTCAACTTTGGCACCCCAGGAAGGGTAATCCCGTGAAATGGTAATAGTGGATCCATCATGGTTTGGAAATATGTAAAAATGTGAATCGGAGCTACAGGTTTTAAAAGCAGCTCAAATGATAGAGGAGGGTTCCTGATGGAGTGCTAGAGGGTCAAAACATAGTTTCGTGAAAGTCAACTTTGGCACACCAGGAAGGGTAATCCCGTGAAAGGGTAATAGTGGATCCATCATGGTTTGGAAATAGGTAAAAATGTGAATCGGAACTACAGCTCTCAAAACCAGCTCAAATGATAGAGGAGGGTTCCTGATGGAGTGCTAGAGGGTCCAAACACAGTTTCGTGAAAGTCAACTTTGGCACCCCAGGAAGGGTAATCCCGTGAGAGGGTCATAGGGGATACATCATGGTTTGGAAATAGGTAAAAAGGTGAATTGGAGCTGCAGTTCTAAAAACCAGCTCAAATAATAGAGGAGGGTTCCTGATAGAGTGCAAGAGGGTACAAACAAGATTTTCTGAAGGTCAACTTTGGCACCCCAGGAAGGGTAATCAAGTGAAAGGGTAATAGTGGATACATCATGGTTTGGAAATAGGTGAAAATGTGAATCCGAGCTACAGGTTTTAAAACCACCTGAAATGATAGAGGAGGGTTCCTGATGGAGTGTTAGAGGGTCAATACACAGTTTCGTGAAAGTCAACTTTGGCACCCCATGAAGGGTAATCACGTTAAAGGGGAAAAGTGTATACATCATGGTTTGGAAATAGGTAAAAATGTGAATCGGAGATAGAGAACTTAAAAGCAGCTCAAATGATACAGGAGGGTTCCTGACGGAGTGGTGGATTGTCCAAACACAGTTTTGTGAAAGTCAACTTTGGCAATCCAGGAAGGGTAATCCCGTGAAAGTATAATAGTGGATACATCATGGTTTGGAAATATGTAAAAATGTGAATCGGAGCTACAGGTTTTAAAAGCAGCTCAAATGATGGAGGAGGGTTCCTGATGGAGTGTTAGAGGGTCAAAACATAGTTTCGTGAAAGTCAACTTTGGCACCCCAGGAAGGGTAATCCCGTGAAATGGTAATAGTGGATCCATCATGGTTTGGAAATAGGTAAAAATGTGAATCGGAACTACAGCTCTCAAAACCAGCTCAAATGATAGAGGAGGGTTCCTGATGGAGTGCTAGAGGGTCCAAACACAGTTTCGTGAAAGTCAAGTTTGGCACCCGAGAAAGGGTAATCCCGTGAAAGGGTCATAGGGGATACATCATGGTTGGGAAATAGGTAAAAAGGTGAATCGGAGCTACAGTTCTAAAAACCAGCTCAAATGATAGAGGAGGGTTCCTGATGGGATGCTAGAGGGTCAATACACAGTTTCGTGAAAGTCAACTTTGGCACCCGAGGAAGGGTAATCCCGTCAAAGGGTCATAGGGGATAGATCATGGTTTGGAAATAGGTAAAAATGTGAATCGGAGCTACAGTTCTGAAAAAAACCTCAAATGATAGAGGAGGGTTCCTGATAGAGTGCAAGAGGGTACAAACAAGATTTTCTGAAGGTCAACTTTGGCACCCCATTAAGGGTAATCAAGTGAAAGGGTAATAGTGGATACATCATGGTTTGGAAATAGGTGAAAATGTGATTTGGAGCTACAGGTTTTAAAAGAAGCTCAAATGATAGAGGAGGGTTCCTGATGGAGTGCTAGAGGGTCCAGACACAGTTTCGTGAGAGTCCACTTTGGCACCCCAGGAAGGTTAATCCCGTGAAATTGTAATAGTGGATACATCATGGTTTGGAAATATGTAAAAATGTGAATCGGAGCTACAGGTTTTAAAAGAAGCTCAAATGATAGAGGAGGGTTCCTGATGGAGTGCTAGAGGGTCAAAACACAGTTTCGTGAAAGTCAACTTTGGCACCCCACGAAGGGTAATCAAGTGAAAGTATCATAGTGGATACATCATGGTTTGGAGATATGTAAAATGTGAATCGGAGCTACAGGTTTTAAAAGAAGCTCAAATGATAGAGGAGGGTTCCTGATGGAGTGCTAGAGGGTCAAATCATAGTTTCGTGAAAGTCAACTTTGGCACCCGAGGAAGGGTAATGAAGTGAAAGGGTCATAGTGGATACATCATGGTTTGGAAATAGGTAAAAATGTGAATCGGAATTCAGTTCTAAAACAAACCTCTAATAAGAGAGGAGGGTTCCTGATTTAGTGCTAGAGTGTACAAACACAGTTTTGTGCAGGTCAACTTTGGCACCCCAGAAAGGGTAATCCCGTGTAAGGGTCAAAGGGGATACATCATGGTTTGGAAATAGGTAAAATTGTGAATCGGAGCTACAGCTCTGACAACCACCTCAAATGATAGAGGAGGGTTCCTGATGGAGTGCTAGAGGGTCCAAACACAGCTTCGTGAAAGTCAACTTTGGCACCCGAGGAAGGGTAATCCCGTGAAAGGGTCATAGGGGATACATCATGGTTGGGAAATAGGTAAAAATGTGAATCGGAGCTACAGTTCTAAAAACCAGCTCAAATGATAGATGAGGGTTCGTGATGGAGTGCAAGAGTGTACAAACACAATTTTCTGAAGGTCAAGTTTGGCACCCCAGGAAGGGTAATCAAGTGAAAGGGTAATAGTGGATACATCATGGTTTGGAAATAGGTAAAAATGTGAATCGGAGTTACAGTTCTGAAAAAAACCTCAAATGATAGAGGAGGGTTCCTGACGGAGTGCTAGAGGGTCCAAACACAGTTTCGTGAAAGTCAACTTGGGCACCCCAGGAAGGGTAACCCAGTGAAAGGGTCAAAGGGGATACATCATGGTTTGGAAATAGGTGAAAATGTGAATCGGAACTACAGGTCTCAAAACCAGCTCAAATGATAGATAAGGGTTCCTGATGGAGTGCTAGAGGGTCCAAACACAGTTTCGTGAAAGTCAACTTTGGCACCCCAGGAAGGTTAATCACGTGAAAGTATAATAGTGGATACATCATGGTTTGGAAAAATGTAAAATGTGAATCGGAGCTACAGGTTTTAAAAGAAGATCAAATGATAGGGGAGGGTTCCTGATGGAGTGCTAGAGGGTCAAAACAAAGTTTCGTAAAAGTCAGCTTTGGCACCCCAGGAAGGGTAATCCCGTGAAAGGGTCATAGGGGATACATCATGGCTTGGAAATAGGTAAAAAGGTGAATTAGAGCTGCAGTTCTAAAAACCAGCTCAAATAATAGAGGAGGGTTCCTGATGGAGTGCAAGAGGGTACAAACAAGATTTTCTGAAGGTCAGGTTTGGCACCCCAGGAAGGGTAATCAAGTGAAAGGGTAATAGTGGATACATCATGGTTTGGAAATAGGTGAAAATGTGATTTGGAGCTACAGGTTTTAAAAGAAGCTCAAATGATAGAGGAGGGTTCCTGATGGAGTGCTAGAGGGTCCAGACACAGTTTCGTGAAAGTCAACTTTGGCACCCCAGGAAAGGTAATCCCGTGAAAGGGTAATAGTGGATACATCATGGTTTGGAAATAGGTAAAAATGTGAATCGGAGCTACAGGTTTTAAAAGAAGCTCAAATGATAGAGGAGGGTTCCTGATGGAGTGCTACAGGGTCAAAACATAGTTTCGTGAAAGTCAACTTTGGCACCCCAGGAAAGGTAATCCCGTGAAAGGGTAATAGTGGATACATCATGGTTTGGAAATAGGTAAAAATGTGAATCGGAACTACAGCTCTCAAAACCAGCTCAAATGATAGAGGAGGGTTCCTGATGGAGTGCTAAAGGGTCCAAACACAGTTTCGTGAAAGTCAACTTTGGCACCCGAGGAAGGGTAATCCCGTGAAAGGGTCATAGGGGATACATCATGGTTTGGAAATAGGTAAAAATGTGAATCCGAGCTACAGGTTTTAAAACCACCTCAAATGATATAGGAGGGTTCCTGATGGAGTGCTAGAGGGTCAATACACAGTTTCGTGAAAGTCAACTTTGGCACCCAAGGAAGGGTAATTACGTTAAAGGGTCATAGGGGATACATCATGGTTGGGAAATAGGTAGAAATGTGAATCGGAGCTACAGGTTTTAAAAGAAGCTCAAATGATAGAGGAGGGTTCCTGATGGAGTGCTAGAGGGTCAATACACAGTTTCGTGAGAGTCCACTTTGGCACCCCAGGAAAGTTAATCTCGTGAAAGGGTAATAGTGGATACATCATGGTTTGGAAATATGTAAAAATGTGAATCGGAGTTACAGCTCTTAAAACCAGCTCAAATGATAGAGGAGGGTTCCTGATGGAGTGCTAGAGGGTCCAAACACAGTTTCGTGAAGGTCAACTTTGGCATGCCAGGAAGGGTAATCCCGTCAAAGGGCCATAGGGGATACATCATGGTTGGGAAATAGGTAAAATGGTGAATCGGAGCTACAGTTCTAAAAACCAGCTCAAATGATAGAGGAGGGTTCCTGATGGAGTGCTAGAGGGTCCAAACACAGTTTCGTGAAAGTCAACTTTGGCACCCCAGGAAGGGTAATCCCGTCAAAGGGTCATAGGGGATACATCATGGTTTGGAAATAGGTGAAAATGCGATTCGGAACTACAGGTTTTAAAACCAGCTCAAATGATATAGGAGGGTACCTGATGGAGTGCTAGAGGGTACAAACACGGTTTTCTGAATTTCAACTTCGGCAACCCAAGAAGGGTAATCAAGTGAAAGGGGAAAAGTGGATACATCATGGTTTGGAAATAGGTGAAAATGTGAATCGGAGATAGAGCCCTTAAAACCAGCTCAAATGATAGAGGAGGGTTCCTGATGGAGTGCTAGAGGGTCCAAACACAGTTTCGTGAACGTCAACTTTGGCACCCGAGGAAGGGTAATCCCGTGAAAGGGTCATAGGGGATACATCATGGTTGGGAAATAGGTAAAAATGTGAATCGGAGCTACAGTTCTAATAACCAGCTCAAATGATAGATGAGGGTTCCTGATGGAGTGCTAGAGGGTCAAAACACAGTTTCGTGAAAGTCAACTTTGGCACCCGAGGAAGGGTAATCCCGTGAAAGGATCATAGGGGATACATCATGCTTGGGAAATAGGTAAAAATGTGAATCGGAGCTACAGGTTTTAAAAGAAGCTCAAATGATAGAGGAGGGTTCCTGATGGAGTGCTAGAGGGTCAAAACATAGTTTCGTGAAAGTCAACTTTGGCACCCCAGGAAGGGTAATCCCGTGAAAGGGTCATAGGGGATACATCATGGTTTGGAAATAGGTAAAAATGTGAATCGGAGCTACAGGTTTTAAAACCACCTCAAATGATATAGGAGGGTTCCTGGTGGAGTGCTAGAGGGTCAATACACAGTTTCGTGAAAGTCAACTTTGGCACCCCAGGAAGGGTAATCACGTTAAAGGGGAAAAGTGGATACATCATGGTTTGGAAATAGGTAAAAATGTGAATCGGAGATGGAGCCCTTAAAAGCAGCTCAAATGATGGATGAGGGTTCCTGACGGAGTAGTGGATTGTCCAAACACAGTTTTGTGAAAATCAACTTTGGCAACCCAGGAAGGGTAATCCCGTGAAAGGGTCATAGCGGATACATCATGGTTTGGAAATAGGTAAAAATGTGAATCGGAGGAACAGCTCTTAAAACCACCTCAAATGATTGATTAGGGTTCCTGATGGAGTGCTAGAGGGTCAACACACATTTTTGTTAAAGTCAACTTTGGCACCCCAGGAAGGGTAATCACGTGAAAGGTTTATAGGGGATACATCATGGTTTGGAAATAGGTAAAAAGATGAATCGGAGCTACAGTTCTGAAAACCACCTCAAATAATAGAGGATGGTTCCTGATGGAGTGCTAGAGGGTCCAAACACAGTTTCGTGAAAGTCAACTTTGGCACCCGAGGAAGGGTAATCCCGTCAAAGGGTCATAGGGGATACATCATGGTTTGGAAATAGGTGAAAATGCG
Source organism: Haliotis asinina (assembly GCF_037392515.1). Lineage (NCBI taxonomy): Eukaryota > Metazoa > Mollusca > Gastropoda > Lepetellida > Haliotidae > Haliotis > Haliotis asinina. Next base: position 51,372,794 of record NC_090282.1, on the reverse strand, counting down.
ATTCGGAACTACAGGTTTTAAAACCACCTCAAATGATATAGGAGGGTTCCTGATGGAGTGCTAGAGGGTCAATACACAGTTTCGTGAAAGTCAACTTTGGCACCCCAGGAAGGGTAATCACGTTAAAGGGGAAAAGTGGATACATCATGGTTTGGAAATAGGTAAAAATGTGAATCGGAGATAGAGCCCTTAAAAGCAGCTCAAATAATAGATGAGGGTTCCTGACGGAGTGGTGGATTGTCCAAACACAGTTTTGTGAAAATCAACTTTGGCAACCCAGGAAGGGTAATCCCGTGAAAGGGTCATAGCGGATACATCATGGTTTGGAAATAGGTAAAAATGTGAATCGGAGGTACAGCTCTTAAAACCAGCTCAAATGATTGATTAGGGTTCCTGATGGAGTGCTAGAGGGTCAACACACACTTTTGTTAAAGTCAACTTTGCCACCCCAGGAAGGGTAATCCCGTGAAAGGTTTATAGGGGATACATCATGGTTTGGAAATAGGTAGAAATGTGAATCGGAGCTACAGTTCTGAAAAAAACCTCAAATGATAGAGGAGGGTTCCTGATGGAGTGCTAGAGGGTCAAAACAATGTTTCGTAAAAGTCAACTTTGGCACCCCAGGAAGGGTAATCCCGTGAAAGGGTCATAGGGGATACATCATGGTTTGGAAATAGGTAAAAAGGTGAATTGGAGCTACAGTTCTAAAAACCAGCTCAAATAATAGAGGAGGGTTCCTGATAGAGTGCAAGAGGGTACAAACAAGATTTTCTGAAGGTCAACTTTGGCACCCCAGGAAGGGTAATCAAGTGAAAGGGTAATAGTGGATACATCATAGTTTGGAAATAGGTGAAAATGTGATTTGGAGCTACAGGTTTTAAAAGAAGCTCAAATGATAGAGGAGGGTTCCTGATGGAGTGCTAGAGGGTCCAGACACAGTTTCGTGAGAGTCCACTTTGGCACCCCAGGAAGGTTAATCCCTTGAAATTGTAATAGTGGATACATCATGGTTTGGAAATAGGTAAAAATGTGAATCGGAGCTACAGGTTTTAAAAGAAGCTCAAATGATAGAGGAGGGTTCCTGATGGAGTGCTAGAGGGTCAAAACATAGTTTTGTGAAAGTCAACTTTGGCACCCCAGGAAGGGTAATCCCGTGAAAGGGTAATAGTGGATACATCATGGTTTGGAAATAGGTAAAAATGTGAATCGGAACTACAGCTCTCAAAACCAGCTCAAATGATAGAGGAGGGTTCCTGATGGAGTGCTAAAGGGTCCAAACACAGTTTCGTGAAAGTCAACTTTGGCACCCCAGGAAGGGTAATCCCGTCAAAGGGTCATAGGGGATACATCATGGTTTGGAAATAGGTGAAAATGCGATTCGGAACTACAGGTTTTAAAACCAGCTCAAATGATAGAGGAGGGTACCTGATGGAGTGCTAGAGGGTACAAACACGGTTTTCTGAAGGTCAACTTCGGCACCCCAAGAAGGGTAATCAAGTGAAAGGGTAAAAGTGGATACATCATGGTTTTGAAATAGGTGAAAATGTGAATCGGAGATAGAGCCCTTAAAACCAGCTCAAATGATAGAGGAGGGTTCCTGATGGAGTGCTAGAGGGTCCAAACACAGTTTCGTGAAAGTCAACTTTGGCACCCGAGGAAGGGTAATCCCGTGAAAGGGTCATAGGGGATACATCATGGTTGGGAAATAGGTAAAAATGTGAATCGGAGCTACAGTTCTAAAAACCAGCTCAAATGATAGAGGAGGGTTCCTGATGGAGTGCTAGAGGGTCAAAACACAGTTTCGTGAAAGTCAACTTTGGCACCCGAGGAAGGGTAATCCCGTGAAAGGATCATAGGGGATACATCATGCTTGGGAAATAGGTAAAAATGTGAATCGGAGCTACAGGTTTTAAAAGAAGCTCAAATGATAGAGGAGGGTTCCTGATGGAGTGGTAGAGGGTCAAAACATAGTTTCGTGAAAGTCAACTTTGGCACCCCAGGAAGGGTAATCCGGTGAAAGGGTCATAGGGGATACATCATGGTTTGGAAATAGGCAAAAGTGTGAATCGGAGCTACAGGTTTTAAAACCACCTCAAAAGATAGAGGAGGGTTCCTGGTGGAGTGCTAGAGGGTCAATACACAGTTTCGTGAAAGTCAACTTTGGCACCCCAGGAAGGGTAATCACGTTAAAGGGGAAAAGTGGATACATCATGGTTTGGAAATAGGTAAAAATGTGAATCGGAGATAGAGCCCTTAAAAGCAGCTCAAATAATAGATGAGGGTTCCTGACGGAGTGCTAGAGGGTCCAAACACAGTTTCGTGAAAGTCAACTTTGGCACCCCAGGAAGGGTAATCCCGTCAAAGGGTCATAGGGGATACATCATGGTTTGGAAATAGGTAAAATGGTGAATCGGAGCTACAGTTCTAAAAACCAGCTCAAATGATAGAGGAGGGTTCCTGATGGAGTGCTAGAGGGTCCAAACACAGTTTCGTGAAAGTCAACTTTGGCACCCCAGGAAGGGTAATCCCGTCAAAGGGTCATAGGGGATACATCATGGTTTGGAAATAGGTGAAAATGCGATTCGGAACTACAGGTTTTAAAACCAGCTCAAATGATATAGGAGGGTACCTGATGGAGTGCTAGAGGGTACAAACACGGTTTTCTGAATTTCAACTTCGGCAACCCAAGAAGGGTAATCAAGTGAAAGGGGAAAAGTGGATACATCATGGTTTGGAAATAGGTGAAAATGTGAATCGGAGATAGAGCCCTTAAAACCAGCTCAAATGATAGAGGAGGGTTCCTGATGGAGTGCTAGAGGGTCCAAACACAGTTTCGTGAACGTCAACTTTGGCACCCGAGGAAGGGTAATCCCGTGAAAGGGTCATAGGGGATACATCATGGTTGGGAAATAGGTAAAAATGTGAATCGGAGCTACAGTTCTAATAACCAGCTCAAATGATAGATGAGGGTTCCTGATGGAGTGCTAGAGGGTCAAAACACAGTTTCGTGAAAGTCAACTTTGGCACCCGAGGAAGGGTAATCCCGTGAAAGGATCATAGGGGATACATCATGCTTGGGAAATAGGTAAAAATGTGAATCGGAGCTACAGGTTTTAAAAGAAGCTCAAATGATAGAGGAGGGTTCCTGATGGAGTGCTAGAGGGTCAAAACATAGTTTCGTGAAAGTCAACTTTGGCACCCCAGGAAGGGTAATCCCGTGAAAGGGTCATAGGGGATACATCATGGTTTGGAAATAGGTAAAAATGTGAATCGGAGCTACAGGTTTTAAAACCACCTCAAATGATATAGGAGGGTTCCTGGTGGAGTGCTAGAGGGTCAATACACAGTTTCGTGAAAGTCAACTTTGGCACCCCAGGAAGGGTAATCACGTTAAAGGGGAAAAGTGGATACATCATGGTTTGGAAATAGGTAAAAATGTGAATCGGAGATGGAGCCCTTAAAAGCAGCTCAAATGATGGATGAGGGTTCCTGACGGAGTAGTGGATTGTCCAAACACAGTTTTGTGAAAATCAACTTTGGCAACCCAGGAAGGGTAATCCCGTGAAAGGGTCATAGCGGATACATCATGGTTTGGAAATAGGTAAAAATGTGAATCGGAGGAACAGCTCTTAAAACCACCTCAAATGATTGATTAGGGTTCCTGATGGAGTGCTAGAGGGTCAACACACATTTTTGTTAAAGTCAACTTTGGCACCCCAGGAAGGGTAATCACGTGAAAGGTTTATAGGGGATACATCATGGTTTGGAAATAGGTAAAAAGATGAATCGGAGCTACAGTTCTGAAAACCACCTCAAATAATAGAGGATGGTTCCTGATGGAGTGCTAGAGGGTCCAAACACAGTTTCGTGAAAGTCAACTTTGGCACCCGAGGAAGGGTAATCCCGTCAAAGGGTCATAGGGGATACATCATGGTTTGGAAATAGGTGAAAATGCGATTCGGAACTACAGGTTTTAAAACCACCTCAAATGATATAGGAGGGTTCCTGATGGAGTGCTAGAGGGTCAATACACAGTTTCGTGAAAGTCAACTTTGGCACCCCAGGAAGGGTAATCACGTTAAAGGGGAAAAGTGGATACATCATGGTTTGGAAATAGGTAAAAATGTGAATCGGAGATAGAGCCCTTAAAAGCAGCTCAAATAATAGATGAGGGTTCCTGACGGAGTGGTGGATTGTCCAAACACAGTTTTGTGAAAATCAACTTTGGCAACCCAGGAAGGGTAATCCCGTGAAAGGGTCATAGCGGATACATCATGGTTTGGAAATAGGTAAAAATGTGAATCGGAGGTACAGCTCTTAAAACCAGCTCAAATGATTGATTAGGGTTCCTGATGGAGTGCTAGAGGGTCAACACACACTTTTGTTAAAGTCAACTTTGCCACCCCAGGAAGGGTAATCCCGTGAAAGGTTTATAGGGGATACATCATGGTTTGGAAATAGGTAGAAATGTGAATCGGAGCTACAGTTCTGAAAAAAACCTCAAATGATAGAGGAGGGTTCCTGATGGAGTGCTAGAGGGTCAAAACAATGTTTCGTAAAAGTCAACTTTGGCACCCCAGGAAGGGTAATCCCGTGAAAGGGTCATAGGGGATACATCATGGTTTGGAAATAGGTAAAAAGGTGAATTGGAGCTACAGTTCTAAAAACCAGCTCAAATAATAGAGGAGGGTTCCTGATAGAGTGCAAGAGGGTACAAACAAGATTTTCTGAAGGTCAACTTTGGCACCCCAGGAAGGGTAATCAAGTGAAAGGGTAATAGTGGATACATCATAGTTTGGAAATAGGTGAAAATGTGATTTGGAGCTACAGGTTTTAAAAGAAGCTCAAATGATAGAGGAGGGTTCCTGATGGAGTGCTAGAGGGTCCAGACACAGTTTCGTGAGAGTCCACTTTGGCACCCCAGGAAGGTTAATCCCTTGAAATTGTAATAGTGGATACATCATGGTTTGGAAATAGGTAAAAATGTGAATCGGAGCTACAGGTTTTAAAAGAAGCTCAAATGATAGAGGAGGGTTCCTGATGGAGTGCTAGAGGGTCAAAACATAGTTTTGTGAAAGTCAACTTTGGCACCCCAGGAAGGGTAATCCCGTGAAAGGGTAATAGTGGATACATCATGGTTTGGAAATAGGTAAAAATGTGAATCGGAACTACAGCTCTCAAAACCAGCTCAAATGATAGAGGAGGGTTCCTGATGGAGTGCTAAAGGGTCCAAACACAGTTTCGTGAAAGTCAACTTTGGCACCCCAGGAAGGGTAATCCCGTCAAAGGGTCATAGGGGATACATCATGGTTTGGAAATAGGTGAAAATGCGATTCGGAACTACAGGTTTTAAAACCAGCTCAAATGATAGAGGAGGGTACCTGATGGAGTGCTAGAGGGTACAAACACGGTTTTCTGAAGGTCAACTTCGGCACCCCAAGAAGGGTAATCAAGTGAAAGGGTAAAAGTGGATACATCATGGTTTTGAAATAGGTGAAAATGTGAATCGGAGATAGAGCCCTTAAAACCAGCTCAAATGATAGAGGAGGGTTCCTGATGGAGTGCTAGAGGGTCCAAACACAGTTTCGTGAAAGTCAACTTTGGCACCCGAGGAAGGGTAATCCCGTGAAAGGGTCATAGGGGATACATCATGGTTGGGAAATAGGTAAAAATGTGAATCGGAGCTACAGTTCTAAAAACCAGCTCAAATGATAGAGGAGGGTTCCTGATGGAGTGCTAGAGGGTCAAAACACAGTTTCGTGAAAGTCAACTTTGGCACCCGAGGAAGGGTAATCCCGTGAAAGGATCATAGGGGATACATCATGCTTGGGAAATAGGTAAAAATGTGAATCGGAGCTACAGGTTTTAAAAGAAGCTCAAATGATAGAGGAGGGTTCCTGATGGAGTGGTAGAGGGTCAAAACATAGTTTCGTGAAAGTCAACTTTGGCACCCCAGGAAGGGTAATCCGGTGAAAGGGTCATAGGGGATACATCATGGTTTGGAAATAGGCAAAAGTGTGAATCGGAGCTACAGGTTTTAAAACCACCTCAAAAGATAGAGGAGGGTTCCTGGTGGAGTGCTAGAGGGTCAATACACAGTTTCGTGAAAGTCAACTTTGGCACCCCAGGAAGGGTAATCACGTTAAAGGGGAAAAGTGGATACATCATGGTTTGGAAATAGGTAAAAATGTGAATCGGAGATAGAGCCCTTAAAAGCAGCTCAAATAATAGATGAGGGTTCCTGACGGAGTGCTGGGTTGTCCAAACACAGTTTTGTGAAAATCAACTTTGGCAACCCAGGAAGGGTAATCCCGTGAAAGGGTCATAGCGAATACATCATGGTTTGGAAATAGGTAAAAATGTGAATCGGAGGAACAGCTCTTAAAACCACCTCAAATGATTGATTAGGGTTCCTGATGGAGTGCTAGAGGGTCAACACACATTTTTGTTAAAGTCAACTTTGGCACCCAAGGAAGGGTAATCACGTGAAAGGTTTAAAGGGGATACATCATGATTTGGAAATAGGTAAAAAGGTGAATCGGAGCTACAGTTCTGAAAACCACCTCAAATAATAGAGGATGGTTCCTGATGGAGTGCTAGAGGGTCCAAACACAGTTTCGTGAAAGTTAACTTTGGCACCCGAGGAAGGGTAATCCGGTGAAAGGGTCATAGGGGATACATCATGGTTTGGAAATAGGTGAAAATGCGATTCGGAACTACAGGTTTTAAAACCACCTCAAATGATATAGGAGGGTTCCTGATGGAGTGCTAGAGGGTCAATACACAGTTTCGTGAAAGTCAACTTTGGCACCCCAGGAAGGGTAATCACGTTAAAGGGGAAAAGTGGATACATCATGGTTTGGAAATAGGTAAAAATGTGAATCGGAGATAGAGCCCTTAAAAGCAGCTCAAATAATAGATGAGGGTTCCTGACGGAGTGCTGGATTGTCCAAACACAGTTTTGTGAAAATCAACTTTGGCAACCCAGGAAGGGTAATCCCGTGAAAGGGTCATAGCGGATACATCATGGTTTGGAAATAGGTAAAAATGTGAATCGGAGCTACAGCTCTTAAAACCAGCTCAAATGATTGATTAGGGTTCCTGATGGAGTGCTAGAGGGTCAACACACATTTTTGTTAAAGTCAACTTTGGCACCCCAGGAAGGGTAATCCCGTGAAAGGTTTATAGGGGATACATCATGGTTTGGAAATAGGTAGAAATGTGAATCGGAGCTACAGTTCTGAAAAAAACCTCAAATGATAGAGGAGGGTTCCTGATGGAGTGCTAGAGGGTCAAAACAATGTTTCGTAAAAGTCAACTTTGGCACCCCAGGAAGGGTAATCCCGTGAAAGGGTCATAGGGGATACATCATGGTTTGGAAATAGGTAAAAAGGTGAATTGGAGCTACAGTTCTAAAAACCAGCTCAAATAATAGAGGAGGGTTCCTGATAGAGTGCAAGAGGGTACAAACAAGATTTTCTGAAGGTCAACTTTGGCACCCCAGGAAGGGTAATCAAGTGAAAGGGTAATAGTGGATACATCATGGTTTGGAAATAGGTGAAAATGTGATTTGGAGCTACAGGTTTTAAAAGAAGCTCAAATGATAGAGGAGGGTTCCTGATGGAGTGCTAGAGGGTCCAGACACAGTTTCGTGAGAGTCCACTTTGGCACCCCAGGAAGGTTAATCCCTTGAAATTGTAATAGTGGATACATCATGGTTTGGAAATAGGTAAAAATGTGAATCGGAGCTACAGGTTTTAAAAGAAGCTCAAATGATAGAGGAGGGTTCCTGATGGAGTGCTAGAGGGTCAAAACATAGTTTTGTGAAAGTCAACTTTGGCACCCCAGGAAGGGTAATCCCGTGAAAGGGTAATAGTGGATACATCATGGTTTGGAAATAGGTAAAAATGTGAATCGGAACTACAGCTCTCAAAACCAGCTCAAATGATAGAGGAGGGTTCCTGATGGAGTGCTAGAGGGTCCAAACACAGTTTCGTGAAAGTCAACTTTGGCACCCCAGGAAGGGTAATCCCGTCAAAGGGTCATAGGGGATACATCATGGTTTGGAAATAGGTGAAAATGCGATTCGGAACTACAGGTTTTAAAACCAGCTCAAATGATAGAGGAGGGTACCTGATGGAGTGCTAGAGGGTACAAACACGGTTTTCTGAAGGTCAACTTCGGCACCCCAAGAAGGGTAATCAAGTGAAAGGGTAAAAGTGGATACATCATGGTTTGGAAATAGGTGAAAATGTGAATCGGAGATAGAGCCCTTAAAACCAGCTCAAATGATAGAGGAGGGTTCCTGATGGAGTGCTAGAGGGTCAAAACACAGTTTCGTGAAAGTCAACTTTGGCACCCGAGGAAGGGTAATCCCGTGAAAGGATCATAGGGGATACATCATGCTTGGGAAATAGGTAAAAATGTGAATCGGAGCTACAGGTTTTAAAAGAAGCTCAAATGATAGAGGAGGGTTCCTGATGGAGTGCTAGAGGGTCAAAACATAGTTTCGTGAAAGTCAACTTTGGCACCCCAGGAAGGGTAATCCCGTGAAAGGGTCATAGGGGATACATCATGGTTTGGAAATAGGTAAAAATGTGAATCGGAGCTACAGGTTTTAAAACCACCTCAAATGATATAGGAGGGTTCCTGGTGGAGTGCTAGAGGGTCAATACACAGTTTCGTGAAAGTCAACTTTGGCACCCCAGGAAGGGTAATCACGTTAAAGGGGAAAAGTGGATACATCATGGTTTGGAAATAGGTAAAAATGTGAATCGGAGATGGAGCCCTTAAAAGCAGCTCAAATGATGGATGAGGGTTCCTGACGGAGTAGTGGATTGTCCAAACACAGTTTTGTGAAAATCAACTTTGGCAACCCAGGAAGGGTAATCCCGTGAAAGGGTCATAGCGGATACATCATGGTTTGGAAATAGGTAAAAATGTGAATCGGAGGAACAGCTCTTAAAACCACCTCAAATGATTGATTAGGGTTCCTGATGGAGTGCTAGAGGGTCAACACACATTTTTGTTAAAGTCAACTTTGGCACCCCAGGAAGGGTAATCACGTGAAAGGTTTATAGGGGATACATCATGGTTTGGAAATAGGTAAAAAGATGAATCGGAGCTACAGTTCTGAAAACCACCTCAAATAATAGAGGATGGTTCCTGATGGAGTGCTAGAGGGTCCAAACACAGTTTCGTGAAAGTCAACTTTGGCACCCGAGGAAGGGTAATCCCGTCAAAGGGTCATAGGGGATACATCATGGTTTGGAAATAGGTGAAAATGCGATTCGGAACTACAGGTTTTAAAACCACCTCAAATGATATAGGAGGGTTCCTGATGGAGTGCTAGAGGGTCAATACACAGTTTCGTGAAAGTCAACTTTGGCACCCCAGGAAGGGTAATCACGTTAAAGGGGAAAAGTGGATACATCATGGTTTGGAAATAGGTAAAAATGTGAATCGGAGATAGAGCCCTTAAAAGCAGCTCAAATAATAGATGAGGGTTCCTGACGGAGTGGTGGATTGTCCAAACACAGTTTTGTGAAAATCAACTTTGGCAACCCAGGAAGGGTAATCCCGTGAAAGGGTCATAGCGGATACATCATGGTTTGGAAATAGGTAAAAATGTGAATCGGAGGTACAGCTCTTAAAACCAGCTCAAATGATTGATTAGGGTTCCTGATGGAGTGCTAGAGGGTCAACACACACTTTTGTTAAAGTCAACTTTGCCACCCCAGGAAGGGTAATCCCGTGAAAGGTTTATAGGGGATACATCATGGTTTGGAAATAGGTAGAAATGTGAATCGGAGCTACAGTTCTGAAAAAAACCTCAAATGATAGAGGAGGGTTCCTGATGGAGTGCTAGAGGGTCAAAACAATGTTTCGTAAAAGTCAACTTTGGCACCCCAGGAAGGGTAATCCCGTGAAAGGGTCATAGGGGATACATCATGGTTTGGAAATAGGTAAAAAGGTGAATTGGAGCTACAGTTCTAAAAACCAGCTCAAATAATAGAGGAGGGTTCCTGATAGAGTGCAAGAGGGTACAAACAAGATTTTCTGAAGGTCAACTTTGGCACCCCAGGAAGGGTAATCAAGTGAAAGGGTAATAGTGGATACATCATAGTTTGGAAATAGGTGAAAATGTGATTTGGAGCTACAGGTTTTAAAAGAAGCTCAAATGATAGAGGAGGGTTCCTGATGGAGTGCTAGAGGGTCCAGACACAGTTTCGTGAGAGTCCACTTTGGCACCCCAGGAAGGTTAATCCCTTGAAATTGTAATAGTGGATACATCATGGTTTGGAAATAGGTAAAAATGTGAATCGGAGCTACAGGTTTTAAAAGAAGCTCAAATGATAGAGGAGGGTTCCTGATGGAGTGCTAGAGGGTCAAAACATAGTTTTGTGAAAGTCAACTTTGGCACCCCAGGAAGGGTAATCCCGTGAAAGGGTAATAGTGGATACATCATGGTTTGGAAATAGGTAAAAATGTGAATCGGAACTACAGCTCTCAAAACCAGCTCAAATGATAGAGGAGGGTTCCTGATGGAGTGCTAAAGGGTCCAAACACAGTTTCGTGAAAGTCAACTTTGGCACCCCAGGAAGGGTAATCCCGTCAAAGGGTCATAGGGGATACATCATGGTTTGGAAATAGGTGAAAATGCGATTCGGAACTACAGGTTTTAAAACCAGCTCAAATGATAGAGGAGGGTACCTGATGGAGTGCTAGAGGGTACAAACACGGTTTTCTGAAGGTCAACTTCGGCACCCCAAGAAGGGTAATCAAGTGAAAGGGTAAAAGTGGATACATCATGGTTTTGAAATAGGTGAAAATGTGAATCGGAGATAGAGCCCTTAAAACCAGCTCAAATGATAGAGGAGGGTTCCTGATGGAGTGCTAGAGGGTCCAAACACAGTTTCGTGAAAGTCAACTTTGGCACCCGAGGAAGGGTAATCCCGTGAAAGGGTCATAGGGGATACATCATGGTTGGGAAATAGGTAAAAATGTGAATCGGAGCTACAGTTCTAAAAACCAGCTCAAATGATAGAGGAGGGTTCCTGATGGAGTGCTAGAGGGTCAAAACACAGTTTCGTGAAAGTCAACTTTGGCACCCGAGGAAGGGTAATCCCGTGAAAGGATCATAGGGGATACATCATGCTTGGGAAATAGGTAAAAATGTGAATCGGAGCTACAGGTTTTAAAAGAAGCTCAAATGATAGAGGAGGGTTCCTGATGGAGTGGTAGAGGGTCAAAACATAGTTTCGTGAAAGTCAACTTTGGCACCCCAGGAAGGGTAATCCGGTGAAAGGGTCATAGGGGATACATCATGGTTTGGAAATAGGCAAAAGTGTGAATCGGAGCTACAGGTTTTAAAACCACCTCAAAAGATAGAGGAGGGTTCCTGGTGGAGTGCTAGAGGGTCAATACACAGTTTCGTGAAAGTCAACTTTGGCACCCCAGGAAGGGTAATCACGTTAAAGGGGAAAAGTGGATACATCATGGTTTGGAAATAGGTAAAAATGTGAATCGGAGATAGAGCCCTTAAAAGCAGCTCAAATAATAGATGAGGGTTCCTGACGGAGTGCTGGGTTGTCCAAACACAGTTTTGTGAAAATCAACTTTGGCAACCCAGGAAGGGTAATCCCGTGAAAGGGTCATAGCGAATACATCATGGTTTGGAAATAGGTAAAAATGTGAATCGGAGGAACAGCTCTTAAAACCACCTCAAATGATTGATTAGGGTTCCTGATGGAGTGCTAGAGGGTCAACACACATTTTTGTTAAAGTCAACTTTGGCACCCAAGGAAGGGTAATCACGTGAAAGGTTTAAAGGGGATACATCATGATTTGGAAATAGGTAAAAAGGTGAATCGGAGCTACAGTTCTGAAAACCACCTCAAATAATAGAGGATGGTTCCTGATGGAGTGCTAGAGGGTCCAAACACAGTTTCGTGAAAGTTAACTTTGGCACCCGAGGAAGGGTAATCCGGTGAAAGGGTCATAGGGGATACATCATGGTTTGGAAATAGGTGAAAATGCGATTCGGAACTACAGGTTTTAAAACCACCTCAAATGATATAGGAGGGTTCCTGATGGAGTGCTAGAGGGTCAATACACAGTTTCGTGAAAGTCAACTTTGGCACCCCAGGAAGGGTAATCACGTTAAAGGGGAAAAGTGGATACATCATGGTTTGGAAATAGGTAAAAATGTGAATCGGAGATAGAGCCCTTAAAAGCAGCTCAAATAATAGATGAGGGTTCCTGACGGAGTGCTGGATTGTCCAAACACAGTTTTGTGAAAATCAACTTTGGCAACCCAGGAAGGGTAATCCCGTGAAAGGGTCATAGCGGATACATCATGGTTTGGAAATAGGTAAAAATGTGAATCGGAGCTACAGCTCTTAAAACCAGCTCAAATGATTGATTAGGGTTCCTGATGGAGTGCTAGAGGGTCAACACACATTTTTGTTAAAGTCAACTTTGGCACCCCAGGAAGGGTAATCCCGTGAAAGGTTTATAGGGGATACATCATGGTTTGGAAATAGGTAGAAATGTGAATCGGAGCTACAGTTCTGAAAAAAACCTCAAATGATAGAGGAGGGTTCCTGATGGAGTGCTAGAGGGTCAAAACAATGTTTCGTAAAAGTCAACTTTGGCACCCCAGGAAGGGTAATCCCGTGAAAGGGTCATAGGGGATACATCATGGTTTGGAAATAGGTAAAAAGGTGAATTGGAGCTACAGTTCTAAAAACCAGCTCAAATAATAGAGGAGGGTTCCTGATAGAGTGCAAGAGGGTACAAACAAGATTTTCTGAAGGTCAACTTTGGCACCCCAGGAAGGGTAATCAAGTGAAAGGGTAATAGTGGATACATCATGGTTTGGAAATAGGTGAAAATGTGATTTGGAGCTACAGGTTTTAAAAGAAGCTCAAATGATAGAGGAGGGTTCCTGATGGAGTGCTAGAGGGTCCAGACACAGTTTCGTGAGAGTCCACTTTGGCACCCCAGGAAGGTTAATCCCTTGAAATTGTAATAGTGGATACATCATGGTTTGGAAATAGGTAAAAATGTGAATCGGAGCTACAGGTTTTAAAAGAAGCTCAAATGATAGAGGAGGGTTCCTGATGGAGTGCTAGAGGGTCAAAACATAGTTTTGTGAAAGTCAACTTTGGCACCCCAGGAAGGGTAATCCCGTGAAAGGGTAATAGTGGATACATCATGGTTTGGAAATAGGTAAAAATGTGAATCGGAACTACAGCTCTCAAAACCAGCTCAAATGATAGAGGAGGGTTCCTGATGGAGTGCTAGAGGGTCCAAACACAGTTTCGTGAAAGTCAACTTTGGCACCCCAGGAAGGGTAATCCCGTCAAAGGGTCATAGGGGATACATCATGGTTTGGAAATAGGTGAAAATGCGATTCGGAACTACAGGTTTTAAAACCAGCTCAAATGATAGAGGAGGGTACCTGATGGAGTGCTAGAGGGTACAAACACGGTTTTCTGAAGGTCAACTTCGGCACCCCAAGAAGGGTAATCAAGTGAAAGGGTAAAAGTGGATACATCATGGTTTGGAAATAGGTGAAAATGTGAATCGGAGATAGAGCCCTTAAAACCAGCTCAAATGATAGAGGAGGGTTCCTGATGGAGTGCTAGAGGGTCCAAACACAGTTTCGTGAAAGTCAACTTTGGCACCCGAGGAAGGGTAATCCCGTGAAAGGGTCATAGGGGATACATCATGGTTGGGAAATAGGTAAAAATGTGAATCGGAGCTACAGTTCTAAAAACCAGCTCAAATGATAGAGGAGGGTTCCTGATGGAGTGCTAGAGGGTCAAAACACAGTTTCGTGAAAGTCAACTTTGGCACCCGAGGAAGGGTAATCCCGTGAAAGGATCATAGGGGATACATCATGCTTGGGAAATAGGTAAAAATGTGAATCGGAGCTACAGGTTTTAAAAGAAGCTCAAATGATAGAGGAGGGTTCCTGATGGAGTGGTAGAGGGTCAAAACATAGTTTCGTGAAAGTCAACTTTGGCACGCCAGGAAGGGTAATCCGGTGAAAGGGTCATAGGGGATACATCATGGTTTGGAAATAGGCAAAAATGTGAATCGGAGCTACAGGTTTTAAAACCACCTCAAAAGATAGAGGAGGGTTCCTGGTGGAGTGCTAGAGGGTCAATACACAGTTTCGTGAAAGTCAACTTTGGCACCCCAGGAAGGGTAATCACGTTAAAGGGGAAAAGTGGATACATCATGGTTTGGAAATAGGTAAAAATGTGAATCGGAGATAGAGCCCTTAAAAGCAGCTCAAATAATAGATGAGGGTTCCTGACGGAGTGCTGGATTGTCCAAACACAGTTTTGTGAAAATCAACTTTGGCAACCCAGGAAGGGTAATCCCGTGAAAGGGTCATAGCGAATACATCATGGTTTGGAAATAGGTAAAAATGTGAATCGGAGGAACAGCTCTTAAAACCACCTCAAATGATTGATTAGGGTTCCTGATGGAGTGCTAGAGGGTCAACACACATTTTTGTTAAAGTCAACTTTGGCACCCAAGGAAGGGTAATCACGTGAAAGGTTTAAAGGGGATACATCATGATTTGGAAATAGGTAAAAAGGTGAATCGGAGCTACAGTTCTGAAAACCACCTCAAATAATAGAGGATGGTTCCTGATGGAGTGCTAGAGGGTCCAAACACAGTTTCGTGAAAGTTAACTTTGGCACCCGAGGAAGGGTAATCCGGTGAAAGGGTCATAGGGGATACATCATGGTTTGGAAATAGGTGAAAATGCGATTCGCAACTACAGGTTTTAAAACCACCTCAAATGATATAGGAGGGTTCCTGATGGAGTGCTAGAGGGTCAATACACAGTTTCGTGAAAGTCAACTTTGGCACCCCAGGAAGGGTAATCACGTTAAAGGGGAAAAGTGGATACATCATGGTTTGGAAATAGGTAAAAATGTGAATCGGAGATAGAGCCCTTAAAAGCAGCTCAAATAATAGATGAGGGTTCCTGACGGAGTGCTGGATTGTCCAAACACAGTTTTGTGAAAATCAACTTTGGCAACCCAGGAAGGGTAATCCCGTGAAAGGGTCATAGCGGATACATCATGGTTTGGAAATAGGTAAAAATGTGAATCGGAGGTACAGCTCTTAAAACCAGCTCAAATGATTGATTAGGGTTCCTGATGGAGTGCTAGAGGGTCAACACACATTTTTGTTAAAGTCAACTTTGGCACCCCAGGAAGGGTAATCCCGTGAAAGGTTTATAGGGGATACATCATGGTTTGGAAATAGGTAGAAATGTGAATCGGAGCTACAGTTCTGAAAAAAACCTCAAATGATAGAGGAGGGTTCCTGATGGAGTGCTAGAGGGTCAAAACAATGTTTCGTAAAAGTCAACTTTGGCACCCCAGGAAGGGTAATCCCGTGAAAGGGTCATAGGGGATACATCATGGTTTGGAAATAGGTAAAAAGGTGAATTGGAGCTACAGTTCTAAAAACCAGCTCAAATAATAGAGGAGGGTTCCTGATAGAGTGCAAGAGGGTACAAACAAGATTTTCTGAAGGTCAACTTTGGCACCCCAGGAAGGGTAATCAAGTGAAAGGGTAATAGTGGATACATCATGGTTTGGAAATAGGTGAAAATGTGATTTGGAGCTACAGGTTTTAAAAGAAGCTCAAATGATAGAGGAGGGTTCCTGATGGAGTGCTAGAGGGTCCAGACACAGTTTCGTGAGAGTCCACTTTGGCACCCCAGGAAGGTTAATCCCTTGAAATTGTAATAGTGGATACATCATGGTTTGGAAATATGTAAAAATGTGAATCGGAGCTACAGGTTTTAAAAGAAGCTCAAATGATAGAGGAGGGTTCCTGATGGAGTGCTAGAGGGTCAAAACATAGTTTCGTGAAAGTCAACTTTGGCACCCCAGGAAGGGTAATCCCGTGAAAGGGTAATAGTGGATACATCATGGTTTGGAAATAGGTAAAAATGTGAATCGGAACTACAGCTCTCAAAACCAGCTCAAATGATAGAGGAGGGTTCCTGATGGAGTGCTAGAGGGTCCAAACACAGTTTCGTGAAAGTCAACTTTGGCACCCCAGGAAGGGTAATCCCGTCAAAGGGTCATAGGGGATACATCATGGTTTGGAAATAGGTGAAAATGCGATTCGGAACTACAGGTTTTAAAACCAGCTCAAATGATATAGGAGGGTACCTGATGGAGTGCTAGAGGGTACAAACACGGTTTTCTGAAGGTCAACTTCGGCACCCCAAGAAGGGTAATCAAGTGAAAGGGTAAAAGTGGATACATCATGGTTTGGAAATAGGTGAAAATGTGAGTCGGAGATAGAGCCCTTAAAACCAGCTCAAATGATAGAGGAGGGTTCCTGATGGAGTGCTAGAGGGTCCAAACACAGTTTCGTGAAAGTCAACTTTGGCACCCGAGGAAGGGTAATCCCGTGAAAGGGTCATAGGGGATACATCATGGTTGGGAAATAGGTAAAAATGTGAATCGGAGCTACAGTTCTAAAAACCAGCTCAAATGATAGAGGAGGGTTCCTGATGGAGTGCTAGAGGGTCAAAACACAGTTTCGTGAAAGTCAACTTTGGCACCCGAGGAAGGGTAATCCCGTGAAATGATCATAGGGGATACATCATGCTTGGGAAATAGGTAAAAATGTGAATCGGAGCTACAGGTTTTAAAAGAAGCTCAAATGATAGAGGAGGGTTCCTGATGGAGTGCTAGAGGGTCAAAACATAGTTTCGTGAAAGTCAACTTTGGCACCCCAGGAAGGGTAATCCGGTGAAAGGGTCATAGGGGATACATCATGGTTTGGAAATAGGCAAAAATGTGAATCGGAGCTACAGGTTTTAAAACCACCTCAAATGATATAGGAGGGTTCCTGGTGGAGTGCTAGAGGGTCAATACACAGTTTCGTGAAAGTCAACTTTGGCACCCCAGGAAGGGTAATCACGTTAAAGGGGAAAAGTGGATACATCATGGTTTGGAAATAGGTAAAAATGTGAATCGGAGATAGAGCCCTTAAAAGCAGCTCAAATAATAGATGAGGGTTCCTGACGGAGTGCTGGATTGTCCAAACACAGTTTTGTGAAAATCAACTTTGGCAACCCAGGAAGGGTAATCCCGTGAAAGGGTCATAGCGGATACATCATGGTTTGGAAATAGGTAAAAATGTGAATCGGAGGTACAGCTCTTAAAACCACCTCAAATGATTGATTAGGGTTCCTGATGGAGTGCTAGAGGGTCAACACACATTTTTGTTAAAGTCAACTTTGGCATCCCAGGAAGGGTAATCCCGTGAAAGGTTTATAGGGGATACATCATGGTTTGGAAATAGGTAAAAATGTGAATCGGAGCTACAGTTCTGAAAAAAACCTCAAATGATAGAGGAGGGTTCCTGATGGAGTGCTAGAGGGTCAAAACAATGTTTCGTAAAAGTCAACTTTGGCACCCCAGGAAGGGTAATCCCGTGAAAGGGTCATAGGGGATACATCATGGTTTGGAAATAGGTAAAAAGGTGAATTGGAGCTACAGTTCTAAAAACCAGCTCAAATAATAGAGGAGGGTTCCTGATGGAGTGCAAGAGGGTACAAACAAGATTTTCTGAAGGTCAACTTTGGCACCCCAGGAAGGGTAATCAAGTGAAAGGGTAATAGTGGATACATCATGGTTTGGAAATAGGTGAAAATGTGATTTGGAGCTACAGGTTTTAAAAGAAGCTCAAATGATAGAGGAGGGTTCCTGATGGAGTGCTAGAGGGTCCAGACACAGTTTCGTGAGAGTCCACTTTGGCACCCCAGGAAGGTTAATCCCTTGAAACTGTAATAGTGGATACATCATGGTTTGGAAATATGTAAAAATGTGAATCGGAGCTACAGGTTTTAAAAGAAGCTCAAATGATAGAGGAGGGTTCCTGATGGAGTGCTAGAGGGTCAAAACATAGTTTCGTGAAAGTCAACTTTGGCACCCCAGGAAGGGTAATCCCGTGAAAGGGTAATAGTGGATACATCATGGTTTGGAAATAGGTAAAAATGTGAATCGGAACTACAGCTCTCAAAACCAGCTCAAATGATAGAGGAGGGTTCCTGATGGAGTGCTAGAGGGTCCAAACACAGTTTCGTGAAAGTCAACTTTGGCACCCCAGGAAGGGTAATCCCGTCAAAGGGTCATAGGGGATACATCATGGTTTGGAAATAGGTGAAAATGCGATTCGGAACTACAGGTTTTAAAAGAAGCTCAAATGATATAGGAGGGTACCTGATGGAGTGCTAGAGGGTACAAACACGGTTTTCTGAAGGTCAACTTCGGCACCCCAAGAAGGGTAATCAAGTTAAAGGGTAAAAGTGGATACATCATGGTTTGGAAATAGGTGAAAATGTGAATCGGAGATAGAGCCCTTAAAACCAGCTCAAATGATAGAGGAGGGTTCCTGATGGAGTGCTAGAGGGTCCAAACACAGTTTCGTGAAAGTCAACTTTGGCACCCGAGGAAGGGTAATCCCGTGAAAGGGTCATAGGGGATACATCATGCTTGGGAAATAGGTAAAAATGTGAATCGGAGCTACAGTTCTAAAAACCAGCTCAAATGATAGAGGAGGGTTCCTGATGGAGTGCTAGAGGGTCAAAACACAGTTTCGTGAAAGTCAACTTTGGCACCCGAGGAAGGGTAATCCCGTGAAAGGATCATAGGGGATACATCATGCTTGGGAAATAGGTAAAAATGTGAATCGGAGCTACAGGTTTTAAAAGAAGCTCAAATGATAGAGGAGGGTTCCTGATGGAGTGCTAGAGGGTCAAAACATAGTTTCGTGAAAGTCAACTTTGGCACCCCAGGAAGGGTAATCACGTGAAAGGTTTATAGCGGATACATCATGGTTTGGAAATAGGTAAAAAGGTGAATCGGAGCTACAGTTCTGAAAACCACCTCAAATAATAGAGGATGGTTCCTGATGGAGTGCTAGAGGGTCCAAACACAGTTTCGTGAAAGTCAACTTTGGCACCCGAGGAAGGGTAATCCCGTCAAAGGGTCATAGGGGATACATCATGGTTTGGAAATAGGTGAAAATGCGATTCGGAACTACAGGTTTTAAAACCACCTCAAATGATATAGGAGGGTTCCTGATGGAGTGCTAGAGGGTCAATACACAGTTTCGTGAAAGTCAACTTTGGCACCCCAGGAAGGGTAATCACGTTAAAGGGGAAAAGTGGATACATCATGGTTTGGAAATAGGTAAAAATGTGAATCGGAGATAGAGCCCTTAAAAGCAGCTCAAATAATAGATGAGGGTTCCTGACGGAGTGGTGGATTGTCCAAACAGAGTTTTGTGAAAATCAACTTTGGCAACCGAGGAAGGGTAATCCCGTGAAAGGGTCATAGCGGATACATCATGGTTTCGAAATAGGTAAAAATGTGAATCGGAGGTACAGCTCTTAAAACCACCTCAAATGATTGATTAGGGTTCCTGATGGAGTGCTAGAGGGTCAACACACATTTTTGTTAAAGTCAACTTTGGCACCCCAGGAAGGGTAATCCCGTGAAAGGTTTATAGGGGATACATCATGGTTTGGAAATAGGTAAAAATGTGAATCGGAGCTACAGTTCTGAAAAAAACCTCAAATGATAGAGGAGGGTTCCTGATGGAGTGCTAGAGGGTCAAAACAATGTTTCGTAAAAGTCAACTTTGGCACCCCAGGAAGGGTGATCCCGTGAAAGGGTCATAGTTGATACATCATGGTTTGGAAATAGGTCAAAAGGTGAATTGGAGCTACAGTTCTAAAAACCAGCTCAAATAATAGAGGAGGGTTCCTGATGGAGTGCAAGAGGGTACAAACAAGATTTTCTGAAGGTCAACTTTGGCACCCCAGGAAGGGTAATCAAGTGAAAGGGTAATAGTGGATACATCATGGTTTGGAAATAGGTGAAAATGTGATTTGGAGCTACAGGTTTTAAAAGAAGCTCAAATGATAGAGGAGGGTTCCTGATGGAGTGCTAGAGGGTCGAGACACAGTTTCGTGAGAGTCCACTTTGGCACCCCAGGAAGGTTAATCCCGTGAAATTGTAATAGTGGATACATCATGGTTTGGAAATATGTAAAAATGTGAATCGGAGCTACAGGTTTTAAAAGAAGCTCAAATGATAGAGGAGGGTTCCTGATGGAGTGCTAGAGGGTCAAAACATAGTTTCGTGAAAGTCAACTTTGGCACCCCAGGAAGGGTAATCCCGTGAAAGGGTAATAGTGGATACATCATGGTTTGGAAATAGGTAAAAATGTGAATC
Organism: Haliotis asinina; assembly: GCF_037392515.1. Classification (NCBI taxonomy): domain Eukaryota; kingdom Metazoa; phylum Mollusca; class Gastropoda; order Lepetellida; family Haliotidae; genus Haliotis; species Haliotis asinina. Next base: position 51,352,494 of record NC_090282.1, on the reverse strand, counting down.
GGAACTACAGCTCTCAAAACCAGCTCAAATGATAGAGGAGGGTTCCTGATGGAGTGCTAGAGGGTCAAAACACAGTTTCGTGAAAGTCAACTTTGGCACCCCAGGAAGGGTAATCACGTGAAAGGGTAATAGTGGATACATCATGGTTTGGAAATATGTAAAATGTGAATCGGAGCTACAGGTTTTAAAAGAAGCTCAAATGATAGAGGAGGGTTCCTGATGGAGTGCTAGAGGGTCAATACACAGTTTCGTGAAAGTCAACTTTGGCACCCGAGGAAGGGTAATCCCATCAAAGGGTCATAGGGGATACATCATGGTTTGGAAATAGGTAAAAATGTGAATCGGAGCTACAGTTCTGAAAAAAACCTCAAATGATAGAGGAGGGTTCCTGATGGAGTGCTAGAGCTTCAAAACAAAGTTTCGTAAAAGTCAACTTTGGCACCCCAGGAAGGGTTATCCCGTGAAAGGGTCATAGGGGATACATCATGGTTTGGAAATAGGTAAAAAGGTGAATTAGAGCTGCAGTTCTAAAAACCAGCTCAAATAATAGAGGAGGGTTCCTGATAGAGTGCAAGAGGGTACAAACAAGATTTTCTGAAGGTCAGGTTTGGCACCCCAGGAAGGGTAATCAAGTGAAAGGGTAATAGTGGATACATCATGGTTTGGAAATAGGTGAAAATGTGATTTGGAGCTACAGGTTTTAAAAGAAGCTCAAATGATAGAGGAGGGTTCCTGATGGAGTGCTAGAGGGTCGAGACACAGTTTCGTGAGAGTCCACTTTGGCACCCCAGGAAGGTTAATCCCTTGAAAGGGTAATAGTGGATACATCATGGTTTGGAAATATGTAAAAATGTGAATCGGAGCTACAGGTTTTAAAAGAAGTTCAAATGATATAGGAGGGTTCCTGATGGAGCGCTAGTGGGTCAATACACAGTTTCGTGAAAGTCAACTTTGGCACCCCAGGAAGGGTAATCACGTTAGTGGGTCATAGGGGATACATCATGGTTTGGAAATAGGTGAAAATGCGATTCGGAACTACAGGTTTTAGAAGAAGCTCAAATGATATAGGAGGGTTCCTGATGGAGTGCTAGAGGGTCAATACACAGTTTCGTGAAAGTCAACTTTGGCACCCCAGGAAGGGTAATCACGTTAAAGGGGAAAAGTGGATACATCATGGTTTGGAAATAGGTAAAAATGTGAATCGGAGATAGAGCCCTTAAAAGCAGCTCAAATGATAGATGAGGGTTCCTGACGGAGTGGTGGATTGTCCAAACACAGTTTTGTGAAAATCAACTTTGGCAACCCAGGAAGGGTAATCCCGTGAAAGGATCATAGGGGATACATCATGCTTGGGAAATAGGTAAAAATGTGAATCGGAGCTACAGGTTTTAAAAGAAGCTCAAATGATAGAGGAGGGTTCCTGATGGAGTGCTAGAGGGTCAAAACATAGTTTCGTGAAAGTCAACTTTGGCACCCCAGGAAGGGTAATCACGTGAAAGGTTTATAGCGGATACATCATGGTTTGGAAATAGGTAAAAAGGTGAATCGGAGCTACAGTTCTGAAAACCACCTCAAATAATAGAGGATGGTTCCTGATGGAGTGCTAGAGGGTCCAAACACAGTTTCGTGAAAGTCAACTTTGGCACCCGAGGAAGGGTAATCCCGTCAAAGGGTCATAGGGGATACATCATGGTTTGGAAATAGGTGAAAATGCGATTCGGAACTACAGGTTTTAAAAGAAGCTCAAATGATATAGGAGGGTACCTGATGGAGTGCTAGAGGGTACAAACACGGTTTTCTGAAGGTCAACTTCGGCACCCCAAGAAGGGTAATCAAGTTAAAGGGTAAAAGTGGATACATCATGGTTTGGAAATAGGTGAAAATGTGAATCGGAGATAGAGCCCTTAAAACCAGCTCAAATGATAGAGGAGGGTTCCTGATGGAGTGCTAGAGGGTCCAAACACAGTTTCGTGAAAGTCAACTTTGGCACCCGAGGAAGGGTAATCCCGTGAAAGGGTCATAGGGGATACATCATGCTTGGGAAATAGGTAAAAATGTGAATCGGAGCTACAGTTCTAAAAACCAGCTCAAATGATAGAGGAGGGTTCCTGATGGAGTGCTAGAGGGTCAAAACACAGTTTCGTGAAAGTCAACTTTGGCACCCGAGGAAGGGTAATCCCGTGAAAGGATCATAGGGGATACATCATGCTTGGGAAATAGGTAAAAATGTGAATCGGAGCTACAGGTTTTAAAAGAAGCTCAAATGATAGAGGAGGGTTCCTGATGGAGTGCTAGAGGGTCAAAACATAGTTTCGTGAAAGTCAACTTTGGCACCCCAGGAAGGGTAATCACGTGAAAGGTTTATAGCGGATACATCATGGTTTGGAAATAGGTAAAAAGGTGAATCGGAGCTACAGTTCTGAAAACCACCTCAAATAATAGAGGATGGTTCCTGATGGAGTGCTAGAGGGTCCAAACACAGTTTCGTGAAAGTCAACTTTGGCACCCGAGGAAGGGTAATCCCGTCAAAGGGTCATAGGGGATACATCATGGTTTGGAAATAGGTGAAAATGCGATTCGGAACTACAGGTTTTAAAACCACCTCAAATGATATAGGAGGGTTCCTGATGGAGTGCTAGAGGGTCAATACACAGTTTCGTGAAAGTCAACTTTGGCACCCCAGGAAGGGTAATCACGTTAAAGGGGAAAAGTGGATACATCATGGTTTGGAAATAGGTAAAAATGTGAATCGGAGATAGAGCCCTTAAAAGCAGCTCAAATAATAGATGAGGGTTCCTGACGGAGTGGTGGATTGTCCAAACAGAGTTTTGTGAAAATCAACTTTGGCAACCGAGGAAGGGTAATCCCGTGAAAGGGTCATAGCGGATACATCATGGTTTCGAAATAGGTAAAAATGTGAATCGGAGGTACAGCTCTTAAAACCACCTCAAATGATTGATTAGGGTTCCTGATGGAGTGCTAGAGGGTCAACACACATTTTTGTTAAAGTCAACTTTGGCACCCCAGGAAGGGTAATCCCGTGAAAGGTTTATAGGGGATACATCATGGTTTGGAAATAGGTAAAAATGTGAATCGGAGCTACAGTTCTGAAAAAAACCTCAAATGATAGAGGAGGGTTCCTGATGGAGTGCTAGAGGGTCAAAACAATGTTTCGTAAAAGTCAACTTTGGCACCCCAGGAAGGGTGATCCCGTGAAAGGGTCATAGTTGATACATCATGGTTTGGAAATAGGTCAAAAGGTGAATTGGAGCTACAGTTCTAAAAACCAGCTCAAATAATAGAGGAGGGTTCCTGATGGAGTGCAAGAGGGTACAAACAAGATTTTCTGAAGGTCAACTTTGGCACCCCAGGAAGGGTAATCAAGTGAAAGGGTAATAGTGGATACATCATGGTTTGGAAATAGGTGAAAATGTGATTTGGAGCTACAGGTTTTAAAAGAAGCTCAAATGATAGAGGAGGGTTCCTGATGGAGTGCTAGAGGGTCGAGACACAGTTTCGTGAGAGTCCACTTTGGCACCCCAGGAAGGTTAATCCCGTGAAATTGTAATAGTGGATACATCATGGTTTGGAAATATGTAAAAATGTGAATCGGAGCTACAGGTTTTAAAAGAAGCTCAAATGATAGAGGAGGGTTCCTGATGGAGTGCTAGAGGGTCAAAACATAGTTTCGTGAAAGTCAACTTTGGCACCCCAGGAAGGGTAATCCCGTGAAAGGGTAATAGTGGATACATCATGGTTTGGAAATAGGTAAAAATGTGAATCGGAACTACAGCTCTCAAAACCAGCTCAAATGATAGAGGAGGGTTCCTGATGGAGTGCTAGAGGGTCAAAACACAGTTTCGTGAAAGTCAACTTTGGCACCCCAGGAAGGGTAATCACGTGAAAGGGTAATAGTGGATACATCATGGTTTGGAAATATGTAAAATGTGAATCGGAGCTACAGGTTTTAAAAGAAGCTCAAATGATAGAGGAGGGTTCCTGATGGAGTGCTAGAGGGTCAATACACAGTTTCGTGAAAGTCAACTTTGGCACCCGAGGAAGGGTAATCCCATCAAAGGGTCATAGGGGATACATCATGGTTTGGAAATAGGTAAAAATGTGAATCGGAGCTACAGTTCTGAAAAAAACCTCAAATGATAGAGGAGGGTTCCTGATGGAGTGCTAGAGCTTCAAAACAAAGTTTCGTAAAAGTCAACTTTGGCACCCCAGGAAGGGTTATCCCGTGAAAGGGTCATAGGGGATACATCATGGTTTGGAAATAGGTAAAAAGGTGAATTAGAGCTGCAGTTCTAAAAACCAGCTCAAATAATAGAGGAGGGTTCCTGATAGAGTGCAAGAGGGTACAAACAAGATTTTCTGAAGGTCAGGTTTGGCACCCCAGGAAGGGTAATCAAGTGAAAGGGTAATAGTGGATACATCATGGTTTGGAAATAGGTGAAAATGTGATTTGGAGCTACAGGTTTTAAAAGAAGCTCAAATGATAGAGGAGGGTTCCTGATGGAGTGCTAGAGGGTCGAGACACAGTTTCGTGAGAGTCCACTTTGGCACCCCAGGAAGGTTAATCCCTTGAAAGGGTAATAGTGGATACATCATGGTTTGGAAATATGTAAAAATGTGAATCGGAGCTACAGGTTTTAAAAGAAGTTCAAATGATATAGGAGGGTTCCTGATGGAGCGCTAGTGGGTCAATACACAGTTTCGTGAAAGTCAACTTTGGCACCCCAGGAAGGGTAATCACGTTAGTGGGTCATAGGGGATACATCATGGTTTGGAAATAGGTGAAAATGCGATTCGGAACTACAGGTTTTAGAAGAAGCTCAAATGATATAGGAGGGTTCCTGATGGAGTGCTAGAGGGTCAATACACAGTTTCGTGAAAGTCAACTTTGGCACCCCAGGAAGGGTAATCACGTTAAAGGGGAAAAGTGGATACATCATGGTTTGGAAATAGGTAAAAATGTGAATCGGAGATAGAGCCCTTAAAAGCAGCTCAAATGATAGATGAGGGTTCCTGACGGAGTGGTGGATTGTCCAAACACAGTTTTGTGAAAATCAACTTTGGCAACCCAGGAAGGGTAATCCCGTGAAAGGATCATAGGGGATACATCATGCTTGGGAAATAGGTAAAAATGTGAATCGGAGCTACAGGTTTTAAAAGAAGCTCAAATGATAGAGGAGGGTTCCTGATGGAGTGCTAGAGGGTCAAAACATAGTTTCGTGAAAGTCAACTTTGGCACCCCAGGAAGGGTAATCACGTGAAAGGTTTATAGCGGATACATCATGGTTTGGAAATAGGTAAAAAGGTGAATCGGAGCTACAGTTCTGAAAACCACCTCAAATAATAGAGGATGGTTCCTGATGGAGTGCTAGAGGGTCCAAACACAGTTTCGTGAAAGTCAACTTTGGCACCCGAGGAAGGGTAATCCCGTCAAAGGGTCATAGGGGATACATCATGGTTTGGAAATAGGTGAAAATGCGATTCGGAACTACAGGTTTTAAAACCACCTCAAATGATATAGGAGGGTTCCTGATGGAGTGCTAGAGGGTCAATACACAGTTTCGTGAAAGTCAACTTTGGCACCCCAGGAAGGGTAATCACGTTAAAGGGGAAAAGTGGATACATCATGGTTTGGAAATAGGTAAAAATGTGAATCGGAGATAGAGCCCTTAAAAGCAGCTCAAATAATAGATGAGGGTTCCTGACGGAGTGGTGGATTGTCCAAACAGAGTTTTGTGAAAATCAACTTTGGCAACCGAGGAAGGGTAATCCCGTGAAAGGGTCATAGCGGATACATCATGGTTTCGAAATAGGTAAAAATGTGAATCGGAGGTACAGCTCTTAAAACCACCTCAAATGATTGATTAGGGTTCCTGATGGAGTGCTAGAGGGTCAACACACATTTTTGTTAAAGTCAACTTTGGCACCCCAGGAAGGGTAATCCCGTGAAAGGTTTATAGGGGATACATCATGGTTTGGAAATAGGTAAAAATGTGAATCGGAGCTACAGTTCTGAAAAAAACCTCAAATGATAGAGGAGGGTTCCTGATGGAGTGCTAGAGGGTCAAAACAATGTTTCGTAAAAGTCAACTTTGGCACCCCAGGAAGGGTGATCCCGTGAAAGGGTCATAGTTGATACATCATGGTTTGGAAATAGGTCAAAAGGTGAATTGGAGCTACAGTTCTAAAAACCAGCTCAAATAATAGAGGAGGGTTCCTGATGGAGTGCAAGAGGGTACAAACAAGATTTTCTGAAGGTCAACTTTGGCACCCCAGGAAGGGTAATCAAGTGAAAGGGTAATAGTGGATACATCATGGTTTGGAAATAGGTGAAAATGTGATTTGGAGCTACAGGTTTTAAAAGAAGCTCAAATGATAGAGGAGGGTTCCTGATGGAGTGCTAGAGGGTCGAGACACAGTTTCGTGAGAGTCCACTTTGGCACCCCAGGAAGGTTAATCCCGTGAAATTGTAATAGTGGATACATCATGGTTTGGAAATATGTAAAAATGTGAATCGGAGCTACAGGTTTTAAAAGAAGCTCAAATGATAGAGGAGGGTTCCTGATGGAGTGCTAGAGGGTCAAAACATAGTTTCGTGAAAGTCAACTTTGGCACCCCAGGAAGGGTAATCCCGTGAAAGGGTCATAGTGGATACATCATGGTTTGGAAATAGGTAAAAATGTGAATCGGAACTACAGCTCTCAAAACCAGCTCAAATGATAGAGGAGGGTTCCTGATGGAGTGCTAGAGGGTCAAAACACAGTTTCGTGAAAGTCAACTTTGGCACCCCAGGAAGGGTAATCACGTGAAAGGGTAATAGTGGATACATCATGGTTTGGAAATATGTAAAATGTGAATCGGAGCTACAGGTTTTAAAAGAAGCTCAAATGATAGAGGAGGGTTCCTGATGGAGTGCTAGAGGGTCAATACACAGTTTCGTGAAAGTCAACTTTGGCACCCGAGGAAGGGTAATCCCATCAAAGGGTCATAGGGGATACATCATGGTTTGGAAATAGGTAAAAATGTGAATCGGAGCTACAGTTCTGAAAAAAACCTCAAATGATAGAGGAGGGTTCCTGATGGAGTGCTAGAGCTTCAAAACAAAGTTTCGTAAAAGTCAACTTTGGCACCCCAGGAAGGGTTATCCCGTGAAAGGGTCATAGGGGATACATCATGGTTTGGAAATAGGTAAAAAGGTGAATTAGAGCTGCAGTTCTAAAAACCAGCTCAAATAATAGAGGAGGGTTCCTGATAGAGTGCAAGAGGGTACAAACAAGATTTTCTGAAGGTCAGGTTTGGCACCCCAGGAAGGGTAATCAAGTGAAAGGGTAATAGTGGATACATCATGGTTTGGAAATAGGTGAAAATGTGATTTGGAGCTACAGGTTTTAAAAGAAGCTCAAATGATAGAGGAGGGTTCCTGATGGAGTGCTAGAGGGTCGAGACACAGTTTCGTGAGAGTCCACTTTGGCACCCCAGGAAGGTTAATCCCTTGAAAGGGTAATAGTGGATACATCATGGTTTGGAAATATGTAAAAATGTGAATCGGAGCTACAGGTTTTAAAAGAAGTTCAAATGATATAGGAGGGTTCCTGATGGAGCGCTAGTGGGTCAATACACAGTTTCGTGAAAGTCAACTTTGGCACCCCAGGAAGGGTAATCACGTTAGTGGGTCATAGGGGATACATCATGGTTTGGAAATAGGTGAAAATGCGATTCGGAACTACAGGTTTTAGAAGAAGCTCAAATGATATAGGAGGGTTCCTGATGGAGTGCTAGAGGGTCAATACACAGTTTCGTGAAAGTCAACTTTGGCACCCCAGGAAGGGTAATCACGTTAAAGGGGAAAAGTGGATACATCATGGTTTGGAAATAGGTAAAAATGTGAATCGGAGATAGAGCCCTTAAAAGCAGCTCAAATGATAGATGAGGGTTCCTGACGGAGTGGTGGATTGTCCAAACACAGTTTTGTGAAAATCAACTTTGGCAACCCAGGAAGGGTAATCCCGTGAAAGGGTCATAGCGGATACATCATGGTTTGGAAATAGGTAAAAATGTGAATCGGAGGTACAGCTCTTAAAACCACCTCAAATGATTGATTAGGGTTCCTGATGGAGTGCTAGAGGGTCAACACACATTTTTGTTAAAGTCAACTTTGGCACCCCAGGAAGGGTAATCCCGTGAAAGGTTTATAGGGGATACATCATGGTTTGGAAATAGGTAAAAATGTGAATCGGAGCTACAGTTCTGAAAAAAACCTCAAATGATAGAGGAGGGTTCCTGATGGAGTGCTAGAGGGTCAAAACAATGTTTCGTAAAAGTCAACTTTGGCACCCCAGGAAGGGTAATCCCGTGAAAGGGTCATAGGGGATACATCATGGTTTGGAAATAGGTAAAAAGGTGAATTGGAGCTACAGTTCTAAAAACCAGCTCAAATAATAGAGGAGGGTTCCTGATGGAGTGCAAGAGGGTACAAACAAGATTTTCTGAAGGTCAACTTTTTCACCCCAGGAAGGGTAATCAAGTGAAAGGGTAATAGTGGATACATCATGGTTTGGAAATAGGTGAAAATGTGATTTGGAGCTACAGGTTTTAAAAGGAAGCTCAAATGATAGAGGAGGGTTCCTGATGGTGTGCTAGAGGGTCAAAACATAGTTTCGTGAAAGTCAACTTTGGCACCCCAGGAAGGGTAATCCCCTGAAAGGGTAGTAGTGGATACATCATGGTTTGGAAATAGGTAAAAATGTGAATCGGAACTACAGCTCTCAAAACCAGCTCAAATGATATAGGAGGGTTCCTGATGGAGTGCTAGAGGGTCCAAACACAGTTTCGTGAAAGTCAACTTTGGCACCCCAGGAAGGGTAATCACGTGAAAGTATAATAGTGGATACATTATGGTTTGGAAATATGTAAAATGTGAATCGGAGCTACAGGTTTTAAAAGAAGCTCAAATGATAGAGGAGGGTTCCTGATGGAGTGCTAGAGGGTCAATACACAGTTTCGTGAAAGTCAACTTTGGCACCCGAGGAAGGGTAATCCCGTGAAAGGGTCATAGGGGATACATCATGGTTTGGAAATAGGTAAAAATGTGAATCGGAGCTACAGTTCTGAAAAAAACCTCAAATGATAGAGGAGAGTTCCTGATGGAGTGCTAGAGGGTCAAAACAAAGTTTCGTAAAAGTCAACTTTGGCACCCCAGGAAGGGTAATCCCGTGAAAGGGTCATAGGGGATACATCATGGTTTGGAAATAGGTAAAAAGGTGAATTGGAGCTACAGTTCTAAAAACCAGCTCAAATAATAGAGGAGGGTTCCTGATGGAGTGCAAGAGGGTACAAACAAGATTTTCTGAAGGTCAACTTTTTCACCCCAGGAAGGGTAATCAAGTGAAAGGGTAATAGTGGATACATCATGGTTTGGAAATAGGTGAAAATGTGATTTGGAGCTACAGGTTTTAAAAGGAAGCTCAAATGATAGAGGAGGGTTCCTGATGGAGTGCTAGAGGGTCCAGACACAGTTTCGTGAGAGTCCACTTTGGCACCCCAGGAAGGTTAATCCCGTGAAATTGTAATAGTGGATACATCATGGTTTGGAAATATGTAAAAATGTGAATCGGAGCAACAGGTTTTAAAAGAAGCTCAAATGATAGAGGAGGGTTCCTGATGGAGTGCTAGAGGGTCTTAAAACATAGTTTCGTGAAAGTCAACTTTGGCACCCCAGGAAGGGTAATCCCCTGAAAGGGTAATAGTGGATACATCATGGTTTGGAAATAGGTAAAAATGTGAATCGGAACTACAGCTCTCAAAACCAGCTCAAATGATATAGGAGGGTTCCTGATGGAGTGCTAGAGGGTCCAAACACAGTTTCGTGAAAGTCAACTTTGGCACCCCAGGAAGGGTAATCACGTGAAAGTATAATAGTGGATACATCATGGTTTGGAAATATGTAAAATGTGAATCGGAGCTACAGGTTTTAAAAGAAGCTCAAATGATAGAGGAGGGTTCCTGATGGAGTGCTAGAGGGTCAATACACAGTTTCGTGAAAGTCAACTTTGGCACCCGAGGAAGGGTAATCCCGTGAAAGGGTCATAGGGGATACATCATGGTTTGGAAATAGGTAAAAATGTGAATCGGAGCTACAGTTCTGAAAAAAACCTCAAATGATAGAGGAGAGTTCCTGATGGAGTGCTAGAGGGTCAAAACAAAGTTTCGTAAAAGTCAACTTTGGCACCCCAGGAAGGGTAATCCCGTGAAAGGGTCATAGGGGATACATCATGGTTTGGAAATAGGTAAAAAGGTGAATTGGAGCTGCAGTTCTAAAAACCAGCTCAAATAATAGAGGAGGGTTCCTGATAGAGTGCAAGAGGGTACAAACAAGATTTTCTGAAGGTCAGGTTTGGGACCCCAGGAAGGGTAATCAAGTGAAAGGGTAATAGTGGATACATCATGGTTTGGAAATAGGTGAAAATGTGATTTGGAGCTACAGGTTTTAAAAGAAGCTCAAATGATAGAGGAGGGTTCCTGATGGAGTGCCAGAGGGTCCAGACACAGTTTCGTGAGAGTCCACTTTGGCACCCCAGGAAGGTTAATCCCGTGAAAGGGTAATAGTGGATACATCATGGTTTGGAAATATGTAAAAATGTGAATCGGAGGTACAGGTTTTAAAAGAAGCTCAAATGATATAGGAGGGTTCCTGATGGAGTGCTAGAGGGTCAATACACAGTTTCGTGAAAGTCAACTTTGGCACCCCAGGAAGGGTAATCACGTTAAAGGGTCATAGGGGATACATCATGGTTGGGAAATAGGTAGAAATGTGAATCGGAGCTACAGGTTTTAAAAGAAGCTCAAATGATAGAGGAGGGTTCCTGATGAAGTGCTAGAGGGTCAATACACAGTTTCGTGAGAGTCCACTTTGGCACCCCAGGAAGGTTCATCCCGTGAAAGGGTAATAGTGGATACATCATGGTTTGGAAATATGTAAAAATGTGAATCGGAGCTACAGGTTTTAAAAGAAGCTCAAATGATAGAGGAGGGTTCCTGATGGAGTGCTAGAGGGTCAAAACATAGTTTCGTGAAAGTCAACTTTGGCACCCCAGGAAGGGTAATCCCATCAAAGGGTCATAGGGGATACATCATGGTTTGGAAATAGGTAAAAATGTGAATCGGAGCTACAGTTCTGATAAAAACCTCAAATGATAGAGGAGGGTTCCTGATGGAGTGCTAGAGGGTCAAAACAAAGTTTCGTAAAAGTCAACTTTGGCACCCCAGGAAGGGTTATCCCGTGAAAGGGTCATAGGGGATACATCATGGTTTGGAAATAGGTAAAAAGGTGAATTAGAGCTGCAGTTCTAAAAACCAGCTCAAATAATAGAGGAGGGTTCCTGATAGAGTGCAAGAGGGTACAAACAAGATTTTCTGAAGGTCAGGTTTGGCACCCCAGGAAGGGTAATCAAGTGAAAGGGTAATAGTGGATACATCATGGTTTGGAAACAGGTGAAAATGTGATTTGGAGCTACAGGTTTTAAAAGAAGCTCAAATGATAGAGGAGGGTTCCTGATGGAGTGCTAGAGGGTCCAGACACAGTTTCGTGAGAGTCCACTTTGGCACCCCAGGAAGGGTAATCCCGTGAAAGGGTAATAGTGGATACATCATGGTTTGGAAATATGTAAAAATGTGAATCGGAGCTACAGGTTTTAAAAGAAGCTCAAATGATATAGGAGGGTTCCTGATGGAGTGCTAGAGGGTCAATACAGAGTTTCGTGAAAGTCAACTTTGGCACCCCAGGAAGGGTAATCACGTTAAAGGGTCATAGGGCATAGATCATGGTTGGGAAATAGGTAGAAATGTGAATCGGAGCTACAGGTTTTAAAAGAAGCTCAAATGATAGAGGAGGGTTCCTGATGGAGTGCTAGAGGGTGAATACACAGTTTCGTGAGAGTCCACTTTGGCAACCCAGGAAGGGTAATCCCGTGAAAGGGTAATAATGGATACATCATGGTTTGGAAATATGTAAAAATGTGAATCGGAGCTACAGGTTTTAAAAGAAGCTCAAATGATAGAGGAGGGTTCCTGATGGAGTGCTAGAGGGTCAAAACATAGATTCGTGAAAGTCAACTTTGGCACCCCAGGAAGGGTAATCCCGTGAAAGGGTAATAGTGGATACATCATGGTTTGGAAATAGGTGAAAATGTGAATCGGAACTACAGCTCTCAAAACCAGCTCAAATGATAGAGGAGGGTTCCTGGTGGAGTGCTAGAGGGTCAATACACAGTTTCGTGAAAGTCAACTTTGGCACCCCAGGAAGGGTAGTTACGTTAAAGGGTCATAGGGGATACATCATGGTTGGGAAATAGGTAGAAATGTGAATCGGAGCTACAGGTTTTAAAAGAAGCTCAAATGATAGAGGAGGGTTCCTGATGGAGTGCTAGAGGGTCAATACACAGTTTCGTGAGAGTCCACTTTGGCACCCCAGGAAGGTTAATCCCGTGAAAGGGTAATAGTGGATACATCATGGTTTGGAAATATGTAAAAATGTGAATCGGAGTTACAGCTCTTAAAACCAGCTCAAATGATAGAGGAGGGTTTCTGATGGAGTGCTAGAGGGTCCAAACACAGTTTCGTGAAGGTCAAATTGGCACCCCAGGAAGGGTAATCCCGTCAAAGGGCCATAGGGGATACATCATGGTTGGGAAATAGGTAAAAAGGTGAATTGGAGCTACAGTTCTAAAAACCAGCTCAAATGATAGAGGAGGGTTCCTGATGGAGTGCTAGAGGGTCCAAACACAGTTTCGTGAAAGTCAACTTTGGCACCCAAGGAAGGGTAATCCCGTCAAAGGGTCATAGGGGATACATCATGGTTTGGAAATAGGTGAAAATGCGATTCGGAACTACAGGTTTTAAAACCAGCTCAAATGATAGAGGAGGGTACCTGATGGAGTGCTAGAGGGTACAAACACGGTTTTCTGAAGGTCAACTTCGGCACCCCAAGAAGGGTAATCAAGTGAAAGGGTAAAAGTGGATACATCATGGTTTGGAAATAGGTGAAAATGTGAATCGGAGATAGAGCCCTTAAAACCAGCTCAAATGATAGAGGAGGGTTCCTGATGGAGTGCTAAAGGGTCCAAACACAGTTTCGTGAAAGTCAACTTTGGCACCCGAGGAAGGGTAATCCCGTGAAAGGGTCATAGGGGATACATCATGGTTGGGAAATAGGTAAAAATGTGAATCGGAGCTACAGGTTTTAAACCAGCTCAAATGATAGAGGAGGATTCCTGATGGAGTGCTAGAGGGTCCAAACACAGTTTCGTGAAAGTCAACTTTGGCACCCCAGGAAGGGTAATCACGTTAAAGGGGAAAAGTGGATACATCATGGTTTGGAAATATGTAAAATGTGAATCGGAGCTACAGGTTTTAAAAGAAGCTCAAATGATAGAGGAGGGTTCCTGATGGAGTGCTAGAGGGTCAATACACAGTTTCGTGAAAGTCAACTTTGGCACCCCAGGAAGGGTAATCACGTGAAAGTATAATAGTGGATACATCATGGTTTGGAAATATGTAAAATGTGAATCGGAGCTACAGGTTTTAAAAGAAGCTCAAATGATAGAGGAGGGTTCCTGATGGAGTGCTAGAGGGTCAAAACATAGTTTCGTGAAAGTCAACTTTGGCACCCGAGGAAGGGTAATCCCGTGAAAGGGTCATAGGGATACATCATGGTTTGGAAATAGGCAAAAATGTGAATCGGAGCTACAGGTTTTAAACCAGCTCAAATGATAGAGGAGGGTTCCTGATGGAGTGCTAGAGGGTCAAAACACAGTTTCGTGAAAGTCAACTTTGGCACCCCAGGAAGGGTAATCACGTGAAAGTATAATAGTGGATACATCATGGTTTGGAAATATGTAAAATGTGAATCGGAGCTACAGGTTTTAAAAGAAGCTCAAATGATAGAGGAGGGTTCCTGATGGAGTGCTAGAGGGTCAATACACAGTTTCGTGAAAGTCAACTTTGGCACCCGAGGAAGGGTAATCCCATCAAAGGGTCATAGGGGATACATCATGGTTTGGAAATAGGTAAAAAGGTGAATTAGAGCTGCAGTTCTAAAAACCAGCTCAAATAATAGAGGAGGGTTCCTGATAGAGTGCAAGAGGGTACAAACAAGATTTTCTGAAGGTCAGGTTTGGCACCCCAGGAAGGGTAATCAAGTGAAAGGGTAATAGTGGATACATCATGGTTTGGAAATAGGTGAAAATGTGATTTGGAGCTACAGGTTTTAAAAGAAGCTCAAATGATAGAGGAGGGTTCCTGATGGAGTGCTAGAGGGTCCAGACACAGTTTCGTGAGAGTCCACTTTGGCACCCCAGGAAGGTTAATCCCTTGAAAAGGTAATAGTGGATACATCATGGTTTGGAAATATGTAAAAATGTGAATCGGAACTACAGGTTTTACAAGAAGCTCAAATGATATAGGAGGGTTCCTGATGGAGTGCTAGAGGGTCAATACACAGTTTCGTGAAAGTCAACTTTGGCACCCCAGGAAGGGTAATCACGTTAGTGGGTCATAGGGGATACATCATGGTTTGGAAATAGGTGAAAATGCGATTCGGAACTACAGGTTTTACAAGAAGCTCAAATGATATAGGAGGGTTCCTGATGGAGTGCTAGAGGGTCAACACACATTTTTGTTAAAGTCAACTTTGGCACCCCAGGAAGGGTAATCCCGTGAAAGGTTTATAGGGGATACATCATGGTTTGGAAATATGTAAAAATGTGAATCGGAGCTACAGGTTTTAAAAGAAGCTCAAATGATAGAGGAGGGTTCCTGATGGAGTGCTAGAGGGTCAAAAGATAGTTTCGTGAAAGTCAACTTTGGCACCCCAGGAAGGGTAATCCCCTGAAAGGGTAATAGTGGATACATCATGGTTTGGAAATAGGTAAAAATGTGAATCGGAACTACAGCTCTCAAAACCAGCTCAAATGATATAGGAGGGTTCCTGATGGAGTGCTAGAGGGTCCAAACACAGTTTCGTGAAAGTCAACTTTGGCACCCCAGGAAGGGTAATCACGTGAAAGTATAATAGTGGATACATCATGGTTTGGAAATATGTAAAATGTGAATCGGAGCTACAGGTTTTAAAAGAAGCTCAAATGATAGAGGAGGGTTCCTGATGGAGTGCTAGAGGGTCAATACACAGTTTCGTGAAAGTCAACTTAGGCACCCGAGGAAGGGTAATCCCATCAAAGGGTCATAGGGGATACATCATGGTTTGGAAATAGGTAAAAATGTGAATCGGAGCTACAGTTCTGAAAAAAACCTCAAATGATAGAGGAGAGTTCCTGATGGAGTGCTAGAGGGTCAAAACAAAGTTTCGTAAAAGTCAACTTTGGCACCCCAGGAAGGGTAATCCCGTGAAAGGGTCATAGGGGATACATCATGGTTTGGAAATAGGTAAAAAGGTGAATTGGAGCTGCAGTTCTAAAAACCAGCTCAAATAATAGAGGAGGGTTCCTGGTAAAGTGCAAGAGGGTACAAACAAGATTTTCTGAAGGTCAGGTTTGGGACCCCAGGAAGGGTAATCAAGTGAAAGGGTAATAGTGGATACATCATGGTTTGGAAATAGGTGAAAATGTGATTTGGAGCTACAGGTTTTAAAAGAAGCTCAAATGATAGAGGAGGGTTCCTGATGGAGTGCCAGAGGGTCCAGACACAGTTTCGTGAGAGTCCACTTTGGCACCCCAGGAAGGTTAATCCCGTGAAAGGGTAATAGTGGATACATCATGGTTTGGAAATAGGTAAAAATGTGAATCGGAGCTACAGGTTTTAAAAGAAGCTCAAATGATATAGGAGGGTTCCTGATGGAGTGCTAGAGGGTCAATACACAGTTTCGTGAAAGTCAACTTTGGCACCCCAGGAAGGGTAATCACGTTAAAGGGTCATAGGGGATACATCATGGTTGGGAAATAGGTAGAAATGTGAATCGGAGCTACAGGTTTTAAAAGAAGCTCAAATGATAGAGGAGGGTTCCTGATGGAGTGCTAGAGGGTCAATACACAGTTTCGTGAGAGTCCACTTTGGCACCCCAGGAAGGTTCATCCCGTGAAAGGGTAATAGTGGATACATCATGGTTTGGAAATATGTAAAAATGTGAATCGGAGCTACAGGTTTTAAAAGAAGCTCAAATGATAGAGGAGGGTTCCTGATGGAGTGCTAGAGGGTCAAAACATAGTTTCTTGAAAGTCAACTTTGGCACCCCAGGAAGGGTAATCCCATCAAAGGGTCATAGGGGATACATCATGGTTTGGAAATAGGTAAAAATGTGAATCGGAGCTACAGTTCTAAATACCAGCTCAAATGATAGATGAGGGTTCCTGATGGAGTGCTAGAGGGTCAAAACAAAGTTTCGTAAAAGTCAACTTTGGCACCCCAGGAAGGGTTATCCCGTGAAAGGGTCATAGGGGATACATCATTGTTTGGAAATAGGTAAAAAGGTGAATTAGAGCTGCAGTTCTAAAAACCAGCTCAAATAATAGAGGAGGGTTCCTGGTAGAGTGCAAGAGGGTACAAACAAGATTTTCTGAAGGTCAGGTTTGGGACCCCAGGAAGGGTAATCAAGTGAAAGGGTAATAGTGGATACATCATGGTTTGGAAATAGGTGAAAATGTGATTTGGAGCTACAGGTTTTAAAAGAAGCTCAAATGATAGAGGAGGGTTCCTGATGGAGTGCCAGAGGGTCCAGACACAGTTTCGTGAGAGTCCACTTTGGCACCCCAGGAAGGTTAATCCCGTGAAAGGGTAATAGTGGATACATCATGGTTTGGAAATAGGTAAAAATGTGAATCGGAGCTACAGGTTTTAAAAGAAGCTCAAATGATATAGGAGGGTTCCTGATGGAGTGCTAGAGGGTCAATACACAGTTTCGTGAAAGTCAACTTTGGCACCCCAGGAAGGGTAATCACGTTAAAGGGTCATAGGGGATACATCATGGTTGGGAAATAGGTAGAAATGTGAATCGGAGCTACAGGTTTTAAAAGAAGCTCAAATGATAGAGGAGGGTTCCTGATGGAGTGCTAGAGGGTCAATACACAGTTTCGTGAGAGTCCACTTTGGCACCCCAGGAAGGTTCATCCCGTGAAAGGGTAATAGTGGATACATCATGGTTTGGAAATATGTAAAAATGTGAATCGGAGCTACAGGTTTTAAAAGAAGCTCAAATGATAGAGGAGGGTTCCTGATGGAGTGCTAGAGGGTCAAAACATAGTTTCTTGAAAGTCAACTTTGGCACCCCAGGAAGGGTAATCCCATCAAAGGGTCATAGGGGATACATCATGGTTTGGAAATAGGTAAAAATGTGAATCGGAGCTACAGTTCTGAAAAAAACCTCAAATGATAGAGGAGGGTTCCTGATGGAGTGCTAGAGGGTCAAAACAAAGTTTCGTAAAAGTCAACTTTGGCACCCCAGGAAGGGTTATCCCGTGAAAGGGTCATAGGGGATACATCATTGTTTGGAAATAGGTAAAAAGGTGAATTAGAGCTGCAGTTCTAAAAACCAGCTCAAATAATAGAGGAGGGTTCCTGATAGAGTGCAAGAGGGTACAAACAAGATTTTCTGAAGGTCAGGTTTGGCACCCCAGGAAGGGTAATCAAGTGAAAGGGTAGTAGTGGATACATCATGGTTTGGAAATAGGTGAAAATGTGATTTGGAGCTACAGGTTTTAAAAGAAGCTCAAATGATAGAGGAGGGTTCCTGATGGAGTGCTAGAGGGTCCAGACACAGTTTCGTGAGAGTCCACTTTGGCACCCCAGGAAGGGTAATCCCGTGAAAGGGTAATAGTGGATACATCATGGTTTGGAAATATGTAAAAATGTGAATCGGAGCTACAGGTTTTAAAAGAAGCTCAAATGATAGAGGAGGGTTCCTGATGGAGTGCTAGAGGGTCAATACAGAGTTTCGTGAAAGTCAACTTTGGCACCCCAGGAAGGGTAATCACGTTAAAGGGTCATAGGGCATACATCATGGTTGGGAAATAGGTAGAAATGTGAATCGGAGCTACAGGTTTTAAAAGAAGCTCAAATGATAGAGGAGGGTTCCTGATGGAGTGCTAGAGGGTGAATACACAGTTTCGTGAGAGTCCACTTTGGCAACCCAGGAAGGTTAATCCCGTGAAAGGGTAATAATGGATACATCATGGTTTGGAAATATGTAAAAATGTGAATCGGAGCTACAGGTTTTAAAAGAAGCTCAAATGATAGAGGAGGGTTCCTGATGGAGTGCTAGAGGGTCAAAACATAGATTCGTGAAAGTCAACTTTGGCACCCCAGGAAGGGTAATCCCGTGAAAGGGTAATAGTGGATACATCATGGTTTGGAAATAGGTGAAAATGTGAATCGGAACTACAGCTCTCAAAACCAGCTCAAATGATAGAGGAGGGTTCCTGGTGGAGTGCTAGAGGGTCAATACACAGTTTCGTGAAAGTCAACTTTGGCACCCGAGGAAGGGTAGTTACGTTAAAGGGTCATAGGGGATACATCATGGTTGGGAAATAGGTAGAAATGTGAATCGGAGCTACAGGTTTTAAAAGAAGCTCAAATGATAGAGGAGGGTTCCTGATGGAGTGCTAGAGGGTCAATACACAGTTTCGTGAGAGTCCACTTTGGCACCCCAGGAAGGTTAATCCCGTGAAAGGGTAATAGTGGATACATCATGGTTTGGAAATATGTAAAAATGTGAATCGGAGTTACAGCTCTTAAAACCAGCTCAAATGATAGAGGAGGGTTTCTGATGGAGTGCTAGAGGGTCCAAACACAGTTTCGTGAAGGTCAAATTGGCACCCCAGGAAGGGTAATCCCGTCAAAGGGCCATAGGGGATACATCATGGTTGGGAAATAGGTAAAAAGGTGAATTGGAGCTACAGTTCTAAAAACCAGCTCAAATGATAGAGGAGGGTACCTGATGGAGTGCTAGAGGGTCCAAACACAGTTTCGTGAAAGTCAACTTTGGCACCCGAGGAAGGGTAATCCCGTGAAAGGGTCATAGGGGATACATCATGGTTGGGAAATAGGTAAAAATGTGAATCGGAGCTACAGGTTTTAAAAGAAACTCAAATGATAGAGGAGGGTTCCTGATGGAGTGCTAGAGGGTCAAAACATAGTTTCGTGAAAGTCAACTTTGGCACCCGAGGAAGGGTAATCCCGTGAAAGGGTCATAGGGGATACATCATGGTTTGGAAATAGGCAAAAATGTGAATCGGAGCTACAGGTTTTAAACCAGCTCAAATGATAGAGGAGGGTTCCTGATGGAGTGCTAGAGGGTCCAAACACAGTTTCGTGAAAGTCAACTTTGGCACCCCAGGAAGGGTAATCACGTTAAAGGGGAAAAGTGGATACATCATGGTTTGGAAATAGGTAAAAATGTGAATCGGAGATAGAGCCCTTAAAAGCAGCTCAAATGATAGATGAGGGTTCCTGACGGAGTGGTGGATTGTCCAAACACAGTTTTGTGAAAATCAACTTTGGCAACCCAGGAAGGGTAATCCCGTGAAAGGGTCATAGCGGATACATCATGGTTTGGAAATAGGTAAAAATGTGAATCGGAGGTACAGCTCTTAAAACCACCTCAAATGATTGATTAGGGTTCCTGATGGAGTGCTAGAGGGTCAACACACATTTTTGTTAAAGTCAACTTTGGCACCCGAGAAAGGGTAATCCCGTGAAAGGTTTATAGGGGATACATCATGGTTTGGAAATAGGTAAAAAGGTGAATCGGAGCTACAGTTCTGAAAACCACCTCAAATAATAGAGGATGGTTCCTGATGGAGTGCTAGAGGGTCCAAACACAGTTTCGTGAAAATCAACTTTGGCAACCCAGGAAGGGTAATCCCGTGAAAGGGTCATAGCGGATACATCATGGTTTGGAAATAGGTAAAAATGTGAATCGGAGGTACAGCTCTTAAAACCACCTCAAATGATTGATTGGGGTTCCTGATGGAGTGCTAGAGGGTCAACACACATTTTTGTTAAAGTTAACTTTGGCACCCGAGAAAGGGTAATCCCGTGAAAGGTTTATAGGGGATACATGATGGTTTGGAAATAGGTAAAAAGGTGAATCGGAGCTACAGTTCTGAAAACCACCTCAAATAATAGAGGATGGTTCCTGATGGAGTGCTAGAGGGTCCAAACACAGTTTCGTGAAAGTCAACTTTGGCACCCGAGAAAGGGTAATCCCGTGAAAGGTTTATAGGGGATACATCATGGTTTGGAAATAGGTGAAAATGCGATTCGGAACTACAGGTTTTAAAACCAGCTCAAATGATAGAGGAGGGTACCTGATGGAGTGCTAGAGGGTACAAACACAAGTTTCTGAAGGTCAAGTTTGGCAAACCCAGGAAGGGTAATCAAGTGAAAGGTTAATAGTGGATACATCATGGTTTGGAAATAGGTGAAAATGCGATTCGGAACTACAGGTTTTAAAACCAGCTCAAATGATAGAGGAGGGTACCTGATGGAGTGCTAGAGGGTACAAACACGGTTTTCTGAAGGTCAACTTTGGCACCCGAAGAGGGGTAATCAAGTGAAAGGGTAAAAGTGGATACATCATGGTTTGGAAATAGGTGAAAATGTGAATCGGAGATAGAGCGATTAAAACCAGCTCAAATGATAGAGGAGGGTTTCTGATGGAGTGCTAGAGGGTCCAAACACAGTTTCGTGAAAGTCAACTTTGGCACCCCAGGAAGGGTAATCCCGTGAAAGGGTCATAGGGGATACATCATGGTTGGGAAATAGGTAAAAATGTGAATCGGAGCTACAGTTCTAAATACCAGCTCAAATGATAGATGAGGGTTCCTGATGGAGTGCTAGAGGGTCAATACACAGTTTCGTGAAAGTCAACTTTGGCACCCCAGGAAGGGTAATCCCGTGAAAGGGACATAGGGGATACATCATGGTTTGGAAATAGGTGAAAATGTGAATCGGAACTACAGGTTTTAAAACCAGCTCAAATGATAGAGGAGGGTACCTGATGGAATGCTAGAGGGTCAAAAGATAGTTTCGTGAAAGTCAACTTTGGCACCCCAGGAAGGGTAATCAATTGAAAGGGTCAAAGGGGATACATCATGGTTTGGAAATATTTAAAAATGTGAATCGGAGCTACAGTTCTGAAAACCACCTCAAATGATAGAGGAGGGTTCCTGATGGAGTGCTAGAGGGTCAAAACACAGTTTCGTGAAAGTCAACTTTGGCACCCGAGAAAGGGTAATCCCGTGAAAGGATCATAGGGGATACATCATGGTTGGGAAATAGGTGAAAATGTGAATCGGAGCAACTGGTTTTAAAAGCAGCTCAAATGATAAAGGAGGGTTCCTGATGGAGTGCTAGAGGGTCAAAACACAGTTTCGTGAAAGTCAACTTTGGCACCCCAGGAAGGGTGATCCCGTGAAAGGGTCATAGGGGATACATCATGGTTTGGAAATAGGTAAAAATGTGAATCGGAACTACAGCCCTCAAAACCAGCTCAAATGATAGAGGAGGGTTCCTGATGGAGTGCTAGAGGGTCCAAACACAGTTTCGTGAAAGTCAACTTTGGCACCCGACGAAGGGTAATCATGTGAAAGTATAATAGTGGATACATCATGGTTGGGAAATAGGTGAAAATGTGAATCGGAGATAGAACCCTTAAAACCAGCTCAAATGATAGAGGAGGGTTCCTGATGGAGTGCTAGAGGGTCGAAACACAGTTTCGTGAAAGTCAACTTTGGCACCCCAGGAAGGGTAATCAAGTGAAAGGGTCATAGGGGATACATCATGGTTTGGAAATAGGTGAAAATGTGAATCGGAGATGGAGCCCTTAAAACCAGTTTAAATGATAGAGGAGGGTTCCTGATGGAGTGCTAGAGGGTCCAAAGATAGTTTCGTGAAAGTCAACTTTGGCACCCGAGGAAGGGTAATCAAGTGAAAGGGTCATAGGGGATACATCATGGTTGGGAAATAGGTAAAAATGTGAATTGGAGCTACAGTTCTGAAAACCACCTCAAATGATAGAGGAGGGTACCTAAAGGAGTGCTAGAGGGTACAAACACGGTTTTCTGAAGGTCAACTTCGGCACCCCAAGAAGGGTAGTCAAGTGAAAGGGTAAAAGTGGATACATCATGGTTTGGAAATAGTTGAAAATGTGAATCGGAGATAGAACGATTAAAACCAGCTCAAATGATAGATGAGGGTTCCTGATGGAGTGCTAGAGGGTCAATACACAGTTTCGTGAAAGTCAACTTTGGCACCCCAGGAAGGGTAGTCCCGTCAAAGTGTCATAGGGGATACATTATTCTTTGGAAATAGGTGAAAATGTGAATCGGAACTACAGGTTTTAAAACCAGCTCAAATGATAGAGGAGGGTACCTGATGGAGTGCTAGAGGGTCAAAAGATAGTTTCGTGAAAGTCAACTTTGGCACCCGAGGAAGGGTAATCAAGTGAAAGGGTCAAAGGGGATACATCATGGTTGGGAAATAGGTAAAAATGTGAATCGGAGATAGAGCCCTTAAAACCAGCTCAAATGATAGAGGAGGGTTCCTGATGGAGTGCTAGAGGGTCCAAACACAGTTTCGTGAAAGTCAACTTTGGCACCCGAGGAAGGGTAATCCCGTGAAAGGGTCATAGGGGATACATCATGGTTGGGAAATAGGTAAAAATGTGAATCGGAGCTACAGGTTTTAAAAGAAGCTCAAATGATAGAGGAGGGTTCCTGATGGAGTGCTAGAGGGTCAAAACATAGTTTCGTGAAAGTCAACTTTGGCACCCGAGGAAGGGTAATCCCGTGAAAGGGTCATAGGGGATACATCATGGTTTGGAAATAGGCAAAAATGTGAATCGGAGCTACAGGTTTTAAACCAGCTCAAATGATAGAGGAGGGTTCCTGATGGAGTGCTAGAGGGTCCAAACACAGTTTCGTGAAAGTCAACTTTGGCACCCCAGGAAGGGTAATCACGTTAAAGGGGAAAAGTGGATACATCATGGTTTGGAAATAGGTAAAAATGTGAATCGGAGATAGAGCCCTTAAAAGCAGCTCAAATGATAGATGAGGGTTCCTGACGGAGTGGTGGATTGTCCAAGCACAGTTTTGTGAAAATCAACTTTGGCAACCCAGGAAGGGTAATCCCGTGAAAGGGTCATAGCGGATACATCATGGTTTGGAAATAGGTAAAAATGTGAATCGGAGGTACAGCTCTTAAAACCACCTCAAATGATTGATGAGGGTTCCTGATGGAGTGCTAGAGGGTCAACACACATTTTTGTTAAAGTTAACTTTGGCACCCGAGAAAGGGTAATCCCGTGAAAGGTTTATAGGGGATACATCATGGTTTGGAAATAGGTAAAAAGGTGAATCGGAGCTACAGTTCTGAAAACCACCTCAAATAATAGAGGATGGTTCCTGATGGAGTGCTAGAGGGTCGAAACACAGTTTCGTGAAAGTCAACTTTGGCAACCCAGGAAGGGTAATCCCGTGAAAGGGTCATAGGGGATACATCATGGTTTGGAAATAGGTGAAAATGCGATTCGGAACTACAGGTTTTAAAACCAGCTCAAATGATAGAGGAGGGTACCTGATGGAGTGCTAGAGGGTACAAACACAAGTTTCTGAAGGTCAAGTTTGGCAAACCCAGGAAGGGTAATCAAGTGAAAGGTTAATAGTGGATACATCATGGTTTGGAAATAGGTGAAAATGCGATTCGGAACTACAGGTTTTAAAACCAGCTCAAATGATAGAGGAGGGTACCTGATGGAGTGCTAGAGGGTACAAACACGGTTTTCTGAAGGTCAACTTCGGCACCCGAAGAGGGGTAATCAAGTGAAAGTTTGAAAGTGGATACATCATGGTTTGGAAATAGGTGAAAATGTGAATCGGAGATAGAGCGATTAAAACCAGCTCAAATGATAGAGGAGGGTTTCTGATGGAGTGCTAGAGGGTCCAAACACAGTTTCGTGAAAGTCAACTTTGGCACCCGAGGAAGGGTAATCCCGTGAAAGGGTCATAGGGGATACATCATGGTTGGGAAATAGGTAAAAATGTGAATCGGAGCTACAGTTCTAAATACCAGCTCAAATGATAGATGAGGGTTCCTGATGGAGTGCTAGAGGGTCAATACACAGTTTCGTGAAAGTCAACTTTGGCACCCCAGGAAGGGTAATCCCGTGAAAGGGTCATAGGGGATACATCATGGTTTGGAAATAGGTGAAAATGTGAATCGGAACTACAGGTTTTAAAACCAGCTCAAATGATAGAGGAGGGTACCTGATGGAGTGCTAGAGGGTCAAAAGATAGTTTCGTGAAAGTCAACTTTGGCACCCGAGGAAGGGTAATCAATTGAAAGGGTCAAAGGGGATACATCATGGTTGGGAAATAGGTAAAAATGTGAATCGGAGCTACAGTTCTAAAAACCACCTCAAATGATAGAGGAGGGTTCCTGATGGAGTGCTAGAGGGTCAAAACACAGTTTCGTGAAAGTCAACTTTGGCACCCGAGAAAGGGTAATCCCGTGAAAGGATCATAGGGGATACATCATGGTTTGGGAAATAGGTAAAAATGTGAATCGGAGCAACTGGTTTTATAAGAAGCTCAAATGATAGAGGAGGGTTCCTGATGGAGTGCTAGAGGGTCCAAACACAGTTTCGTGAAAGTGAACTTTGGCACCCGAGGAAGGGTAATCACGTTAAAGGGGAAAAGTGGATACATCATGGTTTGGAAATAGGTAAAAATGTGAATCGGAACTACAGCCCTCAAAACCAGCTCAAATGATAGAGGAGGGTTCCTGATGGAGTGCTAGAGGGTCCAAACACAGTTTCGTGAAAGTCAACTTTGGCACCCGAGAAAGGGTAATCCCGTGAAAGGTTTATAGGGGATACATCATGGTTTGGAAATAGGTGAAAATGCGATTCGGAACTACAGGTTTTAAAACCAGCTCAAATGATAGAGGAGGGTACCTGATGGAGTGCTAGAGGGTACAAACACAAGTTTCTGAAGGTCAAGTTTGGCAAACCCAGGAAGGGTAATCAAGTGAAAGGTTAATAGTGGATACATCATGGTTTGGAAATAGGTGAAAATGCGATTCGGAACTACAGGTTTTAAAACCAGCTCAAATGATAGAGGAGGGTACCTGATGGAGTGCTAGAGGGTACAAACACGGTTTTCTGAAGGTCAACTTTGGCACCCGAAGAGGGGTAATCAAGTGAAAGGGTAAAAGTGGATACATCATGGTTTGGAAATAGGTGAAAATGTGAATCGGAGATAGAGCGATTAAAACCAGCTCAAATGATAGAGGAGGGTTTCTGATGGAGTGCTAGAGGGTCCAAACACAGTTTCGTGAAAGTCAACTTTGGCACCCCAGGAAGGGTAATCCCGTGAAAGGGTCATAGGGGATACATCATGGTTGGGAAATAGGTAAAAATGTGAATCGGAGCTACAGTTCTAAATACCAGCTCAAATGATAGATGAGGGTTCCTGATGGAGTGCTAGAGGGTCAATACACAGTTTCGTGAAAGTCAACTTTGGCACCCCAGGAAGGGTAATCCCGTGAAAGGGACATAGGGGATACATCATGGTTTGGAAATAGGTGAAAATGTGAATCGGAACTACAGGTTTTAAAACCAGCTCAAATGATAGAGGAGGGTACCTGATGGAATGCTAGAGGGTCAAAAGATAGTTTCGTGAAAGTCAACTTTGGCACCCCAGGAAGGGTAATCAATTGAAAGGGTCAAAGGGGATACATCATGGTTTGGAAATATTTAAAAATGTGAATCGGAGCTACAGTTCTGAAAACCACCTCAAATGATAGAGGAGGGTTCCTGATGGAGTGCTAGAGGGTCAAAACACAGTTTCGTGAAAGTCAACTTTGGCACCCGAGAAAGGGTAATCCCGTGAAAGGATCATAGGGGATACATCATGGTTGGGAAATAGGTGAAAATGTGAATCGGAGCAACTGGTTTTAAAAGCAGCTCAAATGATAAAGGAGGGTTCCTGATGGAGTGCTAGAGGGTCAAAACACAGTTTCGTGAAAGTCAACTTTGGCACCCCAGGAAGGGTGATCCCGTGAAAGGGTCATAGGGGATACATCATGGTTTGGAAATAGGTAAAAATGTGAATCGGAACTACAGCCCTCAAAACCAGCTCAAATGATAGAGGAGGGTTCCTGATGGAGTGCTAGAGGGTCCAAACACAGTTTCGTGAAAGTCAACTTTGGCACCCGACGAAGGGTAATCATGTGAAAGTATAATAGTGGATACATCATGGTTGGGAAATAGGTGAAAATGTGAATCGGAGATAGAACCCTTAAAACCAGCTCAAATGATAGAGGAGGGTTCCTGATGGAGTGCTAGAGGGTCGAAACACAGTTTCGTGAAAGTCAACTTTGGCACCCCAGGAAGGGTAATCAAGTGAAAGGGTCATAGGGGATACATCATGGTTTGGAAATAGGTGAAAATGTGAATCGGAGATGGAGCCCTTAAAACCAGTTTAAATGATAGAGGAGGGTTCCTGATGGAGTGCTAGAGGGTCCAAAGATAGTTTCGTGAAAGTCAACTTTGGCACCCGAGGAAGGGTAATCAAGTGAAAGGGTCATAGGGGATACATCATGGTTGGGAAATAGGTAAAAATGTGAATTGGAGCTACAGTTCTGAAAACCACCTCAAATGATAGAGGAGGGTACCTAAAGGAGTGCTAGAGGGTACAAACACGGTTTTCTGAAGGTCAACTTCGGCACCCCAAGAAGGGTAGTCAAGTGAAAGGGTAAAAGTGGATACATCATGGTTTGGAAATAGTTGAAAATGTGAATCGGAGATAGAACGATTAAAACCAGCTCAAATGATAGATGAGGGTTCCTGATGGAGTGCTAGAGGGTCAATACACAGTTTCGTGAAAGTCAACTTTGGCACCCCAGGAAGGGTAGTCCCGTCAAAGTGTCATAGGGGATACATTATTCTTTGGAAATAGGTGAAAATGTGAATCGGAACTACAGGTTTTAAAACCAGCTCAAATGATAGAGGAGGGTACCTGATGGAGTGCTAGAGGGTCAAAAGATAGTTTCGTGAAAGTCAACTTTGGCACCCGAGGAAGGGTAATCAAGTGAAAGGGTCAAAGGGGATACATCATGGTTGGGAAATAGGTAAAAATGTGAATCGGAGATAGAGCCCTTAAAACCAGCTCAAATGATAGAGGAGGGTTCCTGATGGAGTGCTAGAGGGTCCAAACACAGTTTCGTGAAAGTCAACTTTGGCACCCGAGGAAGGGTAATCCCGTGAAAGGGTCATAGGGGATACATCATGGTTGGGAAATAGGTAAAAATGTGAATCGGAGCTACAGGTTTTAAAAGAAGCTCAAATGATAGAGGAGGGTTCCTGATGGAGTGCTAGAGGGTCAAAACATAGTTTCGTGAAAGTCAACTTTGGCACCCGAGGAAGGGTAATCCCGTGAAAGGGTCATAGGGGATACATCATGGTTTGGAAATAGGCAAAAATGTGAATCGGAGCTACAGGTTTTAAACCAGCTCAAATGATAGAGGAGGGTTCCTGATGGAGTGCTAGAGGGTCCAAACACAGTTTCGTGAAAGTCAACTTTGGCACCCCAGGAAGGGTAATCACGTTAAAGGGGAAAAGTGGATACATCATGGTTTGGAAATAGGTAAAAATGTGAATCGGAGATAGAGCCCTTAAAAGCAGCTCAAATGATAGATGAGGGTTCCTGACGGAGTGGTGGATTGTCCAAGCACAGTTTTGTGAAAATCAACTTTGGCAACCCAGGAAGGGTAATCCCGTGAAAGGGTCATAGCGGATACATCATGGTTTGGAAATAGGTAAAAATGTGAATCGGAGGTACAGCTCTTAAAACCACCTCAAATGATTGATGAGGGTTCCTGATGGAGTGCTAGAGGGTCAACACACATTTTTGTTAAAGTTAACTTTGGCACCCGAGAAAGGGTAATCCCGTGAAAGGTTTATAGGGGATACATCATGGTTTGGAAATAGGTAAAAAGGTGAATCGGAGCTACAGTTCTGAAAACCACCTCAAATAATAGAGGATGGTTCCTGATGGAGTGCTAGAGGGTCGAAACACAGTTTCGTGAAAGTCAACTTTGGCAACCCAGGAAGGGTAATCCCGTGAAAGGGTCATAGGGGATACATCATGGTTTGGAAATAGGTGAAAATGCGATTCGGAACTACAGGTTTTAAAACCAGCTCAAATGATAGAGGAGGGTACCTGATGGAGTGCTAGAGGGTACAAACACAAGTTTCTGAAGGTCAAGTTTGGCAAACCCAGGAAGGGTAATCAAGTGAAAGGTTAATAGTGGATACATCATGGTTTGGAAATAGGTGAAAATGCGATTCGGAACTACAGGTTTTAAAACCAGCTCAAATGATAGAGGAGGGTACCTGATGGAGTGCTAGAGGGTACAAACACGGTTTTCTGAAGGTCAACTTCGGCACCCGAAGAGGGGTAATCAAGTGAAAGTTTGAAAGTGGATACATCATGGTTTGGAAATAGGTGAAAATGTGAATCGGAGATAGAGCGATTAAAACCAGCTCAAATGATAGAGGAGGGTTTCTGATGGAGTGCTAGAGGGTCCAAACACAGTTTCGTGAAAGTCAACTTTGGCACCCGAGGAAGGGTAATCCCGTGAAAGGGTCATAGGGGATACATCATGGTTGGGAAATAGGTAAAAATGTGAATCGGAGCTACAGTTCTAAATACCAGCTCAAATGATAGATGAGGGTTCCTGATGGAGTGCTAGAGGGTCAATACACAGTTTCGTGAAAGTCAACTTTGGCACCCCAGGAAGGGTAATCCCGTGAAAGGGTCATAGGGGATACATCATGGTTTGGAAATAGGTGAAAATGTGAATCGGAACTACAGGTTTTAAAACCAGCTCAAATGATAGAGGAGGGTACCTGATGGAGTGCTAGAGGGTCAAAAGATAGTTTCGTGAAAGTCAACTTTGGCACCCGAGGAAGGGTAATCAATTGAAAGGGTCAAAGGGGATACATCATGGTTGGGAAATAGGTAAAAATGTGAATCGGAGCTACAGTTCTAAAAACCACCTCAAATGATAGAGGAGGGTTCCTGATGGAGTGCTAGAGGGTCAAAACACAGTTTCGTGAAAGTCAACTTTGGCACCCGAGAAAGGGTAATCCCGTGAAAGGATCATAGGGGATACATCATGGTTTGGGAAATAGGTAAAAATGTGAATCGGAGCAACTGGTTTTATAAGAAGCTCAAATGATAGAGGAGGGTTCCTGATGGAGTGCTAGAGGGTCCAAACACAGTTTCGTGAAAGTGAACTTTGGCACCCGAGGAAGGGTAATCACGTTAAAGGGGAAAAGTGGATACATCATGGTTTGGAAATAGGTAAAAATGTGAATCGGAACTACAGCCCTCAAAACCAGCTCAAATGATAGAGGAGGGTTCCTGATGGAGTGCTAGAGGGTCCAAACACAGTTTCGTGAAAGTCAACTTTGGCACCCGAGAAAGGGTAATCCCGTGAAAGGTTTATAGGGGATACATCATGGTTTGGAAATAGGTGAAAATGCGATTCGGAACTACAGGTTTTAAAACCAGCTCAAATGATAGAGGAGGGTACCTGATGGAGTGCTAGAGGGTACAAACACAAGTTTCTGAAGGTCAAGTTTGGCAAACCCAGGAAGGGTAATCAAGTGAAAGGTTAATAGTGGATACATCATGGTTTGGAAATAGGTGAAAATGCGATTCGGAACTACAGGTTTTAAAACCAGCTCAAATGATAGAGGAGGGTACCTGATGGAGTGCTAGAGGGTACAAACACGGTTTTCTGAAGGTCAACTTTGGCACCCGAAGAGGGGTAATCAAGTGAAAGGGTAAAAGTGGATACATCATGGTTTGGAAATAGGTGAAAATGTGAATCGGAGATAGAGCGATTAAAACCAGCTCAAATGATAGAGGAGGGTTTCTGATGGAGTGCTAGAGGGTCCAAACACAGTTTCGTGAAAGTCAACTTTGGCACCCCAGGAAGGGTAATCCCGTGAAAGGGTCATAGGGGATACATCATGGTTGGGAAATAGGTAAAAATGTGAATCGGAGCTACAGTTCTAAATACCAGCTCAAATGATAGATGAGGGTTCCTGATGGAGTGCTAGAGGGTCAATACACAGTTTCGTGAAAGTCAACTTTGGCACCCCAGGAAGGGTAATCCCGTGAAAGGGACATAGGGGATACATCATGGTTTGGAAATAGGTGAAAATGTGAATCGGAACTACAGGTTTTAAAACCAGCTCAAATGATAGAGGAGGGTACCTGATGGAATGCTAGAGGGTCAAAAGATAGTTTCGTGAAAGTCAACTTTGGCACCCCAGGAAGGGTAATCAATTGAAAGGGTCAAAGGGGATACATCATGGTTTGGAAATATTTAAAAATGTGAATCGGAGCTACAGTTCTGAAAACCACCTCAAATGATAGAGGAGGGTTCCTGATGGAGTGCTAGAGGGTCAAAACACAGTTTCGTGAAAGTCAACTTTGGCACCCGAGAAAGGGTAATCCCGTGAAAGGATCATAGGGGATACATCATGGTTGGGAAATAGGTGAAAATGTGAATCGGAGCAACTGGTTTTAAAAGCAGCTCAAATGATAAAGGAGGGTTCCTGATGGAGTGCTAGAGGGTCAAAACACAGTTTCGTGAAAGTCAACTTTGGCACCCCAGGAAGGGTGATCCCGTGAAAGGGTCATAGGGGATACATCATGGTTTGGAAATAGGTAAAAATGTGAATCGGAACTACAGCCCTCAAAACCAGCTCAAATGATAGAGGAGGGTTCCTGATGGAGTGCTAGAGGGTCCAAACACAGTTTCGTGAAAGTCAACTTTGGCACCCGACGAAGGGTAATCATGTGAAAGTATAATAGTGGATACATCATGGTTGGGAAATAGGTGAAAATGTGAATCGGAGATAGAACCCTTAAAACCAGCTCAAATGATAGAGGAGGGTTCCTGATGGAGTGCTAGAGGGTCGAAACACAGTTTCGTGAAAGTCAACTTTGGCACCCCAGGAAGGGTAATCAAGTGAAAGGGTCATAGGGGATACATCATGGTTTGGAAATAGGTGAAAATGTGAATCGGAGATGGAGCCCTTAAAACCAGTTTAAATGATAGAGGAGGGTTCCTGATGGAGTGCTAGAGGGTCCAAAGATAGTTTCGTGAAAGTCAACTTTGGCACCCGAGGAAGGGTAATCAAGTGAAAGGGTCATAGGGGATACATCATGGTTGGGAAATAGGTAAAAATGTGAATTGGAGCTACAGTTCTGAAAACCACCTCAAATGATAGAGGAGGGTACCTAAAGGAGTGCTAGAGGGTACAAACACGGTTTTCTGAAGGTCAACTTCGGCACCCCAAGAAGGGTAGTCAAGTGAAAGGGTAAAAGTGGATACATCATGGTTTGGAAATAGTTGAAAATGTGAATCGGAGATAGAACGATTAAAACCAGCTCAAATGATAGATGAGGGTTCCTGATGGAGTGCTAGAGGGTCAATACACAGTTTCGTGAAAGTCAACTTTGGCACCCCAGGAAGGGTAGTCCCGTCAAAGTGTCATAGGGGATACATTATTCTTTGGAAATAGGTGAAAATGTGAATCGGAACTACAGGTTTTAAAACCAGCTCAAATGATAGAGGAGGGTACCTGATGGAGTGCTAGAGGGTCAAAAGATAGTTTCGTGAAAGTCAACTTTGGCACCCGAGGAAGGGTAATCAAGTGAAAGGGTCAAAGGGGATACATCATGGTTGGGAAATAGGTAAAAATGTGAATCGGAGATAGAGCCCTTAAAACCAGCTCAAATGATAGAGGAGGGTTCCTGATGGAGTGCTAGAGGGTCCAAACACAGTTTCGTGAAAGTCAACTTTGGCACCCGAGGAAGGGTAATCCCGTGAAAGGGTCATAGGGGATACATCATGGTTGGGAAATAGGTAAAAATGTGAATCGGAGCTACAGGTTTTAAAAGAAGCTCAAATGATAGAGGAGGGTTCCTGATGGAGTGCTAGAGGGTCAAAACATAGTTTCGTGAAAGTCAACTTTGGCACCCGAGGAAGGGTAATCCCGTGAAAGGGTCATAGGGGATACATCATGGTTTGGAAATAGGCAAAAATGTGAATCGGAGCTACAGGTTTTAAACCAGCTCAAATGATAGAGGAGGGTTCCTGATGGAGTGCTAGAGGGTCCAAACACAGTTTCGTGAAAGTCAACTTTGGCACCCCAGGAAGGGTAATCACGTTAAAGGGGAAAAGTGGATACATCATGGTTTGGAAATAGGTAAAAATGTGAATCGGAGATAGAGCCCTTAAAAGCAGCTCAAATGATAGATGAGGGTTCCTGACGGAGTGGTGGATTGTCCAAGCACAGTTTTGTGAAAATCAACTTTGGCAACCCAGGAAGGGTAATCCCGTGAAAGGGTCATAGCGGATACATCATGGTTTGGAAATAGGTAAAAATGTGAATCGGAGGTACAGCTCTTAAAACCACCTCAAATGATTGATGAGGGTTCCTGATGGAGTGCTAGAGGGTCAACACACATTTTTGTTAAAGTTAACTTTGGCACCCGAGAAAGGGTAATCCCGTGAAAGGTTTATAGGGGATACATCATGGTTTGGAAATAGGTAAAAAGGTGAATCGGAGCTACAGTTCTGAAAACCACCTCAAATAATAGAGGATGGTTCCTGATGGAGTGCTAGAGGGTCGAAACACAGTTTCGTGAAAGTCAACTTTGGCAACCCAGGAAGGGTAATCCCGTGAAAGGGTCATAGGGGATACATCATGGTTTGGAAATAGGTGAAAATGCGATTCGGAACTACAGGTTTTAAAACCAGCTCAAATGATAGAGGAGGGTACCTGATGGAGTGCTAGAGGGTACAAACACAAGTTTCTGAAGGTCAAGTTTGGCAAACCCAGGAAGGGTAATCAAGTGAAAGGTTAATAGTGGATACATCATGGTTTGGAAATAGGTGAAAATGCGATTCGGAACTACAGGTTTTAAAACCAGCTCAAATGATAGAGGAGGGTACCTGATGGAGTGCTAGAGGGTACAAACACGGTTTTCTGAAGGTCAACTTCGGCACCCGAAGAGGGGTAATCAAGTGAAAGTTTGAAAGTGGATACATCATGGTTTGGAAATAGGTGAAAATGTGAATCGGAGATAGAGCGATTAAAACCAGCTCAAATGATAGAGGAGGGTTTCTGATGGAGTGCTAGAGGGTCCAAACACAGTTTCGTGAAAGTCAACTTTGGCACCCGAGGAAGGGTAATCCCGTGAAAGGGTCATAGGGGATACATCATGGTTGGGAAATAGGTAAAAATGTGAATCGGAGCTACAGTTCTAAATACCAGCTCAAATGATAGATGAGGGTTCCTGATGGAGTGCTAGAGGGTCAATACACAGTTTCGTGAAAGTCAACTTTGGCACCCCAGGAAGGGTAATCCCGTGAAAGGGTCATAGGGGATACATCATGGTTTGGAAATAGGTGAAAATGTGAATCGGAACTACAGGTTTTAAAACCAGCTCAAATGATAGAGGAGGGTACCTGATGGAGTGCTAGAGGGTCAAAAGATAGTTTCGTGAAAGTCAACTTTGGCACCCGAGGAAGGGTAATCAATTGAAAGGGTCAAAGGGGATACATCATGGTTGGGAAATAGGTAAAAATGTGAATCGGAGCTACAGTTCTAAAAACCACCTCAAATGATAGAGGAGGGTTCCTGATGGAGTGCTAGAGGGTCAAAACACAGTTTCGTGAAAGTCAACTTTGGCACCCGAGAAAGGGTAATCCCGTGAAAGGATCATAGGGGATACATCATGGTTTGGGAAATAGGTAAAAATGTGAATCGGAGCAACTGGTTTTATAAGAAGCTCAAATGATAGAGGAGGGTTCCTGATGGAGTGCTAGAGGGTCCAAACACAGTTTCGTGAAAGTGAACTTTGGCACCCGAGGAAGGGTAATCACGTTAAAGGGGAAAAGTGGATACATCATGGTTTGGAAATAGGTAAAAATGTGAATCGGAACTACAGCCCTCAAAACCAGCTCAAATGATAGAGGAGGGTTCCTGATGGAGTGCTAGAGGGTCCAAACACAGTTTCGTGAAAGTCAACTTTGGCACCCCACGAAGGGTAATCACGTGAAAGTATAATAGTGGATACATCATGGTTTGGAAATAGGTGAAAATGTGAATCGGAGATAGAGCCCTTAAAACCAGCTCAAATGATAGAGGAGGGTTCCTGATGGAGTGCTAGAGGGTCGAAACACAGTTTCGTGAAAGTCAACTTTGGCACCCCATGAAGGGTAATCAAGTGAAAGGGTCATAGGGGATACATCATTGTTTGGAAATAGGTGAAAATGTGAATCGGAACTACAGGTTTTAAAACCAGCTCAAATGATAGAGGAGGGTACCTGATGGAGTGCTAGAGGGTCCAAACACAGTTTCGTGAAAGTCAACTTTGGCACCCGAGGAAGGGTAATCCCGTGAAAGGGTCATAGGGGATACATCATGGTTGGGAAATAGGTAAAAATGTGAATCGGAGCTACAGGTTTTAAAAGAAGCTCAAATGATAGAGGAGGGTTCCTGATGGAGTGCTAGAGGGTCAAAACATAGTTTCGTGAAAGTCAACTTTGGCACCCGAGGAAGGGTAATCCCGTGAAAGGGTCATAGGGGATACATCATGGTTTGGAAATAGGCAAAAATGTGAATCGGAGCTACAGGTTTTAAACCAGCTCAAATGATAGAGGAGGGTTCCTGATGGAGTGCTAGAGGGTCCAAACACAGTTTCGTGAAAGTCAACTTTGGCACCCCAGGAAGGGTAATCCCGTGAAAGGGTCATAGCGGATACATCATGGTTTGGAAATAGGTAAAAATGTGAATCGGAGGTACAGCTCTTAAAACCACCTCAAATGATTGATGAGGGTTCCTGATGGAGTGCTAGAGGGTCAACACACATTTTTGTTAAAGTTAACTTTGGCACCCGAGAAAGGGTAATCCCGTGAAAGGTTTATAGGGGATACATCATGGTTTGGAAATAGGTAAAAAGGTGAATCGGAGCTACAGTTCTGAAAACCACCTCAAATAATAGAGGATGGTTCCTGATGGAGTGCTAGAGGGTCGAAACACAGTTTCGTGAAAGTCAACTTTGGCAACCCAGGAAGGGTAATCCCGTGAAAGGGTCATAGGGGATACATCATGGTTTGGAAATAGGTGAAAATGCGATTCGGAACTACAGGTTTTAAAACCAGCTCAAATGATAGAGGAGGGTACCTGATGGAGTGCTAGAGGGTACAAACACAAGTTTCTGAAGGTCAAGTTTGGCAAACCCAGGAAGGGTAATCAAGTGAAAGGTTAATAGTGGATACATCATGGTTTGGAAATAGGTGAAAATGCGATTCGGAACTACAGGTTTTAAAACCAGCTCAAATGATAGAGGAGGGTACCTGATGGAGTGCTAGAGGGTACAAACACGGTTTTCTGAAGGTCAACTTCGGCACCCGAAGAGGGGTAATCAAGTGAAAGTTTGAAAGTGGATACATCATGGTTTGGAAATAGGTGAAAATGTGAATCGGAGATAGAGCGATTAAAACCAGCTCAAATGATAGAGGAGGGTTTCTGATGGAGTGCTAGAGGGTCCAAACACAGTTTCGTGAAAGTCAACTTTGGCACCCGAGGAAGGGTAATCCCGTGAAAGGGTCATAGGGGATACATCATGGTTGGGAAATAGGTAAAAATGTGAATCGGAGCTACAGTTCTAAATACCAGCTCAAATGATAGATGAGGGTTCCTGATGGAGTGCTAGAGGGTCAATACACAGTTTCGTGAAAGTCAACTTTGGCACCCCAGGAAGGGTAATCCCGTGAAAGGGTCATAGGGGATACATCATGGTTTGGTTATAGGTGAAAATGTGAATCGGAACTACAGGTTTTAAAACCAGCTCAAATGATAGAGGAGGGTACCTGATGGAGTGCTAGAGGGTCAAAAGATAGTTTCGTGAAAGTCAACTTTGGCACCCGAGGAAGGGTAATCAATTGAAAGGGTCAAAGGGGATACATCATGGTTGGGAAATAGGTAAAAATGTGAATCGGAGCTACAGTTCTAAAAACCACCTCAAATGATAGAGGAGGGTTCCTGATGGAGTGCTAGAGGGTCAAAACACAGTTTCGTGAAAGTCAACTTTGGCACCCGAGAAAGGGTAATCCCGTGAAAGGATCATAGGGGATACATCATGGTTTGGGAAATAGGTAAAAATGTGAATCGGAGCAACTGGTTTTATAAGAAGCTCAAGTGATAGAGGAGGGTTCCTGATGGAGTGCAAGAGGGTCCAAACACAGTTTCGTGAAAGTGAACTTTGGCACCCGAGGAAGGGTAATCACGTTAAAGGGGAAAAGTGGATACATCATGGTTTGGAAATAGGTAAAAATGTGAATCGGAACTACAGCCCTCAAAACCAGCTCAAATGATAGAGGAGGGTTCCTGATGGAGTGCTAGAGGGTCCAAACACAGTTTCGTGAAAGTCAACTTTGGCACCCCACGAAGGGTAATCACGTGAAAGTATAATAGTGGATACATCATGGTTTGGAAATAGGTGAAAATGTGAATCGGAGATAGAGCCCTTAAAACCAGCTCAAATGATAGAGGAGGGTTCCTGATGGAGTGCTAGAGGGTCGAAACACAGTTTCGTGAAAGTCAACTTTGGCACCCCATGAAGGGTAATCAAGTGAAAGGGTCATAGGGGATACATCATTGTTTGGAAATAGGTGAAAATGTGAATCGGAACTACAGGTTTTAAAACCAGCTCAAATGATAGAGGAGGGTACCTGATGGAGTGCTAGAGGGTCAAAAGATAGTTTCGTGAAAGTCAACTTTGGCACCCGAGGAAGGGTAATCAAGTGAAAGGGTCAAAGGGGATACATCATGGTTTGGAAATAGGTAAAAATGTGAATCGGAGCTACAGTTCTGAAAACCACCTCAAATGATAGAGGAGGGTTCCTGATGGAGTGCTAGAGGGTCAAAACACAGTTTCGTGAAAGTCAACTTTGGCACCCGAGAAAGGGTAATCCCGTGAAAGGATCATAGGGGATACATCATGGTTTGGAAATAGGTAAAAATGTGAATCGGAGCTACAGGTTTTATAAGAAGCTCAAATGATAGAGGAGGGTTCCTGATGGAGTGCTAGAGGGTCAATACACAGTTTCGTGAAAGTCAACTTTGGCACCCGAGGAAGGGTAATCACGTTAAAGGGGAAAAGTGGATACATCATGGTTTGGAAATAGCTAGAAATGTGAGTCGGAGATAGAGCCCTTAAAAGCAGCTCAAATGATAGATGAGGGTTCCTGACTGAGTGGTGGATTGTCCAAACACAGTTTTGTGAAAGTCAACTTTGGCAACCCAGGAAGGGTAATCCCGTGAAAGTATAATAGCGGATACATCATGGTTTGGAAATAGGTAAAAATGTGAATCGGAGTTACAGCTCTTAAAACCACCTCAAATGATCGATTAGGGTTAGTGGTGTGGAGTGCTAGAGGGTCAACACACATTTTTGTCAAAGTCAACTTTGGCACCCCAGGAAGGGTAATCAAGTGAAAGGTTTATATGGGATACATCATGGTTTGGAAATAGGTAAAAATGTGAGTCGGAGCTACAGTTCTAAAAAACAGCTCAAATAACAGAGGATGGTTCCTGATGGAGTGCTAGAGGGTCCAAACACAGTTTCGTGAAAGTCAACTTTGGCACCCGAGGAAGGGTAATCCCGTGAAAGGGTCATAGGGGATACATCATGGTTGGGAAATAGGCAAAAATGTGAATCGGAGCTACAGGTTTTAAAAGAAGCTCAAATGATAGAGGAGGGTTCCTGATGGAGTGCTAGAGGGTCAAAACATAGTTTCGTGAAAGTCAACTTTGGCACCCGAGGAAGGGTAGTCCCGTGAAAGGGTCATAGGGGATACATCATGGTTTGGAAATAGGCAAAAATGTGAATCGGAGCTACAGGTTTTAAACCAGCTCAAATGATAGAGGAGGGTTCCTGATGGAGTGCTAGAGGGTCCAAACACAGTTTCGTGAAAGTCAACTTTGGCACCCCAGGAAGGGTAATCACGTTAAAGGGGAAAAGTGGATACATCATGGTTTGGAAAAAGGTAAAAATGTGAATCGGAGATAGAGCCCTTGAAAGCAGCTCAAATGATAGATGAGGGTTAATGACGGAGTGGTGGATTGTCCAAACACAGTTTTGTGAAAATCAACTTTGGCAACCCAGGAAGGGTAATCCCGTGAAAGGGTCATAGCGGATACATCATGGTTTGGAAATAGGTAAAAATGTGAATCGGAGGTACAGCTCTTAAAACCACCTCAAATGATTGATTTGGGGTTCCTGATGGAGTGCTAGAGGGTCAACACACATTTTTGTTAAAGTCAACTTTGGCACCCGAGAAAGGGTAATCCCGTGAAAGGTTTATAGGGGATACATCATGGTTTGGAAATAGGTAAAAAGGTGAATCGGAGCTACAGTTCTGAAAACCACCTCAAATAATAGAGGATGGTTCCTGATGGAGTGCTAGAGGGTCCAAACACAGTTTCGTGAAAGTCAACTTTTGCAACCCAGGAAGGGTAGTCCCGTGAAAGGGTCATAGGGGATACATCATGGTTTGGAAATAGGTGAAAATGCGATTCGGAACTACAGGTTTTGAAACCAGCTCAAATAATAGAGGAGGGTACCTGATGGAGTGCTAGAGGGTACAAACACAAGTTTCTGAAGGTCAACTTCGGCACCCGAAGAGGGGTAATCAAGTGAAAGGGTAAAAGTGGATACATCATGGTTTGGAAATAGGTGAAAATGTGAATCGGAGATAGAGCGATTAAAACCAGCTCAAATGATAGAGGAGGGTTCCTGATGGAGTGCTAGAGGGTCCAAACACAGTTTCGTGAAAGTCAACTTTGGCACCGAGGAAGGGTAATCCCGTGAAAGGGTCATAGGGGATACATCATGGTTGGGAAATAGGTAAAAATGTGAGTCGGAGCTACAGTTCTAAATACCAGCTCAAATGATAGATGAGGGTTCCTGATGGAGTGCTAGAGGGTCAATACACAGTTTCGTGAAAGTCAACTTTGGCACCCCAGGAAGGGTAATCCCGTGAAAGGGTCATAGGGGATACATCATGGTTTGGAAATAGGTGAAAATGTGAATCGGAACTACAGGTTTTAAAACCAGCTCAAATGATAGAGGAGGGTACCTGATGGAGTGCTAGAGGGTCAAAAGATAGTTTCGTGAAAGTCAACTTTGGCACCCGAGGAAGGGTAATCAATTGAAAGAGTCAAAGGGGATACATCATGGTTTGGAAATAGGTAAAAATGTGAATCGGAGCTACAGTTCTGTAAACCACCTCAAATGATAGAGGAGGGTTCCTGATGGAGTGCTAGAGGGTCAAAACACAGTTTCGTGAAAGTCAACTTTGGCACCCGAGAAAGGGTAATCCCGTGAAAGGATCATAGGGGATACATCATGGTTGGGAAATAGGTAAAAATGTGAATCGGAGCAACTGGTTTTAAAAGCAGCTCAAATGATAGAGGAGGGTTCCTGATGGAGTGCTAGAGGGTCCAAACACAGTTTCGTGAAAGTCAACTTTGGCACCCCAGGAAGGGTAATCAAGTGAAAGGGTCATAGGGGATACATCATGGTTTGGAAATAGGTGAAAATGTGAATCGGAGATGGAGCCCTTAAAACCAGCTCAAATGATAGAGGAGGGTTCCTGATGGAGTGCTAGAGGGTCCAAACACAGTTTCGTGAAAGTCAACTTTGGCACCCGAGGAAGGGTAATCAAGTGAAAGGGTCATAGGGGATACATCATGGTTGGGAAATAGGTAAAAATGTGAATTGGAGCTACAGTTCTGAAAACCACCTCAAATGATAGAGGAGGGTACCTAAAGGAGTGCTAGAGGGTGCAAACACGGTTTTCTGAAGGTCAACTTCGGCACCCCAAGAAGGGTAATCAAGTGAAAGGGTAAAAGTGGATACATCATGGTTTGGAAATAGGTGAAAATGTGAATCGGAGATAGAGCGATTAAAACCACCTCAAATGATAGAGGAGGGTTCCTGATGGAGTGCTAGAGGGTCCAAACACAGTTTCGTGAAAGTCAACTTTGGCACCCCAGGAAGGGTAATCCCGTGAAAGGATCATAGGGGATACATCATGGTTTGGGAAATAGGTAAAAATGTGAATCGGAGCAACTGGTTTTATAAGAAGCTCAAATGATAGAGGAGGGTTCCTGATGGAGTGCTAGAGGGTCCAAACACAGTTTCGTGAAAGTGAACTTTGGCACCCGAGGAAGGGTAATCACGTTAAAGGGGAAAAGTGGATACATCATGGTTTGGAAATAGGTAAAAATGTGAATCGGAACTACAACCCTCAAAACCAGCTCAAATGATAGAGGAGGGTTCCTGATGGAGTGCTAGAGGGTCAATACACAGTTTCGTGAAAGTCAACTTTGGCACCCCAGGAAGGGTAATCCCGTGAAAGGGTCATAGGGGATACATCATGGTTTGGAAATAGGTGAAAATGTGAATCGGAACTACAGGTTTTAAAACCAGCTCAAATGATAGAGGAGGGTACCTGATGGAGTGCTAGAGGGTCAAAAGATAGTTTCGTGAAAGTCAACTTTGGCACCCGAGGAAGGGTAATCAATTGAAAGAGTCAAAGGGGATACATCATGGTTTGGAAATAGGTAAAAATGTGAATCGGAGCTACAGTTCTGTAAACCACCTCAAATGATAGAGGAGGGTTCCTGATGGAGTGCTAGAGGGTCAAAACACAGTTTCGTGAAAGTCAACTTTGGCACCCGAGAAAGGGTAATCCCGTGAAAGGATCATAGGGGATACATCATGGTTGGGAAATAGGTAAAAATGTGAATCGGAGCAACTGGTTTTAAAAGCAGCTCAAATGATAGAGGAGGGTTCCTGATGGAGTGCTAGAGGGTCCAAACACAGTTTCGTGAAAGTCAACTTTGGCACCCCAGGAAGGGTAATCAAGTGAAAGGGTCATAGGGGATACATCATGGTTTGGAAATAGGTGAAAATGTGAATCGGAGATGGAGCCCTTAAAACCAGCTCAAATGATAGAGGAGGGTTCCTGATGGAGTGCTAGAGGGTCCAAACACAGTTTCGTGAAAGTCAACTTTGGCACCCGAGGAAGGGTAATCAAGTGAAAGGGTCATAGGGGATACATCATGGTTGGGAAATAGGTAAAAATGTGAATTGGAGCTACAGTTCTGAAAACCACCTCAAATGATAGAGGAGGGTACCTAAAGGAGTGCTAGAGGGTGCAAACACGGTTTTCTGAAGGTCAACTTCGGCACCCCAAGAAGGGTAATCAAGTGAAAGGGTAAAAGTGGATACATCATGGTTTGGAAATAGGTGAAAATGTGAATCGGAGATAGAGCGATTAAAACCACCTCAAATGATAGAGGAGGGTTCCTGATGGAGTGCTAGAGGGTCCAAACACAGTTTCGTGAAAGTCAACTTTGGCACCCCAGGAAGGGTAATCCCGTGAAAGGATCATAGGGGATACATCATGGTTTGGGAAATAGGTAAAAATGTGAATCGGAGCAACTGGTTTTATAAGAAGCTCAAATGATAGAGGAGGGTTCCTGATGGAGTGCTAGAGGGTCCAAACACAGCTTCGTGAAAGTGAACTTTGGCACCCGAGGAAGGGTAATCACGTTAAAGGGGAAAAGTGGATACATCATGGTTTGGAAATAGGTAAAAATGTGAATCGGAACTACAACCCTCAAAACCAGCTCAAATGATAGAGGAGGGTTCCTGATGGAGTGCTAGAGGGTCCAAACACAGTTTCGTGAAAGTCAACTTTGGCACCCCACGAAGGGTAATCACGTGAAAGTATAATAGTGGATACATCATGGTTTGGAAATAGGTGAAAATGTGAATCGGAGATAGAGCCCTTAAAACCAGCTCAAATGATAGAGGAGGGTTCCTGATGGAGTGCTAGAGGGTCGAAACACAGTTTCGTGAAAGTCAACTTTGGCACCCCAGGAAGGGTAATCAAGTGAAAGGGTCATAGGGGATACATCATTGTTTGGAAATAGGTGAAAATGTGAATCGGAACTAGAGGTTTTAAAACCAGCTCAAATGATAGAGGAGGGTACCTGATGGAGTGCTAGAGGGTCAAAAGATAGTTTCGTGAAAGTCAACTTTGGCACCCGAGGAAGGGTAATCAAGTGAAAGGGTCAAAGGGGATACATCATGGTTTGGAAATAGGTAAAAATGTGAATCGGAGCTACAGTTCTGAAAACCACCTCAAATGATAGAGGAGGGTTCCTGATGGAGTGCTAGAGGGTCAAAACACAGTTTCGTGAAAGTCAACTTTGGCACCCGAGAAAGGGTAATCCCGTGAAAGGATCATAGGGGATACATCATGGTTTGGAAATAGGTAAAAATGTGAATCGGAGCTACAGGTTTTATAAGAAGCTCAAATGATAGAGGAGGGTTCCTGATGGAGTGCTAGAGGGTCAATACACAGTTTCGTGAAAGTCAACTTTGGCACCCCAGGAAGGGTAATCCCGTCAAAGTGTCATAGGGGATACATCATTGTTTGGAAATAGGTGAAAATGTGAATCGGAACTACAGGTTTTAAAACCAGCTCAAATGATAGAGGAGGGTTCCTGATGGAGTGCTAGAGGGTCAATACACAGTTTTGTGAAAGTCAACTTTGGCACCCGAGGAAGGGTAATCCCGTCAAAGTGTCATAGGGGATACATCATGGTTTGGAAATAGGTGAAAATGCGATTCGGAACTACAGGTTTTAAAACCAGCTCAAATGATAGAGGAGGGTACCTGATGGAGTGCTAGAGGGTACAAACACGGTTTTCTGAAGGTCAACTTCGGCACCCAAAGAGGGGTAATCAAGTGAAAGGGTAAAAGTGGATACATCATGGTTTGGAAATAGGTGAAAATGTGAATCGGAGATAGAGCGATTAAAACCAGCTCAAATGATAGAGGAGGGTTCCTGATGGAGTGCTAGAGGGTCCAAACACAGTTTCGTGAAAGTCAACTTTGGCACCGAGGAAGGGTAATCCCGTGAAAGGGTCATAGGGGATACATCATGGTTGGGAAATAGGTAAAAATGTGAGTCGGAGCTACAGTTCTAAATACCAGCTCAAATGATAGATGAGGGTTCCTGATGGAGTGCTAGAGGGTCAATACACAGTTTCGTGAAAGTCAACTTTGGCACCGCAGGAAGGGTAATCCCGTCAAAGGGTCATAGGGGATACATCATGGTTTGGAAATAGGTGAAAATGTGAATCGGAACTACAGGTTTTAAAACCAGCTCAAATGATAGAGGAGGGTACCTGATGGAGTGCTAGAGGGTCAAAAGATAGTTTCGTGAAAGTCAACTTTGGCACCCGAGGAAGGGTAATCAATTGAAAGAGTCAAAGGGGATACATCATGGTTTGGAAATAGGTAAAAATGTGAATCGGAGCTACAGTTCTGTAAACCACCTCAAATGATAGAGGAGGGTTCCTGATGGAGTGCTAGAGGGTCAAAACACAGTTTCGTGAAAGTCAACTTTGGCACCCGA
Organism: Haliotis asinina; assembly: GCF_037392515.1. Taxonomy (NCBI): domain Eukaryota; kingdom Metazoa; phylum Mollusca; class Gastropoda; order Lepetellida; family Haliotidae; genus Haliotis; species Haliotis asinina. The sequence continues at coordinate 51,308,877 of NC_090282.1, read as the reverse complement.
GAAAGGGTAATCCCGTGAAAGGATCATAGGGGATACATCATGGTTGGGAAATAGGTAAAAATGTGAATCGGAGCAACTGGTTTTAAAAGCAGCTCAAATGGTAGAGGAGGGTTCCTGATGGAGTGCTAGAGGGTCCAAACACAGTTTCGTGAAAGTCAACTTTGGCACCCCACGAAGGGTAATCACGTGAAAGTATAATAGTGGATACATCATGGTTTGGAAATAGGTGAAAATGTGAATCGGAGATAGAGCCCTTAAAATCAGCTCAAATGATAGAGGAGGGTTCCTGATGGAGTGCTAGAGGGTCGAAACACAGTTTCGTGAAAGTCAACTTTGGCACCCCAGGAAGGGTAATCAAGTGAAAGGGTCATAGGGGATACATCATGGTTTGGAAATAGGTGAAAATGTGAATCGGAGATGGAGCCCTTAAAACCAGCTCAAATGATAGAGGAGGGTTCCTGATGGAGTGCTAGAGGGTCCAAACACAGTTTCGTGAAAGTCAACTTTGGCACCCGAGGAAGGGTAATCAAGTGAAAGGGTCATAGGGGATACATCATGGTTGGGAAATAGGTAAAAATGTGAATTGGATCTACAGTTCTGAAAACCACCTCAAATGATAGAGGAGGGTACCTAAAGGAGTGCTAGAGGGTACAAACACGGTTTTCTGAAGGTCAACTTCGGCACCCCAAGAAGGGTAATCAACTGAAAGGGTAAAAGTGGATACATCATGGTTTGGAAATAGGTGAAAATGTGAATCGGAGATAGAGCGATTAAAACCACCTCAAATGATAGAGGAGGGTTCCTGATGGAGTGCTAGAGGGTCCAAACACAGTTTCGTGAAAGTCAACTTTGGCACCCCAGGAAGGGTAATCCCGTCAAAGTGTCATAGGGGATACATCATGGTTTGGAAATAGGTGAAAATGCGATTCGGAACTACAGGTTTTAAAACCAGCTCAAATGATAGAGGAGGGTACCTGATGGAGTGCTAGAGGGTACAAACACGGTTTTCTGAAGGTCAACTTCGGCACCCAAAGAGGGGTAATCAAGTGAAAGGGTAAAAGTGGATACATCATGGTTTGGAAATAGGTGAAAATGTGAATCGGAGATAGAGCGATTAAAACCAGCTCAAATGATAGAGGAGGGTTCCTGATGGAGTGCTAGAGGGTCCAAACACAGTTTCGTGAAAGTCAACTTTGGCACCGAGGAAGGGTAATCCCGTGAAAGGGTCATAGGGGATACATCATGGTTGGGAAATAGGTAAAAATGTGAGTCGGAGCTACAGTTCTAAATACCAGCTCAAATGATAGATGAGGGTTCCTGATGGAGTGCTAGAGGGTCAATACACAGTTTCGTGAAAGTCAACTTTGGCACCCCAGGAAGGGTAATCCCGTCAAAGGGTCATAGGGGATACATCATGGTTTGGAAATAGGTGAAAATGTGAATCGGAACTACAGGTTTTAAAACCAGCTCAAATGATAGAGGAGGGTACCTGATGGAGTGCTAGAGGGTCAAAAGATAGTTTCGTGAAAGTCAACTTTGGCACCCGAGGAAGGGTAATCAATTGAAAGAGTCAAAGGGGATACATCATGGTTTGGAAATAGGTAAAAATGTGAATCGGAGCTACAGTTCTGTAAACCACCTCAAATGATAGAGGAGGGTTCCTGATGGAGTGCTAGAGGGTCAAAACACAGTTTCGTGAAAGTCAACTTTGGCACCCGAGAAAGGGTAATCCCGTGAAAGGATCATAGGGGATACATCATGGTTGGGAAATAGGTAAAAATGTGAATCGGAGCAACTGGTTTTAAAAGCAGCTCAAATGATAGAGGAGGGTTCCTGATGGAGTGCTAGAGGGTCCAAACACAGTTTCGTGAAAGTCAACTTTGGCACCCCACGAAGGGTAATCACGTGAAAGTATAATAGTGGATACATCATGGTTTGGAAATAGGTGAAAATGTGAATCGGAGATAGAGCCCTTAAAACCAGCTCAAATGATAGAGGAGGGTTCCTGATGGAGTGCTAGAGGGTCGAAACACAGTTTCGTGAAAGTCAACTTTGGCACCCCAGGAAGGGTAATCAAGTGAAAGGGTCATAGGGGATACATCATGGTTTGGAAATAGGTGAAAATGTGAATCGGAGATGGAGCCCTTAAAACCAGCTCAAATGATAGAGGAGGGTTCCTGATGGAGTGCTAGAGGGTCCAAACACAGTTTCGTGAAAGTCAACTTTGGCACCCGAGGAAGGGTAATCAAGTGAAAGGGTCATAGGGGATACATCATGGTTGGGAAATAGGTAAAAATGTGAATTGGAGCTACAGTTCTGAAAACCACCTCAAATGATAGAGGAGGGTACCTAAAGGAGTGCTAGAGGGTGCAAACACGGTTTTCTGAAGGTCAACTTCGGCACCCCAAGAAGGGTAATCAAGTGAAAGGGTAAAAGTGGATACATCATGGTTTGGAAATAGGTGAAAATGTGAATCGGAGATAGAGCGATTAAAACCACCTCAAATGATAGAGGAGGGTTCCTGATGGAGTGCTAGAGGGTCCAAACACAGTTTCGTGAAAGTCAACTTTGGCACCCCAGGAAGGGTAATCCCGTGAAAGGATCATAGGGGATACATCATGGTTTGGGAAATAGGTAAAAATGTGAATCGGAGCAACTGGTTTTATAAGAAGCTCAAATGATAGAGGAGGGTTCCTGATGGAGTGCTAGAGGGTCCAAACACAGTTTCGTGAAAGTGAACTTTGGCACCCGAGGAAGGGTAATCACGTTAAAGGGGAAAAGTGGATACATCATGGTTTGGAAATAGGTAAAAATGTGAATCGGAACTACAACCCTCAAAACCAGCTCAAATGATAGAGGAGGGTTCCTGATGGAGTGCTAGAGGGTCCAAACACAGTTTCGTGAAAGTCAACTTTGGCACCCCACGAAGGGTAATCACGTGAAAGTATAATAGTGGATACATCATGGTTTGGAAATAGGTGAAAATGTGAATCGGAGATAGAGCCCTTAAAACCAGCTCAAATGATAGAGGAGGGTTCCTGATGGAGTGCTAGAGGGTCGAAACACAGTTTCGTGAAAGTCAACTTTGGCACCCCAGGAAGGGTAATCAAGTGAAAGGGTCATAGGGGATACATCATTGTTTGGAAATAGGTGAAAATGTGAATCGGAACTACAGGTTTTAAAACCAGCTCAAATGATAGAGGAGGGTACCTGATGGAGTGCTAGAGGGTCAAAAGATAGTTTCGTGAAAGTCAACTTTGGCACCCGAGGAAGGGTAATCAAGTGAAAGGGTCAAAGGGGATACATCATGGTTTGGAAATAGGTAAAAATGTGAATCGGAGCTACAGTTCTGAAAACCACCTCAAATGATAGAGGAGGGTTCCTGATGGAGTGCTAGAGGGTCAAAACACAGTTTCGTGAAAGTCAACTTTGGCACCCGAGAAAGGGTAATCCCGTGAAAGGATCATAGGGGATACATCATGGTTTGGAAATAGGTAAAAATGTGAATCGGAGCTACAGGTTTTATAAGAAGCTCAAATGATAGAGGAGGGTTCCTGATGGAGTGCTAGAGGGTCAATACACAGTTTCGTGAAAGTCAACTTTGGCACCCCAGGAAGGGTAATCCCGTCAAAGTGTCATAGGGGATACATCATTGTTTGGAAATAGGTGAAAATGTGAATCGGAACTACAGGTTTTAAAACCAGCTCAAATGATAGAGGAGGGTTCCTGATGGAGTGCTAGAGGGTCAATACACAGTTTTGTGAAAGTCAACTTTGGCACCCGAGGAAGGGTAATCCCGTCAAAGTGTCATAGGGGATACATCATGGTTTGGAAATAGGTGAAAATGCGATTCGGAACTACAGGTTTTAAAACCAGCTCAAATGATAGAGGAGGGTACCTGATGGAGTGCTAGAGGGTACAAACACGGTTTTCTGAAGGTCAACTTCGGCACCCAAAGAGGGGTAATCAAGTGAAAGGGTAAAAGTGGATACATCATGGTTTGGAAATAGGTGAAAATGTGAATCGGAGATAGAGCGATTAAAACCAGCTCAAATGATAGAGGAGGGTTCCTGATGGAGTGCTAGAGGGTCCAAACACAGTTTCGTGAAAGTCAACTTTGGCACCGAGGAAGGGTAATCCCGTGAAAGGGTCATAGGGGATACATCATGGTTGGGAAATAGGTAAAAATGTGAGTCGGAGCTACAGTTCTAAATACCAGCTCAAATGATAGATGAGGGTTCCTGATGGAGTGCTAGAGGGTCAATACACAGTTTCGTGAAAGTCAACTTTGGCACCCCAGGAAGGGTAATCCCGTCAAAGGGTCATAGGGGATACATCATGGTTTGGAAATAGGTGAAAATGTGAATCGGAACTACAGGTTTTAAAACCAGCTCAAATGATGGAGGAGGGTACCTGATGGAGTGCTAGAGGGTCAAAAGATAGTTTCGTGAAAGTCAACTTTGGCACCCGAGGAAGGGTAATCAATTGAAAGAGTCAAAGGGGATACATCATGGTTTGGAAATAGGTAAAAATGTGAATCGGAGCTACAGTTCTGTAAACCACCTCAAATGATAGAGGAGGGTTCCTGATGGAGTGCTAGAGGGTCAAAACACAGTTTCGTGAAAGTCAACTTTGGCACCCGAGAAAGGGTAATCCCGTGAAAGGATCATAGGGGATACATCATGGTTGGGAAATAGGTAAAAATGTGAATCGGAGCAACTGGTTTTAAAAGCAGCTCAAATGATAGAGGAGGGTTCCTGATGGAGTGCTAGAGGGTCCAAACACAGTTTCGTGAAAGTCAACTTTGGCACCCCACGAAGGGTAATCACGTGAAAGTATAATAGTGGATACATCATGGTTTGGAAATAGGTGAAAATGTGAATCGGAGATAGAGCCCTTAAAATCAGCTCAAATGATAGAGGAGGGTTCCTGATGGAGTGCTAGAGGGTCGAAACACAGTTTCGTGAAAGTCAACTTTGGCACCCCAGGAAGGGTAATCAAGTGAAAGGGTCATAGGGGATACATCATGGTTTGGAAATAGGTGAAAATGTGAATCGGAGATGGAGCCCTTAAAACCAGCTCAAATGATAGAGGAGGGTTCCTGATGGAGTGCTAGAGGGTCCAAACACAGTTTCGTGAAAGTCAACTTTGGCACCCGAGGAAGGGTAATCAAGTGAAAGGGTCATAGGGGATACATCATGGTTGGGAAATAGGTAAAAATGTGAATTGGATCTACAGTTCTGAAAACCACCTCAAATGATAGAGGAGGGTACCTAAAGGAGTGCTAGAGGGTACAAACACGGTTTTCTGAAGGTCAACTTCGGCACCCCAAGAAGGGTAATCAACTGAAAGGGTAAAAGTGGATACATCATGGTTTGGAAATAGGTGAAAATGTGAATCGGAGATAGAGCGATTAAAACCACCTCAAATGATAGATGAGGGTTCCTGATGGAGTGCTAGAGGGTCCAAACACAGTTTCGTGAAAGTCAACTTTGGCACCCCAGGAAGGGTAATCCCGTCAAAGTGTCATAGGGGATACATCATGGTTTGGAAATAGGTGAAAATGCGATTCGGAACTACAGGTTTTAAAACCAGCTCAAATGATAGAGGAGGGTACCTGATGGAGTGCTAGAGGGTACAAACACGGTTTTCTGAAGGTCAACTTCGGCACCCAAAGAGGGGTAATCAAGTGAAAGGGTAAAAGTGGATACATCATGGTTTGGAAATAGGTGAAAATGTGAATCGGAGATAGAGCGATTAAAACCAGCTCAAATGATAGAGGAGGGTTCCTGATGGAGTGCTAGAGGGTCCAAACACAGTTTCGTGAAAGTCAACTTTGGCACCGAGGAAGGGTAATCCCGTGAAAGGGTCATAGGGGATACATCATGGTTGGGAAATAGGTAAAAATGTGAGTCGGAGCTACAGTTCTAAATACCAGCTCAAATGATAGATGAGGGTTCCTGATGGAGTGCTAGAGGGTCAATACACAGTTTCGTGAAAGTCAACTTTGGCACCCCAGGAAGGGTAATCCCGTCAAAGTGTCATAGGGGATACATCATTGTTTGGAAATAGGTGAAAATGTGAATCGGAACTACAGGTTTTAAAACCAGCTCAAATGATAGAGGAGGGTACCTGATGGAGTGCTAGAGGGTCAAAAGATAGTTTCGTGAAAGTCAACTTTGGCACCCGAGGAAGGGTAATCAATTGAAAGAGTCAAAGGGGATACATCATGGTTTGGAAATAGGTAAAAATGTGAATCGGAGCTACAGTTCTGTAAACCACCTCAAATGATAGAGGAGGGTTCCTGATGGAGTGCTAGAGGGTCAAAACACAGTTTCGTGAAAGTCAACTTTGGCACCCGAGAAAGGGTAATCCCGTGAAAGGATCATAGGGGATACATCATGGTTGGGAAATAGGTAAAAATGTGAATCGGAGCAACTGGTTTTAAAAGCAGCTCAAATGATAGAGGAGGGTTCCTGATGGAGTGCTAGAGGGTCCAAACACAGTTTCGTGAAAGTCAACTTTGGCACCCCACGAAGGGTAATCACGTGAAAGTATAATAGTGGATACATCATGGTTTGGAAATAGGTGAAAATGTGAATCGGAGATAGAGCCCTTAAAACCAGCTCAAATGATAGAGGAGGGTTCCTGATGGAGTGCTAGAGGGTCGAAACACAGTTTCGTGAAAGTCAACTTTGGCACCCCAGGAAGGGTAATCAAGTGAAAGGGTCATAGGGGATACATCATGGTTTGGAAATAGGTGAAAATGTGAATCGGAGATGGAGCCCTTAAAACCAGCTCAAATGATAGAGGAGGGTTCCTGATGGAGTGCTAGAGGGTCCAAACACAGTTTCGTGAAAGTCAACTTTGGCACCCGAGGAAGGGTAATCAAGTGAAAGGGTCATAGGGGATACATCATGGTTGGGAAATAGGTAAAAATGTGAATTGGAGCTACAGTTCTGAAAACCACCTCAAATGATAGAGGAGGGTACCTAAAGGAGTGCTAGAGGGTACAAACACGGTTTTCTGAAGGTCAACTTCGGCACCCCAAGAAGGGTAATCAAGTGAAAGGGTAAAAGTGGATACATCATGGTTTGGAAATAGGTGAAAATGTGAATCGGAGATAGAGCGATTAAAACCAGCTCAAATGATAGAGGAGGGTTCCTGATGGAGTGCTAGAGGGTCCAAACACAGTTTCGTGAAAGTCAACTTTGGCACCCCAGGAAGGGTAATCCCGTCAAAGTGTCATAGGGGATACATCATTGTTTGGAAATAGGTGAAAATGTGAATCGGAACTACAGGTTTTAAAACCAGCTCAAATGATAGAGGAGGGTTCCTGATGGAGTGCTAGAGGGTCAATACACAGTTTCGTGAAAGTCAACTTTGGCACCCGAGGAAGGGTAATCCCGTCAAAGTGTCATAGGGGATACATCATGGTTTGGAAATAGGTGAAAATGCGATTCGGAACTACAGGTTTTAAAACCAGCTCAAATGATAGAGGAGGGTACCTGATGGAGTGCTAGAGGGTACAAACACGGTTTTCTGAAGGTCAACTTCGGCACCCGAAGAGGGGTAATCAAGTGAAAGGGTAAAAGTGGATACATCATGGTTTGGAAATAGGTGAAAATGTGAATCGGAGATAGATCGATTAAAACCAGCTCAAATGATAGAGGAGGGTTCCTGATGGAGTGCTAGAGGGTCCAAACACAGTTTCGTGAAAGTCAACTTTGGCACCGAGGAAGGGTAATCCCGTGAAAGGGTCATAGGGGATACATCATGGTTGGGAAATAGGTAAAAATGTGAGTCGGAGCTACAGTTCTAAACACCAGCTCAAATGATAGATGAGGGTTCCTGATGGAGTGCTAGAGGGTCAATACACAGTTTCGTGAAAGTCAACTTTGGCACCCCAGGAAGGGTAATCCCGTGAAAGGGTCATAGGGGATACATCATGGTTTGGAAATAGGTGAAAATGTGAATCGGAACTACAGGTTTTAAAACCAGCTCAAATGATAGAGGAGGGTTCCTGATGGAGTGCTAGAGGGTCAAAAGATAGTTTCGTGAAAGTCAACTTTGGCACCCGAGGAAGGGTAATCAATTGAAAGAGTCAAAGGGGATACATCATGGTTTGGAAATAGGTAAAAATGTGAATCGGAGCTACAGTTCTGTAAACCACCTCAAATGATAGAGGAGGGTTCCTGATGGAGTGCTAGAGGGTCAAAACACAGTTTCGTGAAAGTCAACTTTGGCACCCGAGAAAGGGTAATCCCGTGAAAGGATCATAGGGGATACATCATGGTTGGGAAATAGGTAAAAATGTGAATCGGAGCTACAGTTCTGTAAACCAGCTCAAATGATAGAGGAGGGTTCCTGATGGAGTGCTAGAGGGTCAAAACACAGTTTCGTGAAAGTCAACTTTGGCACCCGAGAAAGGGTAATCCCGTGAAAGGATCATAGGGGATACATCATGGTTGGGAAATAGGTAAAAATGTGAATCGGAGCAACTGGTTTTAAAAGCAGCTCAAATGATAGAGGAGGGTTCCTGATGGAGTGCTAGAGGGTCCAAACACAGTTTCGTGAAAGTCAACTTTGGCACCCCACGAAGGGTAATCACGTGAAAGTATAATAGTGGATACATCATGGTTTGGAAATAGGTGAAAATGTGAATCGGAGATAGAGCCCTTAAAACCAGCTCAAATGATAGAGGAGGGTTCCTGATGGAGTGCTAGAGGGTCGAAACACAGTTTCGTGAAAGTCAACTTTGGCACCCCAGGAAGGGTAATCAAGTGAAAGGGTCATAGGGGATACATCATGGTTTGGAAATAGGTGAAAATGTGAATCGGAGATGGAGCCCTTAAAACCAGCTCAAATGATAGAGGAGGGTTCCTGATGGAGTGCTAGAGGGTCCAAACACAGTTTCGTGAAAGTCAACTTTGGCACCCGAGGAAGGGTAATCAAGTGAAAGGGTCATAGGGGATACATCATGGTTGGGAAATAGGTAAAAATGTGAATTGGAGCTACAGTTCTGAAAACCACCTCAAATGATAGAGGAGGGTACCTAAAGGAGTGCTAGAGGGTACAAACACGGTTTTCTGAAGGTCAACTTCGGCACCCCAAGAAGGGTAATCAAGTGAAAGGGTAAAAGTGGATACATCATGGTTTGGAAATAGGTGAAAATGTGAATCGGAGATAGAGCGATTAAAACCAGCTCAAATGATAGAGGAGGGTTCCTGATGGAGTGCTAGAGGGTCCAAACACAGTTTCGTGAAAGTCAACTTTGGCACCCCAGGAAGGGTAATCCCGTCAAAGTGTCATAGGGGATACATCATTGTTTGGAAATAGGTGAAAATGTGAATCGGAACTACAGGTTTTAAAACCAGCTCAAATGATAGAGGAGGGTTCCTGATGGAGTGCTAGAGGGTCAATACACAGTTTCGTGAAAGTCAACTTTGGCACCCGAGGAAGGGTAATCCCGTCAAAGTGTCATAGGGGATACATCATGGTTTGGAAATAGGTGAAAATGCGATTCGGAACTACAGGTTTTAAAACCAGCTCAAATGATAGAGGAGGGTACCTGATGGAGTGCTAGAGGGTACAAACACGGTTTTCTGAAGGTCAACTTCGGCACCCGAAGAGGGGTAATCAAGTGAAAGGGTAAAAGTGGATACATCATGGTTTGGAAATAGGTGAAAATGTGAATCGGAGATAGATCGATTAAAACCAGCTCAAATGATAGAGGAGGGTTCCTGATGGAGTGCTAGAGGGTCCAAACACAGTTTCGTGAAAGTCAACTTTGGCACCGAGGAAGGGTAATCCCGTGAAAGGGTCATAGGGGATACATCATGGTTGGGAAATAGGTAAAAATGTGAGTCGGAGCTACAGTTCTAAACACCAGCTCAAATGATAGATGAGGGTTCCTGATGGAGTGCTAGAGGGTCAATACACAGTTTCGTGAAAGTCAACTTTGGCACCCCAGGAAGGGTAATCCCGTGAAAGGGTCATAGGGGATACATCATGGTTTGGAAATAGGTGAAAATGTGAATCGGAACTACAGGTTTTAAAACCAGCTCAAATGATAGAGGAGGGTTCCTGATGGAGTGCTAGAGGGTCAAAAGATAGTTTCGTGAAAGTCAACTTTGGCACCCGAGGAAGGGTAATCAATTGAAAGAGTCAAAGGGGATACATCATGGTTTGGAAATAGGTAAAAATGTGAATCGGAGCTACAGTTCTGTAAACCACCTCAAATGATAGAGGAGGGTTCCTGATGGAGTGCTAGAGGGTCAAAACACAGTTTCGTGAAAGTCAACTTTGGCACCCGAGAAAGGGTAATCCCGTGAAAGGATCATAGGGGATACATCATGGTTGGGAAATAGGTAAAAATGTGAATCGGAGCTACAGTTCTGTAAACCAGCTCAAATGATAGAGGAGGGTTCCTGATGGAGTGCTAGAGGGTCAAAACACAGTTTCGTGAAAGTCAACTTTGGCACCCGAGAAAGGGTAATCCCGTGAAAGGATCATAGGGGATACATCATGGTTGGGAAATAGGTAAAAATTTGAATCGGAGCAACTGGTTTTAAAAGCAGCTCAAATGATAGAGGAGGGTTCCTGATGGAGTGCTAGAGGGTCCAAACACAGTTTCGTGAAAGTCAACTTTGGCACCCCACGAAGGGTAATCACGTGAAAGTATAATAGTGGATACATCATGGTTTGGAAATAGGTGAAAATGTGAATCGGAGATAGAGCCCTTAAAACCAGCTCAAATGATAGAGGAGGGTTCCTGATGGAGTGCTAGAGGGTCGAAACACAGTTTCGTGAAAGTCAACTTTGGCACCCCAGGATGGGTAATCAAGTGAAAGGGTCATAGGGGATACATCATGGTTTGGAAATAGGTGAAAATGTGAATCGGAGATGGAGCCCTTAAAACCAGGTCAAATGATAGAGGAGGGTTCCTGATGGAGTGCTAGAGGGTCCAAACACAGTTTCGTGAAAGTCAACTTTGGCACCCGAGGAAGGGTAATCAAGTGAAAGGGTCATAGGGGATACATCATGGTTGGGAAATAGGTAAAAATGTGAATTGGAGCTACAGTTCTGAAAACCACCTCAAATGATAGAGGAGGGTACCTAAAGGAGTGCTAGAGGGTACAAACACGGTTTTCTGAAGGTCAACTTCGGCACCCCAAGAAGGGTAATCAAGTGAAAGGGTAAAAGTGGATACATCATGGTTTGGAAATAGGTGAAAATGTGAATCGGAGATAGAGCGATTAAAACCACCTCAAATGATAGAGGAGGGTTCCTGATGGAGTGCTAGAGGGTCCAAACACAGTTTCGTGAAAGTCAACTTTGGCACCCCAGGAAGGGTAATCCCGTCAAAGTGTCATAGGGGATACATCATTGTTTGGAAATAGGTGAAAATGTGAATCGGAACTACAGGTTTTAAAACCAGCTCAAATGATAGAGGAGGGTACCTGATGGAGTGCTAAAGGGTCAAAAGATAGTTTCGTGAAAGTCAACTTTGGCACCCGAGGAAGGGTAATCAATTGAAAGAGTCAAAAGGGATACATCATGGTTTGGAAATAGGTAAAAATGTGAATCGGAGCTACAGTTCTGTAAACCACCTCAAATGATAGAGGAGGGTTCCTGATGGAGTGCTAGAGGGTCAAAACACAGTTTCGTGAAAGTCAACTTTGGCACCCGAGAAAGGGTAATCCCGTGAAAGGATCATAGGGGATACATCATGGTTGGGAAATAGGTAAAAATGTGAATCGGAGCAACTGGTTTTAAAAGCAGCTCAAATGATAGAGGAGGGTTCCTGATGGAGTGCTAGAGGGTCCAAACACAGTTTCGTGAAAGTCAACTTTGGCACCCCACGAAGGGTAATCACGTGAAAGTATAATAGTGGATACATCATGGTTTGGAAATAGGTGAAAATGTGAATCGGAGATAGAGCCCTTAAAACCAGCTCAAATGATAGAGGAGGGTTCCTGATGGAGTGCTAGAGGGTCGAAACACAGTTTCGTGAAAGTCAACTTTGGCACCCCAGGAAGGGTAATCAAGTGAAAGGGTCATAGGGGATACATCATGGTTTGGAAATAGGTGAAAATGTGAATCGGAGATGGAGCCCTTAAAACCAGCTCAAATGATAGAGGAGGGTTCCTGATGGAGTGCTAGAGGGTCCAAACACAGTTTCGTGAAAGTCAACTTTGGCACCCGAGGAAGGGTAATCAAGTGAAAGGGTCATAGGGGATACATCATGGTTGGGAAATAGGTAAAAATGTGAATTGGAGCTACAGTTCTGAAAACCACCTCAAATGATAGAGGAGGGTACCTAAAGGAGTGCTAGAGGGTACAAACACGGTTTTCTGAAGGTCAACTTCGGCACCCCAAGAAGGGTAATCAACTGAAAGGGTAAAAGTGGATACATCATGGTTTGGAAATAGGTGAAAATGTGAATCGGAGATAGAGCGATTAAAACCACCTCAAATGATAGAGGAGGGTTCCTGATGGAGTGCTAGAGGGTCCAAACACAGTTTCGTGAAAGTCAACTTTGGCACCCCAGGAAGGGTAATCCCGTCAAAGTGTCATAGGGGATACATCATTGTTTGGAAATAGGTGAAAATGTGAATCGGAACTACAGGTTTTAAAACCAGCTCAAATGATAGAGGAGGGTTCCTGATGGAGTGCTAGAGGGTCAATACACAGTTTCGTGAAAGTCAACTTTGGCACCCGAGGAAGGGTAATCCCGTCAAAGTGTCATAGGGGATACATCATGGTTTGGAAATAGGTGAAAATGCGATTCGGAACTACAGGTTTTAAAACCAGCTCAAATGATAGAGGAGGGTACCTGATGGAGTGCTAGAGGGTCCAAACACAGTTTCGTGAAAGTCAACTTTGGCACCGAGGAAGGGTAATCCCGTGAAAGGGTCATAGGGCATACATCATGGTTGGGAAATAGGTAAAAATGTGAGTCGGAGCTACAGTTCTAAACACCAGCTCAAATGATAGATGAGGGTTCCTGATGGAGTGCTAGAGGGTCAATACACAGTTTCGTGAAAGTCAACTTTGGCACCCCAGGAAGGGTAATCCCGTGAAAGGGTCATAGGGGATACATCATGGTTTGGAAATAGGTGAAAATGTGAATCGGAACTACAGGTTTTAAAACCAGCTCAAATGATAGAGGAGGGTACCTGATGGAGTGCTAGAGGGTCAAAAGATAGTTTCGTGAAAGTCAACTTTGGCACCCGAGGAAGGGTAATCAATTGAAAGAGTCAAAGGGGATACATCATGGTTTGGAAATAGGTAAAAATGTGAATCGGAGCTACAGTTCTGTAAACCACCTCAAATGATAGAGGAGGGTTCCTGATGGAGTGCTAGAGGGTCAAAACACAGTTTCGTGAAAGTCAACTTTGGCACCCGAGAAAGGGTAATCCCGTGAAAGGATCATAGGGGATACATCATGGTTGGGAAATAGGTAAAAATGTGAATCGGAGCAACTGGTTTTAAAAGCAGCTCAAATGATAGAGGAGGGTTCCTGATGGAGTGCTAGAGGGTCAAAACATAGTTTCGTGAAAGTCAACTTTGGCACCCCAGGAAGGGTGATCCCGTGAAAGGGTCATAGGGGATACATCATGGTTTGGAAATAGGTAAAAATGTGAATCGGAACTACAGCCCTCAAAACCAGCTCAAATGATAGAGGAGGGTTCCTGATGGAGTGCTAGAGGGTCCAAACACAGTTTCGTGAAAGTCAACTTTGGCACCCCACGAAGGGTAATCACGTGAAAGTATAATAGTGGATACATCATGGTTTGGAAATAGGTGAAAATGTGAATCGGAGTTAGAGCCCTTAAAACCAGCTCAAATGATAGAGGAGGGTTCCTGATGGAGTGCTAGAGGGTCGAAACACAGTTTCGTGAAAGTCAACTTTGGCACCCCAGGAAGGGTAATCAAGTGAAAGGGTCATAGGGGATACATCATGGTTTGGAAATAGGTGAAAATGTGAATCGGAGATGGAGCCCTTAAAACCAGCTCAAATGATAGAGGAGGGTTCCTGATGGAGTGCTAGAGGGTCCAAACACAGTTTCGTGAAAGTCAACTTTGGCACCCGAGGAAGGGTAATCAAGTGAAAGGGTCATAGGGGATACATCATGGTTGGGAAATAGGTAAAAATGTGAATTGGAGCTACAGTTCTGAAAACCACCTCAAATGATAGAGGAGGGTACCTAAAGGAGTGCTAGAGGGTACAAACACGGTTTTCTGAAGGTCAACTTCGGCACCCCAAGAAGGGTAATCAACTGAAAGGGTAAAAGTGGATACATCATGGTTTGGAAATAGGTGAAAATGTGAATCGGAGATAGAGCGATTAAAACCACCTCAAATGATAGAGGAGGGTTCCTGATGGAGTGCTAGAGGGTCCAAACACAGTTTCGTGAAAGTCAACTTTGGCACCCGAGGAAGGGTAATCCCGTCAAAGTGTCATAGGGGATACATCATTGTTTGGAAATAGGTGAAAATGTGAATCGGAACTACAGGTTTTAAAACCAGCTCAAATGATAGAGGAGGGTACCTGATGGAGTGCTAGAGGGTCAAAAGATAGTTTCGTGAAAGTCAACTTTGGCACCCGAGGAAGGGTAATCAAGTGAAAGGGTCAAAAGGGATACATCATGGTTTGGAAATAGGTAAAAATGTGAATCGGAGCTACAGTTCTGAAAACCACCTCAAATGATAGTGGAGGGTTCCTGATGGAGTGCTAGAGGGTCAAAACACAGTTTCGTGAAAGTCAACTTTGACACCCGAGAAAGGGTAATCCCGTGAAAGGATCATAGGGGATACATCATGGTTTGGAAATAGGTAAAAATGTGAATCGGAGCTACAGGTTTTATAAGAAGCTCAAATGATAGAGGAGGGTTCCTGATGGAGTGCTAGAGGGTCAAAACATAGTTTCGTGAAAGTCAACTTTGGCACCCGAGGAAGGGTAATCCCGTGAAAGCGTCATAGGGGATACATCATGGTTTGGAAATAGGCAAAAATGTGAATCGGAGCTACAGGTTTTAAAACCAGCTCAAATGATAGAGGAGGGTTCCTGATGGAGTGCTAGAGGGTCAATACACAGTTTCGTGAAAGTCAACTTTGGCACCCGAGGAAGGGTAATCCCGTCAAAGTGTCATAGGGGATACATCATGGTTTGGAAATAGGTGAAAATGCGATTCGGAACTACAGGTTTTAAAACCAGCTCAAATGATAGAGGAGGGTACCTGATGGAGTGCTAGAGGGTACAAACACGGTTTTCTGAAGGTCAACTTCGGCACCCGAAGAGGGGTAATCAAGTGAAAGGGTAAAAGTGGATACATCATGGTTTGGAAATAGGTGAAAATGTGAATCGGAGATAGAGCGATTAAAACCAGCTCAAATGATAGAGGAGGGTTCCTGATGGAGTGCTAGAGGGTCCAAACACAGTTTCGTGAAAGTCAACTTTGGCACCGAGGAAGGGTAATCCCGTGAAAGGGTCATAGGGGATACATCATGGTTGGGAAATAGGTAAAAATGTGAGTCGGAGCTACAGTTCTAAACACCAGCTCAAATGATAGATGAGGGTTCCTGATGGAGTGCTAGAGGGTCAATACACAGTTTCGTGAAAGTCAACTTTGGCACCCCAGGAAGGGTAATCCCGTGAAAGGGTCATAGGGGATACATCATGGTTTGGAAATAGGTGAAAATGTGAATCGGAACTACAGGTTTTAAAACCAGCTCAAATGATAGAGGAGGGTACCTGATGGAGTGCTAGAGGGTCAAAAGATAGTTTCGTGAAAGTCAACTTTGGCACCCGAGGAAGGGTAATCAATTGAAAGAGTCAAAGGGGATACATCATGGTTTGGAAATAGGTAAAAATGTGAATCGGAGCTACAGTTCTGTAAACCACCTCAAATGATAGAGGCGGGTTCCTGATGGAGTGCTAGAGGGTCAAAACACAGTTTCGTGAAAGTCAACTTTGGCACCCGAGAAAGGGTAATCCCGTGAAAGGATCATAGGGGATACATCATGGTTGGGAAATAGGTAAAAATGTGAATCGGAAAAGTGGTTTTAAAAGCAGCTCAAATGATAGAGGAGGGTTCCTGATGGAGTGCTAGAGGGTCAAAACATAGTTTCGTGAAAGTCAACTTTGGCACCCCAGGAAGGGTGATCCCGTGAAAGGGTCATAGGGGATACATCATGGTTTGGAAATAGGTAAAAATGTGAATCGGAACTACAGCCCTCAAAACCAGCTCAAATGATAGAGGAGGGTTCCTGATGGAGTGCTAGAGGGTCCAAACACAGTTTCGTGAAAGTCAACTTTGGCACCCCACGAAGGGTAATCACGTGAAAGTATAATAGTGGATACATCATGGTTTGGAAATAGGTAAAAATGTGAATCGGAGTTAGAGCCCTTAAAACCAGCTCAAATGATAGAGGAGGGTTCCTGATGGAGTGCTAGAGGGTCGAAACACAGTTTCGTGAAAGTCAACTTTGGCACCCCAGGAAGGGTAATCAAGTGAGAGGGTCATAGGGGATACATCATGGTTTGGAAATAGGTGAAAATGTGAATCGGAGATGGAGCCCTTAAAACCAGCTCAAATGATAGAGGAGGGTTCCTGATGGAGTGCTAGAGGGTCCAAACACAGTTTCGTGAAAGTCAACTTTGGCACCCGAGGAAGGGTAATCAAGTGAAAGGGTCATAGGGGATACATCATGGTTGGGAAATAGGTAAAAATGTGAATTGGAGCTACAGTTCTGAAAACCACCTCAAATGATAGAGGAGGGTACCTAAAGGAGTGCTAGAGGGTACAAACACGGTTTTCTGAAGGTCAACTTCGGCACCCCAAGAAGGGTAATCAACTGAAAGGGTAAAAGTGGATACATCATGGTTTGGAAATAGGTGAAAATGTGAATCGGAGATAGAGCGATTAAAACCACCTCAAATGATAGAGGAGGGTTCCTGATGGAGTGCTAGAGGGTCCAAACACAGTTTCGTGAAAGTCAACTTTGGCACCCCAGGAAGGGTAATCCCGTCAAAGTGTCATAGGGGATACATCATTGTTTGGAAATAGGCGAAAATGTGAATCGGAACTACAGGTTTTAAAACCAGCTCAAATGATAGAGGAGGGTACCTGATGGAGTGCTAGAGGGTCAAAAGATAGTTTCGTGAAAGTCAACTTTGGCACCCGAGGAAGGGTAATCAAGTGAAAGGGTCAAAGGGGATACATCATGGTTTGGAAATAGGTAAAAATGTGAATCGGAGCTACAGTTCTGAAAACCACCTCAAATGATAGAGGAGGGTTCCTGATGGAGTGCTAGAGGGTCAAAACACAGTTTCGTGAAAGTCAACTTTGGCACCCGAGAAAGGGTAATCCCGTGAAAGGATCATAGGGGATACATCATGGTTTGGAAATAGGTAAAAATGTGAATCGGAGCTACAGGTTTTATAAGAAGCTCAAATGATAGAGGAGGGTTCCTGATGGAGTGCTAGAGGGTCAAAACATAGTTTCGTGAAAGTCAACTTTGGCACCCGAGGAAGGGTAATCCCGTGAAAGCGTCATAGGGGATACATCATGGTTTGGAAATAGGTAAAAATGTGAATCGGAGCTACAGGTTTTAAAACCTGCTCAAATGATATAGGAGGGTTCCTGATGGAGTGCTAGAGGGTCAATACACAGTTTCGTGAAAGTCAACTTTGGCACCCGAGGAAGGGTAATCCCGTCAAAGTGTCATAGGGGATACATCATGGTTTGGAAATAGGTGAAAATGCGATTCGGAACTACAGGTTTTAAAACCAGCTCAAATGATAGAGGAGGGTACCTGATGGAGTGCTAGAGGGTACAAACACGGTTTTCTGAAGGTCAACTTTGGCACCGAGGAAGGGTAATCCCGTGAAAGGGTCATAGGGGATACATCATGGTTGGGAAATAGGTAAAAATGTGAGTCGGAGCTACAGTTCTAAACACCAGCTCAAATGATAGATGAGGGTTCCTGATGGAGTGCTAGAGGGTCAATACACAGTTTCGTGAAAGTCAACTTTGGCACCGAGGAAGGGTAATCCCGTGAAAGGGTCATAGGGGATACATCATGGTTGGGAAATAGGTAAAAATGTGAGTCGGAGCTACAGTTCTAAACACCAGCTCAAATGATAGATGAGGGTTCCTGATGGAGTGCTAGAGGGTCAATACACAGTATTGTGAAAGTCAACTTTGGCACCCCAGGAAGGGTAATCCCGTGAAAGGGTCATAGGGGATACATCATGGTTTGGAAATAGGTGAAAATGTGAATCGGAACTACAGGTTTTAAAACCAGCTCAAATGATAGAGGAGGGTACCTGATGGAGTGCTAGAGGGTCAAAAGATAGTTTCGTGAAAGTCAACTTTGGCACCCGAGGAAGGGTAATCAATTGAAAGAGTCAAAGGGGATACATCATGGTTTGGAAATAGGTAAAAATGTGAATCGGAGCTACAGTTCTGTAAACCACCTCAAATGATAGAGGAGGGTTCCTGATGGAGTGCTAGAGGGTCAAAACACAGTTTCGTGAAAGTCAACTTTGGCACCCGAGAAAGGGTAATCCCGTGAAAGGATCATAGGGGATACATCATGGTTGGGAAATAGGTAAAAATGTGAATCGGAGCAACTGGTTTTAAAAGCAGCTCAAATGATAGAGGAGGGTTCCTGATGGAGTGCTAGAGGGTCAAAACATAGTTTCGTGAAAGTCAACTTTGGCACCCCAGGAAGGGTGATCCCGTGAAAGGGTCATAGGGGATACATCATGGTTTGGAAATAGGTAAAAATGTGAATCGGAACTACAGCCCTCAAAACCAGCTCAAATGATAGAGGAGGGTTCCTGATGGAGTGCTAGAGGGTCCAAACACAGTTTCGTGAAAGTCAACTTTGGCACCCCACGAAGGGTAATCACGTGAAAGTATAATAGTGGATACATCATGGTTTGGAAATAGGTGAAAATGTGAATCGGAGTTAGAGCCCTTAAAACCAGCTCAAATGATAGAGGAGGGTTCCTGATGGAGTGCTAGAGGGTCGAAACACAGTTTCGTGAAAGTCAACTTTGGCACCCCAGGAAGGGTAATCAAGTGAAAGGGTCATAGGGGATACATCATGGTTTGGAAATAGGTGAAAATGTGAATCGGAGATGGAGCCCTTAAAACCAGCTCAAATGATAGAGGAGGGTTCCTGATGGAGTGCTAGAGGGTCCAAACACAGTTTCGTGAAAGTCAACTTTGGCACCCGAGGAAGGGTAATCAAGTGAAAGGGTCATAGGGGATACATCATGGTTGGGAAATAGGTAAAAATGTGAATTGGAGCTACAGTTCTGAAAACCACCTCAAATGATAGAGGAGGGTACCTAAAGGAGTGCTAGAGGGTACAAACACGGTTTTCTGAAGGTCAACTTCGGCACCCGAGGAAGGGTAATCAACTGAAAGGGTAAAAGTGGATACATCATGGTTTGGAAATAGGTGAAAATGTGAATCGGAGATAGAGCGATTAAAACCACCTCAAATGATAGAGGAGGGTTCCTGATGGAGTGCTAGAGGGTCCAAACACAGTTTCGTGAAAGTCAACTTTGGCACCCCAGGAAGGGTAATCCCGTCAAAGTGTCATAGGGGATACATCATTGTTTGGAAATAGGTGAAAATGTGAATCGGAACTACAGGTTTTAAAACCAGCTCAAATGATAGAGGAGGGTACCTGATGGAGTGCTAGAGGGTCAAAAGATAGTTTCGTGAAAGTCAACTTTGGCACCCGAGGAAGGGTAATCAAGTGAAAGGGTCAAAGGGGATACATCATGGTTTGGAAATAGGTAAAAATGTGAATCGGAGCTACAGTTCTGAAAACCACCTCAAATGATAGAGGAGGGTTCCTGATGGAGTGCTAGAGGGTCAAAACACAGTTTCGTGAAAGTCAACTTTGGCACCCGAGAAAGGGTAATCCCGTGAAAGGATCATAGGGGATACATCATGGTTTGGAAATAGGTAAAAATGTGAATCGGAGCTACAGGTTTTATAAGAAGCTCAAATGATAGAGGAGGGTTCCTGATGGAGTGCTAGAGGGTCAAAACATAGTTTCGTGAAAGTCAACTTTGGCACCCGAGGAAGGGTAATCCCGTGAAAGCGTCATAGGGGATACATCATGGTTTGGAAATAGGCAAAAATGTGAATCGGAGCTACAGGTTTTAAAACCTGCTCAAATGATACAGGAGGGTTCCTGATGGAGTGCTAGAGGGTCAATACACAGTTTCGTGAAAGTCAACTTTGGCACCCGAGGAAGGGTAATCCCGTCAAAGTGTCATAGGGGATACATCATGGTTTGGAAATAGGTGAAAATGCGATTCGGAACTACAGGTTTTAAAACCAGCTCAAATGATAGAGGAGGGTACCTGATGGAGTGCTAGAGGGTACAAACACGGTTTTCTGAAGGTCAACTTCGGCACCCGAAGAGGGGTAATCAAGTGAAAGGGTAAAAGTGGATACATCATGGTTTGGAAATAGGTGAAAATGTGAATCGGAGATAGAGCGATTAAAACCAGCTCAAATGATAGAGGAGGGTTCCTGATGGAGTGCTAGAGGGTCCAAACACAGTTTCGTGAAAGTCAACTTTGGCACCGAGGAAGGGTAATCCCGTGAAAGGGTCATAGGGGATACATCATGGTTGGGAAATAGGTAAAAATGTGAATTGGAGCTACAGTTCTGAAAACCACCTCAAATGATAGAGGAGGGTACCTAAAGGAGTGCTAGAGGGTACAAACACGGTTTTCTGAAGGTCAACTTCGGCACCCCAAGAAGGGTAATCAACTGAAAGGGTAAAAGTGGATACATCATGGTTTGGAAATAGGTGAAAATGTGAATCGGAGATAGAGCGATTAAAACCACCTCAAATGATAGAGGAGGGTTCCTGATGGAGTGCTAGAGGGTCCAAACACAGTTTCGTGAAAGTCAACTTTGGCACCCCAGGAAGGGTAATCCCGTCAAAGTGTCATAGGGGATACATCATTGTTTGGAAATAGGCGAAAATGTGAATCGGAACTACAGGTTTTAAAACCAGCTCAAATGATAGAGGAGGGTACCTGATGGAGTGCTAGAGGGTCAAAAGATAGTTTCGTGAAAGTCAACTTTGGCACCCGAGGAAGGGTAATCAAGTGAAAGGGTCAAAGGGGATACATCATGGTTTGGAAATAGGTAAAAATGTGAATCGGAGCTACAGTTCTGAAAACCACCTCAAATGATAGAGGAGGGTTCCTGATGGAGTGCTAGAGGGTCAAAACACAGTTTCGTGAAAGTCAACTTTGGCACCCGAGAAAGGGTAATCCCGTGAAAGGATCATAGGGGATACATCATGGTTTGGAAATAGGTAAAAATGTGAATCGGAGCTACAGGTTTTATAAGAAGCTCAAATGATAGAGGAGGGTTCCTGATGGAGTGCTAGAGGGTCAAAACATAGTTTCGTGAAAGTCAACTTTGGCACCCGAGGAAGGGTAATCCCGTGAAAGCGTCATAGGGGATACATCATGGTTTGGAAATAGGCAAAAATGTGAATCGGAGCTACAGGTTTTAAAACCTGCTCAAATGATATAGGAGGGTTCCTGATGGAGTGCTAGAGGGTCAATACACAGTTTCGTGAAAGTCAACTTTGGCACCCGAGGAAGGGTAATCCCGTCAAAGTGTCATAGGGGATACATCATGGTTTGGAAACAGGTGAAAATGCGATTCGGAACTACAGGTTTTAAAACCAGCTCAAATGATAGAGGAGGGTACCTGATGGAGTGCTAGAGGGTACAAACACGGTTTTCTGAAGGTCAACTTTGGCACCGAGGAAGGGTAATCCCGTGAAAGGGTCATAGGGGATACATCATGGTTGGGAAATAGGTAAAAATGTGAGTCGGAGCTACAGTTCTAAACACCAGCTCAAATGATAGATGAGGGTTCCTGATGGAGTGCTAGAGGGTCAATACACAGTTTCGTGAAAGTCAACTTTGGCACCGAGGAAGGGTAATCCCGTGAAAGGGTCATAGGGGATACATCATGGTTGGGAAATAGGTAAAAATGTGAGTCGGAGCTACAGTTCTAAACACCAGCTCAAATGATAGATGAGGGTTCCTGACGGAGTGCTAGAGGGTCAATACACAGTATTGTGAAAGTCAACTTTGGCACCCCAGGAAGGGTAATCCTGTGAAAGGGTCATAGGGGATACATCATGGTTTGGAAATAGGTGAAAATGCGATTCGGAGCTACAGGTTTTAAAACCAGCTCAAATGATAGAGGAGGGTACCTGATGGAGTGCTAGAGGGTACAAACACGGTTTTCTGAAGGTCAACTTCGGCACCCGAAGAGGGGTAATCAAGTGAAAGGGTAAAAGTGGATACATCATGGTTTGGAAATAGGTGAAAATGTGAATCGGAGATAGAGCGATTAAAACCAGCTCAAATGATAGAGGAGGGTTCCTGATGGAGTGCTAGAGGGTCCAAACACAGTTTCGTGAAAGTCAACTTTGGCACCCCACGAAGGGTAATCACGTGAAAGTATAATAGTGGATACATCATGGTTTGGAAATAGGTGAAAATGTGAATCGGAGTTAGAGCCCTTAAAACCAGCTCAAATGATAGAGGAGGGTTCCTGATGGAGTGCTAGAGGGTCGAAACACAGTTTCGTGAAAGTCAACTTTGGCACCCCAGGAAGGGTAATCAAGTGAAAGGGTCATAGGGGATACATCATGGTTTGGAAATAGGTGAAAATGTGAATCGGAGATGGAGCCCTTAAAACCAGCTCAAATGATAGAGGAGGGTTCCTGATGGAGTGCTAGAGGGTCCAAACACAGTTTCGTGAAAGTCAACTTTGGCACCCGAGGAAGGGTAATCAAGTGAAAGGGTCATAGGGGATACATCATGGTTGGGAAATAGGTAAAAATGTGAATTGGAGCTACAGTTCTGAAAACCACCTCAAATGATAGAGGAGGGTACCTAAAGGAGTGCTAGAGGGTACAAACACGGTTTTCTGAAGGTCAACTTCGGCACCCGAGGAAGGGTAATCAACTGAAAGGGTAAAAGTGGATACATCATGGTTTGGAAATAGGTGAAAATGTGAATCGGAGATAGAGCGATTAAAACCACCTCAAATGATAGAGGAGGGTTCCTGATGGAGTGCTAGAGGGTCCAAACACAGTTTCGTGAAAGTCAACTTTGGCACCCCAGGAAGGGTAATCCCGTCAAAGTGTCATAGGGGATACATCATTGTTTGGAAATAGGTGAAAATGTGAATCGGAACTACAGGTTTTAAAACCAGCTCAAATGATAGAGGAGGGTACCTGATGGAGTGCTAGAGGGTCAAAAGATAGTTTCGTGAAAGTCAACTTTGGCACCCGAGGAAGGGTAATCAAGTGAAAGGGTCAAAGGGGATACATCATGGTTTGGAAATAGGTAAAAATGTGAATCGGAGCTACAGTTCTGAAAACCACCTCAAATGATAGAGGAGGGTTCCTGATGGAGTGCTAGAGGGTCAAAACACAGTTTCGTGAAAGTCAACTTTGGCACCCGAGAAAGGGTAATCCCGTGAAAGGATCATAGGGGATACATCATGGTTTGGAAATAGGTAAAAATGTGAATCGGAGCTACAGGTTTTATAAGAAGCTCAAATGATAGAGGAGGGTTCCTGATGGAGTGCTAGAGGGTCAAAACATAGTTTCGTGAAAGTCAACTTTGGCACCCGAGGAAGGGTAATCCCGTGAAAGCGTCATAGGGGATACATCATGGTTTGGAAATAGGCAAAAATGTGAATCGGAGCTACAGGTTTTAAAACCTGCTCAAATGATACAGGAGGGTTCCGGATGGAGTGCTAGAGGGTCAATACACAGTTTCGTGAAAGTCAACTTTGGCACCCGAGGAAGGGTAATCCCGTCAAAGTGTCATAGGGGATACATCATGGTTTGGAAATAGGTGAAAATGCGATTCGGAACTACAGGTTTTAAAACCAGCTCAAATGATAGAGGAGGGTACCTGATGGAGTGCTAGAGGGTACAAACACGGTTTTCTGAAGGTCAACTTCGGCACCCGAAGAGGGGTAATCAAGTGAAAGGGTAAAAGTGGATACATCATGGTTTGGAAATAGGTGAAAATGTGAATCGGAGATAGAGCGATTAAAACCAGCTCAAATGATAGAGGAGGGTTCCTGATGGAGTGCTAGAGGGTCGAAACACAGTTTCGTGAAAGTCAACTTTGGCACCGAGGAAGGGTAATCCCGTGAAAGGGTCATAGGGGATACATCATGGTTGGGAAATAGGTAAAAATGTGAGTCGGAGCTACAGTTCTAAACACCAGCTCAAATGATAGATGAGGGTTCCTGATGGAGTGCTAGAGGGTCAATACACAGTATTGTGAAAGTCAACTTTGGCACCCCAGGAAGGGTAATCCCGTGAAAGGGTCATAGGGGATACATCATGGTTTGGAAATAGGTGAAAATGTGAATCGGAACTACAGGTTTTAAAACCAGCTCAAATGATAGAGGAGGGTACCTGATGGAGTGCTAGAGGGTCAAAAGATAGTTTCGTGAAAGTCAACTTTGGCACCCGAGGAAGGGTAATCCCGTCAAAGTGTCATAGGGGATACATCATGGTTTGGAAATAGGTGAAAATGCGATTCGGAACTACAGGTTTTAAAACCAGCTCAAATGATAGAGGAGGGTACCTGATGGAGTGCTAGAGGGTACAAACACGGTTTTCTGAAGGTCAACTTCGGCACCCGAAGAGGGGTAATCAAGTGAAAGGGTAAAAGTGGATACATCATGGTTTGGAAATAGGTGAAAATGTGAATCGGAGATAGAGCGATTAAAACCAGCTCAAATGATAGAGGAGGGTTCCTGATGGAGTGCTAGAGGGTCCAAACACAGTTTCGTGAAAGTCAACTTTGGCACCGAGGAAGGGTAATCCCGTGAAAGGGTCATAGGGGATACATCATGGTTGGGAAATAGGTAAAAATGTGAGTCGGAGCTACAGTTCTAAACACCAGCTCAAATGATGGATGAGGGTTCCTGATGGAGTGCTAGAGGGTCAATACACAGTATTGTGAAAGTCAACTTTGGCACCCCAGGAAGGGTAATCCCGTGAAAGGGTCATAGGGGATACATCATGGTTTGGAAATAGGTGAAAATGTGAATCGGAACTACAGGTTTTAAAACCAGCTCAAATGATAGAGGAGGGTACCTGATGGAGTGCTAGAGGGTCAAAAGATAGTTTCGTGAAAGTCAACTTTGGCACCCGAGGAAGGGTAATCAAGTGAAAGGGTCAAAGGGGATACATCATGGTTTGGAAATAGGTAAAAATGTGAATCGGAGCTACAGTTCTGAAAACCACCTCAAATGATAGAGGAGGGTTCCTGATGGAGTGCTAGAGGGTCAAAACACAGTTTCGTGAAAGTCAACTTTGGCACCCGAGAAAGGGTAATCCCGTGAAAGGATCATAGGGGATACATCATGGTTTGGAAATAGGTAAAAATGTGAATCGGAGCTACAGGTTTTATAAGAAGCTCAAATGATAGAGGAGGGTTCCTGATGGAGTGCTAGAGGGTCAAAACATAGTTTCGTGAAAGTCAACTTTGGCACCCGAGGAAGGGTAATCCCGTGAAAGCGTCATAGGGGATACATCATGGTTTGGAAATAGGCAAAAATGTGAATCGGAGCTACAGGTTTTAAAACCTGCTCAAATGATACAGGAGGGTTCCGGATGGAGTGCTAGAGGGTCAATACACAGTTTCGTGAAAGTCAACTTTGGCACCCGAGGAAGGGTAATCCCGTCAAAGTGTCATAGGGGATACATCATGGTTTGGAAATAGGTGAAAATGCGATTCGGAACTACAGGTTTTAAAACCAGCTCAAATGATAGAGGAGGGTACCTGATGGAGTGCTAGAGGGTCAAAAGATAGTTTCGTGAAAGTCAACTTTGGCACCCGAGGAAGGGTAATCCCGTCAAAGTGTCATAGGGGATACATCATGGTTTGGAAATAGGTGAAAATGCGATTCGGAACTACAGGTTTTAAAACCAGCTCAAATGATAGAGGAGGGTACCTGATGGAGTGCTAGAGGGTACAAACACGGTTTTCTGAAGGTCAACTTCGGCACCCGAAGAGGGGTAATCAAGTGAAAGGGTAAAAGTGGATACATCATGGTTTGGAAATAGGTGAAAATGTGAATCGGAGATAGAGCGATTAAAACCAGCTCAAATGATAGAGGAGGGTTCCTGATGGAGTGCTAGAGGGTCCAAACACAGTTTCGTGAAAGTCAACTTTGGCACCGAGGAAGGGTAATCCCGTGAAAGGGTCATAGGGGATACATCATGGTTGGGAAATAGGTAAAAATGTGAGTCGGAGCTACAGTTCTAAACACCAGCTCAAATGATGGATGAGGGTTCCTGATGGAGTGCTAGAGGGTCAATACACAGTATTGTGAAAGTCAACTTTGGCACCCCAGGAAGGGTAATCCCGTGAAAGGGTCATAGGGGATACATCATGGTTTGGAAATAGGTGAAAATGTGAATCGGAACTACAGGTTTTAAAACCAGCTCAAATGATAGAGGAGGGTACCTGATGGAGTGCTAGAGGGTCAAAAGATAGTTTCGTGAAAGTCAACTTTGGCACCCGAGGAAGGGTAATCAATTGAAAGAGTCAAAGGGGATACATCATGGTTTGGAAATAGGTAAAAATGTGAATCGGAGCTACAGTTCTGTAAACCACCTCAAATGATAGAGGAGGGTTCCTGATGGAGTGCTAGAGGGTCAAAACACAGTTTCGTGAAAGTCAACTTTGGCACCCGAGAAAGGGTAATCCCGTGAAAGGATCATAGGGGATACATCATGGTTGGGAAATAGGTAAAAATGTGAATCGGAGCAACTGGTTTTAAAAGCAGCTCAAATGATAGAGGAGGGTTCCTGATGGAGTGCTAGAGGGTCAAAACATAGTTTCGTGAAAGTCAACTTTGGCACCCCAGGAAGGGTGATCCCGTGAAAGGGTCATAGGGGATACATCATGGTTTGGAAATAGGTAAAAATGTGAATCGGAACTACAGCCCTCAAAACCAGCTCAAATGATAGAGGAGGGTTCCTGATGGAGTGCTAGAGGGTCCAAACACAGTTTCGTGAAAGTCAACTTTGGCACCCCACGAAGGGTAATCACGTGAAAGTATAATAGTGGATACATCATGGTTTGGAAATAGGTGAAAATGTGAATCGGAGTTAGAGCCCTTAAAACCAGCTCAAATGATAGAGGAGGGTTCCTGATGGAGTGCTAGAGGGTCGAAACACAGTTTCGTGAAAGTCAACTTTGGCACCCCAGGAAGGGTAATCAAGTGAAAGGGTCATAGGGGATACATCATGGTTTGGAAATAGGTGAAAATGTGAATCGGAGATGGAGCCCTTAAAACCAGCTCAAATGATAGAGGAGGGTTCCTGATGGAGTGCTAGAGGGTCCAAACACAGTTTCGTGAAAGTCAACTTTGGCACCCGAGGAAGGGTAATCAAGTGAAAGGGTCATAGGGGATACATCATGGTTGGGAAATAGGTAAAAATGTGAATTGGAGCTACAGTTCTGAAAACCACCTCAAATGATAGAGGAGGGTACCTAAAGGAGTGCTAGAGGGTACAAACACGGTTTTCTGAAGGTCAACTTCGGCACCCCAAGAAGGGTAATCAACTGAAAGGGTAAAAGTGGATACATCATGGTTTGGAAATAGGTGAAAATGTGAATCGGAGATAGAGCGATTAAAACCACCTCAAATGATAGAGGAGGGTTCCTGATGGAGTGCTAGAGGGTCCAAACACAGTTTCGTGAAAGTCAACTTTGGCACCCCAGGAAGGGTAATCCCGTCAAAGTGTCATAGGGGATACATCATTGTTTGGAAATAGGTGAAAATGTGAATCGGAACTACAGGTTTTAAAACCAGCTCAAATGATAGAGGAGGGTACCTGATGGAGTGCTAGAGGGTCAAAAGATAGTTTCGTGAAAGTCAACTTTGGCACCCGAGGAAGGGTAATCAAGTGAAAGGGTCAAAGGGGATACATCATGGTTTGGAAATAGGTAAAAATGTGAATCGGAGCTACAGTTCTGAAAACCACCTCAAATGATAGAGGAGGGTTCCTGATGGAGTGCTAGAGGGTCAAAACACAGTTTCGTGAAAGTCAACTTTGGCACCCGAGAAAGGGTAATCCCGTGAAAGGATCATAGGGGATACATCATGGTTTGGAAATAGGTAAAAATGTGAATCGGAGCTACAGGTTTTATAAGAAGCTCAAATGATAGAGGAGGGTTCCTGATGGAGTGCTAGAGGGTCAAAACATAGTTTCGTGAAAGTCAACTTTGGCACCCGAGGAAGGGTAATCCCGTGAAAGCGTCATAGGGGATACATCATGGTTTGGAAATAGGCAAAAATGTGAATCGGAGCTACAGGTTTTAAAACCTGCTCAAATGATATAGGAGGGTTCCTGATGGAGTGCTAGAGGGTCAATACACAGTTTCGTGAAAGTCAACTTTGGCACCCGAGGAAGGGTAATCACGTTAAAGGGGAAAAGTGGATACATCATGGTTTGGAAATAGCTAGAAATGTGAGTCGGAGATAGAGCCCTTAAAAGCAGCTCAAATGATAGATGAGGGTTCCTGACTGAGTGGTGGATTGTCCAAACACAGTTTTGTGAAAGTCAACTTTGGCAACCCAGGAAGGGTAATCCCGTGAAAGGGTCATAGCTTATACATCATGGTTTGGAAATAGGTAAAAATGTGAATCGGAGTTACAGCTCTTAAAACCACCTCAAATGATCGATTAGGGTTAGTGGTGGAGTGCTAGAGGGTCAACACACATTTTTGTTAAAGTCAACTTTGGCACCCCAGGAAGGGTAATCAAGTGAAAGGTTTATATGGGATACATCATGGTTTGGAAATAGGTAAAAATGTGAGTCGGAGCTAGAGTTCTAAAAAACAGCTCAAATAATAGAGGAGGGTTCCTGATGGAGTGCTAGAGGGTCAACACACATTTTTGTTAAAGTCAACTTTGGCACCCGAGGAAGGGTAATCCCGTGAAAGTATAATAGTGGATACATCATGGTTTGGAAATATGTAGAAATGTGAATCTAAGCTACAGGTTTTAAAAGCAGCTCAAATGATAGAGGAGGGTTCCTGATGGAGTGCTAGAGGGTCCAAACACAGTTTCGTGAAAGTCAACTTTGGCACCCCAGGAAGGGTGATCCCGTGAAAGGGTAATAGTGGATACATCATGGTTTGGAAATAGGTAAAAATGTGAATCGGAGCTACAGGTTTTAAAAGAAGCTCAAATGATAGAGGAGGGTTAGTGATGGAGTGCTAGAGGGTCCAGACACAGTTTCGTGAGAGTCCACTTTGGCACCCCAGGAAGGTTCATCCCGTGAAAGGGTCATAGGGGATACATCATGGTTTGGAAATAGGTAAAAATGTGAATCGGAACTACAGCCCTCAAAACCAGCTCAAATGATAGAGGAGGGTTCCTGATGGAGTGCTAGAGGGTCCAAACACAGTTTCGTGAAAGTCAACTTTGGCACCCCACGAAGGGTAATCACGTGAAAGTATAATAGTGGATACATCATGGTTTGGAAATAGGTAAAAATGTGAATCGGAACTACAGCTCTCAAAACCACCTCAAATGATAGAGGAGGGTTGCAGATGGAGTGCAAGAGGGTCAAAACCTAGTTTCGTGAAAGTCAACTTTGGCACCCCAGGAAGGGTAATCCCGTGAAAGGGTAATAGTGGATACATCATGGTTTGGAAATAGGTAAAAATGTGAATCGGAACTACAGCTCTCAAAACCAGCTCAAATGATAGAGGAGGGTTGCTGATGGAGTGGTAGAGGGTCCAAACACAGTTTCGTGAAAGTCAACTTTGGCACCCCAGGAAGGGTAATCACGTGAAAGTATAATAGTGGATACATCATGCACTGCAAAAATGACTTGGTTTCCAGGTTTCTGGAAACCATCCGTAATGTGGGTAATTGCGGAATCCAGTTGGTTTCCATTCCCTGAAACTCACTAACTGAGTTTCCAACTAGATTCCATTTTGGAATCTGTGATTGTGGAATTCTGTAAATGGAAACCAAAATGAAACTAAGTTCGGGGGTTTCTTGTTGGTTTCCATATCTGGAATTTGCAATTCTCACATCTCACTAAGTGGAAACCAACATAAAAGCAGAAAATGTGGTTTCATGTTGGTTTCCATTGGGCTGTTTTGAACTAAGTAATATAAAATGGGTTGTCATCCTGACATCCAGTTGGTATCCATTCAGTGAAACTGGGTGACCTAGTTTCCAAATAGAATCCATAATGGATACTCTAAGCTCTGGTGATGGAAACTGACACGAAGCTATGGTCATGTGTTGGTTTCCATTCCTGACAACAAAAGTAAATTGTTGACGCATCATTCTGTGGATATCACAATATTAAATGTGGCTTCAAACTAATGATACAAGAACAAACGATACACTTTGTTCCTTCACATTCTTGTCTATTCATGATGTAATGAAGCATCATATTCCAACTACCATGCACACAAACTTCACAATAACCGTACTAAACATATAAATGGTGAAAGGACGAATGGCTATAAATGGCCTTTGTCCAGCTATGTGCGCGAGGCACACTTAGTCTGGTTTCTCTAGATTGGGATGAATGAGGCAAGTCCAGGTTTCGGTTGTCTGCTTTCTCCAATTAAGGATCAGACGCTTTCTTTATCTGAAAAGAAATAATAAAACTCTGATATCTATATACAAGAATAAAAGGTGAGTTGACTCTGCATAGGAACATTGCTTAAACTTTTATTATATATTAATTATAGTTTATTGGATCATTGAGTTGTGTACGGGCTTGTATTCCTTTCAGTAAATATATTGTATAAAAATAAGTAAAATTAAAACCACTTTAGCAATAGCAGTAGTTCAGATATATATTATTAATTAAAAGGTAAATGATGCAATATATAAAAAACAGGCTATAGACTGCCAACTCCTAGGAATGTGAAAGAGTATAAGCATTTAGGAAGATTAGTATAAGTCATTAAAACAATTGTCAGGTCGGTACTTACATGATGGTATTTCTTAATATCCAGAATATACGTGAATTATACAATAAACTGAGGCAGTGCGTGAAGTTTAGCATTAAAAGCATTTATAGTTGTAATACTTTGACACTGAGTTCAAATACTTGACAATTAATCAGTGTCAGGTCATTAGTGTGTCGGGGTTCGTGTGTCGGCTTCATTGGGGCAGTCCCCACTTAACAGGTTCTATTATCAAAATTAGCTAGCTGTAAAAACAATGGAACTTACCTGAGTCAGGTGTTGACAGACGAAACCGGAAGTAATGACTCGGTAATCCATGGGCACGCGAAGTCGTGACATTTTATAAAAGCAACAGTTTAATGTACTGAAGTGGTCGTTTTCAGTCTTTGTCTTAAAAGCACATCGTAATTGGGTCAGAGAAGGATTTCATGCCTGCCAATCGAAAAAGGATCAGGTATTTGTTATTACCCACAATGCCCCAACGCACACTTGCCGCCATTTTGTCACTTGATCCCAAGTTGTTTTGAGACGACTATTTTGAAAGCAGTTCTCAACCGGTATGTCCAGTAACGACAACAAGGAAGTCAACACAATGCAGTATTCCTACGTTTGCCCGTGTTATCTGATTCAAGAGACTGGCAATGAGATTTACAATAGAAGCTTTGGAGATTCGGTTACATGAAAAATTGAGAACAGCAGCAGTCGTCGATCGCAGCGGGAGAAAAGGAACATTCCACGATCTGGTCAGGTACAGTGTTATTTTCTTGAAATAAGCAATAGCTCATGTTATTCGTAATGTTTAACGTAAATAAGTAACTACCACAATACATATGAAAGTTTAGACTTGATGAACCTCTGTAAACAAATGCGTGTTGAATTCTTAGCAAGAGAGATGGCTTCCTTCACACAGTTAATTCAAGAACTCAATATTACTGTGATTTGGATGAGCTCACACACGATTAAAATGGTTCATTGTGTTAATGAATGAAAAATTATCGTTGCAAGAAGAAAATAAATCACAAATATCTCTAGTCTATTCTTGCTAATGTGCTTGTTACGACTCACAGTAACTTCAAACGTATTTATAAATACGAATATTTATTTAAGAAATCCTTTTCATATTGCTTTTGATATTTGCACCTTTGAAAACAATGTAGTTGGGGATAGAGTGTCATTTTGCATTTATAGGTTAGTGATTCTCTGACCAGATTTGGTGCATTGTTTGAGTGAAATTTCAAAAATGAAATTTCACAATGTTTTCAAACTAATGTTGAATATGTTTATATCATTGATTTATGAGATAATTTAGGTTTGCCATCTGACGTAAGTAGTGTTATGCTTATCATATCAAGATTTAACGAACCCTGAATGAAGAATTGTAGATTGTGTTAGGCCCACAGAAAAGGTTGCGAAGAGTTTTTGATATAAAGAATATATGGGTATACAATGATGGATTGCCAACCCAAAATAGTATATGAATTTGTTGACCTGGATTCTTTTCATCTAGCATAATCTACACTTTGCAAATTGATATTTATTCTTTTTATTCGACACTTTATTGTTATCAAGAGTGCAATATGACAAGTTCCTGTTTTTTAATCGATGCATTTCTACGTTTCCAGCTTAAAGGAGGGCAGTGTTGGAAATTCTGAAGAAGGCAGCCAGGACCAACTCATTTTGACATACAAAAGGTATGTATAACCTGAACCGTCCAGTACATAATGTACATACAACATAATCAAATAATGTAAATCCTAGGAATCAGTAAAAATGAATGGCACAGTCACTATTGTTGTAACCTCCAACTGGAAACATGTTTCACTTATAGTTATGCATCATGCACATGTGTCTTTTCAGATGGGTTTGGATGAACAAGATGGATCTCTTAAGAAGGTGTGGGGAAAGCAGAGGCCCAGGGCTTGTACGCAAAGAACGGCAAAAAGTTCAGAGTAAGTAAACGTATTCTAGTCATTGTACATCTTGCACAGATTAAACATTTAAAGGAATCCTTTAAAATATCAAGTTAATTTGGATTCTTTCTATGTACATTCAAGGAATTTCAAAATGAACACTGTTTAAAAAGTGCAATTTATCCTTTGAAAGTTACAGCTTAAAAAGTTTTAAATAGCACATATTATGTTGCAGTGTATGCTTGTGACCCCATATTCATAGCTTGTCTGCCTGAATGACTGCATATTATTGGTTAAGAAAATATGTCTTTTCACAATAACGGATAAGTCCTAGTTCTATACACCTAATGTGCATTGTAAGTAACATTCAGAAAATAAATTATGGCTTTCAAAGGAGAATTTTTCATGTCTCTGCACTCTCATATATCAATAGGCTGTTCTGGGATTGAAACTTTTGATGCCAAATGCTCATTTTATACTTTTTGAGCTCTTCGCTTTTTGGACATGGGGTTCAGTGTATTTCACCTCAAGCAATGTTTGACAGTTTTCTTTTCTCTAGCCATGGATATCGTTGACGAATCATTGTTTGTACTGATAGTTTGTTTTTCAAATTTCAGAAGCTGGAAAGCAGGAAGGCTGTGAAACGATTGATTGGCCGGAGGAGAAGAAGCACACAGTTCTTCCTCTCTTGGGGAATGAGCTAACATTTTTCAAACTAGGAAGCCAAGTGATATGGGCTGATCTACATTGATGTGTTCAAGCAAAATATTCTGTACTCACTGCTAATTATTCCCTTGCTTTTGTTTCATTTACTAACTTGAATATTCCGAATATTATTTGTGTACAAACAAATTGTTGAATATAAATAAACTTTTAATGAATTTGTGTTTTATTCTGTTATTTGCCATCCTGGAGCCTTTTACCATTATGCAATTGTATAAAATACCTGATTTGCTACATGTGAGACAACCTGTTTTCCGGAGGACCGGGTAAAGGGCCGACACGAGCAAGTTTCAGTTCACGGAAACTAGGTATTAAACTAGGTTGGAAACTACAACACGGAAACCAGGTTGAAACCTACAGTAAACTCATACATGGAAACCAGGTTGAAACCTACAGTAAACTCATACATGGAAACCAGGTTGAAACCTACAATAAACTCACACATGGAAACCAGGTTGAAACCTACAATAAACTCACACATGGAAACCAGGTTAAAACCTACAATAAACTCGTACATGGAAACCAGGTTGAAACCTACAATAAACTCGTACATGGAAACCAACTGGATCCCGCTTGGAGGACTGGGTAATGAAACGAACTGGAAACCATCCTGAAATGGTGCAGTTTCAGTTGCATGGAAACCACAATGAAACTGTAGGAAACTCCCAGGAAACCAACTGTAAATGTTGGTTTCCATGGCGTTTCTTCTTGGTTTCAGTGTTCCGGAAACAAGCTTATTTTTGCTGTGATGGTTTGAAAATATGTAAAAATGTGAATCGGAGCTACAGGTTTTAAAAGAAGCTCAAATGATAGAGGAGGGTTCCTGACGGAGTGGTGGATTGTCCAAACACAGTTCTATGAAAGTCAACTTTGGCAACCCAGGAAGGGTAATGCCGTGAAAGTATAATAGTGGATACATCATGGTTTGGAAATAGGTAAAAATGTGAATCGGAGCTACAGGTTTTAAAAGCAGCTCAAATGATAGAGGAGGGTTCCTGATGGAGTGCTAGAGGGTCAAAACATAGCTTCGTGAAAGTCAACTTTGGCACCCCAGGAAGGGTAATCCCGTGAAAGGGTAATAGTGGATACATCATGGTTTGGAAATAGGTAAAAATGTGAATCGGAACTACAGCTCTCAAAACCAGCTCAAATGATAGAGGAGGGTTAGTGATGGAGCACTAGAGGGTCCAAACACAGTTTCGTGAAAGTCAACTTTGGCACCCCAGGAAGGGTAATCACGTGATAGTTTAATAGTGGATACATCATGGTTTGGAAAAATGTAAAAATGTGAATCGGAGCAACAGGTTTTAAAAGAAGCTCAATGATAGAGGAGGGTTCCTGATGGAGTGCTAGAGAGACCAAACACAGTTTCGTGAGAGTTCACTTTGGCAGCCCAGGAAGGTTAATCCCGTGAAAGTGTCATAGGGGATACATCATGGTTTGGAAATAGGTAAAAATGTGAATCGGAGCTACAGGTTTTAAAACGACCTCAAATGATATAGGAGGGTTCCTGATGGAGTGCTAGAGGGTCCAAACACACTTTCGTGAAAGTCAACTTTGGCACCCCAGGAAGGTTAATCCCGTGAAAGGGTCATAGGGGATACATCATGGTTTGGAAATAGGTAAAAATGTGAATCGGAGCTACAGGTTTTAAAACGACCTCAAATGATAGAGGAGGGTTCCTGATGGAGTGCTAGAGGGTCCAAACACAGTTTCGTGAAAGTCAACTTTGGCAC
Source organism: Haliotis asinina (assembly GCF_037392515.1). NCBI lineage: Eukaryota > Metazoa > Mollusca > Gastropoda > Lepetellida > Haliotidae > Haliotis > Haliotis asinina. The sequence continues at coordinate 51,273,436 of NC_090282.1, read as the reverse complement.
CCCAGCAAGGGTAATCACGTGAAAGCATAATAGTGGATACATCATGGTTTGGAAATATGCAAAAATGTGAATCGGAGCTACAGGTTATAAAAGAAGCTCAAATGATAGAGGAGGGTTCCTGATGGAGTGCTAGAGGGTCAAAGCATAGTTTCGTGAAAGTCAACTTTGGCACCCCAGGAAGGGTAATCACTTGAAAGTATAATAGTGGATACATCATGGTTTGGAAATAGGCAAAAATGTGAATCGGAACTACAGCTCTCAAAACCAGCTCAAATGATATAGGAGGGTTCCTGATGGAGTGCTAGAGGGTCAATACACAGTTTCGTGAAAGTCAACTTTGGCACCCCAGGAAGGGTAATCACGTTAAAGGGGAAAAGTGGATACATCATGGTTTGGAAATAGGTGGAAATGTGAATCGGAGATAGAGCCCTTAAAACCAGCTCAAATGATAGAGGAGGGTTCCTGACGGAGTGGTGGATTGTCCAAACACAGTTTTGTGAAAGTCAACTTTGGCAACAAAGGAAGGGTAATCCCGTGAAAGGGTCATAGTGGATACATCATGGTTTGGAAATAGGTGAAAATGTGAATCGGAGCTACAGCTCTTAAAACCACCTCAAATGATCGATTTGAGTTCCTGATGGAGTGCTAGAGGGTCAACACACATTTTTGTGAAAGTCAACTTCTGCACCCCAGGAAGGGTAATCAAGTGAAAGGGTAATAGTGGATACATCATGGTTTGGAAATAGGTAAAAATGTAAATCGGAACTACAGCTCTCAAAACCAGCTCAAATGATAGAGGAGGGTTCCTGATGGAGTGCTAGAGGGTCCAGACAAAGTTTCGTGAGAGTCCACTTTGGCACCCCAGGAAGGTTACTCCCGTGAAAGGGTCATAGGGGATACATCATGGTTTGGAAATAGGTAAAAAGGTGAATCAGAGCTACAGCTCTCAAAACCAGTTCAAATGATAGAGGAGGGTTCCTGATGGAGTGCTAGAGAGTCCAAACACAGTTTCGTGAAAGTCACCTTTGGCACCCCAGCAAGGGTAATCCCGTGAAAGGGTCATAGGGGATACATCATGTTTTGGAAATAGGTAAAAATGTGAATCGGAGCTACAGGTTTTAAAAAGACCTCAAATGACATAGGAGGGTTCCTGATGAAGTGCTAGAGGGTCAATACACAGTTTCGTGAAAGTCAACTTTGGCACCCCAGGAAGGGTAATCACGTCAAAGGGGAAAAGTGGATACATCATGGTTTGGAAATAGGTGGAAATGTGAATCGGAGATAGAGCCCTTAAAACCAGCTCAAATGATAGAGGAGTTTTCCTGACTGAGTGGTGGATTGTACAAACACAGTTATGTCAAAGTCAACTTTAGCAACCCAGGAAAGGTAATCACTTGAAAGTATAATAGTGGATACATCATGGTTTGGAAATAGGTAAAAATGTGAATCTTAGCTACAGCTCACACAACCAGCTCAAATGATAGAGGAGGGTTCCTGATGGAGTGTTAGAGAGTCAAAACACAGTTTCGTGAAAGTCAACTCTGGCACCCGAGGAAGGGTAATCACGTGAAAGGGTAATAGTGGATACATAATGATTTGGAAATAGGTAAAAATGTGAATCGGAACTACAGATCTTAAAAAACCAGATCAAATGATAGAGGAGGGTTCCTGATGGAGTGCTAGAGGGTCAAAACACAGTTTCGTGAAAGTCAACTTTGGCACCCCAGCAAGGGTAATCCCGTGAAAGGGTCATAGTGGATACAGCCTGGTTTGGAAATAGGTAGAAATGTGAATCGGAGTTACAGCTCTTAAAAACAGCTCAAATGATAGAGGAGGGTTGCTGATGGAGTGCAGAGGGTCCAAACACAGTTTCGTGAAAGTCAACTTTGGCACCCCAGGAAGGGTAATCCCGTGAAAGGGTCATAGGGGATGCATCATGGTTTGGAAATAGGTGAAAATGCGATTCGGAACTACAGGTTTTAAAACCAGCTCAAATGATAGAGGAGGGTACCTGATGGAGTGCTAGAGGGTACAAACACGGTTTTCTGAAGGTCAACTTCGGCACCCCAAGAAGGGTAATCAAGTGAAAGGGTGAAAGTGGATACATCATGGTTTTGAAAAAGGTGAAAATGTGAATCTTAGATACAGCCCTTAAAACCAGCTCAAATGATAGAGGAGGGTTCCTGATGGAGTGCTGAAGGGTCCAAACAGAGTTTCGTGAAAGTCAACTTTGGCACCCGAGGAAGGGTAATCAAGTGAAAGGGTCATAGGGGATACATCATGGTTTGGAAATAGGTAAAAATGTGAATCGGAGCTACAGTTCTGAAAAGCACCTCAAATGATAGAGGAGGGTTCCTGATGGAGTGCTAGAGGGTCAAAACACAGGTTCGTGAAAGTCCACTTTGGCACCCGAGATAGGGTAGTCCCGTGAAAGGGTCATAGGGGATACATCCTGGTTGGGAAATAGGTAAAAAGGTGAATCGGAGCTACAGTTCTAAAAACCAGCTCAAATGAGAGAGGAGGGTTCCTGATGGAGTGCTAGAGGGTCACTACACAGTTTCGTGAAAGTCAAGTTTGGTACCCCAGGAAGGCTAATCCCGTTAAAGGGTCATAGGGGATACATCATGGTTTGGAAATAGGTGCAAATGCGATTCGGAACTGCAGGTTTTAAAACCAGCTCAAATGATAGAGGAGGGTACCTGATGGAGTGCTAGAGGGTACAAACACGGTTTTCTGAAGGTAAACTTTGGCACCACAGGAAGGGTAATCCCGTTAAAGGGTCATAGGGGATACATCATGGTTTGGAAGTAGGTGAAAATGCGATTCGGAACTACAGGTTTTAAAACGAGCTCAAATGATAGAGGAGGGTACCTGATGGAGTGCTAGAGGGTACAAACACGGTTTTCTGAAGGTAAACTTCGGCACCCCAGGAAGGGTAATGAAGTGAAAGGGTAAAAGTGGATACATCATGGTTTGGAAATAGGTGAAAATGTGAATCGGAGATAGAGCCCTTAAAACCAGCTCAAATGATAGAGGAGGGCTCCTGACGGAGTGCAAGAGGGTCCAAACACAGTTTCGTGAAAGTCAACTTTGGCACCCCAGGAAGGGTAATCAAGTGAAAGGGTAATAGTGGATGCATCATGGTTTGGAAATAGGCAAAAATGTGAATCGGAGCTACAGTTCTGAAAAAAACCTCAAATGATAGAGGAGGGTTCCTGATGGAGTGCTAGAGGGTCCAAACAAAGTTTCGTAAAAGTCAACTTTGGCACCCCAGGAAGGGTAATCAAGTGAAAGGGTCATAGTGTATACATCATGGTTTGGAAATAGGTAAAAGTGTGAATCGGAGCTACAGTTCTGAAAAAAACCTCAAATGATAGAGGAGGGTTCCTGATGGAGTGCTAGAGGGTCAAAACAAAGTTTCGTAAAGGTCAACTTTGGCACCCGAGGAAGGGTAATCAAGTGAAAGGGTCATAGGAGATACATCATGGTTGGGAAATAGGTAAGAAGGTGAATCGGAGCTACAGTTCTAAAAACCAGCTCAAATAATAGATGAGGGTTCCTGATGGAGTGCTAGAGGGTACAAACACAATTTTCTGAAGGTGAAGTTTGGCACCCGAGGAAGGGTAATCAAGTGAAAGGGTAATAGTGGATACATCATGGTTTGGAAATAGGTAAAAATGTGAATCGGAGCTACAGATCTTAAAATCAGCTCAAATAATAGAGGAGGGTTCCTGATGGAGTGCTAGAGGGTCCAAACACAGTTTCGTGAAAGTCAACTTGGGCACCCCAGGAAGGGTAATCTCGTGAAACGGTCAAAGGGGATACATAATGGTTTGGAAATTGGTGGAAATGTGAATCGGAGCTACAGTTATAAAAAACAGCTCAAACAATAGAGGAGGGTTCCTGATGGAGTGCTAGAGGGTCAAAACACAGTTTCGTGAAAGTCAACTTTGGCACCCGAGGAAGGGTAATCAAGTGAAAGGGTCATAGGGGATACATCATGGTTTGGAAATAGGTAAAAATGTAAATCGGAGCTACAGTTCTGAAAAAAACCTCAAATGATAGAGGAGGGTTCCTGATGGAGTGCTAGAGTGTCCAAACAAAGTTTCGTGCAAGTCAACATTGGTACCCGAGGAAGGGAAATCCCGTGAAAGGGTCATAGGGGATACATCATGGTTGGGAAATAGGTAAGAAGGTGAATCGGAGCTACAGTTCTAAAAACCAGCTCAAATAATAGATGAGGGTTCCTGATGGAGTGCAAGAGGGTACAAACACAATTTTCTGAAGGTCAAGTTTGGCACCCCAGGAAGGGTAATCAAGTGAAAGGGTAATAGTGGATACATGATGGTTTGGAAATTTTTAAAAATGTGAATCGGAGTTACAGCTCTTAAAACCAGCTCAAATGATAGAGGAAGGTTGCTGATGGAGTGCAGACGGTCCAAACACAGTTTCGTGAAAGTCCACTTTGGCACCCCAGGAAGGGTAATACCGTCAAAGGGTGATAGGGGATACATCATGGTTTGGAAATAGGTGAAAATGCGATTCGGAACTACAGGTTTTAAAACCAGCTCAAATGATAGAGGAGGGTTCCTGACGGAGTGCTAGAGGGTCGAAACACAGTTTCGTGAAAGTCAACTTTGGCACCCCAGGAAGGGTAATCAAGTGAAAGTGTCATAGGGGATACATCATGGTTAGGAAATAGGTAAAAATGTGAATCGGAGCTACAGTTCTGAAAAAAAAAACTCAAATGATAGAGGAGGGTTCCTGATGGAGTGCAAGAGTGTACAAACACAATTTTCTGAAGGTCAAGTTTGGCACCCCACAAAGGGTAATCAAGTGAAAGTCAACTTTGCTACCCGAGGAAAGGTGATCAAGTGAAAGGGTCATAGGGGATACATCATGGTTTGGAAATAGGTAAAAATGTGAGTCGGAGCTACAGTTCTGAAACCCACCTCAAATGATAGAGGAGGGTTCCTGATGGAGTGCTAGAGGGTACAAACACAATTTTCTGAAGGTCAAGTTTGGCACCCGAGGAAGGGTAATCCCGTGAAAGGGTCATAGGGGATACATCATGGTTTGGAAATAGGTGAAAATGCGATTCGGAACTACAGGTTTTAAAACCAGCTCAAATGATAGAGGAGGGTACCTGATGGAGTGCTAGAGGGTACAAACACGGTTTTCTGAAGGTCAACTTCGGCACCCCAGGAAGGGTAATCAAGTGAAAGGGAAAAAATGGATACATCATGGTTTGGAAAAAGGTGAAAATGTGAATCGGAGATAGAGCCCTTAAAACCAGCTCAAATGATAGAGGAGGGTTCCTGATGGAGTGCTGGAGGGTCCAAACACAGTTTCGTGAAAGTCAACTTTGGCACCCGAGGAAGGGTAATCAAGTGAAAGTGTCATAGGGGATACATCATGGTTTGGAAATAGGTAAAAATGTGAATCGGAGCTACAGTTCTGAAACCCACCTCAAATGATAGAGGAGGGTTCCTGATGGAGTGCTAGAGGGTCAAAACACAGTTTCGTGAAAGTCAACTTTGGCACCCGAGAAAGGGTAATCCCGTGAAATGGTCATAGGGGATACATCATGCTTTGGAAATAGGTAAAAATGTGAATCGGAGCTACAGTTCTGAAAAAAAACTCAAATGATAGAGGAGGGTTCCTGATGGAGTGCAAGTGTGTACAAACACAATAATCTGAAGGTCAAGTTTGGTACCACACGAAGGGTAATCAAGTGAAAGTCAACTTTGCCACCCGAGGAAAGGTGATCAAGTGAAAGGGTCATAGGGGATACATCATGGTTTGGAAATAGGTAAAAATGTGAATCGGAGCTACAGTTCTGAAAAAAACCTCAAATGATAGAGGAGGGTTCCTAATGGAGTGCTAGAGGGTCAAAACAAAGTTTCGTAAAGGTCAACTTTGGCACCCGAGGAAGGGTAATCAAGTGAAAGGGTCATAGGAGATACATCATGGTTGGGAAATAGGTAAGAAGGTGAATCGGAGCTACAGTTCTAAAAACCAGCTCAAATAATAGATGAGGGTTCCTGATGGAGTGCTAGAGGGTACAAACACAATTTTCTGAAGGTCAAGTTTGGCACCCGAGGAAGGGTAATCAAGTGAAAGGGTAATAGTGGATACATCATGGTTTGGAAATAGGTAAAAATGTGAATCGGAGCTACAGATCTTAAAACCAGCTCAAATAATAGAGGAGGGTTCCTGATGGAGTGCTAGAGGGTCCAAACACAGTTTCGTGAAAGTCAACTTGGGCACCCCAGGAAGGGTAATCTCGTGAAACGGTCAAAGGGGATACATAATGGTTTGGAAATTGGTGGAAATGTGAATCGGAGCTACAGTTATAAAAAACAGCTCAAACAATAGAGGAGGGTTCCTGATGGAGTGCTAGAGGGTCAAAACACAGTTTCGTGAAAGTCAACGTTGGCACCCGAGGAAGGGTAATCAAGTGAAAGGGTCATAGGGGATACATCATGGTTTGGAAATAGGTAAAAATGTAAATCGGAGCTACAGTTCTGAAAAAAACCTCAAATGATAGAGGAGGGTTCCTGATGGAGTGCTAGAGTGTCCAAACAAAGTTTCGTGAAAGTCAACATTGGTACCCGAGGAAGGGTAATCCCGTGAAAGGGTCATAGGGGATACATCATGGTTGGGAAATAGGTAAGAAGGTGAATCGGAGCTACAGTTCTAAAAACCAGCTCAAATAATAGATGAGGGTTCCTGATGGAGTGCAAGAGGGTACAAACACAATTTTCTGAAGGTCAAGTTTGGCACCCGAGGAAGGGTAATCCCGTGAAAGGGTCATAGGGGATACATCATGGTTTGGAAATAGGTGAAAATGCGATTCGGAACTACAGGTTTTAAAACCAGCTCAAATGATAGAGGAGGGTACCTGATGGAGTGCTAGAGGGTACAAACACGGTTTTCTGAAGGTCAACTTCGGCACCCCAGGAAGGGTAATCAAGTGAAAGGGAAAAAGTGGATACATCATGGTTTGGAAAAAGGTGAAAATGTGAATCGGAGATAGAGCCCTTAAAACCAGCTCAAATGATAGAGGAGGGTTCCTGATGGAGTGCTGGAGGGTCCAAACACAGTTTCGTGAAAGTCAACTTTGGCACCCGAGGAAGGGTAATCAAGTGAAAGTGTCATAGGGGATACATCATGGTTTGGAAATAGGTAAAAATGTGAATCGGAGCTACAGTTCTGAAACCCACCTCAAATGATAGAGGAGGGTTCCTGATGGAGTGCTAGAGGGTCAAAACACAGTTTCGTGAAAGTCAACTTTGGCACCCGAGAAAGGGTAATCCCGTGAAATGGTCATAGGGGATACATCATGCTTTGGAAATAGGTAAAAAGGTGAATTGGAGCTACAGTTGTAAAAAGCAGCTCAAATGATAGAGGAGGGTTTCTGATGGAGTGCTAGAGGGTACAAACACAATTTTCTGAAGGTCAAGTTTGGCACCCGAGGAAGGGTAATCAATTGAAAGGGTAATAGTGGATACATCATGGTTTGGAAATAGGTAAAAATGTGAATCGGAGCTACAGCTCTTAAAAGCAGCTGAAATGATAGAGGAGGGTTCCTGATGGAGTGCTAGAGGGTCCAAACACAGTTTCGTGAAAGTCAACTTGGGCACCCCAGGAAGGGTAATCAAGTGAAAGGGTAAAAGTGGACACATCATGGTTTGGAAATAGGTGAAAATGTGAATCGGAGATACAGCCCTAAAAACCAGCTCAAATGATAGAGGAGGGTTCCTGACGGAGTGCTAGAGGGTCGAAACACAGTTTCGTGAAAATCAACTTTGGCACCCGAGGAAGGGTAATCAAGTGAAAGGGTCATAGGGGATACATCATGGTTAGGAAATAGGTAAAAATGTGAATCGGAGCTACAGTTCTCAAAAAAAACCTCAAATGATAGAGGAGGGTTCCTGATGGAGTGCTAGAGGGTCAAAACAAAGTTTCGTAAAGATCAACTTTGGCACCCGAGGAAGGGTAATCCCGTGAAAGGGTCAAAGGGGATACATAATGGTTTGGAAATTGGTGGAAATGTGAATCGGAGCTACAGTTCTAAAAAACAGCTCAAACAATGGAGGAGGGTTCCTGATGGAGTGCTAGAGGGTCCAAACACAGTTTCGTGAAAGTCAACTTTGGCACCCGAGGAAGGGTAATCAAGTGAAAGGGTCATAGGAGATACATTATGGTTTGGAAATAGGTAAGAAGGTGAATCGGAGTTACAGCTCTTAAAACCAGCTCAAATGATAGAGGATGGTGACTAATGGAGTGCAGAGTGTCCAAACACAGTTTCGTGAAAGTCAACTTTGGCACCCCAGGAAGGGTAATTCCGTCAAAGTGTCATAGGGGATACATCATGGTTGGTAAATAGGTAAAAAGGTGAATCGGAGTTACAGCTCTTAAAAACAACTCAAATGATAGAGGAGGGTTGCTGATGGAGTGCAGAGGGTCCAAACACAGTTTCGTGAAAGTCAACTTTGGCACCCGAGGAAGGGTAATCCCGTCAAAGGGTCGTAGGGGATACATCATGGTTGGTAAATAGGTAAAAAGGTGAATCGGAGTTACAGCTCTTAAAACCAGCTCAAATGATAGAGGAGGGTTCCTGATGGAGTGCTAGAGGGTACAAACACGGTTTTCTGAAGGTCAACTTCGGCACCCGAGGAAGGGTAATCAAGTGAAAGGGTGAAAGTGGATACATCATGGTTTTGAAAAAGGTGAAAATGTGAATCTTAGATACAGCCCTTAAAACCAGCTCAAATGATAGAGGAGGGTTCCTGATGGAGTGCTGAAGGGTCCAAACAGAGTTTCGTGAAAGTCAACTTTGGCACCCGAGGAAGGGTAATCAAGTGAAAGGGTCATAGGGGATACATCATGGTTTGGAAATAGGTAAAAATGTGAATCGGAGCTACAGTTCTGAAAAGCACCTCAAATGATAGAGGAGGGTTCCTGATGGAGTGCTAGAGGGTCAAAACACAGGTTCGTGAAAGTCCACTTTGGCACCCGAGAAAGGGTAATCCCGTGAAAGGGTCATAGGGGATACATCCTGGTTGGGAAATAGGTAAAAAGGTGAATCGGAGCTACAGTTCTAAAAACCAGCTCAAATGATAGAGGAGGGTTCCTAATGGAGTGCTAGAGGGTCAATACACAGTTTCGTGAAAGTCAACTTTGGCACCCCAGGAAGGGTAATCACGTCAAAGGGTCATAGGGGATACATCATGGTTTGGAAATAGGTGAAAACGCGATTCGGAACTACAGGTTTTAAAACCAGCTCAAATGATAGAGGAGTTTACCTGATGGAGTGCTAGAGGGTACAAACACGGTTTTCTGAAGGTCAACTTCGGCACCCCAAGAAGGGTAATCAAGTGAAAGGGTAATAGTGGATGCATCATGGTTTGGAAATAGGCAAAAATGTGAATCGGAGCTACAGTTCTGAAAAAAACCTCAAGTGATAGAGGAAGGTTGCTGATGGAGTGCAGACGGTCCAAACACAGTTTCGTGAAAGTCCACTTTGGCACCCCAGGAAGGGTAATACCGTCAAAGGGTCATAGGGGATACATCATGGTTTGGAAATAGGTGAAAATGCGGTTCGGAACTACAGGTTTTAAAACCAACTCAAATGATAGAGGAGGGTACCTGATGGAGTGCTAGAGGGTACAAACACGGTTTTCTGAACGTCAACTTCGGCACCCCAGGAAGGGTAATCAAGTGAAAGGGTAATAGTGGATACATCATGGTTTGGAAATAGGTAAAAATGTGAATCGGAGCTACAGATCTTAAAACCAGCTCAAATAATAGAGGAGGGTTCCTGATGGAGTGCTAGAGGGTACAAACACAATTTTCTGAAGGTCAAGTTTGGCACCCGAGGAAGGGTAATCAAGTGAAAGGGTAATAGTGGATACATCATGGTTTGGAAATAGGTAAAAATGTGAATCGGAGCTACAGATCTTAAAACCAGCTCAAATAATAGAGGAGGGTTCCTGATGGAGTGCTAGAGGGTCCAAACACAGTTTCGTGAAAGTCAACTTGGGCACCCCAGGAAGGGTAATCTCGTGAAACGGTCAAAGGGGATACATAATGGTTTGGAAATTGGTGGAAATGTGAATCGGAGCTACAGTTATAAAAAACAGCTCAAACAATAGAGGAGGGTTCCTGATGGAGTGCTAGAGGGTCAAAACACAGTTTCGTGAAAGTCAACGTTGGCACCCGAGGAAGGGTAATCAAGTGAAAGGGTCATAGGGGATACATCATGGTTTGGAAATAGGTAAAAATGTAAATCGGAGCTACAGTTCTGAAAAAAACCTCAAATGATAGAGGAGGGTTCCTGATGGAGTGCTAGAGTGTCCAAACAAAGTTTCGTGAAAGTCAACATTGGTACCCGAGGAAGGGTAATCCCGTGAAAGGGTCATAGGGGATACATCATGGTTGGGAAATAGGTAAGAAGGTGAATCGGAGCTACAGTTCTAAAAACCAGCTCAAATAATAGATGAGGGTTCCTGATGGAGTGCAAGAGGGTACAAACACAATTTTCTGAAGGTCAAGTTTGGCACCCGAGGAAGGGTAATCCCGTGAAAGGGTCATAGGGGATACATCATGGTTTGGAAATAGGTGAAAATGCGATTCGGAACTACAGGTTTTAAAACCAGCTCAAATGATAGAGGAGGGTACCTGATGGAGTGCTAGAGGGTACAAACACGGTTTTCTGAAGGTCAACTTCGGCACCCCAGGAAGGGTAATCAAGTGAAAGGGAAAAAGTGGATACATCATGGTTTGGAAAAAGGTGAAAATGTGAATCGGAGATAGAGCCCTTAAAACCAGCTCAAATGATAGAGGAGGGTTCCTGATGGAGTGCTGGAGGGTCCAAACACAGTTTCGTGAAAGTCAACTTTGGCACCCGAGGAAGGGTAATCAAGTGAAAGTGTCATAGGGGATACATCATGGTTTGGAAATAGGTAAAAATGTGAATCGGAGCTACAGTTCTGAAACCCACCTCAAATGATAGAGGAGGGTTCCTGATGGAGTGCTAGAGGGTCAAAACACAGTTTCGTGAAAGTCAACTTTGGCACCCGAGAAAGGGTAATCCCGTGAAATGGTCATAGGGGATACATCATGCTTTGGAAATAGGTAAAAAGGTGAATTGGAGCTACAGTTGTAAAAAGCAGCTCAAATGATAGAGGAGGGTTTCTGATGGAGTGCTAGAGGGTACAAACACAATTTTCTGAAGGTCAAGTTTGGCACCCGAGGAAGGGTAATCAATTGAAAGGGTAATAGTGGATACATCATGGTTTGGAAATAGGTAAAAATGTGAATCGGAGCTACAGCTCTTAAAAGCAGCTGAAATGATAGAGGAGGGTTCCTGATGGAGTGCTAGAGGGTCCAAACACAGTTTCGTGAAAGTCAACTTGGGCACCCCAGGAAGGGTAATCAAGTGAAAGGGTAAAAGTGGACACATCATGGTTTGGAAATAGGTGAAAATGTGAATCGGAGATACAGCCCTTAAAACCAGCTCAAATGATAGAGGAGGGTTCCTGACGGAGTGCTAGAGGGTCGAAACACAGTTTCGTGAAAATCAACTTTGGCACCCGAGGAAGGGTAATCAAGTGAAAGGGTCATAGGGGATACATCATGGTTAGGAAATAGGTAAAAATGTGAATCGGAGCTACAGTTCTCAAAAAAAACCTCAAATGATAGAGGAGGGTTCCTGATGGAGTGCTAGAGGGTCAAAACAAAGTTTCGTAAAGATCAACTTTGGCACCCGAGGAAGGGTAATCCCGTGAAAGGGTCAAAGGGGATACATAATGGTTTGGAAATTGGTGGAAATGTGAATCGGAGCTACAGTTCTAAAAAACAGCTCAAACAATGGAGGAGGGTTCCTGATGGAGTGCTAGAGGGTCCAAACACAGTTTCGTGAAAGTCAACTTTGGCACCCGAGGAAGGGTAATCAAGTGAAAGGGTCATAGGAGATACATTATGGTTTGGAAATAGGTAAGAAGGTGAATCGGAGTTACAGCTCTTAAAACCAGCTCAAATGATAGAGGATGGTGACTAATGGAGTGCAGAGTGTCCAAACACAGTTTCGTGAAAGTCAACTTTGGCACCCCAGGAAGGGTAATTCCGTCAAAGTGTCATAGGGGATACATCATGGTTGGTAAATAGGTAAAAAGGTGAATCGGAGTTACAGCTCTTAAAAACAACTCAAATGATAGAGGAGGGTTGCTGATGGAGTGCAGAGGGTCCAAACACAGTTTCGTGAAAGTCAACTTTGGCACCCGAGGAAGGGTAATCCCGTCAAAGGGTCGTAGGGGATACATCATGGTTGGTAAATAGGTAAAAAGGTGAATCGGAGTTACAGCTCTTAAAACCAGCTCAAATGATAGAGGAGGGTTCCTGATGGAGTGCTAGAGGGTACAAACACGGTTTTCTGAAGGTCAACTTCGGCACCCGAGGAAGGGTAATCAAGTGAAAGGGTGAAAGTGGATACATCATGGTTTTGAAAAAGGTGAAAATGTGAATCTTAGATACAGCCCTTAAAACCAGCTCAAATGATAGAGGAGGGTTCCTGATGGAGTGCTGAAGGGTCCAAACAGAGTTTCGTGAAAGTCAACTTTGGCACCCGAGGAAGGGTAATCAAGTGAAAGGGTCATAGGGGATACATCATGGTTTGGAAATAGGTAAAAATGTGAATCGGAGCTACAGTTCTGAAAAGCACCTCAAATGATAGAGGAGGGTTCCTGATGGAGTGCTAGAGGGTCAAAACACAGGTTCGTGAAAGTCCACTTTGGCACCCGAGAAAGGGTAATCCCGTGAAAGGGTCATAGGGGATACATCCTGGTTGGGAAATAGGTAAAAAGGTGAATCGGAGCTACAGTTCTAAAAACCAGCTCAAATGAGAGAGGAGGGTTCCTAATGGAGTGCTAGAGGGTCAATACACAGTTTCGTGAAAGTCAACTTTGGCACCCCAGGAAGGGTAATCACGTCAAAGGGTCATAGGGGATACATCATGGTTTGGAAATAGGTGAAAACGCGATTCGGAACTACAGGTTTTAAAACCAGCTCAAATGATAGAGGAGTTTACCTGATGGAGTGCTAGAGGGTACAAACACGGTTTTCTGAAGGTCAACTTCGGCACCCCAAGAAGGGTAATCAAGTGAAAGGGTAATAGTGGATGCATCATGGTTTGGAAATAGGCAAAAATGTGAATCGGAGCTACAGTTCTGAAAAAAACCTCAAGTGATAGAGGAAGGTTGCTGATGGAGTGCAGACGGTCCAAACACAGTTTCGTGAAAGTCCACTTTGGCACCCCAGGAAGGGTAATACCGTCAAAGGGTCATAGGGGATACATCATGGTTTGGAAATAGGTGAAAATGCGGTTCGGAACTACAGGTTTTAAAACCAACTCAAATGATAGAGGAGGGTACCTGATGGAGTGCTAGAGGGTACAAACACGGTTTTCTGAACGTCAACTTCGGCACCCCAGGAAGGGTAATCAAGTGAAAGGGTAAAAGTGGACACATCATTGATTGGAAAAAGGTGAAAATGTGAATCGGAGATAGAGCAATTAAAACCAGCTCAAATGATAGAGGAGGGTTCCTGACGGAGTGCTAGAGGGTCGAAACACAGTTTCGTGAAAGTCAACTTTGGCACCCCAGGAAGGGTAATCAAGTGAAAGTGTCATAGGGGATACATCATGGTTAGGAAATAGGTAAAAATGTGAATCGGAGCTACAGTTCTGAAAAAAACCTCAAATGATAGAGGAGGGTTCCTGATGGAGTGCAAGAGTGTAGAAACACAATTTTCTGAAGGTCAAGTTTGGCACCACACGAAGGGTAATCAAGTGAAAGTCAACTTTGCCACCCGAGGAAAGGTGATCAAGTGAAAGGGTCATAGGGGATACATCATGGTTTGGAAATAGGTAAAAATGTGAATCGGAGCTACAGTTCTGAAAAAAACCTCAAATGATAGAGGAGGGTTCCTAATGGAGTGCTAGAGGGTCAAAACAAAGTTTCGTAAAGGTCAACTTTGGCACCCGAGGAAGGGTAATCCCGTGAAAGGGTCATAGGGGATACATCATGGTTTGGAAATAGGTGAAAATGCGATTCGGAACTACAGGTTTTAAAACCAGCTCAAATGATAGAGGAGGGTACCTGATGGAGTGCTAGAGGGTACAAACACGGTTTTCTGAAGGTCAACTTCGGCACCCCAGGAAGGGTAATCAAGTGAAAGGGAAAAAGTGGATACATCATGGTTTGGAAAAAGGTGAAAATGTGAATCGGAGATAGAGCCCTTAAAACCAGCTCAAATGATAGAGGAGGGTTCCTGATGGAGTGCTGGAGGGTCCAAACACAGTTTCGTGAAAGTCAACTTTGGCACCCGAGGAAGGGTAATCAAGTGAAAGTGTCATAGGGGATACATCATGGTTTGGAAATAGGTAAAAATGTGAATCGGAGCTACAGTTCTGAAACCCACCTCAAATGATAGAGGAGGGTTCCTGATGGAGTGCTAGAGGGTCAAAACACAGTTTCGTGAAAGTCAACTTTGGCACCCGAGAAAGGGTAATCCCGTGAAATGGTCATAGGGGATACATCATGCTTTGGAAATAGGTAAAAAGGTGAATTGGAGCTACAGTTGTAAAAAGCAGCTCAAATGATAGAGGAGGGTTTCTGATGGAGTGCTAGAGGGTACAAACACAATTTTCTGAAGGTCAAGTTTGGCACCCGAGGAAGGGTAATCAATTGAAAGGGTAATAGTGGATACATCATGGTTTGGAAATAGGTAAAAATGTGAATCGGAGCTACAGCTCTTAAAAGCAGCTGAAATGATAGAGGAGGGTTCCTGATGGAGTGCTAGAGGGTCCAAACACAGTTTCGTGAAAGTCAACTTGGGCACCCCAGGAAGGGTAATCAAGTGAAAGGGTAAAAGTGGACACATCATGGTTTGGAAATAGGTGAAAATGTGAATCGGAGATACAGCCCTTAAAACCAGCTCAAATGATAGAGGAGGGTTCCTGACGGAGTGCTAGAGGGTCGAAACACAGTTTCGTGAAAATCAACTTTGGCACCTGAGGAAGGGTAATCAAGTGAAAGGGTCATAGGGGATACATCATGGTTAGGAAATAGGTAAAAATGTGAATCGGAGCTACAGTTCTCAAAAAAAACCTCAAATGATAGAGGAGGGTTCCTGATGGAGTGCTAGAGGGTCAAAACAAAGTTTCGTAAAGGTCAACTTTGGCACCCGAGGAAGGGTAATCCCGTGAAAGGGTCAAAGGGGATACATAATGGTTTGGAAATTGGTGGAAATGTGAATCGGAGCTACAGTTCTAAAAAACAGCTCAAACAATGGAGGAGGGTTCCTGATGGAGTGCTAGAGGGTCCAAACACAGTTTCGTGAAAGTCAACTTTGGCACCCGAGGAAGGGTAATCAAGTGAAAGGGTCATAGGAGATACATTATGGTTTGGAAATAGGTAAGAAGGTGAATCGGAGTTACAGCTCTTAAAACCAGCTCAAATGATAGAGGATGGTGACTAATGGAGTGCAGAGTGTCCAAACACAGTTTCGTGAAAGTCAACTTTGGCACCCCAGGAAGGGTAATTCCGTCAAAGGGTCATAGGGGATACATCATGGTTGGTAAATAGGTAAAAAGGTGAATCGGAGTTACAGCTCTTAAAAACAACTCAAATGATAGAGGAGGGTTGCTGATGGAGTGCAGAGGGTCCAAACACAGTTTCGTGAAAGTCAACTTTGGCACCCGAGGAAGGGTAATCCCGTCAAAGGGTCGTAGGGGATACATCATGGTTGGTAAATAGGTAAAAAGGTGAATCGGAGTTACAGCTCTTAAAACCAGCTCAAATGATAGAGGAGGGTTCCTGATGGAGTGCTAGAGGGTACAAACACGGTTTTCTGAAGGTCAACTTCGGCACCCGAGGAAGGGTAATCAAGTGAAAGGGTGAAAGTGGATACATCATGGTTTTGAAAAAGGTGAAAATGTGAATCTTAGATACAGCCCTTAAAACCAGCTCAAATGATAGAGGAGGGTTCCTGATGGAGTGCTGAAGGGTCCAAACAGAGTTTCGTGAAAGTCAACTTTGGCACCCGAGGAAGGGTAATCAAGTGAAAGGGTCATAGGGGATACATTATGGTTTGGAAATAGGTAAAAATGTGAATCGGAGCTACAGTTCTGAAAAGCACCTCAAATGATAGAGGAGGGTTCCTGATGGAGTGCTAGAGGGTCAAAACACAGGTTCGTGAAAGTCCACTTTGGCACCCGAGAAAAAGTAATCCCGTGAAAGGGTCATAGGGGATACATCCTGGTTGGGAAATAGGTAAAAAGGTGAATCGGAGCTACAGTTCTAAAAACCAGCTCAAATGAGAGAGGAGGGTTCCTAATGGAGTGCTAGAGGGTCAATACACAGTTTCGTGAAAGTCAACTTTGGCACCCCAGGAAGGGTAATCACGTCAAAGGGTCATAGGGGATACATCATGGTTTGGAAATAGGTGAAAACGCGATTCGGAACTACAGGTTTTAAAACCAGCTCAAATGATAGAGGAGTTTACCTGATGGAGTGCTAGAGGGTACAAACACGGTTTTCTGAAGGTCAACTTCGGCACCCCAAGAAGGGTAATCAAGTGAAAGGGTAATAGTGGATGCATCATGGTTTGGAAATAGGCAAAAATGTGAATCGGAGCTACAGTTCTGAAAAAAACCTCAAGTGATAGAGGAAGGTTGCTGATGGAGTGCAGACGGTCCAAACACAGTTTCGTGAAAGTCCACTTTGGCACCCCAGGAAGGGTAATACCGTCAAAGGGTCATAGGGGATACATCATGGTTTGGAAATAGGTGAAAATGCGGTTCGGAACTACAGGTTTTAAAACCAACTCAAATGATAGAGGAGGGTACCTGATGGAGTGCTAGAGGGTACAAACACGGTTTTCTGAACGTCAACTTCGGCACCCCAGGAAGGGTAATCAAGTGAAAGGGTAAAAGTGGACACATCATTGATTGGAAAAAGGTGAAAATGTGAATCGGAGATAGAGCAATTAAAACCAGCTCAAATGATAGAGGAGGGTTCCTGACGGAGTGCTAGAGGGTCGAAACACAGTTTCGTGAAAGTCAACTTTGGCACCCCAGGAAGGGTAATCAAGTGAAAGTGTCATAGGGGATACATCATGGTTAGGAAATAGGTAAAAATGTGAATCGGAGCTACAGTTCTGAAAAAAACCTCAAATGATAGAGGAGGGTTCCTGATGGAGTGCAAGAGTGTAGAAACACAATTTTCTGAAGGTCAAGTTTGGCACCACACGAAGGGTAATCAAGTGAAAGTCAACTTTGCCACCCGAGGAAAGGTGATCAAGTGAAAGGGTCATAGGGGATACATCATGGTTTGGAAATAGGTAAAAATGTGAATCGGAGCTACAGTTCTGAAAAAAACCTCAAATGATAGAGGAGGGTTCCTAATGGAGTGCTAGAGGGTCAAAACAAAGTTTCGTAAAGGTCAACTTTGGCACCCGAGGAAGGGTAATCCCGTGAAAGGGTCATAGGGGATACATCATGGTTTGGAAATAGGTGAAAATGCGATTCGGAACTACAGGTTTTAAAACCAGCTCAAATGATAGAGGAGGGTACCTGATGGAGTGCTAGAGGGTACAAACACGGTTTTCTGAAGGTCAACTTCGGCACCCCAGGAAGGGTAATCAAGTGAAAGGGAAAAAGTGGATACATCATGGTTTGGAAAAAGGTGAAAATGTGAATCGGAGATAGAGCCCTTAAAACCAGCTCAAATGATAGAGGAGGGTTCCTGATGGAGTGCTGGAGGGTCCAAACACAGTTTCGTGAAAGTCAACTTTGGCACCCGAGGAAGGGTAATCAAGTGAAAGTGTCATAGGGGATACATCATGGTTTGGAAATAGGTAAAAATGTGAATCGGAGCTACAGTTCTGAAACCCACCTCAAATGATAGAGGAGGGTTCCTGATGGAGTGCTAGAGGGTCAAAACACAGTTTCGTGAAAGTCAACTTTGGCACCCGAGAAAGGGTAATCCCGTGAAATGGTTATAGGGGATACATCATGCTTTGGAAATAGGTAAAAAGGTGAATTGGAGCTACAGTTGTAAAAAGCAGCTCAAATGATAGAGGAGGGTTTCTGATGGAGTGCTAGAGGGTACAAACACAATTTTCTGAAGGTCAAGTTTGGCACCCGAGGAAGGGTAATCAATTGAAAGGGTAATAGTGGATACATCATGGTTTGGAAATAGGTAAAAATGTGAATCGGAGCTACAGCTCTTAAAAGCAGCTGAAATGATAGAGGAGGGTTCCTGATGGAGTGCTAGAGGGTCCAAACACAGTTTCGTGAAAGTCAACTTGGGCACCCCAGGAAGGGTAATCAAGTGAAAGGGTAAAAGTGGACACATCATGGTTTGGAAATAGGTGAAAATGTGAATCGGAGATACAGCCCTTAAAACCAGCTCAAATGATAGAGGAGGGTTCCTGACGGAGTGCTAGAGGGTCGAAACACAGTTTCGTGAAAATCAACTTTGGCACCTGAGGAAGGGTAATCAAGTGAAAGGGTCATAGGGGATACATCATGGTTAGGAAATAGGTAAAAATGTGAATCGGAGCTACAGTTCTCAAAAAAAACCTCAAATGATAGAGGAGGGTTCCTGATGGAGTGCTAGAGGGTCAAAACAAAGTTTCGTAAAGGTCAACTTTGGCACCCGAGGAAGGGTAATCCCGTGAAAGGGTCAAAGGGGATACATAATGGTTTGGAAATTGGTGGAAATGTGAATCGGAGCTACAGTTCTAAAAAACAGCTCAAACAATGGAGGAGGGTTCCTGATGGAGTGCTAGAGGGTCCAAACACAGTTTCGTGAAAGTCAACTTTGGCACCCGAGGAAGGGTAATCAAGTGAAAGGGTCATAGGAGATACATTATGGTTTGGAAATAGGTAAGAAGGTGAATCGGAGTTACAGCTCTTAAAACCAGCTCAAATGATAGAGGATGGTGACTAATGGAGTGCAGAGTGTCCAAACACAGTTTCGTGAAAGTCAACTTTGGCACCCCAGGAAGGGTAATTCCGTCAAAGGGTCATAGGGGATACATCATGGTTGGTAAATAGGTAAAAAGGTGAATCGGAGTTACAGCTCTTAAAAACAACTCAAATGATAGAGGAGGGTTGCTGATGGAGTGCAGAGGGTCCAAACACAGTTTCGTGAAAGTCAACTTTGGCACCCGAGGAAGGGTAATCCCGTCAAAGGGTCGTAGGGGATACATCATGGTTGGTAAATAGGTAAAAAGGTGAATCGGAGTTACAGCTCTTAAAACCAGCTCAAATGATAGAGGAGGGTTCCTGATGGAGTGCTAGAGGGTACAAACACGGTTTTCTGAAGGTCAACTTCGGCACCCGAGGAAGGGTAATCAAGTGAAAGGGTGAAAGTGGATACATCATGGTTTTGAAAAAGGTGAAAATGTGAATCTTAGATACAGCCCTTAAAACCAGCTCAAATGATAGAGGAGGGTTCCTGATGGAGTGCTGAAGGGTCCAAACAGAGTTTCGTGAAAGTCAACTTTGGCACCCGAGGAAGGGTAATCAAGTGAAAGGGTCATAGGGGATACATTATGGTTTGGAAATAGGTAAAAATGTGAATCGGAGCTACAGTTCTGAAAAGCACCTCAAATGATAGAGGAGGGTTCCTGATGGAGTGCTAGAGGGTCAAAACACAGGTTCGTGAAAGTCCACTTTGGCACCCGAGAAAAAGTAATCCCGTGAAAGGGTCATAGGGGATACATCCTGGTTGGGAAATAGGTAAAAAGGTGAATCGGAGCTACAGTTCTAAAAACCAGCTCAAATGAGAGAGGAGGGTTCCTAATGGAGTGCTAGAGGGTCAATACACAGTTTCGTGAAAGTCAACTTTGGCACCCCAGGAAGGGTAATCACGTCAAAGGGTCATAGGGGATACATCATGGTTTGGAAATAGGTGAAAACGCGATTCGGAACTACAGGTTTTAAAACCAGCTCAAATGATAGAGGAGTTTACCTGATGGAGTGCTAGAGGGTACAAACACGGTTTTCTGAAGGTCAACTTCGGCACCCCAAGAAGGGTAATCAAGTGAAAGGGTAATAGTGGATGCATCATGGTTTGGAAATAGGCAAAAATGTGAATCGGAGCTACAGTTCTGAAAAAAACCTCAAATGATAGAGGAAGGTTGCTGATGGAGTGCAGACGGTCCAAACACAGTTTCGTGAAAGTCCACTTTGGCACCCCAGGAAGGGTAATACCGTCAAAGGGTCATAGGGGATACATCATGGTTTGGAAATAGGTGAAAATGCGGTTCGGAACTACAGGTTTTAAAACCAACTCAAATGATAGAGGAGGGTACCTGATGGAGTGCTAGAGGGTACAAACACGGTTTTCTGAACGTCAACTTCGGCACCCCAGGAAGGGTAATCAAGTGAAAGGGTAAAAGTGGACACATCATTGATTGGAAATAGGTGAAAATGTGAATCGGAGATAGAGCCCTTAAAACCAGCTCAAATGATAGAGGAGGGTTCCTGACGGAGTGCTAGAGGGTCGAAACACAGTTTCGTGAAAGTCAACTTTGGCACCCCAGGAAGGGTAATCAAGTGAAAGTGTCATAGGGGATACATCATGGTTAGGAAATAGGTAAAAATGTGAATCGGAGCTACAGTTCTGAAAAAAACCTCAAATGATAGAGGAGGGTTCCTGATGGAGTGCAAGAGTGTACAAACACAATTTTCTGAAGGTCAAGTTTGGCACCACACGAAGGGTAATCAAGTGAAAGTCAACTTTGCCACCCGAGGAAAGGTGATCAAGTGAAAGGGTCATAGGGGATACATCATGGTTTGGAAATAGGTAAAAATGTGAATCGGAGCTACAGTTCTGAAAAAAACCTCAAATGATAGAGGAGGGTTCCTAATGGAGTGCTAGAGGGTCAAAACAAAGTTTCGTAAAGGTCAACTTTGGCACCCGAGGAAGGGTAATCCCGTGAAAGGGTCATAGGGGATACATCATGGTTTGGAAATAGGTGAAAATGCGATTCGGAACTACAGGTTTTAAAACCAGCTCAAATGATAGAGGAGGGTACCTGATGGAGTGCTAGAGGGTACAAACACGGTTTTCTGAACGTCAACTTCGGCACCCCAGGAAAGGTAATCAAGTGAAAGGGTAAAAGTGGATACATCATGGTTTGGAAAAAGGTGAAAATGTGAATCGGAGATAGAGCCCTTAAAACCAGCTCAAATGATAGAGGAGGGTTCCTGATGGAGTGCTGGAGGGTCCAAACACAGTTTCGTGAAAGTCAACTTTGGCACCCGAGGAAGGGTAATCAAGTGAAAGTGTCATAGGGGATACATCATGGTTTGGAAATAGGCAAAAATGTGAATCGGAGCTACAGTTCTGAAAACCACCTCAAATGATAGAGGAGGGTTCCTGATGGAGTGCTAGAGGGTCAAAACACAGTTTGGTGAAAGTCAACTTTGGCACCCGAGGAAGGGTAATCCCGTGAAATGGTCAAAGGGGATACATAATGGTTTGGAAATTGGTGGAAATGTGAATCGGAGCTACAGTTCTAAAAAACAGCTCAAACAATGGAGGAGGGTTCCTGATGGAGTGCTAGAGGGTCAAAACACAGTTTCGTGAAAGTCAACTTTGGCACCCGAGGAAGGGTAATCAAGTGAAAGGGTCATAGGAGATACATTATGGTTTGGAAATAGGTAAGAAGGTGAATCGGAGTTACAGCTCTTAAAACCAGCTCAAATGATAGAGGATGGTGACTAATGGAGTGCAGAGGGTCCAAACACAGTTTCGTGAAAGTCAACTTTGGCACCCCAGGAAGGGTAATCCCGTCAAAGGGTCATAGGGGATACATCATGGTTGGTAAATAGGTAAAAAGGTGAATCGGAGTTACAGCTCTTAAAAACAACTCAAATGATAGAGGAGGGTTCCTGATGGAGTGCTAGAGGGTACAAACACGGTTTTCTGAAGGTCAACTTCGGCACCCCAAGAAGGGTAATCAAGTGAAAGGGTGAAAGTGGATACATCATGGTTTTGAAAAAGGTGAAAATGTGAATCTTAGATACAGCCCTTAAAACCAGCTCAAATGATAGAGGAGGGTTCCTGATGGAGTGCTGAAGGGTCCAAACAGAGTTTCGTGAAAGTCAACTTTGGCACCCGAGGAAGGGTAATCAAGTGAAAGGGTCATAGGGGATACATCATGGTTTGGAAATAGGTGAAAACGCGATTCGGAGCTACAGTTCTAAAAACCAGCTCAAATGAGAGAGGAGGGTTCCTGATGGAGTGCTAGAGGGTCAATACACAGTTTCGTGAAAGTCAACTTTGGCACCCCAGGAAGGGTAATCACGTCAAAGGGTCATAGGGGATACATCATGGTTTGGAAATAGGTGAAAACGCGATTCGGAACTACAGGTTTTAAAACCAGCTCAAATGATAGAGGAGTTTACCTGATGGAGTGCTAGAGGGTACAAACACGGTTTTCTGAAGGTCAACTTCGGCACCCCAAGAAGGGTAATCAAGTGAAAGGGTAATAGTGGATGCATCATGGTTTGGAAATAGGCAAAAATGTGAATCGGAGCTACAGTTCTGAAAAAAACCTCAAATGATAGAGGAGGGTTCCTGATGGAGTGCTAGAGTGTCCAAACAAAGTTTCGTGAAAGTCAACATTGGTACCCGAGGAAGGGTAATCAAGTGAAAGGGTAATAGTGGATACATCATGGTTTGGAAATAGGTAAAAATGTGAATCTGAGTTACAGCTCTTAAAACCAGCTCAAATGATAGAGGAAGGTTGCTGATGGAGTGCAGACGGTCCAAACACAGTTTCGTGAAAGTCCACTTTGGCACCCCAGGAAGGGTAATACCGTCAAAGGGTCATAGGGGATACATCATGGTTTGGAAATAGGTGAAAATGCGGTTCGGAACTACAGGTTTTAAAACCAACTCAAATGATAGAGGAGGGTACCTGATGGAGTGCTAGAGGGTACAAACACGGTTTTCTGAACGTCAACTTCGGCACCCCAGGAAGGGTAATCAAGTGAAAGGGTAAAAGTGGACACATCATTGATTGGAAATAGGTGAAAATGTGAATCGGAGATAGAGCCCTTAAAACCAGCTCAAATGATAGAGGAGGGTTCCTGACGGAGTGCTAGAGGGTCGAAACACAGTTTCGTGAAAGTCAACTTTGGCACCCCGGGAAGGGTAATCAAGTGAAAGTGTCATAGGTGATACATCATGGTTAGGAAATAGGTAAAAATGTGAATCGGAGCTACAGTTCTGAAAAAAACCTCAAATGATAGAGGAGGGTTCCTGATGGAGTGCAAGAGTGTACAAACACAATTTTCTGAAGGTCAAGTTTGGCACCACACGAAGGGTAATCAAGTGAAAGTCAACTTTGCCACCCGAGGAAAGGTGATCAAGTGAAAGGGTCATAGGGGATACATCATGGTTTGGAAATAGGTAAAAATGTGAATCGGAGCTAAAGTTCTGAAAAAAACCTCAAATGATAGAGGAGGGTTCCTAATGGAGTGCTAGAGGGTCAAAACAAAGTTTCGTAAAGGTCAACTTTGGTACCCGAGGAAGGGTAATCCCGTGAAAGGGTCATAGGGGATACATCATGGTTTGGAAATAGGTGAAAATGCGATTCGGAACTACAGGTTTTAAAACCAGCTCAAATGATAGAGGAGGGTACCTGATGGAGTGCTAGAGGGTACAAACACGGTTTTCTGAACGTCAACTTCGGCACCCCAGGAAGGGTAATCAAGTGAAAGGGTAAAAGTGGATACATCATGGTTTGGAAAAAGGTGAAAATGTGAATCGGAGATAGAGCCCTTAAAACCAGCTCAAATGATAGAGGAGGGTTCCTGATGGAGTGCTGGAGGGTCCAAACACAGTTTCGTGAAAGTCAACTTTGGCACCCGAGGAAGGGTAATCAAGAGAAAGTGTCATAGGGGATACATCATGGTTTGGAAATAGGCAAAAATGTGAATCGGAGCTACAGTTCTGAAAACCACCTCAAATGATAGAGGAGGGTTCCTGATGGAGTGCTAGAGGGTGAAAACACAGTTTGGTGAAAGTCAACTTTGGCACCCGAGAAAGGGTAATCCCGTGAAATGGTCATAGGGGATACATCATGCTTTGGAAATAGGTAAAAAGGTGAATGGGAGCTACAGTTATAAAAAGCAGCTGAAATGATAGAGGAGGGTTTCTGATGGAGTGCTAGAGGGTACAAACACAATTTTCTGAAGGTCAAGTTTGGCACCCGAGGAAGGCTAATCAAGTGAAAGGGTAATAGTTGATACATCATGGTTTGGAAATAGGTAAAAATGTAAATCGGAGCTACAGCTCTTAAAACTTGCTCAAATGATAGAGGAGGGTTCCTGATGGAGTGCTAGAGGGTCCAAACACAGTTTCGTGAAAGTCAAATTGGGCACCCCAGGAAGGGTAATCAAGTGAAAGGGTAAAAGTGGACACATCATGGTTTGGAAATAGGTGAAAATGTGAATCGGAGATAGAGCCCTTAAAACCAGCTCAAATGATAGAGGAGGGTTCCTGACGGAGTGCTAGAGGGTCGAAACACAGTTTCGTGAAAGTCAACTTTGGCACCCGAGGAAGGGTAATCCCGTGAAAGGGTCATAGGGGATACATCATGGTTTGGAAATAGGTGAAAATGCGATTCGGAACTACAGGTTTTAAAACCAGCTCAAATGATAGAGGAGGGTACCTGATGGAGTGCTAGAGGGTACAAACACGGTTTTCTGAACGTCAACTTCGGCACCAAAGGGAGGGTAATCAAGTGAAAGGGTAAAAGTGGATACATCATGGTTTGGAAAAAGGTGAAAATGTGAATCGGAGATAGAGCCCTTAAAACCACCTCAAATGATAGAGGAGGGTTCCTGATGAAGTGCTAGATTGTCCAAACACAGTTTCGTGAGAGTCAACTTGGGCACCGGAGGAAGGGTAATCACGTGAAAGGGTCAAAGTCGATACATCATGGTTTGGAAATAGGAAAAAAATGTGAATCGGAGCTACAGTTCTAAAAAACAGCTCAAATAATAGAGGAGGGTTCCTGATTTAGTGCTAGAGTGTGCAAACACAGTTTTGTGAAGGTAAACTTTGGCACCCCATGAAGAGTAATCCCGTGATAGGGTCATAGTGTATACATCATGGTTTGGAAATAGGTAAAAATGTGAATCGGAGCTACAGTTCTCAAAACCACCTCAAATGAAAGAGGAGGGTTCCTGATGGAGTGCTAGAGGGTCAAAACACAGTTTCGTGAAAGTCAACTTTGGGACCCCAGAACGGGTAATCACGTGAAATTGTAATAGTGGATACATCATGATTGGAAATAGGTAAAAATGTGAATCGGAGGTACAGCTCTTAAAACCAGCTCAAATGATAGAGGAGGGTCCCTGATGGAGTGCTAGAGGGGCAAAACAAAGTTTCGTGAAACTCAACTTTAATCCCGTGAAAGGGTCATAGGGTATACATCATGGTTGGGAAATAGGTAAAAAGGTGAATCGGAGCTACAGTTCTAAAAACCAGCTCAAATAATAGAGGAGGGTTCCTGATGGAGTGCAAGAGGGTACAAACACAATTTTCTGAAGGTCAAGTTTGGCACCCTAGGAAGGGTAATCAAGTGAAAGAGTAATAGGGGATGCATCATGGTTTGGAAATAGGCAAAAATGTGAATCGGAGCTACAGTTCTGAAAAAAACCTCAAATGATAGAGGAGGGTTCCTGATGGAATGCTAGAGGGTCCAAACAAAGTTTCGTGAAAGTCAACTTTGGCACCCGAGGAAGGGTAATCCCGTGAAAGGGTCATAGGGGATACATCATGGTTTGGAAATAGGTAAAAATGTGAATCGGAGCTACAGTTCTGAATACCACCTCAAATGATAGACGAGGGTTCCTGATGGAGTGCTGGAGGGTCCAAACACAGTTTCGTGAAAGTCAACTTTGGGACCCCAGAACGGGTAATCACGTGAAATTGTAATAGTGGATACATCATGTTTGGAAATAGGTAAAAATGTGAATCGGAGTTACAGCTCTTAAAACCACCTCAAATGATAGAGGAGGGTTCCTGATGGAGTGCTAGAGGAAGGGTAATCCCGTGAAAGGGTCATAGGGGATAAATCATGGTTTGGAAATAGGTAAAAATGTGAATCGGAGCTACAGTTCTAAAAACCAGCTCAAATGATAGAGGAGGGTTCCTGATGGAGTGCTAGAGTGTCCAAACACAGTTTCGTGAAAGTCAACTTTGGCACCCGAGGAAGGGTAATCCCGTGAAAGGGTCATAGGGGATACATCATGGTTGGGAAATCGGTAAAAAGGTGAATCGGAGCTACAGTTCTAAAAACCAGCTCAAATAATAGAGGAGGGTTCCTGATTTAGTGCTAGAGTGTACAAACACAGTTTTGTGAAGGTCAACTTTGGCACCCCAGGAAGGGTAATCACGTGAAAGGGTAATAGTGGATACATCATGGTTTGGAAATTTTTAAAAATGTGAATCGGAACTACAGCTCTCAAAACCAGCTCAAATGATAGAGGAGGGTTCCTGATAGAGTGCTAGAGGATCCAAGCACAGTCTCGTGAAAGTCAACTTTGGCACCCCAGAACGTGTAATGAAGTGAAATTGTAATAGTGGATACATCATGTTTGGAAATAGGTAAAAATGTGAATCGGAGTTACAGCTCTTAAAACCAGCTCAAATGATAGAGGAGGGTTCCTGATGGAGTGCTAGAGGGTCAAAACAAAGTTTCGTGAAAGTCAACTTTGATCCCGTGAAAGGGTCATAGGGGCACATCATGGTTGGGAAAAAGGTAAAAAGATGAATCGGAGCTACAGTTCAAAAAACCAGCTCAAATAATAGAGGAGGGTTCCTGATGGAGTGCAAGAGGGTTCAAACACAATTTTCTGAAGATCAAGTTTGGCACCCGAGGAAGGGTAATCAAGTGAAAGGGTAATAGTGGATACATCATGGTTTGGAAATAGGCAAAAATGTGAATCGGAGTTAGAGCTCTTAAAAGCAGCTCAAATGATAGAGGAGGGTTCCTGATGGAGTGCTAGAGGGTCCAAACACAGTTTCGTGAAAGTCAACTTGGGCACCCCAGGAAGGGTAATCCCGTGAAAGGGTCAAAGGGGATACATCATCGTTTGGAAATAGGTAAAAATGTGAATCGGAGCTACAGTTCCAAAAAACAGCTCAAATAATAGAGGAGGGTTCCTGATTTAGTGATAGAGTGTACAAACACAGTTTTGTGAAAGTCAACTTTGGCACCCCAGGAAGGGTAATCCCGTCGAAGGGTCAGAATGTATACATCATGGTTTGGAAATAGGTAAAAATGAGAATCGGAGCTACAGTTCTGAAAACAACCTCAAATGATAGAGGAGGGTTCCTGATGGAGTGCTAGAGGGTCCAAACACAGTTTCGTGAAAGTCAACTTTGGCACCCGAGGAAGGGTAATCCCGTGAAAGGGTCATGGGGGGATACATCATGGTTTGGAAATAGGTAAAAATGTGAATCGGAGCTACAGTTCTAAAAAACCAGCTCAAATGATAGAGGAGGGTTCCTGATGGAGTGCTGGAGGGTCCAAACACAGTTTCGTGAAAGTCAACTTTGGCACCCGAGGAAGGGTAATGAAGTGAAAGGGTCACAGGGGATACACCATGGTTGGGACATAGGTAAAAAGGTGAATCGGAGCTACAGTTCTGAATAAAACCTCAAATGATAGTGGAGGGTTCCTGATGGAGTGCTAGAGGGTCAAAACAAAGTTTCGTAAGGGTCAACTTTGGCACCCGAGGAAGGGTAATCCCGTGAAAGTGTGATAGGGGATACATCATGGTTGGGAAATAGGTAAAAAGGTAAATCGGAGCTACAGTTCTAAAAACCAGCTCAAATGATAGAGGAGGGTTCCTGGTGGAGTGCTATAGGGTCAAAACACAGTTTCGTGAAAGTCAACTTTGGCACCCGAGGAAGGGTAATCAAGTGAAAGGGTGACAGGGGATACATCATGGTTTGGAAATAGGTAAAAATGTGAATCGGAGCTACAGTTCTCAAAAAAACCTCAAATGACAGAGGAGGGTTCCTGATGGAGTGCTAGAGGGTCAAAACAAAGTTTCCTGAAAGTCAACTTTGGCACCCGAGGAAGGGTAATCCCGTGAAAGGGTCATAGGGGATACATCATGGCTGGGAAAGAGGTAAAAAGGTGAATCGGAGCTACAGTTCTAAAAACCAGCTCAAAAAATAGAGGAGGGTTCCTGATGGAGTGCAAGAGGGTACAAACACAATTTTCTGAAGGTCAAGTTTGGCACCCCACGAAGGGTAATCAAGTGGAAGGGTAATAGTGGATACATCATAATTTGGAAATAGGTATAAATGTGAATCGGAGATACAACTCTTAAAACCAGCTCAAATGATAGAGGAGGGTTCCTGATGGAGTGCTAGAGTGTCGAAACATAGTTTCGTGAAAGTCAACTTGGGCACAACAGGAAGGGTAATCTCGTGAAAGGGTCAAAGGGGATACATCATTGTTTGGAAATAGGTAAAAATGTGAATCGGAGCTACAGTTCTAAAAAACAGCTCAAATAATAGAGGAGGGTTCCTGATTTAGTGCTAGAGTGTACAAACACAGTTTTGTGAAGGTCAAGTTTGGCACCCCAGGAAGGGTAATCACGTGAAATTGTAATAGTGGATACATCATGGTTTGGAAATAGGTAAAAATGTGAATCGGAACTACAGCTCTCAAAACCAGCTCAAATGATAGAGGAGGGTTCCTGATGGAGTGCTAGAGGGTCCAAACACAGTTTCGTGAAAGTCAACTTTGGCACCCCAGAACGGGTAATCACGTGAAATTGTAGTAGTGGATACATCGTGTTTTAAAATAGGTAAAAATGTGAATCGGAGTTACAGCTCTTAAAACCAGCTCAAATGATAGAGAAGGGTTCCTGATGGAGTGCTAGAGGGTCAAATCAAAGTTTCGTGAAAGTCAACTTTAATCCCGTGAAAGGGTCATAGGGGATACATCATGGTTGGAAAATCGATGAAAAGGTGAATCGGAGCTACAGTTCTAGAAACCAGCTCAAATAATAGAGGAGGGTTCCTGATGGAATGCAAGAGGGTCCAAACACACTTTCGTGAAAGTCAACTTTGGCACCCCAGGAAGGTTAATCCCGTGAAAGTGTCATAGGGGATACATCATGGTTTGGAAATAGGTAAAAATGTGAATCGGAACTACAGTTCTAAAAACCAGCTCAAATGATAGAGGACGGTTCCTGATGGAGTGCTAGAGGGTCCAAACACAGTTTCGTGAAAGTCAACTTTGGCACCCCAGAACGTGTATTGAAGTGAAATTGTAATAGTGGATACATCATGGTTTGGAAATAGGAAAAAATGTGAATCGGAGCTACAGCTCTTAAAACCAGCTCAAATGATAGAGGAGGGTTCCTGATGGAGTGCTAGAGGGGCAAAACAAAGTTTCGTGAAAGTCAACTTTAATCCCGTGAAAGGGTCATAGGGGACACATCATGGCTTGGAAATAGGTAAAAAGATGAATCGGAGCTACAGTTCTAAAAACCAGCTCAAATAATAGTGGAGGGTTCCTGATGGAGTGCTGGAGGGTCCAAACACAGTTTCGTGAAAGTCAACTTTGGCACCCGAGGAAGGGTAATGAAGTGAAAGGGTCATAGGGGATACACCATGGTTGGGAAATAGGTAAAAAGGTGAATCGGAGCTACAGTTCTGAAAACCACCTCAAATGATAGTGGAGGGTTCCTGATGGAGTGCTAGAGGGTCAAAACAAAGTTTCGTAAGGGTCAACTTTGGCACCCGAGGAAGGGTAATCCCGTGAAAGTGTGATAAGGGATACATCATGGTTTGGAAATAGGTAAAAAGGTGAATCGGAGCTACAGTTCTCAAAAAAACCTCAAATGATAGAGGAGGGTTCCTGATGGAGTGCTAGAGGGTCAAAACAAAGTTTCCTGAAAGTCAACTTTGGCACCCGAGGAAGGGTAATCCCGTGAAAGGGTCGTAGGGGATACATCATGGTTGGGAAATCGGTATAAAGGTGAATCGGAGCTACAGTTCTAAAAACCAGCTCAAAAAATAGAGGAGGGTTCCTGATGGAGTGCAAGAGGGTACAAACACAATTTTCTGAAGGTCAAGTTGGGCACCCCAGGAAGGGTAATCTCGTGAAAGGGTCAAAGGGGATACATCATGGTTTGGAAATAGGTAAAAATGTGAATCGGAGCTACAGTTCTAAAAAACAGCTCAAATAATAGAGGAGGGTTCCTGATTTAGTGCTAGAGTGTACAAACACAGTTTTGTGAAGGTCAACATTGGCACCCCAGGAAGGGTAATCACGTGAAATTGTAATAGTGGATACATCATGGTTTGGAAATAGGTAAAAATGTGAATCGGAACTACAGCTCTCAAAACCAGCTCAAATGATAGAGGAGGGTTAATGATGGAGTGGTGGAGGCTCTAAACACAGTTTTGTGAAAGTCAACTTTGGCAACCCAGGAAGGGTAGTCCCGTGAAAGGTTTGTAGGGGATACATCATGGTTTGGAAATAGGTAAAAAGGTGAATCAGAGCTACAGCTCTCAAAACCAGCTCAAATGATAGAGGAGGGTTCCTGATGGAGTGCTAGAGGGTCAATACACAGTTTCGTGAAAGTCAACTTTGGCACCCCAGAACGGGTAATCACGTGAAATTGTAATAGTGGATACATCATGTTTTAAAATAGGTAAAAATGTGAATCGGAGTTACAGCTCTTAAAACCAGCTCAAATGATAGAGGAGGGTTCCTGATGGAGTGCTAGAGGGTCACTACACAGTTTCGTGAAAGTCAACTTAAATCCCGTGAAA
This sequence comes from Haliotis asinina, assembly GCF_037392515.1. Lineage (NCBI taxonomy): Eukaryota > Metazoa > Mollusca > Gastropoda > Lepetellida > Haliotidae > Haliotis > Haliotis asinina. The sequence continues at coordinate 51,242,534 of NC_090282.1, read as the reverse complement.
GGGTCATAGGGGATACATCATGGTTGGGAAATCGATAAAAAGGTGAATCGGAGCTACAGTTCTAAAAACCAGCTCAAATAATAGAGGAGGGTTCCTGATGGAATGCAAGAGGGTCCAAACACAGTTTCGTGAAAGTCAACTTTGGCACCCGAGGAAGGTTAATCCCGTGAAAGGGTCATAGGGGATACATCATGGTTTGGAAATAGGTAAAAATGTGAATCGAAGCTACAGGTTTTAAAACTACCTTAAATGATAGAGGAGGGTTCCTGATGGAGTGCTAGAGGGTCAATACACAGTTTCTTGAAAGTCAACTTTGGCACCCCAGGAAGGGTAATCCCGTGAAAGATTTATAGGGGATACATCATGGTTTGGAAATAGGTAAAAAGGTCAATCGGAGCTACAGGTTTTAAAACCACCTTAAATGATAGAGCAGGGTTCCTGATGGAGTGCTAGAGGGTCAATACACAGTTTCGTGAAAGTCAACTTTTGCACCCCAGGAATGGTAATCACGTGAAAGGGGAAAAGTGGATACATCATGTTTTGGAAATAGGTAAAAATGTGAATCGGAGATAGAGAACTTGAAACCAGCTCAAATGATAGAGGAGGGTTACTGGCGGAGTGGTGGAGGCTCCAAACACAGTTTTGTGAAAGTCAACTTTGGCAACCCAGGAAGGGTAGTCCCGTGAAAGGTTTGTAGGGGATACATCATGGTTTGGAAAGAGGTAAAAAGGTGAATCAGAGCTACAGCTCTCAAAACCAGCTCAAATGATAGAGGAGGGTTCCTGATGGAGTGCTAGAGGGTACAAACAAAATTTTCTGAATGTCAACTTTGGCACCCCAGGAAGGGTAATCAAGTGAAAGGGTAATAGTGGATACATCATGGTTTGGAAATAGGTAAAAATGTGAATCGGAGCTACAGTTCTAAAAAACAGCTCAAATGATAGAGGAGGGTTCCTGATGGAGTGCTAGAGGGTCCCAACACAGTTTCGTGAAAGTCAACTTTGGCACCCGAGGAAGGGTAATCCCGTGAAAGGGTCGTAGGGGATACATCATGGTTGGGAAATCGGTATAAAGGTGAATCGGAGCTACAGTTCTAAAAACCAGCTCAAAAAATAGAGGAGGGTTCCTGATGGAGTGCAAGAGGGTACAAACACAATTTTCTGAAGGTCAAGTTGGGCACCCCAGGAAGGGTAATCTCGTGAAAGGGTCAAAGGGGATACATCATGGTTTGGAAATAGGTAAAAATGTGAATCGGAGCTACAGTTCTAAAAAACAGCTCAAATAATAGAGGAGGGTTCCTGATTTAGTGCTAGAGTGTACAAACACAGTTTTGTGAAGGTCAACATTGGCACCCCAGGAAGGGTAATCACGTGAAATTGTAATAGTGGATACATCATGGTTTGGAAATAGGTAAAAATGTGAATCGGAACTACAGCTCTCAAAACCAGCTCAAATGATAGAGGAGGGTTAATGATGGAGTGGTGGAGGCTCTAAACACAGTTTTGTGAAAGTCAACTTTGGCAACCCAGGAAGGGTAGTCCCGTGAAAGGTTTGTAGGGGATACATCATGGTTTGGAAATAGGTAAAAAGGTGAATCAGAGCTACAGCTCTCAAAACCAGCTCAAATGATAGAGGAGGGTTCCTGATGGAGTGCTAGAGGGTCAATACACAGTTTCGTGAAAGTCAACTTTGGCACCCCAGAACGGGTAATCACGTGAAATTGTAATAGTGGATACATCATGTTTTAAAATAGGTAAAAATGTGAATCGGAGTTACAGCTCTTAAAACCAGCTCAAATGATAGAGGAGGGTTCCTGATGGAGTGCTAGAGGGTCACTACACAGTTTCGTGAAAGTCAACTTAAATCCCGTGAAAGGGTCATAGGGGATACATCATGGTTGGGAAATCGATAAAAAGGTGAATCGGAGCTACAGTTCTAAAAACCAGCTCAAATAATAGAGGAGGGTTCCTGATGGAATGCAAGAGGGTCCAAACACAGTTTCGTGAAAGTCAACTTTGGCACCCGAGGAAGGTTAATCCCGTGAAAGGGTCATAGGGGATACATCATGGTTTGGAAATAGGTAAAAATGTGAATCGAAGCTACAGGTTTTAAAACTACCTTAAATGATAGAGGAGGGTTCCTGATGGAGTGCTAGAGGGTCAATACACAGTTTCTTGAAAGTCAACTTTGGCACCCCAGGAAGGGTAATCCCGTGAAAGATTTATAGGGGATACATCATGGTTTGGAAATAGGTAAAAAGGTCAATCGGAGCTACAGGTTTTAAAACCACCTTAAATGATAGAGCAGGGTTCCTGATGGAGTGCTAGAGGGTCAATACACAGTTTCGTGAAAGTCAACTTTTGCACCCCAGGAATGGTAATCACGTGAAAGGGGAAAAGTGGATACATCATGTTTTGGAAATAGGTAAAAATGTGAATCGGAGATAGAGAACTTGAAACCAGCTCAAATGATAGAGGAGGGTTACTGGCGGAGTGGTGGAGGCTCCAAACACAGTTTTGTGAAAGTCAACTTTGGCAACCCAGGAAGGGTAGTCCCGTGAAAGGTTTGTAGGGGATACATCATGGTTTGGAAAGAGGTAAAAAGGTGAATCAGAGCTACAGCTCTCAAAACCAGCTCAAATGATAGAGGAGGGTTCCTGATGGAGTGCTAGAGGGTACAAACAAAATTTTCTGAATGTCAACTTTGGCACCCCAGGAAGGGTAATCAAGTGAAAGGGTAATAGTGGATACATCATGGTTTGGAAATAGGTAAAAATGTGAATCGGAGCTACAGTTCTAAAAAACAGCTCAAATGATAGAGGAGGGTTCCTGATGGAGTGCTAGAGGGTCCCAACACAGTTTCGTGAAAGTCAACTTTGGCACCCCAGGAAGGGTAATCCTGTGAAAGGGTCATAGTGTATACATCATGGTTTGGAAATAGGTAAAAATGTGAATCGGAGCTACAGTTCTAAAAACCAGCTCAAATGATAGAGGAGGGTTCCTGATTTAGTACTAGAGTGTACAAACACAGTTTTGTGAAGGTCAACTTTGGCACCCCAGGAATGGTAATCCCGTGAAAGGGTCATAGTGTATACATCATGGTTTGGAAATAGGTAAAAAGGTGAATCGGAGCTACAGTTCTGAAAAAAACCTCAAATGATAGAGGAGGGTTCCTGATGGAGTGCTAGAGGGTCCAAACACAGTTTCGTGAAAGTCAACTTTGGCACCCGAGAAAGGGTAATCCCGTGGAAGGGTTATAGGGTATACATCATGATTGGGAAATAGGTAAAAAGGTGGATCGGAGCTACAGTTCTAAAAACCAGCTCAAATGATAGAGGAGGGTACCTGATGGAGTGCTAGAAGGTCAATACACAGTTTCGTGAAAGTCAACTTTGGCACCCGAGGAAGGGTAATCCCGTCAAAGGGTCATAGGTGATACATCATTTTTTGGAAATAGGTGAAAATGCGATTCGGAACTACAGGTTTTAAAACCAGCTCAAATGATAGAGGAGGGTTCCTGATGGAGTGCTAGAGGGTACTAACACGGTTTTCTGAAGGTCAACTTCGGCACCCCAGGAAGGGTAATCCCGTGAAATTGTAAAAGTGGATACATCATGGTTTGGAAATAGGTGAAAATGTGAATCGGAGATAGAGCCCTTAAAACCAGCTGAAAAAATAGAGGAGTGTTCCTGACGGAGTGCTAGAGGGTCCAAAAACAGTTTCGTGAAAGTCAACTTTGGCACCCGAGGAAGGGTAATCTCGTGAAAGGGTCATCGGGGATACATCATGGTTTGGAAATAGGTAAAAATGTGAATCGGAGCTACAGGTTTTAAAACCACCTGAAATGATAGAGGAGGGTTCCTGATGGAGTGCTAGAGGATCAATACACAGTTTCGTGAAAGTCAACTTTGGCACCCGAGGAAGAGTAATCACGTGAAAGGGGAAAAGTAGATACATCATGGTTTGGAAATAGGTAAAAAAGTGAATCAGAGCTACAGCTCCCAAAACCAGCTCAAATGATAGAGGAGGGTTCCTGATGGAGTGCTAGAGGGTCCAAACACAGTTTCGTGAAAGTCAACTTTGGCACCCGAGAATGGGTAATCCCGTGGAAGGGTCATAGGGTATACATCATGGTTGGGAAATAGGTAAAAAGGTGAATCGGAGCTACAGTTCTAAAAACCAGCTCAAATGATAGAGGAGGGTTCCTGATGGAGTGCTAGAGGGTCAAAACACAGTTTCGTGAAAGTCAACTTTGGCACCCCAGGAAGGGTAGTCCCGTGAAAGGTTTGTTGGGGATACATCATGGTTTGGAAATAGGTAAAAAGGTGAATCAGAGCTACAGCTCTCAAAACCAGCTCAAATGATAGAGGAGGGTTCCTGATGGAGTGCTAGAGGGTACAAACAAACTTTTCTGAATGTCAGCTTTGGCAACCTAGGAAGGGTAATTAAGTGAAAGGGTAATAGTGGATACATCATGGTTTGGAAATAGGTAAAAATGTGAATCGGAGTTACAGCTCTTAAAACCAGCTCAAATGATAGAGGAGGGTTCCTGATGGAGTGCTAGAGGGTCCAAACACAGTTTCGTGAAAGTCAACTTTGGCACCCGAGGAAGGGTAATCAAGTGAAATTGTGAAATGATATACATCATGGTTTGGAAATAGGTAAAAATGTGAATCGGAGCTACAGTTCTAAAAACCAGCTCAAATGATAGAGGAGGGTTCCTGATTTAGTACTAGAGTGTACAAACACAGTTTTGTGAAGGTCAACTTTGGCACCCCAGGAATGGTAATCCCGTGAAAGGGTCATAGTGTATACATCATGGTTTGGAAATAGGTAAAAAGGTGAATCGGAGCTACAGTTCTGAAAAAAACCTCAAATGATAGAGGAGGGTTCCTGATGGAGTGCTAGAGGGTCCAAACACAGTTTCGTGAAAGTCAACTTTGGCACCCCAGAAAGTTTAATCCTGTGAAAGGGTCAAAGGGGATACATCATGGTTTGGAAATAGGTAAAAATGTGAATCGGAGCTACAGTTCTAAAAAACAGTTCAAATGATAGAGGAGGGTTCCTGATTTAGTACTAGAGTGTACAAACACAGTTTTGTGAAGGTCAACTTTGGCACCCCAGGAATGGTAATCCCGTGAAAGGGTCATAGTGTATACATCATGGTTTGGAAATAGGTAAAAAGGTGAATCGGAGCTACAGTTCTGAAAAAAACCTCAAATGATAGAGGAGGGTTCCTGATGGAGTGCTAGAGGGTCCAAACACAGTTTCGTGAAAGTCAACTTTGGCACCAGAGAAAGGGTAATCCCGTGGAAGGGTTATAGGGTATACATCATGATTGGGAAATAGGTAAAAAGGTGGATCGGAGCTACAGTTCTAAAAATCAGCTCAAATGATAGAGGAGGGTACCTGATGGAGTGCTAGAAGGTCAATACACAGTTTCGTGAAAGTCAACTTTGGCACCCGAGGAAGGGTAATCCCGTCAAAGGGTCATAGGGGATACATCATGGTTTGGAAATAGGTGAAAATGCGATTCGGAACTACAGGTTTTAAAACCACCTGAAATGATAGAGGAGGGTTCCTGATGGAGTGCTAGAGGGTCAATACACAGTTTCGTGAAAGTCAACTTTGGCACCCGAGGAAGAGTAATCACGTGAAATTGTAAAAGTAGATACATCATGGTTTGGAAATAGGTAAAAAAGTGAATCAGAGCTACAGCTCCCAAAGCCAGCTCAAATGATAGAGGAGGGTTCCTGATGGAGTGCTAGAGGGTCCAAACACAGTTTCGTGAAAGTCAACTTTGGCACCCGAGAATGGGTAATCCCGTGGAAGGGTCATAGGGTATACATCATGGTTGGGAAATAGGTAAAAAGGTGAATCGGAGCTACAGTTCTAAAAACCAGCTCAAATGATAGAGGAGGGTTCCTGATGGAGTGCTAGAGGGTCAAAACACAGTTTCGTGAAAGTCAACTTTGGCACCCCAGGAAGGGTAGTCCCGTGAAAGGTTTGTTGGGGATACATCATGGTTTGGAAATAGGTAAAAAGGTGAATCAGAGCTACAGCTCTCAAAACCAGCTCAAATGATAGAGGAGGGTTCCTGATGGAGTGCTAGAGGGTACAAACAAAATTTTCTGAATGTCAGCTTTGGCAACCTAGGAAGGGTAATTAAGTGAAAGGGTAATAGTGGATACATCATGGTTTGGAAATAGGTAAAAATGTGAATCGGAGTTACAGCTCTTAAAACCAGCTCAAATGATAGAGGAGGGTTCCTGATGGAGTGCTAGAGGGTCCAAACACAGTTTCGTGAAAGTCAACTTTGGCACCCGAGGAAGGGTAATCAAGTGAAATTGTGAAATGATATACATCATGGTTTGGAAATAGGTAAAAATGTGAATCGGAGCTACAGTTCTAAAAACCAGCTCAAATGATAGAGGAGGGTTCCTGATTTAGTACTAGAGTGTACAAACACAGTTTTGTGAAGGTCAACTTTGGCACCCCAGGAATGGTAATCCCGTGAAAGGGTCATAGTGTATACATCATGGTTTGGAAATAGGTAAAAAGGTGAATCGGAGCTACAGTTCTGAAAAAAACCTCAAATGATAGAGGAGGGTTCCTGATGGAGTGCTAGAGGGTCCAAACACAGTTTCGTGAAAGTCAACTTTGGCACCCCAGGAAGTTTAATCCTGTGAAAGGGTCAAAGGGGATACATCATGGTTTGGAAATAGGTAAAAATGTGAATCGGAGCTACAGTTCTAAAAAACAGTTCAAATGATAGAGGAGGGTTCCTGATTTAGTACTAGAGTGTACAAACACAGTTTTGTGAAGGTCAACTTTGGCACCCCAGGAATGGTAATCCCGTGAAAGGGTCATAGTGTATACATCATGGTTTGGAAATAGGTAAAAAGGTGAATCGGAGCTACAGTTCTGAAAAAAACCTCAAATGATAGAGGAGGGTTCCTGATGGAGTGCTAGAGGGTCCAAACACAGTTTCGTGAAAGTCAACTTTGGCACCAGAGAAAGGGTAATCCCGTGGAAGGGTTATAGGGTATACATCATGATTGGGAAATAGGTAAAAAGGTGGATCGGAGCTACAGTTCTAAAAATCAGGTCAAATGATAGAGGAGGGTACCTGATGGAGTGCTAGAAGGTCAATACACAGTTTCGTGAAAGTCAACTTTGGCACCCGAGGAAGGGTAATCCCGTCAAAGGGTCATAGGGGATACATCATGGTTTGGAAATAGGTGAAAATGCGATTCGGAACTACAGGTTTTAAAACCAGCTCAAATGATAGAGGAGGGTTCCTGATGGAGTGCTAGAGGGTACAAACACGGTTTTCTGAAGGTCAACTTCGGCACCCCAGGAAGGGTAATCCCGTGAAATTGTAAAAGTGGATACATCATGGTTTGGAAACAGGTGAAAATGTGAATCGGAGATAGAGCCCTTAAAACCAGCTGAAAAAATAGAGGAGTGTTCCTGACGGAGTGCTAGATGGTCCAAAAACAGTTTCGTGAAAGTCAACTTTGGCACCCGAGGAAGGGTAATCTCGTGAAAGGGTCATCGGGGATACATCATGGTTTGGAAATAGGTAAAATGTGAATCGGAGCTACAGGTTTTAAAACCACCTGAAATGATAGAGGAGGGTTCCTGATGGAGTGCTAGAGGGTCAATACACAGTTTCGTGAAAGTCAACTTTGGCACCCGAGGAAGGGTAATCACGTGAAAGGGGAAAAGTAGATACATCATGGTTTGGAAATAGGTAAAAAAGTGAATCAGAGCTACAGCTCCCAAAACCAGCTCAAATGATAGAGGAGGGTTCCTGATGGAGTGCTAGAGGGTCCAAACACAGTTTCGTGAAAGTCAACTTTGGCACCCGAGAATGGGTAATCCCGTGGAAGGGTCATAGGGTATACATCATGGTTGGGAAATAGGTAAAAAGGTGAATCGGAGCTACAGTTCTAAAAACCAGCTCAAATGATAGAGGAGGGTTCCTGATGGCGTGCTAGAGGGTCAAAACACAGTTTCGTGAAAGTCAACTTTGGCACCCCAGGAAGGGTAGTCCCGTGAAAGGTTTGTTGGGGATACATCATGGTTTGGAAATAGGTAAAAAGGTGAATCAGAGCTACAGCTCTCAAAACCAGCTCAAATGATAGAGGAGGGTTCCTGATGGAGTGCTAGAGGGTACAAACAAAATTTTCTGAATGTCAGCTTTGGCAACCTAGGAAGGGTAATTAAGTGAAAGGGTAATAGTGGATACATCATGGTTTGGAAATAGGTAAAAATGTCAATCGGAGTTACAGCTCTTAAAACCAGCTCAAATGATAGAGGAGGGTTCCTGATGGAGTGCTAGAGGGTCCAAACAAAGTTTCGTGAAAGTCAACTTTGGCACCCCATAAAGGGTAATCCTGTGAAAGGGTCATAGGGGATACATCATGGTTTGGAAACAGGTAAAAATGTGAATCGGAGCTACAGTTCTAAAAAACAGCTCAAATGATAGAGGAGGGTTCCTGATTTAGAACTAGCGTGTACAAACACAGTTTTGTGAAGGTCAACTTTGGCACCCGAGGAATGGTAATCCCGTGAAAGGGTCATAGTGTATACATCATGGTTTGGAAATAGGTAAAAATGTGAATCGGAGCTACAGTTCTGAAAAAAACCTCAAATGATAGAGGAGTGTTCCTGACGGAGTGCTAGAGGGTCCAAAAACAGTTTCGTGAAATTCAACTTTGGCACCCGAGGAAGGGTAATCCCGTGAAAGGGTCATCGGGGATACATCATGGTTTGGAAATAGGTAAAAATGTGAATCGGAGCTACAGGTTTTAAAACCACCTGAAATGATAGAGGAGGGTTCCTGATAGAGTGCTAGAGGGTCAATACACAGTTTCGTGAAAGTGAACTTTGGCACCCGAGGAAGGGTAATCACGTGAAAGGGGAAAAGTAGATACATCATGGTTTGGAAATAGGTAGAAAGGTGAATCAGAGCGACAGCTCCCAAAACCAGCTCAAATGATTTAGGAGGGTTCCTGATGGAGTGCTAGAGGGTCCAAACACAGTTTCGTGAAAGTAAACTTTGGCACTCGAGAATGGGTAATCCCGTGGAAGGGCCATAGGGTATACATCATGTTTGGGAAATAGGTAAAAAGGTGAATCGGAGCTACAGTTCTAAAAACCAGCTCAAATGATAGAGGAGGGTTCCTGATGGAGTGCTAGAGGGTCAAAACACAGTTTCGTGAAAGTCAACTTTGGCACCCCAGGAAGGGTAATCCCGTGAAAGGGTCATAGGGGATACATCATGGTTTGGAAATAGGTGAAAATGCGATTCGGAACTACAGGTTTTAAAACCAGCTCAAATGATAGAGGAGGGTACCTGATGGAGTACTAGAGGGTACAAACACGGTTTTCTGAAGGTCAACTTCGGCACCAAATTAAGGGTAATCCCGTGAAAGGGTCATAGGGGATACATCATGGTTTGGAAATAGGTAAAAATGTGAATCGGAGTTACAGGTTTTAAAACCACCTTAAATAATAGAGGAGGGTTCCTGATGGAGTTCTAGAGGGTCAAGACACAGTTTCGTGAAAGTCAACTTTGGAACCCCAGGAAGGGTAATCCCGTGAAAAGGTCATAGGGGATACATCATAATTTGGAAATAGGTAAAAATGTGAATCGGAGCTACAGGTTTGAAAACCACCTTAAATAATAGAGGAGGGTTCCTGATGGAGTGCTAGAGGGGCAAAACAAAGTTTCGTGAATGTCAACTTTAATCCCGTGAAAGGGTCATAGGGGATACATCATGGTTTGGAAATAGGTAAAAAGGTGAATCGGAGCTACAGTTCTAAAAACCAGCTCAAATGATAGAGGAGGGTTCCTGATGGAGTGCTAGAGGTTCCAAACACAGTTTCGTGAAAGTCAACGTTGGCACCCGAGGAAGGGTAATCAAGTGAAAGGGTCATAGGGGATACATCATGGTTTGGAAATAGGTGAAAATGCGATTCGGAACTACAGGTTTTAAAACCAGCTCAAATGATAGAGGAGGGTACCTGATGGAGTGCTAGAGGGCACAAACACGGTTTTCTGAAGGTCAGCTTCGGCACCCCAGGAAGGGTAATCAAGTGAAAGGGTAGCAGTGGGTACATCATGGTTTGGAAATAGGTGAAAGCGTGAATCGGAGATAGAGCCCTTAAAACCAGCTCAAATGATAGAGGAGGGTTGCTGACGGAGTGCTAGAGGGTCCAAACACAGTTTCGTGAAAGTCAACTTTGGCACCCGAGGAAGGGTAATCCCGTTAAAGGGTCATAGGGGATACATCATAGTTGGGAAATAGGTAAAAATGTGAATCGGAGCTACAGTTCTGAAAAAAAAAACTCAAATGATAGAGGAGGGTTCCTGATGGAGTGCTAGAGGGTCAAAACAAAGTTTCGTGAAAGTCAACTTTGGCACCCGAGGAAGGGTAATCCCGTGAAACGGTCATAGGGGATACATCATGGTTTGGAAATAGGTAAAAATGTGAATCGGAGCTACAGTTCTGAAAAAAACCTCAAGTAATAGAGGAGGGTTCCTGATGGAGTGCTAGAGGGTCAATACATAGTTTCGTGAAAGTCAACTTTGGCACCCGAGGAAGGGTAATCCCGTGAAACGGTCATAGGGGATACATCATGGTTTGGAAATAGGTAAAAATGTGAATCGGAGCTACAGTTCTGAAAAAAACCTCAAGTAATAGAGGAGGGTTCCTGATGGAGTGCTAGAGGGTCAATACATAGTTTCGTGAAAGTCAACTTTGGCACCCCAGGAAGGGTAACCCCGTGAAAGGGTCATAGGGGATACATCATGGTTTGGAAATAGGAAAGAAGGTGAATCGGAGCTACAGTTCTAAAAACCAGCTCAAATGATAGAGGAGGGTTCCTGATGGAGTGCTAGAGGTTCCAAACACAGTTTCGTGAAAGTCAACTTTGGCACCCCAGGAAGGGTAATCAAGTGAAAGGGTCATAGGGGATACATCATGGTTTGGAAATAGGTGAAAATGCGATTCGGAACTACAGGTTTTAAAACCAGCTCAAATGATTGAGGAGGGTACCTGATGGAGTGCTAGAGGGTACAAACACGGTTTTGTGAAGGTCAACTTCGGCACCCCAGGAAGGGTGATCAAGTGAAAGGGTAAGAGTGGGTACATCATGGTTTGGAAATAGGTGAAAGCGTGAATCGGAGATAGAGCCCTTAAAACCAGCTCAAATGATAGAGGAGGGTTCCTGACGGAGTGCTAGAGGGTCCAAACACAGTTTCGTGAAAGTCAACTTTGGCACCCGAGGAAGGGTAATCAAGTGAAAGGGTCATAGGGGATACATCATGGTTTGGAAATAGGTAAAAATGTGAATCGGAGCTACAGTTCTGAAAAAAAAACTCAAATGATAGAGGAGGGTTCCTGATGGAGTGCAAGAGGGTCAAAACAAAGTTTCGTGAAAGTCAACTTTGGCACCCGAGGAAGGGTAATCCCGTGAAACGGTCATAGGGGATACATCGTGGTTTGGAAATAGGTAAAAATGTGAATCGGAGCTACAGTTCTAAAAACCAGCTCAAATAATAGATGAGGGTTCCTGATGGAGTGCAAGAGGGTACAAACAGAATTTTCTGAAGGTCAACTTTGGCACCCCACGTAGGGTAATCAAGTTAATGGGTAATAGTTGAAACATCATGGTTTGGAAATAGGTAAAAATGTGAATCGGAGCTACAGCTCTTAAAACCAGCTCAAATGATAGAGGAGGGTTCCTGATGGAGTGCTAGAGGGTCCAAACACAGTTTCGTGAAAGTCAACTTGGGCACCCCAGGAAGGGTAATCCCGTGAAACGGTTATAGGGGATACATCATGGTTGGGAAATAGGTAAAAAGGTGAATCGGAGCTACAGTTCTAAAAACAGCTCAAATGATAGATTAGGGTTCCTGATGGAGTGCTAGAGGATCAATACACAGTTTCGAGAAAGTCAACTTTGGCACCCCAGGAAGGGTAATTAAGTGAAAGGGTCAAAGTGGATGCATCATGGTTTGGAAATAGGTGAAAACGTGAATCGGAGATAGAGCCCTTAAAAGAAGCTCAAATGATAGAGGAGGGTTCCTGATGGAGTGCTAGAGGGTGAAAACATACTTTCGTGAAAGTCAACTTTGGCACCCCAGGAAGGGTAATCACGTGAAAGGGTGATAGTGGATACATCATGGTTTAGAAATAAGTAAAAATGTGAATTGGAGCTACAGGTTTCAAAAGCAGCTCTAATGATAGAGGAGGGTTCCTGATGGAGTGCTAGAGGGTCAAAACATGTTTTCTTTAAAGTCAACTTTGGGACCCCAGGAAGGGTAATCACGTGAAAGGGTAATAGTTGATACATCATGGTTTGGAAACATGTAAAAATGTGAATCGGAGCTACAGGTTTTAAAAGCAGCTCTAATGATAGAGGAGGGTTCCTGATGGAGTGCTAGAGGGTCCAAACACAGTTTCGTGAAAGTCAACTTTGGCACCGGAGGAAGGGTAATCAAGTGAAAGGGTCATAGGGGATACATCATGGTTTGGAAATACGTAAAAATGTGAATCGGAGCTACAGTTCTGAAAAAAAACCTCAAATGATAGAGGAGGGTTCCTGATGGAGTGCTAGAGGGTCCAAACAAAGTTTCGTGAAAGTCAACTTTGGCACCCGAGGAAGGGTAATCCCGTGAAAGGGTCATAGGGGATACATCATGGTTTGGAAATAGGTAAGAAGGTGAATCGGAGCTACAGTTCTAAAAACCAGCTCAAATGATAGAGGAGGGTTCCTGATGGAGTGCTAGAGGTTCCAAACACAGTTTCGTGAAAGTCAACTTTGGCACCCGAGGAAGGGTAATCAAGTGAAAGGGTCATAGGGGATACATCATGGTTTGGAAATAGGTGAAAATGCGATTCGGAACTACAGGTTTTAAAACCAGCTCAAATGATAGAGGAGAGTTCCTGATGGAGTGCTAGAGGGAACAAACACGGTTTTCTGAAGGTCAACTTCGGCACCCCAGGAAGGGTAATCAAGTGAAAGGGTCATAGGGGATACATCATGGTTTGGAAATAGGTGAAAATGCGATTCGGAACTACAGGTTTTAAAACCAGCTCAAATGATTGAGGAGGGTACCTGATGGAGTGCTAGAGGGTACAAACACGGTTTTGTGAAGGTCAACTTCGGCACCCCAGGAAGGGTGATCAAGTGAAAGGGTAAGAGTGGGTACATCATGGTTTGGAAATAGGTGAAAGCGTGAATCGGAGATAGAGCCCTTAAAACCAGCTCAAATGATAGAGGAGGGTTCCTGACGGAGTGCTAGAGGGTCCAAACACAGTTTCGTGAAAGTCAACTTTGGCACCCGAGGAAGGGTAATCAAGTGAAAGGGTCATAGGGGATACATCATGGTTTGGAAATAGGTAAAAATGTGAATCGGAGCTACAGTTCTGAAAAAAACCTCAAGTAATAGAGGAGGGTTCCTGATGGAGTGCTAGAGGGTCAATACATAGTTTCGTGAAAGTCAACTTTGGCACCCCAGGAAGGGTAATCCCGTGAAAGGGTCATAGGGGATACATCATGGTTTGGAAATAGGAAAGAAGGTGAATCGGAGCTACAGTTCTAAAAACCAGCTCAAATGATAGAGGAGGGTTCCTGATGGAGTGCTAGAGGTTCCAAACACAGTTTCGTGAAAGTCAACTTTGGCACACCAGGAAGGGTAATCAAGTGAAAGGGTCATAGGGGATACATCATGGTTTGGAAATAGGTGAAAATGCGATTCGGAACTACAGGTTTTAAAACCAGCTCAAATGATTGAGGAGGGTACCTGATGGAGTGCTAGAGGGTACAAACACGGTTTTGTAAAGGTCAACTTCGGCACCCCAGGAAGGGTGATCAAGTGAAAGGGTAAGAGTGGGTACATCATGGTTTGGAAATAGGTGAAAGCGTGAATCGGAGATAGAGCCCTTAAAACCAGCTCAAATGATAGAGGAGGGTTCCTGACGGAGTGCTAGAGGGTCCAAACACAGTTTCGTGAAAGTCAACTTTGGCACCCGAGGAAGGGTAATCAAGTGAAAGGGTCAGAGTGGATACATCATGGTTTGGAAATAGGTAAAAATGTGAATCGGAGCTACAGTTCTGAAAAAAAAACTCAAATGATAGAGGAGGGTTCCTGATGGAGTGCAAGAGGGTCAAAACAAAGTTTCGTGAAAGTCAACTTTGGCACCCGAGGAAGGGTAATCCCGTGAAACGGTCATAGGGGATACATCGTGGTTTGGAAATAGGTAAAAATGTGAATCGGAGCTACAGTTCTAAAAACCAGCTCAAATAATAGATGAGGGTTCCTGATGGAGTGCAAGAGGGTACAAACAGAATTTTCTGAAGGTCAACTTTGGCACCCCACGTAGGGTAATCAAGTTAATGGGTAATAGTTGAAACATCATGGTTTGGAAATAGGTAAAAATGTGAATCGGAGCTACAGCTCTTAAAACCAGCTCAAATGATAGAGGAGGGTTCCTGATGGAGTGCTAGAGGGTCCAAACACAGTTTCGTGAAAGTCAACTTGGGCACCCCAGGAAGGGTAATCCCGTGAAACGGTTATAGGGGATACATCATGGTTGGGAAATAGGTAAAAAGGTGAATCGGAGCTACAGTTCTAAAAACAGCTCAAATGATAGATTAGGGTTCCTGATGGAGTGCTAGAGGATCAATACACAGTTTCGAGAAAGTCAACTTTGGCACCCCAGGAAGGGTAATTAAGTGAAAGGGTCAAAGTGGATGCATCATGGTTTGGAAATAGGTGAAAACGTGAATCGGAGATAGAGCCCTTAAAAGAAGCTCAAATGATAGAGGAGGGTTCCTGATGGAGTGCTAGAGGGTGAAAACATACTTTCGTGAAAGTCAACTTTGGCACCCCAGGAAGGGTAATCACGTGAAAGGGTGATAGTGGATACATCATGGTTTAGAAATAAGTAAAAATGTGAATTGGAGCTACAGGTTTCAAAAGCAGCTCTAATGATAGAGGAGGGTTCCTGATGGAGTGCTAGAGGGTCAAAACATGTTTTCTTTAAAGTCAACTTTGGGACCCCAGGAAGGGTAATCACGTGAAAGGGTAATAGTTGATACATCATGGTTTGGAAACATGTAAAAATGTGAATCGGAGCTACAGGTTTTAAAAGCAGCTCTAATGATAGAGGAGGGTTCCTGATGGAGTGCTAGAGGGTCCAAACACAGTTTCGTGAAAGTCAACTTTGGCACCGGAGGAAGGGTAATCAAGTGAAAGGGTCATAGGGGATACATCATGGTTTGGAAATACGTAAAAATGTGAATCGGAGCTACAGTTCTGAAAAAAAACCTCAAATGATAGAGGAGGGTTCCTGATGGAGTGCTAGAGGGTCAAAACAAAGTTTCGTGAAAGTCAACTTTGGCACCCGAGGAAGGATAATCCCGTGAAAGGGTCATAGGGGATACATCATGGTTTGGAAATAGGTAAGAAGGTGAATCGGAGCTACAGTTCTAAAAACCAGCTCAAATGATAGAGGAGGGTTCCTGATGGAGTGCTAGAGGTTCCAAACACAGTTTCGTGAAAGTCAACTTTGGCACCCGAGGAAGGGTAATCAAGTGAAAGGGTCATAGGGGATACATCATGGTTTGGAAATAGGTGAAAATGCGATTCGGAACTACAGGTTTTAAAACCAGCTCAAATGATAGAGGAGAGTTCCTGATGGAGTGCTAGAGGGAACAAACACGGTTTTCTGAAGGTCAACTTCGGCACCCCAGGAAGGGTAATCAAGTGAAAGGGTAACAGTGGGTACATCATGGTTTGGAAATAGGTGAAAGCGTGAATCGGAGATAGAGCCATTAAAACCAGCTCAAATGATAGAGGAGGGTTCCTGACGGAGTTCTAGAGTTTCAAAACAAAGTTTCGTGAAAGTCAACTTTGGCACCCGAGGAAGGGTAATCCCGTGAAACGGTCATAGGGGATACATCATGGTTTGGAAAAAGGCAAAAATGTGAATCGGAGCTACAGTTGTAAAAACCAGCTCAAATAATAGATGAGGGTTCCTGATGGAGTGCAAGAGGGTACAAACACAATTTTCTGAAGGTCAAGTTTGGCACCCCACGTAGGGTAATCAAGTTAATGGGTAATAGTGGATACATCATGGTTTGGAAATAGGTGAAAATGTGAATCGGAGCTACAGCTTTTAAAACCAGCTCAAATGATAGAGGAGGGTTCCTGATGGAGTGCTAGAGGGTCCAAACACAGTTTCGTGAAAGTCAACTTTGGCACCCCAGGAAGGGTAATCCCGTCAAAGGGTCATAGGGGATACATCATGGTTTGGAAATAGGTGAAAATGCGAATCGGAACTACAGGTTTTAGAACCACCTGAAATGATAGAAGAGGGTTCCTGATGGAGTGCTAGAGGGTACAAACACGGTTTTCTGAAGGTCAACTTCGGCACCCCAAGAAGGGTAATCAAGTGAAAGGGTGAAAGTGGATACATCATGGTTTGGAAATAGGTAAAAATGTGAATCGGAGTTACAGTTCTAAAAAACAGCTAAAATAACAGAGGAGGGTTCCTGATTTAGTGCTAGAGTGTACAAACACAGTTTTATGAAGGTCAACTTTGGCACCCCAGGAAGGGTAATCCCGTGAAAGGATCATAGTGTATACATCATGGTTTGGAAATAGGTAAAAATGTGAATCGGAGCTACAGTTCTGAAAACCACCTCAAATGATAGAGGATCGCTCCTGATGGAGTGCAAGAGGGTCAAAACACAGTTTCGTGAAAGTCAACTTTGGCACCCGAGGAAGGGTAATCCCGTGAAAGGGTCATAGGGGATACATCATGGTTGGGAAATAGGCAAAAAGGTGAATCGGAGCTACAGTTCTAAAAACCCAGCTCAAATGATAGAGGAGGGTTCCTGATGGAGTGCTAGAGGGTCAATACACAGTTTCGTGAAAGTCAACTTTGGCACCCGAGGAAGGGTAATCAAGTGAAAGTGTGACAGGGGATACATCATTGTTTGGAAATAGGTAAAAATGTGAATCGGAGCTACAGTTCTGAAAAAAACCTCAAATGATAGAGGAGGGTTCCTGATGGAGTGCTAGACGGTCAAAACACAGTTTCGTGAAAGTCAACTTTGGCACCCCAAGAAGGGTAGTCCCGTGAAAGGGACAAAGGGGATAGATCATGGTTTGGAAATAGGTAGAAATGTGAATTGGAGCTACAGGTTCTAAAAAACAGCTCAAATAATAGAGGAGGGTTCCTGATTTAGTGCTAGAGTGTACAAACACAGTTTTGTGAAGGTCAACTTTGGCACCCCAGGAAGGGTAGTCCCGTGAAAGGGTCATAGGGGATACATCATGGTTTGGAAATAGGTAAAAAGGTGAATCGGAGCTACAGTTCTGAAAACCACCTCAAATGATAGAGGAGGGTTCCTGATGGAGTGCTAGAGGGTCCAAACACAGTTTCGTGAAAGTCAACTTTGGCACCCGAGAAAGGGTAATCCCGTCAAAGGGTCATAGGGGATACATCATGGTTTGGAAATAGGTGAAAATGTGAATCGGAGATAGAGCCTTTAAAACCAGCTCAAATGATAGGGGAGGGTACCTGATGGAGTGCTAGAGGGTACAAACACGGTTTTCTGAAGATCAACTTCGGCACCCCAGGAAGGGTAATCAAGTGAAAGGGTAAAAGTGGATACATCATGGTTTGGAAATAGGTGAAAATGTGAATCGGAGATAGAGCCCTTAAAACCAGCTCAAATGATAGAGGAGGGTTCCTGACGGAGTGCTAGAGGGTCCAAACACAGTTTCGTGAAAGTCAACTTTGGCACCCCAGGAAGGGTAATCCCGTGAAAGGGTCATAGGGGATACATCATGGTTTGGAAATAGGTGAAAATGCGATTCGGAACTACAGGTTTTAAAGCCAGCTCAAATGATAGGGGAGGGTACCTGATGGAGTGCTAGAGGGTACTAACACAGTTTCGTGAAAGTCAACTTTGGCACCCGAGAAAGGGTAATCCCGTGAAAGGGTCATAGGGGATACATCATGGTTTGGAAATAGGTAAAAAGGTGAATCGGAGCTACAGTTCTGAAAAAAACCTCAAATGATAGAGGAGGGTTCCTGATGGAGTGCCAGAGGGTCAAAACACAGTTTCGTGAAAGTCAACTTTGGCACCCGAGGAAGGGTAATCCCGTGAAAGGGTCATAGTGTATACATCATGGTTTGGAAATAGGTAAAAATGTGAATCGGAGCTACAGTTCTGAAAAAAAAATCAAATGATAGAGGAGGGTTCCTGATGGAGTGCTAGAGTGTGCAAACACAGTTTTGTGAAGGTCAACTTTGGCACCCCAGGAAGGGTAATCCCGTGAAAGGGTCATAGGGGATACATCATGGTTTGGAAATAGGTAAAAAGGTGAATCGGAACTACAGTTCTGAAAACCAGCTCAAATGATAGAGGAGGGTTCCTGATGGAGTGCTAGAGGGTCCAAACACAGTTTCGTGAAAGTCAACTTTGGCACCCGAGAAAGGGTAATCCCGTGAAAGGGTCATAGGGGATACATCATGGTTTGGAAATAGGTAAAAAGGTGAATCGGAACTACAGTTCTAAAAACCAGCTCAAATGATAGAGGAGGGTTCCTGATGGAGTGCTACAGGGTCAAAACACAGTTTCGTCAAAGTCAACTTTGGCACCCCAGGAAGTGTAACCCGTCAAAGGGTCATAGGGGATACATCATGGTTTGGAAATAGGTGAAAATGCGATTAGGAACTACAGGTTTTAAAACCAGCTCAAATGATAGAGGAGGGTACCTGATGGAGTGCTAGAGGGTACTAACACAGTTTCGTGAAAGTCAACTTTGGCACCCGAGAAAGGGTAATCCCGTGAAAGGGTCATAGGGGATACATCATGGTTTGGAAATAGGTAAAAAGGTGAATCGGAGCTACAGTTCTGAAAAAAAAATCAAATGATAGAGGAGGGTTCCTGATGGAGTCCTAGAGTGTGCAAACACAGTTTTGTGAAGGTCAACTTTGGCACCCCAGGAAGGGTAATCCCGTGAAAGGGTCATAGTGTATACATCATGGTTTGGAAATAGGTAAAAAGGTGAATCGGAGCTACAGTTCTGAAAACCACCTCAAATGATAGAGGAGGGTTCCTGATGGAGTGCTAGAGGGTCCAAACACAGTTTAGTGAAAGTCAAGTTTGGCACCCGAGAAAGGGTAATCCCGTGAAAGGGTCATAGTGGATACATCATGGTTTGGAAATAGGTAAAAAGGTGAATCGGAACTACAGTTCTAAAAACCAGCTCAAATGATAGAGGAGGGTTCCTGATGGAGTGCTACAGGGTCAAAACACAGTTTCGCCAAAGTCAACTTTGGCACCCCAGGAAGTGTTATCCCGTCAAAGGGTCATAGGGGATACATCATGGTTTGGAAATAGGTGAAAATGCGATTAGGAACTACAGGTTTTAAAACCAGCTCAAATGATAGAGGAGGGTTCCTGATGGAGTGCTAGAGGGTACAAACACGGTTTTCTGAAGGTCAGGTTTGGTACCCCAGGAAGGGTAATCAAGTGAAAGGGTAATAGTGGATACATCATGGTTTGGAAATAGGTAAAAATGTGAATCGGAGCTACAGTTCTGAAAAAAACCTCAAATGATAGAGGAGGGTTCCTGATGGAGTGCTAGAGTGTGCAAACACAGTTTTGTGAAGGTCAACTTTGGCACCCGAGGAAGGGTAATCCCGTGAAAGGGTCATAGTGTATACATCATGGTTTGGAAATAGGTGAAAATGTGAATCGGAGCTACAGTTCTGAAAACCACCTCAAATGATAGAGGAGGGTTCCTGATGGAGTGCTAGAGGGTCCAAACACAGTTTCGTGAAAGTCAACTTTGGCACCCGAGAAAGGGTAATCCCGTGAAAGGGTCATAGGGGATACATCATGGTTTGGAAATAGGTAAAAAGGTGAATCGGAGCTACAGTTCTAAAAACCAGATCAAATGATAGAGGAGGGTTCCTGATGGAGTGCTACAGGGTACAAACACGGTTTTCTGAAGGTCAACTTCGGCACCCCAGGAAGGGTAATCAAGTGAAAGGGTCATAGGGGATACATCATGGTTTGGAAATAGGTGAAAATGTGAATCGGAGATAGAGCCTTTAAAACCAGCTCAAATGATAGGGGAGGTTACCTGATGGAGTGCTAGAGGGTACAAACACGGTTTTCTGAAGGTCAACTTCGGCACCCCAGGAAGGGTAATCAAGTGAAAGGGTAAAAGTGGATACATCATGGTTGGGAAATAGGTGAAAATGTGAATCGGAGATAGAGCCCTTAAAAGAAGCTCAAATGATAGAGGAGGGTTCCTGACGGAGTGCTAGAGGGTCCAAAGACAGTTTCGTGAAAGTCAACTTTGGCACCCCAGGAAGGGTAATCAAGTGAAAGGGTCATAGGGGATACATCATAGTTTGTGAAATAGGTAAAAATGTGAATCGGAGCTACAGTTCTGAAAACCACCTCAAATGATAGAGGAGGGTTCCTGATGGAGTGCTAGAGGGTCAAAACACAGTTTCGTGAAAGTCAACTTTGGCACCCGAGGAAGGGTAATCCCGTGAAAGGGTCATAGGGGATACATCATGGTTTGGAAATAGGTAAAAAGGGGAATCGGAGCTACAGTTCTAAAAACCAGATCAAATAATAGAGGAGGGTTCCTGATGGAGTGCTAGAGTGTGCAAACACAGTTTTGTGATGGTCAACTTTGGCACCCCAGGAAGGGTAATCCCGTGAAAGGGTCATAGGGGATACATCATGGTTTGGAAATAGGTAAAAATGTAAATCGGAGCTACAGTTCTGAAAACCACCTCAAATGATAGAGGAGGGTACCTGATGGAGTGCTAGAGGGTACAAACACGGTTTTCTGAAGGTCAACTTCGGCACCCCAGGAAGGGTAATCAAGTGAAAGGGTAAAAGTGGATACATCATGGTTGGGAAATAGGTGAAAATGTGAATCGGAGATAGAGCCCTTAAAACCAGCTCAAATGATAGAGGAGGGTTCCTGACGGAGTGCTAGAGGGTCCAAACACAGTTTCGTGAAAGTCAACTTTGGCACCCGAGGAAGGGTAATCAAGTGAAAGGGTCATAGGGGATACATCATGGTTTGGAAATAGGTGAAAATGTGAATCGGAGATAGAGTTCTGAAAGCCAGCTCAAATGATAGAGGAGGGTACCTGATGGAGTGCTAGAGGGTACTAACACAGTTTCGTGAAAGTCAACTTTGGCACCCGAGAAAGGGTAATCCCGTGAAAGGGTCATAGGGGATACATCATGGTTTGGAAATAGGTAAAAAGGTGAATCGGAGCTACAGTTCTGAAAAAAACCTCAAATGATAGAGGAGGGTTCCTGATGGAGTGCCAGAGGGTCAAAACACAGTTTCGTGAAAGTCAACTTTGGCACCCGAGGAAGGGTAATCCCGTGAAAGGGTCATAGTGTATACATCATTGTTTGGAAATAGGTAAAAATGTGAATCGGAGCTACAGTTCTGAAAAAAAAATCAAATGATAGAGGAGGGTTCCTGATGGAGTGCTAGAGTGTGCAAACACAGTTTTGTGAAGGTCAACTTTGGCACCCCAGGAAGGGTAATCCCGTGAAAGGGTCATAGTGTATACATCATGGTTTGGAAATAGGTAAAAAGGTGAATCGGAGCTACAGTTCTGAAAACCACCTCAAATGATAGAGGAGGGTTCCTGATGGAGTGCTAGAGGGTCCAAACACAGTTTAGTGAAAGTCAAGTTTGGCACCCGAGAAAGGGTAATCCCGTGAAAGGGTCATAGTGGATACATCATGGTTTGGAAATAGGTAAAAAGGTGAATCGGAACTACAGTTCTAAAAACCAGCTCAAATGATAGAGGAGGGTTCCTGATGGAGTGCTACAGGGTCAAAACACAGTTTCGTCAAAGTCAACTTTGGCACCCCAGGAAGTGTTATCCCGTCAAAGGGTCATAGGGGATACATCATGGTTTGGAAATAGGTGAAAATGCGATTAGGAACTACAGGTTTTAAAACCAGCTCAAATGATAGAGGAGGGTTCCTGATGGAGTGCTAGAGGGTACAAACACGGTTTTCTGAAGGTCAGGTTTGGTACCCCAGGAAGGGTAATCAAGTGAAAGGGTAATAGTGGATACATCATGGTTTGGAAATAGGTAAAAATGTGAATCGGAGCTACAGTTCTGAAAAAAACCTCAAATGATAGAGGAGGGTTCCTGATGGAGTGCTAGAGTGTGCAAACACAGTTTTGTGAAGGTCAACTTTGGCACCCGAGGAAGGGTAATCCCGTGAAAGGGTCATAGTGTATACATCATGGTTTGGAAATAGGTGAAAATGTGAATCGGAGCTACAGTTCTGAAAACCACCTCAAATGATAGAGGAGGGTTCCTGATGGAGTGCTAGAGGGTCCAAACACAGTTTCGTGAAAGTCAACTTTGGCACCCCAGGAAGTGTAATCCCGTGAAAGGGTCATAGGGGATACATCATGGTTTGGAAATAGGTGAAAATGCGATTAGGAACTACAGGTTTTAAAACCAGCTCAAATGATAGAGGAGGGTTCCTGATGGAGTGCTAGAGGGTACAAACACGGTTTTCTGAAGGTCAGGTTTGGCACCCCAGGAAGGGTAATCAAGTGAAAGGGTAATAGTGGATACATCATGGTTTGGAAATAGGTAAAAATGTGAATCGGAGTTACAGCTCTTAAAACCAGCTCAAATGATAGAGGAGGGTTCCTGATGGAGTGCTAGATGGTCCAAACACAGTTTCGTGAAAGTCAACTTTGGCACCCCAGGAAGGGTAATCCCGTGAAAGGGTCATAGGGGATACATCATGGTTTGGAAATAGGTGAAAATGTGAATCGGAGATAGAGCCTTTAAAACCAGCTCAAATGATAGGGGAGGTTACCTGATGGAGTGCTAGAGGGTACAAACACGGTTTTCTGAAGGTCAACTTCGGCACCCCAGGAAGGGTAATCAAGTGAAAGGGTAAAAGTGGATACATCATGGTTTGGAAATAGGTGAAAATGTAAATCGGAGATAGAGCCCTTAAAAGAAGCTCAAATGATAGAGGAGGGTTCCTGACGGAGTGCTAGAGGGTCCAAACACAGTTTCGTGAAAGTCAACTTTGGCACCCCAGGAAGGGTAATCAAGTGAAAGGGTCATAGGGGATACATCATAGTTTGTGAAATAGGTAAAAATGTGAATCGGAGCTACAGTTCTGAAAACCACCTCAAATGATAGAGGAGGGTTCCTGATGGAGTGCTAGAGGGTCAAAACACAGTTTCGTGAAAGTCAACTTTGGCACCCGAGGAAGGGTAATCCCGTGAAAGGGTCATAGGGGATACATCATGGTTTGGAAATAGGTAAAAAGGGGAATCGGAGCTACAGTTCTAAAAACCAGCTCAAATAATAGAGGAGGGTTCCTGATGGAGTGCTAGAGTGTGCAAACACAGTTTTGTGATAGTCAACTTTGGCACCCCAGGAAGGGTAATCAAGTGAAAGGGTCATAGGGGATACATCATGGTTTGGAAACAGGTAAAAATGTAAATCGGAGCTACAGTTCTGAAAACCACCTCAAATGATAGAGGAGGGTACCTGATGGAGTGCTAGAGGGTACAAACACGGTTTTCTGAAGGTCAACTTCGGCACCCCAGGAAGGGTAATCAAGTGAAAGGGTAAAAGTGGATACATCATGGTTGGGAAATAGGTGAAAATGTGAATCGGAGATAGAGCCCTTAAAAGAAGCTCAAATGATAGAGGAGGGTTCCTGACGGAGTGCTACAGGGTCCAAACACAGTTTCGTGAAAGTCAACTTTGGCACCCCAGGAAGGGTAATCAAGTGAAAGGGTCATAGGGGATACATCATAGTTTGTGAAATAGGTAAAAATGTGAATCGGAGCTACAGTTCTGAAAACCACCTCAAATGATAGAGGAGGGTTCCTGATGGAGTGCTAGAGGGTCAAAACACAGTTTCGTGAAAGTCAACTTTGGCACCCGAGAAAGGGTAATCCCGTGAAAGGGTCATAGGGGATACATCATGGTTTGGAAATAGGTAAAAAGGTGAATCGGAGCTACAGTTCTGAAAAAAACCTCAAATGATAGAGGAGGGTTCCTGATGGAGTGCCAGAGGGTCAAAACACAGTTTCGTGAAAGTCAACTTTGGCACCCGAGGAAGGGTAATCCCGTGAAAGGGTCATAGTGTATACATCATTGTTTGGAAATAGGTAAAAATGTGAATCGGAGCTACAGTTCTGAAAAAAAAATCAAATGATAGAGGAGGGTTCCTGATGGAGTGCTAGAGTGTGCAAACACAGTTTTGTGAAGGTCAACTTTGGCACCCCAGGAAGGGTAATCCCGTGAAAGGGTCATAGTGTATACATCATGGTTTGGAAATAGGTAAAAAGGTGAATCGGAGCTACAGTTCTGAAAACCACCTCAAATGATAGAGGAGGGTTCCTGATGGAGTGCTAGAGGGTCCAAACACAGTTTAGTGAAAGTCAAGTTTGGCACCCGAGAAAGGGTAATCCCGTGAAAGGGTCATAGTGGATACATCATGGTTTGGAAATAGGTAAAAAGGTGAATCGGAACTACAGTTCTAAAAACCAGCTCAAATGATAGAGGAGGGTTCCTGATGGAGTGCTACAGGGTCAAAACACAGTTTCGTCAAAGTCAACTTTGGCACCCCAGGAAGTGTTATCCCGTCAAAGGGTCATAGGGGATACATCATGGTTTGGAAATAGGTGAAAATGCGATTAGGAACTACAGGTTTTAAAACCAGCTCAAATGATAGAGGAGGGTTCCTGATGGAGTGCTAGAGGGTACAAACACGGTTTTCTGAAGGTCAGGTTTGGTACCCCAGGAAGGGTAATCAAGTGAAAGGGTAATAGTGGATACATCATGGTTTGGAAATAGGTAAAAATGTGAATCGGAGCTACAGTTCTGAAAAAAACCTCAAATGATAGAGGAGGGTTCCTGATGGAGTGCTAGAGTGTGCAAACACAGTTTTGTGAAGGTCAACTTTGGCACCCGAGGAAGGGTAATCCCGTGAAAGGGTCATAGTGTATACATCATGGTTTGGAAATAGGTGAAAATGTGAATCGGAGCTACAGTTCTGAAAACCACCTCAAATGATAGAGGAGGGTTCCTGATGGAGTGCTAGAGGGTCCAAACACAGTTTCGTGAAAGTCAACTTTGGCACCCCAGGAAGTGTAATCCCGTGAAAGGGTCATAGGGGATACATCATGGTTTGGAAATAGGTGAAAATGCGATTAGGAACTACAGGTTTTAAAACCAGCTCAAATGATAGAGGAGGGTTCCTGATGGAGTGCTAGAGGGTACAAACACGGTTTTCTGAAGGTCAGGTTTGGCACCCCAGGAAGGGTAATCAAGTGAAAGGGTAATAGTGGATACATCATGGTTTGGAAATAGGTAAAAATGTGAATCGGAGTTACAGCTCTTAAAACCAGCTCAAATGATAGAGGAGGGTTCCTGATGGAGTGCTAGAGGGTCCAAACACAGTTTCGTGAAAGTCAACTTTGGCACCCGAGGAAGGGTAATCCCGTGAAAGGGTCATAGGGGATACATCATGGTTTGGAAATAGGTGTAAATGTGAATCGGAGATAGAGCCTTTAAAACCAGCTCAAATGATAGGGGAGGTTACCTGATGGAGTGCTAGAGGGTACAAACACAGTTTTCTGAAGGTCAACTTCGGCACCCCAGGAAGGGTAATCAAGTGAAAGGGTAAAAGTGGATACATCATGGTTTGGAAATAGGTGAAAATGTAAATCGGAGATAGAGCCCTTAAAAGAAGCTCAAATGATAGAGGAGGGTTCCTGACGGAGTGCTAGAGGGTCCAAACACAGTTTCGTGAAAGTCAACTTTGGCACCCCAGGAAGGGTAATCAAGTGAAAGGGTCATAGGGGATACATCATAGTTTGTGAAATAGGTAAAAATGTGAATCGGAGCTACAGTTCTGAAAACCACCTCAAATGATAGAGGAGGGTTCCTGATGGAGTGCTAGAGGGTCAAAACACAGTTTCGTGAAAGTCAACTTTGGCACCCGAGGAAGGGTAATCCCGTGAAAGGGTCATAGGGGATACATCATGGTTTGGAAATAGGTAAAAAGGGGAATCGGAGCTACAGTTCTAAAAACCAGCTCAAATAATAGAGGAGGGTTCCTGATGGAGTGCTAGAGTGTGCAAACACAGTTTTGTGATAGTCAACTTTGGCACCCCAGGAAGGGTAATCAAGTGAAAGGGTCATAGGGGATACATCATGGTTTGGAAACAGGTAAAAATGTAAATCGGAGCTACAGTTCTGAAAACCACCTCAAATGATAGAGGAGGGTACCTGATGGAGTGCTAGAGGGTACAAACACGGTTTTCTGAAGGTCAACTTCGGCACCCCAGGAAGGGTAATCAAGTGAAAGGGTAAAAGTGTATACATCATGGTTGGGAAATAGGTGAAAATGTGAATCGGAGATAGAGCCCTTAAAAGAAGCTCAAATGATAGAGGAGGGTTCCTGACGGAGTGCTAGAGGGTCCAAACACAGTTTCGTGAAAGTCAACTTTGGCACCCCAGGAAGGGTAATCAAGTGAAAGGGTCATAGGGGATACATCATAGTTTGTGAAATAGGTAAAAATGTGAATCGGAGCTACAGTTCTGAAAACCACCTCAAATGATAGAGGAGGGTTCCTGATGGAGTGCTAGAGGGTCAAAACACAGTTTCGTGAAAGTCAACTTTGGCACCCGAGGAAGGGTAATCCCGTGAAAGGGTCATAGGGGATACATCATGGTTTGGAAATAGGTAAAAATGTGAATCGGAGCTACAGTTCCAAAAACCAGCTAAAATAATAGATGACGGTTCCTGATGGAGTGCAAGAGGGTGCAAACAAAATTTTCTGAAGGTCAAGTTTGGCACCCCACGAAGGGTAATCAAGTGAAAGGGAGATAGTGGATACATCATGGTTTGGAAATAAGTAAAATGTGAATCGGAGCTACAGTTTCTAAAAAACACCTCAAGTGATAGAGGAGGGTTCCTGATTTAGTGCTAGAGTGTACAAACACAGTTTTGTGAAGGTCAACTTTGGCACCCCCGGAAGGGTAATCCCGTGAAACGGTCATAGGGGATACATCATGGTTTGGAAATAGGTAAAAAAGTGAATAGGAACTACAGTTCTGAAAACCACCTCAAATGATAGAGAATGGTTCCTGATGGAGTGCTAGAGGGTCCAAACACAGTTTCGTGAAAGTCAACTTTGGCACCCGAGAAAGGGTAATCCCGTGAAAGGGTCATAGGGGATACATCATGGTTTGGAAATAGGTAAAAAGGTGAATCGGAGCTACAGTTCTAAAAACCAGCTCAAATGATAGAGGAGGGTTCCTGATGGAGTGCAAGAGGGTACAAACACAGTTTTCTGAAGGTCAACTTTGGCACCCCACGAAGGGTAATCAAGTGAAAGGGTAATAGTGGATACATCATGGTTTGGAAATAGGTAAAAAGGTGAATCGGAGATACAGCTCTTAAAACCAGCTCAAATGATAGAGGAGAGTTCCTGATGGAGTGCTAGAGGGTCCAAACAGAGTTTCGTGAAAGTCAACTTTGGCACCCCAGGAAGGGTAATCCCGTGAAACGGTCAAAGGGGATACATCATGGTTTGGAAATAGGTAAAAAGGTAAATCGGAGCTACAGTTCTGAAAAAAACCTCAAATAATAGAGGAGGGTTCCTGATGGAGTGCTAGAGGGTCAAAACACAGTTTGGTGAAAGTCAAATTTGGCACCCGAGGAAGGGTAATCCCGTGAAAGGGTCATAGGGGATACATCATGGTTGGGAAATGGGTAAAAAGGTGAATCGGAGCTACAGTTCTAATAACCAGCTCAAATGATAGAGGAGGGTTCCTGATGGAGTGCAAGAGGGTCAAAACACAGTTTCGTGAAAGTCAACTTTGGCACCCGAGGAAGGGTAATCCCGTGAAAGGGTCATAGGGGATACATCATGGTTGGGAAATGGGTAAAAATGTGAATCGGAGCTACAGTTCTAAAAACCAGCTCAAATGATAGAGGAGGGTTCCTGATGGAGTGCTAGAGGGTCAAAACACAGTTTCGTGAAAGTCAACTTTGGGACCCCAGAACGGGTAAACACGTAAAATTGTAATAGTGGGTACATCATGTTTCGAAATAGGTAAGAGTGTGAATCGGAGTTACAGCTCTTAAAACCATCTCAAATGATGGAGAAGGGTTCCTGATGGAGTGCTAGAGGGTCAAAACAAAGTTTCGTGAAAGTCAACTTGGGCACCCCAGGAAGTGTTATCTCGTGAAAAAAGTCAAAGGGGATACATCATGGTTTGGAAATAGGTAAAAATGTGAATCGGAGCTACAATTCTGAAGAAAACCTCAAATGATAGAGGAGGGTTCCTGATGGAGTGCTAGAGGGTCAAAAAAAAAATTCGTGAAAGTCAACTTTAATCCCGTGAAAGGGTCATAGGGGATACATCATGGTTGGGAAATAGGTAAAAAGGTGAATCGGAGCTACAGTTCTGAAAACCACGTCAAATAATAGAGGAGGGTTCCTGATGGAGTGCTAGAGGGTCAAAACACAGTTTTGTGAAAGTCAACTTTAGCACCCGAGAAAGGGCAATCCCGTGAAAGGGTCATAGGGGATACATCATGGTTTGGAAATAGGTAAAAATGTGAATCGGAGCTACAGTTCTAAAAACCAGCTCAAATGATAGAGGATTGTACCTGATGGAGTGCTAGAGGGTCAAAACACAAGTTTCTGAAGGTCAAGTTTGGCAAACCCAGGAAGGGTAATCAAGTGAAAGGGTAACAGTGGATACATCATGGTTTGGAAATAGGTAAAAATGTGAATCGGAGTTACAGCTCTTAAAACCAGCTCAAATGATAGCGGAGGGTTCCTGATGGAGTGCTAGAGGGTCCAAACACAGTTTCGTTAAAGTCAACTTTGGCACCCCAGGAAGGGTAATCCCGTCAAAGGGTCATAGGGGATACATCATGGTTTGGAAATAGGTGAAAATGCGATTCGGAACTACAGGTTTTAAAACCAGCTCAAATGATAGAGGAGGGTACCTGATGGAGTTCTAGAGGGTACAAACACGGTTTTCTGAAGGTCATCTTCGGCACCCCAAGAAGGGTAATCAAGTGAAAGGGTAAAAGTGGATACATCATGGTTTGGGAATAGGTGAAAATGTGAATCGGAGATAGAGCCCTTAAAACCAGCTCAAATGATAGAGGAGAGTTCCTGATGGAGTGCTAGAGGGTCCAAACACAGCTTCGTGAAAGTCATTTTTGGCACCCCAGGAAGGGTAATCCCGTGAAATGGTCAAAGGGGATACATCATGGTTTGGAAATAGGTAAAAAGGTAAATCGGAGCTACAGTTCTAAAAAACAGCTCAAATAATTGAGGAGGGTTCCTGATATAGTGCTAGAGTGTACAAACACAGTTTTGTGAAGGTCAAGTTTGGCACCCGAGGAAGGGTAATCCCGTGAAAGGGTCATAGTGTATACATCATGGTTTGGAAATACGTAAAAATGTGAATCGGAGCTACAGTTCTGAAAAAAACCTCCAATGATAGAGGAGGGTTCCTGATGGAGTGCTAGAGGGTCAAAACACAGTTTCGTGAAAGTCAACTTTGGCACCCGAGGAAGGGTAATCCCGTGAAAGGGTTATAGGGGATACATCATGGTTTGGAAATAGGTAAAAAGGTGAATCGGAGCTACAGTTCTGAAAACCACCTCAAATGATAGAGGAGGGTTCCTGATGGAGTGCTAGAGGGTCAAAACACAGTTTCGTGAAAGTCAAATTTGGCACCCGAGGAAGGGTAATCCCGTGAAAGGGTCATAGGGGATACATCATGGTTGGGAAATAGGTAAAAAGGTGAATCGGAGCTACAGTTCTAAAAACCAGCTCAAATGATAGAGGAGGGTTCCTGATGGAGTGCTAGAGGGTCAAAACACAGTTTCGTGAAAGTCAACTTTGGCACCCGAGGAAGGGTAATCCCGTGAAAGGGTCATAGGGGATACATCATGGTTTGGAAATAGGTAAAAAGGTGAATCGGAGCTAGAGTTCTAAAAACCAGCTCAAATGATAGAGGAGGGTTCCTGATGGAGTGCAAGAGGGTACAAACACAGTTTTCTGAAGGTCAACTTTGGCAAACCACGAAGGGTAATCAAGTGAAAGGGTAATAGTGGATACATCATGGTTTGGAAATAGGTAAAAAGGTGAATCTGAGTTACAGCTCTTAAAACTAGCTCAAATGATAGAGGAGGGTTCCTGATGGAGTGCTAGAGGGTCCAAACAAAGTTTCGTGAAAGTCAACTTGGGCATCCCAGGAAGGGTAATCCCGTGAAACGGTCAAAGAGGATACATCATGGTTTGGAAATAGGTAAAAAGGTAAATCGGAGCTACAGTTCTAGAAAACAGCTCAAATAATAGAGGAGGGTTCCTATTATAGCGCTAGAGTGTACAAACACAGTTTTGTGAAGGTCAAGATTTTCACCCGAGGAAGGGTAATCCCGTGAAAGGGTCATAGTGTATACATCATGGTTTGGAAATACGTAAAAATGTGAATCGGAGCTACAGTTCTGAAAAAAACCTCAAATAATAAAGGAGGGTTCCTGATGGAGTGCTAGAGGGTCAAAACACAGTTTCGTGAAAGTCAAATTTGGCACCCGAGGAAGGGTAATCCCGTGAAAGGGTCATAGGGGATACATCATGGTTTGGAAATAGGTAAAAAGGTGAATTGGAGCTACAGTTCTGAAAACCACCTCAAATGATAGAGGAGGGTTCCTGATGGAGTGCTAGAGGGTCAAAACACAGTTTCGTGAAAGTCAAATTTGGCACCCGAGAAAGGGTAATCCCGTGAAAGGGTCATAGGGGATACATCATGGTTTGGAAATAGGTAAAAATGTGAATCGGAGCTACAGTTCTAAAAACCAGCTCAAATGATAGAGGATTGTACCTGATGGAGTGCTAGAGGGTCAAAACACAAGTTTCTGAAGGTCAAGTTTGGCAAACCCAGGAAGGGTAATCAAGTGAAAGGGTAACAGTGGATACATCATGGTTTGGAAATAGGTAAAAATGTGAATCGGAGTTACAGCTCTTAAAACCAGCTCAAATGATAGCGGAGGGTTCCTGATGGAGTGCTAGAGGGTCCAAACACAGTTTCGTTAAAGTCAACTTTGGCACCCCAGGAAGGGTAATCCCGTCAAAGGGTCATAGGGGATACATCATGGTTTGGAAATAGGTGAAAATGCGATTCGGAACTACAGGTTTTAAAACCAGCTCAAATGATAGAGGAGGGTACCTGATGGAGTTCTAGAGGGTACAAACACGGTTTTCTAAAGGTCAACTTCGGCACCCCAAGAAGGGTAATCAAGTGAAAGGGTAAAAGTGGATACATCATGGTTTGGGAATAGGTGAAAATGTGAATCGGAGATAGAGCCCTTAAAACCAGCTCAAATGATAGAGGAGAGTTCCTGATGGAGTGCTAGAGGGTCCAAACACAGCTTCGTGAAAGTCATTTTTGGCACCCCAGGAAGGGTAATCCCGTGAAATGGTTAAAGGGGATACATCATGGTTTGGAAATAGGTAAAAAGGTAAATCGGAGCTACAGTTCTAAAAAACAGCTCAAATAATTGAGGAGGGTTCCTGATATAGTGCTAGAGTGTACAAACACAGTTTTGTGAAGGTCAAGTTTGGCACCCGAGGAAGGGTAATCCCGTGAAACGGTCAAAGAGGATACATCATGGTTTGGAAATAGGTAAAAAGGTAAATCGGAGCTACAGTTCTAGAAAACAGCTCAAATAATAGAGGAGGGTTCCTATTATAGCGCTAGAGTGTACAAACACAGTTTTGTGAAGGTCAAGATTTTCACCCGAGGAAGGGTAATCCCGTGAAAGGGTCATAGTGTATACATCATGGTTTGGAAATACGTAAAAATGTGAATCGGAGCTACAGTTCTGAAAAAAACCTCAAATAATAAAGGAGGGTTCCTGATGGAGTGCTAGAGGGTCAAAACACAGTTTCGTGAAAGTCAAATTTGGCACCCGAGGAAGGGTAATCCCGTGAAAGGGTCATAGGGGATACATCATGGTTTGGAAATAGGTAAAAAGGTGAATTGGAGCTACAGTTCTGAAAACCACCTCAAATGATAGAGGAGGGTTCCTGATGGAGTGCTAGAGGGTCAAAACACAGTTTTGTGAAAGTCAAATTTGGCACCCGAGAAAGGGTAATCCCGTGAAAGGGTCATAGGGGATACATCATGGTTTGGAAATAGGTAAAAATGTGAATCGGAGCTACAGTTCTAAAAACCAGCTCAAATGATAGAGGATTGTACCTGATGGAGTGCTAGAGGGTCAAAACACAAGTTTCTGAAGGTCAAGTTTGGCAAACCCAGGAAGGGTAATCAAGTGAAAGGGTAACAGTGGATACATCATGGTTTGGAAATAGGTAAAAATGTGAATCGGAGTTACAGCTCTTAAAACCAGCTCAAATGATAGCGGAGGGTTCCTGATGGAGTGCTAGAGGGTCCAAACACAGTTTCGTTAAAGTCAACTTTGGCACCCCAGGAAGGGTAATCCCGTCAAAGGGTCATAGGGGATACATCATGGTTTGGAAATAGGTGAAAATGCGATTCGGAACTACAGGTTTTAAAACCAGCTCAAATGATAGAGGAGGGTACCTGATGGAGTTCTAGAGGGTACAAACACGGTTTTCTAAAGGTCAACTTCGGCACCCCAAGAAGGGTAATCAAGTGAAAGGGTAAAAGTGGATACATCATGGTTTGGGAATAGGTGAAAATGTGAATCGGAGATAGAGCCCTTAAAACCAGCTCAAATGATAGAGGAGAGTTCCTGATGGAGTGCTAGAGGGTCCAAACACAGCTTCGTGAAAGTCATTTTTGGCACCCCAGGAAGGGTAATCCCGTGAAATGGTTAAAGGGGATACATCATGGTTTGGAAATAGGTAAAAAGGTAAATCGGAGCTACAGTTCTAAAAAACAGCTCAAATAATTGAGGAGGGTTCCTGATATAGTGCTAGAGTGTACAAACACAGTTTTGTGAAGGTCAAGTTTGGCACCCGAGGAAGGGTAATCCCGTGAAAGGGTCATAGTGTATACATCATGGTTTGGAAATACGTAAAAATGTGAATCGGAGCTACAGTTCTGAAAAAAACCTCAAATGATAGAGGAGGGTTCCTGATGGAGTGCTAGAGGGACAAAACAAAGTTTCGTGAAAGTCAACTTTGGCACCCGAGGAAGGGTAATCCCGTGAAAGGGTTATAGGGGATACATCATGGTTTGGAAATAGGTAAAAAGGTGAATCGGAGCTACAGTTCTGAAAACCACCTCAAATGATAGAGGAGGGTTCCTGATGGAGTGCTAGAGGGTCAAAACACAGTTTCGTGAAAGTCAAATTTGGCACCCGAGGAAGGGTAATCCCGTGAAAGGGTCATAGGGGATACATCATGGTTGGGAAATAGGTAAAAAGGTGAATCGGAGCTACAGTTCTAAAAACCAGCTCAAATGATAGAGGAGGGTTCCTGATGGAGTGCTAGAGGGTCAAAACACAGTTTCGTGAAAGTCAACTTTGGCACCCGAGGAAGGGTAATCCCGTGAAAGGGTCATAGGGGATACATCATGGTTTGGAAATAGGTAAAAAGGTGAATCGGAGCTAGAGTTCTAAAAACCAGCTCAAATGATAGAGGAGGGTTCCTGATGGAGTGCTAGAGGGTACAAACACAGTTTTCTGAAGGTCAACTTTGGCAAACCACGAAGGGTAATCAAGTGAAAGGGTAATAGTGGATACATCATGGTTTGGAAATAGGTAAAAAGGTGAATCTGAGTTACAGCTCTTAAAACTAGCTCAAATCATAGAGGAGGGTTCCTGATGGAGTGCTAGAG
Source organism: Haliotis asinina (assembly GCF_037392515.1). Taxonomy (NCBI): domain Eukaryota; kingdom Metazoa; phylum Mollusca; class Gastropoda; order Lepetellida; family Haliotidae; genus Haliotis; species Haliotis asinina. The sequence continues at coordinate 51,208,579 of NC_090282.1, read as the reverse complement.
GGTCCAAACAAAGTTTCGTGAAAGTCAACTTGGGCATCCCAGGAAGGGTAATCCCGTGAAACGGTCAAAGGGGATACATCATGGTTTGGAAATAGGTAAAAAGGTAAATCGGAGCTACAGTTCTAGAAAACAGCTCAAATAATAGAGGAGGGTTCCTAATATAGTGCTAGAGTGTACAAACACAGTTTTGTGAATGTCAAGATTTTCACCCGAGGAAGGGTAATCCCGTGAAAGGGTCATAGTGTATACATCATGGTTTGGAAATACGTAAAAATGTGAATCGGAGCTACAGTTCTGAAAAAAACCTCAAATAATAAAGGAGGGTTCCTGATGGAGTGCTAGAGGGTCAAAACACAGTTTCGTGAAAGTCAACTTTGGCACCCGAGGAAGGGTAATCCCGTGAAAGGGTCATAGGGGATACATCATGGTTTGGAAATAGGTAAAAAGGTGAATTGGAGCTACAGTTCTGAAAACCACCTCAAATGATAGAGGAGGGTTCCTGATGGAGTGCTAGAGGGTCAAAACACAGTTTCGTGAAAGTCAAATTTGGCACCCGAGAAAGGGTAATCCCGTGAAAGGGTCATAGGGGATACATCATGGTTGGGAAATAGGTAAAAAGGTGAATCGGAGCTACAGTTCTAATAACCAGCTCAAATGATTGAGGAGGGTTCCTGATGGAGTGCAAGAGGGTCAAAACACAGTTTCGTGAAAGTCAAATTTGGCACCCGAGAAAGGGTAATCCCGTGAAAGGGTCATAGGGGATACATCATGGTTGGGAAATAGGTAAAAAGGTGAATCGGAGCTACAGTTCTAAAAACCAGCTCAAATGATAGAGGATTGTACCTGATGGAGTGCTAGAGGGTCAAAACACAAGTTTCTGAAGGTCAAGTTTGGCAAACCCAGGAAGGGTAATCAAGTGAAAGGGCAACAGTGGATACATCATGGTTTGGAAATAGGTAAAAATGTGAATCGGAGTTACAGCTCTTAAAACCAGCTCAAATGATAGCGGAGGGTTCCTGATGGAGTGCTAGAGGGTCCAAACATAGTTTCGTTAAAGTCAACTTTGGCACCCCAGGAAGGGTAATCCCGTCAAAGGGTCATAGGGGATACATCATGGTTTGGAAATAGGTGAAAATGCGATTCGGAACTACAGGTTTTAAAACCAGCTCAAATGATAGAGGAGGGTACCTGATGGAGTTCTAGAGGGTACAAACACGGTTTTCTGAAGGTCAACTTCGGCACCCCAAGAAGGGTAATCAAGTGAAAGGGTAAAAGTGGATACATCATGGTTTGGGAATAGGTCAAAATGTGAATCGGAGATAGAGCCCTTAAAACCAGCTCAAATGATAGAGGAGAGTTCCTGATGGAGTGCTAGAGGGTCCAAACACAGCTTCGTGAAAGTCATTTTTGGCACCCCAGGAAGGGTAATCCCGTGAAACGGTCAAAGGGGATACATCATGGTTTGGAAATAGGTAAAAAGGTAAATCGGAGCTACAGTTCTAAAAAACAGCTCAAATAATTGAGGAGGGTTCCTGATATAGTGCTAGAGTGTACAAACACAGTTTTGTGAAGGTCAAGTTTGGCACCCGAGGAAGGGTAATCCCGTGAAAGGGTCATAGTGTATACATCATGGTTTGGAAATACGTAAAAATGTGAATCGGAGCTACAGTTCTGAAAAAAACCTCAAATGATAGAGGAGGGTTCCTGATGGAGTGCTAGAGGGTCAAAAACAGTTTCGTGAAAGTCAACTTTGGCACCCGAGGAAGGGTAATCCCGTGAAAGGGTTATAGGGGATACATCATGGTTTGGAAATAGGTAAAAAGGTGAATCGGAGCTACAGTTCTGAAAACCACCTCAAATGATAGAGGAGGGTTCCTGATGGAGTGCTAGAGGGTCAAAACACAGTTTCGTGAAAGTCAAATTTGGCACCCGAGGAAGGGTAATCCCGTGAAAGGGTCATAGGGGATACATCATGGTTGGGAAATAGGTAAAAAGGTGAATCGGAGCTACAGTTCTAAAAACCAGCTCAAATGATAGAGGAGGGTTCCTGATGGAGTGCTAGAGGGTCAAAACACAGTTTCGTGAAAGTCAACTTTGGCACCCGAGGAAGGGTAATCCCGTGAAAGGGTCATAGGGGATACATCATGGTTTGGAAATAGGTAAAAAGGTGAATCGGAGCTAGAGTTCTAAAAACCAGCTCAAATGATAGAGGAGGGTTCCTGATGGAGTGCAAGAGGGTACAAACACAGTTTTCTGAAGGTCAACTTTGGCACCCCACGAAGGGTAATCAAGTGAAAGGGTCATAGGGGATACATCATGGTTTGGAAATAGGTAGAAAGGTGAATCGGAGTTACAGCTCTTAAAACCAGCTCAAATGATAGAGGAGGGCTCCTGATTGAGTGCTAGAGGGTCCAAACACAGTTTCGTGAAAGTCAACTTGGGCACCCCAGGAAGGGTATTCCCGTGAAACGGTCAAAATGGATACATCATGGTTTGGAAATAGGTAAAAATGTGAATCGGAGCTACAGTTCTGAAAACCACCTCAAATGATAGAGGAGGGTTCCTGATGGAGTGCTAGAGGGTCAAAACACAGTTTCGTGAAAGTCAAGTTTCGGACCCCTGAACGGGTAATCACGTGAAATTGTAATAGTGGGAACATCATGTTTGGAAATAGGTAAGAATGTGAATCGGAGTTACAGCTCTTAAAACCATTTCAAATGATGGAGAAGGCTTCCTGATTTAGTGCTAGAGGGTCAAAACAAAGTTTCGTGAAAGTCAACTTGGGCACCCCAGGAAGGGTAATCTCGTGAAAAAAGTCAAAGGGGATACATCATGGTTTGGAAATAGGTAAAAAGGTGAATCGGAGCTACAGTTCTGAAAAAAACATCAAATGATAGATGAGGGTTCCTGATGGAGTGCTAGAGGGTCAAAACAAAGTTTCGTGAAAGTCAACTTTAATCCCGTGAAAGGGTCATAGGGGATACATCATGGTTGGGAAATAGGTAAAAAGGTGAATAGGAGCTACAGTTCTGAAAACCACCTCAAATAATAGAGGAGGGTTCCTGATGGAGTGCTAGAGGGTCAAAACACAGTTTCGTGAAAGTCAACTTTGGCACCCCAGGAAGGGTAATCCCGTCAAAGGGTCATAGGGGATACATCATGGTTTGGAAATAGGTGAAAATGCGATTCGGAACTACAGGTTTTAAAACCAGCTCAAATGATAGAGGAGGGTACCTGATGGAGTGCTAGGGGGTACAAACACGGTTTTCTGAAGGTCAACTTCGGCACCCCAAGAAGGGTAATCAAGTGAAAGGGTAAAAGTGGATACATCATGGTTTGGAAATAGGTGAAAATGTGAATCGGAGATAGAGCCCTTAAAACCAGCTCAAATGATAGAGGAGGGTTCCTGATGGAGTGCTAGAGGGTCCAAACACAGTTTCGTGAAAGTCGACTTTGGCACCCCAGGAAGGGTAATCCCGTGAAACGGTCAAAGGGGATAGATCATGGTTTGGAAATAGGTAAAAAGGTAAATCGGAGCTACAGTTCTAAAAAACAGGTCAAATAATAGAGGAGGGTTCCTGATATAGTGCTAGAGTGTACAAACACAGTTTTGTGAAAGTCAACTTTGGCACCCCAGAAAGGGTAATCCCGTAAAAGGGTCATAGTGTATACATCATGGTTTGGAAATACGTAAAAATGTGAATCGGAGCTACAGTTCTGAAAAAAACCTCAAATGATAGAGGAAGGTTCCTGATGGAGTGCTAGAGGGTCAAAACACAGTTTCGTGAAAGTCAACTTTGGCACCCGAGGAAGGGTAATCCCGTGAAAGGGTCATAGGGGATACATCATGGTTTGGAAATAGGTAAAAAGGTGAATCGGAGCTACAGTTCTGAAAACCACCTCAAATGATAGAGGAGGGTTCCTGATGGAGTGCTAGAGGGTCAAAACACAGTTTCGTGAAAGTCAAATTTGGCACCCGAGAAAGTGTAATCCCGTGAAAGGGTCATAGGGGATACATCATGGTTGGGAAATAGGTAAAAAGGTGAATCGGAGCTACAGTTCTAAAAAACAGCTCAAATAATAGAGGAGGGTTCCTGATATAGTGCTAGAGTGTACAAACACAGTTTTGTGAAGGTCAAGTTTGGCACCCCAGAAAGAGTAATCCCGTAAAAGGGTCATAGTGTATACATCATGGTTTGGAAACACGTAAAAATGTGAATCGGAGCTACAGTTCTGAAAAAAACCTGAAATGATAGAGGAGGGTTCCTGATGGAGTGCTAGAGGGTCAAAACACAGTTTCGTGAAAGTCAAATTTGGCACCCGAGGAAGGGTAATCCCGTGAAAGGGTCATAGGGGATACATCATGGTTTGGAAATAGGTAAAAAGGTGAATCGGAGCTACAGTTCTAAAAACCAGCTCAAATGATAGAGGAGGATTCCTGATGGAGTGCAAGAGGGTACAAACACAGTTTTCTGAAGGTCAACTTTGGCACCCCACGAAGGGTAATCAAGTGAAAGGGTAATAGTGGATACATCATGGTTTGGAAATAGGTAGAAAGGTGAATCGGAGTTACAGCTCTTAAAACCAGCTCAAATGATAGAGGAGGGCTCCTGATTGAGTGCTAGAGGGTCCAAACACAGTTTCGTGAAAGTCAACTTGGGCACCCCAGGAAGGGTATTCCCGTGAAACGGTCAAAATGGATACATCATGGTTTGGAAATAGGTAAAAATGTGAATCGGAGCTACAGTTCTGAAAACCACCTCAAATGATAGAGGAGGGTTCCTGATGGAGTGCTAGAGGGTCAAAACACAGTTTCGTGAAAGTCAAGTTTCGGACCCCTGAACGGGTAATCACGTGAAATTGTAATAGTGGGAACATCATGTTTGGAAATAGGTAAGAATGTGAATCGGAGTTACAGCTCTTAAAACCATTTCAAATGATGGAGAAGGCTTCCTGATTTAGTGCTAGAGGGTCAAAACAAAGTTTCGTGAAAGTCAACTTGGGCACCCCAGGAAGGGTAATCTCGTGAAAAAAGTCAAAGGGGATACATCATGGTTTGGAAATAGGTAAAAAGGTGAATCGGAGCTACAGTTCTGAAAAAAACATCAAATGATAGATGAGGGTTCCTGATGGAGTGCTAGAGGGTCAAAACAAAGTTTCGTGAAAGTCAACTTTAATCCCGTGAAAGGGTCATAGGGGATACATCATGGTTGGGAAATAGGTAAAAAGGTGAATAGGAGCTACAGTTCTGAAAACCACCTCAAATAATAGAGGAGGGTTCCTGATGGAGTGCTAGAGGGTCAAAACACAGTTTCGTGAAAGTCAACTTTGGCACCCCAGGAAGGGTAATCCCGTCAAAGGGTCATAGGGGATACATCATGGTTTGGAAATAGGTGAAAATGCGATTCGGAACTACAGGTTTTAAAACCAGCTCAAATGATAGAGGAGGGTACCTGATGGAGTGCTAGGGGGTACAAACACGGTTTTCTGAAGGTCAACTTCGGCACCCCAAGAAGGGTAATCAAGTGAAAGGGTAAAAGTGGATACATCATGGTTTGGAAATAGGTGAAAATGTGAATCGGAGATAGAGCCCTTAAAACCAGCTCAAATGATAGAGGAGGGTTCCTGATGGAGTGCTAGAGGGTCCAAACACAGTTTCGTGAAAGTCGACTTTGGCACCCCAGGAAGGGTAATCCCGTGAAACGGTCAAAGGGGATAGATCATGGTTTGGAAATAGGTAAAAAGGTAAATCGGAGCTACAGTTCTAAAAAACAGGTCAAATAATAGAGGAGGGTTCCTGATATAGTGCTAGAGTGTACAAACACAGTTTTGTGAAAGTCAACTTTGGCACCCCAGAAAGGGTAATCCCGTAAAAGGGTCATAGTGTATACATCATGGTTTGGAAATACGTAAAAATGTGAATCGGAGCTACAGTTCTGAAAAAAACCTCAAATGATAGAGGAGGGTTCCTGATGGAGTGCTAGAGGGTCAAAACACAGTTTCGTGAAAGTCAACTTTGGCACCCGAGGAAGGGTAATCCCGTGAAAGGGTCATAGGGGATACATCATGGTTTGGAAATAGGTAAAAAGGTGAATCGGAGCTACAGTTCTGAAAACCACCTCAAATGATAGAGGAGGGTTCCTGATGGAGTGCTAGAGGGTCAAAACACAGTTTCGTGAAAGTCAAATTTGGCACCCGAGAAAGTGTAATCCCGTGAAAGGGTCATAGGGGATACATCATGGTTGGGAAATAGGTAAAAAGGTGAATCGGAGCTACAGTTCTAAAAAACAGCTCAAATAATAGAGGAGGGTTCCTCATATAGTGCTAGAGTGTACAAACACAGTTTTGTGAAGGTCAAGTTTGGCACCCCAGAAAGAGTAATCCCGTAAAAGGGTCATAGTGTATACATCATGGTTTGGAAATACGTAAAAATGTGAATCGGAGCTACAGTTCTGAAAAAAACCTCAAATGATAGAGGAGGGTTCCTGATGGAGTGCTAGAGGGTCAAAACACAGTTTCGTGAAAGTCAAATTTGGCACCCGAGGAAGGGTAATCCCGTGAAAGGGTCATAGGGGATACATCATGGTTTGGAAATAGGTAAAAAGGTGAAAAGGAGCTACAGTTCTAAAAACCAGCTCAAATGATAGAGGAGGATTCCTGATGGAGTGCAAGAGGGTACAAACACAGTTTTCTGAAGGTCAACTTTGGCACCCCACGAAGTGTAATCCCGTGAAAGGGTCATAGGGGATACATCATGGTTGGGAAATAGGTAAAAAGGTGAATCGGAGCTACAGTTCTAAAAAACAGCTCAAATAATAGAGGAGGGTTCCTGATATAGTGCTAGAGTGTACAAACACAGTTTTGTGAAGGTCAAGTTTGGCACCCCAGAAAGAGTAATCCCGTAAAAGGGTCATAGTGTATACATCATGGTTTGGAAATACGTAAAAATGTGAATCGGAGCTACAGTTCTGAAAAAAACCTCAAATGATAGAGGAGGGTTCCTGATGGAGTGCTAGAGGGTCAAAACACAGTTTCGTGAAAGTCAAATTTGGCACCCGAGGAAGGGTAATCCCGTGAAAGGGTCATAGGGGATACATCATGGTTTGGAAATAGGTAAAAAGGTGAATCGGAGCTACAGTTCTAAAAACCAGCTCAAATGATAGAGGAGGATTCCTGATGGAGTGCAAGAGGGTACAAACACAGTTTTCTGAAGGTCAACTTTGGCACCCCACGAAGGGTAATCAAGTGAAAGGGTGATAGTGGATACATCATGGTTTGGAAATAGGTAGAAAGGTGAATCGGAGTTACAGCTCTTAAAACCAGCTCAAATGATAGAGGAGGACTCCTGATTGAGTGCTAGAGGGTCCAAACACAGTTTCGTGAAAGTCAACTTGGGCACCCCAGGAAGGGTATTCCCGTGAAACGGTCAAAATGGATACATCATGGTTTGGAAATAGGTAAAAATGTGAATCGGAGCTACAGTTCTGAAAACCACCTCAAATGATAGAGGAGGGTTCCTGATGGAGTGCTAGAGGGTCAAAACACAGTTTCGTGAAAGTCAAGTTTCGGACCCCTGAACGGGTAATCACGTGAAATTGTAATAGTGGGAACATCATGTTTGGAAATAGGTAAGAATTTGAATCGGAGTTACAGCTCTTAAAACCATTTCAAATGATGGAGAAGGCTTCCTGATTTAGTGCTAGAGGGTCAAAACAAAGTTTCGTGAAAGTCAACTTGGGCACCCCAGGAAGGGTAATCTCGTGAAAAAAGTCAAAGGGGATACATCATGGTTTGGAAATAGTTAAAAAGGTGAATCGGAGCTACAGTTCTGAAAAAAACATCAAATGATAGATGAGGGTTCCTGATGGAGTGCTAGAGGGTCAAAACAAAGTTTCGTGAAAGTCAACTTTAATCCCGTGAAAGGGTCATAGGGGATACATCATGGTTGGGAAATAGGTAAAAAGGTGAATAGGAGCTACAGTTCTGAAAACCACCTCAAATAATAGAGGAGGGTTCCTGATGGAGTGCTAGAGGGTCAAAACACAGTTTCGTGAAAGTCAAATTTGGCACCCGAGGAAGGGTAATCCCGTGAAAGGGTCATAGGGGATACATCATGGTTTGGAAATAGGTAAAAAGGTGAATCGGAGCTACAGTTCTAAAAACCAGCTCAAATGATAGAGGAGGATTCCTGATGGAGTGCAAGAGGGTACAAACACAGTTTTCTGAAGGTCAACTTTGGCACCCCACGAAGGGTAATCAAGTGAAAGGGTAATAGTGGATACATCATGGTTTGGAAATAGGTAGAAAGGTGAATCGGAGCTACAGCTCTTAAAACCAGCTCAAGTGATAGAGGAGGGCTCCTGATTGAGTGCTAGAGGGTCCAAACACAGTTTCGTGAAAGTCAACTTTGGCACCCCAGGAAGGGTAATCCCGTGAAACGGTCATAGTGATGGTTTGGAAATACGTAAAAATGTGAATCGGAGCTACAGTTCTGAAAAAAACCTCAAATGATAGAGGAGGGTTCCTGATGGAGTGCTAGAGGGTCAAAACACAGTTTCGTGAAAGTCAACTTTGGCACCCGAGGAAGGGTAATCCCGTGAAAGGGTCATAGGGGATACATCATGGTTTGGAAATAGGTAAAAAGGTGAATCGGAGCTACAGTTCTGAAAACCACCTCAAATGATAGAGGAGGGTTCCTGATGGAGTGCTAGAGGGTCAAAACACAGTTTCGTGAAAGTCAACTTTGGCACCCGAGGAAGGGTAATCCCGTGAAAGGGTCATAGGGGATACATCATGGTTTGGAAATAGGTAAAAAGGTGAATCGGAGCTACAGTTCTGAAAACCACCTCAAATGATAGAGGAGGGTTCCTGATGGAGTGCTAGAGGGTCAAAACACAGTTTCGTGAAAGTCAACTTTGGCACCCGAGGAAGGGTAATCCCCTGACAGGGTCATAGGGGATACATCATGGTTTGGAAATAGGTAAAAAGGTGAATCGGAGCTACAGTTCTGAAAACCACCTCAAATGATAGAGGAGGGTTCCTGATGGAGTGCTAGAGGGTCAAAACACAGTTTCGTGAAAGTCAACTTTGGCACCCGAGGAAGGGTAATCCCGTGAAAGGGTCAAAGGGGATACATCATGGTTGGGAAATAGGTAAAAAGGTGAATCGGAGCTACAGTTCTAAAAACCAGCTCAAATGATAGAGGAGGGTTCCTGATGGAGTGCTAGAGGGTCAAAACACAGTTTCGTGAAAGTCAACTTTTGCACCCGAGGAAGGGTAATCCCGTGAAAGGGTCATAGGGGATACATCATGGTTTGGAAATAGGTAAAAAGGTGAATCGGAGCTACAGTTCTAAGAACCAGCTCAAATGATAGAGGAGGATTCCTGATGGATTGCAAGAGGGTACAAACACAGTTTTCTGAAGGTCAACTTTGGCACCCCACGAAGGGTAATCAAGTGAAAGGGTAATAGTGGATACATCATGGTTTGGAAATAAGTAAAAAGGTGAATCGGAGGTACAGCTCTTAAAACCAGCTCAAATGATAGAGGAGGGTTCCTGATTGAGTGCTAGAGGGTCCAAGCAAAGTTTCGTGAAAGTCAACTTGGGCACCCCAGGAAGGGTAATCTCGTGAAAAAAGTCAAAGGGGATACATCATGGTTTGGAAATACGTAAAAATGTGAATCGGAGCTACAGTTCTGAAAAAAACATCAAATGATAGATGAGGGTTCCTGATGGAGTGCTAGAGGGTCAAAACAAAGTTTCGTGAAAGTCAACTTTAATCCCGTGAAAGGGTCATAGGGGATACATCATTGTTGGGAAATAGGTAAAAAGGTGAATAGGAGCTACAGTTCTGAAAACCACCTCAAATAATAGAGGAGGGTTCCTGATGGAGTGCTAGAGGGTCAAAACACAGTTTCGTGAAAGTCAAATTTGGCACCCGAGGAAGGGTAATCCCGTGAAAGGGTCATAGGGGATACATCATGGTTTGGAAATAGGTAAAAAGGTGAATCGGAGCTACAGTTCTAAAAACCAGCTCAAATGATAGAGGAGGATTCCTGATGGAGTGCAAGAGGGTACAAACACAGTTTTCTGAAGGTCAACTTTGGCACCCCACGAAGGGTAATCAAGTGAAAGGGTAATAGTGGATACATCATGGTTTGGAAATAGGTAGAAAGGTGAATCGGAGCTACAGCTCTTAAAACCAGCTCAAGTGATAGAGGAGGGCTCCTGATTGAGTGCTAGAGGGTCCAAACACAGTTTCGTGAAAGTCAACTTTGGCACCCCAGGAAGGGTAATCCCGTGAAACGGTCATAGTGATGGTTTGGAAATACGTAAAAATGTGAATCGGAGCTACAGTTCTGAAAAAAACCTCAAATGATAGAGGAGGGTTCCTGATGGAGTGCTAGAGGGTCAAAACACAGTTTCGTGAAAGTCAACTTTGGCACCCGAGGAAGGGTAATCCCGTGAAAGGGTCATAGGGGATACATCATGGTTTGGAAATAGGTAAAAAGGTGAATCGGAGCTACAGTTCTGAAAACCACCTCAAATGATAGAGGAGGGTTCCTGATGGAGTGCTAGAGGGTCAAAACACAGTTTCGTGAAAGTCAACTTTGGCACCCGAGGAAGGGTAATCCCGTGAAAGGGTCATAGGGGATACATCATGGTTTGGAAATAGGTAAAAAGGTGAATCGGAGCTACAGTTCTGAAAACCACCTCAAATGATAGAGGAGGGTTCCTGATGGAGTGCTAGAGGGTCAAAACACAGTTTCGTGAAAGTCAACTTTGGCACCCGAGGAAGGGTAATCCCGTGACAGGGTCATAGGGGATACATCATGGTTTGGAAATAGGTAAAAAGGTGAATCGGAGCTACAGTTCTGAAAACCAGCTCAAATGATAGAGGATTGTACCTGATGGAGTGCTAGAGGGTACAAACACAAGTTTGTGAAGGTCAATTTTGGCAAACCCAGGAAGGGTAATCAAGTGAAAGGGTAATAGTGAATACATCATGGTTTGGAAATAGGTGAAAATGAGAATCGGAGCTACAGCTCTTAAAACCAGCTCAAATGATAGAGGAGGGTTCCTGATTGAGTGCTAGAGGGTCAAAACACAGTTTCGTGAAAGTCAAATTTGGCACCCGAGGAAGGGTAATCCCGTGAAAGGGTCATAGTGTATACATCATGGTTTGGAAATAGGGAAAAAGGTGAATCGGAGCTACAGTTCTAAAAACCAGCTCAAATGATAGAGGAGGGTTCCTGATGGAGTGCAAGAGGGTACAAACACAGTTTTCTGAAGGTCAACTTTGGCACCCCACGAAGGGTAATCAAGTGAAAGGGTAATAGTGGATACATCATGGTTTGGAAATAGGTAGAAAGGTGAATCGGAGTTACAGCTCTTAAAACCAGCTCAAATGATAGAGGAGGGCTCCTGATTGAGTGCTAGAGGGTCCAAACACAGTTTCGTGAAAGTCACCTTGGGCACCCCAGGAAGGGTATTCCCGTGAAACGGTCAAAAGGGATACATCATGGTTTGGAAATAGGTAAAAATGTGAATCGGAGCTACAGTTCTGAAAACCACCTCAAATGATAGAGGAGGGTTCCTGATGGAGTGCTAGAGGGTCAAAACACAGTTTCGTGAAAGTCAACTTTGGCACCCGAGGAAGGGTAATCCCGTGAAAGGGTCATAGGGGATACATCATGGTTGGGAAATAGGTAAAAAGGTGAATCGGAGCTACAGTTCTAAAAACCAGCTCAAATGATAGAGGAGGGTTCCTGATGGAGTGCTAGAGGGTCAAAACACAGTTTCGTGAAAGTCAACTTTTGCACCCGAGGAAGGGTAATCCCGTGAAAGGGTCATTGGGGATACATCATGGTTTGGAAATAGGTAAAAAGGTGAATCGGAGCTACAGTTCTAAGAACCAGCTCAAATGATAGAGGAGGATTCCTGATGGATTGCAAGAGGGTACAAACACAGTTTTCTGAAGGTCAACTTTGGCACCCCACGAAGGGTAATCAAGTGAAAGGGTAATAGTGGATACATCATGGTTTGGAAATAAGTAAAAAGGTGAATCGGAGTTACAGCTCTTAAAACCAGCTCAAATGATAGAGGAGGGTTCCTGATTGAGTGCTAGAGGGTCCAAGCAAAGTTTCGTGAAAGTCAACTTGGGCACCCCAGGAAGGGTAATCTCGTGAAAAAAGTCAAAGGGGATACATCATGGTTTGGAAATACGTAAAAATGTGAATCGGAGCTACAGTTCTGAAAAAAACCTCAAATGATAGAGGAGGGTTCCTGATGGAGTGCTAGAGGGTCAAAACAAAGTTTCGTGAAAGTCAACTTTAATTCCGTGAAAGGGTCATAGGGGATACATCATGGTTGGGAAATAGGTAAAAAGGTGAATAGGAGCTACAGTTCTGAAAAGCACCTCAAATAATAGAGGAGGGTTCCTGATGGAGTGCTAGAGGGTCATAACACAGTTTTGTGAAAGTCAACTTTGGCACCCGAGAAAGGGCAATTCCGTGAAAGGGTCATAGGGGATACATCATGGTTTGGAAAAAGGAAAAAATTTGAATCGGAGCTACAGTTCTAAAAACCACCTCAAATGATAGAGGATTGTACCTGATGGAGTGCTAGAGGGTACAAACACAAGTTTGTGAAGGTCAATTTTGGCAAACCCAGGAAGGGTAATCAAGTGAAAGGGTAATAGTGAATACATCATGGTTTGGAAATAGGTAAAAATGTGAATCGGAGCTACAGCTCTTAAAACCAGCTCAAATGATAGAGGAGGGTTCCTGATTGAGTGCTAGAGGGTCAAAACACAGTTTCGTGAAAGTCAAATTTGGCACCCGAGGAAGGGTAATCCCGTGAAAGGGTCATAGTGTATACATCATGGTTTGGAAATAGGGAAAAAGGTGAATCGGAGCTACAGTTCTAAAAACCAGCTCAAATGATAGAGGAGGATTCCTGATGGAGTGCAAGAGGGTACAAACACAGTTTTCTGAAGGTCAACTTTGGCACCCCACGAAGGGTAATCAAGTGAAAGGGTAATAGTGGATACATCATGGTTTGGAAATAGGTAGAAAGGTGAATCGGAGTTACAGCTCTTAAAACCAGCTCAAATGATAGAGGAGGGTTCCTGATTGAGTGCTAGAGGGTCCAAACACAGTTTCGTGAAAGTCAACTTGGGCACCCCAGGAAGGGTATTCCCGTGAAACGGTCAAAAGGGATACATCATGGTTTGGAAATAGGTAAAAATGTGAATCGGAGCTACAGTTCTGAAAACCACCTCAAATGATAGAGGAGGGTTCCTGATGGAGTGCTAGAGGGTCAAAACACAGTTTCGTGAAAGTCAACTTTGGCACCCGAGGAAGGGTAATCCCGTGACAGGGTCATAGGGGATACATCATGGTTTGGAAATAGGTAAAAAGGTGAATCGGAGCTACAGTTCTGAAAACCACCTCAAATGATAGAGGAGGCTTCCTGATGGAGAGCTAGAGGGTCAAAACACAGTTTCGTGAAAGTCAACTTTGGCACCCGAGGAAGGGTAATCCCGTGAAAGGGTCATAGGGGATACATCATGGTTTGGAAATAGGTGAAAATGCGATTCGGAACTACAGGTTTTAAAACCAGCTCAAATGATAGAGGAGGGTACCTGATGGAGTGCTAGGGGGTACAAACACGGTTTTCTGAAGGTCAACTTCGGCACCCCAAGAAGGGTAATCAAGTGAAAGGGTAAAAGTGGATACATCATGGTTTGGAAATAGGTGAAAATGTGAATCGGAGATAGAGCCCTTAAAACCAGCTCAAATGATAGAGGAGGGTTCCTGATGGAGTGCTAGAGGGTCCAAACACAGTTTCGTGAAAGTCGACTTTGGCACCCCAGGAAGGGTAATCCCGTGAAACGGTCAAAGGGGATACATCATGGTTTGGAAATAGGTAAAAAGGTAAATCGGAGCTACAGTTCTAAAAAACAGGTCAAATAGTAGAGGAGGGTTCCTGATATAGTGCTAGAGTGTACAAACACAGTTTTGTGAAGGTCAAGTTTGGCACCCCAGAAAGGGTAATCCCGTAAAAGGGTCATAGTGTATACATCATGGTTTGGAAATACGTAAAAATGTGAATCGGAGCTACAATTCTGAAAAAAACCTCAAATGATAGAGGAGGGTTCCTGATGGAGTGCTAGAGGGTCAAAACACAGTTTCGTGAAAGTCAACTTTGGCACCCGAGGAAGGGTAATCCCGTGAAAGGGTCATAGGGGATACATCATGGTTTGGAAATAGGTAAAAAGGTGAATCGGAGCTACAGTTCTGAAAACCACCTCAAATGATAGAGGAGGGTTCCTGATGGAGTGCTAGAGGGTCAAAACACAGTTTCGTGAAAGTCAAATTTGGCACCCGAGAAAGGGTAATCCCGTGAAAGGGTCATAGGGGATACATCATGGTTGGGAAATAGGTAAAAAGGTGAATCGGAGCTACAGTTCTAAAAACCAGCTCAAATGATAGAGGAGGGTTCCTGATGGAGTGCTAGAGGGTACAAACACAGTTTTCTGAAGGTCAACTTTGGCACCCCACGAAGGGTAATCAAGTGAAAGGGTCATAGTGGATACATCATGGTTTGGAAATAGGTAAAAATGTGAATCGGAGTTACAGCTCTTAAAACCAGCTCAAATGATAGAGGAGGGTTCCTGATTGAGTGCTAGAGGGTCAAAACACAGTTTCGTGAAAGTCAAATTTGGCACCCGAGGAAGGGTAATCCCGTGAAAGGGTCATAGGGGATACATCATGGTTTGGAAATAGGTAAAAAGGTGAATCGGAGCTACAGTTCTAAAAACCAGCTCAAATGATAGAGGAGGATTCCTGATGGAGTGCAAGAGGGTACAAACACAGTTTTCTGAAGGTCAACTTTGGCACCCCACGAAGGGTAATCAAGTGAAAGGGTAATAGTGGATACATCATGGTTTGGAAATAGGTAGAAAGGTGAATCGGAGTTACAGCTCTTAAAACCAGCTCAAATGATAGAGGAGGGATCCTGATGGAGTGCTAGAGGGTCAAAACACAGTTTCGTGAAAGTCAAGTTTCGGACCCCTGAACGGGTAATCACGTGAAATTGTAATAGTGGGAACATCATGTTTGGAAATAGGTAAGAATATGAATCGGAGTTACAGCTCTTAAAACCATTTCAAATGATGGAGAAGGCTTCCTGATTTAGTGCTAGAGGGTCAAAACAAAGTTTCGTGAAAGTCAACTTGGGCACCCCAGGAAGGGTAATCCCGTAAAAGGGTCATAGTGTATAGATCATGGTTTGGAAATACGTAAAAATGTGAATCGGAGCTACAGTTCTGAAAAAAACCTCAAATGATAGAGGAGGGTTCCTGATGGAGTGCTAGAGGGTCAAAACACAGTTTCGTGAAAGTCAACTTTGGCACCCGAGGAAGGGTAATCCCGTGAAAGGGTCATAGGGGATACATCATGGTTTGGAAATAGGTAAAAAGGTGAATCGGAGCTACAGTTCTGAAAACCACCTCAAATGATAGAGGAGGGTTCCTGATGGAGTGCTAGAGGGTCAAAACACAGTTTCGTGAAAGTCAAATTTGGCACCCGAGAAAGGGTAATCCCGTGAAAGGGTCATAGGGGATACATCATGGTTGGGAAATAGGTAAAAAGGTGAATCGGAGCTACAGTTCTAAAAAACAGCTCAAATAATAGAGGAGGGTTCCTGATATAGTGCTAGAGTGTACAAACACAGTTTTGTGAAGGTCAAGTTTGGCACCCCAGAAAGAGTAATCCCGTAAAAGGGTCATAGTGTATACATCATGGTTTGGAAATACGTAAAAATGTGAATCGGAGCTACAGTTCTGAAAAAAACCTCAAATGATAGAGGAGGGTTCCTGATGGAGTGCTAGAGGGTCCAAACACAGTTTCGTGAAGGTCAACTTTGGAACCCGAGGAAGGGTAGTCCCGTGACAGGGTCATAGGGGATACATCATGGTTTGGAAAAAGGTAAAAATGTGAATCGGAGCTACAGTTCTGAAACCACCTCAAATGATAGAGGAGGGTTCCTGATGGAGTGCTAGAGGGTCCAAACACAGTTTCGTGAAAGTCAAATTTGGCACCCGAGAAAGGGTAATCCCGTGAAAGGGTCATAGGGGATACATCATGGTTTGGAAATAGGTAAAAAGGTGAATCGGAGCTACAGTTCTAAAAACCAGCTCAAATGATAGAGGAGGGTTCCTGATGGAGTGCTAGAGGGTACAAACACAAGTTTCTGAGGGTCAATTTTGGCAAACCCAGGAAGGGTAATCAAGTGAAAGTGTAATAGTGGATACATCATGGTTTGGAAATAGGTAGAAATGTGAATCGGAGTTACAGCTCTTAAAACCACCTCAAATGATAGAGGAGGGTTCCTGATTGAGTGCTAGAGGGTCAAAACACAGTTTCGTGAAAGTCAAATTTGGCACCCGAGGAAGGGTAATCCCGTGAAAGGGTCATAGGGGATACATCATGGTTTGGAAATAGGTAAAAAGGTGAATCGGAGCTACAGTTCTAAAAACCAGCTCAAATGATAGAGGAGGATTCCTGATGGAGTGCAAGAGGGTACAAACACAGTTTTCTGAAGGTCAACTTTGGCACCCCACGAAGGGTAATCAAGTGAAAGGGTCATAGGGGATACATCATGGTTTGGAAATAGGTAAAAAGGTGAATCGGAGCTACAGTTCTAAAAACCACCTCAAATGATAGAGGAGGGTTCCTGATGGAGTGCTAGAGGGTCCAAACACAGTTTCGTGAAAGTCAAATTTGGCACCCGAGGAAGGGTAATCCCGTGAAAGGGTCATAGGGGATACATCATGGTTTGGAAATAGGTAGAAAGGTGAATCGGAGTTACAGCTCTTAAAACCAGCTCAAATGATAGAGGAGGGATCCTGATGGAGTGCTAGAGGGTCAAAACACAGTTTCGTGAAAGTCAAGTTTCGGACCCCTGAACGGGTAATCACGTGAAATTGTAATAGTGGGAACATCATGTTTGGAAATAGGTAAGAATGTGAATCGGAGTTACAGCTCTTAAAACCATTTCAAATGATGGAGAAGGCTTCCTGATTTAGTGCTAGAGGGTCAAAAAAAAGTTTCGTGAAAGTCAACTTGGGCACCCCAGGAAGGGTACTCTCGTGAAAAAAGTCAAAGGGGATACATCATGGTTTGGAAATAGTTAAAAAGGTGAATCGGAGCTACAGTTCTGAAAAAAACATCAAATGATAGATGAGGGTTCCTGATGGAGTGCTAGAGGGTCAAAACAAAGTTTCGTGAAAGTCAACTTTAATCCCGTGAAAGGGTCATAGGGGATACATCATGGTTGGGAAATAGGTAAAAAGGTGAATAGGAGCTACAGTTCTGAAAACCACCTCAAATAATAGAGGAGGGTTCCTGATGGAGTGCTAGAGGGTCAAAACACAGTTTCGTGAAAGTCAAATTTGGCACCCGAGGAAGGGTAATCCCGTGAAAGGGTCATAGGGGATACATCATGGTTTGGAAATAGGTAAAAAGTTGAATCGGAGCTACAGTTCTAAAAACCAGCTCAAATGATAGAGGAGGATTCCTGATGGAGTGCAAGAGGGTACAAACACAGTTTTCTGAAGGTCAACTTTGGCACCCCACGAAGGGTAATCAAGTGAAAGGGTAATAGTGGATACATCATGGTTTGGAAATAGGTAGAAAGGTGAATCGGAGTTACAGCTCTTAAAACCAGCTCAAGTGATAGAGGAGGGTTCCTGATTGAGTGCTAGAGGGTCCAAACACAGTTTCGTGAAAGTCAACTTGGGCACCCCAGGAAGGGTATTCCCGTGAAACGGTCAAAATGGATACATCATGGTTTGGAAATAGGTAAAAATGTGAATCGGAGCTACAGTTCTGAAAACCACCTCAAATGATAGAGGAGGGTTCCTGATGGAGTGCTAGAGGGTCAAAACACAGTTTCGTGAAAGTCAAGTTTCGGACCCCTGAACGGGTAATCACGTGAAATTGTAATAGTGGGAACATCATGTTTGGAAATAGGTAAGAATGTGAATCGGAGTTACAGCTCTTAAAACCATTTCAAATGATGGAGAAGGCTTCCTGATTTAGTGCTAGAGGGTCAAAACAAAGTTTCGTGAAAGTCAACTTGGGCACCCCAGGAAGGGTAATCTCGTGAAAAAAGTCAAAGGGGATACATCATGGTTTGGAAATAGGTAAAAAGGTGAATCGGAGCTACAGTTCTGAAAAAAACATCAAATGATAGATGAGGGTTCCTGATGGAGTGCTAGAGGGTCAAAACAAAGTTTCGTGAAAGTCAACTTTAATCCCGTGAAAGGGTCATAGGGGATACATCATGGTTGGGAAATAGGTAAAAAGGTGAATAGGAGCTACAGTTCTGAAAACCACCTCAAATAATAGAGGAGGGTTCCTGATGGAGTGCTAGAGGGTCAAAACACAGTTTCGTGAAAGTCAACTTTGGCACCCCAGGAAGGGTAATCCCGTCAAAGGGTCATAGGGGATACATCATGGTTTGGAAAAAGGTGAAAATGCGATTCGGAACTACAGGTTTTAAAACCAGCTCAAATGATAGAGGAGGGTACCTGATGGAGTGCTAGGGGGTACAAACACGGTTTTCTGAAGGTCAACTTCGGCACCCCAAGAAGGGTAATCAAGTGAAAGGGTAAAAGTGGATACATCATGGTTTGGAAATAGGTGAAAATGTGAATCGGAGATAGAGCCCTTAAAACCAGCTCAAATGATAGAGGAGGGTTCCTGATGGAGTGCTAGAGGGTCCAAACACAGTTTCGTGAAAGTCGACTTTGGCACCCCAGGAAGGGTAATCCCGTGAAACGGTCAAAGGGGATACATCATGGTTTGGAAATAGGTAAAAAGGTAAATCGGAGCTACAGTTCTAAAAAACAGGTCAAATAATAGAGGAGGGTTCCTGATTTAGTGCTAGAGTGTACAAACACAGTTTTGTGAAAGTCAACTTTGGCACCCCAGAAAGGGTAATCCCGTAAAAGTGTCATAGGGGATACATCATGGTTGGGAAATAGGTAAAACGGTGAATCGGTGCTACAGTTCTAAAAACCAGCTCAAATGATAGAGGAGGGTTCCTGATGGAGTGCTTGAGGGTCAAAACACAGTTTCGTGAAAGTCAACTTTGGCACCCCAGGAAGGGTAATCCCGTCAAAGGGTCATAGGGGATACATCATGGTTTGGAAATAGGTGAAAATGCGATTCGGAACTACAGGTTTTAAAACCAGCTCAAATGATAGAGGAGGGTACCTGATGGAGTGCTAGGGGGTACAGACACGGTTTTCTGAAGGTCAACTTCGGCACCCCAAGAAGGGTAATCAAGTGAAAGGGTAAAAGTGGATACATCATGGTTTGGAAATAGGTTAAAATGTGAATCGGAGATAGAGCCCTTAAAACCAGCTCAAATGATAGAGGAGGGTTCCTGATGGAGTGCTAGAGGGTCCAAACACAGTTTCGTGAAAGTCAACTTTGGCACCCCAGGAAGGGTAATCCCGTGAAACGGTCAAAGGGGATACATCATGGTTTGGAAATAGGTAAAAAGGTAAATCGGAGCTACAGTTCTAAAAAACAGGTCAAATAATAGAGGAGGGTTCCTGATATAGTGCTAGAGTGTACAAACACAGTTTTGTGAAGGTCAAGTTTGGCACCCCAGAAAGGGTAATCCCGTAAAAGGGTCATAGTGTATACATCATGGTTTGGAAATACGTAAAAATGTGAATCGGAGCTACAGTTCTGAAAAAAACCTCAAATGATAGAGGAGGGTTCCTAAAGGAGTGCTAGAGGGTCAAAACACAGTTTCGTGAAAGTCAACTTTGGCACCCGAGGAAGGGTAATCCCGTGACAGGGTCATAGGGGATACATCATGGTTTGGAAATAGGTAAAAAGGTGAATCGGAGCTACAGTTCTGAAAACCACCTCAAATGATAGAGGAGGGTTCCTGATGGAGTGCTAGAGGGTCAAAACACAGTTTCGTGAAAGTCAAATTTGGCACCCGAGAAAGGGTAATCCCGTCAAAGGGTCATAGGGGATACATCATGGTTTGGAAATAGGTAAAAAGGTGAATCGGAGCTACAGTTCTAAAAATCAGCTCAAATGATAGAGGAGGGTTCCTGATGGAGTGCTAGAGGGTACAAACACAGTTTTCTGAAAGTCAACTTTGGCAAACCCAGGAAGGGTAATCAAGTGAAAGGGTAATAGTGGATACATCATGGTTTGGAAATAGGTAAAAAGGTGAATCGGAGTTACAGCTCTTAAAACTAGCTCAAATGATAGAGGAGGGTTCCTGACGGAGTGCTAGAGGGTCCAAACACAGTTTCGTGAAAGTCAACTTTGGCACCCCAGGAAGGGTAATCCCGTGAAACGGTCAAAGGGGATACATCATGGTTTGGAAATAGGTAAAAAGGTAAATCGGAGCTACAGTTCTAAAAAACAGCTCAAATAATAGAGGAGGGTTCCTGATATAGTGCTCGAGTGTACAAACACAGTTTTGTAAAGGTCAAGTTTGGCACCCGAGGAAGGGTAATCCCGTGAAAGGGTCATAGTGTATACATCATGGTTTGGAAATAGGTAAAAATGTGAATCGGAGCTACAGTTCTGAAAACCACCTCAAATGATAGAGGAGGGTTCCTGATGGAGTGCTAGAGGGTCAAAACACAGTTTCGTGAAAGTCAACTTTGGGACCCCAGAACTGGTAATTACATAAAATTGTCATAGTGGGTACATCATGTTTGGAAATTGGTAAGAATGTGAATCGGAGCTACAGCTCTTAAAACCATCTCAAATGATGGAGAAGGGTTCCTGATGGAGTGCTAGAGGGTCAAAACAAAGTTTCGTGAAAGTCAACTTTGGCACCCGAGGAAGGGTAATCTCGTGAAAAAAGTGAAAGGGGATACATCATGGATTGGAAATAGGTAAAAATGTGAATCGGAGCTACAGTTCTGAAAAAAACCTCAAATGATAGAGGAGGGTTCCTGATGGAGTGCTACAGGGTCAAAACAAAGTTTCGTGAAAGTCAACTTTGGCACCCGAGAAAGGGTAGTCCCGTGAAAGGGTCATAGGGGATACATCATGGTTTGGAAATAGGTAAAAAGGTGAATCGGAGCTACAGTTCTAAAAACCAGCTCAAATGATAGAGGAGGGTTCCTGATGGAGTGCTAGAGGGTACAAACACAAGTTTCTGAGGGTCAATTTTGGCAAACCCAGGAAGGGTAATCAAGTGAAAGGGTAATAGTGGATACATCATGGTTTGGAAATAGGTAAAAAGGTGAATCGGAGTTACAGCTCTTAAAACTAGCTCAAATGATAGAGGAGGGTTCCTGACGGAGTGCTAGAGGGTCCAAACACAGTTTCGTGAAAGTCAACTTTGGCACCCCAGGAAGGGTAATCCCGTGAAACGGTCAAAGGGGATACATCATGGTTTGGAAATAGGTAAAAAGGTAAATCGGAGCTACAGTTCTAAAAAACAGCTCAAATAATAGAGGAGGGTTCCTGATATAGTGTTCGAGTGTACAAACACAGTTTTGTAAAGGTCAAGTTTGGCACCCGAGGAAGGGTAATCCCGTGAAAGGGTCATAGTGTATACATCATGGTTTGGAAATAGGTAAAAATGTGAATCGGAGCTACAGTTCTGAAAACCACCTCAAATGATAGAGGAGGGTTCCTGATGGAGTGCTAGAGGGTCAAAACACAGTTTCGTGAAAGTCAACTTTGGGACCCCAGAACTGGTAATTACATAAAATTGTAATAGTGGGTACATCATGTTTGGAAATTGGTAAGAATGTGAATCGGAGCTACAGCTCTTAAAACCATCTCAAATGATGGAGAAGGGTTCCTGATGGAGTGCTAGAGGGTCAAAACAAAGTTTCGTGAAAGTCAACTTTGGCACCCGAGGAAGGGTAATCTCGTGAAAAAAGTGAAAGGGGATACATCATGGATTGGAAATAGGTAAAAATGTGAATAGGAGCTACAGTTCTGAAAAAAACCTCAAATGATAGAGGAGGGTTCCTGATGGAGTGCTACAGGGTCAAAACAAAGTTTCGTGAAAGTCAACTTTGGCACCCGAGAAAGGGTAGTCCCGTGAAAGGGTCATAGGGGATACATCATGGTTTGGAAATAGGTAAAAAGGTGAATCGGAGCTACAGTTCTAAAAACCAGCTCAAATGATAGAGGAGGGTTCCTGATGGAGTGCTAGAGGGTACAAACACAAGTTTCTGAGGGTCAATTTTGGCAAACCCAGGAAGGGTAATCAAGTGAAAGTGTAATAGTGGATACATCATGGTTTGGAAATAGGTAGAAAGGTGAATCGGAGTTACAGCTCTTAAAACCAGCTCAAATGATAGAGGAGGGCTCCTGATTGAGTGCTAGAGGGTCCAAACACAGTTTCGTGAAAGTCAACTTGGGCACCAAAGGAAGGGTATTCCCGTGAAACGGTCAAAATGGATACATCATGGTTTGGAAATAGGTAAAAATGTGAATCGGAGCTACAGTTCTGAAAACCACCTCAAATGATAGAGGAGGGTTCCTGATGGAGTGCTAGAGGGTCAAAACACAGTTTCGTGAAAGTCAAGTTTCGGACCCCTGAACGGGTAATCACGTGAAATTGTAATAGTGGGAACATCATGTTTGGAAATAGGTAAGAATGTGAATCGGAGTTACAGCTCTTAAAACCATTTCAAATGATGGAGAAGGCTTCCTGATTTAGTGCTAGAGGGTCAAAACAAAGTTTCGTGAAAGTCAACTTGGGCACCCCAGGAAGGGTAATCTCGTGAAAAAAGTCAAAGGGGATACATCATGGTTTGGAAATAGTTAAAAAGGTGAATCGGAGCTACAGTTCTGAAAAAAACATCAAGTGATAGATGAGGGTTCCTGATGGAGTGCTAGAGGGTGAAAACAAAGTTTCGTGAAAGTCAACTTTAATCCCGTGAAAGGGTCATAGGGGATACATCATGGTTGGGAAATAGGTAAAAAGGTGAATAGGAGCTACAGTTCTGAAAACCACCTCAAATAATAGAGGAGGGTTCCTGATGGAGTGCTAGAGGGTCAAAACACAGTTTCGTGAAAGTCAAATTTGGCACCCGAGGAAGGGTAATCCCGTGAAAGGGTCATAGGGGATACATCATGGTTTGGAAATAGGTAAAAAGGTGAATCGGAGCTACAGTTCTAAAAACCAGCTCAAATGATAGAGGAGGATTCCTGATGGAGTGCAAGAGGGTACAAACACAGTTTTCTGAAGGTCAACTTTGGCACCCCACGAAGGGTAATCAAGTGAAAGGGTAATAGTGGATACATCATGGTTTGGAAATAGGTAGAAAGGTGAATCGGAGTTACAGCTCTTAAAACCAGCTCAAGTGATAGAGGAGGGCTCCTGATTGAGTGCTAGAGGGTCCAAACACAGTTTCGTGAAAGTCAACTTGGGCACCCCAGGAAGGGTATTCCCGTGAAACGGTCAAAATGGATACATCATGGTTTGGAAATAGGTAAAAATGTGAATCGGAGCTACAGTTCTGAAAACCACCTCAAATGATAGAGGAGGGTTCCTGATGGAGTGCTAGAGGGTCAAAACACAGTTTCGTGAAAGTCAAGTTTCGGACCCCTGAACGGGTAATCACGTGAAATTGTAATAGTGGGAACATCATGTTTGGAAATAGGTAAGAATGTGAATCGGAGTTACAGCTCTTAAAACCATTTCAAATGATGGAGAAGGCTTCCTGATTTAGTGCTAGAGGGTCAAAACAAAGTTTCGTGAAAGTCAACTTGGGCACCCCAGGAAGGGTAATCTCGTGAAAAAAGTCAAAGGGGATACATCATGGTTTGGAAATAGTTAAAAAGGTGAATCGGAGCTACAGTTCTGAAAAAAACATCAAATGATAGATGAGGGTTCCTGATGGAGTGCTAGAGGGTCAAAACAAAGTTTCGTGAAAGTCAACTTTAATCCCGTGAAAGGGTCATAGGGGATACATCATGGTTGGGAAATAGGTAAAAAGGTGAATAGGAGCTACAGTTCTGAAAACCACCTCAAATAATAGAGGAGGGTTCCTGATGGAGTGCTAGAGGGTCAAAACACAGTTTCGTGAAAGTCAACTTTGGCACCCCAGGAAGGGTAATCCCGTCAAAGGGTCATAGGGGATACATCATGGTTTGGAAATAGGTGAAAATGCGATTCGGAACTACAGGTTTTAAAACCAGCTCAAATGATAGAGGAGGGTACCTGATGGAGTGCTAGGGGGTACAAACACGGTTTTCTGAAGGTCAACTTCGGCACCCCAAGAAGGGTAATCAAGTGAAAGGGTAAAAGTGGATACATCATGGTTTGGAAATAGGTGAAAATGTGAATCGGAGATAGAGCCCTTAAAACCAGCTCAAATGATAGAGGAGGGTTCCTGATGGAGTGCTAGAGGGTCCAAACACAGTTTCGTGAAAGTCGACTTTGGCACCCCAGGAAGGGTAATCCCGTGAAACGGTCAAAGGGGATACATCATGGTTTGGAAATAGGTAAAAAGGTAAATCGGAGCTACAGTTCTAAAAAACAGGTCAAATAATAGAGGAGGGTTCCTGATTTAGTGCTAGAGTGTACAAACACAGTTTTGTGAAAGTCAACTTTGGCACCCCAGAAAGGGTAATCCCGTAAAAGTGTCACAGGGGATACATCATGGTTGGGAAATAGGTAAAACGGTGAATCGGTGCTACAGTTCTAAAAACCAGCTCAAATGATAGAGGAGGGTTCCTGATGGAGTGCTAGAGGGTCAAAACACAGTTTCGTGAAAGTCAACTTTGGCACCCCAGGAAGGGTAATCCCGTCAAAGGGTCATAGGGGATACATCATGGTTTGGAAATAGGTGAAAATGCGATTCGGAACTACAGGTTTTAAAACCAGCTCAAATGATAGAGGAGGGTACCTGATGGAGTGCTAGGGGGTACAGACACGGTTTTCTGAAGGTCAACTTCGGCACCCCAAGAAGGGTAATCAAGTGAAAGGGTAAAAGTGGATACATCATGGTTTGGAAATAGGTGAAAATGTGAATCGGAGATAGAGCCCTTAAAACCAGCTCAAATGATAGAGGAGGGTTCCTGATGGAGTGCTAGAGGGTCCAAACACAGTTTCGTGAAAGTCAACTTTGGCACCCCAGGAAGGGTAATCCCGTGAAACGGTCAAAGGGGATACATCATGGTTTGGAAATAGGTAAAAAGGTAAATCGGAGCTACAGTTCTAAAAAACAGGTCAAATAATAGAGGAGGGTTCCTGATATAGTGCTGGAGTGTACAAACACAGTTTTGTGAAGGTCAAGTTTGGCACCCCAGAGAGGGTAATCCCGTAAAAGGGTCATAGTGTATACATCATGGTTTGGAAATACGTAAAAATGTGAATCGGAGCTACAGTTCTGAAAAAAACCTCAAATGATAGAGGAGGGTTCCTGATGGAGTGCTAGAGGGTCAAAACACAGTTTCGTGAAAGTCAACTTTGGCACCCGAGGAAGGGTAATCCCGTGACAGGGTCATAGGGGATACATCATGGTTTGGAAATAGGTAAAAAGGTGAATCGGAGCTACAGTTCTGAAAACCACCTCAAATGATAGAGGAGGGTTCCTGATGGAGTGCTAGAGGGTCAAAACACAGTTTCGTGAAAGTCAAATTTGGCACCCGAGAAAGGGTAATCCCGTGAAAGGGTCATAGGGGATACATCATGGTTTGGAAATAGGTAAAAAGGTGAATCGGAGCTACAGTTCTAAAAATCAGCTCAAATGATAGAGGAGGGTTCCTGATGGAGTGCTAGAGGGTACAAACACAGTTTTCTGAAAGTCAACTTTGGCACCCCACGAAGGGTAATCAAGTGAAAGGGTAATAGTGGATACATCATGGTTTGGAAATAGGTAAAAAGGTGAATCGGAGCTACAGCTCTTAAAACTAGCTCAAATGATAGAGGAGGGTTCCTGACGGAGTGCTAGAGGGTCCAAACACAGTTTCGTGAAAGTCAACTTTGGCACCCCAGGAAGGGTAATCCCGTGAAACGGTCAAAGGGGATACATCATGGTTTGGAAATAGGTAAAAAGGTAAATCGGAGCTACAGTTCTAAAAAACAGCTCAAATGATAGAGGAGGGTTCCTGATATAGTGCTCGAGTGTACAAACACAGTTTTGTAAAGGTCAAGTTTGGCACCCGAGGAAGGGTAATCCCGTGAAAGGGTCATAGTGTATACATCATGGTTTGGAAATAGGTAAAAATGTGAATCGGAGCTACAGTTCTGAAAACCAGCTCAAATGATAGAGGAGGGTTCCTGATGGAGTGCTAGAGGGTCAAAACACAGTTTCGTGAAAGTCAACTTTGGGACCCCAGAACTGGTAATTACATAAAATTGTCATAGTGGGTACATCATGTTTGGAAATTGGTAAGAATGTGAATCGGAGCTACAGCTCTTAAAACCATCTCAAATGATGGAGAAGGGTTCCTGATGGAGTGCTAGAGGGTCAAAACAAAGTTTCGTGAAAGTCAACTTTGGCACCCGAGGAAGGGTAATCTCGTGAAAAAAGTGAAAGGGGATACATCATGGATTGGAAATAGGTAAAAATGTGAATCGGAGCTACAGTTCTGAAAAAAACCTCAAATGATAGAGGAGGGTTCCTGATGGAGTGCTACATTTTCAAAACAAAGTTTCGTGAAAGTCAACTTTGGCACCCGAGAAAGGGTAGTCCCGTGAAAGGGTCAAAGGGGATACATCATGGTTTGGAAATAGGTAAAATGGTGAATCGGAGCTACCGTTCTAAAAAACAGCTCAAATAATAGAGGAGGGTTCCTGATGGAGTGCTAGAGGGTCCAAACACAGTTTTGTGAAAGTCAACTTTGGCACCCCAGGAAGGGTAATCCCGTCAAAGGGTCATAGGGGATACATCATGGTTTGGAAATAGGTGAAAATGCGATTCGGAACTACAGGTTTTTAAACCAGCTCAAATGATAGAGGAGGGTACCTGATGGAGTGCTAGAGGGTACAAACACGGTTTTCTGAAGGTCACCTTCGGCACCCCAGGAAGGGTAATCAAGTGAAAGGGTAAAAGTGGATACATCATGGTTTGGAAAAAGGTGAAAATGTGAATCGGAGATAGAGCCCTTAAAACCAGCTCAAATGATAGAGGAGGGTTCCTGATGGAGTGCTGGAGGGTCCAAACACAGTTTCGTAAAAGTCAACTTTGGCACCCGAGGAAGGGTAATCAAGTGAAAGGGTCATAGGGGATACATCATGGTTTGGAAATAGGTAAAAATGTAAATCGGAGCTACAGTTTTGAAAAAAACCTCAAATGATAGAGGAGGGTTCCTGATGGAGTGCTAGAGGGTCAAAACACAGTTTCGTGACAGTCAACTTTGGCACCCGAGAAAGGGTAGTCCAGTGAAAGGGTCATAGGGGATACATCATGGTTTGGAAATAGGTAAAAAGGTGAATCGGAGCTACAGTTCTAAAAACCAGCTCAAATGATAGAGGAGGGTTCCTGATGGAGTGCTATAGGGTCCAAACACAGTTTCGTGAAAGTCAACTTTGGCACCCCAGGAAGGGTAATCAAGTGAAAGGGTCATAGGGGATACATCATGGTTGGGAAATAGGTAAAAAGGTGAATCGGAGCTACAGTTCTGAAAAAAACCTCAAATGATAGAGGAGGGTTCCTGATGGAGTGCTAGAGGGTCAAAACAAAGTTTCGTAAAGGTCAACTTTGGCACCCGAGGAAGGTTAATCCCGTGAAAGGGTCATAGGGGATACATCATGGTTTGGAAATAAGTAAAAAGGTGAATCGGAGCTACAGTTCTAAAAACCAGCTCAAATAATAGAGGAGGGTTCCTGATGGAGTGCAAGAGGGTACAAACACATTTTTCTGAAGGTCAAGTCTGGCACCCCAGGAAGGGTAATCAAGTGAAAGGGTAATAGTGGATACATAATGGTTTGGAAATAGGTAAAAATGTGAATCGGAGCTACAGCTCTTAAAATCAGCTCAAATGATAGAGGAGGGTTCCTGATGGAGTGCTAGAGGGTCCAAACACAGTTTCGTGAAAGTCAACTTTGGCACCCGAGGAAGGGTGATCAAGTGAAAGGGTCATAGTGTATATATCATGGTTTGGAAATAGGTAAAAATGTGAATCGGAGCTGCAGTTCGGAAAACAAACTCAAATGATAGAGGAGGGTTCCTGATGGAGTGCTAGAGGGTCCAAACACAGTTTTGTAAAAGTCAACTTTGGCACCCCAGGAAGGGTAATCCCGTCAAAGGGTCATAGGGGATACATCATGGTTTGGAAATAGGTGAAAATGCGATTCGGAACTACAGGTTTTTAAACCAGCTCAAATGATAGAGGAGGGTACCTGATGGGGTGCTAGAGGGTACAAACACGGTTTTCTGAAGGTCACCTTCGGCACCCCAGGAAGGGTAATCAAGTGAAAGGGTAAAAGTGGATACATCATGGTTTGGAAAAAGTTGAAAATGTGAATCGGAGATAGAGCCCTTAAAACCAGCTCAAATGATAGAGGAGGGTTCCTGATGGAGTGCTGGAGGGTCCAAACACAGTTTCGTGAAAGTCAACTTTGGCACCCGAGGAAGGGTACTCAAGTGAAAGGGTCATAGGGGATACATCATGGTTTGGAAATAGGTAAAAATGTGAATCGGAGCTACAGTTCTGAAAAAAACATCAAATGATAGAGGAGGGTTCCTGATGGAGTGCTAGAGGGTCAAAACACAGTTTCGTGAAAGTCAACTTTGGCACCCGAGAAAGGGTAGTCCCGTGAAAGGGTCATAGGGGATACATCATGGTTTGGAAATAGGTAAAAAGGTGAATCGGAGCTACAGTTCTAAAAACCAGCTCAAATGATAGAGGAGGGTTCCTGATGGAGTGCTAGAGGGTCCAAACACAGTTTCGTGAAAGTCAACTTTGGCACCCCAGGAAGGGTAATCAAGTGAAAGGGTCATAGGGATACATCATGGTTGGGAAATAGGTAAAAAGGTGAATCGGAGCTACAGTTCTGAAAAAAACCTCAAATGATAGAGGAGGGTTCCTGATGGAGTGCTAGAGGGTCAAAACAAAGTTTCGTAAAGGTCAACTTTGGCACCCGAGGAAGGTTAATCCCGTGAAAGGGTCATAGGGGATACATCATGGTTTGGAAATAAGTAAAAAGGTGAATCGGAGCTACAGTTCTAAAAACCAGCTCAAATAATAGAGGAGGGTTCCTGATGGAGTGCAAGAGGGTACAAACACATTTTTCTGAAGGTCAAGTCTGGCACCCGAGGAAGAGTAATCAAGTGAAAGGGTAATAGTGGATACATAATGGTTTGGAAATAGGTAAAAATGTGAATCGGAGTTACAGCTCTTAAAACCAGCTCAAATGATAGAGGAGGGTTCCTGATGGAGTGCTAGAGGGTCCAAACACAGTTTCGTGAAAGTCAACTTTGGCACCCGAGGAAGGGTAATCAAGTAAAAGGGTCATAGTGTATATATCATGGTTTGGAAATAGGTAAAAATGTGAATCGGAGCTGCAGTTCGGAAAACAACCTCAAATGATAGAGGAGGGTTCCTGATGGAGTGCTAGAGGGTCCAAACACAGTTTCGTGAAAGTCAACTTTGGCACCCGAGGAAGGGTAATCAAGTGAAAGGGTCATAGGGGATACATCATGGTTTGGAAATAGGTAAAAATGTGAATCGGAGCTACAGTTCTAAAAAACCGGCTCAAATGATAGAGGAGGGTTCCTGATTGAGTTCTGAAGGGTCCAAACACAGTTTCGTGAAAGTCAACTTTCGCACCCGAGGAAGGGTAATGAAGTGAAAGGTTCAAAGGGGATACATCATGGTTTGGAAATAGGTAAAAATGTGAATCGGAGCTACAGTTCTGAAAACCACCTCAAATAATAGATGAGGGTTCCTGATGGAGTGCTAGAGGGTACAAACACAATTTTCTGAAGGTCAAGTTTGGCACCCCAGGAAGGGTAATCAAGTGAAAGGGTAATAGTGGATACATCATGGTTTGGAAATAGGTAAAAATGTGAATCTTAGTTACAGATCTTAAAACCAGCTCTAATAATAGAGGAGGGTTCCTGACGGAGTGCTAGAGGGTCCAAACACAGTTTCGTGAAAGTCAACTTTGGCACCCCAGGAAGGGTAATCTCGTGAAACGGTCAAAGGGGATAGACAATGGTTTGGAAATTGGTAAAAATGTGAATCGGAGCTACAGTTCTAAAAAACAGCTCAAATAATAGAGGAGGGTTCCTGATGGAGTGCTAGAGGGTACAAACACAATTTTCTGAAGGTCAAGTTTGGCACCCCAGGAAGGGTAATCAAGTGAAAGGGTCATAGTGGATACATCATGGTTTGGAAATAGGTAAAAATGTGAATCGGAGTTAAAGATCTTAAAACCAGCTTAAATGATAGAGGAGGGTTCCTGATGGAGTGCTAGAGGGTCCAAACACAGTTTCGTGAAAGTCAATTTGGGCACCCCAGGAAGGGTAGTCTCATGAAACGGTCAAAGGGGATACATAATGGTTTGGAAATAGGTAAAAATGTGAATCGGAGCTACAGTTCTAAAAAATAGCTCAAATAATAGAGGAGGGTTCCTGATTTAGTGCTGGAGTGTACATACACAGTTTTGTGATAGAGGAGGGTTCCTGATGGACTGCTAGAGTGGCAAAACAAAGTATGGTAAAAGTCAACTTTAGTCTCGTGAAAGGGTCATAGGGGATACATCATGGTTGGGAAATTGGTAAAAAGGTGAATCGGAGCTATAGTTCTAAAGACCAGCTCAAATGATAGAGGAGGGTTCCTGATGGAGTGCTAGAGGGTCCAAACACAGTTTCGTGAAAGTCAACTTTGGCACCCCAGGAAGGGTAATCCCGTCAAAGGGTCATAGGGGATACATCATGGTTTGGAAATAGGTGAAAATGCGATTCGGAACTACAGGTTTTTAAACCAGCTCAAATGATAGAGGAGGGTTCCTGATGGAGTGCTAGAGGGTACAAACACGGTTTTCTTAAGGTCACCTTTGGCACCCCAGGAAGGGTAATCAAGTGAAAGGGGAAAAGTGGATACATCATGGTTTGGAAAAAGTTGAAAATGTGAATCGGAGATAGAGCCCTTAAAACCAGCTCAAATGATAGAGGAGGGTTCCTGATGGAGTGCTGGAGGGTCCAAACACAGTTTCGTGAAAGTCAACTTTGGCACCGGAGGAAGGGTAATCAAGTGAAAGGGTCATAGGGGATACATCATGGTTTGGAAATAGGTAAAAATGTGAATCGGAGCTACAGTTCTGAAAACCACCTCAAATGATAGAGGAGGGTTCCTGATTTAGTGCTAGAGGGTCAAAACACAGTTTCGTGAAAGTCAACTTTGGCACCCGAGGAAGGGTAATGAAGTGAAAGGGTCATAGGGGATACATCATGGTTGGGAAATAGGTAAAAATGTGAATCGGAGCTACAGTTCTGAACAAAACCTCAAATGATAGAGGAGGGTTCCTGACGGAGTGCTAGAGGGTCAAAACAAAGTTTCGTAAAGGTCAACTTTGGCACCCGAGGAAGGGTAATCCCGTGGAAGGGTCATAGGGGATACATCATGGTTTGGAAATAAGTAAAAAGGTGAATCGCAGCTACAGTTCTAAAATCCAGCTCAAATAATAGAGGAGGGTTCCTGATGGAGTGCAAGAGGGTACAAACACAATTTTCTGAAGGTCAAGTTTGGCACCCCAGGAAGGGTAATCAAGTGAAAGGGTAATAGTGGATACATCATGGTTTGGAAATAGGTAAAAATGTGAATCGGAGTTACAGATCTTAAAACCAGCTCAAATGATAGAGGAGGGTTCCTGATGGAGTGCTAAAAGGTCCAAACACAGTTTCGTGAAAGTCAACTTTGGCACCCGAGGAAGGGTAATCCCGTGAAACGGTCAAAGGGGATACATAATGGTTTGGAAATAGGTAAAAATGTGAATCGGAGCTACAGTTCTAAAAAACAGCTCAAATAATAGAGGAGGGTTCCTGATGGAGTGCTAGAGTGTACAGACACAGTTTTGTGAAAGTCAACTTTGGCACCCGAGGAAGGGTAGTCCCGTGAAAGGGTCATAGTGTATATATCATGGTTTGGAAATAGGTAAAAATGTGAATCGGAGCTACAGTTCTGAAAACAACCTCAAATGATAGAGGAGGGTTCCTGATGGAGTGCTAGAGGGTCCAAACACAGTTTCGTGAAAGTCAACTTTGGCACCCGAGGAAGGGTAATCAAGTGAAATTGTCATAGGATATACATCATGGTTTGGAAATAGGTAAAAATGTGAATCGGAGTTACAGCTCTTAAAACCAGCTCAAATGATAGAGGAGGGTTCTTGATGGAGTGCTGGAGGGTCAAAACACAGTTTCGTGAAAGTCAACTTTGGCACCCGAGGAAGGGTAATCCCGTGAAACGGTCAAAGGGGATACATAATGGTTTGGAAATAGGTAAAAATGTGAATCGGAGCTACAGTTCTAAAAAACAGCTCAAATAATAGAGGAGGGTACCTGATGGAGTGCTAGAGTGTACAAACACAATTTTCTGAAAGTCAACTTTGGCACCCGAGGAAGGGTAATCCCGTGAAAGGGTCATAGTGTATATATCATGGTTTGGAAATAGGTAAAAATGTGAATCGGAGCTACAGTTCTGAAAACAACCTCAAATGATAGAGGAGGGTTCCTGATGGAGTGCTAGAGGGTCCAAACACAGTTTCGTGAAAGTCAACTTTGGCACCCGAGGAAGGGTAATCAAGTGAAATTGTCATATGATATACATCATGGATTGGAAATAGGTAAAAATGTGAATCGGAGCTACAGTTCTAAAAAAACAGCTCAAGTGATAGAGGAGGGTTCCTGATTGAGTTCTGAAGGGTCCAAACACAGTTTCGTGAAAGTCAACTTTCGCACCCGAGGAAGGCTAATGAAGTGAAAGGGTCATAGGGGATACATCATGGTTTGGAAATAGGTAAAAAGGTGAATCGGAGCTACAGTTCTAAAAAGCAGCTCAAATAATAGAGGAGGGTTCCTGATGGAGTGCAAGAGGGTACAAACAGAATTTTCTGAAGGTCAAGTTTGGCACCCCAGGAAGGGTGATCAAGTGAAAGGGTGATAGTGGATACATCATGGTTTGGAAATAGGTAAAAATGTGAATCGGAGTTACAGCTCTTAAAACCTCAAATGATAGAGGAGGGTTCCTGATGGAGTGCTAGAGGGTTCAAACAAAGTTTTGTGAAGGTCAACTTTGGCACCCCAGGAAGGGTAATCCCGTGAAAGGGTCAAAGGGGATACATCATGGTTGGGAAATAGGTAAAAAGGTGAATCGGAGCTACAGTTCTAAAAAACAGCTCAAATAATAGAGGAGGGTTCCTGATTTAGTGCTAGAGTGTACAAACACAGTTCTGTGAAGGTCAACTTTGGCACCCCAGGAAGGGTAATCCCGTGAAGGGGTCATAGTGTATGCATCATGGTTTGGAAATAGGTAAAAATGTGAATCGGAGCTACAGTTCTGAAAACCAGCTCAAATGATAGAGGAGGGTTCCTGATGGAGTGCTAGAGGGTCGAAACACAGTTTCGTGAAAGTCAACTTTGGCACCCGAGGAAGGGTAATCCCGTGAAACGGTCAAAGGGGATACATAATGGTTTGGAAATAGGTAAAAATGTGAATCGGAGCTACAGTTCTGAAAACAACCTCAAATGATAGAGGAGGGTTCCTGATGGAGTGCTAGAGGGTCCAAACACAGTTTTGTGAAAGTCAACTTTGGCACCCGAGGAAGGGTAATCAAGTAAAATTGTCATAGGATATACATCATGGTTTGGAAATAGGTAAAAATGTGAATCGGAGTTACAGCTCTTAAAACCAGCTCAAATGATAGAGGAGGGTTCCTGATGGAGTGCTGGAGGGTCAAAACACAGTTTCGTGAAAGTCAACTTTGGCAGCCGAGGAAGGGTAATCCCGTGAAACGGTCAAAGGGGATACATAATGGTTGGGAAATAGGTAAAAAGGTGAATCGGAGTTACAGTTCTAAAAAACAGCTCAAATAATAGAGGAGGGTTCCTGATGGAGTGTTAGAGTGTACAAACACAATTTTCTGAAAGTCAACTTTGGCACCCGAGGAAGGGTAATCCCGTGAAAGGGTCATAGTGTATATATCATTGTTTGGAAATAGGTAAAAATGTGAATCGGAGCTACAGTTCTGAAAACAACCTCAAATGATAGAGGAGGGTTCCTGATGGAGTGCTAGAGGGTCCAAACACAGTTTCGTGAAAGTCAACTTTGGCACCCGAGGAAGGGTAATCAAGTGAAATTGTCATATGATATACATCATGGTTTGGAAATAGGTAAAAAGGTGAATCGGAGCTACAGTTCTAAAAAACCAGCTCAAATGATAGAGGAGGGGTCCTGATTGAGTTCTGAAGGGTCCAAACACAGTTTCGTGAAAGTCAACTTTCGCACCCGAGGAAGGGTAATGAAGTGAAAGGGTCATAGGGGATACATCATGGTTTGGAAATAGGTAAAAAGGTGAATCGGAGCTACAGTTCTAAAAACCAGCTCAAATAATAGAGGAGGGTTCCTGATGGAGTGCAAGAGGGTACAAACAGAATTTTCTGAAGGTCAAGTTTGGCACCCCACGAAGGGTAATCAAGTGAAAGGGTGATAGTGGATACATCATGGTTTGGAAATAGGTAAAAATGAGAATCGGAGCTACAGTTCTAAAAAACAGCTCAAATAATAGAGGAGGGTTCCTGATTTAGTGCTAGAGTGTACAAACACAGTTCTGTGAAGGTCAACTTTGGCACCCCAGGAAGGGTAATCCCGTGAAAGGGTCATAGTGTAGACATCATGGTTTGGAAATAGGTAAAAATGTGAATCGGAGCTACAGTTCTGAAAACCAGCTCAAATGATAGAGGAGGGTTCCTGATTTATTGCTAGAGGGTCCAAACACAGTTTCGTGAAAGTCAACTTTGGCACCCGAGGAAGGGTAATCCCGTGAAACGGTCAAAGGGGATATATGATGGTTTGGAAATAGGTAAAAATGTGAATCGGAGCGACAGTTCTAAAAAACAGCTCAAATAATAGAGGAGGGTTCCTGATGAAGTGCTAGAGTGTACAAACACAGTTTTGTGAAGGTCAACTTTGGCACCCGAGGAAGGATAATCCCGTGAAAGGGTCATAGTGTATATATCATGGTTTGGAAATAGGTAAAAATGTGAATCGGAGCTACAGTTCTGAAAACAACCTCAAATGATAGAGGAGGGTTCCTGATGGAGTGCTAGAGGGTCCAAACACAGTTTCGTGAAAGTCAACTTTGGCACCCGAGGAAGGGTAATCAAGTGAAATTGTCATAGGATATACATCATGGTTTGGAAATAGGTAAAAATGTGAATCGGAGTTACAGCTCTTAAAAGCAGCTCAAATGATAGAGGAGGGTTCCTGATGGAGTGCTAGAGGGTCAAAACACAGTTTCGTGAAAGTCAACTTTGGCACCCGAGGAAGGGTTATCTCGTGAAACGGTCAAAGGGGATACATAATGGTTTGGAAATAGGTAAAAATTTGAATCGGAGCTACAGTTCTAAAAAACAGCTCAAATAATAGAGGAGGGTTCCTGATGGAGTGCTAGAGTGTACAAACACAATTTTCTTAAAGTCAACTTTGGCACCCGAGGAAGGGTAATCCCGTGAAAGGGTCATAGTGTATATATCATGGTTTGGAAATAGGTAAAAATGTGAATCGGAGCTACAGTTCTGAAAACAACCTCAAATGATAGAGGAGGGTTCCTGATGGAGTGCTAGAGGGTCCAAACACAGTTTCGTGAAAGTCAACTTTGGCACCCGAGGAAGGGTAATCAAGTGAAATTGTCAAATGATATACATCATGGTTTGGAAATAGGTAAAAATGTGAATCGGAGCTACAGTTCTAAAAAAACAGCTCAAATGATAGAGAAGGGTTCCTGATTGAGTTCTGAAGGGTCCAAACACAGTTTCGTGAAAGTCAACTTTCGCATCCGAGGAAGGGTAATGAAGTGAAAGGGTCATAGGGGATACATCATGGTTTGGAAATAGGTAAAAAGGTGAATCGGAGCTACAGTTCTAAAAACCAGCTCAAATAATAGAGGAGGGTTCCTGATGGAGTGCAAGAGGGTACAAACAGAATTTTCTGAAGGTCAAGTCTGGCACCCCACGAAGGATAATCAAGTGAAAGGGTCATAGTGTATACATCATGGTTTGGAAATAGGTAAAAATGTGAATCGGAGTTACAGCTCTTAAAACCTCAAATGATAGAGGAGGGTTCCTGATGGAGTGCTAGAGGGTTCAAACACAGTTTCGTGAAAGTCAACTTTGGCACCCGAGGAAGGGTAATCAAGTAAAATTGTCATAGGATATACATCATGGTTTGGAAATAGGTAAAAATGTGAATCGGAGTTACAGCTCTTAAAACCAGCTCAAATGATAGAGGAGGGTTCCTGATGGAGTGCTGGAGGGTCAAAACACAGTTTCGTGAAAGTCAACTTTGGCACCCGAGGAAGGGTAATCCCGTGAAACGGTCAAAGGGGATACATAATGGTTTGGAAATAGGTAAAAATGTGAATCGGAGCTACAGTTCTGAAAATAACCTCAAATGATAGAGGAGGGTTCCTGATGGAGTGCTAGAGGGTCCAAACACAGTTTCGTGAAAGTCAACTTTGGCACCCGAGGAAGGGTAATCAAGTAAAATTGTCATAGGATATACATCATGGTTTGGAAATAGGTAAAAATGTGAATCGGAGTTACAGCTCTTAAAAGCAGCTCAAATGATAGAGGAGAGTTCCTGATGGAGTGCTAGAGGGTCAAAACACAGTTTCGTGAAAGTCAACTTTGGCACCCGAGGAAGGGTTATCTCGTGAAACGGTCAAAGGGGATACATAATGGTTTGGAAATAGGTAAAAATTTGAATCGGAGCTACAGTTCTAAAAAACAGCTCAAATAATAGAGGAGGGTTCCTGATGGAGTGCTAGAGTGTACAAACACAATTTTCTTAAAGTCAACTTTGGCACCCGAGGAAGGGTAATCCCGTGAAAGGGTCATAGTGTATATATCATGGTTTGGAAATAGGTAAAAATGTGAATCGGAGCTACAGTTCTGAAAACAACCTCAAATGATAGAGGAGGGTTCCTGATGGAGTGCTAGAGGGTCCAAACACAGTTTCGTGAAAGTCAACTTTGGCACCCGAGGAAGGGTAATCAAGTGAAATTGTCAAATGATATACATCATGGTTTGGAAATAGGTAAAAATGTGAATCGGAGCTACAGTTCTAAAAAAACAGCTCAAATGATAGAGAAGGGTTCCTGATTGAGTTCTGAAGGGTCCAAACACAGTTTCGTGAAAGTCAACTTTCGCATCCGAGGAAGGGTAATGAAGTGAAAGGGTCATAGGGGATACATCATGGTTTGGAAATAGGTAAAAAGGTGAATCGGAGCTACAGTTCTAAAAACCAGCTCAAATAATAGAGGAGGGTTCCTGATGGAGTGCAAGAGGGTACAAACAGAATTTTCTGAAGGTCAAGTCTGGCACCCCACGAAGGATAATCAAGTGAAAGGGTCATAGTGTATACATCATGGTTTGGAAATAGGTAAAAATGTGAATCGGAGTTACAGCTCTTAAAACCTCAAATGATAGAGGACGGTTCCTGATGGAGTGCTAGAGGGTTCAAACACAGTTTCGTGAAAGTCAACTTTGGCACCCGAGGAAGGGTAATCAAGTAAAATTGTCATAGGATATACATCATGGTTTGGAAATAGGTAAAAATGTGAATCGGAGTTACAGCTCTTAAAACCAGCTCAAATGATAGAGGAGGGTTCCTGATGGAGTGCTGGAGGGTCAAAACACAGTTTCGTGAAAGTCAACTTTGGCACCCGAGGAAGGGTAATCCCGTGAAACGGTCAAAGGGGATACATAATGGTTTGGAAATAGGTAAAAATGTGAATCGGAGCTACAGTTCTGAAAATAACCTCAAATGATAGAGGAGGGTTCCTGATGGAGTGCTAGAGGGTCCAAACACAGTTTCGTGAAAGTCAACTTTGGCACCCGAGGAAGGGTAATCAAGTAAAATTGTCATAGGATATACATCATGGTTTGGAAATAGGTAAAAATGTGAATCGGAGTTACAGCTCTTAAAACCAGCTCAAATGATAGAGGAGGGTTCCTGATGGAGTGCTGGAGGGTCAAAACACAGTTTCGTGAAAGTCAACTTTGGCACCCGAGGAAGGGTAATCCCGTGAAACGGTCAAAGGGGATACATAATGGTTTGGAAATAGGTAAAAATGTGAATCGGAGTTACAGTTCTAAAAAACAGCTCAAATAATAGAGGAGGGTTCCTGATGGAGTGTTAGAGTGTACAAACACAATTTTCTGAAAGTCAACTTTGGCACCCGAGGAAGGGTAATCCCGTGAAAGGGTCATAGTGTATATATCATTGTTTGGAAATAGGTAAAAATGTGAATCGGAGCTACAGTTCTGAAAACAACCTCAAATGATAGAGGAGGGTTCCTGATGGAGTGCTAGAGGGTCCAAACACAGTTTCGTGAAAGTCAACTTTGGCACCCGAGGAAGGGTAATCAAGTGAAATTGTCATATGATATACATCATGGTTTGGAAATAGGTAAAAAGGTGAATCGGAGCTACAGTTCTAAAAAACCAGCTCAAATGATAGAGGAGGGGTCCTGATTGAGTTCTGAAGGGTCCAAACACAGTTTCGTGAAAGTCAACTTTCGCACCCGAGGAAGGGTAATGAAGTGAAAGGGTCATAGGGGATACATCATGGTTTGGAAATAGGTAAAAAGGTGAATCGGAGCTACAGTTCTAAAAACCAGCTCAAATAATAGAGGAGGGTTCCTGATGGAGTGCAAGAGGGTACAAACAGAATTTTCTGAAGGTCAAGTTTGGCACCCCACGAAGGGTAATCAAGTGAAAGGGTGATAGTGGATACATCATGGTTTGGAAATAGGTAAAAATGTGAATCGGAGTTACAGCTCTTAAAACCTCAAATGATAGAGGACGGTTCCTGATGGAGTGCTAGAGGGTT
Source organism: Haliotis asinina (assembly GCF_037392515.1). Taxonomy (NCBI): domain Eukaryota; kingdom Metazoa; phylum Mollusca; class Gastropoda; order Lepetellida; family Haliotidae; genus Haliotis; species Haliotis asinina. The sequence continues at coordinate 51,169,495 of NC_090282.1, read as the reverse complement.
CAAACAAAGTTTTGTGAAGGTCAACTTTGGCACCCCAGGAAGGGTAATCCCGTGAAAGGGTCATACGGGATACATTATGGTTGGGAAATAGGTAAAAAGGTGAATCGGAGCTACAGTTCTAAAAAACAGCTCAAATAATAGAGGAGGGTTCCTGAGTTAGTGCTAGAGTGTACAAACACAGTTCTGTGAAGGTCAACTTTGGCACCCGAGGAAGGGTAATCCCGTGAAAGGATCATAGTGTATACATCATGGTTTGGAAATACGTAAAAATGTGAATCGGAGCTACAGTTCTGAAAACAACCTCAAATGATAGAGGAGGGTTCCTGATGGAGTGCTAGAGGCTCCAAACACAGTTTCGTGAAAGTCAACTTTGGCACCCGAGGAAGGGTAATCAAGTGAAATTGTCATAGGATATACATCATGGTTTGGAAATAGGTAAAAATGTGAATCGGAGTTACAGCTCTTAAAACCAGCTCAAATGATAGAGGAGGGTTCCTGATGGAGTGCTGGAGGGTCAAAACACAGTTTCGTGAAAGTCAACTTTGGCACCCGATTAAGGGTTATCTCGTGAAACGGTCAAAGGGGATACATCATGGTTTGGAAATAGGTAAAAATGTGAATCGGAGCTACAGTTCTGAAAACCAGCTCAAATGATAGAGGAGGGTTCCTGATGGAGTGCTAGAGGGTCAAAACACAGTTTCGTGAAAGTCAACTTTGGCACACCAGGAAGAGAAATCTTGTGAAAGGGTCAAAGGGGATACATCATGGTTTGGAAATAGGTAAAAATGTGAATCGGAGCTACAGTTCTAAAAAACAGCTCAAATAATAGAGGAGGGTTCCTGATGGAGTGCTAGAGTGTACAAACACAGTTTTGTGAAAGTCAACTTTGGCACCCGAGGAAGGGTAATCCCGTGAAAGGGTCATAGTGTATATATCATGGTTTGGAAATAAGTAAAAAGGTGAATCGGAGCTATTTTTCTAAAAACCAGCTCAAATAATAGATGAGGGTTCCTGATGGAGTGCAAGAGGGTACAAACACAATTTTCTGAAGGTCAACTTTGGCACCCCAGGAAGGGTAATGAAGTGAAAGGGTAATAGTGGATACATAATGGTTTGGAAATAGGTAAAAATGTGAATCGGAGTTACAGCTCTTAAAACCAGCTCAAATGATAGAGGAGGGTTCCTGATGGAGTGCTAGAGGGTCCAAACACAGTTTCGTGAAAGTCAACTTTGGCACCCGAGGAAGGGTAATCCCGTGAAACGGTCAAAGGGGATACATAGTGGTTTGGAAATAGGTAAAAATGTGAATCGGAGCTACAGTTCTAAAAAACAGCTCAAATAATAGAGGAGGGTTCCTGATGGAGTGCTAGAGTGTACAAACACAGTTTTGTGAAAGTCAACTTTGGCACCCGAGGAAGGGTAATCCCGTGAAAGGGTCATAGTGTATATATCATGGTTTGGAAATAGGTAAAAATGTGAATCGGAGCTACAGTTCTGAAAACAACCTCAAATGATAGAGGAGGGTTCCTGATGGAGTGCTAGAGGGTCCAAACACAGTTTCGTGAAAGTCAACTTTGGCACCCGAGGAAGGGTAATCAAGTGAAATTGTCATAGGATATACATCATGGTTTGGAAATAGGTAAAAATGTGAATCGGAGCTACAGTTCTAAAAAACCAGCTCAAATGATAGAGCAGGGTTCCTGATTGAGTTCTGAAGGGTCCAAACACAGTTTCGTGAAAGTCAACTTTCGCACCCGAGGAAGGGTAATGAAGTGAAAGGTTCAAAGGGGATACATCATGGTTTGGAAATAGGTAAAAATGTGAATCGGAGCTACAGTTCTGAAAACCACCTCAAATAACAGATGAGGGTTCCTGATGGAGTGCTAGAGGGTACAAACACAATTTTCTGAAGGTCAAGTTTGGCACCCCACGAAGGGTAATCAAGTGAAAGGGTAATAGTGGATACATCATGGTTTGGAAATAGGTAAAAATGTGAATCTTAGCTACAGATCTTAAAACCAGCTCAAATAATAGAGGAGGGTTCCTGACGGAGTGCTAGAGGGTCCAAACACAGTTTCGTGAAAGTCAACTTGGGCACCCGAGGAAGGGTAATCTCGTGAAACGGTCAAAGGGGATAGACAATGGTTTGGAAATTGGTAAAAATGTGAATCGGAGCTACAGTTCTAAAAAACCAGCTCAAATGATAGAGGAGGGTTCCTGATTGAGTTCTGAAGGGTCCAAACACAGTTTCGTCAAAGTCAACTTTCGCACCCGAGGAAGGGTAATGAAGTGAAAGGGTCATAGGGGATACATCATGGTTTGGAAATAGGTAAAAAGGTGAATCGGAGCTACAGTTCTAAAAACCAGCTCAAATAATAGAGGAGGGTTCCTGATGGAGTGCAAGAGGGTACAAACAGAATTTTCTGAAGGTCAAGTTTGGCACCCCACGAAGGGTATTCAAGTGAAAGGGTGATAGTGGATACATCATGGTTTGGAAATAGGTAAAAATGTGAATCTTAGTTACAGCTCCTAAAACCTCAAATGATAGAGGAGGGTTCCTGATGGAGTGCTAGAGGGTTCAAACAAAGTTTTGTGAAGGTCAACTTTGGCACCCCAGGAAGGGTAATCCCGTGAAAGGTTCAAAGGGGATACATCATGGTTTGGAAATAGGTAAAAAGGTGAATCGGAGCTACAGTTCTAAAAAACAGCTCAAATAATAGAGGAGGGTTCCTGATTTAGTGCTAGAGTGTACAAACACAGTTCTGTGAAGGTCAACTTTGGCACCCCAGGAAGGGTAATCCCGTGAAAGGGTCATAGTGTATACATCATGGTTTGGAAATAGGTAAAAATGTGAATCGGAGCTACAGTTCTGAAAACCAGCTCAAATGATAGAGGAGGGTTCCTGATGGAGTGCTAGAGGGTCCAAACACAGTTTCGTGAAAGTCAACTTTGGCACCCGAGGAAGGGTAATCCCGTGAAACGGTCAAAGGGGATACATAATGGTTTGGAAATAGGTAAAAATGTGAATCGGAGCTACAGTTCTGAAAACAACCTCAACTGATAGAGGAGGGTTCCTGATGGAGTGCTAGAGGGTCCAAACACAGTTTCGTAAAAGTCAACTTTGGCACCCGAGGAAGGGTAATCAAGTGAAATTGTCATAGGATATACATCATGGTTTGGAAATAGGTAAAAATGTGAATCGGAGTTACAGCTCTTAAAACCAGCTCAAATGATAGAGGAGGGTTCCTGATGGAGTGCTGGAGGGTCAAAACACAGTTTCGTGAAAGTCAACTTTGGCACCCGAGGAAGGGTAATCCCGTGAAACGGTCAAAGGGGATACATCATGGTTTGGAAATAGGTAAAAATGTGAATCGGAGCTACAGTTCTAAAAAACAGCTCAAATAATAGAGGAGGGTTCCTGATGGAGTGCTAGAGTGTACAAACACAGTTTTCTGAAAGTCAACTTTGGCACCCCAGGAAGGGTAATCCCGTGAAAGGGTCATAGTGTATATATCATGGTTTGGAAATAGGTAAAAATGTGAATCGGAGCTACAGTTCTGAAAACAACCTCAAATGATAGAGGAGGGTTCCTGATGGAGTGCTAGAGGGTCCAAACACAGTTTCGTGAAAGTCAACTTTGGCACCCGAGGAAGGGTAATCAAGTGAAATTGTCATATGATATACATCATGGTTTGGAAATAGGTAAAAATGTGAATCGGAGCTACAGTTCTAAAAAACCAGCTCAAATGATAGAGGAGGGTTCCTGATTGAGTTCTGAAGGGTCCAAACACAGTTTCGTGAAAGTCAACTTTCGCACCCGAGGAAGGGTAATGAAGTGAAAGGGTCATAGGGGATACATCATGGTTTGGAAATAGGTAAAAAGGTGAATCGGAGCTACAGTTCTAAAAACCAGCTCAAATAATAGAGGAGGGTTCCTAATGGAGTGCAAGAGGGTACAAACAGAATTTTCTGAAGGTCAAGTTTGGCACCCCACGAAGGGTAATCAAGTGAAAGGGTGATAGTGGATACATCATGGTTTGGAAATAGGTAAAAATGTGAATCGGAGTTACAGCTCTTAAAACCTCAAATGATAGAGGAGGGTTCCTGATGGAGTGCTAGAGGGTTCAAACAAAGTTTTGTGAAGGTCAACTTTGGCACCCCAGGAAGGGTAATCCCGTGAAAGGGTCATACGGGATACATCATGGTTGGGAAATAGGTAAAAAGGTGAATCGGAGCTACAGTTCTAAGAAACAGCTCAAATAATAGAGGAGGGTTCCTGATTTAGTGCTAGAGTGTACAAACACAGTTCTGTGAAGGTCAACTTTGGCACCCCAGGAAGGGTAATCCCGTGAAAGGGTCATAGTGTATACATCATGGTTTGGAAATATGTAAAAATGTGAATCGGAGTTACAGCTCTTAAAACCAGCTCAAATGATAGAGGAGGGTTCCTGATGGAGTGCTGGAGGGTCAAAACACAGTTTCGTGAAAGTCAACTTTGGCACCCGAGGAAGGGTAATCCCGTGAAACGGTCAAAGGGGATACATCATGGTTTGGAAATAGGTAAAAATGTGAATCGGAGCTACAGTTCTAAAAAACAGCTCAAATAATAGAGGAGGGTTCCTGATGGAGTGCTAGAGTGTACAAACACAGTTTTCTGAAAGTCAACTTTGGCACCCGAGGAAGGGTAATCCCGTGAAAGGGTGATAGTGGATACATCATGGTTTGGAAATAGGTAAAAATGTGAATCGGAGTTACAGCTCTTAAAACCTCAAATGATAGAGGAGGGTTCCTGATGGAGTGCTAGAGGGTTCAAACAAAGTTTTGTGAAGGTCAACTTTGGCACCCCAGGAAGGGTAATCCCGTGAAAGGGTCATACGGGATACATCATGGTTGGGAAATAGGTAAAAAGGTGAATCGGAGCTACAGTTCTAAAAAACAGCTCAAATAATAGAGGAGGGTTCCTGATTTAGTGCTAGAGTGTACAAACACAGTTCTGTGAAGGTCAACTTTGGCACCCCAGGAAGGGTAATCCCGTGAAAGGGTCATAGTGTATACATCATGGTTTGGAAATAGGTAAAAAGGTGAATCGGAGCTACAGTTCTAAAAAACAGCTCAAATGATAGAGGAGGGTTCCTGATGGAGTGCTAGAGGGTCCAAACACAGTTTCGTGAAAGTCAACTTTGGCACCCGAGGAAGGGTAATCCCGTGAAAGGGTCATAGTGTATATATCATGGTTTGGAAATAGGTAAAAATGTGAATCGGAGCTACAGTTCTGAAAACAACCTCAAATGATAGAGGAGGGTTCCTGATGGAGTGCTAGAGGGTCCAAACACAGTTTCGTGAAAGTCAACTTTGGCACCCGAGGAAGGGTAATCAAGTGAAATTGTCATATGATATACATCATGGTTTGGAAATAGGTAAAAATGTGAATCGGAGCTACAGTTCTAAAAAACCAGCTCAAATGATAGAGGAGGGTTCCTGATGGAGTGCTAGAGGGTCCAAACACAGTTTCGTGAAAGTCAACTTTGGCACACCAGGAAAAGAAATCTTGTGAAAGTGTCAAAGGGGATACATCATGGTTTGGAAATAGGTAGAAATGTGAATCGGAGCTACAGCTCTGAAAAATAGCTCAAATGATAGAGGAGGGTTCCTGATGGAGTGCTAGAGGGTCCAAACACAGTTTCGTGAAAGTCAACTTTGGCACACCAGGAAGAGAAATCTTGTGAAAGGGTCAAAGGGGATACATCATGGTTTGGAAATAGGTAAAAATGTGAATCGGAGCTACAGTTCTAAAAAATAGCTCAAATAATAGAGGAGGGTTCCTGATGGAGTGCTAGAGTGTACAAACACAGTTTTGTGAAGGTCAACTTTGGCACCCCAGGAAGGGTTATCCCGTGAAAGGGTCATACGGGATACATCATGGTTTGGAAAAAGGTAAAAATGTGAATCCGAGCTACAGTTCTAAAAACAGCTCAAATAGTAGAGGAGGGTTCCTGATGGAGTGCTAGAGTGTGCAAACACAGTTTTGTGAAGGTCAACTTTTGCACCCCAGAACGGGTAATCACGTGAAATTGTAATAGTGGATACATCATGTTTGGAAAGAGGTGAAAATGTGAATCGAAGATATAGCTCTTAAAACCAGCACAAATGATAGTGGAGGGTTCCTGACGAAGTGCTAGAGGGTCCAAACACAGTTTCGTGAAAGTCAACTTGGGCACACCATGAAGGGTAATCCCGTGAAAGGGTCAAAGTCGATACATCATGGTTTGGAAATAGGTAAAAATGTGAGTCTGAGCTACAGTTCTAAAAAACAGCTCAAATAATAGAGAAGGGTTCCTGATGGAGTGCTAGAGCGTACAAACACAGTTTTGTGAATGTCAACTTTGGCACCCCAGGAAGGGTAATCCCGTGAAATGGTAAAAGTGGATACATCATGGTTTGGAAATAGGTAAAAATGTGAATCGGAGCTACAGTTCTGAAAACAACCTCAAATGATAGAGGAGGGTTCCTGATGGAGTGCTAGAGCGTACAAACACAGTTTTGTGAATGTCAACTTTGGCACCCCAGGAAGGGTAATCCCGTGAAAGGGTCATAGGGGATACATCATGGTTGGGAAATAGGTAAAAAGGTGCATCGGAGCTACAGTTGTAAAAACCAGCTCAAATAATAGAGGAGGGTTCCTGATGGAGTGGAAGAGGGTACAAACACAATTTTTTGAAGGTCAAGTTTGGCACCCGAGGAAGGGTAATCAAGTGAAAGGGTAATAGTGGATACATCATGGTTTGGAAATAGGTAAAAATGTGAATCGGAGCGACAGATCTTAAAACCAGCTCAAATGATAGAGGAGGGTTCCTGATGGAGTGCTAGAGGGTCAATACACAGTTTCTTGAAAGTCAACTTTGGCACCCCAGGAATTGTGATCCCGTCAAAGGGTCATAGGGGATACATCATGGTTTGGAAATAGGTGAAAATGCGATTCGGAACTACAGGTTTTAAAACCATCTGAAATGATAGAGGAGGGTTCCTGATGGAGTGCTAGAGGGTCAATACACAGTTTCGTGAAAGTCAACTTTGGCACCCCAGGAACGGTTATCTCGTGAAAGTGTCATAGGGGATACAACATGGTTTGGAAATAGGTAAAAATGTGAATCGGAGCTACAGTTCTGATAAAAACCTCAAATGATAGAGGAAGGTTCCTGATGGAGTGCTAGAGGGTCAAAACAAAGTTTCGTGAAAGTCAACTTTGGCACACCAGGAAACGTAATCTTGTGAAAAGGTCAAAGGGGATACATCATGGTTTGGAAATAGGTACAAATGTGAATCGGAGCTACAGTTCTAAAAAACAGCTCAAATAATAGACGAGGGTTCCTGATGGAGTGCTAGAGCGTACAAACACAGTTTTGTGAAGGTCAACTTTGGCACCCCAGGAAGGGTAATCAAGTGAAAGGGTCATAGGGGATACATCATGGTTTGGAAATAGGTAAAAATATGAATCGGAGTTGCAGTTCTAAAAAACAGCTCAAATGATAGACAAGGGTTCCTGATGGAGTGCTAGAGCGTACAAACACAGTTTTGTGAAAGTCAACTTTGGCACCCCAGGAAGGGTAATCCCGTGAAAGGGTCATAGTGTATACATCATGGTTTGGAAATAGGTAAAAATGTGAATCGGAGCTACAGTTCTGAAAACCACCTCAAATGATAGAGGAGGGTTCCTGATGGAGTGCTAGTGGGTAAAAACACAGTTTCGTGAAAGTCAACTTTGGCACCCGAGAAAGGGTAATCCCGTGAAAGGGTCATAGGGGATACATCATGGTTGGGAAATAGGTAAAAAGGTGAATCGGAGCTACAGTTCTAAAAACCAGCTCAAATGATAGAGGAGGGTTCCTGATGGAGTGCTAGAGGGTCAATACACAGTTTCGTGAAAGTCAACTTTGGCACCCCAGGAAGGGTAATCAAGTGAAAGGGTCATAGTGGATACATCATGGTTTGGAAATAGGTGAAAACGTGAATCGGAGATAGAACCCTTAAAACCAGCTCAAATGATAGAGGAGGGTTCCTGATGGAGTGCTAGAGGGTCAATACACAGTTTCGTGAAAGTCAACTTTGGCACGCGAGGAAGGGTAATCAAGTGAAAGGGTAAAAGTGGATACATCATGGTTTGGAAATAGGTGAAAACGAGAATCGGAGATAGAGCCCTTAAAACCAGCTCAAATGATAGAGGAGGGTTCCTGATGGAGTGCTAGAGGGTACAAACACAGTTTTGTGAAAGTCAACTTTGGCACCCCAGGAAGGGTAATCACGTCAAAGGGTCATAGGGGATACATCATGGTTTGGAAATATGTAAAAATGTGAATCGGAGCTACAGGTCTCAAAAGAAGGTCAAATGATAGAGGAATGTTCCTGATGGAGTGCTAGAGGGTCAAAACATACTTTCGTGAAAGTCAACTTTGGCACCCCAGGAAGGGTAATCACGTCAAAGGGTCATAGGGGATACATCATTGTTTGGAAATAGGTGGAAATGCGATTCGGAACTACAGGTTTTAGAACCAGCTCAAATGATAGAGGAGGGTACCTGATGAAGTGCTAGAGGGTACAAACACAGTTTTCTGAAGGTCAACTTCGGCACCCCAAAAAGGGTAATCAAGTGAAAGGGTAAAAGTGGATACATCATGGTTTGGAAATAGGTGAAAACGTGAATCGGAGATAGAGCCCTAAAAACCAGCTCAAATGATAGAGGAGGGTTCCTGATGGAGTGTTAGAGCGTACAGACACAGTTTTGTGAAGTTCAACTTTGGCACCAAAGGAAGAGAAATCTTGTGAAAGGGTCAAAGGGGATACATCATGGTTTGGAAATAGGTAAAAATGTGAATCGGAGCTACAGTTCTAAAAAATAGCTCAAATAATAGAGGAGGGTTCCTGATGGAGTGCTAGAGTGTACAAACACAGTTTTGTGAAGGTCAACTTTGGCACCCCAGGAAGGGTTATCCCGTGAAAGGGTCATACGGGATACATCACGGTTTGGAAAAAGGTAAAAATGTGAATCCGAGCTACAGTTCTGAAAACAACCTCAAATGATAGAGGAGGGTTCCTGATGGAGTGCTAGAGGGTCCAAACACAGTTTCGTGAAAGTCAACTTTGGCACCCGAGGAAGGGTAATCAAGTGAAATTGTCATATGATATACATCATGGTTTGGAAATAGGTAAAAATGTGAATCGGAGCTACAGTTCTAAAAAACCAGCTCAAATGATAGAGGAGGGTTCCTGATGGAGTGCTAGAGGGTCCAAACACAGTTTCGTGAAAGTCAACTTTGGCACACCAGGAAAAGAAATCTTGTGAAAGTGTCAAAGGGGATACATCATGGTTTGGAAATAGGTAGAAATGTGAATCGGAGCTACAGCTCTGAAAAATAGCTCAAATGATAGAGGAGGGTTCCTGATGGAGTGCTAGAGGGTCCAAACACAGTTTCGTGAAAGTCAACTTTGGCACACCAGGAAGAGAAATCTTGTGAAAGGGTCAAAGGGGATACATCATGGTTTGGAAATAGGTAAAAATGTGAATCGGAGCTACAGTTCTAAAAAATAGCTCAAATAATAGAGGAGGGTTCCTGATGGAGTGCTAGAGTGTACAAACACAGTTTTGTGAAGGTCAACTTTGGCACCCCAGGAAGGGTTATCCCGTGAAAGGGTCATACGGGATACATCATGGTTTGGAAAAAGGTAAAAATGTGAATCCGAGCTACAGTTCTAAAAACAGCTCAAATAGTAGAGGAGGGTTCCTGATGGAGTGCTAGAGTGTGCAAACACAGTTTTGTGAAGGTCAACTTTTGCACCCCAGAACGGGTAATCACGTGAAATTGTAATAGTGGATACATCATGTTTGGAAAGAGGTGAAAATGTGAATCGAAGATATAGCTCTTAAAACCAGCACAAATGATAGTGGAGGGTTCCTGACGAAGTGCTAGAGGGTCCAAACACAGTTTCGTGAAAGTCAACTTGGGCACACCATGAAGGGTAATCCCGTGAAAGGGTCAAAGTCGATACATCATGGTTTGGAAATAGGTAAAAATGTGAGTCTGAGCTACAGTTCTAAAAAACAGCTCAAATAATAGAGGAGGGTTCCTGATGGAGTGCTAGAGCGTACAAACACAGTTTTGTGAATGTCAACTTTGGCACCCCAGGAAGGGTAATCCCGTGAAATGGTAAAAGTGGATACATCATGGTTTGGAAATAGGTAAAAATGTGAATCGGAGCTACAGTTCTGAAAACAACCTCAAATGATAGAGGAGGGTTCCTGATGGAGTGCTAGAGCGTACAAACACAGTTTTGTGAATGTCAACTTTGGCACCCCAGGAAGGGTAATCCCGTGAAAGGGTCATAGGGGATACATCATGGTTGGGAAATAGGTAAAAAGGTGCATCGGAGCTACAGTTGTAAAAACCAGCTCAAATAATAGAGGAGGGTTCCTGATGGAGTGGAAGAGGGTACAAACACAATTTTTTGAAGGTCAAGTTTGGCACCCGAGGAAGGGTAATCAAGTGAAAGGGTAATAGTGGATACATCATGGTTTGGAAATAGGTAAAAATGTGAATCGGAGCGACAGATCTTAAAACCAGCTCAAATGATAGAGGAGGGTTCCTGATGGAGTGCTAGAGGGTCAATACACAGTTTCTTGAAAGTCAACTTTGGCACCCCAGGAATTGTGATCCCGTCAAAGGGTCATAGGGGATACATCATGGTTTGGAAATAGGTGAAAATGCGATTCGGAACTACAGGTTTTAAAACCATCTCAAATGATAGAGGAGGGTTCCTGATGGAGTGCTAGAGGGTCGATACACAGTTTCGTGAAAGTCAACTTTGGCACCCCAGGAACGGTTATCTCGTGAAAGTGTCATAGGGGATACAACATGGTTTGGAAATAGGTAAAAATGTGAATCGGAGCTACAGTTCTGATAAAAACCTCAAATGATAGAGGAAGGTTCCTGATGGAGTGCTAGAGGGTCAAAACAAAGTTTCGTGAAAGTCAACTTTGGCACACCAGGAAACGTAATCTTGTGAAAAGGTCAAAGGGGATACATCATGGTTTGGAAATAGGTACAAATGTGAATCGGAGCTACAGTTCTAAAAAACAGCTCAAATAATAGACGAGGGTTCCTGATGGAGTGCTAGAGCGTACAAACACAGTTTTGTGAAGGTCAACTTTGGCACCCCAGGAAGGGTAATCAAGTGAAAGGGTCATAGGGGATACATCATGGTTTGGAAATAGGTAAAAATATGAATCGGAGTTGCAGTTCTAAAAAACAGCTCAAATGATAGACAAGGGTTCCTGATGGAGTGCTAGAGCGTACAAACACAGTTTTGTGAAAGTCAACTTTGGCACCCCAGGAAGGGTAATCCCGTGAAAGGGTCATAGTGTATACATCATGGTTTGGAAATAGGTAAAAATGTGAATCGGAGCTACAGTTCTGAAAACCACCTCAAATGATAGAGGAGGGTTCCTGATGGAGTGCTAGTGGGTAAAAACACAGTTTCGTGAAAGTCAACTTTGGCACCCGAGAAAGGGTAATCCCGTGAAAGGGTCATAGGGGATACATCATGGTTGGGAAATAGGTAAAAAGGTGAATCGGAGCTACAGTTCTAAAAACCAGCTCAAATGATAGAGGAGGGTTCCTGATGGAGTGCTAGAGGGTCAATACACAGTTTCGTGAAAGTCAACTTTGGCACCCCAGGAAGGGTAATCAAGTGAAAGGGTCATAGTGGATACATCATGGTTTGGAAATAGGTGAAAACGTGAATCGGAGATAGAACCCTTAAAACCAGCTCAAATGATAGAGGAGGGTTCCTGATGGAGTGCTAGAGGGTCAATACACAGTTTCGTGAAAGTCAACTTTGGCACGCGAGGAAGGGTAATCAAGTGAAAGGGTAAAAGTGGATACATCATGGTTTGGAAATAGGTGAAAACGAGAATCGGAGATAGAGCCCTTAAAACCAGCTCAAATGATAGAGGAGGGTTCCTGATGGAGTGCTAGAGGGTACAAACACAGTTTTGTGAAAGTCAACTTTGGCACCCCAGGAAGGGTAATCACGTCAAAGGGTCATAGGGGATACATCATTTTTTGGAAATATGTAAAAATGTGAATCGGAGCTACAGGTCTCAAAAGAAGGTCAAATGATAGAGGAATGTTCCTGATGGAGTGCTAGAGGGTCAAAACATACTTTCGTGAAAGTCAACTTTGGCACCCCAGGAAGGGTAATCACGTCAAAGGGTCATAGGGGATACATCATTGTTTGGAAATAGGTGGAAATGCGATTCGGAACTACAGGTTTTAGAACCAGCTCAAATGATAGAGGAGGGTACCTGATGAAGTGCTAGAGGGTACAAACACAGTTTTCTGAAGGTCAACTTCGGCACCCCAAAAAGGGTAATCAAGTGAAAGGGTAAAAGTGGATACATCATGGTTTGGAAATAGGTGAAAACGTGAATCGGAGATAGAGCCCTAAAAACCAGCTCAAATGATAGAGGAGGGTTCCTGATGGAGTGTTAGAGCGTACAGACACAGTTTTGTGAAGTTCAACTTTGGCACCAAAGGAAGAGAAATCTTGTGAAAGGGTCAAAGGGGATACATCATGGTTTGGAAATAGGTAAAAATGTGAATCGGAGCTACAGTTCTAAAAAATAGCTCAAATAATAGAGGAGGGTTCCTGATGGAGTGCTAGAGTGTACAAACACAGTTTTGTGAAGGTCAACTTTGGCACCCCAGGAAGGGTTATCCCGTGAAAGGGTCATACGGGATACATCATGGTTTGGAAAAAGGTAAAAATGTGAATCCGAGCTACAGTTATGAAAACAACCTCAAATGATAGAGGAGGGTTCCTGATGGAGTGCTAGAGGGTCCAAACACAGTTTCGTGAAAGTCAACTTTGGCACCCGAGGAAGGGTAATCAAGTGAAATTGTCATATGATATACATCATGGTTTGGAAATAGGTAAAAATGTGAATCGGAGCTACAGTTCTAAAAAACCAGCTCAAATGATAGAGGAGGGTTCCTGATGGAGTGCTAGAGGGTCCAAACACAGTTTCGTGAAAGTCAACTTTGGCACACCAGGAAAAGAAATCTTGTGAAAGTGTCAAAGGGGATACATCATGGTTTGGAAATAGGTAGAAATGTGAATCGGAGCTACAGCTCTGAAAAATAGCTCAAATGATAGAGGAGGGTTCCTGATGGAGTGCTAGAGGGTCCAAACACAGTTTCGTGAAAGTCAACTTTGGCACACCAGGAAGAGAAATCTTGTGAAAGGGTCAAAGGGGATACATCATGGTTTGGAAATAGGTAAAAATGTGAATCGGAGCTACAGTTCTAAAAAATAGCTCAAATAATAGAGGAGGGTTCCTGATGGAGTGCTAGAGTGTACAAACACAGTTTTGTGAAGGTCAACTTTGGCACCCCAGGAAGGGTTATCCCGTGAAAGGGTCACACGGGATACATCATGGTTTGGAAAAAGGTAAAAATGTGAATCCGAGCTACAGTTCTAAAAACAGCTCAAATAGTAGAGGAGGGTTCCTGATGGAGTGCTAGAGTGTGCAAACACAGTTTTGTGAAGGTCAACTTTTGCACCCCAGAACGGGTAATCACGTGAAATTGTAATAGTGGATACATCATGTTTGGAAAGAGGTGAAAATGTGAATCGAAGATATAGCTCTTAAAACCAGCACAAATGATAGTGGAGGGTTCCTGACGAAGTGCTAGAGGGTCCAAACACAGTTTCGTGAAAGTCAACTTGGGCACACCATGAAGGGTAATCCCGTGAAAGGGTCAAAGTCGATACATCATGGTTTGGAAATAGGTAAAAATGTGAGTCTGAGCTACAGTTCTAAAAAACAGCTCAAATAATAGAGGAGGGTTCCTGATGGAGTGCTAGAGCGTACAAACACAGTTTTGTGAATGTCAACTTTGGCACCCCAGGAAGGGTAATCCCGTGAAATGGTAAAAGTGGATACATCATGGTTTGGAAATAGGTAAAAATGTGAATCGGAGCTACAGTTCTGAAAACAACCTCAAATGATAGAGGAGGGTTCCTGATGGAGTGCTAGAGCGTACAAACACAGTTTTGTGAATGTCAACTTTGGCACCCCAGGAAGGGTAATCCCGTGAAAGGGTCATAGGGGATACATCATGGTTGGGAAATAGGTAAAAAGGTGCATCGGAGCTACAGTTGTAAAAACCAGCTCAAATAATAGAGGAGGGTTCCTGATGGAGTGGAAGAGGGTACAAACACAATTTTTTGAAGGTCAAGTTTGGCACCCGAGGAAGGGTAATCAAGTGAAAGGGTAATAGTGGATACATCATGGTTTGGAAATAGGTAAAAATGTGAATCGGAGCGACAGATCTTAAAACCAGCTCAAATGATAGAGGAGGGTTCCTGATGGAGTGCTAGAGGGTCAATACACAGTTTCTTGAAAGTCAACTTTGGCACCCCAGGAATTGTGATCCCGTCAAAGGGTCATAGGGGATACATCATGGTTTGGAAATAGGTGAAAATGCGATTCGGAACTACAGGTTTTAAAACCATCTCAAATGATAGAGGAGGGTTCCTGATGGAGTGCTAGAGGGTCAATACACAGTTTCGTGAAAGTCAACTTTGGCACCCCAGGAACGGTTATCTCGTGAAAGTGTCATAGGGGATACAACATGGTTTGGAAATAGGTAAAAATGTGAATCGGAGCTACAGTTCTGATAAAAACCTCAAATGATAGAGGAAGGTTCCTGATGGAGTGCTAGAGGGTCAAAACAAAGTTTCGTGAAAGTCAACTTTGGCACACCAGGAAACGTAATCTTGTGAAAAGGTCAAAGGGGATACATCATGGTTTGGAAATAGGTACAAATGTGAATCGGAGCTACAGTTCTAAAAAACAGCTCAAATAATAGACGAGGGTTCCTGATGGAGTGCTAGAGCGTACAAACACAGTTTTGTGAAGGTCAACTTTGGCACCCCAGGAAGGGTAATCAAGTGAAAGGGTCATAGGGGATACATCATGGTTTGGAAATAGGTAAAAATATGAATCGGAGTTGCAGTTCTAAAAAACAGCTCAAATAATAGACAAGGGTTCCTGATGGAGTGCTAGAGCGTACAAACACAGTTTTGTGAAAGTCAACTTTGGCACCCCAGGAAGGGTAATCCCGTGAAAGGGTCATAGTGTATACATCATGGTTTGGAAATAGGTAAAAATGTGAATCGGAGCTACAGTTCTGAAAACCACCTCAAATGATAGAGGAGGGTTCCTGATGGAGTGCTAGTGGGTAAAAACACAGTTTCGTGAAAGTCAACTTTGGCACCCGAGAAAGGGTAATCCCGTGAAAGGGTCATAGGGGATACATCATGGTTGGGAAATAGGTAAAAAGGTGAATCGGAGCTACAGTTCTAAAAACCAGCTCAAATGATAGAGGAGGGTTCCTGATGGAGTGCTAGAGGGTCAATACACAGTTTCGTGAAAGTCAACTTTGGCACCCCAGGAAGGGTAATCAAGTGAAAGGGTCATAGTGGATACATCATGGTTTGGAAATAGGTGAAAACGTGAATCGGAGATAGAACCCTTAAAACCAGCTCAAATGATAGAGGAGGGTTCCTGATGGAGTGCTAGAGGGTCAATACACAGTTTCGTGAAAGTCAACTTTGGCACGCGAGGAAGGGTAATCAAGTGAAAGGGTAAAAGTGGATACATCATGGTTTGGAAATAGGTGAAAACGAGAATCGGAGATAGAGCCCTTAAAACCAGCTCAAATGATAGAGGAGGGTTCCTGATGGAGTGCTAGAGGGTACAAACACAGTTTTGTGAAAGTCAACTTTGGCACCCCAGGAAGGGTAATCACGTCAAAGGGTCATAGGGGATACATCATGGTTTGGAAATATGTAAAAATGTGAATCGGAGCTACAGGTCTCAAAAGAAGGTCAAATGATAGAGGAATGTTCCTGATGGAGTGCTAGAGGGTCAAAACATACTTTCGTGAAAGTCAACTTTGGCACCCCAGGAAGGGTAATCACGTCAAAGGGTCATAGGGGATACATCATTGTTTGGAAATAGGTGGAAATGCGATTCGGAACTACAGGTTTTAGAACCAGCTCAAATGATAGAGGAGGGTACCTGATGAAGTGCTAGAGGGTACAAACACAGTTTTCTGAAGGTCAACTTCGGCACCCCAAAAAGGGTAATCAAGTGAAAGGGTAAAAGTGGATACATCATGGTTTGGAAATAGGTGAAAACGTGAATCGGAGATAGAGCCCTAAAAACCAGCTCAAATGATAGAGGAGGGTTCCTGATGGAGTGTTAGAGCGTACAGACACAGTTTTGTGAAGTTCAACTTTGGCACCAAAGGAAGGTTAATCCGCTGAAAGGGTCGAAGTGGATACATCATGAATTGGAAATAGGTAAAAAGGTGAATCGGAGCTACAGTTCTGAAAACCAGCTCAAATGATAGAGGAGGGTTCCTGATGGAGTGCTAGAGGGTCAAAACACAGTTTCGTGAAAGTCAACTTTGGCACCAAAGGAAGGGTAATCCCGTGAAAGGGTCATAGGGGATACATCATGGTTTGGAAATAGGTAAAAAGGTGAATCGGAGCTACAGTTCTGAAAACCAGCTCAAATGATAGAGGAGGGTTCCTGATGGAGTGCTAGAGGGTCAAAACACAGTTTCGTGAAAGTCAACTTTGGCACCCGAGGAAGGGTAATCCCGTGAAAGGGTCATAGGGGATACAACATGGTTGGGAAATAGGTAAAAAGGTGAATCGGAGCTACAGTTCTAAAAACCAGCTCAAATGATAGAGGAGGGTTCCTGATGGAGTGCTAGAGGGTCAAAACACAGTTTCGTGAAAGTCAACTTTGGCACCCGAGGAAGGGTAATTAAGTGAAAGGGTCATAGGGCATACATCATGGTTTGGAAATAGGTAAAAATGTGAATCGGAGCTACAGTTCTGAAAAAAACCTCAAATGATAGAGGAGGGTTCCTGATGGAGTGCTAGAGCGTACAAACACAGTTTTGTGAATGTCAACTTTGGCACCCCAGGAAGGGTAATCCCGTGAAAGGGTCATAGGGGATACATCATGGTTGGGAAATAGGTAAAAAGGTGCATCGGAGCTACAGTTGTAAAAACCAGCTCAAATAATAGAGGAGGGTTCCTGATGGAGTGGAAGAGGGTACAAACACAATTTTTTGAAGGTCAAGTTTGGCACCCGAGGAAGGGTAATCAAGTGAAAGGGTAATAGTGGATACATCATGGTTTGGAAATAGGTAAAAATGTGAATCGGAGCGACAGATCTTAAAACCAGCTCAAATGATAGAGGAGGGTTCCTGATGGAGTGCTAGAGGGTCAATACACAGTTTCTTGAAAGTCAACTTTGGCACCCCAGGAATTGTGATCCCGTCAAAGGGTCATAGGGGATACATCATGGTTTGGAAATAGGTGAAAATGCGATTCGGAACTACAGGTTTTAAAACCATCTCAAATGATAGAGGAGGGTTCCTGATGGAGTGCTAGAGGGTCAATACACAGTTTCGTGAAAGTCAACTTTGGCACCCCAGGAACGGTTATCTCGTGAAAGTGTCATAGGGGATACAACATGGTTTGGAAATAGGTAAAAATGTGAATCGGAGCTACAGTTCTGATAAAAACCTCAAATGATAGAGGAAGGTTCCTGATGGAGTGCTAGAGGGTCAAAACAAAGTTTCGTGAAAGTCAACTTTGGCACACCAGGAAACGTAATCTTGTGAAAAGGTCAAAGGGGATACATCATGGTTTGAAAATAGGTACAAATGTGAATCGGAGCTACAGTTCTAAAAAACAGCTCAAATAATAGACGAGGGTTCCTGATGGAGTGCTAGAGCGTACAAACACAGTTTTGTGAAGGTCAACTTTGGCACCCCAGGAAGGGTAATCAAGTGAAAGGGTCATAGGGGATACATCATGGTTTGGAAATAGGTAAAAATATGAATCGGAGTTGCAGTTCTAAAAAACAGCTCAAATAATAGACAAGGGTTCCTGATGGAGTGCTAGAGCGTACAAACACAGTTTTGTGAAAGTCAACTTTGGCACCCCAGGAAGGGTAATCCCGTGAAAGGGTCATAGTGTATACATCATGGTTTGGAAATAGGTAAAAATGTGAATCGGAGCTACAGTTCTGAAAACCACCTCAAATGATAGAGGAGGGTTCCTGATGGAGTGCTAGTGGGTAAAAACACAGTTTCGTGAAAGTCAACTTTGGCACCCGAGAAAGGGTAATCCCGTGAAAGGGTCATAGGGGATACATCATGGTTGGGAAATAGGTAAAAAGGTGAATCGGAGCTACAGTTCTAAAAACCAGCTCAAATGATAGAGGAGGGTTCCTGATGGAGTGCTAGAGGGTCAATACACAGTTTCGTGAAAGTCAACTTTGGCACCCCAGGAAGGGTAATCAAGTGAAAGGGTCATAGTGGATACATCATGGTTTGGAAATAGGTGAAAACGTGAATCGGAGATAGAACCCTTAAAACCAGCTCAAATGATAGAGGAGGGTTCCTGATGGAGTGCTAGAGGGTCAATACACAGTTTCGTGAAAGTCAACTTTGGCACGCGAGGAAGGGTAATCAAGTGAAAGGGTAAAAGTGGATACATCATGGTTTGGAAATAGGTGAAAACGAGAATCGGAGATAGAGCCCTTAAAACCAGCTCAAATGATAGAGGAGGGTTCCTGATGGAGTGCTAGAGGGTACAAACACAGTTTTGTGAAAGTCAACTTTGGCACCCCAGGAAGGGTAATCACGTCAAAGGGTCATAGGGAATACATCATGGTTTGGAAATATGTAAAAATGTGAATCGGAGCTACAGGTCTCAAAAGAAGGTCAAATGATAGAGGAATGTTCCTGATGGAGTGCTAGAGGGTCAAAACATACTTTCGTGAAAGTCAACTTTGGCACCCGAGGAAGGGTAATTAAGTGAAAGGGTCATAGGGCATACATCATGGTTTGGAAATAGGTAAAAATGTGAATCGGAGCTACAGTTCTGAAAAAAACCTCAAATGATAGAGGAGGGTTCCTGATGGAGTGCTAGAGCGTACAAACACAGTTTTGTGAATGTCAACTTTGGCACCCCAGGAAGGGTAATCCCGTGAAAGTGTCATAGGGGATACATCATGGTTGGGAAATAGGTAAAAAGGTGCATCGGAGCTACAGTTGTAAAAACCAGCTCAAATAATAGAGGAGGGTTCCTGATGGAGTGGAAGAGGGTACAAACACAATTTTTTGAAGGTCAAGTTTGGCACCCGAGGAAGGGTAATCAAGTGAAAGGGTAATAGTGGATACATCATGGTTTGGAAATAGGTAAAAATGTGAATCGGAGCGACAGATCTTAAAACCAGCTCAAATGATAGAGGAGGGTTCCTGATGGAGTGCTAGAGGGTCAATACACAGTTTCTTGAAAGTCAACTTTGGCACCCCAGGAATTGTGATCCCGTCAAAGGGTCATAGGGGATACATCATGGTTTGGAAATAGGTGAAAATGCGATTCGGAACTACAGGTTTTAAAACCATCTCAAATGATAGAGGAGGGTTCCTGATGGAGTGCTAGAGCGTACAAACACAGTTTTGTGAAAGTCAACTTTGGCACCCCAGGAAGGGTAATCCCGTGAAAGGGTCATAGTGTATACATCATGGTTTGGAAATAGGTAAAAATGTGAATCGGAACTACAGTTCTGAAAACCACCTCAAATGATAGAGGAGGGTTCCTGATGGAGTGCTAGTGGGTAAAAACACAGTTTCGTGAAAGTCAACTTTGGCACCCGAGAAAGGGTAATCCCGTGAAAGGGTCATAGGGGATACATCATGGTTGGGAAATAGGTAAAAAGGTGAATCGGAGCTACAGTTCTAAAAACCAGCTCAAATGATAGAGGAGGGTTCCTGATGGAGTGCTAGAGGGTCAATACACAGTTTCGTGAAAGTCAACTTTGGCACCCCAGGAAGGGTAATCAAGTGAAAGGGTCATAGTGGATACATCATGGTTTGGAAATAGGTGAAAACGTGAATCGGAGATAGAACCCTTAAAACCAGCTCAAATGATAGAGGAGGGTTCCTGATGGAGTGCTAGAGGGTCAATACACAGTTTCGTGAAAGTCAACTTTGGCACGCGAGGAAGGGTAATCAAGTGAAAGGGTAAAAGTGGATACATCATGGTTTGGAAATAGGTGAAAACGAGAATCGGAGATAGAGCCCTTAAAACCAGCTCAAATGATAGAGGAGGGTTCCTGATGGAGTGCTAGAGGGTACAAACACAGTTTTGTGAAAGTCAACTTTGGCACCCCAGGAAGGGTAATCACGTCAAAGGGTCATAGGGGATACATCATGGTTTGGAAATATGTAAAAATGTGAATCGGAGCTACAGGTCTCAAAAGAAGGTCAAATGATAGAGGAATGTTCCTGATGGAGTGCTAGAGGGTCAAAACATACTTTCGTGAAAGTCAACTTTGGCACCCCAGGAAGGGTAATCACGTCAAAGGGTCATAGGGGATACATCATTGTTTGGAAATAGGTGGAAATGCGATTCGGAACTACAGGTTTTAGAACCAGCTCAAATGATAGAGGAGGGTACCTGATGAAGTGCTAGAGGGTACAAACACAGTTTTCTGAAGGTCAACTTCGGCACCCCAAAAAGGGTAATCAAGTGAAAGGGTAAAAGTGGATACATCATGGTTTGGAAATAGGTGAAAACGTGAATCGGAGATAGAGCCCTAAAAACCAGCTCAAATGATAGAGGAGGGTTCCTGATGGAGTGTTAGAGCGTACAGACACAGTTTTGTGAAGTTCAACTTTGGCACCAAAGGAAGGTTAATCCGCTGAAAGGGTCGAAGTGGATACATCATGAATTGGAAATAGGTAAAAATGTGAATCGTAGCTACAGTTCTGAAAACCAGCTCAAATGATAGAGGAGGGTTCCTGATGGAGTGCTAGAGGGTCAAAACACAGTTTCGTGAAAGTCAACTTTGGCACCAAAGGAAGGGTAATCCCGTGAAAGGGTCATAGGGGATACATCATGGTTTGGAAATAGGTAAAAAGGTGAATCGGAGCTACAGTTCTGAAAACCAGCTCAAATGATAGAGGAGGGTTCCTGATGGAGTGCTAGAGGGTCAAAACACAGTTTCGTGAAAGTCAACTTTGGCACCCGAGGAAGGGTAATCCCGTGAAAGGGTCATAGGGGATACAACATGGTTGGGAAATAGGTAAAAAGGTGAATCGGAGCTACAGTTCTAAAAACCAGCTCAAATGATAGAGGAGGGATCCTGATGGAGTGCTAGAGGGTCAAAACACAGTTTCGTGAAAGTCAACTTTGGCACCCGAGGAAGGGTAATTAAGTGAAAGGGTCATAGGGCATACATCATGGTTTGGAAATAGGTAAAAATGTGAATCGGAGCTACAGTTCTGAAAAAAACCTCAAATGATAGATTAGGGTTCCTGATGGAGTGCTAGAGGGTCAAAACAAAGTTTCGTGAAAATCAACTTTGGCACCCGAGGAAGGGTAATCCCGTGAAAGTGTCATAGGGGATACAACATGGTTTGGAAATAGGTAAAAATGTGAATCGGAGTTACAGATCTTAAAACCAGCTCAAATGATAGAGGAGGGTTCCTGACGGAGTGCTAGAGGGTACAAACACAATTATCTGAAGATCAAGTTTGGCACCCGAGGAAGGGTAATCAAGTGAAAGGGTAATAGTGGATACATCATGGTTTGGAAATAGGTAAAAATGTGAATCGGAGTTACGGATCTTAAAACCAGCTCAAATGATAGAGGAGCGTTCCTGATGGAGTGCTAGAGGGTCCAAACACAGTTTCGTGAAAGTCAACTTTGGCACCCCAGGAACGGTTATCTCGTGAAAGTGTCATAGGGGATACAACATGGTTTGGAAATAGGTAAAAATGTGAATCGGAGCTACAGTTCTGATAAAAACCTCAAATGATAGAGGAAGGTTCCTGATGGAGTGCTAGAGGGTCAAAACAAAGTTTCGTGAAAGTCAACTTTGGCACACCAGGAAAAGTAATCTTGTGAAAAGGTCAAAGGGGATACATCATGGTTTGGAAATAGGTACAAATGTGAATCGGAGCTACAGTTCTAAAAAACAGCTCAAATAATAGACGAGGGTTCCTGATGGAGTGCTAGAGCGTACAAACACAGTTTTGTGAAGGTCAACTTTGGCACCCCAGGAAGGGTAATCAAGTGAAAGGGTCATAGGGGATATATCATGGTTTGGAAATAGGTAGAAATATGAATCGGAGTTGCAGTTCTAAAAAACAGCTCAAATAATAGACAAGGGTTCCTGATGGAGTGCTAGAGCGTACAAACACAGTTTCGTGAAAGTCAACTTTGGCACCCCAGGAAGGGTAATCCCGTGAAAGGGTCATAGTGTATACATCATGGTTTGGAAATAGGTAAAAATGTGAATCGGAGCTACAGTTCTGAAAACCACCTCAAATGATAGAGGAGGGTTCCTGATGGAGTGCTAGTGGGTAAAAACACAGTTTCGTGAAAGTCAACTTTGGCACCCGAGAAAGGGTAATCCCGTGAAAGGGTCATAGGGGATACATCATGGTTGGGAAATAGGTAAAAAGGTGAATCGGAGCTACAGTTCTAAAAACCAGCTCAAATGATAGAGGAGGGTTCCTGATGGAGTGCTAGAGGGTCAATACACAGTTTCGTGAAAGTCAACTTTGGCACCCCAGGAAGGGTAATCAAGTGAAAGGGTCATAGTGGATACATCATGGTTTGGAAATAGGTGAAAACGTGAATCGGAGATAGAGCCCTTAAAACCAGCTCAAATGATAGAGG
Source organism: Haliotis asinina (assembly GCF_037392515.1). NCBI lineage: Eukaryota > Metazoa > Mollusca > Gastropoda > Lepetellida > Haliotidae > Haliotis > Haliotis asinina. The sequence goes on along the minus strand of NC_090282.1, from coordinate 51,146,656 downwards.
AGGGTTCCTGATGGAGTGCTAGAGGGTCAATACACAGTTTCGTGAAAGTCAACTTTGGCACGCGAGGAAGGGTAATCAAGTGAAAGGGTAAAAGTGGATACATCATGGTTTGGAAATAGGTGAAAACGAGAATCGGAGATAGAGCCCTTAAAACCAGCTCAAATGATAGAGGAGGGTTCCTGATGGAGTGCTAGACGGTACAAACACAGTTTTGTGAAAGTCAACTTTGGCACCCCAGGAAGGGTAATCACGTCAAAGGGTCATAGGGGATACATCATGGTTTGGAAATATGTAAAAATGTGAATCGGAGCTAGAGGTCTCAAAAGAAGGTCAAATGATAGAGGAATGTTCCTGATGGAGTGCTAGAGGGTCAAAACATACTTTCGTGAAAGTCAACTTTGGCACCCCAGGAAGGGTAATCACGTCAAAGGGTCATAGGGGATACATCATTGTTTGGAAATAGGTGGAAATGCGATTCGGAACTACAGGTTTTAGAACCAGCTCAAATGATAGAGGAGGGTACCTGATGGAGTGCTAGAGGGTACAAACACAGTTTTCTGAAGGTCAACTTCGGCACCCCAAAAAGGGTAATCAAGTGAAAGGGTAAAAGTGGATACATCATGGTTTGGAAATAGGTGAAAACGTGAATCGGAGATAGAGCCCTAAAAACCAGCTCAAATGATAGAGGAGGGTTCCTGATGGAGTGTTAGAGCGTACAGACACAGTTTTGTGAAGTTCAACTTTGGCACCAAAGGAAGGTTAATCCGCTGAAAGGGTCGAAGTGGATACATCATGAATTGGAAATAGGTAAAAATGTGAATCGTAGCTACAGTTCTGAAAACCAGCTCAAATGATAGAGGAGGGTTCCTGATGGAGTGCTTGAGGGTCAAAACACAGTTTCGTGAAAGTCAACTTTGGCACCAAAGGAAGGGTAATCCCGTGAAAGGGTCATAGGGGATACATCATGGTTGGGAAATAGGTAAAAAGGTGAATCGGAGCTACAGTTCTGAAAACCAGCTCAAATGATAGAGGAGGGTTCCTGATGGAGTGCTAGAGGGTCAAAACACAGTTTCGTGAAAGTCAACTTTGGCACCCGAGGAAGGGTAATCCCGTGAAAGGGTCATAGGGGATACAACATGGTTGGGAAATAGGTAAAAAGGTGAATCGGAGCTACAGTTCTAAAAACCAGCTCAAATGATAGAGGAGGGTTCCTGATGGAGTGCTAGAGGGTCAAAACACAGTTTCGTGAAAGTCAACTTTGGCACCCGAGGAAGGGTAATTAAGTGAAAGGGTCATAGGGCATACATCATCGTTTGGAAATAGGTAAAAATGTGAATCGGAGCTACAGTTCTGATAAAAACCTCAAATGATAGAGGAAGGTTCCTGATGGAGTGCTAGAGGGTCAAAACAAAGTTTCTTGAAAGTCAACTTTGGCACACCAGGAAAAGTAATCTTGTGAAAAGGTCAAAGGGGATACATCATGGTTTGGAAATAGGTACAAATGTGAATCGGAGCTACAGTTCTAAAAAACAGCTCAAATAATAGACGAGGGTTCCTGATGGAGTGCTAGAGCGTACAAACACAGTTTTGTGAAGGTCAACTTTGGCACCCCAGGAAGGGTAATCAAGTGAAAGGGTCATAGGGGATATATCATGGTTTGGAAATAGGTAGAAATATGAATCGGAGTTGCAGTTCTAAAAAACAGCTCAAATAATAGACAAGGGTTCCTGATGGAGTGCTAGAGCGTACAAACACAGTTTCGTGAAAGTCAACTTTGGCACCCCAGGAAGGGTAATCCCGTGAAAGGGTCATAGTGTATACATCATGGTTTGGAAATAGGTAAAAATGTGAATCGGAGCTACAGTTCTGAAAACCACCTCAAATGATAGAGGAGGGTTCCTGATGGAGTGCTAGTGGGTAAAAACACAGTTTCGTGAAAGTCAACTTTGGCACCCGAGAAAGGGTAATCCCGTGAAAGGGTCATAGGGGATACATCATGGTTGGGAAATAGGTAAAAAGGTGAATCGGAGCTACAGTTCTAAAAACCAGCTCAAATGATAGAGGAGGGTTCCTGATGGAGTGCTAGAGGGTCAATACACAGTTTCGTGAAAGTCAACTTTGGCACCCCAGGAAGGGTAATCAAGTGAAAGGGTCATAGTGGATACATCATGGTTTGGAAATAGGTGAAAACGTGAATCGGAGATAGAGCCCTTAAAACCAGCTCAAATGATAGAGGAGGGTTCCTGATGGAGTGCTAGAGGGTCAATACACAGTTTCGTGAAAGTCAACTTTGGCACGCGAGGAAGGGTAATCAAGTGAAAGGGTAAAAGTGGATACATCATGGTTTGGAAATAGGTGAAAACGAGAATCGGAGATAGAGCCCTTAAAACCAGCTCAAATGATAGAGGAGGGTTCCTGATGGAGTGCTAGACGGTACAAACACAGTTTTGTGAAAGTCAACTTTGGCACCCCAGGAAGGGTAATCACGTCAAAGGGTCATAGGGGATACATCATGGTTTGGAAATATGTAAAAATGTGAATCGGAGCTAGAGGTCTCAAAAGAAGGTCAAATGATAGAGGAATGTTCCTGATGGAGTGCTAGAGGGTCAAAACATACTTTCGTGAAAGTCAACTTTGGCACCCCAGGAAGGGTAATCACGTCAAAGGGTCATAGGGGATACATCATTGTTTGGAAATAGGTGGAAATGCGATTCGGAACTACAGGTTTTAGAACCAGCTCAAATGATAGAGGAGGGTACCTGATGGAGTGCTAGAGGGTACAAACACAGTTTTCTGAAGGTCAACTTCGGCACCCCAAAAAGGGTAATCAAGTGAAAGGGTAAAAGTGGATACATCATGGTTTGGAAATAGGTGAAAACGTGAATCGGAGATAGAGCCCTAAAAACCAGCTCAAATGATAGAGGAGGGTTCCTGATGGAGTGTTAGAGCGTACAGACACAGTTTTGTGAAGTTCAACTTTGGCACCAAAGGAAGGTTAATCCGCTGAAAGGGTCGAAGTGGATACATCATGAATTGGAAATAGGTAAAAATGTGAATCGTAGCTACAGTTCTGAAAACCAGCTCAAATGATAGAGGAGGGTTCCTGATGGAGTGCTTGAGGGTCAAAACACAGTTTCGTGAAAGTCAACTTTGGCACCAAAGGAAGGGTAATCCCGTGAAAGGGTCATAGGGGATACATCATGGTTGGGAAATAGGTAAAAAGGTGAATCGGAGCTACAGTTCTGAAAACCAGCTCAAATGATAGAGGAGGGTTCCTGATGGAGTGCTAGAGGGTCAAAACACAGTTTCGTGAAAGTCAACTTTGGCACCCGAGGAAGGGTAATCCCGTGAAAGGGTCATAGGGGATACAACATGGTTGGGAAATAGGTAAAAAGGTGAATCGGAGCTACAGTTCTAAAAACCAGCTCAAATGATAGAGGAGGGTTCCTGATGGAGTGCTAGAGGGTCAAAACACAGTTTCGTGAAAGTCAACTTTGGCACCCGAGGAAGGGTAATTAAGTGAAAGGGTCATAGGGCATACATCATCGTTTGGAAATAGGTAAAAATGTGAATCGGAGCTACAGTTCTGAAAAAAACCTCAAATGAAAGATTAGGGTTCCTGATGGAGTGCTAGAGGGTCAAAACAAAGTTTCGTGAAAATCAACTTTGGCACCCGAGGAAGGGTAATCCCGTGAAAGTGTCATAGGGAATACAACATGGTTTGGAAATAGGTAAAAATGTGAATCGGAGTTACAGATCTTAAAACCAGCTCAAATGATAGAGGAGGGTTCCTGATGGAGTGCAAGAGGGTACAAACACAATTATCTGAAGATCAAGTTTGGCACCCGAGGAAGGGTAATCAAGTGAAAGGGTAATAGTGGATACATCATGGTTTGGAAATAGGTAAAAATGTGAATCGGAGTTACAGATCTTAAAACCAGCTCAAATGATAGAGGAGCGTTCCTGATGGAGTGCTAGAGGGTCCAAACACAGTTTCGTGAAAGTCAACTTTGGCACCCCAGGAACGGTTATCTCGTGAAAGTGTCATAGGGGATACAACATGGTTTGGAAATAGGTAAAAATGTGAATCGGAGCTACAGTTCTGATAAAAACCTCAAATGATAGAGGAAGGTTCCTGATGGAGTGCTAGAGGGTCAAAACAATGTTTCGTGAAAGTCAACTTTGGCACACCAGGAAAAGTAATCTTGTGAAAAGGTCAAAGGGGATACATCATGGTTTGGAAATAGGTACAAATGTGAATCGGAGCTACAGTTCTAAAAAACAGCTCAAATAATAGACGAGGGTTCCTGATGGAGTGCTAGAGCGTACAAACACAGTTTTGTGAAGGTCAACTTTGGCACCCCAGGAAGGGTAATCAAGTGAAAGGGTCATAGGGGATACATCATGGTTTGGAAATAGGTAAAAAGGTGAATCGGAGCTACAGTTCTAAAAACCAGCTCAAATGATAGAGGAGGGTTCCTGATGGAGTGCTAGAGGGTCAATACACAGTTTCGTGAAAGTCAACTTTGGCACCCCAGGAAGGGTAATCAAGTGAAAGGGTCATAGTGGATACATCATGGTTTGGAAATAGGTGAAAACGTGAATCGGAGATAGAGCCCTTAAAACCAGCTCAAATGATAGAGGAGGGTTCCTGATGGAGTGCTAGAGGGTCAATACACAGTTTCGTGAAAGTCAACTTTGGCACGCCAGGAAGGGTAATCAAGTGAAAAGGTAAAAGTGGATACATCATGGTTTGGAAATAGGTGAAAACGTGAATCGGAGATAGAGCCCTTAAAACCAGCTCAAATGATAGAGGAGGGTTCCTGATGGAGTGCTAGAGGGTACAAACACAGTTTTCTGAAGGTCAACTTCGGCACCCCAAAAAGGGTAATCAAGTGAAAGGGTAAAAGTGGATACATCATGGTTTGGAAATAGGTGAAAACGTGAATCGGAGATAGAGCCCTTAAAACCAGCTCAAATGATAGAGGAGGGTACCTGATGGAGTGCTAGAGGGTACAAACACAGTTTTGTGAAAGTCAACTTTGGCACCCCAGAAAGGGTAATCACGTGAATGTATAATAGTGGATACATTATGGTTTGGAAATAGGTAAAAATGTGAATCGGAGCTACAGTTCTGAAAACCACCTCAAGTGATAGAGGAGGGTTCCTGATGGAGTGCTAGAGGGTCAATACACAGTTTCGTGAAAGTCAACTTTGGCACCCCAGCAAGGGTGATCCCGTCAAAGGGTCATAGGGGATACGTCATGGTTTGGAAATAGGTGAAAATGCGATTCGGAACTGCAGGTTTTAAAACCACCTCAAATGATAGAGGAGGGTACGTGATGGAGTGCTAGAGGGTACAAAAACGGTTTTCTGAAGGTCAACTTCGGCAGCAAAGGAAGGTTAATCCGCTGATAGGGTCGTAGTGGACACATCATGGTTTGGAAATAGGTAAAAATGTGAATCGGTGCTACAGTTCTAAAAACCACCTCAAGTGATAGTGGAGGGTTCCTGATGGAGTGCTAGAGGGTCAACAAACAGTTTCGTGAAAGTCAACTTTCGCACCCGAGGAAGGGTAATCAAGTAAAAGGGTCATAGGGGATACATCATGGTTTGGAAATAGGTACAAATGTGAATCGGAGCTACAGTTCTGAAAACCAGCTCAAATAATAGAGGAGGGTTCCTGATGGAGTGCTAGAGCGTCAAAACACAGTTTCGTGAAAGTCAACTTTGGCACCCGAGGAAGGGTAATCCCGTGAAAGGGTCATAGGGGATACATCATGGTTGGGAAATAGGTAAAAAGGTGAATCGGAGCTACAGTTCAAACAACCAGCTCAAATAATAGAGGAGGGTTCCTGATGGAGTGCTAGAGGGTACAAACACAGTTTTCTGAAGCTCAAGTTTGGCACCCCAGGAAGGGTAGCTTAAGTGAAAGGGTAATAGTGGATACATCATGGTTCGGAAATAGGTAAAAATGTGAATCAGAGATAGAGCTCTTAAAACCAGCTCAAATGACAGAAGAGGGTTAATGACGGAGTGCTAGAGGGTCAATACACAGTTTCCTGAAAGTCAACTTTGGCACGCCAGGAAGGTTAATCCCGTGAAAGGGTCATAGTGGATACATTATGGTTTGGAAATAGGTAAAAATGTGAATCGTAGCTACAGTTCTAAAAACCAGCTCAAATGATAGAGGAGCGTTCCTGATGGAGTGCTAGAGGGTCCAAACACAGTTTCGTGAAAGTCAACTTTGGCACACCAGGAAAAGTAATCTTGTGAAAAGGTCATAGGGGATACATCATGGTTTGGAAATAGGTACAAATGTGAATCGGAGCTACAGTTCTAAAAAACAGCTCAAATAATAGACGAGGGTTCCTGATGGAGTGCTAGAGCGTACAAACACAGTTTTGTGAAGGTCAACTTTGGCACCCCAGGAAGGGTAATCAAGTGAAAGGGTCATAGGGGATACATCATGGTTGGGAAATAGGTAAAAAGGTGAATCGGAGCTACAGTTCTAAAAACCAGCTCAAATGATAGAGGAGGGTTCCTGATGGAGTGCTAGAGGGTCAATACACAGTTTCGTGAAAGTCAACTTTGGCACCCCAGGAAGGGTAATCAAGTGAAAGGGTCATAGTGGATACATCATGGTTTGGAAATAGGTGAAAACGTGAATCGGAGATAGAGCCCTTAAAACCAGCTCAAATGATAGAGGAGGGTTCCTGATGGAGTGCTAGAGGGTCAATACACAGTTTCGTGAAAGTCAACTTTGGAACGCCAGGAAGGATAATCAAGTGAAAGGGTAAAAGTGGATACATCATAGTTTGGAAATAGGTGAAAACGTGAATCGGAGATAGAGCCCTTAAAACCAGCTCAAATGATAGAGGAGGGTTCCTGATGGAGTGCTAGAGGGTACAAACACAGTTTTGTGAAAGTCAACTTTGGCACCAAAGGAAGGTTAATCCGCTGAAAGGGTCATAGGGGATACATCATGGTTTGGAAATATGTAAAAATGTGTATCGGAGCTACAGGTCTCAAAAGAAGGTCAAATGATAGAGGAGGGTTCCTGATGGAGTGCTAGAGGGTCAAAACATACTTTCGTGAAAGTCAACTTTGGCACCCCAGGAAGGGTAATCACGTCAAAGGGTCATAGGGGATACATCATGGTTTGGAAATAGGTGGAAATGCGATTCGGAGCTACAGGTTTTAGAACCAGCTCAAATGATAGAGGAGGGTACCTGATGGAGTGCTAGAGGGTACAAACACAGCTTTCTGAAGGTCAACATCGGCACCCCAAAAAGGGTAATCAAGTGAAAGGGTAAAAGTGGATACATCATGGTTTGGAAATAGGTGAAAACGTGAATCGGAGATAGAGCCCTTAAAACCAGCTCAAATGATAGAGGAGGGTACCTGATGGAGTGCTAGAGGGCACAAACACAGTTTTGTGAAAGTCAACTTTGGCACCCCAGAAAGGGTAATCACGTGAAAGTATAATAGTGGATACATTATGGTTTGGAAATAGGTAAAAATGTGAATCGGAGCTATAGTTCTAAAAAACAGCTCAAATAATAGAGGAGGGTTCCTGACGGAGTGCTAGAGTGTACAAACACAGTTTTGTGAAGGTCAAGTTTGGCACCCGAGGAAGGGTAATCCCGTGAAAGGGTCATAGTGTATACATCATGGTTTGGAAATAGGTAAAAACGTGAATCGGAGCTACAGTTCTGAAAACCACCTCAAATGATAGAGGAGTTTTCCTGATGGAGTGCTAGAGGGTAAAAGCACAGTTTCGTGAAAGTCAACTTTGGCACCCGAGAAAGGGTAATCCCGTGAAAGGGTTCTACGGGATAAATCATGGTTGGGAAATAGGTAAAAAGGTGAATCGGACATACAGTTCCAAAAACCACCTCAAGTGATAGAGGAGGGTTCCTGATGGAGTGCTAGAGGGTCAATACACAGTTTCGTGAAAGTCAACTTTGGCACCCCAGCAAGGGTGATCCCGTCAAAGGGTCATAGGGGATACGTCATGGTTTGGAAATAGGTGAAAATACGATTCGGAACTGCAGGTTTTAAAACCACCTCAAATGATAGAGGAGGGTACGTGATGGAGTGCTAGAGGGTACAAAAACGGTTTTCTGAAGGTCAACTTCGGCAGCAAAGGAAGGTTAATCCGCTGGTAGGGTCGTAGTGGATACATCATGGTTTGGAAATAGGTAAAAATGTGAATCGGTGCTACAGTTCTAAAAACCACCTCAAGTGATAGTGGAGGGTTCCTGATGGAGTGCTAGAGGGTCAACAAACAGTTTCGTGAAAGTCAACTTTCGCACCCGAGGAAGGGTAATCAAGTAAAAGGGTCATAGGGGATACATCATGGTTTGGAAATAGGTACAAATGTGAATCGGAGCTACAGTTCTGAAAACCAGCTCAAATAATAGAGGAGGGTTCCTGATGGAGTGCTAGAGCGTCAAAACACAGTTTCGTGAAAGTCAACTTTGGCACCCGAGGAAGGGTAATCCCGTGAAAGGGTCATAGGGGATACAACATGGTTGGGAAATAGGTAAAAAGGTGAATCGGAGCTACAGTTCAAACAACCAGCTCAAATAATAGAGGAGGGTTCCTGATGGAGTGCTAGAGGGTACAAACACAGTTTTCTGAAGCTTAAGTTTGGCACCCCAGGAAGGGTAGCTTAAGTGAAAGGGTAATAGTGGATACATCATGGTTCGGAAATAGGTAGAAATGTGAATCAGAGATAGAGCTCTTAAAACCAGCTCAAATGACAGAAGAGGGTTAATGACGGAGTGCTAGAGGGTCAATACACAGTTTCCTGAAAGTCAACTTTGGCACGCCAGGAAGGTTAATCCCGTGAAAGGGTCATAGTGGATACATTATGGTTTGGAAATAGGTAAAAATGTGAATCGTAGCTACAGTTCTAAAAACCAGCTCAAATGATAGAGGAGCGTTCCTGATGGAGTGCTAGAGGGTCAATACACAGTTTCGTGAAAGTCAACTTTGGCACCCCAGGAAGTGTAATACCGTCAAAGGGTCATAGGTGATACGTCATGGTTTGGAAATAGGTGAAAATGCGATTTGGAACTGCAGGTTTTAAAACCAAGTGAAATGATAGAGGAGGGTACGTGATGGAGTGCTAGAGGGTACAAAAACGGTTTTCTGAAGGTCAACTTCGGCACCCCAAGAAGGGTAGTCAAGTGAAAGTGTAAGAGTGGATACATCATGGCTTGGAAATAGGTGAAAACGTGAATCGGAGACAGAGCCCTTAAAACCAGCTCAAATGATAGAGGAGGGTTCCTGATGGAGTTCAGGAGGGTCAATACACAGTTTTGTGAAAGTCGACTTTGGCACCCGAGGAAGGGTAATCAAGTGAAAGGGTCATAGTGTATACATCATGGTTGGGAAATAGGTAAAAAGGTGAATCGGAGCTACAGCTCTTAAAACCAGCTCAAATGATAGAGAAGGGTTCCTGACGGAGTGCTAGAGGGTCAAAACACCGTTTCGTGAAAGTCAACTTTGGCACCACAGGAAGGGTAATCCCGTAAAAGGGTCATAGGGGATACATCATGGTTTGGAAATAGGTACAAATGTGAATCGGAGCTACAGTTAAAAAAACCAGCTCAAATAATAGAGGAGGGTTCCTGATAGAGTGTTAGAGTGTAGAAACACAGTTTTGTGAAGTTCATCTTTGGCACCCGAGGAAGGTTAATCCGCTGAAAGGGTCGTAGTGGATACATCATGTTTTGGAAATAGGTGAAAACGTGAATCGGAGATAGAGCCCTTAAAACCAGCTCAAATGATAGAGGAGGGTTCCTGATGGAGTGCTAGAGGGTCAATACACAGTTTCGTGAAAGTCAACTTTGGAACGCCAGGAAGGGTAATCAAGTGAAAGGGTAAAAGTGGATACATCATGGTTTGGAAATAGGTGAAAACGTGAATCGGAGATAGAGCCCTTAAAACCAGCTCAAATGATAGAGGAGGGTTCCTGATGGAGTGCTAGAGGGTACAAACACAGTTTTGTGAAAGTCAACTTTGGCACCAAAGGAAGGTTAATCCGCTGAAAGGGTCATAGGGGATACATCATGGTTTGGAAATATGTAAAAATGTGTATCGGAGCTACAGGTCTCAAAAGAAGGTCAAATGATAGAGGAGGGTTCCTGATGGAGTGCTAGAGGGTCAAAACATACTTTCGTGAAAGTCAACTTTGGCACCCCAGGAAGGGTAATCACGTCAAAGGGTCATAGGGGATATATCATGGTTTGGAAATAGGTGGAAATGCGATTCGGAGCTACAGGTTCTAGAACCAGCTCAAATGATAGAGGAGGGTACCTGATGGAGTGCTAGAGGGTACAAACACAGCTTTCTGAAGGTCAACATCGGCACCCCAAAAAGGGTAATCAAGTGAAAGGGTAAAAGTGGATACATCATGGTTTGGAAATAGGTGAAAACGTGAATCGGAGATAGAGCCCTTAAAACCAGCTCAAATGATAGAGGAGGGTACCTGATGGAGTGCTAGAGGGCACAAACACAGTTTTGTGAAAGTCAACTTTGGCACCCCAGAAAGGGTAATCACGTGAAAGTATAATAGTGGATACATTATGGTTTGGAAATAGGTAAAAATGTGAATCGGAGCTATAGTTCTAAAAAACAGCTCAAATAATAGAGGAGGGTTCCTGACGGAGTGCTAGAGTGTACAAACACAGTTTTGTGAAGGTCAAGTTTGGCACCCGAGGAAGGGTAATCCCGTGAAAGGGTCATAGTGTATACATCATGGTTTGGAAATAGGTAAAAACGTGAATCGGAGCTACAGTTCTGAAAACCACCTCAAATGATAGAGGAGTTTTCCTGATGGAGTGCTAGAGGGTAAAAGCACAGTTTCGTGAAAGTCAACTTTGGCACCCGAGAAAGGGTAATCCCGTGAAAGGGTTCTACGGGATAAATCATGGTTGGGAAATAGGTAAAAAGGTGAATCGGAGCTACAGTTCCAAAAACCACCTCAAGTGATAGAGGAGGGTTCCTGATGGAGTGCTAGAGGGTCAATACACAGTTTCGTGAAAGTCAACTTTGGCACCCCAGCAAGGGTGATCCCGTCAAAGGGTCATAGGGGATACGTCATGGTTTGGAAATAGGTGAAAATACGATTCGGAACTGCAGGTTTTAAAACCACCTCAAATGATAGAGGAGGGTACGTGATGGAGTGCTAGAGGGTACAAAAACGGTTTTCTGAAGGTCAACTTCGGCAGCAAAGGAAGGTTAATCCGCTGATAGGGTCGTAGTGGATACATCATGGTTTGGAAATAGGTAAAAATGTGAATCGGTGCTACAGTTCTAAAAACCACCTCAAGTGATAGTGGAGGGTTCCTGATGGAGTGCTAGAGGGTCAACAAACAGTTTCGTGAAAGTCAACTTTCGCACCCGAGGAAGGGTAATCAAGTAAAAGGGTCATAGGGGATACATCATGGTTTGGAAATAGGTACAAATGTGAATCGGAGCTACAGTTCTGAAAACCAGCTCAAATAATAGAGGAGGGTTCCTGATGGAGTGCTAGAGCGTCAAAACACAGTTTCGTGAAAGTCAACTTTGGCACCCGAGGAAGGGTAATCCCGTGAAAGGGTCATAGGGGATACATCATGGTTGGGAAATAGGTAAAAAGGTGAATCGGAGCTACAGTTCAAACAACCAGCTCAAATAATAGAGGAGGGTTCCTGATGGAGTGCTAGAGGGTACAAACACAGTTTTCTGAAGCTCAAGTTTGGCACCCCAGGAAGGGTAGCTTAAGTGAAAGGGTAATAGTGGATACATCATGGTTCGGAAATAGGTAAAAATGTGAATCAGAGATAGAGCTCTTAAAACCAGCTCAAATGACAGAAGAGGGTTAATGACGGAGTGCTAGAGGGTCAATACACAGTTTCCTGAAAGTCAACTTTGGCACGCCAGGAAGGTTAATCCCGTGAAAGGGTCATAGTGGATACATTATGGTTTGGAAATAGGTAAAAATGTGAATCGTAGCTACAGTTCTAAAAACCAGCTCAAATGATAGAGGAGCGTTCCTGATGGAGTGCTAGAGGGTCAATACACAGTTTCGTGAAAGTCAACTTTGGCACCCCAGGAAGTGTAATACCGTCAAAGGGTCATAGGTGATACGTCATGGTTTGGAAATAGGTGAAAATGCGATTTGGAACTGCAGGTTTTAAAACCAAGTGAAATGATAGAGGAGGGTACGTGATGGAGTGCTAGAGGGTACAAAAACGGTTTTCTGAAGGTCAACTTCGGCACCCCAAGAAGGGTAGTCAAGTGAAAGTGTAAGAGTGGATACATCATGGCTTGGAAATAGGTGAAAACGTGAATCGGAGACAGAGTCCTTAAAACCAGCTCAAATGATAGAGGAGGGTTCCTGATGGAGTTCAGGAGGGTCAATACACAGTTTTGTGAAAGTCGACTTTGGCACCCGAGGAAGGGTAATCAAGTGAAAGGGTCATAGTGTATACATCATGGTTGGGAAATAGGTAAAAAGGTGAATCGGAGCTACAGCTCTTAAAACCAGCTCAAATGATAGAGAAGGGTTCCTGATGGAGTGCTAGAGGGTCAAAACACCGTTTCGTGAAAGTCAACTTTGGCACCACAGGAAGGGTAATCCCGTGAAAGGGTCATAGGGGATACATCATGGTTTGGAAATAGGTACAAATGTGAATCGGAGCTACAGTTAAAAAAACCAGCTCAAATAATAGAGGAGGGTTCCTGATAGAGTGTTAGAGTGTAGAAACACAGTTTTGTGAAGTTCATCTTTGGCACCCGAGGAAGGTTAATCCGCTGAAAGGGTCGTAGTGGATACATCATGTTTTGGAAATAGGTAAAAATGTGAATCGGAGCTACAGTTCTGAAAACCAGCTCAAATGATAGAGGAGGGTTCCTGATGGAGTGCTAGAGGGTCAACAGACAGTTTCGTGAAAGTCAACTTTGGCACCCCAGGAAGGGTAATCAAGTGAAAGGGTAATAGTGGATACATCATGGTTTGGAAATAGGTACAAATGTGAATCGGAGGTACAGTTCTAAAAACCAGCTCAAATGATAGAGGAGGGTTCCTGATGGAGTGCTAGAGGGTCAAATCAGAGATTCGTGAAAGTCAGCTTTGGCACCCGAGGAAGGGTAATCCCGTGAAAGTGTCAAAGGGGATACATCATGGTTGGGAAATAGGTAAAAAGGTGAATCGGAGCTACAGTTCTAAAAACCAGCTCAAATGATAGAGGAGGGTTCCTGATGGAGTGCTAGAGGGTCCAAACACAGTTTCGTGAAAGTCAACTTTGGCACCCGAGGAAGGGTAATCAAGTGAAAGGGTCATAGGGGATACATCATGGTTTGGAAATAGGCAAAAATGTGAATCGGAGCTACAGTTCTGAAAAAAACCTCAAATGATAGAGGAGGGTTCCTGATGGAGTGCTAGAGGGTCAAAACAAAGTATCGTGAAAGTCAACTTTGGAACCCGAGGAAGGGTAATCCCGTGAAAGGGTCATAGTGGATACATCATAGTTTGGAAATAGGTAAAAAGGTGAATCAGAGCTACAGTTCTAAAAAACAGCTCAAATAATAGAGGAGGGTTCCTGATGGAGTGGTAGAGAGGACAAACACAGTTTTCTAAAGGTCAAGTTTGGCACCCGAGGAAGGGTAAATCCGTGAAAGGGTCAAAGGAAATACATCATGGTTTGGAAATAGGTAAAATTGTGAATCGGAGCTACAGTTCTGAAAACCACCTCAAATGATAGATGAGGGTTACTGATAGAGTGCTAGAATGTACAAACACAGTTTTGTGAAGGTCAACTTTCGCACCCCAGGAAGGGTAATCCCGTGAAAGGGTCATAGTGTATACATCATGGTTTGGAAATAGGTAAAAAGGTGAATCGGAGCTACAGTTCTGAAAACCACCTCAAATGATAGAGGAGTTTTCCTGATGGAGTGCTAGAGGGTAAAAGCATAGTTTCGTGAAAGTCAACTTTGGCACCCGAGAAAGGGTAATCCCGTGAAATGGTTCTAAGGGATAAATCATGGTTGGGAAATAGGTAAAAAGGTGAATCGGAGCTACAGTTCTAAAAACCACCTCAAATGATAGAGGAGGGTTCCTGATGGAGTGCTAGAGGGTCAATACACAGTTTCGTGAAAGTCAACTTTGGCACCCCAGCAAGGGTGATCCCGTCAAAGGGTCATAGGGGATACGTCATGGTTTGGAAATAGGTGAAAATGCAATTCGGAACTGCAGGTTTTAAAACCAGCTCAAATGATAGAGGAGGGTACGTGATGGAGTGCTAGAGGGTACAAAAACGGTTTTCTGAAGATCAACTTCGGCAGCAAAGGAAGGTTAATCCGCTGAAAGGGTCGTAGTGGATACATCATGGTTGGGAAATAGGTAAAAAGGTGAATCGGAGCTACAGCTCTTAAAACCAGCTCAAATGATAGAGAAGTGTTCCTGATGGAGTGCTAGAGGGTCAAAACACAGTTTTGTGAAAGTCAACTTTGGCACCACAGGAAGGGTAATCCAGTGAAAGGGTCATAGGGGATAATCATGGTGTGGAAATAGGTACAAATGTGAATCGGAGATACAGTTAAAAAAACCAGCTCAAATAATAGAGGAGGGTTCCTGATAGAGTGTTAGTGTGTACAAACACAGTTTTGTGAAGTTCATCTTTGGCACCCGAGGAAGGTTAATCCGCTGAAAGGGTCGTATTGGATACATCATGGTTTGGAAATAGGTAAAAATGTGAATCGGAGCTACAGTTCTGAAAACCAGCTCAAGTGATAGAGGAGGGTTCCTGATGGAGTGCTAGAGGGTAAACAGACAGTTTCGTGAAAGTCAACTTTGGCACCCCACGAAGGGTAATCAAGTGAAAGGGTAATAGTGGATACATCATGGTTTGGAAATAGGTACAAATGTGAATCGAAGCTACAGTTCTAAAAACCAGCTCAAATGATAGAGGAGGGTTCCTGATGGAGTGGTAGAGGGTCAAATCACAGATTCGTGAAAGTCAACTTTGGCACCCGAGGAAGGGTAATCAAGTGAAAGGGTCATAGGGGATACATCATGGTTGGGAAATAGGTAAAAAGGTGAATCGGAGTTACAGTTCTAAAAACCAGCTCAAATGATAGAGGAGGGTTCCTGATGGAGTGCTAGAGGGTCGAAACACAGTTTCGTGAAAGTCAACTTTGGCACCCGAGGAAGGGTAATCAAGTGAAAGGGTCATAGGGGATACATCATGGTTTGGAAATAGGCAAAAATGTGAATCGGAGCTACAGTTCTGAAAAAAACCTCAAATGATAGAGGAGGGTTCCTGATGGAGTGCTAGAGGGTCAAAACAAAGTATCGTGAAAGTCAACTTTGGAAGCCGAGGAAGGGTAATCCCGTGAAAGGGTCATAGGGGATACATCATGGTTTGGAAATAGGTAAAAAGGTGATTTGGAGCTACAGTTCTAAAAAACAGCTCAAATAATAGAGGAGGGTTCCTGATGGAGTGCTAGAGAGGACAAACACAGTTTTCTGAAGGTCAAGTTTGGCACCCGAGGAAGGGTAATCCCGTGAAAGGGTCATAGGGGATACATCATGGTTTGGAAATAGGTAAAACTGTGAATCGGAGCTACAGTTCTGAAAAAGACCTCAAATCATAGAGGAGGGTTCCTGATGGAGTGCTAGAGGGTCCAAACACAGTTTCGTGAAAGTCAACTTTGGCACCACAGAAAGGGTAATCCCGTGAAAGGGTCATAGTGGTTATATCATGGTTTTGAAATAGGTAAAAAAGTGAATCGGAGAGAGAGCCCTTAAACCCAGGTCAAATGATAGAGGATGGTTCCTGACGGAGTGCTAGAGGGTCCAAACACAGTTTTGTGAAAGTCAACTTTGGCACCCCAGGAAGGGTAATCCCGTGAAAGGGTCGTACTTGATACATCATGGTTTGGAAATAGGTAAAAATGTGAATCGGAGCTACAGTTCTGAAAAAGACCTCAAATCATAGAGGAGGGTTCCTGATGGAGTGCTAGAGGGTCCAAACACAGTTTCGTGAAAGTCAACTTTGGCACTCCAGAAAGGGTAATCCCGTGAAAGGGTAATCGTGGTTATATCATGGTTTTGAAATAGGTAAAAAAGTGAATCGGAGAGAGAGCCCTTAAACCCCGGTCAAATGATAGAGGAGGGTTCCTGATGGAGTGCTAGAGGGTCAATACACAGTTTCGTGAAAGTCAACTTTGGCACCCCAGCAAGGGTGATCCCGTCAAAGGGTCATAGGGGATACGTCATGGTTTGGAAATAGGTGAAAATGCAATTCGGAACTGCAGGTTTTAAAACCAGCTCAAATGATAGAGGAGGGTACGTGATGGAGTGCTAGAGGGTACAAAAACGGTTTTCTGAAGATCAACTTCGGCAGCAAAGGAAGGTTAATCCGCTGAAAGGGTCGTAGTGGATACATCATGGTTGGGAAATAGGTAAAAAGGTGAATCGGAGCTACAGCTCTTAAAACCAGCTCAAATGATAGAGAAGTGTTCCTGATGGAGTGCTAGAGGGTCAAAACACAGTTTTGTGAAAGTCAACTTTGGCACCACAGGAAGGGTAATCCCGTGAAAGGGTCATAGGGGATAATCATGGTTTGGAAATAGGTACAAATGTGAATCGGAGATACAGTTAAAAAAACCAGCTCAAATAATAGAGGAGGGTTCCTGATAGAGTGTTAGTGTGTACAAACACAGTTTTGTGAAGTTCATCTTTGGCACCCGAGGAAGGTTAATCCGCTGAAAGGGTCGTAGTGGATACATCATGGTTTGGAAATAGGTAAAAATGTGAATCGGAGCTACAGTTCTGAAAACCAGCTCAAGTGATAGAGGAGGGTTCCTGATGGAGTGCTAGAGGGTAAACAGACAGTTTCGTGAAAGTCAACTTTGGCACCCCACGAAGGGTAATCAAGTGAAAGGGTAATAGTGGATACATCATGGTTTGGAAATAGGTACAAATGTGAATCGAAGCTACAGTTCTAAAAACCAGCTCAAATGATAGAGGAGGGTTCCTGATGGAGTGGTAGAGGGTCAAATCACAGATTCGTGAAAGTCAACTTTGGCACCCGAGGAAGGGTAATCAAGTGAAAGGGTCATAGGGGATACATCATGGTTGGGAAATAGGTAAAAAGGTGAATCGGAGTTACAGTTCTAAAAACCAGCTCAAATGATAGAGGAGGGTTCCTGATGGAGTGCTAGAGGGTCGAAACACAGTTTCGTGAAAGTCAACTTTGGCACCCGAGGAAGGGTAATCAAGTGAAAGGGTCATAGGGGATACATCATGGTTTGGAAATAGGCAAAAATGTGAATCGGAGCTACAGTTCTGAAAAAAACCTCAAATGATAGAGGAGGGTTCCTGATGGAGTGCTAGAGGGTCAAAACAAAGTATCGTGAAAGTCAACTTTGGAAGCCGAGGAAGGGTAATCTCGTGAAAGGGTCATAGGGGATACATCATGGTTTGGAAATAGGTAAAAAGGTGATTTGGAGCTACAGTTCTAAAAAACAGCTCAAATAATAGAGGAGGGTTCCTGATGGAGTGCTAGAGAGGACAAACACAGTTTTCTGAAGGTCAAGTTTGGCACCCGAGGAAGGGTAATCCCGTGAAAGGGTCATAGGGGATACATCATGGTTTGGAAATAGGTAAAACTGTGAATCGGAGCTACAGTTCTGAAAAAGACCTCAAATCATAGAGGAGGGTTCCTGATGGAGTGCTAGAGGGTCCAAACACAGTTTCGTGAAAGTCAACTTTGGCACCACAGAAAGGGTAATCCCGTGAAAGGGTCATAGTGGTTATATCATGGTTTTGAAATAGGTAAAAAAGTGAATCGGAGAGAGAGCCCTTAAACCCAGGTCAAATGATAGAGGATGGTTCCTGACGGAGTGCTAGAGGGTCCAAACACAGTTTTGTGAAAGTCAACTTTGGCACCCCAGGAAGGGTAATCCCGTGAAAGGGTCGTACTTGATACATCATGGTTTGGAAATAGGTAAAAATGTGAATCGGAGCTACAGTTCTGAAAAAGACCTCAAATCATAGAGGAGGGTTCCTGATGGAGTGCTAGAGGGTCCAAACACAGTTTCGTGAAAGTCAACTTTGGCACTCCAGAAAGGGTAATCCCGTGAAAGGGTAATCGTGGTTATATCATGGTTTTGAAATAGGTAAAAAAGTGAATCGGAGAGAGAGCCCTTAAACCCCGGTCAAATGATATAGGAGGGTTCCTGATGGAGTGCTAGAGGGTCAAAACATAGTTTCGTGAAAGTCAACTTTGGCACCCCAGGAAGGGTAATCACGTGAAAGGGGAAAAGGGGATACATCATGGTTTGGAAATAGGTAAAAATGTGAATCGGAGATAGAGCCCTTTAAACCAGCTCAAATGATAGAGAAGGGTTCATGACGGAGTGGTGGATGGTCCAAACACAGTTTTGTGAAAGTCAACTTTGGCAACAAAGGAAGGGTAATCCCGTGAAAGGTTTATAGGGGATACATCATGGTTTGGAAATAGTTAAAAATGTGAATCGGAGCTACAGGTTTTAAAAGCAGATCAAATGATAGAGGAGGGTTCCTGATGGAGTGCTAGAGGGTCCAAACACAGTTTCGGGAAAAATCAACTTTGGCACCCCAGAAAGGGTAATCCCGTGAAAGGGTAATAGTGGATACATCATGGTTTGGAAATAGGTAAAAATGTGAATCGGAACTACAGCTCTCAAAACCAGCTCAAATGATAGAGGAGGGTTCCTGATGGAGTGCTAGAGGGTCCAAACACAGTTTCGTGAAAGTCAACTTTGCCACCCCAGGAAGGGTAATCACGTGAAAGTATAATAGTGGATACATCATGGTTTGGAAATATGTAAAAATGTGAATCGGAGCTACAGGTTTTAAAAGAAGCTCAAATGATAGAGGAGGGTTCCTGATGGAGTGCTAGAGGGTCAAAACACAGTTTGATGAAAGTCAACTTTGGCACCCCAGGAAGGGTGAACATTTAAAAGGGTAATTGTGGATACATCATAGTTTGGAAATAGGTAGAACTGTGAATCGGAGCTACAGTTCTATAAAGCAGCTCAAATAATAGAGGAGGGATCCTGATGGAGTGCTAGAGTGTACAAACCCAGTTTTGTGAAGGTCAACTTTGGCACCCCAGGAAGGGTAATCAGGTCAAAGGGTCATAGTAGATACATCATGGTTTGGAAATATGTAGAAAGGTGAATCGGAACTACAGCTCTCAAAATCAGCTCAAATGATAGAGGAGGGTTCCTGATGGAGTGCTAGAGGGTCAATACACAGTTTCGTGAAGGTCAACTTTGGCACCCCAGAAAGGGTAGTCACGTGAAAGTGTCATAGGGGATACATCATGGTTTGGAAATAGGTAAAAATGTGAATCGGAACTACAGCTCTCAAAACCAGCTCAAATGATAGAGGAGGGTTCCTGATGGAGTGCTAGAGGGTCCAAACACAGTTTTGTGAATGTCAACTTTGGCAACCCAGGAAGGGTAATCAAGTGAAAGGGTAATAGTGGATACATCATGGTTTGGAAATAGGTAAAAATGTGAATCTTAGTTACAGATCTTAAAACCAGCTCAAATAATAGAGGAGGGTTCCTGACGGAGTGCTAGAGGGTCCAAACACAGTTTCGTGAAAGTCAACTTTGGCACCCCAGGAAGGGTAATCTCGTGAAACGGTCAAAGGGGATAGACAATGGTTTGGAAATTGGTAAAAATGTGAATCGGAGCTACAGTTCTAAAAAACAGCTCAAATAATAGAGGAGGGTTCCTGATGGAGTGCTAGAGGGTACAAACACAATTTTCTGAAGGTCAAGTTTGGCACCTAACGAAGGGTAATCAAGTGAAAGGGTCATAGGGGATACATCATGGTTTGGAAATAGGCAAAAATGTGAATCGGAGTTACAGATTTTAAAACCAGCTCAAATGATAGAGGAGGGTTCCTGATGGAGTGCTAGAGGGTCAATACACAGTTTCGTGAAGGTCAACTTTGGCACCCCAGAAAGGGTAGTCACGTGAAAGTGTCATAGGGGATACATCATGGTTTGGAAATAGGTAAAAATGTGAATCGGAACTACAGCTCTCAAAACCAGCTCAAATGATAGAGGAGGGTTCCTGATGGAGTGCTAGAGGGTCAAAACACAGTTTTGTGAAAGGCAACTTTTTCACCCCAGGAAGGGTAATCCCGTGAAAGGGTAGTAGTGGATACATCATGGTTTGGAAATAGGTAAAAATGTGAATCGGAGCTACAGGTTTTAAAATCACCTCAAATGATATAGGAGGGTTCCTGACGGAGTGCTAGAGGGTCCAAACACAGTTTTGTGAATGTCAACTTTGGCAACCCAGGAAGGGTAATCCAGTGAAAGGGTAGTAGTGGATACATCATGGTTTGGAAATAGGTAAAAATGTGAATCGGAGCTACAGCTCTCAAAACCAGCTCAAATGATAGAGGAGGGTTCCTGATGGAGTGCTAGAGGGTCCAAACACAGTTTCGTGAAAGTCAACTTTGGTACCCCAGAAAGGGTAATCACGTGATAGGGTAATAGTGGATACGTGATGGTTTGGAAATAGGTAAAAATGTGAATCGGAACTACAGCTCTCAAAATCAGCTCAAATGATAGAGGAGGGGTCCTGATAGAGTGCTAGAGGGTCCAAACACAGTTTTGTGAAAGTCAACTTTGGCACCCCAGGAAGGGTAATCCCGTCAAAGGGTCATAGGGGATACATCATGGTTTGGAAATAGGTGAAAATGCGATTCGGAACTACAGGTTTTTAAACCAGCTCAAATGATAGAGAAGGGTACCTGATGGAGTGCTAGAGGGTACAAACACGGTTTTCTGAAGGTCACCTTCGGTACCCCAGGAAGGGTAATCCCGTGAAAGGGTAAAAGTGGATACATCATGGTTTGGAAAAAGGTGAAAATGTGAATCGGAGATAGAGCCCTTAAAACCAGCTCAAATGATAGAGGAGGGTTCCTGATGGAGTGCTGGAGGGTCCAAACACAGTTTCGTGAAAGTCAACTTTGGCACCCGAGGAAGGGTAATCAAGTGAAAGGGTCATAGGGGATACATTATGGTTTGGAAATAGGTAAAAGTGTGAATCGGAGCTACAGTTCTGAAAAAAACCTCAAATGATAGAGGAGGGTTCCTGATGGAGTGCTAGAGGGTCAAAACACAGTTTCGTGACAGTCAACTTTGGCACCCGAGAAAGGGTAGTCCCGTGAAAGGGTCATAGGGGATACATCATGGTTGGGAAATAGGTAAAAAGGTGAATCGGAGCTACAGTTCTAAAAACCAGCTCAAATGATAGAGGAGGGTTCCTGATGGAGTGCTAGAGGGTCCAAACACAGTTTCGTGAAAGTCAACTTTGGCACCCCAGGAAGGGTAATCAAGTGAAAGGGTCATAGGGGATACATCATGGTTGGGAAATAGGTAAAAAGGTGAATCGGAGCTACAGTTCTGAAAAAAACCTCAAATGATAGAGGAGGGTTCCTGATGGAGTGCTAGAGGGTCAAAACAAAGTTTCGTAAAGGTCAACTTTGGCACCCGAGGAAGGTTAATCCCGTGAAAGGGTCATAGGGGATACATCATGGTTTGGAAATAAGTAAAAAGGTGAATCGGAGCTACAGTTCTAAAAACCAGCTCAAATAATAGAGGAGGGTTCCTGATGGAGTGCTAGAGGGTACAAACACAATTTTCTGAAGGTCAAGTTTGGCACCCCAGGAAGGGTAATCAAGTGAAAGGGTAATAGTGGATACATCATGGTTTGGAAATAGGTAAAAATGTGAATCGGAGTTACAGCTCTTAAAACCAGCTCAAATGATATAGGAGGGTTCCTGATGGAGTGCTAGAGGGTCCAAACACAGTTTCGTGAAAGTCAACTTTGGCACCCGAGGAAGGGTAATCCCGTGAAACGGTCAAAGGGGGTACATAGTGGTTTGGAAATAGGTAAAAATGTGAATCGGAGCTACAGTTCTAAAAAAAAGCTCAAAAAATAGAGGAGGGTTCCTGATGGAGTGCTGGAGTGTACAAACACAGTTTTGTGAAAGTCAACTTTGGCACCCGAGGAAGGGTAATCCCGTGAAAGGGTCATAGTGTATATATCATGTTTTGGAAATAGGTAAAAATCTGAATCGGAGCTACAGTACTGAAAACAACCTCAAATGATAGAGGAGGGTTCCTGATGGAGTTCTAGAGGGTCCAAACACAGTTTCGTGAAAGTCAACTTTGGCACCCGAGGAAGGGTAATCAAGTGAAATTGTCATAGGATATACATCATGGTTTGGAAATAGGTAAAAATGTGAATCGGAGCTACAGTTCTGAAAACCACCTCAAATAATAGATGAGGGTTCCTGATGGAGTTCTAGAGGGTACAAACACAATTTTCTGAAGGTCAAGTTTGGCACCCCAGGAAGGGTAATCAAGTGAAAGGGTAATAGTGGATACATCATGGTTTGGAAATAGGTAAAAATGTGAATCTTAGTTACAGATCTTAAAACCAGCTCAAATAATAGAGGAGGGTTCCTGACGGAGTGCTAGAGGGTCCAAACACAGTTTCGTGAAAGTCAACTTTGGCACCCCAGGAAGGGTAATCTCGTGAAACGGTCAAAGGGGATAGACAATGGTTTGGAAATTGGTAAAAATGTGAATCGGAGCTACAGTTCTAAAAAACAGCTCAAATAATAGAGGAGGGTTCCTGATGGAGTGCTAGAGGGTACAAACACAATTTTCTGAAGGTCAAGTTTGGCACCTAACGAAGGGTAATCAAGTGAAAGGGTCATAGGGGATACATCATGGTTTGGAAATAGGCAAAAATGTGAATCGGAGTTACAGATTTTAAAACCAGCTCAAATGATAGAGGAGGGTTCCTGATGGAGTGCTAGAGGGTCCAAACACAGTTTTGTGAAGGTCAACTTTGGCACCCCAGGAAGGGTAATCAGGTCAAAGGGTCATAGTAGATACATCATGGTTTGGAAATATGTAGAAAGGTGAATCGGAACTACAGCTCTCAAAATCAGCTCAAATGATAGAGGAGGGTTCCTGATGGAGTGCTAGAGGGTCAAAACACAGTTTTGTGAAAGGCAACTTTTTCACCCCAGGAAGGGTAATCCCGTGAAAGGGTAGTAGTGGATACATCATGGTTTGGAAATAGGTAAAAATGTGAATCGGAGCTACAGGTTTTAAAATCACCTCAAATGATATAGGAGGGTTCCTGACGGAGTGCTAGAGGGTCCAAACACAGTTTTGTGAATGTCAACTTTGGCAACCCAGGAAGGGTAATCCAGTGAAAGGGTAGTAGTGGATACATCATGGTTTGGAAATAGGTAAAAATGTGAATCGGAGCTACAGCTCTCAAAACCAGCTCAAATGATAGAGGAGGGTTCCTGATGGAGTGCTAGAGGGTCCAAACACAGTTTCGTGAAAGTCAACTTTGGTACCCCAGAAAGGGTAATCACGTGATAGGGTAATAGTGGATACGTGATGGTTTGGAAATAGGTAAAAATGTGAATCGGAACTACAGCTCTCAAAATCAGCTCAAATGATAGAGGAGGGGTCCTGATAGAGTGCTAGAGGGTCCAAACACAGTTTTGTGAAAGTCAACTTTGGCACCCCAGGAAGGGTAATCCCGTGAAAGGGTCATAGTGGTTATATCATGGTTTTGAAATAGGTAAAAAAGTGAATCGGAGAGAGAGCCCTTAAACCCAGGTCAAATGATAGAGGATGGTTCCTGACGGAGTGCTAGAGGGTCCAAACACAGTTTTGTGAAAGTCAACTTTGGCACCCCAGGAAGGGTAATCCCGTGAAAGGGTCGTACTTGATACATCATGGTTTGGAAATAGGTAAAAATGTGAATCGGAGCTACAGTTCTGAAAAAGACCTCAAATCATAGAGGAGGGTTCCTGATGGAGTGCTAGAGGGTCCAAACACAGTTTCGTGAAAGTCAACTTTGGCACTCCAGAAAGGGTAATCCCGTGAAAGGGTAATCGTGGTTATATCATGGTTTTGAAATAGGTAAAAAAGTGAATCGGAGAGAGAGCCCTTAAACCCCGGTCAAATGATATAGGAGGGTTCCTGATGGAGTGCTAGAGGGTCAAAACATAGTTTCGTGAAAGTCAACTTTGGCACCCCAGGAAGGGTAATCACGTGAAAGGGGAAAAGGGGATACATCATGGTTTGGAAATAGGTAAAAATGTGAATCGGAGATAGAGCCCTTTAAACCAGCTCAAATGATAGAGAAGGGTTCATGACGGAGTGGTGGATGGTCCAAACACAGTTTTGTGAAAGTCAACTTTGGCAACAAAGGAAGGGTAATCCCGTGAAAGGTTTATAGGGGATACATCATGGTTTGGAAATAGTTAAAAATGTGAATCGGAGCTACAGGTTTTAAAAGCAGATCAAATGATAGAGGAGGGTTCCTGATGGAGTGCTAGAGGGTCCAAACACAGTTTCGGGAAAAATCAACTTTGGCACCCCAGAAAGGGTAATCCCGTGAAAGGGTAATAGTGGATACATCATGGTTTGGAAATAGGTAAAAATGTGAATCGGAACTACAGCTCTCAAAACCAGCTCAAATGATAGAGGAGGGTTCCTGATGGAGTGCTAGAGGGTCCAAACACAGTTTCGTGAAAGTCAACTTTGCCACCCCAGGAAGGGTAATCACGTGAAAGTATAATAGTGGATACATCATGGTTTGGAAATATGTAAAAATGTGAATCGGAGCTACAGGTTTTAAAAGAAGCTCAAATGATAGAGGAGGGTTCCTGATGGAGTGCTAGAGGGTCAAAACACAGTTTGATGAAAGTCAACTTTGGCACCCCAGGAAGGGTGAACATTTAAAAGGGTAATTGTGGATACATCATAGTTTGGAAATAGGTAGAACTGTGAATCGGAGCTACAGTTCTATAAAGCAGCTCAAATAATAGAGGAGGGATCCTGATGGAGTGCTAGAGTGTACAAACCCAGTTTTGTGAAGGTCAACTTTGGCACCCCAGGAAGGGTAATCAGGTCAAAGGGTCATAGTAGATACATCATGGTTTGGAAATATGTAGAAAGGTGAATCGGAACTACAGCTGTCAAAATCAGCTCAAATGATAGAGGAGGGTTCCTGATGGAGTGCTAGAGGGTCAATACACAGTTTCGTGAAGGTCAACTTTGGCACCCCAGAAAGGGTAGTCACGTGAAAGTGTCATAGGGGATACATCATGGTTTGGAAATAGGTAAAAATGTGAATCGGAACTACAGCTCTCAAAACCAGCTCAAATGATAGAGGAGGGTTCCTGATGGAGTGCTAGAGGGTCAAAACACAGTTTTGTGAGAGGCAACTTTTTCACCCCAGGAAGGGTAATCCCGTGAAAGGGTAGTAGTGGATACATCATGGTTTGGAAATAGGTAAAAATGTGAATCGGAGCTACAGGTTTTAAAATCACCTCAAATGATATAGGAGGGTTCCTGACGGAGTGCTAGAGGGTCCAAACACAGTTTTGTGAATGTCAACTTTGGCAACCCAGGAAGGGTAATCCAGTGAAAGGGTAGTAGTGGATACATCATGGTTTGGAAATAGGTAAAAATGTGAATCGGAGCTACAGCTCTCAAAACCAGCTCAAATGATAGAGGAGGGTTCCTGATGGAGTGCTAGAGGGTCCAAACACAGTTTCGTGAAAGTCAACTTTGGTACCCCAGAAAGGGTAATCACGTGATAGGGTAATAGTGGATACGTGATGGTTTGGAAATAGGTAAAAATGTGAATCGGAACTACAGCTCTCAAAATCAGCTCAAATGATAGAGGAGGGGTCCTGATAGAGTGCTAGAGGGTCCAAACACAGTTTTGTGAAAGTCAACTTTGGCACCCCAGGAAGGGTAATCCCGTCAAAGGGTCATAGGGGATACATCATGGTTTGGAAATAGGTGAAAATGCGATTCGGAACTACAGGTTTTTAAACCAGCTCAAATGATAGAGAAGGGTACCTGATGGAGTGCTAGAGGGTACAAACACGGTTTTCTGAAGGTCACCTTCGGTACCCCAGGAAGGGTAATCCCGTGAAAGGGTAAAAGTGGATACATCATGGTTTGGAAAAAGGTGAAAATGTGAATCGGAGATAGAGCCCTTAAAACCAGCTCAAATGATAGAGGAGGGTTCCTGATGGAGTGCTGGAGGGTCCAAACACAGTTTCGTGAAAGTCAACTTTGGCACCCGAGGAAGGGTAATCAAGTGAAAGGGTCATAGGGGATACATTATGGTTTGGAAATAGGTAAAAGTGTGAATCGGAGCTACAGTTCTGAAAAAAACCTCAAATGATAGAGGAGGGTTCCTGATGGAGTGCTAGAGGGTCAAAACACAGTTTCGTGACAGTCAACTTTGGCACCCGAGAAAGGGTAGTCCCGTGAAAGGGTCATAGGGGATACATCATGGTTGGGAAATAGGTAAAAAGGTGAATCGGAGCTACAGTTCTAAAAACCAGCTCAAATGATAGAGGAGGGTTCCTGATGGAGTGCTAGAGGGTCCAAACACAGTTTCGTGAAAGTCAACTTTGGCACCCCAGGAAGGGTAATCAAGTGAAAGGGTCATAGGGGATACATCATGGTTGGGAAATAGGTAAAAAGGTGAATCGGAGCTACAGTTCTGAAAAAAACCTCAAATGATAGAGGAGGGTTCCTGATGGAGTGCTAGAGGGTCAAAACAAAGTTTCGTAAAGGTCAACTTTGGCACCCGAGGAAGGTTAATCCCGTGAAAGGGTCATAGGGGATACATCATGGTTTGGAAATAAGTAAAAAGGTGAATCGGAGCTACAGTTCTAAAAACCAGCTCAAATAATAGAGGAGGGTTCCTGATGGAGTGCTAGAGGGTACAAACACAATTTTCTGAAGGTCAAGTTTGGCACCCCAGGAAGGGTAATCAAGTGAAAGGGTAATAGTGCATACATCATGGTTTGGAAATAGGTAAAAATGTGAATCGGAGTTACAGCTCTTAAAACCAGCTCAAATGATATAGGAGGGTTCCTGATGGAGTGCTAGAGGGTCCAAACACAGTTTCGTGAAAGTCAACTTTGGCACCCGAGGAAGGGTAATCCCGTGAAACGATCAAAGGGGGTACATAGTGGTTTGGAAATAGGTAAAAATGTGAATCGGAGCTACAGTTCTAAAAAACAGCTCAAAAAATAGAGGAGGGTTCCTGATGGAGTGCTGGAGTGTACAAACACAGTTTTGTGAAAGTCAACTTTGGCACCCGAGGAAGGGTAATCCCGTGAAAGGGTCATAGTGTATATATCATGTTTTGGAAATAGGTAAAAATCTGAATCGGAGCTACAGTACTGAAAACAACCTCAAATGATAGAGGAGGGTTCCTGATGGAGTTCTAGAGGGTCCAAACACAGTTTCGTGAAAGTCAACTTTGGCACCCGAGGAAGGGTAATCAAGTGAAATTGTCATAGGATATACATCATGGTTTGGAAATAGGTAAAAATGTGAATCGGAGCTACAGTTCTGAAAACCACCTCAAATAATAGATGAGGGTTCCTGATGGAGTGCTAGAGGGTACAAACACAATTTTCTGAAGGTCAAGTTTGGCACCCCAGGAAGGGTAATCAAGTGAAAGGGTAATAGTGGATACATCATGGTTTGGAAATAGGTAAAAATGTGAATCTTAGTTACAGATCTTAAAACCAGCTCAAATAATAGAGGAGGGTTCCTGACGGAGTGCTAGAGGGTCCAAACACAGTTTCGTGAAAGTCAACTTTGGCACCCCAGGAAGGGTAATCTCGTGAAACGATCAAAGGGGATAGACAATGGTTTGGAAATTGGTAAAAATGTGAATCGGAGCTACAGTTCTAAAAAACAGCTCAAATAATAGAGGAGGGTTCCTGATGGAGTGCTAGAGGGTACAAACACAATTTTCTGAAGGTCAAGTTTGGCACCTAACGAAGGGTAATCAAGTGAAAGGGTCATAGGGGATACATCATGGTTTGGAAATAGGCAAAAATGTGAATCGGAGTTACAGATTTTAAAACCAGCTCAAATGATAGAGGAGGGTTCCTGATGGAGTGCTAGAGGGTCAATACACAGTTTCGTGAAGGTCAACTTTGGCACCCCAGAAAGGGTAGTCACGTGAAAGTGTCATAGGGGATACATCATGGTTTGGAAATAGGTAAAAATGTGAATCGGAACTACAGCTCTCAAAACCAGCTCAAATGATAGAGGAGGGTTCCTGATGGAGTGCTAGAGGGTCAAAACACAGTTTTGTGAAAGGCAACTTTTTCACCCCAGGAAGGGTAATCCCGTGAAAGGGTAGTAGTGGATACATCATGGTTTGGAAATAGGTAAAAATGTGAATCGGAGCTACAGGTTTTAAAATCACCTCAAATGATATAGGAGGGTTCCTGACGGAGTGCTAGAGGGTCCAAACACAGTTTTGTGAATGTCAACTTTGGCAACCCAGGAAGGGTAATCCAGTGAAAGGGTAGTAGTGGATACATCATGGTTTGGAAATAGGTAAAAATGTGAATCGGAGCTACAGCTCTCAAAACCAGCTCAAATGATAGAGGAGGGTTCCTGATGGAGTGCTAGAGGGTCCAAACACAGTTTCGTGAAAGTCAACTTTGGTACCCCAGAAAGGGTAATCACGTGATAGGGTAATAGTGGATACGTGATGGTTTGGAAATAGGTAAAAATGTGAATCGGAACTACAGCTCTCAAAATCAGCTCAAATGATAGAGGAGGGGTCCTGACGGAGTGCTAGAGGGTCCAAACACAGTTTTGTGAAAGTCAACTTTGGCACCCCAGGAAGGGTAATCCCGTCAAAGGGTCATAGGGGATACATCATGGTTTGGAAATAGGTGAAAATGCGATTCGGAACTACAGGTTTTTAAACCAGCTCAAATGATAGAGAAGGGTACCTGATGGAGTGCTAGAGGGTACAAACACGGTTTTCTGAAGGTCACCTTCGGTACCCCAGGAAGGGTAATCCCGTGAAAGGGTAAAAGTGGATACATCATGGTTTGGAAAAAGGTGAAAATGTGAATCGGAGATAGAGCCCTTAAAACCAGCTCAAATGATAGAGGAGGGTTCCTGATGGAGTGCTGGAGGGTCCAAACACAGTTTCGTGAAAGTCAACTTTGGCACCCGAGGAAGGGTAATCAAGTGAAAGGGTCATAGGGGATACATTATGGTTTGGAAATAGGTAAAAGTGTGAATCGGAGCTACAGTTCTGAAAAAAACCTCAAATGATAGAGGAGGGTTCCTGATGGAGTGCTAGAGGGTCAAAACACAGTTTCGTGACAGTCAACTTTGGCACCCGAGAAAGGGTAGTCCCGTGAAAGGGTCATAGGGGATACATCATGGTTGGGAAATAGGTAAAAAGGTGAATCGGAGCTACAGTTCTAAAAACCAGCTCAAATGATAGAGGAGGGTTCCTGATGGAGTGCTAGAGGGTCCAAACACAGTTTCGTGAAAGTCAACTTTGGCACCCCAGGAAGGGTAATCAAGTGAAAGGGTCATAGGGGATACATCATGGTTGGGAAATAGGTAAAAAGGTGAATCGGAGCTACAGTTCTGAAAAAAACCTCAAATGATAGAGGAGGGTTCCTGATGGAGTGCTAGAGGGTCAAAACAAAGTTTCGTAAAGGTCAACTTTGGCACCCGAGGAAGGTTAATCCCGTGAAAGGGTCATAGGGGATACATCATGGTTTGGAAATAAGTAAAAAGGTGAATCGGAGCTACAGTTCTAAAAACCAGCTCAAATAATAGAGGAGGGTTCCTGATGGAGTGCTAGAGGGTACAAACACAATTTTCTGAAGGTCAAGTTTGGCACCCCAGGAAGGGTAATCAAGTGAAAGGGTAATAGTGGATACATCATGGTTTGGAAATAGGTAAAAATGTGAATCGGAGTTACAGCTCTTAAAACCAGCTCAAATGATATAGGAGGGTTCCTGATGGAGTGCTAGAGGGTCCAAACACAATTTCGTGAAAGTCAACTTTGGCACCCGAGGAAGGGTAATCCCGTGAAACGGTCAAAGGGGGTACATAGTGGTTTGGAAATAGGTAAAAATGTGAATCGGAGCTACAGTTCTAAAAAACAGCTAAAAAAATAGAGGAGGGTTCCTGATGGAGTGCTGGAGTGTACAAACACAGTTTTGTGAAAGTCAACTTTGGCACCCGAGGAAGGGTAATCCCGTGAAAGGGTCATAGTGTATATATCATGTTTTGGAAATAGGTAAAAATCTGAATCGGAGCTACAGTACTGAAAACAACCTCAAATGATAGAGGAGGGTTCCTGATGGAGTTCTAGAGGGTCCAAACACAGTTTCGTGAAAGTCAACTTTGGCACCCGAGGAAGGGTAATCAAGTGAAATTGTCATAGGATATACATCATGGTTTGGAAATAGGTAAAAATGTGAATCGGAGCTACAGTTCTGAAAACCACCTCAAATAATAGATGAGGGTTCCTGATGGAGTGCTAGAGGGTACAAACACAATTTTCTGAAGGTCAAGTTTGGCACCCCAGGAAGGGTAATCAAGTGAAAGGGTAATAGTGGATACATCATGGTTTGGAAATAGGTAAAAATGTGAATCTGAGTTACAGATCTTAAAACCAGCTCAAATAATAGAGGAGGGTTCCTGACGGAGTGCTAGAGGGTCCAAACACAGTTTCGTGAAAGTCAACTTTGGCACCCCAGGAAGGGTAATCTCGTGAAACGGTCAAAGGGGATAGACAATGGTTTGGAAATTGGTAAAAATGTGAATCGGAGCTACAGTTCTAAAAAACAGCTCAAATAATAGAGGAGGGTTCCTGATGGAGTGCTAGAGGGTACAAACACAATTTTCTGAAGGTCAAGTTTGGCACCTAACGAAGGGTAATCAAGTGAAAGGGTCATAGGGGATACATCATGGTTTGGAAATAGGCAAAAATGTGAATCGGAGTTACAGATTTTAAAACCAGCTCAAATGATAGAGGAGGGTTCCTGATGGAGTGCTAGAGGGTCCAAACACAGTTTTGTGAAGGTCAACTTTGGCACCCCAGGAAGGGTAATCAGGTCAAAGGGTCATAGTAGATACATCATGGTTTGGAAATATGTAGAAAGGTGAATCGGAACTACAGCTCTCAAAATCAGCTCAAATGATAGAGGAGGGTTCCTGATGGAGTGCTAGAGGGTCAAAACACAGTTTTGTGAAAGGCAACTTTTTCACCCCAGGAAGGGTAATCCCGTGAAAGGGTAGTAGTGGATACATCATGGTTTGGAAATAGGTAAAAATGTGAATCGGAGCTACAGGTTTTAAAATCACCTCAAATGATATAGGAGGGTTCCTGACGGAGTGCTAGAGGGTCCAAACACAGTTTTGTGAATGTCAACTTTGGCAACCCAGGAAGGGTAATCCAGTGAAAGGGTAGTAGTGGATACATCATGGTTTGGAAATAGGTAAAAATGTGAATCGGAGCTACAGCTCTCAAAACCAGCTCAAATGATAGAGGAGGGTTCCTGATGGAGTGCTAGAGGGTCCAAACACAGTTTCGTGAAAGTCAACTTTGGTACCCCAGAAAGGGTAATCACGTGATAGGGTAATAGTGGATACGTGATGGTTTGGAAATAGGTAAAAATGTGAATCGGAACTACAGCTCTCAAAATCAGCTCAAATGATAGAGGAGGGGTCCTGATAGAGTGCTAGAGGGTCCAAACACAGTTTTGTGAAAGTCAACTTTGGCACCCCAGGAAGGGTAATCCCGTCAAAGGGTCATAGGGGATACATCATGGTTTGGAAATAGGTGAAAATGCGATTCGGAACTACAGGTTTTTAAACCAGCTCAAATGATAGAGAAGGGTACCTGATGGAGTGCTAGAGGGTACAAACACGGTTTTCTGAAGGTCACCTTCGGTACCCCAGGAAGGGTAATCCCGTGAAAGGGTAAAACTGGATACATCATGGTTTGGAAAAAGGTGAAAATGTGAATCGGAGATAGAGCCCTTAAAACCAGCTCAAATGATAGAGGAGGGTTCCTGATGGAGTGCTGGAGGGTCCAAACACAGTTTCGTGAAAGTCAACTTTGGCACCCGAGGAAGGGTAATCAAGTGAAAGGGTCATAGGGGATACATTATGGTTTGGAAATAGGTAAAAGTGTGAATCGGAGCTACAGTTCTGAAAAAAACCTCAAATGATAGAGGAGGGTTCCTGATGGAGTGCTAGAGGGTCAAAACACAGTTTCGTGACAGTCAACTTTGGCACCCGAGAAAGGGTAGTCCCGTGAAAGGGTCATAGGGGATACATCATGGTTGGGAAATAGGTAAAAAGGTGAATCGGAGCTACAGTTCTAAAAACCAGCTCAAATGATAGAGGAGGGTTCCTGATGGAGTGCTAGAGGGTCCAAACACAGTTTCGTGAAAGTCAACTTTGGCACCCCAGGAAGGGTAATCAAGTGAAAGGGTCATAGGGGATACATTATGGTTTGGAAATAGGTAAAAGTGTGAATCGGAGCTACAGTTCTGAAAAAAACCTCAAATGATAGAGGAGGGTTCCTGATGGAGTGCTAGAGGGTCAAAACAAAGTTTCGTAAAGGTCAACTTTGGAACCCGAGGAAGGTTCATCCCGTGAAAGGGTCATAGGGGATACATCATGGTTTGGAAATAAGTAAAAAGGTGAATCGGAGCTACAGTTCTAAAAACCAGCTCAAATAATAGAGGAGGGTTCCTGATGGAGTGCTAAAGGGTACAAACACAATTTTCTGAAGGTCAAGTTTGGCACCCCAGGAAGGGTAATCAAGTGAAAGGGTAATAGTGGATACATCATGGTTTGGAAATAGGTAAAAATGTGAATCGGAGTTACAGCTCTTAAAACCAGCTCAAATGATATAGGAGGGTTCCTGATGGAGTGCTAGAGGGTCCAAACACAGTTTCGTGAAAGTCAACTTTGGCACCCGAGGAAGGGTAATCCCGTGAAACGATCAAAGGGGGTACATAGTGGTTTGGAAATAGGTAAAAATGTGAATCGGAGCTACAGTTCTAAAAAACAGCTAAAAAAATAGAGGAGGGTTCCTGATGGAGTGCTGGAGTGTACAAACACAGTTTTGTGAAAGTCAACTTTGGCACCCGAGGAAGGGTAATCCCGTGAAAGGGTCATAGTGTATATATCATGTTTTGGAAATAGGTAAAAATCTGAATCGGAGCTACAGTACTGAAAACAACCTCAAATGATAGAGGAGGGTTCCTGATGGAGTTCTAGAGGGTCCAAACACAGTTTCGTGAAAGTCAACTTTGGCACCCGAGGAAGGGTAATCAAGTGAAATTGTCATAGGATATACATCATGGTTTGGAAATAGGTAAAAATGTGAATCGGAGCTACAGTTCTGAAAACCACCTCAAATAATAGATGAGGGTTCCTGATGGAGTGCTAGAGGGTACAAACACAATTTTCTGAAGGTCAAGTTTGGCACCCCAGGAAGGGTAATCAAGTGAAAGGGTAATAGTGGATACATCATGGTTTGGAAATAGGTAAAAATGTGAATCTGAGTTACAGATCTTAAAACCAGCTCAAATAATAGAGGAGGGTTCCTGACGGAGTGCTAGAGGGTCCAAACACAGTTTCGTGAAAGTCAACTTTGGCACCCCAGGAAGGGTAATCTCGTGAAACGGTCAAAGGGGATAGACAATGGTTTGGAAATTGGTAAAAATGTGAATCGGAGCTACAGTTCTAAAAAACAGCTCAAATAATAGAGGAGGGTTCCTGATGGAGTGCTAGAGGGTACAAACACAATTTTCTGAAGGTCAAGTTTGGCACCTAACGAAGGGTAATCAAGTGAAAGGGTCATAGGGGATACATCATGGTTTGGAAATAGGCAAAAATGTGAATCGGAGTTACAGATTTTAAAACCAGCTCAAATGATAGAGGAGGGTTCCTGATGGAGTGCTAGAGGGTCCAAACACAGTTTTGTGAAGGTCAACTTTGGCACCCCAGGAAGGGTAATCAGGTCAAAGGGTCATAGTAGATACATCATGGTTTGGAAATATGTAGAAAGGTGAATCGGAACTACAGCTCTCAAAATCAGCTCAAATGATAGAGGAGGGTTCCTGATGGAGTGCTAGAGGGTCAAAACACAGTTTTGTGAAAGGCAACTTTTTCACCCCAGGAAGGGTAATCCCGTGAAAGGGTAGTAGTGGATACATCATGGTTTGGAAATAGGTAAAAATGTGAATCGGAGCTACAGGTTTTAAAATCACCTCAAATGATATAGGAGGGTTCCTGACGGAGTGCTAGAGGGTCCAAACACAGTTTTGTGAATGTCAACTTTGGCAACCCAGGAAGGGTAATCCAGTGAAAGGGTAGTAGTGGATACATCATGGTTTGGAAATAGGTAAAAATGTGAATCGGAGCTACAGCTCTCAAAACCAGCTCAAATGATAGAGGAGGGTTCCTGATGGAGTGCTAGAGGGTCCAAACACAGTTTCGTGAAAGTCAACTTTGGTACCCCAGAAAGGGTAATCACGTGATAGGGTAATAGTGGATACGTGATGGTTTGGAAATAGGTAAAAATGTGAATCGGAACTACAGCTCTCAAAATCAGCTCAAATGATAGAGGAGGGGTCCTGATAGAGTGCTAGAGGGTCCAAACACAGTTTTGTGAAAGTCAACTTTGGCACCCCAGGAAGGGTAATCCCGTCAAAGGGTCATAGGGGATACATCATGGTTTGGAAATAGGTGAAAATGCGATTCGGAACTACAGGTTTTTAAACCAGCTCAAATGATAGAGAAGGGTACCTGATGGAGTGCTAGAGGGTACAAACACGGTTTTCTGAAGGTCACCTTCGGTACCCCAGGAAGGGTAATCCCGTGAAAGGGTAAAACTGGATACATCATGGTTTGGAAAAAGGTGAAAATGTGAATCGGAGATAGAGCCCTTAAAACCAGCTCAAATGATAGAGGAGGGTTCCTGATGGAGTGCTGGAGGGTCCAAACACAGTTTCGTGAAAGTCAACTTTGGCACCCGAGGAAGGGTAATCAAGTGAAAGGGTCATAGGGGATACATTATGGTTTGGAAATAGGTAAAAGTGTGAATCGGAGCTACAGTTCTGAAAAAAACCTCAAATGATAGAGGAGGGTTCCTGATGGAGTGCTAGAGGGTCAAAACACAGTTTCGTGACAGTCAACTTTGGCACCCGAGAAAGGGTAGTCCCGTGAAAGGGTCATAGGGGATACATCATGGTTGGGAAATAGGTAAAAAGGTGAATCGGAGCTACAGTTCTAAAAACCAGCTCAAATGATAGAGGAGGGTTCCTGATGGAGTGCTAGAGGGTCCAAACACAGTTTCGTGAAAGTCAACTTTGGCACCCCAGGAAGGGTAATCAAGTGAAAGGGTCATAGGGGATACATTATGGTTTGGAAATAGGTAAAAGTGTGAATCGGAGCTACAGTTCTGAAAAAAACCTCAAATGATAGAGGAGGGTTCCTGATGGAGTGCTAGAGGGTCAAAACAAAGTTTCGTAAAGGTCAACTTTGGAACCCGAGGAAGGTTCATCCCGTGAAAGGGTCATAGGGGATACATCATGGTTTGGAAATAAGTAAAAAGGTGAATCGGAGCTACAGTTCTAAAAACCAGCTCAAATAATAGAGGAGGGTTCCTGATGGAGTGCTAAAGGGTACAAACACAATTTTCTGAAGGTCAAGTTTGGCACCCCAGGAAGGGTAATCAAGTGAAAGGGTAATAGTGGATACATCATGGTTTGGAAATAGGTAAAAATGTGAATCGGAGTTACAGCTCTTAAAACCAGCTCAAATGATATAGGAGGGTTCCTGATGGAGTGCTAGAGGGTCCAAACACAGTTTCGTGAAAGTCAACTTTGGCACCCGAGGAAGGGTAATCCCGTGAAACGATCAAAGGGGGTACATAGTGGTTTGGAAATAGGTAAAAATGTGAATCGGAGCTACAGTTCTAAAAAACAGCTAAAAAAATAGAGGAGGGTTCCTGATGGAGTGCTGGAGTGTACAAACACAGTTTTGTGAAAGTCAACTTTGGCACCCGAGGAAGGGTAATCCCGTGAAAGGGTCATAGTGTATATATCATGTTTTGGAAATAGGTAAAAATCTGAATCGGAGCTACAGTACTGAAAACAACCTCAAATGATAGAGGAGGGTTCCTGATGGAGTTCTAGAGGGTCCAAACACAGTTTCGTGAAAGTCAACTTTGGCACCCGAGGAAGGGTAATCAAGTGAAATTGTCATAGGATATACATCATGGTTTGGAAATAGGTAAAAATGTGAATCGGAGCTACAGTTCTGAAAACCACCTCAAATAATAGATGAGGGTTCCTGATGGAGTGCTAGAGGGTACAAACACAATTTTCTGAAGGTCAAGTTTGGCACCCCAGGAAGGGTAATCAAGTGAAAGGGTAATAGTGGATACATCATGGTTTGGAAATAGGTAAAAATGTGAATCTTAGTTACAGATCTTAAAACCAGCTCAAATAATAGAGGAGGGTTCCTGACGGAGTGCTAGAGGGTCCAAACACAGTTTCGTGAAAGTCAACTTTGGCACCCCAGGAAGGGTAATCTCGTGAAACGGTCAAAGGGGATAGACAATGGTTTGGAAATTGGTAAAAATGTGAATCGGAGCTACAGTTCTAAAAAACAGCTCAAATAATAGAGGAGGGTTCCTGATGGAGTGCTAGAGGGTACAAACACAATTTTCTGAAGGTCAAGTTTGGCAAGTAACGAAGGGTAATCAAGTGAAAGGGTCATAGGGGATACATCATGGTTTGGAAATAGGCAAAAATGTGAATCGGAGTTACAGATTTTAAAACCAGCTCAAATGATAGAGGAGGGTTCCTGATGGAGTGCTAGAGGGTCCAAACACAGTTTTGTGAAGGTCAACTTTGGCACCCCAGGAAGGGTAATCAGGTCAAAGGGTCATAGTAGATACATCATGGTTTGGAAATATGTAGAAAGGTGAATCGGAACTACAGCTCTCAAAATCAGCTCAAATGATAGAGGAGGGTTCCTGATGGAGTGCTAGAGGGTCCAAACACAGTTTTGTGAAAGGCAACTTTTTCACCCCAGGAAGGGTAATCCCGTGAAAGGGTAGTAGTGGATACATCATGGTTTGGAAATAGGTAAAAATGTGAATCGGAGCTACAGGTTTTAAAATCACCTCAAATGATATAGGAGGGTTCCTGACGGAGTGCTAGAGGGTCCAAACACAGTTTTGTGAATGTCAACTTTGGCAACCCAGGAAGGGTAATCCAGTGAAAGGGTAGTAGTGGATACATCATGGTTTGGAAATAGGTAAAAATGTGAATCGGAGCTACAGCTCTCAAAACCAGCTCAAATGATAGAGGAGGGTTCCTGATGGAGTGCTAGAGGGTCCAAACACAGTTTCGTGAAAGTCAACTTTGGTACCCCAGAAAGGGTAATCACGTGATAGGGTAATAGTGGATACGTGATGGTTTGGAAATAGGTAAAAATGTGAATCGGAACTACAGCTCTCAAAATCAGCTCAA
Source organism: Haliotis asinina (assembly GCF_037392515.1). NCBI lineage: Eukaryota > Metazoa > Mollusca > Gastropoda > Lepetellida > Haliotidae > Haliotis > Haliotis asinina. The sequence continues at coordinate 51,109,167 of NC_090282.1, read as the reverse complement.
ATGATAGAGGAGGGGTCCTGATAGAGTGCTAGAGGGTCCAAACACAGTTTTGTGAAAGTCAACTTTGGCACCCCAGGAAGGGTAATCCCGTCAAAGGGTCATAGGGGATACATCATGGTTTGGAAATAGGTGAAAATGCGATTCGGAACTACAGGTTTTTAAACCAGCTCAAATGATAGAGAAGGGTACCTGATGGAGTGCTAGAGGGTACAAACACGGTTTTCTGAAGGTCACCTTCGGTACCCCAGGAAGGGTAATCCCGTGAAAGGGTAAAACTGGATACATCATGGTTTGGAAAAAGGTGAAAATGTGAATCGGAGATAGAGCCCTTAAAACCAGCTCAAATGATAGAGGAGGGTTCCTGATGGAGTGCTGGAGGGTCCAAACACAGTTTCGTGAAAGTCAACTTTGGCACCCGAGGAAGGGTAATCAAGTGAAAGGGTCATAGGGGATACATTATGGTTTGGAAATAGGTAAAAGTGTGAATCGGAGCTACAGTTCTGAAAAAAACCTCAAATGATAGAGGAGGGTTCCTGATGGAGTGCTAGAGGGTCAAAACACAGTTTCGTGACAGTCAACTTTGGCACCCGAAAAAGGGTAGTCCCGTGAAAGGGTCATAGGGGATACATCATGGTTGGGAAATAGGTAAAAAGGTGAATCGGAGCTACAGTTCTAAAAACCAGCTCAAATGATAGAGGAGGGTTCCTGATGGAGTGCTAGAGGGTCCAAACACAGTTTCGTGAAAGTCAACTTTGGCACCCCAGGAAGGGTAATCAAGTGAAAGGGTCATAGGGGATACATTATGGTTTGGAAATAGGTAAAAGTGTGAATCGGAGCTACAGTTCTGAAAAAAACCTCAAATGATAGAGGAGGGTTCCTGATGGAGTGCTAGAGGGTCAAAACAAAGTTTCGTAAAGGTCAACTTTGGAACCCGAGGAAGGTTCATCCCGTGAAAGGGTCATAGGGGATACATCATGGTTTGGAAATAAGTAAAAAGGTGAATCGGAGCTACAGTTCTAAAAACCAGCTCAAATAATAGAGGAGGGTTCCTGATGGAGTGCTAAAGGGTACAAACACAATTTTCTGAAGGTCAAGTTTGGCACCCCAGGAAGGGTAATCAAGTGAAAGGGTAATAGTGGATACATCATGGTTTGGAAATAGGTAAAAATGTGAATCGGAGTTACAGCTCTTAAAACCAGCTCAAATGATATAGGAGGGTTCCTGATGGAGTGCTACAGGGTCCAAACACAGTTTCGTGAAAGTCAACTTTGGCACCCGAGGAAGGGTAATCCCGTGAAACGATCAAAGGGGGTACATAGTGGTTTGGAAATAGGTAAAAATGTGAATCGGAGCTACAGTTCTAAAAAACAGCTAAAAAAATAGAGGAGGGTTCCTGATGGAGTGCTGGAGTGTACAAACACAGTTTTGTGAAAGTCAACTTTGGCACCCGAGGAAGGGTAATCCCGTGAAAGGGTCATAGTGTATATATCATGTTTTGGAAATAGGTAAAAATCTGAATCGGAGCTACAGTACTGAAAACAACCTCAAATGATAGAGGAGGGTTCCTGATGGAGTTCTAGAGGGTCCAAACACAGTTTCGTGAAAGTCAACTTTGGCACCCGAGGAAGGGTAATCAAGTGAAATTGTCATAGGATATACATCATGGTTTGGAAATAGGTAAAAATGTGAATCGGAGCTACAGTTCTGAAAACCACCTCAAATAATAGATGAGGGTTCCTGATGGAGTGCTAGAGGGTACAAACACAATTTTCTGAAGGTCAAGTTTGGCACCCCAGGAAGGGTAATCAAGTGAAAGGGTAATAGTGGATACATCATGGTTTGGAAATAGGTAAAAATGTGAATCTTAGTTACAGATCTTAAAACCAGCTCAAATAATAGAGGAGGGTTCCTGACGGAGTGCTAGAGGGTCCAAACACAGTTTCGTGAAAGTCAACTTTGGCACCCCAGGAAGGGTAATCTCGTGAAACGGTCAAAGGGGATAGACAATGGTTTGGAAATTGGTAAAAATGTGAATCGGAGCTACAGTTCTAAAAAACAGCTCAAATAATAGAGGAGGGTTCCTGATGGAGTGCTAGAGGGTACAAACACAATTTTCTGAAGGTCAAGTTTGGCACCTAACGAAGGGTAATCAAGTGAAAGGGTCATAGGGGATACATCATGGTTTGGAAATAGGCAAAAATGTGAATCGGAGTTACAGATTTTAAATCCAGCTCAAATGATAGAGGAGGGTTCCTGATGGAGTGCTAGAGGGTCCAAACACAGTTTCGTGAAAGTCAACTTGGGCACCCCAGGAAGGGTAATCTCATGAAACGGTCAAAGGGGATACATAATGGTTTGGAAATAGGTAAAAATGTGAATCGGAGCTACAGTTCTAAAAAACAGCTCAAATAATAGAGGAGGGTTCCTGATTTAGTGCTGGAGTGTACAAACACAGTTTTGTGATAGAGGAGGGTTTCTGATGGACTGCTAGAGTGGCAAAACAAAGTTTCGTGAAAGTCAACTTTAGTCCCGTGAAAGGGTCATAGGGGATACATCATGGTTGGGAAATTGGTAAAAAGGTGAATCGGAGCTATAGTTCTAAAGACCAGCTCAAATGATAGAGGAGGGTTCCTGATGGAGTGCTAGAGGGTCCAAACACAGTTTCGTGAAAATCAACTTTGGCACCCCAGGAAGGGTAATCCCGTCAAAGGGTCATAGGGGATACATCATGGTTTGGAAATAGGTGAAAATGCGATTCGGAACTACAGGTTTTTAAACCAGCTCAAATGATAGAGGAGGGTACCTGATGGAGTGCTAGAGGGTACAAACACGGTTTTCTGAAGGTCACCTTCGGCACCCCAGGAAGGGTAATCAAGTGAAAGGGTAAAAGTGGATACATCATGGTTTGGAAAAAGGTGAAAATGTGAATCGGAGATAGAGCCCTTAAAACCAGCTCAAATGATAGAGGAGGGTTCCTGATGGAGTGCTGGAGGGTCCAAACACAGTTTCGTGAAAGTCAACTTTGGCACCCGAGGAAGGGTAATCAAGTGAAAGGGTCATAGGGGATACATCATGGTTTGGAAATAGGTAAAAATGTGAATCGGAGCTACAGTTCTGAAAACCACCTCAAATGATAGAGGAGGGTTCCTGATTTAGTGCTAGAGGGTCAAAACACAGTTCCGTGAAAGTCAACTTTGGCACCCGAGGAAGGGTAATGAAGTGAAAGGGTCCTAGGGGATACATCATGGTTTGGAAATAGGTAAATATGTGAATCGGAACTACAGCTCTCAAAACCAGCTCAAATGATAGAGGAGGGTTCCTGATGGAGTGCTAGAGGGTCAAAACACAGTTTTGTGATAGGCAACTTTTTCACCCCAGGAAGGGTAATCCCGTGAAAGGGTAATAGAGGATACATCATGGTTTGGAAATAGGTAAAAATGTGAATCGGAGCTACAGGTTTTAAAATCACCTCAAATGATATAGGAGGGTTTCTGATGGAGTGCTAGAGGGTCAATACACAGTTTTGTGAAAGTCAACTTTGGCACCCCAGGAAGGGTAATCACGTTAAAGGGGAAAAGTGGATACATCATGGTTTGGAAATATGTAAAAATGTGAATCGGAGATATAGCCCTTATAACCAGCTCAAATGATGGAGGAGGGTTCCTGACGGAGTGGTGGAAGGTCCAAACACAGTTTTCTGATAGTCACCTTTGGCAACCGAGGAAGGGTAATCCCGTGAAAGGTTTATAGGGGATACATCGTGGTTTGAGAAATAGGTAAAAAGGTGAATCAGAGCTACAGCACTCAAAACCAGCTCAAATGATAGAGGAGGGTTCCTGATGGAGTGGTAGAGGGTCAATACACAGTTTCGTGAAAGTCAACTTTGGCACGCCAGGAAGGGTAATCCCGTGAAAGGGTAATAGTGGTTACATCATTGTTTGGAAATATGTAGAAAGGTGAATCGGAACTACAGCTCTCAAAACCAGCTCAAATGATAGAGGAGGGTTCCTGATGGAATAGTAGAGGGTCCAAAGACAGTTTTGTGAAAGTCAACTTTGGCACAACAGAAAGGGTAATCACGTGAAAGGGTAATAGTGGATACATCATGGTTTGGAAATAGGTAGAAATGTGAATCGTAGCTACAGGTTTTAAAAGAAGCTCAAATGATAGAGGAGGGTTCCTGATGGATTGGTAGAGGGTCAATACACAGTTTCGTGAAAGTCAACTTTGGCACCCCAGGAAGGGTAATCACGTGAAAGGGTAATAGTGGATACATCATGGTTTGGAAATAGGTAAAAATGTGAATCGTAGATAGAGCCCTTAAAATCAGCTCAAATGATAGAGGAAGGTTCCTGACGGAGTGCAAGAGGGTCCAAACACAGTTTTGTGAATGTCAACTTTGGCAACCCAGGAAGGGTAATCCCGAGAAAGGGTAATAGTGGATACATCATGGTTTGGAAATAGGTAAAAATGTGAATCGGAAGTACAGCTCTCAAAACTACCTCAAATGATAGAGGAGGGTTCCTGACGGAGTGCTAGAGGGTCCAAACACAGTTTTGTGAATGTCAACTTTGGTACCCCAGAAAGGGTTATCACGTGAAAGGGTAATAGTGGCTACATCATGGTTTGGAAATAGGTAGAAATGTGAATAGTAGCTACAGGTTTTAAAAGAAGCTCAAATGATAGAGGAGGGTTCCTGATGGAGTGGTAGAGGGTCAATACACAGTTTCGTGAAAGTCAACTTTGACACCCCAGGAAGGGTAATCACGTGAAAGGGTAATAGTGGATACATCATGGTTTTGAAACAAGTACAATTGTGAATCTGAGATAGAGCCCTTAAAACCAGCTCAAATGATAGAGGAGGGTTCCTGATGGAGTGCTAGAGGGTCCAAACACAGTTTTGTGAATGTCAACTTTGGCAACCCAGGAAGGGTAATCCAGTGAAAGGGTAATAGTGGATACATCATGGTTTGGAAATAGGTAAAAATGTGAATCGGAACTACAGCTCTCAAAACCAGCTCAAATGATAGAGGAGGGTTCCTGATGGAGTGCTAGAGGGTCCAAACACAGTTTCGTGAAAGTCAACTTTGGTACGCCAGAAAGGGTAATCACGTGAAAGGGTAATAGTGGATACGTGATGGTTTGGAAATAGGTAAAAATGTGAATCGGAGCTACAGCTCTCAAAATCAGCTCAAATGATAGAGGAGGGTTCCTGATGGAGTGCTAGAGGGTCAAAACACAGTTTCGTGAAAGTCAACTTTGGCACAAGAGAAAGGGTAATCCCGTGAAAGGGTCATAGGGGATACATCATGGTTTGGAAATATGTAGAAAGGTGAATCGGAACTATAGCTCTCAAAACCACCTCAAATGATAGAGGAGGGTTCCTGATGGAGTGCTAGAGGGTCCAAACACAGTTTCGTGAAAGTCAACTTTGGCACCCCAGGAAGGGTAATCACGTGAAAGTATTATAGTGGATACATCATGTTTTGGAAATAGGTAAAAAGGTGAATCGGAGACAGATCCCTTAGAACCATCTCAAATGATAGAGGAGGGTTCTTGACAGAGTGCTAGAGGGTCCAAACACAGTTTTGTGAATGTCAACTTTGGCAACCGAGCAAGGGTAATCCCGTGAAAGGGTAATAGTGGATACATCATGGTTTCGAAATAGGTAAAAATGTGAATCGGAACTACAGCTCTCAAAACCAGCTCAAATGATAGAGGAGGGTTCCTGATGGAGCGCTAGAGGGTGCAAACACAGTTTCGTGAAAGTCAACTTTGGTACCCGAGAAAGGGTAATCACGGGAAAGGGTAATATTGGATACATGATGGTTTGGAAATAGGTAAAAATGTGAATCGGAGCTACAGCTCTCAAAACCACCTCAAATGATAGAGGAGGGTTCCTGATGGAGTGCTAGAGGATCCAAAGACATTTTCGTGAAAGTCAACTTTGGTACCCCAGAAAGGGTAATCACGTGAAAGGGTAATAGTGGATACATCATGGTTTGGAAATAGGTAAAAATGTGAATCGGAACTACAGGTTTTAAAAGAAGCTCAAATGATAGAGGATGGTTCCTGATGGAGTGGTAGAGGGTCAATACACAGTTTCGTGAAAGTCAACTTTGGCACCCCAGGAAGGGTAATCCCATGAAAGTATAATAGTGGCTACATCATGGTTTGGAAATATGTAGAAAGTTGAATCGGAACTACAGCTGTCAAAACCAGCTCAAATGATAGAGGAGGGTTCCTGATGGAGTGCTAGAGGGTCAATACACAGTTTCGTGAAAGTCAACTTTGACACAAGAGAAAGGGTAATCCCGTGAAAGGGTCATAGGGGATACATCATGGTTTGGAAATAGGTAAAAATGTGAATCGGAGCTACAGGTTTTAAAACCACCTCAAATGATAGAGGAGGGTTCCTGATGGACTGCTAGAGGGTCAATACACAGTTTCGTGAAAGTCAACTTTGACACAAGAGAAAGGGTAATCCCGTGAAAGGGTCATAGGGGATACATCATGGTTTGGAAATAGGTAAAAATGTGAATCGGAGCTACAGGTTTTAAAACCACCTCAAATGATAGAGGAGGGTTCCTGATGGAGTGCTAGAGGGTCAATACACAGTTTCGTGAAAGTCAACTTTGACACAAGAGAAATTGTAATCCCGTGAAAGGGTCATAGGGGATACATCATGGTTTGGAAATAGGTAAAAATGTGAATCGGAGATAGAGCCCTTAAAACCACCTCAAATGATAGAGGAGGGTTCCTGATGGAGTGCTAGAGGGTCAATACACAGTTTCGTGAAAGTCAACTTTGGCAGCCCAGGAAGGGTAATCACATGAAAGTATAATAGTGGCTACATCATGGTTTGGAAATATGTAGAAAGTTGAATCGGAACTACAGCTCTCAAAACCAGCTCAAATGATAGAGGAGGGTTCCTGATGGAGTGCTAGAGGGTTAATACACAGTTTCGTGAAAGTCAACTTTGACACAAGAGAAAGGGTAATCCCGTGAAAGGGTCATAGGGGATACATCATGGTTTGGAAATAGGTAAAAATGTGAATCGGAGCTACAGGTTTTAAAACCACCTCAAATGATAGAGGAGGGTTCCTGATGGAGTGCTACAGGGTCAAAACACAGTTTTGTGAATGTCAACTTTGGCACCCCAGGAAGGGTAATCCCGTGAAAGGGTAATAGTGGATACATCATGGTTTGGAAATAGGTAAAAATGTGAATCGGAACTACAGGTTTTAAAAGAAGCTCAAATGATAGAGGATGGTTCCTGATGGAGTGCTAGAGGGTCAATACACAGTTTCGTGAAAGTCAACTTTGGCACCCCAGGAAGGGTAATCCCATGAAAGTATAATAGTGGCTACATCATGGTTTGGAAATATGTAGAAAGGTGAATCGGAACTACAGCTCTCAAAACCAGCTCAAATGATAGAGGAGGGTTCCTGATGGAGTGCTAGAGGGTCCAAACACAGTTTTGTGAATGTCAACTTTGGCAACAGAGCAAGGGTAATCCCGTGAAAGGGTAATAGTGGATGCATCATGGTTTGGAAATAGGTAAAAATGTGAAGGAAGGGTAATCCCATGAAAGTATAATAGTGGATACATCATGGTTTGGAAATATGTGGAAAGGTGAATCGGAACTACAGCTCTCAAAACCAGCTCAAATGATAGAGGAGGGTTCCTGATGGAGTGGTAGTGGGTCCAAAGACAGTTTTGTGAACGTAAACTTTGGCACATCAGGAAGGGTAATCACGTGAAAGGGTAGTAGTGGATACATCATCGTTTGGAAATAGGTAGAATTGTGAGTCGTAGCTACAGGTTTTAAAAGAAGCTCAAATGATAGAGGAGGGTTCCTGATGGAGTGGTAGAGGGTCAATACACAGTTTCGTGAAAGTCAACTTTGGCACGCCAGGAAGGGTAATCACGTGAAAGGGTAACAGTGGATACATCATGGTTGGGAAATAGGTAAAAATGTGAATCGGAGATAGAGCCATTGAAACCAGCTCAAATGATAGAGGAGGGTTCCTGACGGAGTGCTAGAGGGTCCAAACACAGTTTTGTGAATGTCAACTTTGGCAACCCAGGAAGGGTAATCCAGTGAAAGGGTAATAGTGGATACATCATGGTTTGGAAATAGGTAAAAATGTGAATCGGAACTACAGCTCTCAAAACCAGCTCAAATGATAGAGGAGGGTTCCTGATGGAGTGCTAGAGGGTCCAAAGACAGTTTCGTGAAAGTCAACTTTGGGACCCCAGAAAGGGTAATCACGTGAAAGGTAATACTGGATACATGATGGTTTGGAAATAGGTAAAAATGTGAATCGGAACTACAGCTCTCAAAACCAGCGAAATGATAGAGGAGGGTTCCTGATGGAGTGCTAGAGGGTCAATACACAGTTTGGTGAAAGTCAACTTTGGCACCCCAGGAAGGGTAGTCCCGTGAAAGGGTCATAGGGGATACATCATGGTTGGGAAATAGGTAAAAATGTGAATCGGACCTCCAGCTCTTAAAACCAGCTCAAGTGATAGAGGAGGGTTCCTGATGGAGTGCTAGAGGGTCAATACACAGTTTCGTGAAAGTCAACTTTGACACAAGAGAAAGGGTAATCCCGTGAAAGGGTCATAGGGGATACATCATGGTTTGGAAATAGGTAAAAATGTGAATCGGAGCTACAGGTTTTAAAACCACCTCAAATGATAGAGGAGGGTTCCTGATGTAGTGGTAGAGGGTCAATACACAGTTTCGTGAAAGTCAACTTTGGCACCCCAGGAAGGGTAATCACGTGAAAGTACAGTAGTGGATACGTCATGTTTTGGAAATAGGTAAAAAGGTGAATCGGAGATACAGCCCTTAGAACCATCTCAAATGATAGAGGAGGGTTCTTGACGGAGTGGTAGAGGGTCCAAACACAGTTTTGTGAATGTCAACTTTGGCAACAGAGCAAGGGTAATCCCGTGAAAGGGTAATAGTGGATACATCATGGTTTGGAAATAGGTAAAAATGTGAATCGGAACTACAGGTTTTAAAAGAAGCTCAAATGATAGAGGATGGTTCATGATGGAGTGCTAGAGGGTCAATACACAGTTTCGTGAAAGTCAACTTTGGCACCCCAGGAAGGGTAATCCCACGAAAGTATAATAGTGGCTACATCATGGTTTGGAAATATGTAGAAAGGTGAATCGGAACTACAGCTCTCAAAACCAGCTCAAATGATAGAGGAGGGTTCCTGATGGAGTGCTAGAGGGTCCAAAGACAGTTTTGTGAAAGTAAACTTTGGCACATCACAAAGGGAAATCCCGTGAAAGGGTAGTAGTGGATACATCATCGTTTGGAAATAGGTAGAAATGTGAGTCGTAGCTACAGGTTTTAAAAGAAGCTCAAATGATAGAGGAGGGTTCCTGATGGAGTGGTAGAGGGTCAATACACAGTTTCGTGAAAGTCAACTTTGGCACCCCAGGAAGGGTAGTCCCGTGAAAGGGTCATAGGGGATACATCATGGTTGGGAAATAGGTAAAAATGTGAATCGGACCTCCAGCTCTTAAAACCAGCTCAAGTGATAGAGGAGGGTTCCTGATGGAGTGCTAGAGGGTCAATACACAGTTTCGTGAAAGTCAACTTTGACACAAGAGAAAGGGTAATCCCGTGAAAGGGTCATAGGGGATACATCATGGTTTGGAAATAGGTAAAAATGTGAATCGGAGCTACAGGTTTTAAAACCACCTCAAATGATAGAGGAGGGTTCCTGATGGACTGCTAGAGGGTCAATACACAGTTTCGTGAAAGTCAACTTTGACACAAGAGAAAGGGTAATCCCGTGAAAGGGTCATAGGGGATACATCATGGTTTGGAAATAGGTAAAAATGTGAATCGGAGCTACAGGTTTTAAAACCACCTCAAATGATAGAGGAGGGTTCCTGATGGAGTGCTAGAGGGTCAATACACAGTTTCGTGAAAGTCAACTTTGACACAAGAGAAATTGTAATCCCGTGAAAGGGTCATAGGGGATACATCATGGTTTGGAAATAGGTAAAAATGTGAATCGGAGATAGAGCCCTTAAAACCACCTCAAATGATAGAGGAGGGTTCCTGATGGAGTGCTAGAGGGTCAATACACAGTTTCGTGAAAGTCAACTTTGGCAGCCCAGGAAGGGTAATCACATGAAAGTATAATAGTGGCTACATCATGGTTTGGAAATATGTAGAAAGTTGAATCGGAACTACAGCTCTCAAAACCAGCTCAAATGATAGAGGAGGGTTCCTGATGGAGTGCTAGAGGGTTAATACACAGTTTCGTGAAAGTCAACTTTGACACAAGAGAAAGGGTAATCCCGTGAAAGGGTCATAGGGGATACATCATGGTTTGGAAATAGGTAAAAATGTGAATCGGAGCTACAGGTTTTAAAACCACCTCAAATGATAGAGGAGGGTTCCTGATGGAGTGCTACAGGGTCAAAACACAGTTTTGTGAATGTCAACTTTGGCACCCCAGGAAGGGTAATCCCGTGAAAGGGTAATAGTGGATACATCATGGTTTGGAAATAGGTAAAAATGTGAATCGGAACTACAGGTTTTAAAAGAAGCTCAAATGATAGAGGATGGTTCCTGATGGAGTGCTAGAGGGTCAATACACAGTTTCGTGAAAGTCAACTTTGGCACCCCAGGAAGGGTAATCCCATGAAAGTATAATAGTGGCTACATCATGGTTTGGAAATATGTAGAAAGGTGAATCGGAACTACAGCTCTCAAAACCAGCTCAAATGATAGAGGAGGGTTCCTGATGGAGTGCTAGAGGGTCCAAACACAGTTTTGTGAATGTCAACTTTGGCAACAGAGCAAGGGTAATCCCGTGAAAGGGTAATAGTGGATGCATCATGGTTTGGAAATAGGTAAAAATGTGAAGGAAGGGTAATCCCATGAAAGTATAATAGTGGATACATCATGGTTTGGAAATATGTGGAAAGGTGAATCGGAACTACAGCTCTCAAAACCAGCTCAAATGATAGAGGAGGGTTCCTGATGGAGTGGTAGTGGGTCCAAAGACAGTTTTGTGAACGTAAACTTTGGCACATCAGGAAGGGTAATCACGTGAAAGGGTAGTAGTGGATACATCATCGTTTGGAAATAGGTAGAATTGTGAGTCGTAGCTACAGGTTTTAAAAGAAGCTCAAATGATAGAGGAGGGTTCCTGATGGAGTGGTAGAGGGTCAATACACAGTTTCGTGAAAGTCAACTTTGGCACGCCAGGAAGGGTAATCACGTGAAAGGGTAACAGTGGATACATCATGGTTGGGAAATAGGTAAAAATGTGAATCGGAGATAGAGCCATTGAAACCAGCTCAAATGATAGAGGAGGGTTCCTGACGGAGTGCTAGAGGGTCCAAACACAGTTTTGTGAATGTCAACTTTGGCAACCCAGGAAGGGTAATCCAGTGAAAGGGTAATAGTGGATACATCATGGTTTGGAAATAGGTAAAAATGTGAATCGGAACTACAGCTCTCAAAACCAGCTCAAATGATAGAGGAGGGTTCCTGATGGAGTGCTAGAGGGTCCAAAGACAGTTTCGTGAAAGTCAACTTTGGGACCCCAGAAAGGGTAATCACGTGAAAGGTAATACTGGATACATGATGGTTTGGAAATAGGTAAAAATGTGAATCGGAACTACAGCTCTCAAAACCAGCGAAATGATAGAGGAGGGTTCCTGATGGAGTGCTAGAGGGTCAATACACAGTTTGGTGAAAGTCAACTTTGGCACCCCAGGAAGGGTAGTCCCGTGAAAGGGTCATAGGGGATACATCATGGTTGGGAAATAGGTAAAAATGTGAATCGGACCTCCAGCTCTTAAAACCAGCTCAAGTGATAGAGGAGGGTTCCTGATGGAGTGCTAGAGGGTCAATACACAGTTTCGTGAAAGTCAACTTTGACACAAGAGAAAGGGTAATCCCGTGAAAGGGTCATAGGGGATACATCATGGTTTGGAAATAGGTAAAAATGTGAATCGGAGCTACAGGTTTTAAAACCACCTCAAATGATAGAGGAGGGTTCCTGATGTAGTGGTAGAGGGTCAATACACAGTTTCGTGAAAGTCAACTTTGGCACCCCAGGAAGGGTAATCACGTGAAAGTACAGTAGTGGATACGTCATGTTTTGGAAATAGGTAAAAAGGTGAATCGGAGATACAGCCCTTAGAACCATCTCAAATGATAGAGGAGGGTTCTTGACGGAGTGGTAGAGGGTCCAAACACAGTTTTGTGAATGTCAACTTTGGCAACAGAGCAAGGGTAATCCCGTGAAAGGGTAATAGTGGATACATCATGGTTTGGAAATAGGTAAAAATGTGAATCGGAACTACAGGTTTTAAAAGAAGCTCAAATGATAGAGGATGGTTCATGATGGAGTGCTAGAGGGTCAATACACAGTTTCGTGAAAGTCAACTTTGGCACCCCAGGAAGGGTAATCCCACGAAAGTATAATAGTGGCTACATCATGGTTTGGAAATATGTAGAAAGGTGAATCGGAACTACAGCTCTCAAAACCAGCTCAAATGATAGAGGAGGGTTCCTGATGGAGTGCTAGAGGGTCCAAAGACAGTTTTGTGAAAGTAAACTTTGGCACATCACAAAGGGAAATCCCGTGAAAGGGTAGTAGTGGATACATCATCGTTTGGAAATAGGTAGAAATGTGAGTCGTAGCTACAGGTTTTAAAAGAAGCTCAAATGATAGAGGAGGGTTCCTGATGGAGTGGTAGAGGGTCAATACACAGTTTCGTGAAAGTCAACTTTGGCACCCCAGGAAGGGTAGTCCCGTGAAAGGGTCATAGGGGATACATCATGGTTGGGAAATAGGTAAAAATGTGAATCGGACCTCCAGCTCTTAAAACCAGCTCAAGTGATAGAGGAGGGTTCCTGATGGAGTGCTAGAGGGTCAATACACAGTTTCGTGAAAGTCAACTTTGACACAAGAGAAAGGGTAATCCCGTGAAAGGGTCATAGGGGATACATCATGGTTTGGAAATAGGTAAAAATGTGAATCGGAGCTACAGGTTTTAAAACCACCTCAAATGATAGAGGAGGGTTCCTGATGTAGTGGTAGAGGGTCAATACACAGTTTCGTGAAAGTCAACTTTGGCACCCCAGGAAGGGTAATCACGTGAAAGTACAGTAGTGGATACGTCATGTTTTGGAAATAGGTAAAAAGGTGAATCGGAGATACAGCCCTTAGAACCATCTCAAATGATAGAGGAGGGTTCTTGACGGAGTGGTAGAGGGTCCAAACACAGTTTTGTGAATGTCAACTTTGGCAACAGAGCAAGGGTAATCCCGTGAAAGGGTAATAGTGGATACATCATGGTTTGGAAATAGGTAAAAATGTGAATCGGAACTACAGGTTTTAAAAGAAGCTCAAATGATAGAGGATGGTTCATGATGGAGTGCTAGAGGGTCAATACACAGTTTCGTGAAAGTCAACTTTGGCACCCCAGGAAGGGTAATCCCACGAAAGTATAATAGTGGCTACATCATGGTTTGGAAATATGTAGAAAGGTGAATCGGAACTACAGCTCTCAAAACCAGCTCAAATGATAGAGGAGGGTTCCTGATGGAGTGCTAGAGGGTCCAAAGACAGTTTTGTGAAAGTAAACTTTGGCACATCACAAAGGGAAATCCCGTGAAAGGGTAGTAGTGGATACATCATCGTTTGGAAATAGGTAGAAATGTGAGTCGTAGCTACAGGTTTTAAAAGAAGCTCAAATGATAGAGGAGGGTTCCTGATGGAGTGGTAGAGGGTCAATACACAGTTTCGTGAAAGTCAACTTTGGCACGCCAGGAAGGGTAATCCCGTGAAAGGGTAACAGTGGATACATCATGGTTTGGAAATAGATAAAAATGTGAATCGGAGCTACAGGTTTTAAAACCAGCTCAAATGATAGAGGAGGGTTCCTGATGGAGTTCTAGAGGGTCCAGACACAGTTTCGAGAGAGTCCACTTTGGCACCCCAGGAAGGTTTATCCCGTGAAAGGGTCTTAGGGGATACATCATGGTTTGGAAATAGGTAAAAAGGTGAATCGGAGCTACAGGTTTTAAAGCCACCTCAAATGATATAGGATGGTTCCTGATGGAGTGCTAGAGGGTCAATACACAGTTTCGTGAAAGTCAACTTTGGCACCCCAGGAAGGGTAATCCCATGAAAGTATAAAAGTGGCTACATCATGGTTTGGAAATATGTAGAAAGGTGAATCGGAACTACAGCTCTCAAAACCAGCTCAAATGATAGAGGAGGGTTCCTGATGGAGTGCTAGAGGGTCAATACACAGTTTCGTGAAAGTCAACTTTGACACAAGAGAAAGGGTAATCCCGTGAAAGGGTTATAGGGGATACATCATGGTTTGGAAATAGGTAAAAATGTGAATCGGAGCTACAGGTTTTAAAACCACCTCAAATGATAGAGGAGGGTTCCTGATGGAGTGCTAGAGGGTCAATACACAGTTTCGTGAAAGTCAACTTTGGCACCCCAGGAAGGGTAATCACGTGAAAGTACAGTAGTGGATATGTCATGTTTTGGAAATAGGTAAAAAGGTGAATCGGAGATACAGCCATTAGAACCATCTCAAATGATAGAGGAGGGTTCTTGACGGAGTGGTAGAGGGTCCAAAGACAGTTTTGTGAATGTCAACTTTGGCAACAGAGCAAGGGTAATCCCGTGAAAGTGTAATAGTGGATACATCATGGTTTGGAAATAGGTAAAAATGTGAATCGGAACTACAGGTTTTAAAAGAAGCTCAAATGATAGAGGATGGTTCCTGATGGAGTGCTAGAGGGTCAATACACAGTTTCGTGAAAGTCAACTTTGGCACCCCAGGAAGGGTAATCCCATGAAAGTATAATAGTGGCTACATCATGGTTTGGAAATATGTAGAAAGGTGAATCGGAGCTACAGCTCTCAAAACCAGCTCAAATGATAGAGGAGGGTTCCTGATGGAGTGCTAGAGGGTCAATACACAGTTTCGTGAAAGTCAACTTTGACACAAGAGAAAGGGTAATCCCGTGAAAGGGTCATAGGGGATACATCATGGTTTGGAAATAGGTAAAAATGTGAATCGGAGCTACAGGTTTTAAAACCACCTCAAATGATAGAGGAGGGTCCCTGATGGAGTGCTAGAGGGTCAATACACAGTTTCGTGAAAGTCAACTTTGGCACCCCAGAAAGGTGAATCGGAACTACAGCTCTCAAAACCGGCTCAAATGATAGAGGAGGGTTCCTGATGGAGTGCTAGAGGGTCCAGACAGAGTTTCGAGAGAGTCCACTTTGGCACCCCAGGAAGGCTAATCCCGTGAAAGGGTCATAGGGGATACATGATGGTTTGGAAATAGGTAAAAAGGTGAATCGGAGCTACAGGTTTTAAAGCCACCTCAAATGATATAGGATGGTTCCTGATGGAGTGCTAGAGGGTCAATACACAGTTTCGTGAAAGTCAACTTTGGCACCCCAGGAAGGGTAATCCCATGAAAGTATAAAAGTGGCTACATCATGGTTTGGAAATATGTAGAAAGGTGAATCGGAACTACAGCTCTCAAAACCAGCTCAAATGATAGAGGAGGGTTCCTGATGGAGTGCTAGAGGGTCAATACACAGTTTCGTGAAAGTCAACTTTGACACAAGAGAAAGGGTAATCCCGTGAAAGGGTCATAGGGGATACATCATGGTTTGGAAATAGGTAAAAATGTGAATCGGAGCTACAGGTTTTAAAACCACCTCAAATGATAGAGGAGGGTTCCTGATGGAGTGCTAGAGGGTCAATACACAGTTTCGTGAAAGTCAACTTTGGCACCCCAGGAAGGGTAGTCACGTGAAAGTACAGTAGTGGATATGTCATGTTTTGGAAATAGGTAAAAAGGTGAATCGGAGATACAGCCATTAGAACCATCTCAAATGATAGAGGAGGGTTCTTGACGGAGTGGTAGAGGGTCCAAAGACAGTTTTGTGAATGTCAACTTTGGCAACAGAGCAAGGGTAATCCCGTGAAAGGGTAATAGTGGATACATCATGGTTTGGAAATAGGTAAAAATGTGAATCGGAACTACAGGTTTTAAAAGAAGCTCAAATGATAGAGGATGGTTCCTGATGGAGTGCTAGAGGGTCAATACACAGTTTCGTGAAAGTCAACTTTGGCACCCCAGGAAGGGTAATCCCATGAAAGTATAATAGTGGCTACATCATGGTTTGGAAATATGTAGAAAGGTGAATCGGAGCTACAGCTCTCAAAACCAGCTCAAATGATAGAGGAGGGTTCCTGATGGAGTGCTAGAGGGTCAATACACAGTTTCGTGAAAGTCAACTTTGACACAAGAGAAAGGGTAATCCCGTGAAAGGGTCATAGGGGATACATCATGGTTTGGAAATAGGTAAAAATGTCAATCGGAGCTACAGGTTTTAAAACCACCTCAAATGATAGAGGAGGGTCCCTGATGGAGTGCTAGAGGGTCAATACACAGTTTCGTGAAAGTCAACTTTGGCACCCCAGAAAGGTGAATCGGAACTACAGCTCTCAAAACCGGCTCAAATGATAGAGGAGGGTTCCTGATGGAGTGCTAGAGGGTCCAGACAGAGTTTCGAGAGAGTCCACTTTGGCACCCCAGGAAGGCTAATCCCGTGAAAGGGTCATAGGGGATACATCATGGTTTGGAAATAGGGAAAAATGTGAATCGGAGATAGAGCCCTTAAAACCAGCTCAAATGATAGAGGAGGGTTCCTGACGGAGTGCTAGAGCGTCCAAACACAGTTTTGTGAAAGTCAACTTTGGCAACCCAGGAAGGGTAATCCAGTGAAAGGGTAATAGTGGATACATCATGGTTTGTAAATAGGTAAAAATGTGAATCGGAAATACAGCTCTCAAAACCACCTCAAATGATAGAGGAGGGTTCCTGATGGAGTGCTAGAGGGTCCAAAGACAGTTTCGTGAAAGTCAACTTTGGTACCCCAGAAAGGGTAATCACTTGAAAGGGTCATAGAGGATACATCATGGTTTGGAAATAGGGAAAAAGGTGAATCGCAGCTACAGGTTTTAAAACCAGCTCAAATGATAGAGGCAGGTTCCTGATGGAGTGCTAGAGGGTCAAAACACAGTTTTGTGAAAGTCAACTTTGGCACTCCAGTGAGGGTAATCAGGTCAAAGGGTCATAGGGGATACATCATCGTTTGGAAATAGGTAAAAATGTGACTTACAAAAGTGTTTGTTAAATCTCTAGCACTCCATCAGGAACCCTCCTCTATCATTTGAGCTTCTTTTAAAACCTGTAGCTCCGATTGTCCTTTTTACGTATTTCCAAACCATGATGTATCCCCTATTTCCTTTTCACGGGATTACCCTTCCTTTGGTGCCAAAGTTGATTTTCAGGAAACAGTTTGTTAAATCTCTAGCACTCCATCAGGAACCCTCCTCTATCATTTGAGCTTCTTTTAAAACCTGTAGCTCCGATTCACCTTTTTACCTATTTCCAAACCATCATGTATCCACTATTACCCTTTCACGGGATTACCTTTCAAGGGGTCCCAAAGTTGACCTTCACAAAACTGTGTTTGTACACTCTAGCACTCCATCAGGAACCCTCCTCTATCATTTGAGGTGGTTTTTAGAACTGTAGTTCCGATTCACATTTTCACCTATTTCCAAACCATGATGTATCCACTATGACCTTTTCACGGGATTACCCTTTCTGGGGTGCCAAAGTTGACATTCACGAAACTGTGTATTGACCCTCTAGCACTCCATCAGGAACCATCCTATATCATTTGAGGTGGCTTTAAAACCTGTAGCTCCGATTCACATTTTTACCTATTTCCAAACCATGATGTATACCCTATGACCCTTTCATGGGAAAACCCTTCAAGGGGTGCCAAAGTTGACCTTCACAAAACTGTGTTTGTACGCTCTAGCACTCCATCAGGAACCCTCCTCCATCATTTGAGCTGGTTTTCACAACTGTAGCTCCGATTCACATTTTTTCCTATTTCCCAACCATGATGTATTCCCTATGACCCTTTCACGCGATTACCCTTCGTGGGGTGAAAAAGTTGACTTTCACGAAACTGTGTTTGGACCCTCTAGCACTCCACCAGGAACCCTCCTCTATCATTTGAGCTGGTTTTAAGAGGTGTAGCTCCCATTCACATTTTTACCTCTTTCCAAACCATGATGTATCCCCTATGACCCTTTGACGGGATTACCCTTCCTGGGTTGCCAAAGTTGGCTTTCAGAAAAATGTGTGTTGACCCTCTAGCACTCCATCAGGAACCCTCCTCTATCATTTGAGGTGGTTTTGAGAGCTGTAGCTCCGATTCACATTTTTACCTATTTCTCAACCATGATGTATCCCCTATGACCCTTTCACGGGATGACCCTTCCTGGGGTGCCAAAGTTGACTTTCTCAGAAATGTGTGTTAACCCTCTAGCACTCCATCAGGAACCCTCCTCTATCATTTGAGGTGGTTTTGAGAGCTGTAGCTCCGATTCACATTTTTACCTATTTCCAAACCATGATGTATCCACTATTATACTTTCACGGGATTACCCTTCCTGGGGTGCCAAAGTTCACTTTGACGAATTTGTGTTTGGACCCTCTAGCACTCCATCAGGAACCCTCCTCTATCATTTGAGCTTCTTTTAAAACCTGTAGCTCCGATTCACATTTTTACCTATTTCCAAACCATGATGTATCCCCTATTTCCCTTTCACGGGATGACCCTTCCTTTGGTGCTAAAGTTGACTTTCTCAGAAATGTGTGTTGACTCTCTAGCACTCCATCAGGAACCCTCCTCTATCATTTGAGGTGGTTTTGAGAGCTGTAGCTCCGATTCACATTTTTACCTATTTCCAAACCATGATGTATCCACTATTATACTTTCACAGGTTTACCCTTCCTGGGGTGCGAAAGTTGACTTTGACGAATTTGTGTTTGGACCCTCTAGCACTCCATCAGGAACCCTCCTCTATCATTTGAGCTGGTTTTAAAACCTGTAGTTCCGATTCACCTTTTTTCCTTTTTCCAAACCATGATGTATCCACTATGACAATTTCACGGGATTACCCTTTCTGGGGTGCCAAAGTTGACTTTGACGAATTTGTGTTTGGACCCTCTAGCACTCCATCAGGAACCCTTCTCTATCATTTGAGCTAGTTTTGAGAGCTGTAGTTCCGATTCACCTTTTTACATTTTTCCAAACCATGATGTATCCACTATGACCCTTTCACGGGATTAGCCTTCCTCGGGTGCCAAAGTTTACTTTCACGAAACTGTGTTTGGACCCTCTAGCACTCCATCAGGAACACTCCTCTATCATTTAAGGTGGTTTTTAGGACTGTAGCTCCCATTCACATTTTTACCTCTTTCCAAACCATGATGTATCCCTTATGACCCTTTCACGGGATTACCCTTCCTGGGTTGCCAAAGTTGACTTTCACAAAAATGTGTGTTGACCCTCTAGCACTCCATCAGGAACCCTCCTCTATCATTTGAGGTGGTTTTGAGAGCTGTAGCTCCGATTCACATTTTTACCTCTTTCCAAACCATGTTGTATCCACTATTACCCTTTCACGGGATTACCCTTCCTGGGGTGCCAAAGTTGACTTTAACGAAACAGTGTTTGGACTCTCTAGCACTCCAACAGGAACACTCCTCTATCATTTGAGGTGGTTTTAAAACCTGTAGCTCCGATTCACCTTTTTATCTATTTCCAAACCATGATGTATCCACTATTACCATTTGACGGGATTACCCTTCAAGGGGTGCCAAAGTTGACCTTCACAAAACTGTGTTTGTACACTCTAGCACTCCATCAGGAACCCTCCTCTATTATTTGAGCTGGTTTTAAGAAGTGTACCTCCGATTCACAGTTTTACCTATTTCCAAACCATGATGTATCCCCTATGACCCTTTGACGGGATTACCCTTCCTGGGGTGCCAAGGTTGACTTTCACAAAACTGTGTTTGGACCCTCTAGTACTCCGTCAGGAACTCTCCTCTATCATTTGAGCTGGTTTTAAAACCTGTAGCTCCCATTCACCTTTTTGCCTATTTGTAATCCAGGATGTATCCCCTATTACCCACATGAAAAAAATGTTGGTTTACAAACATTCACAAAATTTAATGTCATATTTAGAAACATTTACGATTGTAAAGGTGATGTTTAGAAGGCTTGTGAAGGTTTTTAAAGTTAGGAAGGATTTTACCGCTACCTCTTTCACTTTTGCCATTTCTCAAGAATCCCCATGACTCTTTACACTTACTAATTTATTATTTCTTTGGTTCTGTTAGAGTCCGTAATGTTGATATGCATAATGGATCTTGCATGTGGCGTATTTATTCATGAAAACTGAAGGAATAAGCCATATTTTGTGTAGTCAATTTGTGCTTTATATCAATGCAACTGCGTCTGTCGGGTGAAAACATGAAAGTTCATGTGTACGGCCAGCCTTGATCCATATACGAAATACTTGTGCCTGTTAAAACAGATGTCTTGCCTTTCTTCGAGATCATCATCCCAAGCTCATTCCGATGATTTTACCACTCTACTACATGGGAACTATATGCATTCTGTAAATAACACCTGTCACTAGACCTTTTATGTTGGTGCTCATTAACGGTGTTATGCAATTGGCGTATTGAAGAAATCTCATAAACATGTCAATAGATAATTGGTTGTGATGCCAGTACGTGGGGATTGGAGCAAGTAGTCAAATGAATTAATAAAAATCATTGTGTAACAAGATTTATATAATCATTTACAAGAATTATGTTACAGAATATTTAAATGGTGAGTGCCGGTCTATCATTTGTTTGTTATGTTCGGCGTACATAAATTTTTAATTTATGATTCATACATAAAACATAACTTACATAACTGTACAATCTGCTTTGCATTTGATGACTTTCGTGAATATAAGAAATTCTTAAAGTGCTACACAATCATACATCGTCAGTGTCAACAGTGATAGTTCACTTCATACACAACTGACCCAACAAGATGGGAAAAAACTTTTCCATACTCTGTTATGGTCTTCCTTTCTGCTTGAAGATGTCTTTTGTCTTAAGTCTATGGTTACTTCGGTGAGCATCCACAATTTTACCATCAAGACATCAAAAATAATTATCTTACCAATAACATTCTCGTAAGTGCTCTATATTGATACAATTAGTTTGTATGTGTGGAATGCACTTTACAAAGGTAAATAAACCAAAGTTCTAATACAAGATTATCAAATGACAAACCACGAGGTTAAGATGGACAGATTATTAGATCAGATAATTCACTATTTCCATATAAGATTGTCTTCAAGCTTTACCCATGTTTGTTACTCAAATTTATATACATATGTGACAACACATGCTGCATTTAAATTTTGTATTGCATGTTGTATGGTACCGGTGTCGATATAAACTGTAAAGCTGTTCACAATCCCATGTCATTTTTTACCAATAAAAAAACAAACACAATAATTAAGCACAAAAATGAGATGTGTAAATCATTCCCTCTGTTGGTGATGGCTGTGTGGGATTAATTAAACGACCAAACCCAGTTGAGCATGCCTTATAATTCTCTTACTCTTAAAATAAACAACTTCAGTCCAAAGAGGATACCACTAGTGGGATTATTTGGCCGATTTGAGTTAGTGTTTTGATAACGCTTAGTCTTGATGAACAATAGTCTATTTCAACAACATGGTCAATTGGTAAAATTCATATTAAAGTGACATACCTTTATTTACATGTTTCACAAACCGTTGTGTACACGCACGTGCACTGTCCATTGTATTTCTTGGTTGGAGAAGTCACAGAGAGGAAGAGTAACTCAAAGTAATTTGATGACCTTTTGAGATCTAAATACATATATCAACGCCCGATGGGAAAATGCAGTTGATCATTGCACACCAACATACGGACATTTTTGCCATCGTGAATTTGAGACTTTGCATCTACAAAGCCGTTCAGAATGTCTGTCAGCGATATTTCTTCAGAGGCCACATTCAGCTCAGGTGAGTATATTGCAGATGATGCAAGTATATTATTTGTAAAATCAGTAAGGCAACCCTGATGATGCCATGTGTTCCCTCAGCAGCATGGTTGTTGAGAAATCTTACACTCAAGACTACCATATCATTTAGCAGGGAGCTCAATATACAGAGTCGTAGAGTATCCCTGCCATTCAGTAAGTGTTTAGTATATTGAATCACGATATGAGAACAACAGCCCGACTAATTGGCTGATCAAAGGTTTATTACATGTCATAAATATCCTTCCTGGGACTTAATCAGGCTATGGGGGTGGAATATATTGTCCAGGTAACACCAGCTGTTTTTTTAAGGTTGAGCTGAAGGATTACCTGTTGCATGTAATTTCAATCATACTGTATAATCAGTATAAGACTGATTTTGGACATATTCTTACAGATGTAAAATGTTCTGTTGTATGGTTTAAGAGATAGGTTTCATCCAAAACAACAATGACGGAACAATACAGACTAATCCCAGTATTCATGCATATACGTACTTTGGGTTCCCATATCACACGTCATTATATGGATGGAATAGTGACTTTAATAGATATATCCTTTTCAAAATCGCTAAGGCATTTCAAAATCAAATTTCAAAACACAAATATATTTTAAAAACTAAATTGATTGTTTATTCTTTTGTAAATGTTTGCAACGCTTTCAAACAAGATATTCTTATACGATGTTGTATTAGCAGTAATTCGACTTTATTTAAGACTTTAGCTGTAATACCTGCAAGTCATTTTGTTAGGTTTTTCAAAATGCTAATTGCATTTTCCCCATGAATCTACTTTCACAGACAACTGTGAGGCAGGCTCTACGGAATGCTCAGTCTGTAGGAGGAATGACCCTAAATCCACAACAGACGTAAGAATATACTAGAATATGATTTAAATACAGTAACTGCAAGAGTTTCAATGCATTAAACCATTCAACAAGTAAAACTTCAGGTGTTTCTACAGTAACCTCGACATGAATTTATCTTCATTGTGCTGACAATAAATTTAGAATTGTATTTTTTTAGGCTGGAAACAGGACAGAATAAGGACGCTAAGGCAGCTCTCCGTGTTATTCCGCACGCTGAGTTTCAAGGTATTGCAGTTCTGCTTAATGCTCTGTCCTATATGCATCAGTGCACAACAAACAATGAGCACAACCCACTGTCATATAAATAAGAATGCTCATTTCTTGAGCTCCAAACACTAAAATTATGTAACAAAATGTGATGTTCATAGGCGATTTTGTTCAACCGTTTGAATCGGGTGCATGTGTTTGGTGACGACTTCTTGCTATAATTCTGTAATCACTCTATAATATACGTCAGTTTTATTGAAACATAAAGTTTCTGTCAGGGTATTGTATTTTGTTTGTTGCAGTGGCTTTGACAAGATGTTTGCAGACAAAAATGGAAACCGTCTCAAGAAAGAAAAGACAACCAAAACAAACACAATGATTTCATGAGAAGAAGTTCCAGAAAAACTACAGTAAGTAAACATGAAAACCAATTTAAATAGCTTTCGGGAATCAAGAATTAGATGAAAAGTTTTTAAGAGGATGCACTACATCATATTGACTGTTTTCTTCAGAAATCGAGTCGAAGGGATGCAAGTATTAACGAATGCACAGCTACAATGCTACCCCATTGTTTTGGATTGTATATTTGAGAATAATGTGTAACATATTTTCCGTAAATTTGTAAATGGAATGTTTTTGTATGAAATTTAATCTTCCTCTTGTTATAATCTGTAAATAAACATCTAGTGTAAGCTTGACACTGTCTATATGTTTTGGGATAATTTTATTTGCATGAAAGACGAGAGTATTATAAACGTGAAAGAAATTCCGCATTAAAGAATACCATTTCCATCAACAGTGCAGTATTGACCATGGAGCACTTTCAAACGAACATCAAATTTATTTCAATGTTAGGATAGGCTAAATTCCTTGTTCACGCGTCATAAACCAAATTCAGCACATTGCAACTTTCACCACCTAAACAACCCACTCCTCGGCGCATTATCGCGATGATGACACTGCAAGATGTCAAACCAGCCTACAACTCCTCAGAAACAATTTCAAAATGTTTTTATCCAATAAAGATGTAGCAGAGTAGCGAGGGAAATGGAAGCAGTGTGACTCGCCACACCTCAAATATGGTTCCTATGCCATGTGAATAATAACCTGACAATGCACAAAGTCGAACGAAGGCCATTCTGTGTTTTTACAGGCACAAGGTGGATAAGAACTTACTAGTATTTGGCGTTACCACAATTGATCACGAGATAAAAAAAACCTCCAAAACATATGAAATATCAACATGTCAAATATTCCACCACTATAAGTATTAGTAACATATATTCCATTATATCAGTTCTGCTGTTTGTAAGAAAATAAAAAAAATACAAGCATACAGTCGTGATTCAGAAGTGCAATATGTTGTACCAGGGAGCCTATACAGAGTATTGTAGAGTATCCCTGGTTGTACTTGGACTTTCGTCCCTCGTAACGAAGCCCGCGGGAGACCAAACCCAGTCATAGATGGTGGATGTGCACTCAAGTGTAATGACGGCTACCGATTGTCTGCTTCATTTGCTCATACGCCGAGGGCTCACAAGGTGGGGCCCATTGTGTGTTCAGAACAATGATGTGTTGGATGGGCATTTTAGAAGTATGGCGAGTCACAAAAAAGTAAGATTCTTTATGGATAACAACTTTTTGTATTGTATATGATGCGTCGTTTCACTATGGATTGATATTCCGTTGTCAAACAAAATCATATACACTATGTTGTTATCCATAAAGAATGTATGTAGAGATGTTGGGTTTTGTAAACCCATCGCTGAATTTGCGTTCGATCCAATAAAAAATCATCTCAGCAGAGATGGTGAACGACTGGGAACTGTAATTCGTCCAAGTACAAAGCAGGACTTGAAACTGACAAGCGTTTGTACAAGTTTCCGTGAGATCCAGTCATCCGAGAAAAACGGATGTAGTTTCTTTGCAACCCACAGACATAAAAACATGTCCTATGTACAAGTATCACACCTGCTTTATTACATAATATGGCCGAGACAGGACTCGGATGCATGAGTCATCAATCAATGTATTTTGTTTATGGCGTATAGCCTGATAGGTGTTAAGTTTAAATTGCATGTGGTCAATGATTGAAGCTGTGTATTGCATATTGACTTTAGCAGACAGGCAGCCATACATATAGGTGTCAATAAACCAGACATTAAGCTTTCTCTGTGAAAGAGGCTTCTTCTTACAATCAACATGTTTTTATGTAACGAGTAGAGTATTTACTTGTTTGTGTACACAACCAAGATTAGACTACTGCTCACGACCTCATACTCCGGGCATGCATACTGTTTCAAGCTCCGTGAACCTATTCACTGCGCATGCGGTATTGGCGCAGCGCAGAACAACTGTTGAAACAACTTCTTCCCCCAGCGCTGGGGAAACTTAGTGAATCGATTGAACTCCGAATTCGCGGGTTTTTTCTCTTTATAGGTTGAATTGGCATTTTTTATGATTTGTTTCGGTAACTGCATACCAAAAAGTATCAGAATCTGCTAAGTTGTGTTTTCCTTTTTAATGTGACCTTTTAGAACGTTTCGTTCCATGAGATAACCTATGAAAATAATACAACATATCAATAATGTAATATGTTCCAGGGTGGGCAGTTCTCTCTGGAGGTCTTGATGTGCTCATGTATGTCAGTGCCGGTGTGCCATGCATTGGTGGAAGTGATGGTTATGTCTCATGTAAGCCTGTGGTGGTGCACCATGCATTGGTGGATTTTGGGGTGTAGTCATGTATATCAGCGGTGGGGTGCCATTCATTGGTGGATGTGATGGTTATGTCTCTTGTATGAGGCTGGCGGTGTGTCATGCATTGGTGGATTTTGTGGTGTACTCATGGATGTCGGTGGCGGTGCACCATTCATTGGTGGATGTTGTGATGTAGTCATGTATACCGGTGGTGGTGCCCATGCCGGTGGGGGTGTGCCATCCATTGGCGGATGTGATGGTTTTGTCTCATGTATGCATGTGGTGGTGCCCCATGCATTGGTGGATGTTGTGGTGTACTCATGTATACCAGTGGCGGTGTGCTTGTATTGGTGGATGTTGTGGTGTGCTCATGTATGCCTGTGGCGGTGTGCCATGCATTGGTGGATGTTGTGGTGTAGTCATGTATATCAGTGGTGGGGTGCCATTCATTGGTGGATGTGATGGCTATGTCTCATGTATGAGGCTAGAGGTGCGCCATGCATTGGTGGATGTGATGGTGGTGTACTCATGTATGTCGGTGGCGGTGTGCCATGCATTGGTGGATGTTGTGGTGTACTCATGGATGCCGGTGGCGGTGCAAAATGCATTCGTGGAGGTTGTGATGTACTCATGTATGCCGTTGGTGGTGCCCCGTGCATTGGTCCATTTTGTGGTGTACTCATGTATGCCGGTGGTGGTGCACCATGCATTGGTGGATGTTGTGGTGTAGTCATGTATATCAGTGGTGGGGTGCCATTCATTGGTGGATGTGATGGTTATGTCTCTTGTATGAGGCTAGTGGTGCGCCATGCATTGGTGGATGTGATGGTGGTGTACTCATGTATGTCGGTGGCGGTGTGCCATGCATTGGTGGATGTTGTGGTGTACTCATGGATGCCGGTGGCGGTGTGCCATTCATTGGTGGATGTTGTGGTGTAGTGGTGTATGTCAGTGGCGGTGTGCCATGCATTGGTGGATGTGATGGTTATGTCTCATGTAAGCCTGTGGTGGTGCACCATGCATTGGTGGATGTTGGGGTGTAGTCATGTATATCAGCGGTGGGGTGCCATTCATTGGTGGATGTGATAGTTATGTCTCTTGTATGAGGCTGGCGGTGTGCCATGCATTGGTGGATGTCGTGGTGTACTCATGGATGTCGGTGGCGGTGCACCATTCATTGGTGGATGTTGTGATGTAGTCATGTATACCGGTGGTGGTGCCCATGACGGTGGGGGTGTGCCATCCATTGGTGGATGTGATGGTTTTGTCTCATGTATGCATGTGGTGGTGCTCCATGCATTGGTGGATGTTATGGTGTACTCATGTAAACCAGTGGCGGTGTGCTTGTATTGGTGGATGTTGTGGTGTACTCATGTATGTCGGTGGCGGTGTGCCATTCATTGGTGGATGTGATGGTTATGTCTCTTGTATGATGCTGGCGGTGCCCCATGCATTGGTGGATGTTGTGGTGTACTCATGTATGCCGGTGGTGGTGCACCATGCATTGGTGGATGTTGTGGTGTAGTCATGTATATCAGTGGTGGGGTGCCATTCATTGGTGGATGTGATGGTTATGTCTCTTGTATGAGGCTAGTGGTGCGCCATTCATTGGTGGATGTGATGGTGGTGTACTCATGGATGTCGGTGGCGGTGCAAAATGCATTCGTGGATGTTGTGATGTACTCATGTATACCGGTGCAGGTGCCCCATGTCGGTGGGGGTGTGCCATCCATTGGTGGATGTGACGGTTATGTCTCTTGTATGAGGCTGGTGGTGCACCATGCATTGGTGGATGTTATGGTGTACTCATGTATACCAGTGGTGGTGCGCCATGCATTGGTGGATGTCGTGGTGTACTCATGTATGTCAGTGGTGGTGTGCCATTCATTGGTGGATGTGATGGCTATGTCTCTTGTATGAGGCTGGCGGTGCCCCATGCATTGGTGGATGTTGTGGTGTACTCATGTATGCTGGTGGCGGTGCCCCACGCATTGGTGGATGTTGTGGTGTACTCATGTATGCCGGTGGTGGTGCGCCATGCATTGGTGGATGTTTTAGTGTCCCATGTAATGCCGGCGGTGGTGCGCCATGCATTGGTGAATGTGATGGTGGTGTCTCATTTACATGTATTGTGGTGTTCGATGCTGAGATGATTTTTTTGACTTTAAACAAAACGTAAACCAGACTTAGTGAAATTAATATTTCGAATCCACGTCATTTTATCTTGCAACTGAAAATTTAAGTCTTAGAATTTTATTCAACTTAGGATAGAAGTTGTTTAACAAACGATTATAGATTCAAATCGTGATTACTGGTTTGTATTGTAAGGAGGTAAGCGCAGCAGTTAGAACAGTGAAACAAGTGCACGTGCGGTACGCGATGAGCGTTAACTTAGACCAACCCAATTTCTCGACGTTTTATTTAATGTGCACCCCAAACCCCCTGTAATAGAAACAAAGAAAGTGATTTGAAATTACGATCGTTTGTTTAACAACTTTCATCTTAAGTTGAATAAACTTCTGGGAATTAAATGTTCAATTGGCAAGGTATAAAATTATAAGAAATTTGCCATCGTTATTTCATTTAATTCGATTTACGTTTTTGTTTAAAGAGACATTCATCGGTACGCTTTCACGGCAAACGGACTATAATCACGAAAGCGATGAGCAGTGATAAGCACATCACAATTTACAACATTCCCACCCACGGACGACAGTTTGTTTTAATTCATTTACATTGAATGTTCCATACCCCTATGTCACTTTGGGTTTTACTTGTAATTTTAAATTTACAATGGGTTATACCTGTATTGTATTAGCCGTTGATTATGTTTTAGCTATAATGTCTTACATAAATACATCTGCAATTAATGAAAGAAAATTTTGTTTCGTTTTCTTTCAATAATGAATATTACCAGGTCTTACTTGGCTCACGCTAACTAAGAAAACATGCCTCCGTACAAACACTTGTGATTGAGGTGCTGTCAATAGCTCTAATCCTTTGTTTCGGGTTCGGCGACTGGGATTAGGTTGCGTAAGCGAGCGACCCGAAGCGAGCGACTGAAGCCCGCTTGGAGTTTGAGCACCCACCTATAGTGACGTGAAATATTCGTCGTGGGGACAGAAAGTCTTGAAATCCTGTAGAGGTAGGACGACTTCATGGATTCTTCGGAAGGGCGACAGAGGACCATACAGGTAGGTGTTTCCATATCTATTTGGAAGAAAATATGCATCTTCATGGTTTTTGTTAATATACAGGGCACACTCATTCTCTCATAGTACACAGCCCTTTAGGTATAGATGGGAAAGGTTGATACTGGTTTCTGCATGTAAACGGAGTGGTAGTGTAGCCTAGTTGTTCAAGTGTTGACACGTCATGTTCAGTACCATTGTTCGAGTCCTCACTTAAATATTATGTCCCACGCCCACTTATGAGGCAAGTCGTTGGAATATTGCCCAAAGCGGCAGAAAACCACACTTACTCGCTGTTGTTAATGCAATCTACATCCGAGAGAAATGTGATTACTGATGCTTATGCATGACTCATTTCTTTCAGACGCAGGAACCCTGGCACACTCTGGATTTGGTGTTGTGTCACTCTAAACCCTTCCACCTGGACTTTAGTACACTGACTTTCCGAGGGTCCGATGGGATGAGCTTTTGTCTCATGGTGGCTCCATTGTGCGTCTGCTCTCCGCGTAGCCCCCTGCCGAGCGTACATGGAGTAGGTTCGGTGCTAGGGCCTGACTGTACAGTCAGGATGGTTGTTACAGCAACCCAGCTAGTTTAGGGTTGGCACACTCTGTGGCCCCAGTCTTTTCAGCACCCCCAGTAGACCCAATGCTGACTGCACTTGACTGGTAGATTAGGGGTTAGTGTAGATAGGGCCCCCTTCGTGCATGCCCTGTACGATGCTATCTATAGATAGTATAACTTAGTGTTAACCCACCATTCCGTCCTTCAATAGGTAGTTCGAGGCAAAGCAAGTCCCGGATGGTCACTTTGAAAGTCAGTGTACTGGCCACCTGCTGGTAAAGCATTCACTATTTCAGTTTAAAACTTAAGTTAAATTTTGTTTTCCACGTCCCGACATATTTGCTTTGCATTTAAATGTAAGGGGATCGTCGAATAACCGAATGGTTAAAGCGTTCGCTCATGACGTTCCAAACAACCTATTTCGATTTCCCATATCTGAATGATGTGTGAAGCATCTATTTGTTGTTTCTCACCGTGATATAGCTAGTACATTGCTGAACGCGGTGTAAAAGGACACTCATGCAGTCATAATCTGTGTGAGAAGCATAAATTATGTAAGGTGTCCTTTGCCTTTTTAAGTAGAACCGTTGCTTACGCATGCAACTGTTCCTTTCAAACAATCTTTTGAATAAACCATAACATGCAATGCATCCTTGTTTATCATGACGTCTACTGCAAAATCACAACTTGAGTTTCATGTTTGAGATTTTACGTGTAGGCATATAAGTTGCATTTATGCACACAGTAAGTGCCAGCGATGTAAACTATATTCTCTTTACTGTTATGAGCAGGGATGCCATCTACCTGGGGGCGGAAATGGACCCTGAAGTCCCCCAGAGGCAGGACGACTGCCGAGAAGATATTCCGTGGACAGAAGTGGATCAAGGTCTCTTCTGGCGGCAGGACAACGACCACAAAGCCGCCAGACTACCAGGAAGGCAAGTTCTCCAAACTATCGTTTGAAGACAACATACTATATATTCTTGTTGACAATGACGTCATGAGCAAGTTACAACTTGTGTTTCAGGTTACAGCGTTTTCCTGACCAAAAAGCATATGCTTTTAATATTCATTACCTATGTAGTAAGTATCAGTGATGTGAAACATTAACCTATTCGTTGTCGTCACTATTAGGAACGTGGATGCCATCGTCCTGGGGGCGGAAATGGACCCTGAAGTCCCCCAGAGGCAGGACGACTGCCAAGAAGATATTCCATGGATAGACGTGGACCATGGATTCTTCGGAAGGGTGACAGAGGACCAGACAGGCAGGTGTTTTCAACTCATTTTGGAAGAAAATATTTGCTTCATATATAGTGCACACTAATTCTCTCACACTATACAGTCATTTAGGAGTGAGTGAGTTTAGTTTTACGCCGCACTCAGCAATATTCAGCTATAAGGTGACGGTCTGTAAATAATCGAGTCTGGACAAGACAATCCAGTGATCAACAACACGAGCATCGATCTGCGCAAATGGGAACCGATGACATGTTTCAACCAAGACGTTAGCGAGTCTGACCACCCGATCCCGTTAGTCGCCTCTTACGACCAGCATAGTCACAGCCATTTAGGTATAGATGGGAAAGGTTGATACTGGTTTCTGCATGTAAACGGAGTTGTAGTGTAGCCTAGTTGTTCAAGTGTTGGCACGTCATGTTCAGTACCATTGTTCGAGTCCTCACTTAAATACTATGCCCCACGCCCACGTACGAGACTCGTCGTTGGAAAATTGCCCAAAGCGGCAGAAAACCACACTTACTCGCTGTTGTTAATACAATCTACATCCGAGAGAAATGTGATTACTGATGCTTATGCATGACTCATTTCTTTCAGACGCAGGAACCCTGGCACACTCTGGATTTGGTGTTGTGTCACTCTAAACCCTTCCACCTGGACTTTAGTACACTGACTTTCCGAGGGTCCGATGGGATGAGCTTTTGTCTCATGGTGGCTCCATTGTGCGTCTGCTCTCCGCGTAGCCCCCTGCCGAGCGTACATGGAGTAGGTTCGGTGCTAGGGCCTGACTGTACAGTCAGGATGGTTGTTACAGCAACCCAGCTAGTTTAGGGTTGGCACACTCTGTGGCCCCAGTCTTTTCAGCACCCCCAGTAGACCCAATGCTGACTGCACTTGACTGGTAGATTAGGGGTTAGTGTAGATAGGGCCCCCTTCGTGCATGCCCTGTACGATGCTATCTATAGATAGTATAACTTAGTGTTAACCCACCATTCCGTCCTTCAATAGGTAGTTCGAGGCAAAGCAAGTCCCGGATGGTCACTTTGAAAGTCAGTGTACTGGCCACCTGCTGGTAAAGCATTCACTATTTCAGTTTAAAACTTAAGTTAAATTTTGTTTTTCACGTCCCGACATATTTGCTTTGCATTTAAATGTAAGGGGATCGTCGAATAACCGAATGGTTAAAGCGTTCGCTCATGACGTTCCACACAACCCTATTTCGATTTCCCATATCTGAATGATGTGTGAAGCATCTATTTGTAGTTACTCGCCGTGATATAGCTAGTACATTGCTGAACGCGGTGTAAAAAGTAAAATCATGCAGTCATAATCTGTGTGAGAAGCATAAATTATGTAAAGTGTTTTTTGCCTTTTTAAGTAGAACCGTTGCTTACGCATGCAACTGTTCCTTTCAAACAATCTTTTGAATAAACCATAACATGCAATGCATCCTTGTTTATCATGACGTCTACTGCAAAATCACAACTTGAGTTTCATGTTTGAGATTTTACGTGTAGGCATATAAGTTGCATTTATGCACACAGTAAGTGCCAGCGATGTAAACTATATTCTCTTTACTGTTATGAGCAGGGATGCCATCTACCTGGGGGCGGAAATGGACCCTGAAGTCCCCCAGAGGCAGGACGACTGCCGAGAAGATATTCCGTGGACAGAAGTGGATCAAGGTCTCTTCTGGCGGCAGGACAACGACCACAAAGCCGCCAGACTACCAGGAAGGCAAGTTCTCCAAACTATCGTTTGAAGACAACATACTATATATTCTTGTTGACAATGACGTCATGAGCAAGTTACAACTTGTGTTTCAGGTTACAGCGTTTTCCTGACCAAAAAGCATATGCTTTTAATATTCATTACCTATGTAGTAAGTATCAGTGATGTGAAACATTAACCTATTCGTTGTCGTCACTATTAGGAACGTGGATGCCATCGTCCTGGGGGCGGAAATGGACCCTGAAGTCCCCCAGAGGCAGGACGACTGCCAAGAAGATATTCCATGGATAGACGTGGACCATGGATTCTTCGGAAGGGTGACAGAGGACCAGACAGGCAGGTGTTTTCAACTCATTTTGGAAGAAAATATTTGCTTCATATATAGTGCACACTAATTCTCTCATACTATACAGTCATTTAGGAGTGAGTGAGTTTAGTTTTACGCCGCACTCAGCAATATTCAGCTATAAGGTGACGGTCTGTAAATAATCGAGTCTGGACAAGACAATCCAGTGATCAACAACACGAGCATCGATCTG
Organism: Haliotis asinina; assembly: GCF_037392515.1. NCBI lineage: Eukaryota > Metazoa > Mollusca > Gastropoda > Lepetellida > Haliotidae > Haliotis > Haliotis asinina. The sequence goes on along the minus strand of NC_090282.1, from coordinate 51,076,081 downwards.
CGCAAATGGGAACCGATGACATGTTTCAACCAAGACGTTAGCGAGTCTGACCACCCGATCCCGTTAGTCGCCTCTTACGACCAGCATAGTCACAGCCATTTAGGTATAGATGGGAAAGGTTGATACTGGTTTCTGCATGTAAACGGAGTTGTAGTGTAGCCTAGTTGTTCAAGTGTTGGCACGTCATGTTCAGTACCATTGTTCGAGTCCTCACTTAAATACTATGCCCCACGCCCACGTACGAGACTCGTCGTTGGAAAATTGCCCAAAGCGGCAGAAAACCACACTTACTCGCTGTTGTTAATGCAATCTACATCCGAGAGAAATGTGATTACTGATGCTTATGCATGACTCATTTCTTTCAGACGCAGGAACCCTGGCACACTCTGGATTTGGTGTTGTGTCACTCTAAACCCTTCCACCTGGACTTTAGTACACTGGCTTTCCGAGGGTCCGATGGGATGAGCTTTTGTCTCATGGTGGCTCCATTGTGCGTCTGCTCTCCGCGTAGCCCCCTGCCGAGCGTACATGGAGTAGGTTCGGTGCTAGGGCCTGACTGTACAGTCAGGATGGTTGTTACAGCAACCCAGCTAGTTTAGGGTTGGCACACTCTGTGGCCCCAGTCTTTTCAGCACCCCCAGTAGACCCAATGCTGACTGCACTTGACTGGTAGATTAGGGGTTAGTGTAGATAGGGCCCCCTTCGTGCATGCCCTGTACGATGCTATCTATAGATAGTATAACTTAGTGTTAACCCACCATTCCGTCCTTCAATAGGTAGTTCGAGGCAAAGCAAGTCCCGGATGGTCACTTTGAAAGTCAGTGTACTGGCCACCTGCTGGTAAAGTATTCACTATTTCAGTTTAAGACTTAGATGAAATTTTGTTTTCCACGTCCCGATATATTTGCTTTGCATTTAAATGTAAGGGGATCGTCGAATACCCGAATGGTTAAAGTGTTCGCTCATGACGCTCCAAACAAACCTATTTCGATTTACAATATCTGAATGGTGTGTGGAGCCGATATTTGTTGTTTCTCACCGTGATATAGCTGGTATGCTGGTTAAAGCAGTGTAAAAACGACACTCATGCAGTCTTAATATGTGCTGGAAGTATAAATTATGATACAGAATACTGTTTACCTTTATTAGCAGAAGCCACTGTGTTCTTCCAAACGATCGTTTAAAGAAAACACACAGTGCCTCCTTGTGTACAATGACGTCTACTGCCAAGTCACAACTTGATTTTCGTGTTTGAGATATGTTCTCGTGGAATCATATATTTTGCATTTATTCACACAGTACAAATGATGTAAAATATGTTTACCTTTATTATCAGGAGCGTGGATGCCATCGTCCTGGGGGCGGAAATGGACCCTGAAGTCCCCCAGAGGCAGGACGACTGCCGAGAAGATATTCCGTGGACAGAAGTGGATCAAGGTCTCTTCTGGAGCAGCATGTGGATGTTTTACTGTTCGGACATTTTGTGACAATGTACTCTGCGTGTCTACTACTGTAAACCCTCCAGTAGAATAGGTAGCGTTGCATACGTTGAGGGAACACGGTTCCAGAGTTTTTTTTCTCAAAAATGTTTTTTATCTCTGGTTTTACGTGTCGGGCTTCAGTTACCTTTGACCTTGTTCAAATCTCAAATTTGATCAAGATCAATTTAGACACACAATCTGCGACAACAATGTTGGTGTTTCTGTTCGAGGATTTGGTACTGTTCCATGTTGGGAATGATGACATTAATAAAACATAATCCGCACAGCTGGTCCAATTGTACTTGTTTGTTTTGCTGTTTTGTTTGTGAAACTTGTGAACTGGAGAAGAATTGTTTTTGTCCATGGAAATCGGATGTGCACGACTTTATCGCCTTGTAGGAGTGCTTGTTTTAGCCATACACTGCCATGCACTGCTAAACACCGCCAACACAGAAACACATCACGAAACAAGTCCAACGTTAAAACAATAGATCAATACACGGGGGTATTCTTATGTCTACAAACCAGAACGTACAATACAAAAGCCTATCAACATTACTAGATCACATCGCACAGACCTTTAGTTCAATGTATGTACTAAACAATCCAGTGGTGTCTGTAGATGAGACAAGACATTAAATGAAAAGCTCCCACCAACATCCAACAGTCTAGAATATTACATTGCGCAAGTAAACAACAAAGTGCATGTTTGCCAATCATATTCCTTTACCAGTTGACCATGGTTAGAGCATTTGTGATGGTCAGCGTATCCCTGTTCAGGTGTTCTGATGTCGAGAGATGCTGCTCTCCATGGAATGGTTGAACTGACACAGAGTAAATGCAATAAAGTCAGTATGCCATCAGAGAGAGATCTATATCAAAGCAGATAAACTGAACAAATTGTAAGCTTCTGAATGTATCAAAAGTGATTAACAGCTATCTGACAGACCATTTGAATAGCTACTACAAGAGCTTAGAGTCAGTTATTGATCGTGAAGCATAGTTTTCTAATACTTTGGATACTGCTATTTCATCAAATAGTCAATGGCGGTCATTTTCATTATTTTCAAAAGCAAATATATGTCAAAAGATTTTACACCCTCTAGCAATACACAAACGTCACAATGACAGTGATCAGATTGATATTAGTTAAACTATCCATGATTAACTTTGAGATGTTGTCGGCCAGCAAACCAAATGTCATGAAAATGCTCACAGACCTCCACCACATAAAATGGCCTGTGAAAACCTGAGTATTAAAGGCCTTTTCATGAGCCAAAGATATCATACTAACTGAAGATAGTGTCAAACAAAGTCAGTACTGGGGAGACTACGACATCAGATTTTTCAGCTGCCTCCTCCTGTACTACTTCAATACCCTTGGATACAGCAAAGGGGTTCACCTTTTACGGTGTCTTGTCAGGAGTCTCGATCACAAGGAAAAGAGGCCAATACTCAATCAATGCAGAAGGTCTGTGATCAGTATCAATAGGGTCAATTTCAAGTGGACATTTTGGGCTTTTGGGCGGAATTTCATAGATGTAAGCCATGGTTAGTGTAATATGGTTCATCATCCGAGCCACCCACCCACCACGGAGTATCACAAGGACAATGCTAAAAGCAAGTGGGTCTCCAACTTACAGCACCAAGGATACCCGGATGATCTACTCCAGCAGAATAATGAATATTAATATTTCTACCAGATTGGCCCATGAGCCATACTAACTACGAGATCGAAAATATCGGGGTTCATATTTTTCATACGATGACCTAGGGGAAAATATTACTTTGGCATGGTGAGGTGATGTCGTGAGCAATGCAAGGACGCCACGTCTCCTCTATAACGTTGCGTTCTAAATGAGGCCATTGTGGGTAACCAGCCCATGTTTGAAAGTTGAGTTTGGTAATAGATAGGCACACTCGTGGCTAAATATCTGTATATCCCTCGCTTCCGTTCGGGGAATACCAACATTCCAAAGAGTGTCGTAAAACATAGTTTCACATTAAATAGCAACAGCCTTAACAATAATAAACGTATTGCATCATACTTTCGTCAACTTTCAGGGTGTATTGCACTCTGTAGTCAGATGTAAGTTGGCACCCCAGAAAGGGTAATCCCGTGAATGGGTAATAGTGGATACATCATGGTTAATACATCAAATAGGCAGAAAGGTGAATCGGAGTTACAGGTTTTCAAACCAGCTCAAATAAAAGAGGAGGGTTCCTGATGGAGTGCTAGAGGGTCCAAACACAGTTTCGTGAAAGTCATCTTTGGCACCCGAGGAAGGGTAATCCCGTGAAAGGGTCATAGGGGATACATCATGGTTGGGAAATAGGTAAAAATGTGAATCGGAGTTACAGCTCTTAAAACCAGCTCAAATGATAGAGGAGGGTTCCTGATGGAGTGCTAGAGTGTCCAAACACAGTTTCGTGAAAGTCAACTTTGGCACCCCAGGAAGGGTAATCCCGTGAAAGGGTCAAAGGGGATACATCATGGTTGGGAAATAGGTAAAAAGGTGAATCGGAGCTACAGTTCTAAAAAACAGCTCAAATAATAGAGGAGGGTTCCTGATGGAGTGCTAGAGGGTCCAAACACAGTCTTGTGAAAGTCAACTTTGGCAACCCAGGAACGGTAATTCCGTGAAAGGGTCAAAGGAGATACATCATGGTTTGGAAATAGGTAAAAGTGTGAATCGGAGCTACAGTTCTGAAAACCACCTCAAATGATAGAGGAGGGTTCCTGATGGAGTGCTAGAGGGTCAATACACAGTTTCGTGAAAGTCAACTTTGGCACCCCAGTAAAGGGTAATCCCGTCAAACTGTCATAGGGGATACATCATGGTTTGGAAATAGGTGGAAATGCGATTCGGAACTACAGGTTTTAAAACCACCTCAAATGATAGAGGAGGGTACCTGATGGAGTGCTAGAGGGTACAAACACAGTTTTCTGAAGGTCAACTTCGGCACCCCAAAAAGGGAAATCAAGTGAAAGGGTAAAAGTGGATACATCATGGTTTTTTTTTAAATAGGTGAAAATGTGAGTCGGAGATTCAGCCCTTAAAACCAGCTGAAATGATAGAGGAGGGTTCCTGACGGAGTGCTAGAGGGTCCAAACACAGTTTTGTGAAAGTCAACTTTGGCAATACCAGGAAGGGTAATCAAGTGAAAGGGTCATAGGGGATACGTCATGGTTTGGAAATAGGTAAAAATGTGAATCGGAGCTACAGTTCTGACAAAAACCTCAAATGATAGAGGAGGGTTCCTGATGGAGTGCTAGAGGGTCAAAACAAAGTTTCGTGAAAGTCAACTTTGGCACCCGAGGAAGGGTAATCCCGTGAAAAGGTCATAGGGGATACATCATGGTTGGGAAATAGGTAAAAAGTTGAATCTGAGCTACAGTTCTAAAAACCAGCTCAAATGATAGAGGAGGGTTCCTGATGGAGTGCTAGAGGGTCCAAACACAGCTTTGTGAAAGTCAACTTTGGCACCCCAGGAAGGGCAGTCACGTGAAATTGAAAAGTGGATACATCATGTTTTGAAATAGGTAAAAATGTGAATCGGAGCTACAGCTCACACAACCAGCTCAAATGATAGAGGAGGGTTCCTGATGGAGTGCTACAGAGTCAAAAAACAGTTTCGTGAAAGTCAACTTCTGCACCCTAGGAAGGGTAATCCCGTGATAGGGTTATGTTGGATACATGATGGTTTGGAAATAGGTGAAAATGTGAATCGGAGCTACAGATCTTGAAACCAGCTCAAATGATAGAGGAGGGTTCCTGATGGAGGGCTAGAGGGTCCAAACACAGCTTTGTGAAAGTCAACTTTTGCACCCGAGGAAGGGTAATCCCGTGCAAGTATAATAGTGGATACATCATGGTTTGGAAATAGGTGAAAATGTGAATCGGAGCTACAGATCTTGAAACCAGCTGAAATGATGGAGGAGGGTTCCTGACGGAGTGCTAGAGGGTCCAAACACAGTTTTGTGAAAGTCAACTTTGGCACCCCAGGAAGGGTAATCACGTGCAAGTATAATAGTGGATACATCATGGTTTGGAAATAGGTGAAAATGTGAATCGGAGCTACAGATCTTGAAACCAGCTCAAATGATGGAGGAGGGTTCCTGACGGAGTGCTAGAGGGTCCAAACACAGTTTCGTGAAAGTCAACTTTGGCACCCCAGGAAGGGTAATCACGTGCATGTATAATAGTGGATACATCATGGTTTGGAAATAGGTGAAAATGTGAATCGGAGCTACGGATCTTGAAATCAGCTCAAATGATGGAGGATTGTTCCTGACGGAGTGCTAGAGGGTACAAACACGCTTTTGTGAAGGTGAACTTTGGCACCCCAGGAAGGGTAGTCACGTGAAATGGAAAAGTGGATACATCATGTTTTGAAATAGGTAAAAATGTGAATCGGAGCTACAGCTCACACAACCAGCTCAAATGATAGAGGAGGGTTCCTGATGGAGTGCTAGAGAGTCAAAACACAGTTTCGTGAAAGTCAACTTTGGCACCAAAGGAAGGGTAATACCGTGAAAGGGTCATAGTGGATACATCATGGTTTGGAAATAGGTAAAAATGTGAATCGGAGCTACAGCTCTTAAAACCACCTGAAATGATCGACAAGGGTTCCTGATTGAGTGCTAGAGGGTCAACACACATTTTTGTGAAAGTCAACTTCTGCAACCCAGGAAGGGTAGTCCCGTGATAGGGTCATGGGGGGATACATCATGGTTTGGAAATAGGTGAAAATGTGAATCGGAGCTACAGATCTTGAAACCACCTCAAATGATAGAGGAGGGTTCCTGATGGAGGGCTAGAGGGTCCAAACACAGCTTTGTGAAAGTCAACTTTGGCACCCGAGGAAGGGTAATCCCGTGAAAGGGTCATAGGGGATACATCATGGTTTGGAAATAGGTAAAAAGGTGAATAGAAGCTACAGCTCTTAAAACCAGCTCAAATGATAGAGGAGGGTTCCTGATGGAGGGCTAGAGGGTCCAAACACAGCTTTGTGAAAGTCAACTTTGGCACCCGAGGAAGGGTAATCAAAAGAAAGGGTCATAGGGGATACATCATGATTTGGAAATAGGTAAAAATGTGAATCGGAGCAACAGTTGTGAAAAACAGCTCAAATGATAGAGGAGGGTTCCTGACGGAGTGCTAGAGGGTCCAAACACAGTTTCGTGAAAGTCAACTTTGGCACTCCAGCAAGGGTAATAACGTGAAAGGTTTATAGGGGATACATCATGGTTTGGAAATAGGTAAAAAGTTGAATCTGAGCTACAACTCTCAAAACCAGCTCAAATGATCGAGGAGGGTTCCTGATGGAGTGGTAGAGGGTCCAAACACAGTTTCGTGAAAGTCAACTTTGGCACTCCAGCAAGGGTAATGACGTGAAAGGGTAATAGTGGATACATCATGGTTTGGAAATAGGTAGAAATGTGAATCGGAGGTACAGGTTTTAAAAGCAGCTCAAATGATAGAGGAGGGTTCCTGATGGAGTTCTAGAGGGTCAATACACAGTTTCGTGAAATTCAACTTTGGCACCCCAGAAAGGGTAATCACGTGAAAGGGTGATAGTGGATACATCATGGTTTGGAAATAGGTAGAAATGTGAATCGGAGCTACAGGTTTTAAAAGAAGCTCAAATGATAGAGGAGGGTTCCTGATGGAGTGCTATAGGGTACAAACACGGTTTTGTGAAGGTGAACTTTGGCACCCCATGAAGGGTAGTCACGTGAAATGGTAAAGTGGACACATCATGTTTTGGAAATAGGTAAAAATGTGAATCGGAGGTACTGTTGTGAAAACCTGCCCAAATGATGGAGGAGGGTTCCTGACGGAGTGCTAGAGGGTCCAAACACAGTTTCGTGAAAGTCAACTTTGGCACACGAGGAAGGGTAATCAAGTGGAAGGGTCATAGGGGATACATCATGATTTGGAAATAGGTAAAATGTGAATCGGAGCTACAGTTGTAAAAAGCAGCTCAAATGATAGAGGAGGGTTTCTGAAGGAGTGGTGGAGGGTCCAAACACAATTTTGTGAAAGTCAACTTTGGCAACCCAGGAAGGGTAATAACGTGAAAGGTTTATAGGGGATACATCATGGTTTGGAAATAGGTAAAAAGTTGAATCTGAGCAACAACTCTCAAAACCAGCTCAAATGATAGAGGAGGGTTCCTGATGGAGTGCTAGAGGGTCCAAACACAGTTTCGTGAAAGTCAACTTTGGCAGCAAAGGAAGGGTAATCCCGTGAAAGGGTCACAGTGAATACATCATTTTTTGGAAATAGGTAAAAATGTGAATCGGAGCTGCAGATCTTGAAACCAGCTCAAATGATAGAGGAGGGTTCCTGATGGAGTGCTAGAGGGTCCAAACACAGTTTCGTGAGAGTCCACTTTGGCACCAAAGGAAGGGTAATCCCGTGATAGGGTCATGGGGGATACATCATGGTTTGGAAATAGGTGAAAATGTGAATCGGAGCTACAGATGTTGAAACCAGCTCAAATGATAGAGGAGGGTTCCTGATGGAGTGCTAGAGGGTCCAAACACAGTTTTGTGAAAGTCAACTTTGGCACCCGAGGAAGGGTAATCCCGTGAAAGGGTCATAGGGGATACATCATGGTTTGGAAATAGGTAAAAAGGTGAATAGAAGCTACAGCTCTTAAAACCAGCTCAAATGATAGAGGAGGGTTCCTGATGGAGGGCTAGAGGGTCCAAAGACAGCTTTGTGAAAGTCAACTTTGGCACCCGAGGAAGGGTAATCAAAAGAAAGGGTCATAGGGGATACATCATGATTTGGAAATAGGTAAAAATGTGAATCGGAGCAACAGTTGTGAAAAACAGCTCAAATGATAGAGGAGGGTTCCTGACGGAGTGCTAGAGGGTCCAAACACAGTTTCGTGAAAGTCAACTTTGGCACTCCAGCAAGGGTAATAACGTGAAAGGTTTATAGGGGATACATCATGGTTTGGAAATAGGTAAAAAGTTGAATCTGAGCTACAACTCTCAAAACCAGCTCAAATGATCGAGGAGGGTTCCTGATGGAGTGGTAGAGGGTCCAAACACAGTTTCGTGAAAGTCAACTTTGGCACTCCAGCAAGGGTAATCACGTGAAAGGGTAATAGTGGATACATCATGGTTTGGAAATAGGTAGATATGTGAATCGGAGGTACAGGTTTTAAAAGCAGCTCAAATGATAGAGGAGGGTTCCTGATGGAGTTCTAGAGTGTCAATACACAGTTTCGTGAAATTCAACTTTGGCACCCCAGAAAGGGTAATCACGTGAAAGGGTGATAGTGGATACATCATGGTTTGGAAATAGGTAGAAATGTGAATCGGAGCTACAGGTTTTAAAAGAAGCTCAAATGATAGAGGAGGGTTCCTGATGGAGTGCTAGAGGGTACAAACACGGTTTTGTGAAGGTGAACTTTGGCACCCCATGAAGGGTAGTCACGTGAAATGGTAAAGTGGACACATCATGTTTTGGAAATAGGTAAAAATGTGAATCGGAGCTACAGCTTACACAACCAGCTCAAACGATAGAGGAGGTTTCCTGATGGAGTGCTGGAGAGTAAAAACACAGTTTCGTGAAAGTCAACTTTGGAACCCCAGCAAGGGTAAATCCGTGAAATTGTTATAGTGGATATATCATGGTTTTGAAATAGGTAAAAATGTGAATCGGAGAGAGAGCCCTTAAACCCAGCTCAAATGATAGAGGAGGGTTCCTGACGGAGTGGTGGAGGGTCCAAACACAGTTTTGTGAAAGTCAACTTAGGCAACCCAGGAAGGGTAATCCCGTGAAAGGGTCACAGAGAATACATAATGGTTTGGAAATAGGTAAAAATGTGAATCGGAGCTACAGCTCTTAAAACCACCTCAAATGATCGATTAGGGTTCCTGATGGAGTGCTAGAGGGTCAACACACATTTTTGTGAAAGTCAACTTCTGCACCCCAGGAAGGGTAATCCCGTGATAGGGTCATGGGGGATACATCATGGTTTGGAAATAGGTGAAAATGTGAATCGGAGCTACAGATCTTGAAACCAGCTCAAATGATAGAGGAGGGTTCCTGATGGAGGGCTAGAGGGTCCAAACACAGCTTTGTGAAAGTCAACTTTGGCACCCGAGGAAGGGTAATCAAAAGAAAGGGTCATAGGGGATACATCATGATTTGGAAATAGGTAAAAATGTGAATCGGAGCTACAGTTGTGAAAAACAGCTCAAATGATAGAGGAGGGTTCCTGATGGAGTGCTAGAGGGTCCAGACACAGTTTCGTGAGAGTCCACTTTGGCACCCCAGGAAGGTTAACCCCGTGAAAGGGTCATAGGGGATACATCATGGTTTGGAAATACGTAAAAATGTGAATCGTAGCTACAGGTTTTAAAACCACCTCAAATGATAGAGGAGGGTTCCTGATGGAGTGCTAGAGGGTCAATACACAGTTTCGTGAAAGTCTACTTTGGCACCCAAGGAAGGGTAATCACGTGAAAGGGGAAAAGTGGATACATCATGGTTTGGACATAGGTAAAAATGTGAATCGGAGATAGAGCCCTTAAAACCAGCTCAAATGATAGAGGAGGATTCCTGACGGAGTGGTGGAGGGTCCAAACACAGTTTTGTGAAAGTCAACTTTGGCAACCCAGGAAGGGTAATCCCGTGAAAGGTTTATAGTGGATACATCATGGTTTGGAAATAGGTAAAAAGGTGAATCAGAGCTACAGCTCTCAAAACCAGCTCAAATGATAGAGGAGGGTTCCTGATGGAGTGCTAGAGGGCCGAAACACAGTTTTGTGAAAGTCAACTTAGGCAACCCAGGAAGGGTAATCCCGTGAAAGGGTCACAGAGAATACATAATGGTTTGGAAATAGGTAAAAATGTGAATCGGAGCTACAGCTCTTAAAACCACCTCAAATGATCGATTAGGGTTCCTGATGGAGTGCTAGAGGGTCAACACACATTTTTGTGAAAGTCAACTTCTGCACCCCAGGAAGGGTAATCCCGTGATAGGGTCATGGGGGATACATCATGGTTTGGAAATAGGTGAAAATGTGAATCGGAGCTACAGATCTTGAAACCAGCTCAAATGATAGAGGAGGGTTCCTGATGGAGGGCTAGAGGGTCCAAACACAGCTTTGTGAAAGTCAACTTTGGCACCCGAGGAAGGGTAATCAAAAGAAAGGGTCATAGGGGATACATCATGATTTGGAAATAGGTAAAAATGTAAATCGGAGCTACAGTTGTGAAAAACAGCTCAAATGATGGAGGAGGGTTCCTGATGGAGTGGTAGAGGGTCCAGACACAGTTTCGTGAGAGTCCACTTTGGCACCCCAGGAAGGTTGACCCCGTGAAAGGGTCATAGGGGATACATCATGGTTTGGAAAAACGTAAAAATGTGAATCGGAGCTACAGGTTTTAAAAGCACCTCAAATGATAGAGGAGGGTTCCTGATGGAGTGCTAGAGGGTCAATACACAGTTTCGTGAAAGTCAACTTTGGCACCCAAGGAAGGGTATTCACGTGAAAGGGGAAAAGTGGATACATCATGGTTTGGACATAGGTAAAAATGTGAATCGGAGATAGAGCCCTTAAAACCAGCTCAAATGATAGAGGAGGATTCCTGACGGAGTGGTGGAGGGTCCAAACACAGTTTTGTGAAAGTCAACTTTGGCAACCCAGGAAGGGTAATCCCGTGAAAGGTTTATAGTGGATACATCATGGTTTGGAAATAGGTAAAAAGGTGAATCAGAGCTACAGCTCTCAAAACCAGCTCAAATGATAGAGGAGGGTTCCTGATGGAGTGCTAGAGGGTCGAAACACAGTTTTGTGAAAGTCAACTTAGGCAACCCAGGAAGGGTAATCCCGTGAAAGGGTCACAGAGAATACATAATGGTTTGGAAATAGGTAAAAATGTGAATCGGAGCTACAGCTCTTAAAACCACCTCAAATGATCGATTAGGGTTCCTGATGGAGTGCTAGAGGGTCAACACACATTTTTGTGAAAGTCAACTTCTGCACCCCAGGAAGGGTAATCCCGTGATAGGGTCATGGGGGATACATCATGGTTTGGAAATAGGTGAAAATGTGAATCGGAGCTACAGATCTTGAAACCAGCTCAAATGATAGAGGAGGGTTCCTGATGGAGGGCTAGAGGGTCCAAACACAGCTTTGTGAAAGTCAACTTTGGCACCCGAGGAAGGGTAATCAAAAGAAAGGGTCATAGGGGATACATCATGATTTGGAAATAGGTAAAAATGTAAATCGGAGCTACAGTTGTGAAAAACAGCTCAAATGATGGAGGAGGGTTCCTGATGGAGTGGTAGAGGGTCCAGACACAGTTTCGTGAGAGTCCACTTTGGCACCCCAGGAAGGTTGACCCCGTGAAAGGGTCATAGGGGATACATCATGGTTTGGAAAAACGTAAAAATGTGAATCGGAGCTACAGGTTTTAAAAGCACCTCAAATGATAGAGGAGGGTTCCTGATGGAGTGCTAGAGGGTCAATACACAGTTTCGTGAAAGTCAACTTTGGCACCCAAGGAAGGGTATTCACGTGAAAGGGGAAAAGTGGATACATCATGGTTTGGACATAGGTAAAAATGTGAATCGGAGATAGAGCCCTTAAAACCAGCTCAAATGATAGAGGAGGATTCCTGACGGAGTGGTGGAGGGTCCAAACACAGTTTTGTGAAAGTCAACTTTGGCAACCCAGGAAGGGTAATCCCGTGAAAGGTTTATAGTGGATACATCATGGTTTGGAAATAGGTAAAAAGGTGAATCAGAGCTACAGCTCTCAAAACCAGCTCAAATGATAGAGGAGGGTTCCTGATGGAGTGCTAGAGGGTCGAAACACAGTTTTGTGAAAGTCAACTTAGGCAACCCAGGAAGGGTAATCCCGTGAAAGGGTCACAGAGAATACATAATGGTTTGGAAATAGGTAAAAATGTGAATCGGAGCTACAGCTCTTAAAACCACCTCAAATGATCGATTAGGGTTCCTGATGGAGTGCTAGAGGGTCAACACACATTTTTGTGAAAGTCAACTTCTGCACCCCAGGAAGGGTAATCCCGTGATAGGGTCATGGGGGATACATCATGGTTTGGAAATAGGTGAAAATGTGAATCGGAGCTACAGATCTTGAAACCAGCTCAAATGATAGAGGAGGGTTCCTGATGGAGGGCTAGAGGGTCCAAACACAGCTTTGTGAAAGTCAACTTTGGCACCCGAGGAAGGGTAATCAAAAGAAAGGGTCATAGGGGATACATCATGATTTGGAAATAGGTAAAAATGTGAATCGGAGCTACAGTTGTGAAAAACAGCTCAAATGATGGAGGAGGGTTCCTGATGGAGTGCTAGAGGGTCCAGACACAGTTTCGTGAGAGTCCACTTTGGCACCCCAGGAAGGTTAACCCCGTGAAAGGGTCATAGGGGATACATCATGGTTTGGAAAAACGTAAAAATGTGAATCGGAGCTACAGGTTTTAAAAGCACCTCAAATGATAGAGGAGGGTTCCTGATGGAGTGCTAGAGGGTCAATACACAGTTTCGTGAAAGTCAACTTTGGCACCCAAGGAAGGGTAATCACGTGAAAGGGGAAAAGTGGATACATCATGGTTTGGAAATAGGTAAAAATGTGAATCGGAGATAGAGCCCTTAAAACCAGCTCAAATGATAGACGAGGATTCCTGACGGAGTGGTGGAGGGTCCAAACACAGTTTTGTGAAAGTCAACTTTGGCAACCCAGGAAGGGTAATCCCGTGAGAGGTTTATAGGGGATACATCATGGTTTGGAAATAGGTAAAAAGGTGAATCAGAGCTACAGCTCTCAAAACCAGCTCAAATGATAGAGGAGGGTTCCTGATGGAGTGCTAGAGGGTCGAAACACAGTTTCGTGAAAGTCAACTTCGGCACCCGAGGAAGGGTAATCACGTGAAAGTATGATAGTGGATACATCATGGTTTGGAAAATTGTAGAAATGTGAATCGGAGCCTCAGGTTTTCAAAGAAGCTCAAATGATAGAGGAGGGTTCCTGATGGAGTGCTAGAGGGTCCAGACACAGTTTCGTGAAAGTCCACTTTGGCACCCCAGGAAGGGTAATCCCGTCAAAGGGTCATAGGGGATACATCATGGTTTGGAAATAGGTAAAAATGTGAATCGGAGCTACAGGGTTTGAAACCACCTCAAATGATATAGGAGGGTTCCTGATGGAGTGCTAGAGGGTCCAAACACAGTTTTGTGAAAGTCAACTTTGCCACCAGAGGAATGGAAATCCCGTGAAAGGGTAATAGTGGATACATCATGGTTTGGAAATAGGTAAAAATGTGAATCGGAGCTACAGGTTTTAAAATCAGCTCAAATGATAGAGGAGGGTTCCTGATGGAGTGCTAGAGATTCAATACACAGTTTCGTGAAATTCAACTTTGGCACCCCAGAAAGGGTAATCACGTGAAAGGGTGATAGTGGATACATCATGGTTTGGAAATAGGTACAAATGTGAATCGGAGCTACAGGTTTTAAAAGAAGCTCAAATGATAGAGGAGGGTTCCTGATGGAGTCCTAGAGGGTACAATTACGGTTTTGTGAAGGTGAACTTTGGCACCCAAGGAAGGGTAGTCACGTGAAATGGAAAAGTGGACACATCATGTTTTGGAAATAGGTAAAAATGTGAATCGGAGCTACAGCTTACACAACCAGGTCAAATGATAGAGAAGGGTTCCTGATGGAGTGCTAGAGAGTCAAAACACAGTTTCGTGAAAGTCAACTTTGGCACCACAGCAAGGGTAAATCCGTGAAAGGGTCATGGGGGATACATCATGGTTTGGAAATAAGTGAAAATGTGAATCGGAGCTACAGATCTTGAAACCAGCTCAAATGATAGAGGAGGGTTCCTGATGGAGGGCTAGAGGGTCCAAACACAGCTTTGTGAAAGTTAACTTTGGCACCCGAGGAAGGGTAATCAAGTGAAAGGGTCATAGGGGATACATCATGATTTGGAAATAGGTAAAAATGTGAATCGGAGCTACAGTTGTGAAAAACAGCTCAAATGATGGAGGAGGGTTCCTGATGGAGTGCTAGAGGGTCCAGACACAGTTTCGTGAGAGTCCACTTTGGCACCCCAGGAAGGTTAACCCCGTGAAAGGGTCATAGGGGATACATCATGGTTTGGAAAAACGTAAAAATGTGAATCGGAGCTACAGGTTTTAAAAGCACCTCAAATGATAGAGGAGGGTTCCTGATGGAGTGCTAGAGGGTCAATACACAGTTTCGTGAAAGTCAACTTTGGCACCCAAGGAAGGGTAATCACGTGAAAGGGGAAAAGTGGATACATCATGGTTTGGAAATAGGTAAAAATGTGAATCGGAGATAGAGCCCTTAAAACCAGCTCAAATGATAGACGAGGATTCCTGACGGAGTGGTGGAGGGTCCAAACACAGTTTTGTGAAAGTCAACTTTGGCAACCCAGGAAGGGTAATCCCGTGAGAGGTTTATAGGGGATACATCATGGTTTGGAAATAGGTAAAAAGGTGAATCAGAGCTACAGCTCTCAAAACCAGCTCAAATGATAGAGGAGGGTTCCTGATGGAGTGCTAGAGGGTCGAAACACAGTTTCGTGAAAGTCAACTTTGGCACCCCAGGAAGGGTAATCACGTGAAAGTATGATAGTGGATACATCATGGTTTGGAAAATTGTAGAAATGTGAATCGGAGCCTCAGGTTTTCAAAGAAGCTCAAATGATAGAGGAGGGTTCCTGATGGAGTGCTAGAGGGTCCAGACACAGTTTCGTGAAAGTCCACTTTGGCACCCCAGGAAGGGTAATCCCGTCAAAGGGTCATAGGGGATACATCATGGTTTGGAAATAGGTAAAAATGTGAATCGGAGCTACAGGGTTTGAAACCACCTCAAATGATATAGGAGGGTTCCTGATGGAGTGCTAGAGGGTCCAAACACAGTTTTGTGAAAGTCAACTTTGCCACCAGAGGAATGGAAATCCCGTGAAAGGGTAATAGTGGATACATCATGGTTTGGAAATAGGTAAAAATGTGAATCGGAGCTACAGGTTTTAAAATCAGCTCAAATGATAGAGGAGGGTTCCTGATGGAGTGCTAGAGATTCAATACACAGTTTCGTGAAATTCAACTTTGGCACCCCAGAAAGGGTAATCACGTGAAAGGGTGATAGTGGATACATCATGGTTTGGAAATAGGTACAAATGTGAATCGGAGCTACAGGTTTTAAAAGAAGCTCAAATGATAGAGGAGGGTTCCTGATGGAGTCCTAGAGGGTACAATTACGGTTTTGTGAAGGTGAACTTTGGCACCCAAGGAAGGGTAGTCACGTGAAATGGAAAAGTGGACACATCATGTTTTGGAAATAGGTAAAAATGTGAATCGGAGCTACAGCTTACACAACCAGGTCAAATGATAGAGAAGGGTTCCTGATGGAGTGCTAGAGAGTCAAAACACAGTTTCGTGAAAGTCAACTTTGGCACCACAGCAAGGGTAAATCCGTGAAAGGGTCATGGGGGATACATCATGGTTTGGAAATAAGTGAAAATGTGAATCGGAGCTACAGATCTTGAAACCAGCTCAAATGATAGAGGAGGGTTCCTGATGGAGGGCTAGAGGGTCCAAACACAGCTTTGTGAAAGTTAACTTTGGCACCCGAGGAAGGGTAATCAAGTGAAAGGGTCATAGGGGATACATCATGATTTGGAAATAGGCAAAAAGAAGTGAATCGGATCTACAGTTGTGAAAACCACCTCAAATGATAGATTAGGGTACCTGATGGAGTGCTAGAGAGTGAAAGAACAGTTTCGTGAAAGTCAACTTTGGCACCCCAGGAAGGGTTATCACGTAAAAGTATAATAGTGGATACATCATGGTTTGGAAATATGTAGAAATGTGAATCGGAGCTACAGGTTTTAAAAGAAGCTGAAATGATAGAGGAGGGTTCCTGATGGAGTGCTAGACGCTCCAGACACAGTTTCGTGAGTGTCCACTTTGGCACCCCAGGAAGGTTAACTCCGTGAAAGGGTCATAGGGGATACATCATGGTTTGGAAATAGGTAAAAATGTGAATCGGAGATAGAGCCCTTAAAACCACCTCAAATGATAGAGGGATGTTCCCGATGGAGTGCTAGAGGGTCAATACACAGTTTCGTGAAAGTCAACTTTGGCACCCGAGGAAGGGTAATCCCGTGAAAGGGTCATAGGGGTACATCATGGTTTGGAAATAGGTAAAAATGTGAATCGGAACTACAGCTCTCAAAACCACCTCAAATAATAGAGGAGGGTTCCTGATGGAGTGCTAGAGGGTCCAGACACAGTTTTGTGAAGGTCAACTTTGGCACCCCATGAATGGTAATCCGGTCAAAGTTTCATAGTAGATACATCATGGTTTGGAAATAGGTAATAATGTGAATCGGAGCTATAGCTCATAGAACCACCTCAAATGACAGAGGAGTGTTCCTGATGGAGTTCTAGAGGGTCAAAACACAGTTTCGTGAAAGTCAACTTTGGCACCCCAGAAAGGGTAATCCCGTGAAAGTATAATAGTGGATACATCATGGATTGGAAATATGTAGAAAGGTGAATCGGAACTACAGCTCACAAAACCAGCTCAAATGATAGAGGAGGGTTCCTGATGGAGTGCTAGAGGGTCCAAACACAGTTTCGTGAAAGTCAACTTTGGGACCCGAGAAAGGGTAATCACGTGAAAGGGTAATAGTGGATACATCATGGTTTGGAAATAGGTAAAAATGTGAATCGGAACTACAGCTCTCAAACAGAGCTCAAATGATAGAGGAGGGTTCCTGATGGAGTGGCAGAGGGTCCAAACACAGTTTCGTGAAAGTCAACTTTGGCACCCGAGGAAGGGTAATCAAGTGGAACGGTCATAGGGGATACATCATGGTTTGGAAATAGGTAAAAATGTGAATCGGAGCTACAGTTCTGAAGACCAGCTCAAATGATAGAGGAGGGTTCCTGATGGAGTGCTAGAGGGTCCAAACACAGTTTCCTGAAAGTCAACTTTGGCACCCGAGGAAGGGTAATCACGTGAAAGTATGATAGTGGATACATCATGGTTTGGAAAATTGTAGAAATGTGAATCGGAGCCTCAGGTTTTAAAAGAAGCTCAAATGATAGAGGAGGGTTCCTGATGGAGTGGTAGAAGGTCCAGACACAGTTTTGTGAAGGTCAACTTTGGCACCCCATGAATGGTAGTCCGGTCAAAGGGTCATAGTAGATACATCATGGTTTGGAAATAGGTAATAATGTGAATCGGAGCTATAGCTCCTAGAACCACCTCAAATGACAGAGGAGTTTTCCTGATGAAGTTCTAGAGGGTCAAAACACAGTTTCGTGAAAGTCAACTTTGGCACCCCAGAAAGGGTAATCCCGTGAAGGTATAATAGTGGATACATCATGGTTTGGAAATATGTAGAAAGGTGAATCGAAACTACAGCTCACAAAACCAGCTCAAATGATAGAGGAGGGTTCCTGACGGAGTATTAGAGGGTCCAAACACAGTTTCGTGAAAGTCAACTTTGGCACCCGAGGAAGGGTAATCAAGTGGAAGGTTCATAGGGGATACATCATGGTTTGGAAATAGTTAAAAATGTGAATCGGAGCTACAGTTCTGAAAACCAGCTCAAATGATAGAGGAGGGTTCCTGATGGAGTGCTAGAAGGTCCAAACACAGTTTCCTGAAAGTCAACTTTGGCACCCCTTGGAAGGGTAATCACGTGAAAGTATGATAGTGGATACATCATGGTTTGGAAAATTGTAGAAATGTGAATCGGAGCCTCAGGTTTTAAAAGAAGCTCAAATGATAGAGGAGGGTTCCTGATGGAGTGCTAGAGGGTCCAGACACAGTTTTGTGAAGGTCAACTTTGGCACCCCATGAATGGTAATCCGGTCAAAGGGTCATAGTAGATACATCATGGTTTGGAAATAGGTAAAAATGTGAATCGGAGCTACAGTTCTGAAAACCAGCTCAAATGATAGAGGAGGGTTCCTGATGGAGTGCTAGAGGGTCCAAACACAGTTTCGTGAAAGTCAACTTTGGCAGCAAAGGAAGGGTAATCCCGTGAAAGGGTCATAGTGGATACATCATGGTTTGGAAATAGGTAAAAGTGTGAATCGGAGCTACAGGTTTTAAAAGCAGCTCAGATGATAGAGGAGGGTTCCTGACGGAGTGCTAGACGCTCCAGACACAGTTTCGTGAGTGTCCACTTTGGCACCCCAGGAAGGTTAACTCCGTGAAAGGGTCATAGGGGATACATCATGGTTTGGAAATAGGTAAAAATGTGAATCGGAGATAGAGCCCTTAAAACCACCTCAAATGATAGAGGGATGTTCCCGATGGAGTGCTAGAGGGTCAATACACAGTTTCGTGAAAGTCAACTTTGGCACCCGAGGAAGGGTAATCCCGTGAAAGGGTCATAGGGGTACATCATGGTTTGGAAATAGGTAAAAATGTGAATCGGAACTACAGCTCTCAAAACCACCTCAAATAATAGAGGAGGGTTCCTGATGGAGTGCTAGAGGGTCCAAACACAGCTTCGTGAAAGTCAACTTTGGCACCCCAGGAAGGGTAATCCCGTGAAAGGGTCATAGTGGATACATCATGGTTTGGAAATAGGTAAAAATGTGAATCGGAACTGCAGCTCTCAAAACCAGCTCAAATGATACAGGAGGGTTCCTGATGGAGTGCTAGAGGGTCCAAACACAGTCTTGTGAAAGTCAACTTTGGCACCCCAGGAAGGGTAATCACGTGAAAAGGGAAAAGTGGATACATCATGGTTTGGAAATAGGTAAAAATGTGAATCGGAGCTACAGGTTTTAAAAGCAGGTCAAATGATAGAGGAGGGTTCCTGACGGAGTGCTAGACGCTCCAGACACAGTTTCGTGAGTGTCCACTTTGGCACCCCAGGAAGGTTAACCCCGTGAAAGGGTCATAGGGATACATCATGGTTTGGAAATACGTAAAAATGTGAATCGGAGCTACAGGTTTTAAAACCACCTCAAATGATAGAGGAGGGTTCCTGATGGACTGCTAGAGGTTCAATACACAGTTTCGTGAAAGTCAACTTTGGCACCCCAGGAAGGGTAATCACGTGAAAGGGGAAAAGTGTATACATCATGGTTTGGAAATATGTAAAAATGTGAATCGGAGATAGAGCCCTTAAAACCAGCTAAAATTATAGAGGAGGGTTCCTGACGGAGTGGTGGAGGGTCCAAACACAGTTTTCTGAAAGTCAACTTTGGCAACCCATGAAGGGTAATCCCGTCAAAGGTTTATAGGGGATACATCATAGTTTGGAAATAGGTAAAAAGATGAATCAGAGCTACAGCTCTCAAAACCAGCTCAAATGATAGAGGAGGGTTCCTGATGGAGTGGTGGAGGGTCCAAACACAGTTTTCTGAAAGTCAACTTTGGCAACCCATGAAGGGTAATCCCGTGAAAGGTTTATAGGGGATACATCATAGTTTGGAAATAGGTAAAAAGATGAATCAGAGCTACAGCTCTCAAAACCAGCTCAAATGAAAGAGGAGGGTTCCTGATGGAGTGCTAGAGGGTCCAAACACAGTTTCGTGAAAGTCAACTTTGGCAGCAAAGGAAGGGTAATCCCGTGAAAGGGTCATAGTGGATACATCATGGTTTGGAAATAGGTAAAAATGTGAATCGGAGCTACAGGTTTTAAAAGCAGCTCAGATGATAGAGGAGGGTTCCTGACGGAGTGCTAGACGCTCCAGACACAGTTTCGTGAGTGTCCACTTTGGCACCCCAGGAAGGTTAACCCCGTGAAAGGGTCATAGGGGATACATCATGGTTTGGAAATAGGTAAAAATGTGAATCGGAGCTACAGGTTTTAAAAGCAGCTCAAATGATAGAGGAGGGTTCCTGATGGAGTACTAGAGGGTCAATACACAGTTTCGTGAAAGTCAACTTTGGCACCCCAGGAAGGGTAATCACGTGAAAGGGGAAAAGTGGATACATCATGGTTTGGAAATATGTAAAAATGTGAATCGGAGATAGAGCCCTTAAAACCACCTCAAATGATAGAGGAGGGTTCCTGATGGAGTGCTACAGGGTCAATACACAGTTTTGTGAAAGTCAACTTTGGCACCCGAGGAAAGGTAATCCCGTGAAAGGGTCATAGGGGTACATCATGGTTTGGAAATAGGTAAAAATGTGAATCGGAACTACAGCTCTCAAAACCACCTCAAATAATAGAGGAGGGTTCCTGATGGAGTGCTAGAGGGTCCAAACACAGCTTCGTGAAAGTCAACTTTGGCACCCCAGGAAGGGTAATCCCGTGAAAGGGTAATAGTGGATACATCATGGTTTGGAAATAGGTAAAAATGTGAATCGGAACTGCAGCTCTCAAAACCAGCTCAAATGATACAGGAGGGTTCCTGATGGAGTGCTAGAGGGTCCAAACACAGTCTTGTGAAAGTCAACTTTGGCACCCCAGGAAGGGTAATCACGTGAAAAGGGAAAAGTGGATACATCATGGTTTGGAAATAGGTAAAAATGTGAATCGGAGCTACAGCTCTCAAAACCAGCTCAAATGATAGAGGAGGGTTCCTGACGGAGTGCTAGACGCTCCAGACACAGTTTCGTGAAAGTCAACTTTGGCACCCCAGGAAGGTTAACCCCCTGAAAGGGTCATAGGGGATACATCATGGTTTGGAAATAGGTAAAAATGTGAATCGGAGCTACAGGTTTTAAAACCACCTCAAATGATAGATTAGGGTTCCTGATGGAGTGCTAGAGGTTCAATACACAGTTTCGTGAAAGTCAACTTTGGCACCCCAGGAAGGGTAATCACGTGAAAGGGGAAAAGTGTATACATCATGGTTTGGAAATATGTAAAAATGTGAATCGAAAATAGAGCCCTTAAAACCAGCTCAAATTATAGAGGAGGGTTCCTGACGGAGTGGTGGAGGGTCCAAACACAGTTTTCTGAAAGTCAACTTTGGCAACCCATGAAGGGTAATCCCGTGAAAGGTTTATAGGGGATACATCATAGTTTGGAAACAGGTAAAAAGATGAATCAGAGCTACAGCTCTCAAAACCAGCTCAAATGATAGAGGAGGGTTCCTGATGGAGTGCTAGAGGGTCCAAACACAGTTTCGTGAAAGTCAACTTTGGCAGCAAAGGAAGGGTAATCCCGTGAAAGGGTCATAGTGGATACATCATGGTTTGGAAATAAGTAAAAATGTGAATCGGAGCTACAGGTTTTAAAAGCAGCTCAAATGATGGAGGAGGGTTCCTGATGGAGTGCTGGAGGGTCCAAACACAGTTTGGTGAAAGTCAACTTTGGCACCCCAGGAAGGGTAAACAGGTAAAATTGTAATAGTGGATACATCATGTTTTGGAAATAGGTAAAAGTGTGAATCGGAGCTACAGGTTTTAAAAGCAGCTCAAATGATAGAGGAAGGTTCCTGACGGAGTGCTAGAGGCTCCAGACACAGTTTCGTGAGTGTCCACTTTGGCACCCCAGGAAGGTTAACCCCGTGAAAGGGTCATAGGGGATACATCATGGTTTGGAAATAGGAAAAAATGTGAATCGGAGCTACAGGTTTTAAAAGCAGCTCAAATGATAGAGGAGGGTTCCTGATGGAGTGCTAGAGGGTCAAAACACAGTTTCGTGAAAGTCAACTTTGGCACCCCAGGAAGGGTAATCACGTGAAAGGGGAAAAGTGGATACATCATGGTTTGGAAATATGTAAAAATGTGAATCGGAGATAGAGCCCTTAAAACCAGCTCAAATTATAGAGGAGGGTTCCTGACGGAGTGGTGGAGGGTCCAAACACAGTTTTCTGAAAGTCAACTTTGGCAACCCATGAAGGGTAATCCCGTGAAAGGTTTATAGGGGATACATCATAGTTTGGAAACAGGTAAAAAGATGAATCAGAGCTACAGCTCTCAAAACCAGCTCAAATGATAGAGGAGGGTTCCTGATGGAGTGCTAGAGGGTCCAAACACAGTTTCGTGAAAGTCAACTTTGGCAGCAAAGGAAGGGTAATCCCGTGAAAGGGTCATAGTGGATACATCATGGTTTGGAAATAAGTAAAAATGTGAATCGGAGCTACAGGTTTTAAAAGCAGCTCAAATGATGGAGGAGGGTTCCTGATGGAGTGCTGGAGGGTCCAAACACAGTTTGGTGAAAGTCAACTTTGGCACCCCAGGAAGGGTAAACAGGTAAAATTGTAATAGTGGATACATCATGTTTTGGAAATAGGTAAAAGTGTGAATCGGAGCTACAGGTTTTAAAAGCAGCTCAAATGATAGAGGAAGGTTCCTGACGGAGTGCTAGAGGCTCCAGACACAGTTTCGTGAGTGTCCACTTTGGCACCCCAGGAAGGTTAACCCCGTGAAAGGGTCATAGGGGATACATCATGGTTTGGAAATAGGAAAAAATGTGAATCGGAGCTACAGGTTTTAAAAGCAGCTCAAATGATAGAGGAGGGTTCCTGATGGAGTGCTAGAGGGTCAAAACACAGTTTCGTGAAAGTCAACTTTGGCACCCCAGGAAGGGTAATCACGTGAAAGGGGAAAAGTGGATACATCATGGTTTGGAAATATGTAAAAATGTGAATCGGAGATAGAGCCCTTAAAACCACCTCAAATGATAGAGGAGGGTTACTGATGGAGTGCTAGAGGGTCAATACACAGTTTCGTGAAAGTCAACTTTGGCACCCCAGGAAGGGTAATCAAGTGGAAGGGTCATAGGGGATACATCATGGTTTGGAAATAGTTAAAAATGTGAATCGGAGCTACAGTTCTGAAAACCAGCTCAAATGATAGAGGAGGGTTCCTGATGGAGTGCTAGAAGGTCCAAACACAGTTTCCTGAAAGTCAACTTTGGCACCCCTTGGAAGGGTAATCACGTGAAAGTATGATAGTGGATACATCATGGTTTGGAAAATTGTAGAAATGTGAATCGGAGCCTCAGGTTTTAAAAGAAGCTCAAATGATAGAGGAGGGTTCCTGATGGAGTGCTAGAGGGTCCAGACACAGTTTTGTGAAGGTCAACTTTGGCACCCCATGAATGGTAATCCGGTCAAAGGGTCATAGTAGATACATCATGGTTTGGAAATAGGTAAAAATGTGAATCGGAGCTACAGTTCTGAAAACCAGCTCAAATGATAGAGGAGGGTTCCTGATGGAGTGCTAGAGGGTCCAAACACAGTTTCGTGAAAGTCAACTTTGGCAGCAAAGGAAGGGTAATCCCGTGAAAGGGTCATAGTGGATACATCATGGTTTGGAAATAGGTAAAAGTGTGAATCGGAGCTACAGGTTTTAAAAGCAGCTCAGATGATAGAGGAGGGTTCCTGACGGAGTGCTAGACGCTCCAGACACAGTTTCGTGAGTGTCCACTTTGGCACCCCAGGAAGGTTAACTCCGTGAAAGGGTCATAGGGGATACATCATGGTTTGGAAATAGGTAAAAATGTGAATCGGAGATAGAGCCCTTAAAACCACCTCAAATGATAGAGGGATGTTCCCGATGGAGTGCTAGAGGGTCAATACACAGTTTCGTGAAAGTCAACTTTGGCACCCGAGGAAGGGTAATCCCGTGAAAGGGTCATAGGGGTACATCATGGTTTGGAAATAGGTAAAAATGTGAATCGGAGCTACAGCTCTCAAAACCACCTCAAATAATAGAGGAGGGTTCCTGATGGAGTGCTAGAGGGTCCAAACACAGCTTCGTGAAAGTCAACTTTGGCACCCCAGGAAGGGTAATCCCGTGAAAGGGTCATAGTGGATACATCATGGTTTGGAAATAGGTAAAAATGTGAATCGGAACTGCAGCTCTCAAAACCAGCTCAAATGATACAGGAGGGTTCCTGATGGAGTGCTAGAGGGTCCAAACACAGTCTTGTGAAAGTCAACTTTGGCACCCCAGAAAGGGTAATCACGTGAAAAGGGAAAAGTGGATACATCATGGTTTGGAAATAGGTAAAAATGTGAATCGGAGCTACAGGTTTTAAAAGCAGCTCAAATGATAGAGGAGGGTTCCTGACGGAGTGCTAGACGCTCCAGACACAGTTTCGTGAGTGTCCACTTTGGCACCCCAGGAAGGTTAACCCCGTGAAAGGGTCATAGGGATACATCATGGTTTGGAAATACGTAAAAATGTGAATCGGAGCTACAGGTTTTAAAACCACCTCAAATGATAGAGGAGGGTTCCTGATGGACTGCTAGAGGTTCAATACACAGTTTCGTGAAAGTCAACTTTGGCACCCCAGGAAGGGTAATCACGTGAAAGCGGAAAAGTGTATACATCATGGTTTGGAAATATGTAAAAATGTGAATCGGAGATAGAGCCCTTAAAACCAGCTCAAATTATAGAGGAGGGTTCCTGACGGAGTGGTGGAGGGTCCAAACACAGTTTTCTGAAAGTCAACTTTGGCAACCCATGAAGGGTAATCCCGTCAAAGGTTTATAGGGGATACATCATAGTTTGGAAATAGGTAAAAAGATGAATCAGAGCTACAGCTCTCAAAACCAGCTCAAATGATAGAGGAGGGTTCCTGATGGAGTGGTGGAGGGTCCAAACACAGTTTTCTGAAAGTCAACTTTGGCAACCCATGAAGGGTAATCCCGTGAAAGGTTTATAGGGGATACATCATAGTTTGGAAATAGGTAAAAAGATGAATCAGAGCTACAGCTCTCAAAACCAGCTCAAATGAAAGAGGAGGGTTCCTGATGGAGTGCTAGAGGGTCCAAACACAGTTTCGTGAAAGTCAACTTTGGCAGCAAAGGAAGGGTAATCCCGTGAAAGGGTCATAGTGGATACATCATGGTTTGGAAATAGGTAAAAATGTGAATCGGAGCTACAGGTTTTAAAAGCAGCTCAGATGATAGAGGAGGGTTCCTGACGGAGTGCTAGACGCTCCAGACACAGTTTCGTGAGTGTCCACTTTGGCACCCCAGGAAGGTTAACCCCGTGAAAGGGTCATAGGGGATACATCATGGTTTGGAAATAGGTAAAAATGTGAATCGGAGCTACAGGTTTTAAAAGCAGCTCAAATGATAGAGGAGGGTTCCTGATGGAGTACTAGAGGGTCAATACACAGTTTCGTGAAAGTCAACTTTGGCACCCCAGGAAGGGTAATCACGTGAAAGGGGAAAAGTGGATACATCATGGTTTGGAAATATGTAAAAATGTGAATCGGAGATAGAGCCCTTAAAACCACCTCAAATGATAGAGGAGGGTTCCTGATGGAGTGCTAGAGGGTCAATACACAGTTTCGTGAAAGTCAACTTTGGCACCCGAGGAAGGGTAATCCCGTGAAAGGGTCATAGGGGTACATCATGGTTTGGAAATAGGTAAAAATGTGAATCGGAACTACAGCTCTCAAAACCACCTCAAATAATAGAGGAGGGTTCCTGATGGAGTGCTAGAGGGTCCAAACACAGCTTCGTGAAAGTCAACTTTGGCACCCCAGGAAGGGTAATCACGTGAAAGGGGAAAAGTGGATACATCATGGTTTGGAAATATGTAAAAATGTGAATCGGAGATAGAGCCCTTAAAACCACCTCAAATGATAGAGGAGGGTTCCTGATGGAGTGCTAGAGGGTCAATACACAGTTTCGTGAAAGTCAACTTTGGCACCCCAGGAAGGGTAATCAAGTGGAAGGGTCATAGGGGATACATCATGGTTTGGAAATAGTTAAAAATGTGAATCGGAGCTACAGTTCTGAAAACCAGCTCAAATGATAGAGGAGGGTTCCTGATGGAGTGCTAGAAGGTCCAAACACAGTTTCCTGAAAGTCAACTTTGGCACCCCTTGGAAGGGTAATCACGTGAAAGTATGATAGTGGATACATCATGGTTTGGAAAATTGTAGAAATGTGAATCGGAGCCTCAGGTTTTAAAAGAAGCTCAAATGATAGAGGAGGGTTCCTGATGGAGTGCTAGAGGGTCCAGACACAGTTTTGTGAAGGTCAACTTTGGCACCCCATGAATGGTAATCCGGTCAAAGGGTCATAGTAGATACATCATGGTTTGGAAATAGGTAAAAATGTGAATCGGAGCTACAGTTCTGAAAACCAGCTCAAATGATAGAGGAGGGTTCCTGATGGAGTGCTAGAGGGTCCAAACACAGTTTCGTGAAAGTCAACTTTGGCAGCAAAGGAAGGGTAAACCCGTGAAAGGGTCATAGTGGATACATCATGGTTTGGAAATAGGTAAAAGTGTGAATCGGAGCTACAGGTTTTAAAAGCAGCTCAGATGATAGAGGAGGGTTCCTGACGGAGTGCTAGACGCTCCAGACACAGTTTCGTGAGTGTCCACTTTGGCACCCCAGGAAGGTTAACTCCGTGAAAGGGTCATAGGGGATACATCATGGTTTGGAAATAGGTAAAAATGTGAATCGGAGATAGAGCCCTTAAAACCACCTCAAATGATAGAGGGATGTTCCCGATGGAGTGCTAGAGGGTCAATACACAGTTTCGTGAAAGTCAACTTTGGCACCCGAGGAAGGGTAATCACGTGAAAGGGTCATAGGGGTACATCATGGTTTGGAAATAGGTAAAAATGTGAATCGGAGCTACAGCTCTCAAAACCACCTCAAATAATAGAGGAGGGTTCCTGATGGAGTGCTAGAGGGTCCAAACACAGCTTCGTGAAAGTCAACTTTGGCACCCCAGGAAGGGTAATCCCGTGAAAGGGTCATAGTGGATACATCATGGTTTGGAAATAGGTAAAAATGTGAATCGGAACTGCAGCTCTCAAAACCAGCTCAAATGATACAGGAGGGTTCCTGATGGAGTGCTAGAGGGTCCAAACACAGTCTTGTGAAAGTCAACTTTGGCACCCCAGAAAGGGTAATCACGTGAAAAGGGAAAAGTGGATACATCATGGTTTGGAAATAGGTAAAAATGTGAATCGGAGCTACAGGTTTTAAAAGCAGCTC
Source organism: Haliotis asinina (assembly GCF_037392515.1). Taxonomy (NCBI): domain Eukaryota; kingdom Metazoa; phylum Mollusca; class Gastropoda; order Lepetellida; family Haliotidae; genus Haliotis; species Haliotis asinina. The sequence goes on along the minus strand of NC_090282.1, from coordinate 51,048,664 downwards.
AAATGATAGAGGAGGGTTCCTGACGGAGTGCTAGACGCTCCAGACACAGTTTCGTGAGTGTCCACTTTGGCACCCCAGGAAGGTTAACCCCGTGAAAGGGTCATAGGGATACATCATGGTTTGGAAATACGTAAAAATGTGAATCGGAGCTACAGGTTTTAAAACCACCTCAAATGATAGAGGAGGGTTCCTGATGGACTGCTAGAGGTTCAATACACAGTTTCGTGAAAGTCAACTTTGGCACCCCAGGAAGGGTAATCACGTGAAAGCGGAAAAGTGTATACATCATGGTTTGGAAATATGTAAAAATGTGAATCGGAGATAGAGCCCTTAAAACCAGCTCAAATTATAGAGGAGGGTTCCTGACGGAGTGGTGGAGGGTCCAAACACAGTTTTCTGAAAGTCAACTTTGGCAACCCATGAAGGGTAATCCCGTCAAAGGTTTATAGGGGATACATCATAGTTTGGAAATAGGTAAAAAGATGAATCAGAGCTACAGCTCTCAAAACCAGCTCAAATGATAGAGGAGGGTTCCTGATGGAGTGGTGGAGGGTCCAAACACAGTTTTCTGAAAGTCAACTTTGGCAACCCATGAAGGGTAATCCCGTGAAAGGTTTATAGGGGATACATCATAGTTTGGAAATAGGTAAAAAGATGAATCAGAGCTACAGCTCTCAAAACCAGCTCAAATGAAAGAGGAGGGTTCCTGATGGAGTGCTAGAGGGTCCAAACACAGTTTCGTGAAAGTCAACTTTGGCAGCAAAGGAAGGGTAATCCCGTGAAAGGGTCATAGTGGATACATCATGGTTTGGAAATAGGTAAAAATGTGAATCGGAGCTACAGGTTTTAAAAGCAGCTCAGATGATAGAGGAGGGTTCCTGACGGAGTGCTAGAGGCTCCAGACACAGTTTCGTGAGTGTCCACTTTGGCACCCCAGGAAGGTTAACCCCGTGAAAGGGTCATAGGGGATACATCATGGTTTGGAAATAGGTAAAAATGTGAATCGGAGCTACAGGTTTTAAAAGCAGCTCAAATGATAGAGGAGGGTTCCTGATGGAGTACTAGAGGGTCAATACACAGTTTCGTGAAAGTCAACTTTGGCACCCCAGGAAGGGTAATCACGTGAAAGGGGAAAAGTGGATACATCATGGTTTGGAAATATGTAAAAATGTGAATCGGAGATAGAGCCCTTAAAACCACCTCAAATGATAGAGGAGGGTTCCTGATGGAGTGCTAGAGGGTCAATACACAGTTTCGTGAAAGTCAACTTTGGCACCCGAGGAAGGGTAATCCCGTGAAAGGGTCATAGGGGTACATCATGGTTTGGAAATAGGTAAAAATGTGAATCGGAACTACAGCTCTCAAAACCACCTCAAATAATAGAGGAGGGTTCCTGATGGAGTGCTAGAGGGTCCAAACACAGCTTCGTGAAAGTCAACTTTGGCACCCCAGGAAGGGTAATCCCGTGAAAGGGTAATAGTGGATACATCATGGTTTGGAAATAGGTAAAAATGTGAATCGGAACTGCAGCTCTCAAAACCAGCTCAAATGATACAGGAGGGTTCCTGATGGAGTGCTAGAGGGTCCAAACACAGTCTTGTGAAAGTCAACTTTGGCACCCCAGGAAGGGTAATCACGTGAAAAGGGAAAAGTGGATACATCATGGTTTGGAAATAGGTAAAAATGTGAATCGGAGCTACAGCTCTCAAAACCAGCTCAAATGATAGAGGAGGGTTCCTGACGGAGTGCTAGACGCTCCAGACACAGTTTCGTGAGTGTCCACTTTGGCACCCCAGGAAGGTTAACCCCGTGAAAGGGTCATAGGGGATACATCATGGTTTGGAAATACGTAAAAATGTGAATCGGAGCTACAGGTTTTAAAACCACCTCAAATGATACATTAGGGTTCCTGATGGAGTGCTAGAGGTTCAATACACAGTTTCGTGAAAGTCAACTTTGGCACCCCAGGAAGGGTAATCACGTGAAATGGGAAAAGTGTATACATCATGGTTTGGAAATATGTAAAAATGTGAATCGAAAATAGAGCCCTTAAAACCAGCTCAAATTATAGAGGAGGGTTCCTGACGGAGTGGTGGAAGGAACAAACACAGTTTTCTGAAAGTCAACTTTGGCAACCCATGAAGGGTAATCCCGTGAAAGGTTTATAGGGGATACATCAAAGTTTGGAAATAGGTAAAAAGATGAATCAGAGCTACAGCTCTCAAAACCAGCTCAAATGATAGAGGAGGGTTCCTGATGGAGTGCTAGAGGGTCCAAACACAGTTTCGTGAAAGTCAACTTTGGCAGCAAAGGAAGGGTAATCCCGTGAAAGGGTCATAGTGGATACATCATGGTTTGGAAATAAGTAAAAATGTGAATTGGAGCTACAGGTTTTAAAAGCAGCTCAAATGATAGAGGAGGGTTCCTGATGGAGTGCTAGAGGGTCCAAACACAGTTTGGTGAAAGTCAACTTTGGCACCCCAGGAAGGGTAAACAGGTAAAATTGTAATAGTGGATACATCATGGTTTGGAAATAGGTAAAAGTGTGAATCGGAGCTACAGGTTTTAAAAGCAGCTCAAATGATAGAGGAGGGTTCCTGACGGAGTGCTAGAGGCTCCAGACACAGTTTCGTGAGTGTCCACTTTGGCACCCCAGGAAGGTTAACCCCGTGAAAGGGTCATAGGGGATACATCATGGTTTGGAAATAGGTAGAAATGTGAATCGGAGCTACAGGTTTTAAAAGCAGCTCAAATGATGGAGGAGGGTTCCTGATGGACTGCTAGAGGGTCAATACACAGTTTCGTGAAAGTCAACTTTGGCACCCCAGGAACGGTAATCACGTGAAAGGGGAAAAGTGGATACATCATGGTTTGGAAATATGTAAAAATGTGAATCGGAGATAGAGCCCTTAAAACCACCTCAAATGATAGAGGAGGGTTCCTGATGGAGTGCTAGAGGGTAAATACACAGTTTCGTGAAAGTCAACTTTGGCACCCCAGGAAGGGTAGTCACGTGAAAGGGGAAAAGTGGATACATCATGGTTTGGAAATATGTAAAAATGTGAATCGGAAATAGAGCCCTTAAAACAACCTCAAATGATAGAGGAGAGTTCCTGATGGAGTGCTAGAGGGTCAATACACAGTTTCGTGAAAGTCAACTTTGGCACCCGATGAAGGGTAATCCCGTGAAAGGGTCATAGGGGATACATCATGGTTTGGAAATGGTTAAAAATGTGAATCGGAACTACAGCTCTCAAAAAAACCTCAAATGATAGAGGAGGGTTCCTGATGGAGTGCTAGAGGGTCCAAACACAGCTTCGTGAAAGTCAACTTTGGCACCCCAGGAAGGGTAATCCCGTGAAAGGGTAATAGTGGATACATCATGGTTTGGAAATAGGTAAAAATGTGAATCGGAGCTACAGCACTCAAAACCAGCTCAAATGATAGAGGAGGGTTCCTGATGGAGTGCTAAAGGGTCCAAACACAGTTTTGTGAAAGTCAACTTTGGCACCCGAGGAAGGGTAATCACGTGAAAAGGGAAAAGTGGATACATCATGGTTTGGAAATAGGTAAAAATGTGAATCGGAGCTACAGGTTTTAAAAGCAGGTCAAATGATAGAGGAGGGTTCCTGACGGAGTGCTAGAGGCTCCAGACACAGTTTCGTGAGTGTCCACTTTGGCACCCCAGGAAGGTTAACCCCGTGAAAGGGTCATAGGGGATACATCATGGTTTTGAAATACGTAAAAATGTGAATCGGAGCTACAGGTTTTAAAACCACCTCAAATGATAGAGGAGGGTTCCTGATGGAGTGCTAGAGGTTCAATACACAGTTTCGTGAAAGTCAACTTTGGCACCCCAGGAAAGGTAGTCACGTGAAAGGGGAAAAGTGGATACATCATGGTTTGGAAATATGTAAAAATGTGAATCGGAGATAGAGCCCTTAAAACCAGCTCAAATTATAGAGGAGGGTTCCTGACGGAGTGGTGGAGGGTCCAAACACAGTTTTCTGAAAGTCAACTTTGGCAACCCATGAAGGGTACACCCGTGAAAAGTTTATAGGGGATACATCATAGTTTGGAAATAGGTAAAGAGATGAATCAGAGCTACAGCTCTCAAAACCAGCTCAAATGATAGAGGAGGGTTCCTGATGGAGTGCTAGAGTGTACAAACACAGGTTCGTGAAAGTCAACTTTGGCAGCAAAGGAAGGGTAATCCCGTGAAAGGGTCATAGTGGATACATCATGGTTTGGAAATAGGTAAAAATGTGAATCGGAGCTACAGGTTTTAAAAGCAGCTCAAATGATGGAGGAGGGTTCCTGATGGAGTGCTAGAGGGTCCAAACACAGTTTGGTGAAAGTCAACTTTGGCACCCCAGGAAGGGTAAACAGGTAAAATTGTAATAGTGGATACATCATGGTTTGGAAATAGGTAAAAGTGTGAATCGGAGCTACAGGTTTTAAAAGCAGCTCAAATGATAGAGGAGGGTTCCTGACGGAGTGCTAGAGGCTCCAGACACAGTTTCGTGAGTGTCCACTTTGGCACCCCAGGAAGGTTAACCCCGTGGAAGGGTCATAGGGGATACATCATGGTTTGGAAATAGGTAGAAATGTGAATCGGAGCTACAGGTTTTAAAAGCGGCTCAAATGATGGAGGAGGGTTCCTGATGGAGTGCTAGAGGGTCCAAACACAGTTTTGTGAAAGTCAACTTTGGCACCCGAGGAAGGGTAATCACGTGAAAAGGGAAAAGTGGATACATCATGGTTTGGAAATAGGTAAAAATGTGAATCGGAGCTACAGGTTTTAAAAGCAGGTCAAATGATAGAGGAGGGTTCCTGACGGAGTGCTAGAGGCTCCAGACACAGTTTCGTGAGTGTCCACTTTGGCACCCCAGGAAGGTTTACCCCGTGAAAGGGTCATAGGGGATACATCATGGTTTGGAAATACGTAAAAATGTGAATCGGAGATAGAGCCCTTAAAACCAGCTCAAATTATAGAGGAGGGTTCCTGATGGAGTGGTGGAGGGTCCAAACACAGTTTTCTGAAAGTCAACTTTGGCAACCCATGAAGGGTAATCCCGTGAAAGGTTTATAGGGGATACATCATAGTTTGGAAATAGGTAAAAAGATGAATCAGAGCTACAGCTCTCAAAACCAGCTCAAATGATAGAGGAGGGTTCCTGATGGAGTGCTAGAGGGTCCAAACACAGTTTCGTGAAAGTCAACTTTGGCACCCCAGGAAGGGTAAACAGGTAAAATTGTAATAGTGGATACATCATGGTGTGGAAATAGGTAAAAGTGTGAATCGGAGCTACAGGTTTTAAAAGCAGCTCAAATGATAGAGGAGGGTTCCTGACGGAGTGCTAGAGGCTCCAGACACAGTTTCGTGAGTGTCCACTTTGGCACCCCAGGAAGGTTAACCCCGTGAAAGGGTCATAGGGGATGCATCATGGTTTGGAAATAGGTAAAAATGTGAATCGGAGCTACAGGTTTTAAAAGCAGCTCAAATGATAGAGGAGGGTTCCTGATGGAGTGCTAGAGGGTCAATACACAGTTTCGTGAAAGTCAACTTTGGCACCCGAGGAAGGGTAATCACGTGAAAGGGGAAAAGTGGATACATCATTGTTTGGAAATATGTAAAAATGTGAATCGGAGATAGAGCCCTTAAAACCACCTCAAATCATAGAGGAGGGTTCCTGATGGAGTGCTAGAGGGTCAATACACAGTTTCGTGAAAGTCAACTTTGGCACCCCAGGAAGGGTGATCACGTGAAAAGGGAAAAGTGGATACATCATGGTTTGGGAATAGGTAAAAATGTGAATCGGAACTACAGGTTTTAATAGCAGCTCAAATGATAGAGGAGGGTTCCTGATGGAGTGCCAGAGGGTCCAAACACAGTTTCGTGAAAGTCAACTTTGGCACCCCAGGAAGGGTAAACAGGTAAAATTGTAATAGTGGATACATCATGGTTTGGAAATAGGTAAAAGTGTGAATCGGAGCTACAGGTTTTAAAAGCAGCTCAAATGATAGAGGAGGGTTCCTGACGGAGTGCTAGATGCTCCAGACACAGTTTCGTGAGTGTCCACTTTGGCACCCCAGGAAGGTTAACCCCGTGAAAGGGTCATAGGGGATACATCATGGTTTGGAAATAGGTAAAAATGTGAATCGGAGCTACAGGTTTTAAAAGCAGCTCAAATGATAGAGGAGGGTTCCTGATGGAGTGCTAGAGGGTCAATACACAGTTTCGTGAAAGTCAACTTTGGCACCCCAGGAAGGGTAATCACGTGAAAGGGGAAAAGTGGATACATCATGGTTTGGAAATATGTAAAAATGTTAATCGGAGATAGAGCCCTTAAAACCACCTCAAATCATAGAGGAGGGTTCCTGATGGAGTGCTAGAGGGTCAATACACAGTTTCGTGAAAGTCAACTTTGGCACCCCAGGAAGGGTGATCACTTAAAAAGGGAAAAGTGGATATATCATGGTTTGGAAATAGGTAAAAATGTGAATCGGAGCTACAGGTTTTAAAAGCAGCTCAAATGATAGAGGAGGGTTCCTGACGGAGTGCTAGAGGCTCCAGACACAGTTTCGTGAGTGTCCACTTTGGCACCCCAGGAAGGTTAACCCCGTGAAAGGGTCATAGGGGATACATCATGGTTTGGAAATACGTAAAAATGTGAGTCGGAGCTACAGGTTTTAAAACCACCTCAAATGATAGAGGAGGGTTCCTAAAGGAGTGCTAGAGGTTCAATACACAGTTTCGTGAAAGTCAACTTTGGCACCCCAGGAAGGGTAATCACGTGAAAGGGGAAAAGTGTATACATCATGGTTTGGAAATATGTAAAAATGTGAATCGGAGATAGAGCCCTTAAAACCAGCTCAAATGATAGAGGAGGGTTCCTGACAGAGTGGTGGAGGGTCCAAACACAGTTTTCTGAAAGTGAACTTTGGGAACCCATGAAGGGTAATCAAGTGAAAGGTTTATAGGGGACACATCATAGTTTGGAAATAGGTAAAAAGATGAATCAGAGCTACAGCTCTCAAAACCAGCTCAAATGATAGAGGAGGGTTCCTGATGGAGTGCTAGAGGGTCCAAACACAGTTTCGTGAAAGTCAACTTTGGCAGCAAAGGAAGGGTAATCCCGTGAAAGGGTCATAGTGGATACATCATGGTTTGGAAATAGGTAAAAATGTGAATCGGAGCTACAGGTTTTAAAAGCAGCTCAAATGATAGAGGAGGGTTCCTGATGGAGTGCTAGAGGGTCAATACACAGTTTCGTGAAAGTCAACTTTGGCACCCCAGGAAGGGTAATCACGTGAAAGGGGAAAAGTGGATACATCATGGTTTGGAAATATGTAAAAATGTGAATCGGAGATAGAGCCCTTAAAACCACCTCAAATGATAGAGGAGGGTTCCTGATGGAGTGCTAGAGGGTCAATACACAGTTTCGTGAAAGTCAACTTTGGCTCCCGATGAAGGGTAATCCCGTGAAAGGGTCATAGGGGATATGTCATGGTTTGGAAATAGGTAAAAATGTGAATCGGAACTACAGCTCTCAAAACCACCTCAAATGATAGAGGAGGGTTCCTGATGGAGTGCTAGAGGGTCCAAACACAGCTTCGTGAAAGTCATCTTTGGCACCCCAGGAAGGGTTATCCCGTGAAAGGGTAATAGTGGATATATCATGGTTTGGAAATAGGTAAAAATGTGAATCGGAACTACAGCTCTCAAAACCAGCTCAAATGATAGAGGAGGGTTCCTGATGGAGTGGTAGAGGGTCCAAACACAATTTGGTGAAAGTCAACTTTGGCACCCCAGGAAGGGTAAACAGGTAAAATTGTAATAGTGGATACATCATGGTTTGGAAATAGGTAAAAGTGTGAATCGGAGCTACAGGTTTTAAAAGCAGCTCAAATGATAGAGGGAGGTTCCTGACGGAGTGCTAGAGGCTCCAGACACAGTTTCGTGAGTGTCCACTTTGGCACCCCAGGAAGGTTAACCCCGTGAAAGGGTCATAAGGGATACATCATGGTTTGGAAATAGGTAAAAATGTGAATCGGAGCTACAGGTTTTAAAACCACCTCAAATGATAGAGGAGGGTTCCTGATGGAGTGCTAGAGGGTCAATACACAGTTTCGTGAAAGTCAACTTTGGCACCCCAGGAAGGGTAATCACGTGAAAGGGGAAAAGTGGATACATCATGGTTTGGAAATATGTAAAAATGTGAATCGGAGATAGAGCCCTTAAAACCACATCAAATGATAGAGGAGGGTTCCTGATGGAGTGCTAGAGGGTCAATACACAGTTTCGTGAAAGTCAACTTTGGCACCCCAGGAAGGGTAAACAGGTAAAATTGTAATAGTGGATACATCATGGTTTGGAAATAGGTAAAAGTGTGAATCGGAGCTACAGGTTTTAAAAGCAGCTCAAATGATAGAGGAGGGTTCCTGACGGAGTGCTAGAGGCTCCAGACACAGTTTCGTGAGTGTCCACTTTGGCACCCCAGGAAGGTTAACCCCGTGAAAGGGTCATAGGGGATACATCATGGTTTGGAAATAGGTAAAAATGTGAATCGGAGCTACAGGTTTTAAAAGCAGCTCAAATGATAGAGGAGGGTTCCTGATGGAGTGCTAGAGGGTCAATACACAGTTTCGTGAAAGTCAACTTTGGCACCCCAGGAAGGGTAATCACGTGAAAGGGGAAAAGTGGATACATCATGGTTTGGAAATATGTAAAAATGTTAATCGGAGATAGAGCCCTTAAAACCACCTCAAATCATAGAGGAGGGTTCCTGATGGAGTGCTAGAGGGTCAATACACAGTTTCGTGAAAGTCAACTTTGGCACCCCAGGAAGGGTGATCACTTAAAAAGGGAAAAGTGGATACATCATGGTTTGGAAATAGGTAAAAATGTGAATCGGAGCTACAGGTTTTAAAAGCAGCTCAAATGATAGAGGAGGGTTCCTGACGGAGTGCTAGAGGCTCCAGACACAGTTTCGTGAGTGTCCACTTTGGCACCCCAGGAAGGTTGACCCCGTGAAAGGGTCATAGGGGATACATCATGGTTTGGAAATACGTAAAAATGTGAGTCGGAGCTACAGGTTTTAAAACCACCTCAAATCATAGAGGAGGGTTCCTGATGGAGTGCTAGAGGTTCAATACACAGTTTCGTGAAAGTCAACTTTGGCACCCCAGGAAGGGTAATCACGTGAAAGGGGAAAAGTGTATACATCATGGTTTGGAAATATGTAAAAATGTGAATCGGAGATAGAGCCCTTAAAACCAGCTCAAATTATAGAGGAGGGTTCCTGACAGAGTGGTGGAGGGTCCAAACACAGTTTTCTGAAAGTGAACTTTGGGAACCCATGAAGGGTAATCAAGTGAAAGGTTTATAGGGGACACATCATAGTTTGGAAATAGGTAAAAAGATGAATCAGAGCTACAGCTCTCAAAACCAGCTCAAATGATAGAGGAGGGTTCCTGATGGAGTGCTAGAGGGTCCAAACACAGTTTCGTGAAAGTCAACTTTGGCAGCAAAGGAAGGGTAATCCCGTGAAAGGGTCATAGTGGATACATCATGGTTTGGAAATAGGTAAAAATGTGAATCGGAGCTACAGGTTTTAAAAGCAGCTCAAATGATAGAGGAGGGTTCCTGATGGAGTGCTAGAGGGTCAATACACAGTTTCGTGAAAGTCAACTTTGGCACCCCAGGAAGGGTAATCACGTGAAAGGGGAAAAGTGGATACATCATGGTTTGGAAATATGTAAAAATGTGAATCGGAGATAGAGCCCTTAAAACCACCTCAAATGATAGAGGAGGGTTCCTGATGGAGTGCTAGAGGGTCAATACACAGTTTCGTGAAAGTCAACTTTGGCTCCCGATGAAGGGTAATCCCGTGAAAGGGTCATAGGGGATATGTCATGGTTTGGAAATAGGTAAAAATGTGAATCGGAACTACAGCTCTCAAAACCACCTCAAATGATAGAGGAGGGTTCCTGATGGAGTGCTAGAGGGTCCAAACACAGATTCGTGAAAGTCATCTTTGGCACCCCAGGAAGGGTTATCCCGTGAAAGGGTAATAGTGGATACATCATGGTTTGGAAATAGGTAAAAATGTGAATCGGAACTACAGCTCTCAAAACCAGCTCAAATGATAGAGGAGGGTTCCTGATGGAGTGCTAGAGGGTCCAAACACAGTTTGGTGAAAGTCAACTTTGGCACCCCAGGAAGGGTAAACAGGTAAAATTGTAATAGTGGATACATCATGGTTTGGAAATAGGTAAAAGTGTGAATCGGAGCTACAGGTTTTAAAAGCAGCTCAAATGATAGAGGGGGGTTCCTGACGGAGTGCTAGAGGCTCCAGACACAGTTTCGTGAGTGTCCACTTTGGCACCCCAGGAAGGTTAACCCCGTGAAAGGGTCATAAGGGATACATCATGGTTTGGAAATAGGTAAAAATGTGAATCGGAGCTACAGGTTTTAAAACCACCTCAAATGATAGAGGAGGGTTCCTGATGGAGTGCTAGAGGGTCAATACACAGTTTCGTGAAAGTCAACTTTGGCACCCCAGGAAGGGTAATCACGTGAAAGGGGAAAAGTGGATACATCATGGTTTGGAAATATGTAAAAATGTGAATCGGAGATAGAGCCCTTAAAACCACATCAAATGATAGAGGAGGGTTCCTGATGGAGTGCTAGAGGGTCAATACACAGTTTCGTGAAAGTCAACTTTGGCACCCCAGGAATGGTAATCACGTGAAAGGGGAAAAGTGGATACATCATGGTTTGGAAATATGTAAAAATGTGAATCGGAGATAGAGCCCTTAAAACCACCTCAAATCATAGAGGAGGGTTCCTGATGGAGTGCTAGAGGGTCAATACACAGTTTCGTGAAAGTCAACTTTGGCACCCCAGGAAGGGTGATCACTTAAAAAGGGAAAAGTGGATACATCATGGTTTGGAAATAGGTAAAAATGTGAATCGGAGCTACAGGTTTTAAAAGCAGCTCAAATGATAGAGGAGGGTTCCTGACGGAGTGCTAGAGGCTTCAGACACAGTTTCGTGAGTGTCCACTTTGGCACCCCAGGAAGGTTAACCCCGTGAAAGGGTCATAGGGGATACATCATGGTTTGGAAATACGTAGAAATGTGAGTCGGAGCTACAGGTTTTAAAACCACCTCAAATGATAGAGGAGGGTTCCTGATGGAGTGCTAGAGGTTCAATACACAGTTTTGTGAAAGTCAACTTTGGCACCCCAGGAAGGGTAATCACGTGAAAGGGGAAAAGTGTATACATCATGGTTTGGAAATATGTAAAAATGTGAATCGGAGATAGAGCCCTTAAAACCAGCTCAAATGATAGAGGAGGGTTCCTGATGGAGTGCTAGAGGGTCAATACACAGTTTCGTGAAAGTCAACTTTGGCTCCCGATGAAGGGTAATCCCGTGAAAGGGTCATAGGGGATATGTCATGGTTTGGAAATAGGTAAAAATGTGAATCGGAACTACAGCTCTCAAAACCACCTCAAATGATAGAGGAGGGTTCCTGATGGAGTGCTAGAGGGTCCAAACACAGCTTCGTGAAAGTCATCTTTGGCACCCCAGGAAGGGTTATCCCGTGAAAGGGTAATAGTGGATATATCATGGTTTGGAAATAGGTAAAAATGTGAATCGGAACTACAGCTCTCAAAACCAGCTCAAATGATAGAGGAGGGTTCCTGATGGAGTGGTAGAGGGTCCAAACACAATTTGGTGAAAGTCAACTTTGGCACCCCAGGAAGGGTAAACAGGTAAAATTGTAATAGTGGATACATCATGGTTTGGAAATAGGTAAAAGTGTGAATCGGAGCTACAGGTTTTAAAAGCAGCTCAAATGATAGAGGGAGGTTCCTGACGGAGTGCTAGAGGCTCCAGACACAGTTTCGTGAGTGTCCACTTTGGCACCCCAGGAAGGTTAACCCCGTGAAAGGGTCATAAGGGATACATCATGGTTTGGAAATAGGTAAAAATGTGAATCGGAGCTACAGGTTTTAAAACCACCTCAAATGATAGAGGAGGGTTCCTGATGGAGTGCTAGAGGGTCAATACACAGTTTCGTGAAAGTCAACTTTGGCACCCCAGGAAGGGTAATCACGTGAAAGGGGAAAAGTGGATACATCATGGTTTGGAAATATGTAAAAATGTGAATCGGAGATAGAGCCCTTAAAACCACATCAAATGATAGAGGAGGGTTCCTGATGGAGTGCTAGAGGGTCAATACACAGTTTCGTGAAAGTCAACTTTGGCACCCCAGGAAGGGTAAACAGGTAAAATTGTAATAGTGGATACATCATGGTTTGGAAATAGGTAAAAGTGTGAATCGGAGCTACAGGTTTTAAAAGCAGCTCAAATGATAGAGGAGGGTTCCTGACGGAGTGCTAGAGGCTCCAGACACAGTTTCGTGAGTGTCCACTTTGGCACCCCAGGAAGGTTAACCCCGTGAAAGGGTCATAGGGGATACATCATGGTTTGGAAATAGGTAAAAATGTGAATCGGAGCTACAGGTTTTAAAAGCAGCTCAAATGATAGAGGAGGGTTCCTGATGGAGTGCTAGAGGGTCAATACACAGTTTCGTGAAAGTCAACTTTGGCACCCCAGGAAGGGTAATCACGTGAAAGGGGAAAAGTGGATACATCATGGTTTGGAAATATGTAAAAATGTTAATCGGAGATAGAGCCCTTAAAACCACCTCAAATCATAGAGGAGGGTTCCTGATGGAGTGCTAGAGGCTCCAGACACAGTTTCGTGAGTGTCCACTTTGGCACCCCAGGAAGGTTGACCCCGTGAAAGGGTCATAGGGGATACATCATGGTTTGGAAATACGTAAAAATGTGAGTCGGAGCTACAGGTTTTAAAACCACCTCAAATCATAGAGGAGGGTTCCTGATGGAGTGCTAGAGGTTCAATACACAGTTTCGTGAAAGTCAACTTTGGCACCCCAGGAAGGGTAATCACGTGAAAGGGGAAAAGTGTATACATCATGGTTTGGAAATATGTAAAAATGTGAATCGGAGATAGAGCCCTTAAAACCAGCTCAAATTATAGAGGAGGGTTCCTGACAGAGTGGTGGAGGGTCCAAACACAGTTTTCTGAAAGTGAACTTTGGGAACCCATGAAGGGTAATCAAGTGAAAGGTTTATAGGGGACACATCATAGTTTGGAAATAGGTAAAAAGATGAATCAGAGCTACAGCTCTCAAAACCAGCTCAAATGATAGAGGAGGGTTCCTGATGGAGTGCTAGAGGGTCCAAACACAGTTTCGTGAAAGTCAACTTTGGCAGCAAAGGAAGGGTAATCCCGTGAAAGGGTCATAGTGGATACATCATGGTTTGGAAATAGGTAAAAATGTGAATCGGAGCTACAGGTTTTAAAAGCAGCTCAAATGATAGAGGAGGGTTCCTGATGGAGTGCTAGAGGGTCAATACACAGTTTCGTGAAAGTCAACTTTGGCACCCCAGGAAGGGTAATCACGTGAAAGGGGAAAAGTGGATACATCATGGTTTGGAAATATGTAAAAATGTGAATCGGAGATAGAGCCCTTAAAACCACCTCAAATGATAGAGGAGGGTTCCTGATGGAGTGCTAGAGGGTCAATACACAGTTTCGTGAAAGTCAACTTTGGCTCCCGATGAAGGGTAATCCCGTGAAAGGGTCATAGGGGATATGTCATGGTTTGGAAATAGGTAAAAATGTGAATCGGAACTACAGCTCTCAAAACCACCTCAAATGATAGAGGAGGGTTCCTGATGGAGTGCTAGAGGGTCCAAACACAGATTCGTGAAAGTCATCTTTGGCACCCCAGGAAGGGTTATCCCGTGAAAGGGTAATAGTGGATACATCATGGTTTGGAAATAGGTAAAAATGTGAATCGGAACTACAGCTCTCAAAACCAGCTCAAATGATAGAGGAGGGTTCCTGATGGAGTGGTAGAGGGTCCAAACACAGTTTGGTGAAAGTCAACTTTGGCACCCCAGGAAGGGTAAACAGGTAAAATTGTAATAGTGGATACATCATGGTTTGGAAATAGGTAAAAGTGTGAATCGGAGCTACAGGTTTTAAAAGCAGCTCAAATGATAGAGGGGGGTTCCTGACGGAGTGCTAGAGGCTCCAGACACAGTTTCGTGAGTGTCCACTTTGGCACCCCAGGAAGGTTAACCCCGTGAAAGGGTCATAAGGGATACATCATGGTTTGGAAATAGGTAAAAATGTGAATCGGAGCTACAGGTTTTAAAACCACCTCAAATGATAGAGGAGGGTTCCTGATGGAGTGCTAGAGGGTCAATACACAGTTTCGTGAAAGTCAACTTTGGCACCCCAGGAAGGGTAATCACGTGAAAGGGGAAAAGTGGATACATCATGGTTTGGAAATATGTAAAAATGTGAATCGGAGATAGAGCCCTTAAAACCACATCAAATGATAGAGGAGGGTTCCTGATGGAGTGCTAGAGGGTCAATACACAGTTTCGTGAAAGTCAACTTTGGCACCCCAGGAATGGTAATCACGTGAAAGGGGAAAAGTGGATACATCATGGTTTGGAAATATGTAAAAATGTGAATCGGAGATAGAGCCCTTAAAACCACCTCAAATCATAGAGGAGGGTTCCTGATGGAGTGCTAGAGGGTCAATACACAGTTTCGTGAAAGTCAACTTTGGCACCCCAGGAAGGGTGATCACTTAAAAAGGGAAAAGTGGATACATCATGGTTTGGAAATAGGTAAAAATGTGAATCGGAGCTACAGGTTTTAAAAGCAGCTCAAATGATAGAGGAGGGTTCCTGACGGAGTGCTAGAGGCTTCAGACACAGTTTCGTGAGTGTCCACTTTGGCACCCCAGGAAGGTTAACCCCGTGAAAGGGTCATAGGGGATACATCATGGTTTGGAAATACGTAGAAATGTGAGTCGGAGCTACAGGTTTTAAAACCACCTCAAATGATAGAGGAGGGTTCCTGATGGAGTGCTAGAGGTTCAATACACAGTTTCGTGAAAGTCAACTTTGGCACCCCAGGAAGGGTAATCACGTGAAAGGGGAAAAGTGTATACATCATGGTTTGGAAATATGTAAAAATGTGAATCGGAGATAGAGCCCTTAAAACCAGCTCAAATTATAGAGGAGGGTTCCTGACAGAGTGGTGGAGGGTCCAAACACAGTTTTCTGAAAGTGAACTTTGGGAACCCATGAAGGGTAATCCCGTGAAAGGTTTATAGGGGACACATCATAGTTTGGAAATAGGTAAAAAGATGAATCAGAGCTACAGCTCTCAAAACCAGCTCAAATGATAGAGGAGGGTTCCTGATGGAGTGCTAGAGGGTCCAAACACAGTTTCGTGAAAGTCAACTTTGGCAGCAAAGGAAGGGTAATCCCGTGAAAGGGTCATAGTGGATACATCATGGTTTGGAAATAGGTAAAAATGTGAATCGGAGCTACAGGTTTTAAAAGCAGCTCAAATGATAGAGGAGGGTTCCTGATGGAGTGCTAGAGGGTCAATACACAGTTTCGTGAAAGTCAACTTTGGCACCCCAGGAAGGGTAATCACGTGAAAGGGGAGAAGTGGATACATCATGGTTTGGAAATATGTAAAAATGTGAATCGGAGATAGAGCCCTTAAAACCACCTCAAATGATAGAGGAGGGTTCCTGATGGAGTGCTAGAGGTTCAATACACAGTTTCGTGAAAGTCAACTTTGGCTCCCGAGGAAGGGTAATCCCGTCAAAGGGTCATAGGGGATATGTCATGGTTTGGAAATAGGTAAAAATGTGAATCGGAACTACAGCTCTCAAAACCACCTCAAATGATAGAGGAGGGTTCCTGATGGAGTGCTAGAGGGTCCAAACACAGCTTCGTGAAAGTCATCTTTGGCACCCCAGGAAGGGTTATCCCGTGAAAGGGTAATAGTGGATACATCATGGTTTGGAAATAGGTAAAAATGTGAATCGGAACTACAGCTCTCAAAACCAGCTCAAATGATAGAGGAGGGTTCCTGATGGAGTGGTAGAGGGTCCAAACACATTTTGGTGAAAGTCAACTTTGGCACCCCAGGAAGGGTGATCACTTAAAAAGGGAAAAGTGGATACATCATGGTTTGGAAATAGGTAAAAATGTGAATCGGAGCTACAGGTGTTAAAAGCAGCTCAAATGATAGAGGAGGGTTCCTGACGGAGTGCTAGAGGCTTCAGACACAGTTTCGTGAGTGTCCACTTTGGCACCCCAGGAAGGTTAACCCCGTGAAAGGGTCATAGGGGATACATCATGGTTTGGAAATACGTAGAAATGTGAGTCGGAGCTACAGGTTTTAAAACCACCTCAAATGATAGAGGAGGGTTCCTGATGGAGTGCTAGAGGTTCAATACACAGTTTCGTGAAAGTCAACTTTGGCACCCCAGGAAGGGTAATCACGTGAAAGGGGAAAAGTGTATACATCATGGTTTGGAAATATGTAAAAATGTGAATCGGAGATAGAGCCCTTAAAACCAGCTCAAATTATAGAGGAGGGTTCCTGACAGAGTGGTGGAGGGTCCAAACACAGTTTTCTGAAAGTGAACTTTGGGAACCCATGAAGGGTAATCCCGTGAAAGGTTTATAGGGGACACATCATAGTTTGGAAATAGGTAAAAAGATGAATCAGAGCTACAGCTCTCAAAACCAGCTCAAATGATAGAGGAGGGTTCCTGATGGAGTGCTAGAGGGTCCAAACACAGTTTCGTGAAAGTCAACTTTGGCAGCAAAGGAAGGGTAATCCCGTGAAAGGGTCATAGTGGATACATCATGGTTTGGAAATAGGTAAAAATGTGAATCGGAGCTACAGGTTTTAAAAGCAGCTCAAATGATAGAGGAGGGTTCCTGATGGAGTGCTAGAGGGTCAATACACAGTTTCGTGAAAGTCAACTTTGGCACCCCAGGAAGGGTAATCACGTGAAAGGGGAGAAGTGGATACATCATGGTTTGGAAATATGTAAAAATGTGAATCGGAGATAGAGCCCTTAAAACCACCTCAAATGATAGAGGAGGGTTCCTGATGGAGTGCTAGAGGTTCAATACACAGTTTCGTGAAAGTCAACTTTGGCTCCCGAGGAAGGGTAATCCCGTGAAAGGGTCATAGGGGATATGTCATGGTTTGGAAATAGGTAAAAATGTGAATCGGAACTACAGCTCTCAAAACCACCTCAAATGATAGAGGAGGGTTCCTGATGGAGTGCTAGAGGGTCCAAACACAGCTTCGTGAAAGTCATCTTTGGCACCCCAGGAAGGGTTATCCCGTGAAAGGGTAATAGTGGATACATCATGGTTTGGAAATAGGTAAAAATGTGAATCGGAACTACAGCTCTCAAAACCAGCTCAAATGATAGAGGAGGGTTCCTGATGGAGTGGTAGAGGGTCCAAACACATTTTGGTGAAAGTCAACTTTGGCACCCCAGGAAGGGTAAACAGGTAAAATTGTAATAGTGGATACATCATGGTTTGGAAATAGGTAAAAGTGTGAATCGGAGCTACAGGTTTTAAAAGCAGCTCAAATGATAGAGGGGGGTTCCTGACGGAGTGCTAGAGGCTCCAGACACAGTTTCGTGAGTGTCCACTTTGGCACCCCAGGAAGGTTGACCCCGTGAAAGGGTCATAAGGGATACATCATGGTTTGGAAATAGGTAAAAATGTGAATCGGAGCTACAGGTTTTAAAACCACCTCAAATGATAGAGGAGGGTTCCTGATGGAGTGCTAGAGGGTCAATACACAGTTTCGTGAAAGTCAACTTTGGCACCCCAGGAAGGGTAATCACGTGAAAGGGGAAAAGTGGATACATCATGGTTTGGAAATATGTAAAAATGTGAATCGGAGATAGAGCCCTTAAAACCACCTCAAATGATAGAGGAGGGTTCCTGATGGAGTGCTAGAGGGTCAATACACAGTTTCGTGAAAGTCAACTTTGGCACCCGAGGAAGGGTAATCCCGTGAAAGGGTCATAGGGGATAAATCATGGTTTGGAAATAGGTAAAAATGTGAATCGGAACTACAGCTCTCAAAACACCTCAAATGATAGAGGAGGGTTCCTGATGGAGTGCTAGAGGGTCCAAACACAGCTTCGTGAAAGTCAACTTTGGCACCCCAGGAAGGGTAATCCCGTGAAAGGGTAATAGTGGATACATCATGGTTTGGAAATAGGTAAAAATGTGAATCGGAAGTACAGCTCTCAAAACCAGCTCAAATGATAGAGGAGGGTTCCTGATGGAGTGCTAGAGGGTCCAAACACAGTTTGGTGAAAGTCAACTTTGGCACCCCAGGAAGGGTAAACAGGTAAAATTGTAATAGTGGATACATCATGGTTTGGAAATAGGTAAAAGTGTGAATCAGAGCTACAGGTTTTAAAAGCAGCTCAAATGATAGAGGGGGGTTCCTGACGGAGTGCTAGAGGCTCCAGACACAGCTTCGTGAGTGTCCACTTTGGCACCCCAGGAAGGTTAACCCCGTGAAAGGGTCATAGGGGATACATCATGGTTTGGAAATAGGTAAAAATGTGAATCGGAGCTACAGGTTTTAAAAGCAGCTCAAATGATAGAGGAGGGTTCCTGATGGAGTGCTAGAGGGTCAATACACAGTTTCGTGAAAGTCAACTTTGGCACCCGAGGAAGGGTATTCCCGTGAAAGGGTCATAGTGGATACATCATGGTTTGGAAATAGGTAAAAATGTGAATCGGAACTACAGGTTTTGAAACCAGCTCAAATGATAGAGGAGGGTTCCTGATGGAGTGCTAGAGGGTCCAAACACAGTTTCGTGAAAGTCAACTTTGGCACCCCAGGAAGGGTAATCACGTGAAAGTATAATATTGGATACATTATGGGTTGGAAATAGGTAAAAATGTGAATCGGAGCTACAGGTTTTAAAAGCAGCTCAAATGATAGAGGAATGTTTCTGATGGAGTGCCAGAGGGTCCAAACACAGTTTTGTGAAAGTCAACTTTGGCACCCCAGGAAGGGTAATCACTTGAAAAGGGAAAAGTGTATACATCATGGTTTGGAAATATGTAAAAATGTGAATCGGAGCTACAGGTTTTAAAAGCAGCTCAAATGATAGAGGAGGGTTCCTGACGGAGTGCTAGAGGCTCCAGACACAGTTTCGTGAGTGTCCACTTTGGCACCCCAGGAAGGTTAACCCCGTGAAAGGGTCATAGGGGATACATCATGGTTTGGAAATACGTAAAAATGTGAATCGGAGCTACAGGTTTTAAAACCACCTCAAATGATAGAGGAGGGTTCCTGATGGAGTGCTAGAGGGTCAATACACAGTTTCGTGAAAGTCAACTTTGGCACCCCAGGAAGTGTAATCCCGTGAAAGGGGAAAAGTGGATATATCATGGTTTGGAAATATGTAGAAATGTGAATCGGAGATAGAGCCCTTAAAACCAGCTCAAATTATAGAGGAGGGTTCCTGACGGAGTGGTGGAGGGTCCAAACACAGTTTTCTGAACGTCAACTTTGGCAACCCATGAAGGGTAATCCCGTGAAAGGTTTATAGGGGATTCATCATAGTTTGGAAATAGGTAAAAAGATGAATCAGAGCTACAGCTCTCAAAACCAGCTCAAATGATAGAGGAGGGTTCCTGATGGAGTGCTAGAGGGTCCAAACACAGTTTCCTGAAAGTCAACTTTGGCAGCAAAGGAAGGGTAATCCCGTGAAAGGGTCACAGTGGACACATCATGGTTTGGAAATAGGTATAAATGTGAATCGGAACTACAGCTCTTAAAACCACCTCAAATGATCGATTAGGGTACCTGATGGAGTGCTAGAGGATCAACACACATTTTTGTTAAAGTCAACTTCTGCACCCTAGGAAGGGTAATCCCGTGATAGGGTCATGGGGGATACATCATGGTTTGGAAATAGGTAAAAATGTGAATCGGAGCTACAGCTCTCAAAACCACCTCAAATGATAGAGGAGGGTTCCTGATGGAGTGCTAGAGGGTCCAAACACAGCTTTGTGAAAGTCAACTTTGGCACCCGAGGAAGGGTAATCCAGTGAAAGGGTAATAGTGGATACATCATGGTTTGGAAATAGGTAAAAATGTGAATGGGAACTACAGCTCTCAAAACCACCTCAAATGATAGAGGAGGGTTCCTGATGGAGTGCTAGAGGGTCCAAACACAGTTTCGTGAAAGTCAACTTTGGCACCAAAGGAAGGGTAATCCCGTGAAAGGGTAATAGTGGATACATCATGGTTTGGAAATAGGTAAAAATGTGAATCGGAACTACAGCTCTCAAAACCAGCTCAAATGATAGAGGAGGGTTCCTGATGGAGTGCTAGAGGGTCCAAACACATTTTCGTGAAATGAACTTTGGCACCCCAGGAAGGTTTATCACGTGAAAATATAATAGTGGATACATCATGGTTTGGAAATAGGTATAAATGTGAATCGGAGCTACAGGTTTTAAAGCAGCTCAAATGATAGAGGAGGGTTCCTGATGGAGTGGTAGAGGGTCCAAACACAGTTTTGTGAAAGTCAACTTTGGCACCCCAGGATGGGTAATCACGTGAAAGTATAATAGTGGATACATCATGGTTTGGAAATATGTAAAAATGTGAATCGGAGCTCCAGTACTAAAAAGCAGCTCAAATAATAGAGGAGGGTTCCTGATGGAGTGCTAGAGTGTACAAACACAGTTTTGTGAAGGTCAACTTTGGCACCCCAGGATGGGTAATCCGGTGAAAGGGTCATAGTAGATACATCATGGTTTGGAAATAGGTAAAAATGTGAATCGGAGCTATAGCTCTTAAAACCACCTCAAATGATAGAGGAGGGTACCTGATGGAGTGCTAGAGAGTGAAAACACAGTTTCGTACAAGTCAACTTTGGCACCACAGGAAGGGTAATCCCGTGAAAGGGTCATAGTGGATACATCATGGTTTGGAAATAGGTAAAAATGTGAATCGGAACTACAGCTTTCAAAACCAGCTCAAATGATAGAGTAGGGTTCCTGATGGAGTGCTAGATTGTCCAGACACAGTTTCGTGAGAGTCCACTTTGGCACCCCAGGAAGGGTAATCCCGTGAAAGGGTCATAGGGGATACATCATGGTTTGGAAATAGGTAAAAATGTGAATCGGAGATACTGGTTTTAAAACCACCTTAATTGATATAGGAGGGTTCCTGATGGAGTGCTAGAGGGTCAATACACAGTTTCGTGAAAGTCAACTTTGGCACCCCAGGAAGGGTTATCCCTTGAAACGGTAATAGTGGATACATCATGGTTTGGAAATAGGTAAAAATGTGAATCGGAGCTACAGGTTTTGAAACCATCTAAAATGATAGAGGGGTTTTAATCATGGAGTGCTAGAGGGTCCAAGCACAGTTTCGTGAAAGTCAACTTTGCCACCCCAGGAAGGGTAATCCCGTGAAAGGGTAAAAGTGGATACATCATGGTTTGGAAATAGGTAAAAATGTGAATCGGAGCTACAGGTTTTAAAACCAGCTCAAATGATAGAGGAGGGTTCCTGATGGAGTGCTAGAGGGTCCACACACAGTTTCGTGAGAGTCCACTTTGGCACCCCAGAAAGGATAATCCCGTGATAGGGTCATAGGGGATACATCATGGTTTGGAAATAGGTGAAAATGTGAATCGGAGATACAGGTTTTAAAACCACCTAAAATGATATAGGAGGGTTCCTGATGGAGTGCTAGAGGGTCAATACACAGTTTCGTGAAAGTCAACTTTGGCACCCCAGGAAGGTTAATCCCGTGAAAGGGTCACAGGGGATACATCATGGTTTGGAAATAGGTAAAAATGTGAATCGGAACTACAGCTCTCAAAACCACCTCAAATGATAGAGGAGGGTTCCTGACGGAGTGCTAGAGGGTCCAAACACAGGTTTGTGAAAGGGAACTTTGGCACCCCAGGAAGGGTAATCCCGTGAAAGGGTCATAGGGGATACATCATGGTTTGGAAATAGGTAAAAATGTGAATCGGAACTCCAGCTCTCAAAACCAGCTCAAGTGATAGAGGAGGGTTCTTGATGGAGTGCTAGAGGGTCAATACACAGTTTTGTGAAAGTCAACTTTGGTACCCCAGGATGGGTAATCACGTGAAAGTATAATAGTGGATACATCATGGTTTGGAAATATGTAAAAATGTGAATCGGAGCTACAGTACTAAAAAGCAGCCCAAATAATAGAGGAGGGTTCCTGATGGAGTGCTAGAGTGTACAAACACAGTTTTGTGAAGGTCAACTTTGGCACCCCAGGAAGGGTAATCCCGTGAAAGGGTCATAGTAGATACATCATGGTTTTTAAATAGGTAAAAATGTGAATCGGAGCTATAGCTCTTAAAACCACCTCAAATGATAGAGGAGGGTACCTGATGGAGTGCTAGAGAGTGAAAACACAGTTTCGTAAAAGTCAACTTTGGCACCGCAGGAAGGGTAATCACGTGAAAGTATAATAGTGGATACATCATGGTTTGGAAATAGGTAAAAATGTGAATCGGAGCTACAGGTTTTAAAAGAAGCTCAAATGATAGAGGAGGGTTCCTGATGGAGTGCTAGAGGGTCCAAACACAGCTTTGTGAAAGTCAACTTTGGCACCCGTGGAAGGGTAATCCAGTGAAAGGGTAATAGTGGATACATCATGGTTTGGAAATAGGTAAAAATGTGAATGGGAACTACAGCTCTCAAAACCACCTCAAATGATAGAGGAGGGTTCCTGATGGAGTGCTAGAGGGTCCAAACACAGTTTCGTGAAAGTCAACTTTGGCACCAAAGGAAGGGTAATCCCGTGAAAGGGTAATAGTGGATACATCATGGTTTGGAAATAGGTAAAAATGTGAATCGGAACTACAGCTCTCAAAACCAGCTCAAATGATAGAGGAGGGTTCCTGATGGAGTGCTAGAGGGTCCAAACACATTTTCGTGAAATGAACTTTGGCACCCCAGGAAGGTTTATCACGTGAAAATATAATAGTGGATACATCATGGTTTGGAAATAGGTATAAATGTGAATCGGAGCTACAGGTTTTAAAGCAGCTCAAATGATAGAGGAGGGTTCCTGATGGAGTGGTAGAGGGTCCAAACACAGTTTTGTGAAAGTCAACTTTGGCACCCCAGGATGGGTAATCACGTGAAAGTATAATAGTGGATACATCATGGTTTGGAAATATGTAAAAATGTGAATCGGAGCTCCAGTACTAAAAAGCAGCTCAAATAATAGAGGAGGGTTCCTGATGGAGTGCTAGAGTGTACAAACACAGTTTTGTGAAGGTCAACTTTGGCACCCCAGGATGGGTAATCCGGTGAAAGGGTCATAGTAGATACATCATGGTTTGGAAATAGGTAAAAATGTGAATCGGAGCTATAGCTCTTAAAACCACCTCAAATGATAGAGGAGGGTACCTGATGGAGTGCTAGAGAGTGAAAACACAGTTTCGTACAAGTCAACTTTGGCACCACAGGAAGGGTAATCCCGTGAAAGGGTCATAGTGGATACATCATGGTTTGGAAATAGGTAAAAATGTGAATCGGAACTACAGCTTTCAAAACCAGCTCAAATGATAGAGTAGGGTTCCTGATGGAGTGCTAGATTGTCCAGACACAGTTTCGTGAGAGTCCACTTTGGCACCCCAGGAAGGGTAATCCCGTGAAAGGGTCATAGGGGATACATCATGGTTTGGAAATAGGTAAAAATGTGAATCGGAGATACTGGTTTTAAAACCACCTTAATTGATATAGGAGGGTTCCTGATGGAGTGCTAGAGGGTCAATACACAGTTTCGTGAAAGTCAACTTTGGCACCCCAGGAAGGGTTATCCCTTGAAACGGTAATAGTGGATACATCATGGTTTGGAAATAGGTAAAAATGTGAATCGGAGCTACAGGTTTTGAAACCATCTAAAATGATAGAGGGGTTTTAATCATGGAGTGCTAGAGGGTCCAAGCACAGTTTCGTGAAAGTCAACTTTGCCACCCCAGGAAGGGTAATCCCGTGAAAGGGTAAAAGTGGATACATCATGGTTTGGAAATAGGTAAAAATGTGAATCGGAGCTACAGGTTTTAAAACCAGCTCAAATGATAGAGGAGGGTTCCTGATGGAGTGCTAGAGGGTCCACACACAGTTTCGTGAGAGTCCACTTTGGCACCCCAGAAAGGATAATCCCGTGATAGGGTCATAGGGGATACATCATGGTTTGGAAATAGGTGAAAATGTGAATCGGAGATACAGGTTTTAAAACCACCTAAAATGATATAGGAGGGTTCCTGATGGAGTGCTAGAGGGTCAATACACAGTTTCGTGAAAGTCAACTTTGGCACCCCAGGAAGGTTAATCCCGTGAAAGGGTCACAGGGGATACATCATGGTTTGGAAATAGGTAAAAATGTGAATCGGAACTACAGCTCTCAAAACCACCTCAAATGATAGAGGAGGGTTCCTGACGGAGTGCTAGAGGGTCCAAACACAGGTTTGTGAAAGGGAACTTTGGCACCCCAGGAAGGGTAATCCCGTGAAAGGATCATAGGGGATACATCATGGTTTGGAAATAGGTAAAAATGTGAATCGGAACTCCAGCTCTCAAAACCAGCTCAAGTGATAGAGGAGGGTTCTTGATGGAGTGCTAGAGGGTCAATACACAGTTTTGTGAAAGTCAACTTTGGTACCCCAGGATGGGTAATCACGTGAAAGTATAATAGTGGATACATCATGGTTTGGAAATATGTAAAAATGTGAATCGGAGCTA
Organism: Haliotis asinina; assembly: GCF_037392515.1. Classification (NCBI taxonomy): domain Eukaryota; kingdom Metazoa; phylum Mollusca; class Gastropoda; order Lepetellida; family Haliotidae; genus Haliotis; species Haliotis asinina. The sequence goes on along the minus strand of NC_090282.1, from coordinate 51,023,922 downwards.
CAGTACTAAAAAGCAGCCCAAATAATAGAGGAGGGTTCCTGATGGAGTGCTAGAGTGTACAAACACAGTTTTGTGAAGGTCAACTTTGGCACCCCAGGAAGGGTAATCCCGTGAAAGGGTCATAGTAGATACATCATGGTTTTTAAATAGGTAAAAATGTGAATCGGAGCTATAGCTCTTAAAACCACCTCAAATGATAGAGGAGGGTACCTGATGGAGTGCTAGAGAGTGAAAACACAGTTTCGTAAAAGTCAACTTTGGCACCGCAGGAAGGGTAATCACGTGAAAGTATAATAGTGGATACATCATGGTTTGGAAATAGGTAAAAATGTGAATCGGAGCTACAGGTTTTAAAAGAAGCTCAAATGATAGAGGAGGGTTCCTGATGGAGTGCTAGAGGGTCAATACACAGTTTCGTGAAAGTCAACTTTGGCACCCCAGGAAGGGTAATCACGTGAAAGTATCGTAGTGGATACATCATGGTTAGGAAATAGGTAAAAATGTGAATCGGAACTACAGCTCTCAAAAACACCTCAAATGATAGAGGAGGGTTCCTGATGGAGTGCTAGAGGGTCCAAACACAGCTTCGTGAAAGTCAACTTTGGCACCCGAGGAAGGGTAATCCCGTGAACGGGTAATAGTGGATACATCATGGTTTGGAAATAGGTAAAAATGTGAATCGGAAGTACAGCTCTCAAAACCAGCTCAAATGATAGAGGAGGGTTCCTGATGGAGTGCTAGAGGGTCCAAACACAGTTTGGTGAAAGTCAACTTTGGCACCCCAGGAAGGGTAAACAGGTAAAATTGTAATAGTGGATACATCATGGTTTGGAAATAGGTAAAAGTGTGAATCAGAGCTACAGGTTTTAAAAGCAGCTCAAATGATAGAGGGGGGTTCCTGACGGAGTGCTAGAGGCTCCAGACACAGTTTCGTGAGTGTCCACTTTGGCACCCCAGGAAGGTTAACCCCGTGAAAGGGTCATAAGGGATACATCATGGTTTGGAAATAGGTAAAAATGTGAATCGGAGCTACAGGTTTTAAAAGCAGCTCAACTGATAGAGGAGGGTTCCTGATGGAGTGCTAGAGGGTCAATACACAGTTTCGTGAAAGTCAACTTTGGCACCCGAGGAAGGGTATTCCCGTGAATGTGTCATAGTGGATACATCATGGTTTGGAAATAGGTAAAAATGTGACTCGGAACTACAGGTTTTGAAACCAGCTCAAATGATAGAGGAGGGTTCCTGATGGAGTGCTACAGGGTCCAAACACAGTTTCGTGAAAGTCAACTTTGGCACCCCAGGAAGGGTAATCACGTGAAAGTATAATATTGGATACATTATGGTTTGGAAATAGGTAAAAATGTGAATCGGAGCTACAGGTTTTAAAAGCAGCTCAAATGATAGAGGAGGGTTTCTGATGGAGTGCCAGAGGGTCCAAACACAGTTTTGTGAAAGTCAACTTTGGCACCCCAGGAAGGGTAATCACTTGAAAAGGGAAAAGTGTATACATCATGGTTTGGAAATATGTAAAAATGTGAATCGGAGCTACAGGTTTTAAAAGCAGCTCAAATGATAGAGGAGGGTGCCTGACGGAGTGCTAGAGGGTCCACACACAGTTTCGTGAGTGTCCACTTTGCCACCCCAGGAGGGTTAACCCCGTGAAAGGGTCATAGGGGATACATCATGGTTTGGAAATACGTAAAAATGTGAATCGGAGCTACAGGTTTTAAAACCACCTCAAATGATAGAGGAGGGTTCCTGATGGAGTGCTAGAGGGTCAATACACAGTTTCGTGAAAGTCAACTTTGGCACCCCAGGAAGTGTAATCCCGTGAAAGGGGAAAAGTGGATACATCATGGTTTGGAAATATGTAGAAATGTGAATCGGAGATAGAGCCCTTAAAACCAGCTCAAATTATAGAGGAGGGTTCCTGACGGAGTGGTGGAGGGTCCAAACACAGTTTTCTGAAAGTCAACTTTGGCAACCCATGAAGGGTAATCCCGTGAAAGGTTTATAGGGGATTCATCATAGTTTGGAAATAGGTAAAAAGATGAATCAGAGCTACAGCTCTCAAAACCAGCTCAAATGATAGAGGAGGGTTCCTGATGGAGTGCTAGAGGGTCCAAACACAGTTTCCTGAAAGTCAACTTTGGCAGCAAAGGAAGGGTAATCCCGTGAAAGGGTCATAGTGGACACATCATGGTTTGGAAATAGGTATAAATGTGAATCGGAACTACAGCTCTTAAAACCAAATCAAATGATCGATTGGGGTACCTGATGGAGTGCTAGAGGATCAACACACATTTTTGTTAAAGTCAACTTCTGCACCCTAGGAAGGGTAATCCCGTGATAGGGTCATGGGGGATACATCATGGTTTGGAAATAGGTAAAAATGTGAATCGGAGCTACAGCTCTCAAAACCACCTCAAATGATAGAGGAGGGTTCCTGATGGAGTGCTAGAGGGTCCAAACACAGCTTTGTGAAAGTCAACTTTGGCACCCGTGGAAGGGTAATCCAGTGAAAGGGTAATAGTGGATACATCATGGTTTGGAAATAGGTAAAAATGTGAATCGGAGCCACAGCTCTCAAAACCACCTCAAATGATAGAGGAGGGTTCCTGATGGAGTGCTAGAGGGTCCAAACACAGTTTCGTGAAAGTCAACTTTGGCACCAAAGGAAGGGTAATCCCGTGAAAGGGTAATAGTGGATACATCATGGTTTGGAAATAGGTAAAAATGTGAATCGGAACTACAGCTCTCAAAACCAGCTCAAATGATAGAGGAGGGTTCCTGATGGAGTGCTAGAGGGTCCAAACACATTTTCGTGAAATGAACTTTGGCACCCCAGGAAGGTTTATCACGTGAAAATATAATAGTGGATACATCATGGTTTGGAAATAGGTATAAATGTGAATCGGAGCTACAGGTTTTAAAGCAGCTCAAATGATAGAGGAGGGTTCCTGATGGAGTGGTAGAGGGTCCAAACACAGTTTTGTGAAAGTCAACTTTGGCACCCCAGGATGGGTAATCACGTGAAAGTATAATAGTGGATACATCATGGTTTGGAAATATGTAAAAATGTGAATCGGAGCTCCAGTACTAAAACGCAGCTCAAATAATAGAGGAGGGTTCCTGATGGAGTGCTAGAGTGTACAAACACAGTTTTGTGAAGGTCAACTTTGGCACCCCAGGATGGGTAATCCGGTCAAAGGGTCATAGTAGATACATCATGGTTTGGAAATAGGTAAAAATGTGAATCGGAGCTATAGCTCTTAAAACCAGCTCAAATGATAGAGGAGGGTACCTGATGGAGTGCTAGAGAGTGAAAACACAGTTTCGTACAAGTCAACTTTGGCACCGCAGGAAGGGTAATCACGTGAAAGTATAATAGTGGATACATCATGGTTTGGAAATAGGTAAAAATGTGAATCGGAACTACAGCTTTCAAAACCAGCTCAATTGATAGAGTAGGGTTCCTGATGGAGTGCTAGATTGTCCAGACACAGTTTCGTGAGAGTCCACTTTGGCACCCCAGGAAGGGTAATCCCGTGAAAGGGTCATAGGGGATACATCATGGTTTGGAAATAGGTAAAAATGTGAATCGGAGATACTGGTTTTAAAACCACCTTAATTGATATAGGAGGGTTCCTGATGGAGTGCTAGAGGGTCAATACACAGTTTCGTGAAAGTCAACTTTGGCACCCCAGGAAGGGTTATCCCTTGAAACGGTAATAGTGGATACATCATGGTTTGGAAATAGGTAAAAATGTGAATCGGAGCTACAGGTTTTGAAACCATCTAAAATGATAGAGGGGTTTTAATCATGGAGTGCTAGAGGGTCCAAGCACAGTTTCGTGAAAGTCAACTTTGCCACCCCAGGAAGGGTAATCCCGTGAAAGGGTAAAAGTGGATACATCATGGTTTGGAAATAGGTAAAAATGTGAATCGGAGCTACAGGTTTTAAAACCAGCTCAAATGATAGAGGAGGGTTCCTGATGGAGTGCTAGAGGGTCCACACACAGTTTCGTGAGAGTCCACTTTGGCACCCCAGAAAGGGTAATCCCGTGATAGGGTCATAGGGGATACATCATGGTTTGGAAATAGGTGAAAATGTGAATCGGAGATACAGGTTTTAAAACCACCTAAAATGATATAGGAGGGTTCCTGATGGAGTGCTAGAGGGTCAATACACAGTTTCGTGAAAGTCAACTTTGGCACCCCAGGAAGGTTAATCCCGTGAAAGGGTCACAGGGGATACATCATGGTTAGGAAATAGGTAAAAATGTGAATCGGAACTACAGCTCTCAAAACCAGCTAAAAAGATAGAGGAGGGTTCCTGATGGAGTGCCAGAGGGTCCAAAGACAGTTTTGTGAAAGTCAACTTTGGCACCCGAGGTAGGGTTATCCCGTGAAAGGGTAATAGTGGATACATCATGGTTTAGAAATAGGTAAAAATGTGAATCGGAACTACAGCTCTCAAAACCACCTCAAATGATAGAGGAGGGTTCCTGACGGAGTGCTAGAGGGTCCAAACACAGGTTTGTGAAAGGGAACTTTGGCACCCCAGGAAGGGTAATCCCGTGAAAGGGTCATAGGGGATACATCATGGTTTGGAAATAGGTAAAAATGTGAATCGGAACTCCAGCTCTCAAAACCAGCTCAAGTGATAGAGGAGGGTTCTTGATGGAGTGCTAGAGGGTCAATACACAGTTTTGTGAAAGTCAACTTTGGTACCCCAGGATGGGTAATCACGTGAAAGTATAATAGTGGATACATCATGGTTTGGAAATATGTAAAAATGTGAATCGGAGCTACAGTACTAAAAAGCAGCTCAAATAATAGAGGAGGGTTCCTGATGGAGTGCTAGAGTGTACAAACACAGTTTTGTGAAGGTCAACTTTGGCACCCCAGGAAGGGTAATCCCGTGAAAGGGTCATAGTAGATACATCATGGTTTTTAAATAGGTAAAAATGTGAATCGGAGCTATAGCTCTTAAAACCACCTCAAATGATAGAGGAGGGTACCTGATGGAGTGCTAGAGAGTGAAAACACAGTTTCGTAAAAGTCAACTTTGGCACCGCAGGAAGGGTAATCACGTGAAAGTATAATAGTGGATACATCATGGTTTGGAAATATGTAAAAATGTGAATCGGAGCTACAGGTTTTAAAAGAAGCTCAAATGATAGAGGAGGGTTTATGATGGAGTGCTAGAGGGTCCAGACACAGTTTCGTGAGAGTCCACTTTGGCACCCCAGGAAGGTTAATCCCGTGAAAGGGTCATAGGGGATACATCATGGTTAGGAAATAGGTAAAAATGTGAATCGGAACTACAGCTCTCAAAACCAGCTCAAATGATAGAGGAGGGTTCCTGATGGAGTGCTAGAGGGTCCAAACACAGTTTCCTGAAAGTCAACTTTGGCAGCAAAGGAAGGGTAATCCCGTGAAAGGGTCATAGTGGACACATCATGGTTTGGAAATAGGTATAAATGTGAATCGGAACTACAGCTCTTAAAACCAAATCAAATGATCGATTGGGGTACCTGATGGAGTGCTAGAGGATCAACACACATTTTTGTTAAGGTCAACTTCTGCACCCTAGGAAGGGTAATCCCGTGATAGGGTCATGGGGGATACATCATGGTTTGGAAATAGGTAAAAATGTGAATCGGAGCTACAGCTCTCAAAACCACCTCAAATGATAGAGGAGGGTTCCTGATGGAGTGCTAGAGGGTCCAAACACAGCTTTGTGAAAGTCAACTTTGGCACCCGTGGAAGGGTAATCCAGTGAAAGGGTAATAGTGGATACATCATGGTTTGGAAATAGGTAAAAATGTGAATCGGAGCCACAGCTCTCAAAACCACCTCAAATGATAGAGGAGGGTTCCTGATGGAGTGCTAGAGGGTCCAAACACAGTTTCGTGAAAGTCAACTTTGGCACCAAAGGAAGGGTAATCCCGTGAAAGGGTAATAGTGGATACATCATGGTTTGGAAATAGGTAAAAATGTGAATCGGAACTACAGCTCTCAAAACCAGCTCAAATGATAGAGGAGGGTTCCTGATGGAGTGCTAGAGGGTCCAAACACATTTTCGTGAAATGAACTTTGGCACCCCAGGAAGGTTTATCACGTGAAAATATAATAGTGGATACATCATGGTTTGGAAATAGGTATAAATGTGAATCGGAGCTACAGGTTTTAAAGCAGCTCAAATGATAGAGGAGGGTTCCTGATGGAGTGGTAGAGGGTCCAAACACAGTTTTGTGAAAGTCAACTTTGGCACCCCAGGATGGGTAATCACGTGAAAGTATAATAGTGGATACATCATGGTTTGGAAATATGTAAAAATGTGAATCGGAGCTCCAGTACTAAAAAGCAGCTCAAATAATAGAGGAGGGTTCCTGATGGAGTGCTAGAGTGTACAAACACAGTTTTGTGAAGGTCAACTTTGGCACCCCAGGATGGGTAATCAGGTCAAAGGGTCATAGTAGATACATCATGGTTTGGAAATAGGTAAAAATGTGAATCGGAGCTATAGCTCTTAAAACCACCTCAAATGATAGAGGAGGGTACCTGATGGAGTGCTAGAGAGTGAAAACACAGTTTCGTACAAGTCAACTTTGGCACCGCAGGAAGGGTAATCCCGTGAAAGGGTCATAGTGGATACATCATGGTTTGGAAATAGGTAAAAATGTGAATCGGAACTACAGCTTTCAAAACCAGCTCAATTGATAGAGTAGGGTTCCTGATGGAGTGCTAGATTGTCCAGACACAGTTTCGTGAGAGTCCACTTTGGCACCCCAGGAAGGGTAATCCCGTGAAAGGGTCATAGGGGATACATCATGGTTTGGAAATAGGTAAAAATGTGAATCGGAGATACTGGTTTTAAAACCACCTTAATTGATATAGGAGGGTTCCTGATGGAGTGCTAGAGGGTCAATACACAGTTTCGTGAAAGTCAACTTTGGCACCCCAGGAAGGGTTATCCCTTGAAACGGTAATAGTGGATACATCATGGTTTGGAAATAGGTAAAAATGTGAATCGGAGCTACAGGTTTTGAAACCATCTAAAATGATAGAGGGGTTTTAATCATGGAGTGCTAGAGGGTCCAAGCACAGCTTCGTGAAAGTCAACTTTGCCACCCCAGGAAGGGTAATCCCGTGAAAGGGTAAAAGTGGATACATCATGGTTTGGAAATAGGTAAAAATGTGAATCGGAGCTACAGGTTTTAAAAGCAGCTCAAATGATAGAGGAGGGTTCCTGATGGAGTGGTAGAGGGTCCAAACACAGTTTTGTGAAAGTCAACTTTGGCACCCCAGGATGGGTAATCACGTGAAAGTATAATAGTGGATACATCATGGTTTGGAAATATGTAAAAATGTGAATCGGAGCTCCAGTACTAAAACGCAGCTCAAATAATAGAGGAGGGTTCCTGATGGAGTGCTAGAGTGTACAAACACAGTTTTGTGAAGGTCAACTTTGGCACCCCATAATGGGTAATCCGGTCAAAGGGTCATAGTAGATACATCATGGTTTGGAAATAGGTAAAAATGTGAATCGGAGCTATAGCTCTTAAAACCACCTCAAATGATAGAGGAGGGTACCTGATGGAGTGCTAGAGAGTGAAAACACAGTTTCGTACAAGTCAACTTTGGCACCGCAGGAAGGGTAATCCCGTGAAAGGGTCATAGTGGATACATCATGGTTTGGAAATAGGTAAAAATGTGAATCGGAACTACAGCTTTCAAAACCAGCTCAAATGATAGAGTAGGGTTCCTGATGGAGTGCTAGATTGTCCAGACACAGTTTCGTGAGAGTCCACTTTGGCACCCCAGGAAGGGTAATCCCGTGAAAGGGTCATAGGGGATACATCATGGTTTGGAAATAGGTAAAAATGTGAATCGGAGATACTGGTTTTAAAACCACCTTAATTGATATAGGAGGGTTCCTGATGGAGTGCTAGAGGGTCAATACACAGTTTCGTGAAAGTCAACTTTGGCACCCCAGGAAGGGTTATCCCTTGAAACGGTAATAGTGGATACATCATGGTTTGGAAATAGGTAAAAATGTGAATCGGAGCTACAGGTTTTGAAACCATCTAAAATGATAGAGGGGTTTTAATCATGGAGTGCTAGAGGGTCCAAGCACAGTTTCGTGAAAGTCAACTTTGGCACCCGAGGAAGGGTAATCCCGTGAAAGGGTAAAAGTGGATACATCATGGTTTGGAAATAGGTAAAAATGTGAATCGGAGCTACAGGTTTTAAAACCAGCTCAAATGATAGAGGAGGGTTCCTGATGGAGTGCTAGAGGGTCCACACACAGTTTCGTGAGAGTCCACTTTGGCACCCCAGAAAGGGTAATCCCATGATAGGGTCATAGGGGATACATCATGGTTTGGAAATAGGTGAAAATGTGAATCGGAGATACAGGTTTTAAAACCACCTAAAATGATATAGGAGGGTTCCTGATGGAGTGCTAGAGGGTCAATACACAGTTTCGTGAAAGTCAACTTTGGCACCCCAGGAAGGTTAATCCCGTGAAAGGGTCACAGGGGATACATCATGGTTTGGAAATAGGTAAAAATGTGAATCGGAACTACAGCTCTCAAAACCAGCTAAAAAGATAGAGGAGGGTTCCTGATGGAGTGCCAGAGGGTCCAAAGACAGTTTTGTGAAAGTCAACTTTGGCACCCGAGGTAGGGTTATCCCGTGAAAGGGTAATAGTGGATACATCATGGTTTAGAAATAGGTAAAAATGTGAATCGGAACTACAGCTCTCAAAACCACCTCAAATGATAGAGGAGGGTTCCTGACGGAGTGCTAGAGGGTCCAAACACAGGTTTGTGAAAGGGAACTTTGGCACCCCAGGAAGGGTAATCCCGTGAAAGGGTCATAGGGGATACATCATGGTTTGGAAATAGGTAAAAATGTGAATCGGAACTCCAGCTCTCAAAACCAGCTCAAGTGATAGAGGAGGGTTCTTGATGGAGTGCTAGAGGGTCAATACACAGTTTTGTGAAAGTCAACTTTGGTACCCCAGGATGGGTAATCACGTGAAAGTATAATAGTGGATACATCATGGTTTGGAAATATGTAAAAATGTGAATCGGAGCTACAGTACTAAAAAGCAGCTCAAATAATAGAGGAGGGTTCCTGATGGAGTGCTAGAGTGTACAAACACAGGTTTGTGAAGGTCAACTTTGGCACCCCAGGATGGGTAATCACGTGAAAGTATAATAGTGGATACATCATGGTTTGGAAATATGTAAAAATGTGAATCGGAGCTACAGCTCTCAAAACCACCTCAAATGATAGAGGAGGGTTCCTGACGGAGTGCTAGAGGGTCCAAACACAGGTTTGTGAAAGGGAACTTTGGCACCCCAGGAAGGGTAATCCCGTGAAAGGGTCATAGGGGATACATCATGGTTTGGAAATAGGTAAAAATGTGAATCTGAACTACAGTTCTAAAAACCACCTAAAATGATAGAGGAGGTTTTCTGATGGAGTGCTAGAGGGTCCAAACACAGTTTCGTGAAAGTCAACTTTGGCAGCAAAGGAAGGGTAATCACGTGAAAGGGTCATAGTGGACACATCATGGTTTGGAAATAGGTAAAAATGTGAATCGGAACTACAGCTCTTAAAACCACCTCAAATGATCGATTAGAGTTCCTGATGGAGTGCTTTAGGATCAACACACACTTTTGTGAAAGTCAACTTCTGCACCCTAGGAAGGGTAATCCCGTGATAGGGTCATGGGGGATACATCATGGTTTGGAAATAGGTGAAAATGTGAATCGGAGCTACAGATCTTGAAACCAGCTCAAATGATAGAGGAGGGTTCCTGATGGAGTGCTAGAGGGTCAAAACACAGCTTTGTGAAAGTCAACTTTTGCACCCGAGGAATGGTAATCCAGTGAAATGGTAATAGTGGATACATCATAGTTTGGAAATAGGTAAAAATGTGAATCGGAACTACAGCTCTCAAAACCAGCTCAAATGATAGAGGAGGGTTCCTGATGGAGTGCTATAGGGTCCAAACACAGTTTCGTGAAAGTCAACTTTGGCACCCGAGGAAGGGTAATCCAGTGAAAGGGTAGTAGTGGATACATCATGGTTTGGAAATAGGTAAAAATGTGAATCGGAACTACAGCTCTCAAAACCACCTCAAATGATAGAGGAGGGTTCCTGATGGAGTGCTAGAGGGTCCAAACACATTTTCGTGAAATGAACTTTTTCACCAAAGGAAGGGTTATCACGTGAAAATATAATAGTGGATACATCATGGTTTGGAAATAGGTAAAAATGTGAATCGGAGCTACAGGTTTTTGAAGCAGCTCAAATGATAGAGGAGGGTTCCTGATGGAGTGCTAGAGGGTCCAAACACAGTTTCGTGAAAGTCAACTTTGGCACCCGAGGAAGGGTAATCCCGTGAAAGGGTAATAGTGGATACATCATGGTTTGGAAATAGGTAAAAATGTGAATCGGAGATACTGGTTTTAAAACCACCTCAAATGATATAGGAGGGTTCCTGATGGAGTGCTAGAGGGTCAATACACAGTTTCGTGAAAGTCAACTTTGGCACCCCAGGAAGGGTAATCCCGTGAAACGGTAATAGTGGATACATCATGGTTTGGAAACATGTAAAAATGTGAATCGGAGATAGTGGTTTTAAAACCAGCTCAAATGATAGAGGAGGGTTCCTGATGGAGTGCTAGAGGGTCAATACACAGTTTCATGAGAGTCAACTTTGGCACCCCAGGAAGGTTAATCCCGTGAAAGGGTCACAGGGGATACATCATGGTTTGGAAATAGGTAAAAATGTGAATCGGAGATACTGGTTTTAAAACCACCTCAAATGATATAGGAGGGTTCCTGATGGAGTGCTAGAGGGTCTATACACAGTTTCGTGAAAGTCAACTTTTTCACCCCAGGAAGGGTTATCCCGTGAAAGGGTAATAGTGAATACATCACGGTTTGGAAATAGGTAAAAATGTGAATCGGAGCTACAGGTTTTAAAACCACCTAAAATGATAGAGGAGGGTTCCTGATGGAGTGCTAGAGGGTCCAAAAACAGTTTCGTGAAAGTCAACTTTGCCACCCGAGGAAGGGTAATCCCGTGAAAGGGTAATAGTGGATACATCATGGTTTGGAGATAGGTAAAAATGTGAATCGGAGCTACAGGTTTTGAAAGCAGCTCAAATGATAGAGGAGGGTTCCTGATGGAGTGCTAGAGGGTCCACACACAGTTTCGTGAGAGTCCACTTTGGCACCCGAGGAAGGTTTATCCCGTGAAAGGGTCATAGGGGATACATCATGGTTTGGAAATAGGTAAAAATGTGAATCGGAGATACTGGTTTTAAAACCACCTCAAATGATATAGGAGGGTTCCTGATGGAGTGCTAGAGGGTCAATACACAGTTTCGTGAAAGTCAACTTTGGCACCCCAGGAAGGGTTATCCCGTGAAACGGTAATAGTGGATACATCATGGTTTGGAAATAGGTAAACATGTGAATCGGAGCTACAGGTTTTAAAACCAGCTCAAATGATAGAGGAGGGTTCCTGATGGAGTGCTAGAGGGTCCAGACACAGTTTCGTGAGAGTCAACTTTGGCACCCCAGGAAGGTTAATCCCGTGAAAGGGTCACAGGGGATACATCATGGTTTGGAAATAGGTAAAAATGTGAATCGGAGATACTGGTTTTAAAACCACCTCAAATGATATAGGAGGGTTCCTGAGGGAGTGCTAGAGGGTCAATACACAGTTTCGTGAAAGTCAACTTTGGCACCCCAGGAAGGGTTATCCCTTGAAACGGTAATAGTGGATACATCATGGTTTGGAAATAGGTAAAAATGTGAATCGGAGCTACAGGTTTTAAAACCACCTAAAATGATAGAGGGGGGTTCCTGATGGAGTGCTAGAGGGTCCAAACACAGTTTCGTGAAAGTCAACTTTGGCACCCCAGGAAGGGTAATCCCATGAAAGGTTTATAGGGGATACATCATGGTTTGGAAATAGGTAAAAAGATGAATCAGAGCTACAGCTCTCAAAACCAGCTCAATTGATAGAGGAGGTTTCCTGATGGAGTCCTAGAGGGTCCAAACACAGTTTCGTGGAAGTCAACTTTGGCAGCAAAGGAAGGGTAATCCCGTGAAAGGGTCATAGTGGACACATCATGGTTTGGAAATAGGTAAAAATATGAATCGGAACTACAGCTCTTAAAACCACCTCAAATGATCGATTAGGGTTCCTGATGGAGTGCTTTAGGATCAACACACATTTTTGTGAAAGTCAACTTCTGCACCCTAGGAAGGGTAATCCTGTGATAGGGTCATGGGGGATACACCAGGGTTTGGAAATAGGTGAAAATGTGAATCGGAGCTACAGATCTTGAAACCAGCTCAAGTGATAGAGGAGGGTTCCTGATGGAGTGCTAGAGGGTCCAAACACAGCTTTGTGAAAGTGAACTTTGGCACCCGAGGAAGGGTAATCAAGTGAAAGGGTAATAGTGGATACATCATGGTTTGGAAATAGGTAAAAATGTGAATCGGAACTACAGCTCTCAAAACCACCTCAAATGATAGACGAGGGTTCCTGATGGAGTGCTAGAGGGTCCAAACACAGTTTCGTGAAAGTCAACTTTGGCACCCGAGGAAGGGTAATCCAGTGAAAGGGTAATAGTGGATACATCATGGTTTGGAAACAGGTAAAAATGTGAATCGGAACTACAGCTCTCAAAACCAGCTCAAATGATAGAGGAGGGTTCCTGATGGAGTGCTAGAGGGTCCAAACACAGTTTCGTGAAAATCAACTTTGGCACCCGAGGAAGGGTAATCCAGTGAAGGGGTAATAGTGGATACATCATGGTTTGGAAATAGGTAAAAATGTGAATCGGAACTACAGCTCTCAAAACCACCTCAAATGATAGAGGAGGGTTCCTGATGAAGTGCTAGAGGGTCCAAACACAGTTTCGTGAAAGTCAACTTTGGCACCCGAGGAAGGGTAATCCCGTGAAAGGGTAATAGTGGATACATCATGGTTTGGAAATAGGTAAAAATGTGAATCGGAGATACTGGTTTTAAAACCACCTCAAATGATATAGGAGGGTTCCTGATGGAGTGCTAGATTGTCCAGACACAGTTTTGTGAAGGTCAACTTTGGCACCCCATAATGGGTAATCCGGTCAAAGGGTCATAGTAGATACATCATGGTTTGGAAATAGGTAAAAATGTGAATCGGAGCTCCAGTACTAAAAAGCAGCTCAAATAATAGAGGAGGGTTCCTGATGGAGTGCTAGAGTGTACAAACACAGTTTTGTGAAGGTCAACTTTGGCACCCCATAATGGGTAATCCGGTCAAAGGGTCATAGTAGATACATCATGGTTTGGAAATAGGTAAAAATGTGAATCGGAGCTATAGCTCTTAAAACCACCTCAAATGATAGAGGAGGGTACCTGATGGAGTGCTAGAGAGTGAAAACACAGTTTCGTACAAGTCAACTTTGGCACCGCAGGAAGGGTAATCCCGTGAAAGGGTCATAGTGGATACATCATGGTTTGGAAATAGGTAAAAATGTGAATCGGAACTACAGCTTTCAAAACCAGCTCAAATGATAGAGTAGGGTTCCTGATGGAGTGCTAGATTGTCCAGACACAGTTTCGTGAGAGTCCACTTTGGCACCCCAGGAAGGGTAATCCCGTGAAAGGGTCATAGGGGATACATCATGGTTTGGAAATAGGTAAAAATGTGAATCGGAGATACTGGTTTTAAAACCACCTTAATTGATATAGGAGGGTTCCTGATGGAGTGCTAGAGGGTCAATACACAGTTTCGTGAAAGTCAACTTTGGCACCCCAGGAAGGGTTATCCCTTGAAACGGTAATAGTGGATACATCATGGTTTGGAAATAGGTAAAAATGTGAATCGGAGCTACAGGTTTTGAAACCATCTAAAATGATAGAGGGGTTTTAATCATGGAGTGCTAGAGGGTCCAAGCACAGTTTCGTGAAAGTCAACTTTGGCACCCGAGGAAGGGTAATCCCGTGAAAGGGTAAAAGTGGATACATCATGGTTTGGAAATAGGTAAAAATGTGAATCGGAGCTACAGGTTTTAAAACCAGCTCAAATGATAGAGGAGGGTTCCTGATGGAGTGCTAGAGGGTCCACACACAGTTTCGTGAGAGTCCACTTTGGCACCCCAGAAAGGGTAATCCCGTGATAGGGTCATAGGGGATACATCATGGTTTGGAAATAGGTGAAAATGTGAATCGGAGATACAGGTTTTAAAACCACCTAAAATGATATAGGAGGGTTCCTGATGGAGTGCTAGAGGGTCAATACACAGTTTCGTGAAAGTCAACTTTGGCACCCCAGGAAGGTTAATCCCGTGAAAGGGTCACAGGGGATACATCATGGTTTGGAAATAGGTAAAAATGTGAATCGGAACTACAGCTCTCAAAACCAGCTAAAAAGATAGAGGAGGGTTCCTGATGGAGTGCCAGAGGGTCCAAAGACAGTTTTGTGAAAGTCAACTTTGGCACCCGAGGTAGGGTTATCCCGTGAAAGGGTAATAGTGGATACATCATGGTTTAGAAATAGGTAAAAATGTGAATCGGAACTACAGCTCTCAAAACCACCTCAAATGATAGAGGAGGGTTCCTGACGGAGTGCTAGAGGGTCCAAACACAGGTTTGTGAAAGGGAACTTTGGCACCCCAGGAAGGGTAATCCCGTGAAAGGGTCATAGGGGATACATCATGGTTTGGAAATAGGTAAAAATGTGAATCGGAACTCCAGCTCTCAAAACCAGCTCAAGTGATAGAGGAGGGTTCTTGATGGAGTGCTAGAGGGTCAATACACAGTTTTGTGAAAGTCAACTTTGGTACCCCAGGATGGGTAATCACGTGAAAGTATAATAGTGGATACATCATGGTTTGGAAATATGTAAAAATGTAAATCGGAGCTACAGTACTAAAAAGCAGCTCAAATAATAGAGGAGGGTTCCTGATGGAGTGCTAGAGTGTACAAACACAGGTTTGTGAAGGTCAACTTTGGCACCCCAGGATGGGTAATCACGTGAAAGTATAATAGTGGATACATCATGGTTTGGAAATATGTAAAAATGTGAATCGGAGCTACAGCTCTCAAAACCACCTCAAATGATAGAGGAGGGTTCCTGACGGAGTGCTAGAGGGTCCAAACACAGGTTTGTGAAAGGGAACTTTGGCACCCCAGGAAGGGTAATCCCGTGAAAGGGTCATAGGGGATACATCATGGTTTGGAAATAGGTAAAAATGTGAATCTGAACTACAGTTCTAAAAACCACCTAAAATGATAGAGGAGGTTTTCTGATGGAGTGCTAGAGGGTCCAAACACAGTTTCGTGAAAGTCAACTTTGGCAGCAAAGGAAGGGTAATCACGTGAAAGGGTCATAGTGGACACATCATGGTTTGGAAATAGGTAAAAATGTGAATCGGAACTACAGCTCTTAAAACCACCTCAAATGATCGATTAGGGTTCCTGATGGAGTGCTTTAGGATCAACACACACTTTTGTGAAAGTCAACTTCTGCACCCTAGGAAGGGTAATCCCGTGATAGGGTCATGGGGGATACATCATGGTTTGGAAATAGGTGAAAATGTGAATCGGAGCTACAGATCTTGAAACCAGCTCAAATGATAGAGGAGGGTTCCTGATGGAGTGCTAGAGGGTCAAAACACAGCTTTGTGAAAGTCAACTTTTGCACCCGAGGAATGGTAATCCAGTGAAATGGTAATAGTGGATACATCATGGTTTGGAAATAGGTAAAAATGTGAATCGGAACTACAGCTCTCAAAACCACCTCAAATGATAGAGGAGGGTTCCTGATGGAGTGCTAGAGGGTCCAAACACAGTTTCGTGAAAGTCAACTTTGGCACCCGAGGAAGGGTAATCCAGTGAAAGGGTAGTAGTGGATACATCATGGTTTGGAAATAGGTAAAAATGTGAATCGGAACTACAGCTCTCAAAACCACCTCAAATGATAGAGGAGGGTTCCTGATGGAGTGCTAGAGGGTCCAAACACATTTTCGTGAAATGAACTTTTTCACCAAAGGAAGGGTTATCACGTGAAAATATAATAGTGGATACATCATGGTTTGGAAATAGGTAAAAATGTGAATCGGAGCTACAGGTTTTTGAAGCAGCTCAAATGATAGAGGAGGGTTCCTGATGGAGTGCTAGAGGGTCCAAACACAGTTTCGTGAAAGTCAACTTTGGCACCCGAGGAAGGGTAATCCCGTGAAAGGGTAATAGTGGATACATCATGGTTTGGAAATAGGTAAAAATGTGAATCGGAGATACTGGTTTTAAAACCACCTCAAATGATATAGGAGGGTTCCTGATGGAGTGCTAGAGGGTCAATACACAGTTTCGTGAAAGTCAACTTTGGCACCCCAGGAAGGGTAATCCCGTGAAACGGTAATAGTGGATACATCATGGTTTGGAAACATGTAAAAATGTGAATCGGAGATAGTGGTTTTAAAACCAGCTCAAATGATAGAGGAGGGTTCCTGATGGAGTGCTAGAGGGTCAATACACAGTTTCGTGAGAGTCAACTTTGGCACCCCAGGAAGGTTAATCCCGTGAAAGGGTCACAGGGGATACATCATGGTTTGGAAATAGGTAAAAATGTGAATCGGAGATACTGGTTTTAAAACCACCTCAAATGATATAGGAGGGTTCCTGATGGAGTGCTAGAGGGTCTATACACAGTTTCGTGAAAGTCAACTTTTTCACCCCAGGAAGGGTTATCCCGTGAAAGGGTAATAGTGAATACATCACGGTTTGGAAATAGGTAAAAATGTGAATCGGAGCTACAGGTTTTAAAACCACCTAAAATGATAGAGGAGGGTTCCTGATGGAGTGCTAGAGGGTCCAAAAACAGTTTCGTGAAAGTCAACTTTGGCACCCGAGGAAGGGTAATCCCGTGAAAGGGTAATAGTGGATACATCATGGTTTGGAGATAGGTAAAAATGTGAATCGGAGCTACAGGTTTTGAAAGCAGCTCAAATGATAGAGGAGGGTTCCTGATGGAGTGCTAGAGGGTCCACACACAGTTTCGTGAGAGTCAACTTTGGCACCCCAGGAAGGTTAATCCCGTGAAAGGGTCACAGGGGATACATCATGGTTTGGAAATAGGTAAAAATGTGAATCGGAGATACTGGTTTTAAAACCACCTCAAATGATATAGGAGGGTTCCTGAGGGAGTGCTAGAGGGTCAATACACAGTTTCGTGAAAGTCAACTTTGGCACCCCAGGAAGGGTTATCCCTTGAAACGGTAATAGTGGATACATCATGGTTTGGAAATAGGTAAAAATGTGAATCGGAGCTACAGGTTTTAAAACCACCTAAAATGATAGAGGGGGGTTCCTGATGGAGTGCTAGAGGGTCCAAACACAGTTTCGTGAAAGTCAACTTTGGCACCCCAGGAAGGGTAATCCCATGAAAGGTTTATAGGGGATACATCATGGTTTGGAAATAGGTAAAAAGATGAATCAGAGCTACAGCTCTCAAAACCAGCTCAATTGATAGAGGAGGTTTCCTGATGGAGTCCTAGAGGGTCCAAACACAGTTTCGTGGAAGTCAACTTTGGCAGCAAAGGAAGGGTAATCCCGTGAAAGGGTCATAGTGGACACATCATGGTTTGGAAATAGGTAAAAATATGAATCGGAACTACAGCTCTTAAAACCACCTCAAATGATCGATTAGGGTTCCTGATGGAGTGCTTTAGGATCAACACACATTTTTGTGAAAGTCAACTTCTGCACCCTAGGAAGGGTAATCCTGTGATAGGGTCATGGGGGATACACCAGGGTTTGGAAATAGGTGAAAATGTGAATCGGAGCTACAGATCTTGAAACCAGCTCAAGTGATAGAGGAGGGTTCCTGATGGAGTGCTAGAGGGTCCAAACACAGCTTTGTGAAAGTGAACTTTGGCACCCGAGGAAGGGTAATCAAGTGAAAGGGTAATAGTGGATACATCATGGTTTGGAAATAGGTAAAAATGTGAATCGGAACTACAGCTCTCAAAACCACCTCAAATGATAGACGAGGGTTCCTGATGGAGTGCTAGAGGGTCCAAACACAGTTTCGTGAAAGTCAACTTTGGCACCCGAGGAAGGGTAATCCAGTGAAAGGGTAATAGTGGATACATCATGGTTTGGAAATAGGTAAAAATGTGAATCGGAACTACAGCTCTCAAAACCACCTCAAATGATAGAGGAGGGTTCCTGATGGAGTGCTAGAGGGTCCAAACACAGTTTCGTGAAAATCAACTTTGGCACCCGAGGAAGGGTAATCCAGTGAAGGGGTAATAGTGGATACATCATGGTTTGGAAATAGGTAAAAATGTGAATCGGAACTACAGCTCTCAAAACCACCTCAAATGATAGAGGAGGGTTCCTGATGAAGTGCTAGAGGGTCCAAACACAGTTTCGTGAAAGTCAACTTTGGCACCCGAGGAAGGGTAATCCCGTGAAAGGGTAATAGTGGATACATCATGGTTTGGAAATAGGTAAAAATGTGAATCGGAGATACTGGTTTTAAAACCACCTCAAATGATATAGGAGGGTTCCTGATGGAGTGCTAGAGGGTCAATACACAGTTTCGTGAAAATCAACTTTGGCACCCCAGGAAGGGTAATCCCGTGAAACGGTGATAGTGGATACATCATGGTTTGGAAATATGTAAAAATGTGAATCGGAGATACTGCTTTTAAAACCAGCTCAAATGATAGAGGAGGGTTCCTGATGGAGTGCTAGAGGGTCAATACACAGTTTCGTGAGAGTCAACTTTGGCACCCCAGGAAGGTTAATCACGTGAAAGGGTCACAGGGGATACATCATGGTTTGGAAATAGGTAAAAATGTGAATCGGAGATACTGGTTTTAAAACCACCTCAAATGATATAGGAGGGTTCCTGATGGAGTGCTAGAATGTCAATACACAGTTTCGTGAAAGTCAACTTTGGCACCCCAGGAAGGGTTATCCCGTGAAAGGGTAATAGTGAATACATCACGGTTTGGAAATAGTTAAAAATGTGAATCGGAGCTACAGGTTTTAAAACCACCTAAAATGATAGAGGAGGGTTCCTGATGGAGTGCTAGAGGGTCCAAAAACAGTTTCGTGAAAGTCAACTTTGGCACCCGAGGAAGGGTAATCCCGTGAAAAGGTCATAGTGGATACATCATGGTTTGGAGATAGGTAAAAATGTGAATCGGAGCTACAGGTTCTAAAAGCAGCTCAAATGATAGAGGAGGGTTCCTGATGGAGTGCTAGAGGGTCCACACACAGTTTCGTGAGAGTCCACTTTGGCACCCCAGGAAGGTTAATCCCGTGAAAGGGTCATAGGGGATACATCATGGTTTGGAAATAGGTAAAAATGTGAATCGGAGATACTGGTTTTAAAACCACCTCAAATGATATAGGAGGGTTCCTGATGGAGTGCTAGAGGGTCAATACACAGTTTCGTGAAAGTCAACTTTGGCACCCCAGGAAGGGTTATCCCGTGAAACGGTAATAGTGGATACATCATGGTTTGGAAATAGGTAAAAATGTGAATCGGAGCTACAGGTTTTAAAACCAGCTCAAATGATAGAGTAGGGTTCCTGATGGAGTGCTAGAGGGTCCAGACACAGTTTCGTGAGAGTCAACTTTGGCACCCCAGGAAGGTTAATCCAGTGAAAGGGTCACAGGGGATACATCATGGTTTGGAAATAGGTAAAAATGTGAATCGGAGATACTGGATTTAAAACCACCTCAAATGATATAGGAGGGATCCTGATGGAGTGCTAGAGGGTCAATACACAGTTTCGTGAAAGTCAACTTTGGCACCCGAGGAAGGGTTATCCCGTGAAACGGTAATAGTGCATACATCATGGTTTGGAAATAGGTAAAAATGTGAATCGGAGCTACAGGTTTTAAAACCACCTAAAATGATAGAGGAGGGTTTCTGATGGAGTGCTAGAGGGTCCAAACACAGTTTCGTGAAAGTCAACTTGGGCACCCCAGGAAGGGTAATCCCGTGAAGGGGTAATAGTGGATACATCATGGTTTGGAAATAGGTAAAAATGTGAATCGGAGCTACAGGTTTTAAAACCAGCTCAAATGATAGAGGAGGGTTCCTGATGGAGTGCTAGAGGGTCCAAACACAGTTTCGTGAAAGTCCACTTTGGAACCCCAGAAAGGGTTATCACGTGAAAGAGTCATAGTGGATACATCATGGTTTGGAAATAGGTAAAAATGTGAATCGGAGCTACAGGTTTTAAAAGCAGCTCAAATGATAGAGGAGGGTTCCTGATGGAGTGCTAGAGGGTCAATACACAGTTTCGTGAAAGTCAACTTTGGAACCCAAGGAAGGGTTTTCCCGTGAAAGGGTAATAGTGGATACATCATGGTTTGGAAATAGGTAAAAATGTGAATCGGAGATACTGGTTTTAAAACCACCTCAAATGATAAAGGAGGGTTCCTGATGGAGTGCTAGAGGGTCAATACACAGTTTCGTGAGAGTCAACTTTGGCACCCCAGGAAGGGTTATCCCGTGAAAGGGTCATAGTGTATACATCATGGTTTGGAAATAGGTAAAAATGTGAATCGAAGCTACAGGTTTTAAAACCACCTAAAATGATATAGGAGGGTTCCTGATGGAGTG
Organism: Haliotis asinina; assembly: GCF_037392515.1. Lineage (NCBI taxonomy): Eukaryota > Metazoa > Mollusca > Gastropoda > Lepetellida > Haliotidae > Haliotis > Haliotis asinina. The sequence goes on along the minus strand of NC_090282.1, from coordinate 51,003,239 downwards.
CTAGAGGGTCCAAACACAGTTTCGTGAAAGTCCACTTTGGCACCCCAGGAAAGGTAATCCCGTGAAAGGGTAATAGTGGATACATCATGGTTTGGAAATAGGTAAAAATGTGAATCGGAGCTACAGGTTTTTAAAGCAGCTCAAATGATAGAAAAGGGTTCCTGATGGAGTGCTAGAGGGTCAAAACACAGTTTCGTGAGAGTCCACTTTGGCACCCCAGGAAGGTTAATCCGGTGATAGGGTCATAGGGGATACATCATGGTTTGGAAATAGGTGAAAATGTGAATCGGAGATACAGGTTTTAAAACCACCTAAAATGATATAGGAGGGTTCCTGATGGAGTGCTAGAGGGTCCACACACAGTTTCGTGAAAGTCCACTTTGGCACCCCAGGAAGGGTAATCCCGTGAAAGGGTAATAGTGGATACATCATGGTTTGGAAATAGGTAAAAATGTGAATCGGAGCTACAGGTTTTAAAAGCAGCTCAAATGATAGAGGAAGGTTCCTGATGGAGTGCTAGAGGGTCCACACACAGTTTCACGAGAGTCAACTTTGGCACCCGAGGAAGGTTAATCCCGTGACAGGGTCATAGTGGACACATCATGGTTTGGAAATAGGTAAAAATGTGAATCGGAACTACAGCTCTCAAAACCAGCTCAAATGATAGAGGAGGGTTCCTGATGGAGTGCTAGAGGGTCCAAACACAGTTTCGTGAAAGTCAACTTTGGAACCCCAGAAAGGGTTATCACGTGAAAGGGTCATAGTTGATACATCATGGTTTGGAAATAGGTAAAAATGTGAATCGGAGCTACAGGTTCTAAAAGCAGCTCAAATGATAGAGGAGGGTTCCTGATGGAGTGCTAGAGGATCCAAACACAGTTTTGTGAAAGTCAACTTTGGCACCCCAGCAAAGGCAATCCCGTGAAAGGGTAATAGTGGATACATCATGGTTTGGAAATAGGTGAAAGTGTGAATCGGAGCTACAGGTTCTAAAACCACCTCAAATGATATAGGAGGGTTCCTGATGGAGTGTTAGAGGGTCAAAACATAGTTTCGTGAGAGTCAACTTTGGCACCCCAGGAAAGGCAATCCCGTGAAAGGGTAATAGTGGATACATCATGGTTTGGAAATAGGTGAAAATGTGAATCGGAGATACAGGTTTTAAAACCACCTAAAATGATATAGGAGGGTTCCTGATGGAGTGCTAGAGGGTCCACACACAGTTTCGTGAAAGTCCACTTTGGCACCCCAGGAAGGGTAATCCCGTGAAAGGGTAATAGTGGATACATCATGGTTTGGAAATAGGTAAAAATGTGAATCGGAGCTACAGGTTTTAAAAGCAGCTCAAATGATAGAGGAGGGTTCCTGATGGAGTGCTAGAGGGTCCACACACAGTTTCACGAGAGTCAACTTTGGCACCCGAGGAAGGTTAATCCCGTGATAGGGTCATAGTGGACACATCATGGTTTGGAAATAGGTAAAAATGTGAATCGGAACTACAGCTCTCAAAACCAGCTCAAATGATAGAGGAGGGTTCCTGATGGAGTGCTAGAGGGTCAATACACAGTTTCCTGAAAGTCAACTTGGGAACCCAAGGAAGGGTTTTCCCGTGAAAGGGTAATAGTGGATACATCATGGTTTGGAAATAGGTAAAAATGTGAATCGGAGATACTGGTTTTAAAACCACCTCAAATGATAGAGGAGGGTTCCTGATGGAGTGCTAGAGGGTCAATACACAGTTTCGTGAAAGTCAACTTTGGCACCCGAGGAAGGGTTATCCCGTGAAACGGTAATAGTGGATACATCATGGTTTGGAAATAGGTAAAAATGTGAATCGGAGCTACAGGTTTTAAAACCACCTAAAATGATAGAGGAGGGTTTCTGATGAAGTGCTAGAGGGTCCAAACACAGTTTCGTGAAAGTCAACTTTGGCACCCCAGGAAGGGTAATCCCGTGAAAGGGTCATAGTGGATACATCATGGTTTGGAAATAGGTAAAAATGTGAATCGGAACTACAGCTCTCAAAACCAGCTCAAATGATAGAGGAGGGTTCCTGATGGAGTGCTAGAGGGTCCAAACACAGTTTCGTGAAAGTCCACTTTGGAACCCCAGAAAGGGTTATCACGTGAAAGGGTCATAGTGGATACATCATGGTTTGGAAATAGGTAAAAATGTGAATCGGAGCTACAGGTTTTAAAAGCAGCTCAAATGATAGAGGAGGGTTCCTGATGGAGTGCTAGAGGGTCAATACACAGTTTCGTGAAAGTCAACTTTGGAACCCAAGGAAGGGTTTTCCCGTGAAAGGGTAATAGTGGATACATCATGGTTTGGAAATAGGTAAAAATGTGAATCGGAGATACTGGTTTTAAAACCACCTCAAATGATAGAGGAGGGTTCCTGATGGAGTGCTAGAGGGTCAATACACAGTTTCGTGAAAGTCAACTTTGGCACCCCAGGAAGGGTTATCCCGTGAAAGGGTCATAGTGTATACATCATGGTTTGGAAATAGGTAAAAATGTGAATCGAAGCTACAGGTTTTAAAACCACCTAAAATGATATAGGAGGGTTCCTGATGGAGTGCTAGAGGGTCCAAACACAGTTTCGTGAAAGTCAACTTTGGCACCCCAGGAAAGGTAATCCCGTGAAAGGGTAATAGTGGATACATCATGGTTTGGAAATAGGTAAAAATGTGAATCGGAGCTACAGGTTTTAAAAGCAGCTCAAATGATAGAAAAGGGTTCCTGATGGAGTGCTGGAGGGTCAAAACACAGTTTCGTGAGAGTCCACTTTGGCACCCCAGGAAGGTTAATCCGGTGATAGGGTCATAGGGGATACATCATGGTTTGGAAATAGGTGAAAATGTGAATCGGAGATACAGGTTTTAAAACCACCTAAAATGATATAGGAGGGTTCCTGATGGAGTGCTAGAGGGTCCACACACAGTTTCGTGAAAGTCAACTTTGGCACCCCAGGAAGGGTAATCCCGTGAAAGGGTAATAGTGGATACATCATGGTTTGGAAATAGGTAAAAATGTGAATCGGAGCTACAGGTTTTAAAACCAGCTCAAATGATAGAGGAGGGTTCCTGATGGAGTGCTAGAGGGTCCAAACACAGTTTCGTGAAAGTCCACTTTGGAACCCCAGAAAGGGTTATCACGTGAAAGGGTCATAGTGGATACATCATGGTTTTGAAATAGGTAAAAATGTGAATCGGAGCTACAGGTTTTAAAAGCAGCTCAAATGATAGAGGAGGGTTCCTGATGGAGTGCTAGAGGGTCAATACACAGTTTCGTGAAAGTCAACTTTGGAACCCAAGGAAGGGTTTTCACGTGAAAGGGTAACAGTGGATACATCATGGTTTGGAAATAGGTAAAAATGTGAATCGGAGATACTGGTTTTAAAACCACCTCAAATGATAGAGGAGGGTTCCTGATGGAGTGCTAGAGGGTCAATACACAGTTTCGTGAAAGTCAACTTTGGCACCCCAGGAAGGGTTATCCCGTGAAAGGGTCATAGTGTATACATCATGGTTTGGAAATAGGTAAAAATGTGAATCGAAGCTACAGGTTTTAAAACCACCTAAAATGATATAGGAGGGTTCCTGATGGAGTGCTAGAGGGTCCAAACACAGTTTCGTGAAAGTCAACTTTGGCACCCCAGGAAAGGTAATCCCGTGAAAGGGTAATAGTGGATACATCATGGTTTGGAAATAGGTAAAAATGTGAATCGGAGCTACAGGTTTTAAAAGCAGCTCAAATGATAGAAAAGGGTTCCTGATGGAGTGCTAGAGGGTCAAAACACAGTTTCGTGAGAGTCCACTTTGGCACCCCAGGAAGGTTAATCCGGTGATAGGGTCATAGGGGATACATCATGGTTTGGAAATAGGTGAAAATGTGAATCGGAGATACAGGTTTTAAAACCACCTAAAATGATATAGGAGGGTTCCTGATGGAGTGCTAGAGGGTCCACACACAGTTTCGTGAAAGTCCACTTTGGCACCCCAGGAAGGGTAATCCCGTGAAAGGGTAATAGTGGATACATCATGGTTTGGAAATAGGTAAAAATGTGAATCGGAGCTACAGGTTTTAAAAGCAGCTCAAATGATAGAGGAGGGTTCCTGATGGAGTGTTAGAGGATCCAAACACAGTTTTGTGAAAGTCAACTTTGGCACCCCAGCAAAGGCAATCCCGTGAAAGGGTAATAGTGGATACATCATGGTTTGGAAATAGGTGAAAATGTGAATCGGAGCTACAGGTTTTAAAACCACCTAAAATGATATAGGAGGGTTCCTGATGGAGTGCTAGAGGGTCCACACACAGTTTCGTGAAAGTCCACTTTGGCACCCCAGGAAGGGTAATCCCGTGAAAGGGTCATAGTGGATACATCATGGTTTGGAAATAGGTAAAAATGTGAATCGGAGCTACAGGTTCTAAAAGCAGCTCAAATGATAGAGGAGGGTTCCTGATGGAGTGCTAGAGGATCCAAACACAGTTTTGTGAAAGTCAACTTTGGCACCCCAGCAAAGGCAATCCCGTGACAGGGTAATAGTGGATACATCATGGTTTGGAAATAGGTGAAAGTGTGAATCGGAGCTACAGGTTCTAAAACCACCTCAAATGATATAGGAGGGTTCCTGATGGAGTGTTAGAGGGTCAAAACATAGTTTCGTGAGAGTCAACTTTGGCACCCCAGGAAAGGCAATCCCGTGACAGGGTAATAGTGGATACATCATGGTTTGGAAATAGGTGAAAGTGTGAATCGGAGCTACAGGTTCTAAAACCACCTCAAATGATATAGGAGGGTTCCTGATGGAGTGTTAGAGGGTCAAAACATAGTTTCGTGAGAGTCAACTTTGGCACCCCAGGAAAGGCAATCCCGTGACAGGGTAATAGTGGATACATCATGGTTTGGAAATATGTGAAAGTGTGAATCGGAGCTACAGTTCTAAAAAGCAGCTGAAATAATAGAGGAGGGTTCTTAATGGAGTGCTAGAGTGTACAAACACAGTTTTGTGAAGGTCAACTTTGGCACCCCAGGAAGGGTAATCCGGTCAAAGGGTTATTGTAGATACATCATGGTTTGGAAATAGGTAAAAATGTGAATCGGAGCTACAGCTCTTAAAACCACCTCAAATGATAGATGAGGGTACCTGATGGAGTGAAAAAGAGTGAAAACACAGCTTCGTGAAAGTCAACTTTGGCACCCCAGGAAGGGTAATCCCGTGAAAGCTTAATAGTGGATACATCATGGTTTGGAAATAGGTAAAAATGTGAATCGGAACTACAGCTCTCAAAACCAGCTCAAATGATAGAGGAGGGTTGCTGATGGAGGGCTAGAGGGTCCAGATACAGTTTCGTGAAAGTCAACTTTGTCACCCAGGAAGGGTAATCCCGTCAAAGGGTAATAGTGGATACATCATGTTTTGGAAATATGTAAAAATGTGAATCGGAGGAACAGGTTTTAAAAGAAGCTCAAATGATAGAAGAGGGTTTATGATGGAGTGCTAGAGGGTCCAAATACAGTTTCGTGAGGCTCCACTTTGGCACCCCAGGAAGGATAAACCCGTGAAAGGGTGATAGTGGATACATCATGGTGTGGAAATAGGTGAAAATGTGAATCGGAGCTACAGTTCTAAAAAGCAGCTCAAATAATAGAGGAGGGTTCCTGATGGAGTGCTAGAGTGTAGAAACACAGTTTTGTGAAGGTCAACTTTGGCACACCTTGAAGGGTAATCACGTGAAAGGGTAATAGTGGATACATCATGGTTTGGAAATAGGTAAAAATGTGATTCGGAGTTACAGGTTTTAAAATCAGCTCAAACAATAGAGGAGGGTTCCTGATGGAGTGCTAGAGGATACAAACACAGTTTTGTGAAAGTCAACTTTGGCACCCCAGGAAGTGTTATCCCGTGAAAGGGTCATAGTGGATACATCATGGTTTGGAAGTAGGTAAAAATGTGAATCGGAGCTACAGGTTTTAAAACCACCTGAAATGATAGAGGAGGGTTCTTGATGGAGTGCTAGAGGGTCAAAACATAGTTTCGTGAAAGTCAACTTTGGCAACCCAGCAAAGGTAATCCCGTGACAGGGTAATAGTGGATACATCATGGTTTGCAAATAGGTAAAAATGTGAATCGGACCTACAGTTCTAAAAAGCAGCTCAAATAATAGATGAGGGTTCCTGATGGAGTGCTAGAGTGTACAAACACAGTTTTGTGAAGGTCAACTTTGGCACCCCAGGATGGGTAATCCGGTCAAAGGGTCATTGTAGACACGTCATGGTTTGGAAATAGGTAAAAATGTGAATCGGAGCTACAGCTCTTAAAACCACCTCAAATGATAGAGGAGGGTACCTGATGGAGTGCTAGAGAGTGAAAACAAAGTTTCGTGAAAGTCAACTTTGGCACCCCAGGAAGGGTAATCCCGTGAAAGGGTAATAATGGATACATCATGGTTTGGAAATAGGTAAAAATGTGAATCCGAACTACAGCTCTCAAAACCACCTCAAATGATAGAGGAGGGTTCCTGATGGAGGGCTAGAGGGTCGAAATACAGTTTCGTGAAAGTCAACTTTGGCACCCCAGGAAGGGTAATCCCGTGAAAGTTTAATAGTGGATACATCATGGTTTGGAAATAGGTAAAAATGTGAATCGGAACTACAGCTCTAAAAACCAGCTCAAATGATAGAGGAGGGTTCCTGATGGAGTGTTAGAGGATCCACACAGAGTTTCCTGAAAGTCCACTTTGGCACCCCATAAAGGGTTATCCCGTGAAAGGGGAAAAGTGGATACATCATGGTTTGGAAATAGGTAAAAATGTGAATCGGAGCTACAGGTTTTAAAAGCAGCTTAAATGATAGAGGAGGGTTCCTGATGGAGTGCTAGAGGGTCAAAACACAGTTTCGTGAAAGTCAACTTTGGCAACCCAGGAAGGGTAATCACGTGAAAGTTTAATAGTTGATACATCATGGTTTGGAAATAGGTAAAAATGTGAATCGGAACTACAGCTCTAAAAACCAGCTCAAATGATAGAGGAGGGTTCCTGATGGAGTGTTAGAGGATCCACACAGAGTTTCCTGAAAGTCCACTTTGGCACCCCAGGAAAGGTTATCCCGTGAAAGGGGAAAAGTGGATACATCATGTTTTGGAAATAGGTAAAAATGTGAATCGGAGCTACAGGTTTTAAAAGAAGCTCAAATGATAGAGTAGGGTTCCTGATGGAGTGCTAGAGGGTCCAAATACAGTTTTGTGAAAGTCAACTTTGGCACCCGAGGAAGGGTTATCCCGTGAAAGGGTCATAGGGGATACATCATGGTTTGGAAATAGGTAAAAATGTGAATCGGAGCTACAGGTTTTAAAAGCAGGTCAAATGATATAGGAGGGTTCCTGATGGAGTGCTAGAGGGTCCAACCACAGTTTTGTGAAAGTCAACTTTCGCACCCCAGGAAGGGTAATCACGTGAAAGGGTAATAGTGGATACATCATGGTTTGGAAATAGGTGAAAATGTGAATCGGAGCTACAGGTTTTAAAAGCAGGTCAAATGATATAGGAGTGTTCCTGATGGAGTGCTAGAGGGTCCAAACACAGTTTTGTGAAAGTCAACTTTGGCACCCCAGGAAGGGTTTTCCCGTGAAAGGGTCATAGGGGATACATCATGGTTTGGAAATAGGTATAAAGGTGAATCGGAGCTACAGGTTTTAAAACAACCTCAAATGATAGAGGAGTGTTCCTGTTGGAGTGCTAGAGAGTCCAAACACTGTTTCGTGAAAGTCAACTTTGGCACCCCAGGAAGGGTAATCCCGTGAAAGTGTAATAGTGGATACATCATGGTTTGGAAATAGGTAAAAATGTGAATCCGAACTACAGCTCTCAAAACCACCTCAAATGATAGCGGAGGGTTCCTGATGGAGGGATAGAGGGTCCAAATACAGTTTCGTGAAAGTCAACTTTGGCACCCCAGGAAGGGTAATCACGTGAAAGGGTAATAGTGGATACATCATGGTTTGGAAATAGGTGAAAATGTGAATCGGAGCTACAGGTTTTAAAAGAAGCTCAAATGATAGAGGAGGGTTCCTGATGGAGTGCTAGAGGGTCAAAACACAGTTTCGTGAAAGTCAACTTTGGCAGCCAAGGAAGGGTACTCACGTGAAAGTTTAATGATGGACACATCATGGTTTGGAAATAGGTAGAAATGTGAATCGGAACTACAGCTCTCAAAAACAGCTCAAATGATAGAGGAGGGTTCCTGATGGAGTGTTGGAGGATCCAAACACAGTTTTGAGAAAGTCAACTTTGGCACCCGAGGAAGGGTTATCCCGTGAAAGGGTAATAGGGGATACATCATGGTTTGGAAATAGGTAAAAAGGTGAATCGGAGCTACAGTTCTAAAAAACAGCTCAAATAATAGAGGAGGGTTTCTGATGGAGTGCTAGAGAGGACAAACACAGTTTTCTGAAGGTCAAGTTTGGCACCCGAGGAAGGGTAATTCCGTGAAAGGGTCAAAGGAGATACATCATGGTTTGGAAATAAGTAAAAATGTGAATCGGAGCTACAGTTCTGAAAACCACCTCAAAAGATAGAGGAGGGTTCCTGATGGAGTGCTAGTGTGTACAATCACAGTTTTGTGAAGGTCAACTTTGGCACCCCAGGAAGGGTAATCCCGGGAAAGGGTCATAGTGTATACGTCATGGTTTGGAAATAGGTAAAAAGGTGAATCGGAGCTACAGTTCTGAAAACCACCTCAAATGATAGAGGAGTTTTCCTGATGGAGTGCTAGAGGGTAAAACCATAGTTTCGTGAAAGTCAACTTTGGCACCCGAGAAAGGGTAATCCCGTGAAAGGGTTCTAAGGGATAAATCATGGTTGGGAAATAGGTAAAAAGGTGAATCGGAGCTACAGTTCTAAAAACCACCTCAAGTGATAGAGGAGGGTTCCTGATGGAGTGCTAGAGGGTCAATACACAGTTTCGTGAAAGTCAACTTTGGCACCCCAGCAAGGGTGATCCCGTCAAAGGGTCATAGGGGATACGTCATGGTTTGGAAATAGGTGAAAATGTGAATCGGAGCTACAGGTTTTAAAAGCAGCTCAAATAATAGAGGAGGGTTCCTGATGGAGTGCTAGAGGGTCAATACACAGTTTCGTGAAAGTCAACTTTGGCACCCCAGGAAGGGTGATCACTTAAAAAGGGAAAAGTGGATACATCATGGTTTGGAAATAGGTAAAAATGTGAATCGGAGCTGCAGGTTTTACAAGAAGCTCAAATGATAGAGGAGGGTTCCTGATGGAGTGCTAGAGGGTCCAAACACAGTTTTGTGAATGTCAACTTTGGCAACCCAGGAAGGGTAATCCAGTGAAAGGGTAATAGTGGATACATCATCGTTTGGAAATAGGTAAAAATGTGAATCGGAACTACAGCTCTCAAAACCAGCTCAAATGATAGAGGAGGGTTCCTGATGGAGTGCTAGAGGGTCCAAACACAGTTTCGTGAAAGTCCACTTTGGTACCCCAGAAAGGGTAATCACGTGAAAGGGTCATAGGGGATACATCATGGTTTGGAAATAGGTAAAAATGTGAATCGGAACTACAGCTCTTAAAACCAGCTCAAATGATAGAGGAGGGTTCCTGATGGAGTGTTAGAGGGAGCAAAGACAGTTTCGTGAAAGTCAACTTTAGCACCCCAGAAAGGGTAATCACGTGAGAGGGTTATAGTGGATACATCATGGTTTGGAAATAGGTAAAAATGTGAATCAGAGCTACAGGTTTGAAAACCAGCTCAAATGATAGAGGAGGGTTCCTGATGGAGTGCTAGAGGGTCCAAACACCGATTCGTGAAAGTCAACTTTGGCACCCGAGGAAGGGTAATCAAGTGGAATTGTCACAGGGGATACATCATGATTTGGAAATAGGTAAAAATGTGAATCGGAGCTACAGTTCTGAAAACCAGCTCAAATGATAGAGGAGGGTTCCTGATGGAGTACTAGAGGGTCAAAACAAAGATTCGTGAAAGTCAACTTTGGCACCCGAGGAAGGGTAATCCCTTGAAAGGGTCAGAGTGGATACATCATGGTTTGGAAATAGGTAAAAATGTGAATCGGAGCTACAGTTCTGAAAACCACCTCAAATGATAGAGGAGGGTTCCTGATGGAGTGCTAGAGGGTCAAAACAAAGTTTCGTGAAAGTCAACTTTGGCACCCCAGGAAGGGTAGTCACGTGAAAGGGAAAAAGTGGATACATCATGTTTTGGAAATAGGTAAAAATGTCAATCGGAGATACACGTTTTAAAAGAAGCTCAAATGATAGAGGAGGGTTCCTGATGGAGTGCTAGAGGGTCCAAACACAGTTTTGTGAATGTCAACTTTGGCAACCCAGGAAGGGTAATCCAGTGAAAGGGTGATAGTGGATACATCATGGTTTGGAAATAGGTAAAAATGTGAATCGGAACTACAGCTCTCAAAACCAGCTCAAATGATAGAGGAGGGTTCCTGATGGAGTGGTAGAGGGTCCAAACACAGTTTCGTGAAAGTCAACTTTGGTACCCCAGAAAGGGTAATCACGTGAAAGGGTGATAGTGGATACGTGATGGTTTGGAAATAGGTAGAAATGTGAATCGGAACTACAGCTCTCAAAACCGGCTCAAATGATAGAGGAGGGTTCCTGCTGGAGTGCTAGAGGGTCAAAACACAGTTTTGTGAAAGTCAACTTTGGCACCCCAGCAAGGGTAGTCCCGTGAAAGGGTCATAGGGGATACATCATGGTTGGGAAATAGCTAAAAACGTGAATCGGAACTACAGCTCTTAAAACCAGCTCAAATGATAGAGGAGGGTTCCTGATGGAGTGCTAGAGGGTCAATACACAGTTTCGTGAAAGTCAACTTTGGCACAAGAGAAAGGGTAATCCCGTGAAAGGGTCATAGGGGATACATCATGGTTTGGAAATAGGTAAAAATGTGAATCGGATCTGCAACTTTTAAAGCCAGCTCAAATGATAGAGGAGGGTTCCTGATGGAGTGCTAGAGGGTCAATACACAGTTTCGTGAAAGTCAAATTTGGCACCCCAGGAAGGGTAATCACGTGAAAGTATAATAGTGGATACATCATGTTTTGGAAATAGGTAAAAATGTGAATCGGAGATAGAGCCCTTAGAACCATCTCAAATGATAGAGGAGGGTTCTTGACGGAGTGGTAGAGGGTCCAAACACAGTTTTGTGAATGTCATCTTTGGCAACCCAGCAAGGGTAATCCCGTGAAAGGGTCATAGGGGATACATCATGGTTTGGAAATAGGTAAAAATGTGAATCGGAACTACAGCTCTCAAAAATAAAATGATAGAGGAGGGTTCCTGATGGAGTGCTAGAGGGTCAAAACAAAGATTCGTGAAAGTCAACTTTGGCACCCGAGGAAGGGTAATCCCTTGAAAGGGTCAGAGTGGATACATCATGATTTGGAAATAGGTAAAAATGTGAATCGGAGATACAGTTCTGAAAACCACCTCAAATGAAAGAGGAGGGTTCCTGATGGAGTGCTAGAGGGTCAAAACAAAGTTTCGTGAAAGTCAACTTTGGCACCCCAGGAAGGGTAGTCACGTGAAAGGGGAAAAGTGGATACATCATGTTTTGGAAATAGGTAAAAATGTGAATTGGAGCTGCAGGTTTTACAAGAAGCTCAAATGATAGAGGAGGGTTCCTGATGGAGTGCTAGAGGGTCCAAACACAGTTTTGTGAATGTCAACTTTGGCAACCCAGGAAGGGTAATCCAGTGAAAGGGTAATAGTGGATACATCATGGTTTGGAAATAGGTAAAAATGTGAATGGGAACTACAGCTCTCAAAACCAGCTCAAATGATAGAGGAGGGTTCCTGATGGAGTGCTAGAGGGTCAAAACACAGTTTCGTGAAAGTCCACTTTGGTACCCCAGAAAGGGTAATCACGTGAAAGGGTGATAGTGGATACGTGATGGTTTGGAAATAGGTAGAAATGTGAATCGGAACTACAGCTCTCAAAACCGGCTCAAATGATAGAGGAGGGTTCCTGCTGGAGTGCTAGAGGGTCAAAACACAGTTTTGTGAAAGTCAACTTTGGCACCCCAGCAAGGGTAGTCCCGTGAAAGGGTCATAGGGGATACATCATGGTTGGGAAATAGCTAAAAACGTGAATCGGAACTACAGCTCTTAAAACCAGCTCAAATGATAGAGGAGGGTTCCTGATGGAGTGCTAGAGAGTCAATACACAGTTTCGTGAAAGTCAACTTTGGCACAAGAGAAAGGGTAATCCCGTGAAAGGGTCATAGGGGATACATCATGGTTTGGAAACAGGTAAAAATGTGAATCGGAGCTGCAACTTTTAAAGCCAGCTCAAATGATAGAGGAGGGTTCCTGATGGAGTGCTAGAGGGTCAATACACAGTTTCGTGAAAGTCAAATTTGGCACCCGAGGAAGGGTAATCACGTGAAAGTATAATAGTGGATACATCATGTTTTGGAAATAGGTAAAAATGTGAATCGGAGATAGAGCCCTTAGAACCATCTCAAATGATAGAGGAGGGTTCTTGACGGAGTGGTAGAGGGTCCAAACACAGTTTTGTGAATGTCATCTTTGGCAACCCAGCAAGGGTAATCCCGTGAAAGGGTCATAGGGGATACATCATGGTTTGGAAATAGGTAAAAATGTGAATCGGAACTACAGCTCTCAAAAATAAAATGATAGAGGAGGGTTCCTGATGGAGTGCTAGAGGGTCAAAACAAAGATTCGTGAAAGTCAACTTTGGCACCCGAGGAAGGGTAATCCCTTGAAAGGGTCAGAGTGGATACATCATGATTTGGAAATAGGTAAAAATGTGAATCGGAGCTACAGTTCTGAAAACCACCTCAAATGATAGAGGAGGGTTCCTGATGGAGTGCTAGAGGGTCAAAACAAAGTTTCGTGAAAGTCAACTTTGGCACCCCAGGAAGGGTAGTCACGTGAAAGGGGAAAAGTGGATACATCATGTTTTGGAAATAGGTAAAAATGTGAATCGGAGCTGCAGGTTTTACAAGAAGCTCAAATGATAGAGGAGGGTTCCTGATGGAGTGCTAGAGGGTCCAAACACAGTTTTGTGAATGTCAACTTTGGCAACCCAGGAAGGGTAATCCAGTGAAAGGGTAATAGTGGATACATCATCGTTTGGAAATAGGTAAAAATGTGAATCGGAACTACAGCTCTCAAAACCAGCTCAAATGATAGAGGAGGGTTCCTGATGGAGTGCTAGAGGGTCCAAACACAGTTTCGTGAAAGTCCACTTTGGTACCCCAGAAAGGGTAATCACGTGAAAGGGTCATAGGGGATACATCATGGTTTGGAAATAGGTAAAAATGTGAATCGGAACTACAGCTCTCAAAACCAGCTCAAATGATAGAGGAGGGTTCCTGATGGAGTGCTAGAGGGTCCAAACACAGTTTCGTGAAAGTCCACTTTGGTACCCCAGAAAGGGTAATCACGTGAAAGGGTCATAGGGGATACATCATGGTTTGGAAATAGGTAAAAATGTGAATCGGAACTACAGCTCTTAAAACCAGCTCAAATGATAGAGGAGGGTTCCTGATGGAGTGTTAGAGGGAGCAAAGACAGTTTCGTGAAAGTCAACTTTAGCACCCCAGAAAGGGTAATCACGTGAGAGGGTTATAGTGGATACATCATGGTTTGGAAATAGGTAAAAATGTGAATTAGAGCTACAGGTTTGAAAACCAGCTCAAATGATAGAGGAGGGTTCCTGATGGAGTGCTAGAGGGTCCAAACACCGATTCGTGAAAGTCAACTTTGGCACCCGAGGAAGGGTAATCAAGTGGAATTGTCACAGGGGATACATCATGATTTGGAAATAGGTAAAAATGTGAATCGGAGCTACAGTTCTGAAAACCAGCTCAAATGATAGAGGAGGGTTCCTGATGGAGTACTAGAGGGTCAAAACAAAGATTCGTGAAAGTCAACTTTGGCACCCGAGGAAGGGTAATCCCTTGAAAGGGTCAGAGTGGATACATCATGGTTTGGAAATAGGTAAAAATGTGAATCGGAGCTACAGTTCTGAAAACCACCTCAAATGATAGAGGAGGGTTCCTGATGGAGTGCTAGAGGGTCAAAACAAAGTTTCGTGAAAGTCAACTTTGGCACCCCAGGAAGGGTAGTCACGTGAAAGGGAAAAAGTGGATACATCATGTTTTGGAAATAGGTAAAAATGTCAATCGGAGATACACGTTTTAAAAGAAGCTCAAATGATAGAGGAGGGTTCCTGATGGAGTGCTAGAGGGTCCAAACACAGTTTTGTGAATGTCAACTTTGGCAACCCAGGAAGGGTAATCCAGTGAAAGGGTGATAGTGGATACATCATGGTTTGGAAATAGGTAAAAATGTGAATCGGAACTACAGCTCTCAAAACCAGCTCAAATGATAGAGGAGGGTTCCTGATGGAGTGGTAGAGGGTCCAAACACAGTTTCGTGAAAGTCAACTTTGGTACCCCAGAAAGGGTAATCACGTGAAAGGGTGATAGTGGATACGTGATGGTTTGGAAATAGGTAGAAATGTGAATCGGAACTACAGCTCTCAAAACCGGCTCAAATGATAGAGGAGGGTTCCTGCTGGAGTGCTAGAGGGTCAAAACACAGTTTTGTGAAAGTCAACTTTGGCACCCCAGCAAGGGTAGTCCCGTGAAAGGGTCATAGGGGATACATCATGGTTGGGAAATAGCTAAAAACGTGAATCGGAACTACAGCTCTTAAAATCAGCTCAAATGATAGAGGAGGGTTCCTGATGGAGTGCTAGAGGGTCAATACACAGTTTCGTGAAAGTCAACTTTGGCACAAGAGAAAGGGTAATCCCGTGAAAGGGTCATAGGGGATACATCATGGTTTGGAAATAGGTAAAAATGTGAATCGGATCTGCAACTTTTAAAGCCAGCTCAAATGATAGAGGAGGGTTCCTGATGGAGTGCTAGAGGGTCAATACACAGTTTCGTGAAAGTCAAATTTGGCACCCCAGGAAGGGTAATCACGTGAAAGTATAATAGTGGATACATCATGTTTTGGAAATAGGTAAAAATGTGAATCGGAGATAGAGCCCTTAGAACCATCTCAAATGATAGAGGAGGGTTCTTGACGGAGTGGTAGAGGGTCCAAACACAGTTTTGTGAATGTCATCTTTGGCAACCCAGCAAGGGTAATCCCGTGAAAGGGTCATAGGGGATACATCATGGTTTGGAAATAGGTAAAAATGTGAATCGGAACTACAGCTCTCAAAAATAAAATGATAGAGGAGGGTTCCTGATGGAGTGCTAGAGGGTCAAAACAAAGATTCGTGAAAGTCAACTTTGGCACCCGAGGAAGGGTGATCCCTTGAAAGGGTCAGAGTGGATACATCATGATTTGGAAATAGGTAAAAATGTGAATCGGAGATACAGTTCTGAAAACCACCTCAAATGAAAGAGGAGGGTTCCTGATGGAGTGCTAGAGGGTCAAAACAAAGTTTCGTGAAAGTCAACTTTGGCACCCCAGGAAGGGTAGTCACGTGAAAGGGGAAAAGTGGATACATCATGTTTTGGAAATAGGTAAAAATGTGAATTGGAGCTGCAGGTTTTACAAGAAGCTCAAATGATAGAGGAGGGTTCCTGATGGAGTGCTAGAGGGTCCAAACACAGTTTTGTGAATGTCAACTTTGGCAACCCAGGAAGGGTAATCCAGTGAAAGGGTAATAGTGGATACATCATCGTTTGGAAATAGGTAAAAATGTGAATCGGAACTACAGCTCTCAAAACCAGCTCAAATGATAGAGGAGGGTTCCTGATGGAGTGCTAGAGGGTCCAAACACAGTTTCGTGAAAGTCCACTTTGGTACCCCAGAAAGGGTAATCACGTGAAAGGGTGATAGTGGATACGTGATGGTTTGGAAATAGGTAGAAATGTGAATCGGAACTACAGCTCTCAAAACCGGCTCAAATGATAGAGGAGGGTTCCTGCTGGAGTGCTAGAGGGTCAAAACACAGTTTTGTGAAAGTCAACTTTGGCACCCCAGCAAGGGTAGTCCCGTGAAAGGGTCATAGGGGATACATCATGGTTGGGAAATAGCTAAAAACGTGAATCGGAACTACAGCTCTTAAAACCAGCTCAAATGATAGAGGAGGGTTCCTGATGGAGTGCTAGAGGGTCAATACACAGTTTCGTGAAAGTCAAATTTGGCACCCGAGGAAGGGTAATCACGTGAAAGTATAATAGTGGATACATCATGTTTTGGAAATAGGTAAAAATGTGAATCGGAGATAGAGCCCTTAGAACCATCTCAAATGATAGAGGAGGGTTCTTGACGGAGTGGTAGAGGGTCAAAACAAAGTTTCGTGAAAGTCAACTTTGGCACCCCAGGAAGGGTAGTCACGTGAAAGGGGAAAAGTGGATACATCATGTTTTGGAAATAGGTAAAAATGTGAATTGGAGCTGCAGGTTTTACAAGAAGCTCAAATGATAGAGGAGGGTTCCTGATGGAGTGCTAGAGGGTCCAAACACAGTTTTGTGAATGTCAACTTTGGCAACCCAGGAAGGGTAATCCAGTGAAAGGGTAATAGTGGATACATCATCGTTTGGAAATAGGTAAAAATGTGAATCGGAGCTACAGTTCTGAAAACCACCTCAAATGATAGAGGAGGGTTCCTGATGGAGTGCTAGAGGGTCAATACACAGTTTCGTGAAAGTCAAATTTGGCACCCGAGGAAGGGTAATCACGTGAAAGTATAATAGTGGATACATCATGTTTTGGAAATAGGTAAAAATGTGAATCGGAGATAGAGCCCTTAGAACCATCTCAAATGATAGAGGAGGGTTCTTGACGGAGTGGTAGAGGGTCAAAACAAAGTTTCGTGAAAGTCAACTTTGGCACCCCAGGAAGGGTAGTCACGTGAAAGGGGAAAAGTGGATACATCATGTTTTGGAAATAGGTAAAAATGTGAATTGGAGCTGCAGGTTTTACAAGAAGCTCAAATGATAGAGGAGGGTTCCTGATGGAGTGCTAGAGGGTCCAAACACAGTTTTGTGAATGTCAACTTTGGCAACCCAGGAAGGGTAATCCAGTGAAAGGGTAATAGTGGATACATCATCGTTTGGAAATAGGTAAAAATGTGAATCGGAACTACAGCTCTCAAAACCAGCTCAAATGATAGAGGAGGGTTCCTGATGGAGTGCTAGAGGGTCAAAACACAGTTTCGTGAAAGTCCACTTTGGTACCCCAGAAAGGGTAATCACGTGAAAGGGTGATAGTGGATACGTGATGGTTTGGAAATAGGTAGAAATGTGAATCGGAACTACAGCTCTCAAAACCGGCTCAAATGATAGAGGAGGGTTCCTGCTGGAGTGCTAGAGGGTCAAAACACAGTTTTGTGAAAGTCAACTTTGGCACCCCAGCAAGGGTAGTCCCGTGAAAGGGTCATAGGGGATACATCATGGTTGGGAAATAGCTAAAAACGTGAATCGGAACTACAGCTCTTAAAACCAGCTCAAATGATAGAGGAGGGTTCCTGATGGAGTGCTAGAGGGTCAATACACAGTTTCGTGAAAGTCAACTTTGGCACAAGAGAAAGGGTAATCCCGTGAAAGGGTCATAGGGGATACATCATGGTTTGGAAACAGGTAAAAATGTGAATCGGAGCTGCAACTTTTAAAGCCAGCTCAAATGATAGAGGAGGGTTCCTGATGGAGTGCTAGAGGGTCAATACACAGTTTCGTGAAAGTCAAATTTGGCACCCGAGGAAGGGTAATCACGTGAAAGTATAATAGTGGATACATCATGTTTTGGAAATAGGTAAAAATGTGAATCGGAGATAGAGCCCTTAGAACCATCTCAAATGATAGAGGAGGGTTCTTGACGGAGTGGTAGAGGGTCCAAACACAGTTTTGTGAATGTCATCTTTGGCAACCCAGCAAGGGTAATCCCGTGAAAGGGTCATAGGGGATACATCATGGTTTGGAAATAGGTAAAAATGTGAATCGGAACTACAGCTCTCAAAAATAAAATGATAGAGGAGGGTTCCTGATGGAGTGCTAGAGGGTCAAAACAAAGATTCGTGAAAGTCAACTTTGGCACCCGAGGAAGGGTAATCCCTTGAAAGGGTCAGAGTGGATACATCATGATTTGGAAATAGGTAAAAATGTGAATCGGAGCTACAGTTCTGAAAACCACCTCAAATGATAGAGGAGGGTTCCTGATGGAGTGCTAGAGGGTCAAAACAAAGTTTCGTGAAAGTCAACTTTGGCACCCCAGGAAGGGTAGTCACGTGAAAGGGGAAAAGTGGATACATCATGTTTTGGAAATAGGTAAAAATGTGAATCGGAGCTGCAGGTTTTACAAGAAGCTCAAATGATAGAGGAGGGTTCCTGATGGAGTGCTAGAGGGTCCAAACACAGTTTTGTGAATGTCAACTTTGGCAACCCAGGAAGGGTAATCCAGTGAAAGGGTAATAGTGGATACATCATCGTTTGGAAATAGGTAAAAATGTGAATCGGAACTACAGCTCTCAAAACCAGCTCAAATGATAGAGGAGGGTTCCTGATGGAGTGCTAGAGGGTCCAAACACAGTTTCGTGAAAGTCCACTTTGGTACCCCAGAAAGGGTAATCACGTGAAAGGGTCATAGGGAATACATCATGGTTTGGAAATAGGTAAAAATGTGAATCGGAACTACAGCTCTCAAAACCAGCTCAAATGATAGAGGAGGGTTCCTGATGGAGTGCTAGAGGGTCCAAACACAGTTTCGTGAAAGTCCACTTTGGTACCCCAGAAAGGGTAATCACGTGAGAGGGTTATAGTGGATACATCATGGTTTGGAAATAGGTAAAAATGTGAATCAGAGCTACAGGTTTGAAAACCAGCTCAAATGATAGAGGAGGGTTCCTGATGGAGTGCTAGAGGGTCCAAACACCGATTCGTGAAAGTCAACTTTGGCACCCGAGGAAGGGTAATCAAGTGGAATTGTCACAGGGGATACATCATGATTTGGAAATAGGTAAAAATGTGAATCGGAGCTACAGTTCTGAAAACCAGCTCAAATGATAGAGGAGGGTTCCTGATGGAGTACTAGAGGGTCAAAACAAAGATTCGTGAAAGTCAACTTTGGCACCCGAGGAAGGGTAATCCCTTGAAAGGGTCAGAGTGGATACATCATGGTTTGGAAATAGGTAAAAATGTGAATCGGAGCTACAGTTCTGAAAACCACCTCAAATGATAGAGGAGGGTTCCTGATGGAGTGCTAGAGGGTCAAAACAAAGTTTCGTGAAAGTCAACTTTGGCACCCCAGGAAGGGTAGTCACGTGAAAGGGAAAAAGTGGATACATCATGTTTTGGAAATAGGTAAAAATGTCAATCGGAGATACACGTTTTAAAAGAAGCTCAAATGATAGAGGAGGGTTCCTGATGGAGTGCTAGAGGGTCCAAACACAGTTTTGTGAATGTCAACTTTGGCAACCCAGGAAGGGTAATCCAGTGAAAGGGTGATAGTGGATACATCATGGTTTGGAAATAGGTAAAAATGTGAATCGGAACTACAGCTCTCAAAACCAGCTCAAATGATAGAGGAGGGTTCCTGATGGAGTGGTAGAGGGTCCAAACACAGTTTCGTGAAAGTCAACTTTGGTACCCCAGAAAGGGTAATCACGTGAAAGGGTGATAGTGGATACGTGATGGTTTGGAAATAGGTAGAAATGTGAATCGGAACTACAGCTCTCAAAACCGGCTCAAATGATAGAGGAGGGTTCCTGCTGGAGTGCTAGAGGGTCAAAACACAGTTTTGTGAAAGTCAACTTTGGCACCCCAGCAAGGGTAGTCCCGTGAAAGGGTCATAGGGGATACATCATGGTTGGGAAATAGCTAAAAACGTGAATCGGAACTACAGCTCTTAAAATCAGCTCAAATGATAGAGGAGGGTTCCTGATGGAGTGCTAGAGGGTCAATACACAGTTTCGTGAAAGTCAACTTTGGCACAAGAGAAAGGGTAATCCCGTGAAAGGGTCATAGGGGATACATCATGGTTTGGAAATAGGTAAAAATGTGAATCGGATCTGCAACTTTTAAAGCCAGCTCAAATGATAGAGGAGGGTTCCTGATGGAGTGCTAGAGGGTCAATACACAGTTTCGTGAAAGTCAAATTTGGCACCCCAGGAAGGGTAATCACGTGAAAGTATAATAGTGGATACATCATGTTTTGGAAATAGGTAAAAATGTGAATCGGAGATAGAGCCCTTAGAACCATCTCAAATGATAGAGGAGGGTTCTTGACGGAGTGGTAGAGGGTCCAAACACAGTTTTGTGAATGTCATCTTTGGCAACCCAGCAAGGGTAATCCCGTGAAAGGGTCATAGGGGATACATCATGGTTTGGAAATAGGTAAAAATGTGAATCGGAACTACAGCTCTCAAAAATAAAATGATAGAGGAGGGTTCCTGATGGAGTGCTAGAGGGTCAAAACAAAGATTCGTGAAAGTCAACTTTGGCACCCGAGGAAGGGTGATCCCTTGAAAGGGTCAGAGTGGATACATCATGATTTGGAAATAGGTAAAAATGTGAATCGGAGATACAGTTCTGAAAACCACCTCAAATGAAAGAGGAGGGTTCCTGATGGAGTGCTAGAGGGTCAAAACAAAGTTTCGTGAAAGTCAACTTTGGCACCCCAGGAAGGGTAGTCACGTGGAAGGGGAAAAGTGGATACATCATGTTTTGGAAATAGGTAAAAATGTGAATTGGAGCTGCAGGTTTTACAAGAAGCTCAAATGATAGAGGAGGGTTCCTGATGGAGTGCTAGAGGGTCCAAACACAGTTTTGTGAATGTCAACTTTGGCAACCCAGGAAGGGTAATCCAGTGAAAGGGTAATAGTGGATACATCATCGTTTGGAAATAGGTAAAAATGTGAATCGGAACTACAGCTCTCAAAACCAGCTCAAATGATAGAGGAGGGTTCCTGATGGAGTGCTAGAGGGTCCAAACACAGTTTCGTGAAAGTCCACTTTGGTACCCCAGAAAGGGTAATCACGTGAAAGGGTGATAGTGGATACGTGATGGTTTGGAAATAGGTAGAAATGTGAATCGGAACTACAGCTCTCAAAACCGGCTCAAATGATAGAGGAGGGTTCCTGCTGGAGTGCTAGAGGGTCAAAACACAGTTTTGTGAAAGTCAACTTTGGCACCCCAGCAAGGGTAGTCCCGTGAAAGGGTCATAGGGGATACATCATGGTTGGGAAATAGCTAAAAACGTGAATCGGAACTACAGCTCTTAAAACCAGCTCAAATGATAGAGGAGGGTTCCTGATGGAGTGCTAGAGGGTCAATACACAGTTTCGTGAAAGTCAACTTTGGCACAAGAGAAAGGGTAATCCCGTGAAAGGGTCATAGGGGATACATCATGGTTTGGAAACAGGTAAAAATGTGAATCGGAGCTGCAACTTTTAAAGCCAGCTCAAATGATAGAGGAGGGTTCCTGATGGAGTGCTAGAGGGTCAATACACAGTTTCGTGAAAGTCAAATTTGGCACCCGAGGAAGGGTAATCACGTGAAAGTATAATAGTGGATACATCATGTTTTGGAAATAGGTAAAAATGTGAATCGGAGATAGAGCCCTTAGAACCATCTCAAATGATAGAGGAGGGTTCTTGACGGAGTGGTAGAGGGTCCAAACACAGTTTTGTGAATGTCATCTTTGGCAACCCAGCAAGGGTAATCCCGTGAAAGGGTCATAGGGGATACATCATGGTTTGGAAATAGGTAAAAATGTGAATCGGAACTACAGCTCTCAAAAATAAAATGATAGAGGAGGGTTCCTGATGGAGTGCTAGAGGGTCAAAACAAAGATTCGTGAAAGTCAACTTTGGCACCCGAGGAAGGGTAATCCCTTGAAAGGGTCAGAGTGGATACATCATGATTTGGAAATAGGTAAAAATGTGAATCGGAGCTACAGTTCTGAAAACCACCTCAAATGATAGAGGAGGGTTCCTGATGGAGTGCTAGAGGGTCAAAACAAAGTTTCGTGAAAGTCAACTTTGGCACCCCAGGAAGGGTAGTCACGTGAAAGGGGAAAAGTGGATACATCATGTTTTGGAAATAGGTAAAAATGTGAATCGGAGCTGCAGGTTTTACAAGAAGCTCAAATGATAGAGGAGGGTTCCTGATGGAGTGCTAGAGGGTCCAAACACAGTTTTGTGAATGTCAACTTTGGCAACCCAGGAAGGGTAATCCAGTGAAAGGGTAATAGTGGATACATCATCGTTTGGAAATAGGTAAAAATGTGAATCGGAACTACAGCTCTCAAAACCAGCTCAAATGATAGAGGAGGGTTCCTGATGGAGTGCTAGAGGGTCCAAACACAGTTTCGTGAAAGTCCACTTTGGTACCCCAGAAAGGGTAATCACGTGAAAGGGTCATAGGGGATACATCATGGTTTGGAAATAGGTAAAAATGTGAATCGGAACTACAGCTCTTAAAACCAGCTCAAATGATAGAGGAGGGTTCCTGATGGAGTGTTAGAGGGAGCAAAGACAGTTTCGTGAAAGTCAACTTTAGCACCCCAGAAAGGGTAATCACGTGAGAGGGTTATAGTGGATACATCATGGTTTGGAAATAGGTAAAAATGTGAATCGGAGCTACAGGTTTGAAAACCAGCTCAAATGATAGAGGAGGGTTCCTGATGGAGTGCTAGAGGGTCCAAACACCGATTCGTGAAAGTCAACTTTGGCACCCGAGGAAGGGTAATCAAGTGGAATTGTCACAGGGGATACATCATGATTTGGAAATAGGTAAAAATGTGAATCGGAGCTACAGTTCTGAAAACCAGCTCAAATGATAGAGGAGGGTTCCTGATGGAGTACTAGAGAGTCAAAACAAAGATTCGTGAAAGTCAACTTTGGCACCCGAGGAAGGGTAATCCCTTGAAAGGGTCAGAGTGGATACATCATGGTTTGGAAATAGGTAAAAATGTGAATCGGAGCTACAGTTCTGAAAACCACCTCAAATGATAGAGGAGGGTTCCTGATGGAGTGCTAGAGGGTCAAAACAAAGTTTCGTGAAAGTCAACTTTGGCACCCCAGGAAGGGTAGTCACGTGAAAGGGAAAAAGTGGATACATCATGTTTTGGAAATAGGTAAAAATGTCAATCGGAGATACACGTTTTAAAAGAAGCTCAAATGATAGAGGAGGGTTCCTGATGGAGTGCTAGAGGGTCCAAACACAGTTTTGTGAATGTCAACTTTGGCAACCCAGGAAGGGTAATCCAGTGAAAGGGTAATAGTGGATACATCATGGTTTGGAAATAGGTAAAAATGTGAATGGGAACTACAGCTCTCAAAACCAGCTCAAATGATAGAGGAGGGTTCCTGATGGAGTGCTAGAGGGTCCAAACACAGTTTCGTGAAAGTCAACTTTGGCACCCCAGAAAGGGTAATCACGTGAAAGGGTAATAGTGGATACGTGATGGTTTGGAAATAGGTAGAAATGTGAATCGGAACTACAGCTCTCAAAACCGGCTCAAATGATAGAGGAGGGTTCCTGATGGAGTGCTAGAGGGTCAAAACACAGTTTTGTGAAAGTCAACTTTGGCACCCCAGCAAGGGTAGTCCCGTGAAAGGGTCATAGGGGATACATCATGGTTGGGAAATAGCTAAAAACGTGAATCGGAACTACAGCTCTTAAAACCAGCTCAAATGATAGAGGAGGGTTCCTGGTGGAGTGCTAGAGGGTCAATACACAGTTTCGTGAAAGTCAACTTTGGCACAAGAGAAAGGGTAATCCCGTGAAAGGGTCATAGGGGATACATCATGGTTTGGAAATAGGTAAAAATGTGAATCGGAGCTGCAACTTTTAAAGCCAGCTCAAATGATAGAGGAGGGTTCCTGATGGAGTGCTAGAGGGTCAATACACAGTTTCGTGAAAGTCAAATTTGGCACCCCAGGAAGGGTAATCACGTGAAAGTATAATAGTGGATACATCATGTTTTGGATATAGGTAAAAATGTGAATCGGAGATAGAGCCCTTAGAACCATCTCAAATGATAGAGGAGGGTTCTTGACGGAGTGGTAGAATGTCCAAACACAGTTTTGTGAATGTCATCTTTGGCAACCCAGCAAGGGTAATCCCGTGAAAGGGTCATAGGGGATACATCATGGTTTGGAAATAGGTAAAAATGTGAATCGGAACTACAGCTCTCAAAACCAGCTCAAATGATAGAGGAGGGTTCCTGATGGAGTGCTAGAGGGTCAAAACAAAGATTCGTGAAAGTCAACTTTGGCACCCGAGGAAGGGTAATCCCGTGAAAGGGTCAGAGTGGATACATCATGGTTTGGAAATAGGTAAAAATGTGAATCGGAGCTACAGGTTTGAAAACCAGCTCAAATGATAGAGGAGGGTTCCTGATGGAGTGCTAGAGGGTCCAAACACCGATTCGTGAAAGTCAACTTTGGCACCCGAGGAAGGGTAATCAAGTGGAATTGTCACAGGGGATACATCATGATTTGGAAATAGGTAAAAATGTGAATCGGAGCTACAGTTCTGAAAACCAGCTCAAATGATAGAGGAGGGTTCCTGATGGAGTACTAGAGAGTCAAAACAAAGATTCGTGAAAGTCAACTTTGGCACCCGAGGAAGGGTAATCCCTTGAAAGGGTCAGAGTGGATACATCATGGTTTGGAAATAGGTAAAAATGTGAATCGGAGCTACAGTTCTGAAAACCACCTCAAATGATAGAGGAGGGTTCCTGATGGAGTGCTAGAGGGTCAAAACAAAGTTTCGTGAAAGTCAACTTTGGCACCCCAGGAAGGGTAGTCACGTGAAAGGGAAAAAGTGGATACATCATGTTTTGGAAATAGGTAAAAATGTCAATCGGAGATACACGTTTTAAAAGAAGCTCAAATGATAGAGGAGGGTTCCTGATGGAGTGCTAGAGGGTCCAAACACAGTTTTGTGAATGTCAACTTTGGCAACCCAGGAAGGGTAATCCAGTGAAAGGGTAATAGTGGATACATCATGGTTTGGAAATAGGTAAAAATGTGAATGGGAACTACAGCTCTCAAAACCAGCTCAAATGATAGAGGAGGGTTCCTGATGGAGTGCTAGAGGGTCCAAACACAGTTTCGTGAAAGTCAACTTTGGTACCCCAGAAAGGGTAATCACGTGAAAGGGTAATAGTGGATACGTGATGGTTTGGAAATAGGTAGAAATGTGAATCGGAACTACAGCTCTCAAAACCGGCTCAAATGATAGAGGAGGGTTCCTGATGGAGTGCTAGAGGGTCAAAACACAGTTTTGTGAAAGTCAACTTTGGCACCCCAGCAAGGGTAGTCCCGTGAAAGGGTCATAGGGGATACATCATGGTTGGGAAATAGCTAAAAACGTGAATCGGAACTACAGCTCTTAAAACCAGCTCAAATGATAGAGGAGGGTTCCTGATGGAGTGCTAGAGGGTCAATACACAGTTTCGTGAAAGTCAACTTTGGCACAAGAGAAAGGGTAATCCCGTGAAAGGGTCATAGGGGATACATCATGGTTTGGAAATAGGTAAAAATGTGAATCGGAGCTGCAACTTTTAAAGCCAGCTCAAATGATAGAGGAGGGTTCCTGATGGAGTGCTAGAGGGTCAATACACAGTTTCGTGAAAGTCAAATTTGGCACCCCAGGAAGGGTAATCACGTGAAAGTATAATAGTGGATACATCATGTTTTGGATATAGGTAAAAATGTGAATCGGAGATAGAGCCCTTAGAACCATCTCAAATGATAGAGGAGGGTTCTTGACGGAGTGGTAGAATGTCCAAACACAGTTTTGTGAATGTCATCTTTGGCAACCCAGCAAGGGTAATCCCGTGAAAGGGTCATAGGGGATACATCATGGTTTGGAAATAGGTAAAAATGTGAATCGGAACTACAGCTCTCAAAACCAGCTCAAATGATAGAGGAGGGTTCCTGATGGAGTGCTAGAGGGTCAAAACAAAGATTCGTGAAAGTCAACTTTGGCACCCGAGGAAGGGTAATCCCGTGAAAGGGTCAGAGTGGATACATCATGGTTTGGAAATAGGTAAAAATGTGAATCGGAGCTACAGTTCTGAAAACCACCTCAAATGATAGAGGAGGGTTCCTGATGGAGTGCTAGAGGGTCAAAACAAAGTTTCGTGAAAGTCAACTTTGGCACCCCAGGAAGGGTAGTCACGTGAAAGGGGAAAAGTGGATACATCATGTTTTGGAAATAGGTAAAAATGTGAATCGGAGCTGCAGGTTTTACAAGAAGCTCAAATGATAGAGGTGGGTTCCTGATGGAGTGCTAGAGGGTCCAAACACAGTTTTGTGAATGTCAACTTTGGCAACCCAGGAAGGGTAATCCAGTGAAAGGGTAATAGTGGATACATCATCGTTTGGAAATAGGTAAAAATGTGAATCGGAACTACAGCTCTCAAAACCAGCTCAAATGATAGAGGAGGGTTCCTGATGGAGTGCTAGAGGGTCCAAACACAGTTTCGTGAAAGTCCACTTTGGTACCCCAGAAAGGGTAATCACGTGAAAGGGTCATAGGGGATACATCATGGTTGGGAAATAGCTAGAAATGTAAATCGGAACTACAGCTCTCAAAACCGGCTCAAATGATAGAGGAGGGTTCCTGATGGAGTGCTAGAGGGTCAAAACACAGTTTTGTGAAAGCCAAATTTGGCACCCCAGGAAGGGTAATCACGTGAAAGTATAATAGTGGATACATCATGTTTTGGAAATAGGTAAAAAGGTGAATCGGAGATAGAGCCCTTAGAACCATCTCAAATGATAGAGGAGGGTTCCTGATGGAGTACTAGAGGGTCAAAACAAAGATTCGTGAAAGTCAACTTTGGCACCCCAGGAAGGGTAATCCCGTGAAAGGGTCAGAGTGGATACATCATGGTTTGGAAATAGGTAAAAATGTGAATCGGAGCTACAGTTCTGAAAACCACCTCAAATGATAGAGGAGGGTTCCTGATGGAGTGCTAGAGGGTCAAAGCAAAGTTTCGTGAAAGTCAACTTTGGCACCCCAGGAAGGGTAGTCACGTGAAAGGGGAAAAGTGGATACATCATGGTTTGGAAATAGGTAAAAATGTCAATCGGAGCTACAGGTTTTAAAAGAAGCTCAAATGATAGAGGAGGGTTCCTGATGGAGTGCTAGAGGGTCAAAACACAGTTTTGTGAATGTCAACTTTGGCAACCCAGGAAGTGTAATCCAGTGAAAGGGTAATAGTGGATACATCATCGTTTGGAAATAGGTAAAAATGTGAATCGGAACTACAGCTCTCAAAACCAGCTCAAATGATAGAGGAGGGTTCCTGATGGAGTGCTAGAGGGTCCAAACACAGTTTCGTGAAAGTCAACTTTGGTACCCCAGAAAGGGTAATCACTTGAAATGGTAATAGTAGATACGTGATGGTTTGGAAATAGGTAGAAATGTGAATCGGAACTACAGCTCTCAAAACCGGCTCAAATGATAGAGGAGGGCTCCTGATGGAGTGCTAGAGGGTCAAAACACAGTTTTGTGAAAGTCAAATTTGGCACCCCAGGAAGGGTAGTCCCGTGAAAGGGTCATAGGGGATACATCATGGTTGGGAAATAGCTAAAAACGTGAATCGGAACTACAGCTCTTAAAACCAGCTCAAATGATAGAGGAGGGTTCCTGATGGAGTGCTAGAGGGTCAATACACAGTTTCGTGAAAGTCAACTTTGGCACAAGAGAAAGGGTAATCCCGTGAAAGGGTCATAGGGGATACATCATGGTTTGGAAATAGGTAAAAATGTGAATCGGAGCTGCAGCTTTTAAAAGAAGCTCAAATGATAGAGGAGGGTTCCTGATGGAGTGCTAGAGGGTCAATACACAGTTTCGTGAAAGTCAAATTTGGCACCCCAGGAAGGGTAATCACGTGAAAGTATAATAGTGGATACATCATGTTTTGGAAATAGGTAAAAAGGTGAATCGGAGATAGAGCCCTTAGAACCATCTCAAATGATAGAGGAGGGTTCTTGACGGAGTGGTAGAGGGTCCAAACACAGTTTTGTGAATGTCATCTTTGGCAACCCAGCAAGGGTAATCCCGTGAAAGGGTCATAGGGGATACATCATGGTTTGGAAATAGGTAAAAATGTGAATCGGAACTACAGCTCTCAAAACCAGCTCAAATGATAGAGGAGGGTTCCTGATGGAGTGCTAGAGGGTCCAAACACAGTTTCGTGAAAGTCAACTTTGGCACCCCAGAAAGCGTAAACACGTGAAAGGGTAATAGTGGATACGTCATAGTTTGGACATAGGTAAAAATGTGAATCGGAGCTACAGTTCGGAAAACCACCTCAAATGATACAGGAGGGTTCCTGATGGAGTGCTAGAGGGTCAAAACAAAGTTTCGTGAAAGTCAACTTTGGCACCCCAGGAAGGGTATTCACGTGAAAGGGGAAAAGTGGATACATCATGTTTTGGAAAAAGGTAAAAATGTGTATCGGAGCTACAGGTTTTACAAGAAGCTCAAATGATAGAGGAGGGTTCCTGATGGAGTGCTAGAGGGTCAATACACAGTTTCGTGAAAGTCAACTTTGGCACCCCAGGAAGGGTAATCCCATGAAAGTATAATAGTGGCTACGTCATGGTTTGGAAATATGTAGAAAGGTGAATCGGAACTACAGCTCTCAAAACCAGCTCAAATGATAGAGGAGGGTTCCTGATGGAGTGGTAGAGGGTCCAAAGACAGTTTTGTGAAAGTCAACTTTGCCACATCAGAAAGGGTAATCACGTGAAAGGGTAATAGTGGATACATCATCGTTTGGAAATAGGTAGAAATGTGAGTCGTAGCTACAGGTTTTTAAAGAAGCTCAAATGATGGAGGAGGGTTCCTGATGGAGTGGTAGAGGGTCAATACACAGTTTCGTGAAAGTCAACTTTGGCACCCGAGGAAGGGTAATCACGTGAAAGGGTAATAGTGGATGCATCATGGTTTGGCAATAGGTAAAAATGTGAATCGGTGATAGAGCCCTTAAAACCAGCTCAAATGATAGAGGAGGGTTCCTGACGGAGTGCTAGAGGGTCCAAACACAGTTTTGTGAATGTCAACTTTGGCAACCCAGGAAGGGTAATTACGTGAAAGGGTAATAGTGGATACATCATGGTTTGGAAATAGGTAAAAATGTGAATCGGAACTACAGCTCTCAAAACCACCTCAAATGATAGAGGAGGGTTCCTGATGGAGTGCTAGAGGGTCCAAAGACAGTTTCGTGAAAGTCAACTTTGGTACCCCAGAAAGGGTAATCACGTGAAAGGGTCATAGGGGATACATCATGGTTTGGAAGTAGGTAGAAATGTGAATCGGAGGTACAGGTTTTAAAAGAAGCTTAAATGATAGAGGAGGGTTCCTAAAGGAGTGCTAGAGGGTCCAAACACAGTTTTGTGAAAGTCAACTTTGGCACCCCAGGAAGGGTAATCCCATGAAAGTATAATAGTGGCTACATCATGGTTTGGAAATATGTAGAAAGGTGAATCGGAACTACAGCTCTCAAAACCAGCTCAAATGATACAGGAGGGTTCCTGATGGAGTGGTAGAGGGTCCAAAGACAGTTTTGTGAAAGTAAACTTTGGCACATCACAAAGGGTAATCCCGTGAAAGGGTAGTAGTGAATACATCATCGTTTGGAAATAGGTAGAAATGTGAGTCGTAGCTACAGGTTTTAAAAGAAGCTCAAATGATAGAGGAGGGTTCCTGATGGCGTGCTAGAGGGTCAATACACAGTTTCGTGAAAGTCAACTTTGGCACGAGAGGAAGGGTAATCCCGTGAAAGGGTAGTAGTGGATACATCATCGTTTGGAAATAGGTAGAAATGTGAGTCGTAGCTACAGGTTTTAAAAGAAGCTCAAATGATAGAGGAGGGTTCCTGATGGAGTGCTAGAGGGTCAATACACAGTTTCGTGAAAGTCAACTTTGACACAAGAGAAAGGGTAATCCCGTTAAAGGGTCATAGGGGATACATCATGGTTTGGAAATAGGTAAAAATGTGAATCGGAGCTACAGGTTTTAAAACCACCTGAAATGATAGAGGAGGGTTCCTGATGGAGTGCTAGAGGGTCAAAACACAGTTTCGTGAAAGTCAACTTTGACACAAGAGAAAGGGTAATCCCGTGAAAGGGTCATAGGGAATACATCATGGTTTGGAAATAGGTAAAAATGTGAATCGGAGCTACAGGTTTTAAAACCACCTCAAATGATGCAGGAGGGTTCCTGATGGAGTGCTAGAGGGTCAATACACAGTTTCGTGAAAGTCAACTTTGGCACCCCAGGAAGGGTAATCACGTGAAAGTATAGTAGTGGATACGTCATGTTTTGGAAATAGGTAGAAAGGTGAATCTGAGATAGAACCCTTAGAACCATCTCAAATGATAGAGGAAGGTTCTTGACGGAGTGGTAGAGGGTCCAAACTTAGTTTTGTGAATGTCAACTTTGGCAACCGAGCAAGGGTAAACCCGTGAAAGGGTAATAGTGGATACATCATGGTTTGGAAATAGGTAAAAATGTGAATCGGAGCTACAGGTTTTAAAACCACCTCAAATGATAGAGGAAGGTTCCTGGTGGAGTGCTAGAGGGTCAATACACAGTTTCGTGAAAGTCAACTTTGGCACCCCAGGAAGGGTAATCACGTGAAAGTATCGTAGTGGATACGTCATGTTTTGGAAATAGGTAGAAAGGTGAATCGGAGATAGAACCCTTGGAACCATCTCAAATGATAGAGGAGGGTTCTTGACGGAGTGGTAGAGGGTCCAAACACAGTTTTGTGAATGTCAACTTTGGCAACCGAGCAAGGGTAATCCCGTGAAAGGAAAATAGTGGATACATCATGGTTTGGAAATAGGTAAAAATGTGAATCGGAACTACAGCTCTCAAAACCAGCTCAAATGATATAGGAGGGTTCCTGATGGAGCTCTAGAGGGTCCAAACACAGTTTCGTGAAAGTCAACTTTGGCACCCCAGAAAGCGTGAACACGTGAAAGGGTAATAGTGGATACGTCATGGTTTGGAAGTAGGTAGAAATGTGAATCGGAGCTACAGGTTTTAAAAGAAGCTCAAATGATAGAGGAGGGTTCCTAAAGGAGTGCTAGAGGGTCCAAACACAGTTTTGTGAAAGTCAACTTTGGCACCCCAGGAAGGGTAATCCCATGAAAGTATAATAGTGGCTACATCATGGTTTGGAAATATGTAGAAAGGTGAATCGGAACTACAGCTCTCAAAACCAGCTCAAATGATACAGGAGGGTTCCTGATGGAGTGGTAGAGGGTCCAAAGACAGTTTTGTGAAAGTAAACTTTGGCACATCACAAAGGGTAATCCCGTGAAAGGGTAGTAGTGGATACATCATCGTTTGGAAATAGGTAGAAATGTGAGTCGTAGCTACAGGTTTTAAAAGAAGCTCAAATGATAGAGGAGGGTTCCTGATGGAGTGCTAGAGGGTCAATACACAGTTTCGTGAAAGTCAACTTTGGCACGAGAGGAAGGGTAATCCCGTGAAAGGGTAATAGTGGATACATCATGGTTTGGAAATAGGTAAAAATGTGAATCGGAGCTACAGGTTTTAAAACCAGCTCAAATGATAGAGGAGGGTTCCTGATGGAGTGCTAGAGGGTCCAGACACAGTTTCGACAGAGTCCACTTTGGCACCCCAGGAAGGTAAATCCCGTGAAAGGGTCTTAGGGGATACATCATGGTTTGGAAGTAGGTAAAAAGGTGAATCGGAGCTACAGGTTTTAAAGCCACCTCAAATGATATAGGATGGTTCCTGATGGAGTGCTAGAGGGTCAATACACATTTTCGTGAAAGTCAACTTTGACACAAGAGAAAGGGTAATCCCGTGAAAGGGTCATAGGGGATACATCATGGTTTGGAAATAGGTAAAAATGTGAATCGGAGCTACAGGTTTTAAAACCACCTGAAATGATAGAGGAGGGTTCCTGATGGAGTGCTAGAGGGTCAAAACACAGTTTCGTGAAAGTCAACTTTGACACAAGAGAAAGGGTAATCCCGTGAAAGGGTCATAGGGGATACATCATGGTTTGGAAATAGGTAAAAATGTGAATCGGAGCTACAGGTTTTAAAACCACCTCAAATGATGCAGGAGGGTTCCTGATGGAGTGCTAGAGGGTCAATACACAGTTTCGTGAAAGTCAACTTTGGCACCCCAGGAAGGGTAATCACGTGAAAGTATAGTAGTGGATACGTCATGTTTTGGAAATAGGTAGAAAGGTGAATCTGAGATAGAACCCTTAGAACCATCTCAAATGATAGAGGAAGGTTCTTGACGGAGTGGTAGAGGGTCCAAACACAGTTTTGTGAATGTCAACTTTGGCAACCGAGCAAGGGTAAACCCGTGAAAGGGTAATAGTGGATACATCATGGTTTGGATATAGGTAAAAATGTGAATCGGAACTACAGCTCTCAAAACCAGCTCAAATGATAGAGGAGGGTTCCTGATGGAGCGCTAGAGGGTCAAAACACACTTTCGTGAAAGTCAACTTTGGCACCCCAGAAAGCGTAAAAACGTGAAAGGGTAATAGTGGATACATCATGGTTTGGAAGTAGGTAGAAATGTGAATCGGAGCTACAGGTTTTAAAAGAAGCTCAAATGATAGAGGAGGGTTCCTGATGGAGTGGTAGAGGGTCAATACACAGTTTCGTGAAAGTCAACTTTGGCACGCCAGGAAGGGTAATCACGTGAAAGGGTAATAGTGGATACATCGTGGTTTGGAAATAGGTAAAAATGTGAATCGGAGATAGAGCCCTTAAAACCAGCTCAAATGATAGAGGAGGGTTCCTGACGGAGTGCTAGAGGGTCCAAACACAGTTTTGTGAATGTCAACTTTGGCAACCCAGGAAGGGTGATCACGTGAAAGGGTAATAGTGGATACATCATGGTTTGGAAATAGGTAAAAAGGTGAATCGGTGATAGAGCCCTTAAAACCAGCTCAAATGATAGAGGAGGGTTCCTGACGGAGTGCTAGCGGGTCCAAACTTAGTTTTGTGAATGTCAACTTTGGCAACCCAGGAAGGGTAATCCCGTGAAAGGGTAATAGTGGATACATCATGGTTTGGAAATAGGTAGAAATGTGAATCGGAACTACAGCTCTCAAAACCACCTCAAATGATAGAGGAGGGTTCCTGATGGAGTGCTAGAGGGTCCAAAGACAGTTTCGTGAAAGTCAACTTTGGTACCCCAGAAAGGGTAATCCCGTGAAAGGGTCATAGGGGATACATCATGGTTGGGAAATAGGTAAAAATGTGAATCGGAACTACAGCTCTCAAAACCAGCTCAAATGATAGAGGAGGGTTCCTGATGGAGTGCTAGAGGGTCAATACACAGTTTCGTGAAAGTCAACTTTGGCAACCCAGGAAGGGTAATCACATGAAAGTATAATAGTGGATACATCATGGTTTGGAAATATGTAGAAAGGTGAATCGGAACTACAGCTCTCAAAACCAGCTCAAATGATAGAGGAGGGTTCCTGATGGAATAGTAGAGGGTCCAAACACAGTTTTGTGAATGTCAACTTTGGCACAACAGAAATGGTAATCACGTGAAAGGGTAATAGTCGATACATCATGGTTTGGAAATAGGTAGAAATGTGAATCGTAGGTACAGGTTTTAAAAGAAGCTCAAATGATAGAGGAGGGTTCCTGATGGAGTGCTAGAGGGTCCAAAGACAGTTTCGTGAAAGTCAACTTTGCTACCCCAGAAAGGGTAATCCCGTGAAAGGGTCATAGGGGATACATCATGGTTGGGAAATAGGTAAAAATGTGAATCGGAACTACAGCTCTCAAAACCAGCTCAAATGATAGAGGAGGGTTCCTGATGGAGTGCTAGAGGGTCAATACACAGTTTCGTGAAAGTCAACTTTGGCAACCCAGGAAGGGTAATCACATGAAAGTATAATAGTGGATACATCATGGTTTGGAAATATGTAGAAAGGTGAATCGGAACTACAGCTCTCAAAACCAGCTCAAATGATAGAGGAGGGTTCCTGATGGAATAGTAGAGGGTCCAAACACAGTTTTGTGAATGTCAACTTTGGCACAACAGAAATGGTAATCACGTGAAAGGGTAATAGTGGATACATCATGGTTTGGAAATAGGTAGAAATGTGAATCGTAGGTACAGGTTTTAAAAGAAGCTCAAATGATAGAGGAGGGTTCCTGATGGAGTGGTAGAGGGTCAATACACAGTTTCGTGAAAGTCAACTTTGGCAACCCAGGAAGGGTAATCCCATGAAAGTATAATAGTGGATACATCATGGTTTGGAAATATGTAGAAAGGTGAATGGAACTACAGCTCTCAAAACCAGCTCAAATGATAGAGGAGGGTTCCTGATGGAATAGTAGAGGGTCCAGAGACAGTTTTGTGAAAGTCAACTTTGGCACAACAGAAAGGGTAATCACGTGAAAGGGTTATAGTGGATACATCATGGTTTGGAAATAGGTAGAAATGTGAATCGGAGATAGAGCCCTTAAAACCAGCTCAAATGATAGAGGAGGGTTCCTGATGGAGTGCTAGAGGGTCCAAACACAGTTTTGTGAATGTCAACTTTGGCAACCCAGGAAGGGTAGTCCCGTGAAAGGGTGATAGGGGGATACATCATGGTTGGGAAATAGCTAAAAATGTGAATCGGAACTACAGCTCTTAAAACCAGCTCAAATGATGGAGGAGGGTTCCTGATGGAGTGCTAGAGGGTCAAAACACAGTTTCGTGAAAGTCAACTTTGACACAAGAGAAAGGGTAATCCCGTCAAAGGGTCATAGGGGATACATCATGGTTTGGAAATATGTAAAAATGTGAATCGGAGCTACAGGTTTTAAAACCACCTCAAATGATGCAGGAGGGTTCCTGATGGAGTGCTAGAGGGTCAATACACAGTTTCGTGAAAGTCAACTTTGGCACCCCAGGAAGGGTAATCACGTGAAAGTATAGTAGTGGATACGTCATGTTTTGGAAATAGGTAGAAAGGTGAATCTGAGATAGAACCCTTAGAACCATCTCAAATGATAGAGGAAGGTTCTTGACGGAGTGGTAGAGGGTCCAAACACAGTTTTGTGAATGTCAACTTTGGCAACCGAGCAAGGGTAAACCCGTGAAAGGGTAATAGTGGATACATCATGGTTTGGATATAGGTAAAAATGTGAATCGGAACTACAGCTCTCAAAACCAGCTCAAATGATAGAGGAGGGTTCCTGATGGAGCGCTAGAGGGTCAAAACACACTTTCGTGAAAGTCAACTTTGGCACCCCAGAAAGCGTAAAAACGTGAAAGGGTAATAGTGGATACATCATGGTTTGGAAGTAGGTAGAAATGTGAATCGGAGCTACAGGTTTTAAAAGAAGCTCAAATGATAGAGGAGGGTTCCTGATGGAGTGGTAGAGGGTCAATACACAGTTTCGTGAAAGTCAACTTTGGCACGCCAGGAAGGGTAATCACGTGAAAGGGTAATAGTGGATACATCGTGGTTTGGAAATAGGTAAAAATGTGAATCGGAGATAGAGCCCTTAAAACCAGCTCAAATGATAGAGGAGGGTTCCTGACGGAGTGCTAGAGGGTCCAAACACAGTTTTGTGAATGTCAACTTTGGCAACCCAGGAAGGGTGATCACGTGAAAGGGTAATAGTGGATACATCATGGTTTGGAAATAGGTAAAAAGGTGAATCGGTGATAGAGCCCTTAAAACCATCTCAAATGATAGAGGAGGGTTCCTGACGGAGTGCTAGCGGGTCCAAACTTAGTTTTGTGAATGTCAACTTTGGCAACCCAGGAAGGGTAATCCCGTGAAAGGGTAATAGTGGATACATCATGGTTTGGAAATAGGTAGAAATGTGAATCGGAACTACAGCTCTCAAAACCACCTCAAATGATAGAGGAGGGTTCCTGATGGAGTGCTAGAGGGTCCAAAGACAGTTTCGTGAAAGTCAACTTTGGTACCCCAGAAAGGGTAATCCCGTGAAAGGGTCATATGGGATACATCATGGTTGGGAAATAGGTAAAAATGTGAATCGGAACTACAGCTCTCAAAACCAGCTCAAATGATAGAGGAGGGTTCCTGATGGAGTGCTAGAGGGTCAATACACAGTTTCGTGAAAGTCAACTTTGGCAACCCAGGAAGGGTAATCACATGAAAGTATAATAGTGGATACATCATGGTTTGGAAATATGTAGAAAGGTGAATCGGAACTACAGCTCTCAAAACCAGCTCAAATGATAGAGGAGGGTTCCTGATGGAATAGTAGAGGGTCCAAACACAGTTTTGTGAATGTCAACTTTGGCACAACAGAAATGGTAATCACGTGAAAGGGTAATAGTCGATACATCATGGTTTGGAAATAGGTAGAAATGTGAATCGTAGGTACAGGTTTTAAAAGAAGCTCAAATGATAGAGGAGGGTTCCTGATGGAGTGCTAGAGGGTCCAAAGACAGTTTCGTGAAAGTCAACTTTGCTACCCCAGAAAGGGTAATCCCGTGAAAGGGTCATAGGGGATACATCATGGTTGGGAAATAGGTAAAAATGTGAATCGGAACTACAGCTCTCAAAACCAGCTCAAATGATAGAGGAGGGTTCCTGATGGAGTGCTAGAGGGTCAATACACAGTTTCGTGAAAGTCAACTTTGGCAACCCAGGAAGGGTAATCACATGAAAGTATAATAGTGCATACATCATGGTTTGGAAATATGTAGAAAGGTGAATCGGAACTACAGCTCTCAAAACCAGCTCAAATGATAGAGGAGGGTTCCTGATGGAATAGTAGAGGGTCCAAACACAGTTTTGTGAATGTCAACTTTGGCACAACAGAAATGGTAATCACGTGAAAGGGTAATAGTGGATACATCATGGTTTGGAAATAGGTAGAAATGTGAATCGTAGGTACAGGTTTTAAAAGAAGCTCAAATGATAGAGGAGGGTTCCTGATGGAGTGGTAGAGGGTCAATACACAGTTTCGTGAAAGTCAACTTTGGCAACCCAGGAAGGGTAATCCCATGAAAGTATAATAGTGGATACATCATGGTTTGGAAATATGTAGAAAGGTGAATCGGAACTACAGCTCTCAAAACCAGCTCAAATGATAGAGGAGGGTTCCTGATGGAATAGTAGAGGGTCCAGAGACAGTTTTGTGAAAGTCAACTTTGGCACAACAGAAAGGGTAATAACGTGAAAGGGTTATAGTGGATACATCATGGTTTGGAAATAGGTAGAAATGTGAATCGGAGATAGAGCCCTTAAAACCAGCTCAAATGATAGAGGAGGGTTCCTGATGGAGTGCTAGAGGGTCCAAACACAGTTTTGTGAATGTCAACTTTGGCAACCCAGGAAGGGTAGTCCCGTGAAAGGGTGATAGGGGGATACATCATGGTTGGGAAATAGCTAAAAATGTGAATCGGAACTACAGCTCTTAAAACCAGCTCAAATGATGGAGGAGGGTTCCTGATGGAGTGCTAGAGGGTCAAAACACAGTTTCGTGAAAGTCAACTTTGACACAAGAGAAAGGGTAATCCCGTGAAAGGGTCATAGGGGATACATCATGGTTTGGAAATATGTAAAAATGTGAATCGGAGCTACAGGTTTTAAAACCACCTGAAATGATAGAGGAGGGTTCCTGATGGAGTGCTAGAGGGTCAAAACACAGTTTTGTGAAAGTCAACTTTGGCACTCCAGGAAGGGTAATCACGTGAAAGGGTAATAGTGGATACATCATGGTTTGGAAATATGTAGAAAGGTGAATCGGAACTACAGCTCTCAAAACCAGCTCAAATGATAGAGGAGGGTTCCTGATGGAATAGTAGAGGGTCCAGAGACAGTTTTGTGAAAGTCAACTTTGGCACAACAGAAAGGGTAATCACGTGAAAGGGTTATAGTGGATACATCATGGTTTGGAAATAGGTAGAAATGTGAATCGGAGATAGAGCCCTTAAAACCAGCTCAAATGATAGAGGAGGGTTCCTGATGGAGTGCTAGAGGGTCCAAACACAGTTTTGTGAATGTCAACTTTGGCAACCCAGGAAGGGTAGTCCCGTGAAAGGGTGATAGGGGGATACATCATGGTTGGGAAATAGCTAAAAATGTGAATCGGAGCTACAGCTCTTAAAACCAGCTCAAATGATGGAGGAGGGTTCCTGATGGAGTGCTAGAGGGTCAAAACACAGTTTCGTGAAAGTCAACTTTGACACAAGAGAAAGGGTAATCCCGTGAAAGGGTCATAGGGGATACATCATGGTTTGGAAATATGTAAAAATGTGAATCGGAGCTACAGGTTTTAAAACCACCTGAAATGATAGAGGAGGGTTCCTGATGGAGTGCTAGAGGGTCAATACACATTTTTGTGAAAGTCAACTTTGGCACCCCAGGAAGGGTAATCACGTGAAAGTACAGTTGTGGATACGTCATGTTTTGGAAATAGGTAAAAATGTGAATCGGAACTACAGCTCTCAAAACCAGCTCAAATGATAGAGGAGGGTTCCTGATGGAGTGGTAGAGGGTCCAAAGACAGTTTTGTGAAAGTCAACTTTGGCACATCACAAAGGGTAGTCCCGTGAAAGGGTAGTAGTGGATACATCATGGTTCGGAAATAGGTAGAAATGTGAGTCGTAGCTACAGGTTTTAAAAGAAGCTCAAATGATAGAGGAGGGTTCCTGACGGAGTGCTAGAGGGTCCAAACACAGGTTTGTGAATGTCAACTTTGGCAACCCAGGAAGGGTAATCCAGTGAAAGGGTAATAGTGGATACATCATGGTTTGGAAATAGGTAAAAATGTGAATCGGAACTACAGCTCTCAAAACCACCTCAAATGATAGAGGAGGGTTCCTGATGGAGTGCTAGAGGGTCCAAAGACAGTTTCGTGAAAGTCAACTTTGGTACCCCAGAAAGGGTAATCACGTGAAAGGTAATAGTGGATACATCATGGTTTGGAAATAGGTAAAAATGTGAATCGCAACTACAGCTCTCAAAACCAGCGAAATGATAGAGGAGGGTTCCTGATGGAGTGCTAGAGGGTCAATACACAGTTTTGTGAAAGTCAACTTTGGCACCCCAGGAAGGGTAATCACGTAAAAAATAGTACAGTAGTGGATACGTCATGTTTTGGAAATAGGTAGAAAGGTGAATCGGAGATAGAACCCTTAGAACCATCTCAAATGATAGAGGAGGGTTCTTGACGGAGTGGTAGAGGGTCCAAACACAGTTTTGTGAATGTCAACTTTGGCAACCGAGCAAGGGTAATCCCGTGAAAGGGTAATAGTGGATACATCATGGTTTGGAAATAGGTAAAAATATGAATCGGAACTACAGCTCTCAAAACCAGCTCAAATGATGGAGGAGTTTTCCTGATGGAGCGCTAGAGTGTCAAAACACAGTTTCGTGAAAGTCAACTATGGCACCCCAGAAAGCGTAAACACGTGAAAGGGAAATAGTGGATACATCATGGTTTGGAAGTAGGTAGAAATGTGAATCGGAGCTACAGGTTTTAAAAGAAGCTCAAATGATAGAGGAGGGTTCCTAAAGGAGTGCTAGAGGGTCCAAACACAGTTTTGTGAAAGTCAACTTTGGCACCCCAGGAAGGGTAATCCCATGAAAGTATAATAGTGGCTACATCATGGTTTGGAAATATGTAGAAAGGTGAATCGGAACTACAGCTCTCAAAACCAGCTCAAATGATACAGGAGGGTTCCTGATGGAGTGGTAGAGGGTCCAAAGACAGTTTTGTGAAAGTAAACTTTGGCACATCACAAAGGGTAATCCCGTGAAAGGGTAGTAGTGGATACATCATCGTTTGGAAATAGGTAGAAATGTGAGTAGTAGCTACAGGTTTTAAAAGAAGCTCAAATGATAGAGGAGGGTTCCTGATGGAGTGGTAGAGGGTCAATACACAGTTCCGTGAAAGTCAACTTTGGCACCCAGGAAGGGTAATCCCGTCAAAGGGTCATAGGGGATACATCATGGTTTGGAAATAGGTAAAAATGTGAATCGGAGCTACAGGTTTTAAAACCAGCTGAAATGATAGAGGAGGGTTCCTGATGGAGTGCTAGAGGGTCCAGACACAGTTTCGAGAGAGTCCACTTTGGCACCCCAGGAAGGTTAATCCCGTGAAAGGGTCTTAGGGGATACATCATGGTTTGGAAGTAGGTAAAAAGGTGAATCGGAGCTACAGGTTTTAAAGCCACCTCAAATGATATAGGATGGTTCCTGATGGAGTGCTAGAGGGTCAATACACAGTTTCGTGAAAGTCAACTTTGGCACCCCAGGAAGGGTAATCCCATGAAAGTATAATAGTGGCTACATCATGGTTTGGAAATATGTAGAAAGGTGAATCGGAACTACAGCTATCAAAACCAGCTCAAATGATAGAGGAGGGTTCCTGATGGAGTGCTAGAGGGTCAATACACAGTTTCGTGAAAGTCAACTTTGACACAAGAGAAAGGGTAATCCCGTGAAAGTGTCATAGGGGATACATCATGGTTTGGAAATAGGTAAAAATGTGAATCGGAGCTACAGGTTTTAAAACCACCTGAAATGATAGAGGAGGGTTCCTGATGGAGTGCTAGAGGGTCAATACACATTTTCGTGAAAGTCAACTTTGGCACCCCAGGAAGGGTAATCACGTGAAAGTACAGTAGTGGATACGTCATGTTTTGGAAATAGGTAAAAAGGTGAATCGGAGATACAGCCCTTAGAACCATCTCAAATGATAGAGGAGGGTTCTTGACGGAGTGGTAGAGGGTCCAAACACATTTTTGTGAATGTCAACTTTGGCAACCGAGCAAGGGTAATCCCGTGAAAGGGTAATAGTGGATACATCATGGTTTGGAAATAGGTAGAAATGTGAATCGGAACTACAGGTTTTAAAAGAAGCTCAAATGATAGAGGATGGTTCCTGATGGAGTGCTAGAGGGTCAATACACAGTTTCGTGAAAGTCAACTTTGGCACCCCATGAAGGGTAATCCCATGAAAGTATAATAGTGGATACATCATGGTTTGGAAATATGTAGAAAGGTGAATCGGAACTACAGCTCTCAAAACCAGCTCAAATGATAGAGGAGGGTTCCTGATGGAGTGGTAGAGGGTCCAAAGACAGTTTTGTGAAAGAAAACTTTGGCACATCACAAAGGGTAGTCCCGTGAAAGGGTAGTAGTGGATACATCATGGTTTGGAAATAGGTAGAAATGTGAGTCGTAGCTACAGGTTTTAAAAGAAGCTCAAATGATAGAGGAGGGTTCCTGATGGAGTGGTAGAGGGTCAATACACAGTTTCGTGAAAGTCAACTTTGGCAACCCAGGAAGGGTAATCTAGTGAAAGGGTAATAGTGGATACATCATGGTTTGGAAATAGGTAAAAATCTGAATCGGAACTACAGCTCTCAAAACCACCTGAAATGATAGAGGAGGGTTCCTGATGGAGTGCTAGAGGGTCCAAAGACAGTTTCGTGAAAGTCAACTTTGGCACCCCAGAAAGGGTAATCACGTGAAAGGGTAATAGTGGATACATCGTGGTTTTCTAAATAGGTAAAAATGTGAATCG
Source organism: Haliotis asinina (assembly GCF_037392515.1). Classification (NCBI taxonomy): domain Eukaryota; kingdom Metazoa; phylum Mollusca; class Gastropoda; order Lepetellida; family Haliotidae; genus Haliotis; species Haliotis asinina. The sequence continues at coordinate 50,961,691 of NC_090282.1, read as the reverse complement.
GAGATAGAGCCCTTAAAACCAGCTCAAATGATAGAGGAGGGTTCCTGACGGAGTGCTAGAGGGTCCAAACACAGGTTTGTGAATGTCAACTTTGGCAACCCAGGAAGGGTAATCCAGTGAAAGGGTAATAGTGGATACATCATGGTTTGGAAATAGGTAAAAATGTGAATCGGAACTACAGCTCTCAAAACCACCTCAAATGATAGAGGAGGGTTCCTGATGGAGTGCTAGAGGGTCCAAAGACAGTTTCGTGAAAGTCAACTTTGGTACCCCAGAAAGGGTAATCACGTGAAAGGTAATAGTGGAAACATGATGGTTTGGAAATAGGTAAAAATGTGAATCGCAACTACAGCTCTCAAAACCAGCGAAATGATAGAGGAGGGTTCCTGATGGAGTGCTAGAGGGTCAATACACAGTTTTGTGAAAGTCAACTTTGGCACCCCAGGAAGGGTAATCACGTAAAAAATAGTACAGTAGTGGATACGTCATGTTTTGGAAATAGGTAAAAAGGTGAATCGGAGATACAGCCCTTAGAACCATCTCAAATGATAGAGGAGGGTTCTTGACGGAGTGGTAGAGGGTCCAAACACAGTTTTGTGAATGTCAACTTTGGCAACCGAGCAAGGGTTATCCCGTGAAAGGGTAATAGTGAATACATCATGGTTTGGAAATAGGTAGAAATGTGAATCGGAACTACAGGTTTTAAAAGAAGCTCAAATGATAGAGGATGGTTCCTGATGGAGTGCTAGAGGGTCAATACACAGTTTCGTGAAAGTCAACTTTGGCACCCCAGGAAGGGTAATCCCATGAAAGTATAATAGTGGATACATCATGGTTTGGAAATATGTAGAAAGTTGAATCGGAACTACAGCTCTCAAAACCAGCTCAAATGATAGAGGAGGGTTCCTGATGGAGTGGTAGAGGGTCCAAAGACAGTTTTGTGAAAGTAAACTTTGGCACATCACAAAGGGTAATCCCGTGAAAGGGTAGTAGTGGATACATCATCGTTTGGAAATAGGTAGAAATGTGAGTCGTAGCTACATGTTTTAAAAGAAGCTCAAATGATAGAGGAGGGTTCCTGATGGAGTGGTAGAGGGTCAATACACAGTTTCGTGAAAGTCAACTTTGGCACGCCAGGAAGGGTCATCACGTGAAAGGGTAATAGTGGATACATCATGGTTGGGAAATAGGTAAAAATGTGAATCGGAGATAGAGCCCTTAAAACCACCTCAAATGATAGAGGAGGGTTCCTGACGGAGTGCTAGAGGGTCCAAACACAGTTTTGTGAATGTCAACTTTGGCAACCCAGGAAGGGTAATCCAGTGAAAGGGTAATAGTGGATACATCATGGTTTGGAAATAGGTAAAAATGTGAAGCGGAACTACAGCTCTCAAAGCCACCTCAAATGATAGAGGAGGGTTCCTGATGGAGTGCTAGAGGGTCCAAAGACAGTTTCGTGAAAGTCAACTTTGGTACCCCAGAAAGGGTAATCACGTGAAAGGTAATAGTGGATACATGATGGTTTGGAAATAGGTAAAAATATGAATCGGAACTACAGCTCTCAAAACCAGCGAAATGATAGAGGAGGGTTCCTGATGGAGTGCTAGAGGGTCAATACACTGTTTTGTGAAAGTCAACTTTGGCACCACAGGAAGGGTAGTCCCGTGAAAGGGTCATAGGGGATACATCATGGTTGGGAAATAGGTAAAAATGTGAATCGGAACTCCAGCTCTTAAAACCAGCTCAAGTGATAGAGGAGGGTTCCTGATGGAGTGCTAGAGGGTCAATACATAGTTTCGTGAAAGTCAACTTTGGCACCCCAGAAAGGTGAATCGGAACTACAGCTCTCAAAACCGGCTCAAATGATAGAGGAGTGTTCCTGATGGAGTGCTAGAGGGTCCAGACACAGTTTCGAGAGAGTCCACTTTGGCACGCCAGGAAGGCTAATCCCGTGAAAGGGTCATAGGGGATACATCATGGTTTGGAAATAGGGAAAAAGGTGAATCGGAGCTACAGGTTTTAAAACCAGCTCAAATGATAGAGGAAGGTTCCTGATGGAGTGCTAGAGGGTCAATACACAGTTTCTTGAAAGTCAACTTTGGCACTCCATGAAGGGTAATCACGTGAAAGGGTCATAGGGGATACATCATGGTTTGGAAATAGGTAAAAATGTGAATTGGAGCTACAGGTTTTTAAGCCACCTCAAATGATATAGGATGGTTCCTGATGGAGTGCTAGAGGGTCAAAACACAGTTTTGTGAAAGTCAACTTTGGCACTCCAGGAAGGGTAATCACGTGAAAGGGTAATAGTTGATACATCATGGTTTGGAAATATGTAAAAATGTGAGTCGGAGACAGAGCCCTTAAAACCAGCTCAAATGATAGAGGAGGGTTCCTGACGGAGTGCTAGAGCGTCCAAACACAGTTTTGTGAAAGTCAACTTTGGCAACCCAGGAAGGGTAATCCAGTGAAAGGGTAATAGTGGATACATCATGGTTTGGAAATAGGTAAAAATGTGAATCGGAACTACAGCTCTCAAAACCACCTCAAATGATAGAGGAGGGTTCCTGATGGAGTGCTTTAGGGTCCAAAGACAGTTTCGTGAAAGTCAACTTTGGGACTCCAGAAAGGGTGATCCCGTGAAAGGGTCATAGGGGATACATCATGGTTTGGAAATAGGGAAAAAGGTGAGTCGCAGCTACAGGTTTTAAAACCAGCTCCAATGATAGAGGAAGGTTCCTGATGGAGTGCTAGAGGGTCAAAACACAGTTTTGTGAAAGTCAACTTTGGCACTCCAGGGAGGGTAATCAGGTCAAAGGGTCATAGGGGATACATCATGGTTTGGAAATAGGTAAAAATGTGACTTTCAGGAAACAGTTTGTTAAATCTCTAGGACTCCATCAGTAACCCTCCTCTATCATTTGAGCTGGTTTTGAAACCTGTAGCTCCGATTCACCTTTTTACCTATTTCCAAACCATCATGTATTCACTATTACCCTTTCACGGGACTACCCTTCAAGGGGTGCCAAAGTTGACCTTCACAAAACTGTGTTTGTACACTCTAGCACTCCATCAGGAACCCTCCTCTATCATTTGAGGTGGTTTTTAGAACTGTAGCTCCGATTCACATTTTCACCTCTTTCCAAACCATGATGTATCCACTATGACCCTTTCACGGGATTACCCTTCCTGGGGTGCCAAAGTTGACATTCACGAAACTGTGTATTGACCCTCTAGCACTCCATCAGGAACCATCCTATATCATTTGAGGTGGCTTTAAAACCTGTAGCTCCGATTCACATTTTTACCTATTTCCCAACCATGATGTATCCCCTATGACCCTTTTCACGTGATTACCCTTCCTCGGGTGCCAAAGTTGACTTTCACGAAGCTGTGTGTTGACCGTCTAGCACTCCATCAGGAACCCTCCTCTATCATTTGAGCTGGTTTTCACAACTGTAGCTCCGATTCACATTTTTACCTATTTCCCAACCGTGATGTATTCCCTATGACCCTTTCACGGGATTACCCTTCGTGGGGTGAAAAAGTTGACTTTCACAAAAGTGTGTTTGGACCCTCTAGCACTCCACCAGGAACCCTCCTCTATCATTTGAGGTGGTTTTGAGAGCTGTAGCTCCCATTCACATTTTTACCTCTTTCCAAACCATGATGTATCCCCTATGACCCTTTGACGGGATTACCCTTCCTGGGTTGCCAGAGTTGGCTTTCAGAAAAATGTGTGTTGACCCTCTAGCACTCCATCAGGAACCCTCCTCTATCATTTGAGGTGGTTTTGAGAGCTGTAGTTCCGATTCACCTTTTTACCTATTTCCCAACCATGATGTATCCCCTATGACCCTTTCACGGGATGACCCTTCCTGGGGTGCCAAAGTTGACTTTCTCAGAAATGTGTGTTAACCCTCTAGCACTCCATCAGGAACCCTCCTCTATCATTTGAGGTGGTTTTGAGAGCTGTAGCTCCAATTCACATTTTTACCTATTTCCAAACCATGATGTATCCACTATTATACTTTCACGGGATTACCCTTCCTGGGGTGCGAAAGTTGACTTTGACGAATTTGTGTTTGGACCCTCTAGCACTCCATCAGGAACCCTCCTCTATCATTTGAGCTGGTTTTAAAACCTGTAGTTCCGATTCACCTTTTTACCTTTTTCCAAACCATGATGTATCCACTATGACAATTTCACGGGATTACCCTTTCTGGGGTGCCAAAGTTGACTTTGACCAATTTGTGTTTGGACCCTCTAGCACTCCATCAGGAACCCTTCTCTATCATTTGAGCTAGTTTTGAGAGCTGTAGTTCCGATTCACCTTTTTACCTTTTTCCAAACCATGATGTATCCACTATGACCCTTTCACGGGAATACCCTTCTTGGGGTGCCAAGTTGACTTTCACGAAACTGTGTTTGGACACTCTAGCACTCCATCATGAACCCTCCTCTATCATTTGAGCTGGTTTTAAAACCTGTAGCTCCGATTCACCTTTCTACCTATTTCCAAACCATGATGTATCCACTGTTACCCTTTCACGGGATTACCTCTCCTTTGGTGCCAAAGTTGACTTTCACGAAACTGTTTCTTAAATCTCTAACACTCCATCAGGAACCCACCTCTATCATTTGAAGTGGTTTTAAAACCTGTAGCTCCGATTCACAATTTTACCTGTTTCCAAACCGTAATGTATCCACTATGACCCTTTCACGGGATTACCCTTCGTGGGGTGCCAAAGTTTACTTTCACGAAACTGTGTTTGGACCCTCTAGCACTCCATCAGGAACACTCCTCTATCATTTAAGGTGGTTTTTAGAACTGTAGCTCCCATTCACATTTTTTCCTCTTTCCCAACCACGATGTATCCCTTATGACCCTTTCACGGGATTACCCTTCCTGGGGTGCCAAAGTTGACTTTCACGAAACAGTGTTTGGACTCTCTAGCACTCCAACAGGAACACTCCTCTATCATTTGAGGTGGTTTTAAAACCTGTAGCTCCGATTCACCTTTTTGCCTGTTTCCAAACCATGATGTATCCACTATTACCATTTGACGGTATTACCCTTCAAGGGGTGCCAAAGTTGACCTTCACAAAACTGTGTTTGTACACTCTAGCACTCCATCAGGAACCCTCCTCTATTATTTGAGCTGGTTTTAAGAAGTGTACCTCCGATTCACAGTTTTACCTATTTCCAAACCATGATGTATCCCCTATGACCCTTTGACGGGATTACCCTTTCTGGGGTGCCAAGGTTGACTTTCACAAAACTGTGTTTGGACCCTCTAGTACTCCGTCAGGAACTCTCCTCTATCATTTGAGCTGGTTTTAAAACCTGTAGCTCCCATTCACCTTTTTGCCTATTTGTAATCCAGGATGTATCCCCTATTACCCACATGAAAAAAATGTTGGTTTACAAACATTCACAAAATTTAATGTCATATTTAGAAACATTTACGATTGTAAAGGTGATGTTTAGAAGGCTTGTGAAGGTTTTTAAAGTTAGGAAGGATTTTACCGCTACCTCTTTCACTTTTGCCATTTCTCAAGAATCCCCATGACTCTTTACACTTACTAATTTATTATTTCTTTGGTTCTGTTAGAGTCCGTAGTGTTGATATGCATAATGGATCTTGCATGTGACGTATTTATTCATGAAAACTGAAGGAATAAGCCATATTTTGTGTAGTCAATTTGTGCTTTATATCAATGCAACTGCGTCTGTCGGGTGAAAACATGAAAGTTCATGTGTACGGCCAGCCTTGATCCATATACGAAATACTTGTGCCTGTTAAAACAGATGTCTTGCCTTTCTTCGAGATCATCATCCCAAGCTCATTCCGATGATTTTACCACTCTACTACATGGGAACTATATGCATTCTGTAAATAACACCTGTCACTAGACCTTTTATGTTGGTGCTCATTAACGGTGTTATGCAATTGGCGTATTGAAGAAATCTCATAAACATGTCAATAGATAATTGGTTGTGATGTCAGTACGTGGGGATTGGAGCAAGTAGTCAAATGAATTAATAAAAATCATTGTGTAACAAGATTTATATAATCATTTACAAGAATTATGTTACAGAATATTTAAATGGTGAGTGCCGGTCTATCATTTGTTTGTTATGTTCGGCGTACATAAATTTTTAATTTATGATTCATACATAAAACATAACTTACATAACTGTACAATCTGCTTTGCATTTGATGACTTTCGCGAATATAAGAAATTCTTAAAGTGCTGCACAATCATACATCGTCAGTGTCAACAGTGATAGTTCACTTCATACACAACTGACCCAACAAGATGGGAAAAAACTTTTCCATACTCTGTTATGGTCTTCCTTTCTGCTTGAAGATGTCTTTTGTCTTAAGTCTATGGTTACTTCGGTGAGCATCCACAATTTTACCATCAAGACATCAAAAATAATTATCTTACCAATAACATTCTCGTAAATGCTCTATATTGATACAATTAGTTTGTATGTGTGGAATGCACTTTACAAAGGTAAATAAACCAAAGTTCTAATACAAGATTATCAAATGACAAACCACGAGGTTAAGATGGACAGATTATTAGATCAGATAATTCACTATTTCCATATAAGATTGTCTTCAAGCTTTACCCATGTTTGTTACTCAAATTTATATACATATGTGACAACACATGCTGCATTTAAATTTTGTATTGCATGTTGTATGGTACCGGTGTCGATATAAACTGTAAAGCTGTTCACAATCCCATGTCATTTTTTACCAATAAAAAAACAAACACAATAATTAAGCACAAAAATGAGATGTGTAAATCATTCCCTCTGTTGGTGATGGTTGTGTGGGATTAATTAAACGACCAAACCCAGTTGAGCATGCCTTATAATTCTCTTACTCTTAAAATAAACAACTTCAGTCCAAAGAGGATACCACTAGTGGGATTATTTGGCCGATTTGAGTTAGTGTTTTGATAACGCTTAGTCTTGATGAACAATAGTCTATTTCAACAACATGGTCAATTGGTAAAATTCATATTAAAGTGACATACCTTTATTTACATGTTTCACAAACCGTTGTGTACACGCACGTGCACTGTCCATTGTATTTCTTGGTTGGAGAAGTCACAGAGAGGAAGAGTAACTCAAAGTAATTTGATGACCTTTTGAGATCTAAATACATATATCAACGCCCGATGGGAAAATGCAGTTGATCATTGCACACCAACATACGGACATTTTTGCCATCGTGAATTTGAGACTTTGCATCTACAAAGCCGTTCAGAATGTCTGTCAGCGATATGTCTTCAGAGGCCACATTCAGCTCAGGTGAGTATATTGCAGATGATGCAAGTATATTATTTGTAAAATCAGTAAGGCAACCCTGATGATGCCATGTGTTCCCTCAGCAGCATGGTTGTTGAGAAATCTTACACTCAAGACTACCATATCATTTAGCAGGGAGCTCAATATACAGAGTCGTAGAGTATCCCTGCCATTCAGTAAGTGTTTAGTATATTGAATCACGATATGAGAACAACAGCCCGACTAATTGGCTGATCAAAGGTTTATTACATGTCATAAATATCCTTCCTGGGACTTAATCAGGCTATGGGGGTGGAATATATTGTCCAGGTAACACCAGCTGTTTTTTTAAGGTTGAGCTGAAGGATTACCTGTTGCATGTAATTTCAATCATAATGTATAATCAGTATAAGACTGATTTTGGACATATTCTTACAGATGTAAAATGTTCTGTTGTATGGTTTAAGAGATAGGTTTCATCCAAAACAACAATGACGGAACAATACAGACTAATCCCAGTATTCATGCATATACGTACTTTGGGTTCCCATATCACACGTCATTATATGGATGGAATAGTGACTTTAATAGATATATCCTTTTCAAAGTCGCTAAGGCATTTCAAAATCAAATTTCAAAACACAAATATATTTTAAAAACTAAATTGATTGTTTATTCTTTTGTAAATGTTTGCAACGCTTTCAAACAAGATATTCTTATACGATGTTGTATTAGCAGTAATTCGACTTTATTTAAGACTTTAGCTGTAATACCTGCAAGTCATTTTGTTAGGTTTTTCAAAATGCTAATTGCATTTTCCCCATGAATCTACTTTCACAGACAACTGTGAGGCAGGCTCTACGGAATGCTCAGTCTGTAGGAGGAATGACCCTAAATCCACAACAGACGTAAGAATATACTAGAATATGATTTAAATACAGTAACTGCAAGAGTTTCAATGCATTAAACCATTCAACAAGTAAAACTTCAGGTGTTTCTACAGTAACCTCGACATGAATTTATCTTCATTGTGCTGACAATAAATTTAGAATTGTATTTTATTAGGCTGGAAACAGGACAGAATAAGGACGCTAAGGCAGCTCTCCGTGTTATTCCGCACGCTGAGTTTCAAGGTATTGCAGTTCTGCTTAATGCTCTGTCCTATATGCATCAGTGCACAACAAACAATGAGCACAACCCACTGTCATATAAATAAGAATGCTCATTTCTTGAGCTCCAAACACTAAAATTATGTAACAAAATGTGATGCTCATAGGCGATTTTGTTCAACCGTTTGAATCGGGTGCATGTGTTTGGTGACGACTTCTTGCTATAATTCTGTAATCACTCTATAATATACGTCAGTTTTATTGAAACATAAAGTTTCTGTCAGGGTATTGTATTTTGTTTGTTGCAGTGGCTTTGACAAGATGTTTGCAGACAAAAATGGAAACCGTCTCAAGAAAGAAAAGACAACCAAAACAAACACAATGATTTCATGAGAAGAAGTTCCAGAAAAACTACAGTAAGTAAACATGAAAACCAATTTAAATAGCTTTCGGGAATCAAGAATTAGATGAAAAGTTTTTAAGAGGATGCACTACATCATATTGACTGTTTTCTTCAGAAATCGAGTCGAAGGGATGCAAGTATTAACGAATGCACAGCTACAATGCTACCCCATTGTTTTGGATTGTATATTTGAGAATAATGTGTAACATATTTTCCGTAAATTTGTAAATGGAATGTTTTTGTATGAAATTTAATCTTCCTCTTGTTATAATCTGTAAATAAACATCTAGTGTAAGCTTGACACTGTCTATATGTTTTGGGATAATTTTATTTGCATGAAAGACGAGAGTATTATAAACGTGAAAGAAATTCCGCATTAAAGAATACCATTTCCATCAACAGTGCAGTATTGACCATGGAGCACTATCAAACGAACATCAAATTTATTTCAATGTTAGGATAGGCTAAATTCCTTGTTCACGCGTCATAAACCAAATTCAGCACATTGCAACTTTCACCACCTAAACAACCCACTCCTCGGCGCATTATCGCGATGATGACACTGCAAGATGTCAAACCAGCCTACAACTCCTCAGAAACAATTTCAAAATGTTTTTATCCAATAAAGATGTAGCAGAGTAGCGAGGGAAATGGAAGCAGTGTGACTCGCCACACCTCAAATATGGTTCCTATGCCATGTGAATAATAACCTGACAATGCACAAAGTCGAACGAAGGCCATTCTGTGTTTTTACAGGCACAAGGTGGATAAGAACTTACTAGTATTTGGCGTTACCACAATTGATCACGAGATAAAAAAAACTCCAAAACATATGAAATATCAACATGTCAAATATTCCACCACTATAAGTATTAGTAACATATATTCCATTATATCAGTTCTGCTGTTTGTAAGAAAATAAAAAAAATACAAGCATACAGTCGTGATTCAGAAGTGCAATATGTTGTACCAGGGAGCCTATACAGAGTATTGTAGAGTATCCCTGGTTGTACTTGGACTTTCGTCCCTGGTAACGAAGCCCGCGGGAGACCAACCCCAGTCATAGATGGTGGATGTGCACTCAAGTGTAATGACGGCTACCGATTGTCTGCTTCATTTGCTCATACGCCGAGGGCTCACAAGGTGGGGCCCATTGTGTGTTCAGAACGATGATGTGTTGGATGGGCATTTTAGAAGTATGGCGAGTCACAAAAAAGTAAGATTCTTTATGGTTAACAACTTTTTGTATTGTATATGATGCGTCGTTTCACTATGGATTGATATTCCGTTGTCAAACAAAATCATATACACTATGTTGTTATCCATAAAGAATGTATGTAGAGATGTTGGGTTTTGTAAACCCATCGCTGAATTTGCGTTCGATCCAATAAAAAATCATCTCAGCAGAGATGGTGAACGACTGGGAACTGTAATTCGTCCAAGTACAAAGCAGGACTTGAAACTGACAAGCGTTTGTACAAGTTTCCGTGAGATCCAGTCATCCGAGAAAAACGGATGTAGTTTCTTTGCAACCCACAGACATAAAAACATGTCCTATGTACAAGTATCACACCTGCTTTATTACATAATGTGGCTGAGACAGGACTCGGATGCATGAGTCATCAATCAATTTATTTTGTTTATGGCGTATAGCCTGATAGGTGTTAAGTTTAAATTGCATGTGGTCAATGATTGAAGCTGTGTATTGCATATTGACTTTAGCAGACAGGCAGCCATACATATAGGTGTCAATAAACCAGACATTAAGCTTTCTCTGTGAAAGAGGCTTCTTCTTACAATCAACATGTTTTTATGTAACGAGTAGAGTATTTACTTGTTTGTGTACACAACCAAGATTAGACTACTGCTCACGACCTCATACTCCGGGCATGCATACTGTTTCAAGCTCCGTGAACCTATTCACTGCGCATGCGGTATTGGCGCAGCGCAGAACAACTGTTGAAACAACTTCTTCCCCCAGCGCTGGGGAAACTTAGTGAATCGATTGAACTCCGAATTCGCGGGTTTTTTCTCTTTATAGGTTGAATTGGCATTTTTTATGATTTGTTTCGGTAACTGCATACCAAAAAGTATCAGAATCTGCTAAGTTGTGTTTTCCTTTTTCATGTGACCTTTTAGAACGTTTCGTTCCATGAGATAACCTATGAAAATAATACAACATATCAATAATGTAATATGTTCCAGGGTGGGCAGTTCTCTCTGGAGGTCTTGATGTGCTCATGTATGTCAGTGCCGGTGTGCCATTCATTGGTGGATGTGATGGTTATGTCTCTTGTATGATGCTGGCGGTGCCCCATGCATTGGTGGATGTTGTTGTGTACTCATGTATGCCGGTGGCGGTGCACCATGCATTGGTGGATGTTATGGTGTACTCATGTATGCCGGTGGTGGTGCACCATGCATTGGTGGATGTTGTGGTGTAGTCATGTATATCAGTGGTGGGGTGCCATTCATTGGTGGATGTGATGGTTGTGTCTCTTGTATGAGGCTAGTGGTGCGCCATTCATTGGTGGATGTGATGGTGGTGTACTCATGGATGTCGGTGGCGGTGCAAAATGCATTCGTGGATGTTGTGATGTACTCATGTATACCGGTGCAGGTGCCCCATGTCGGTGGGGGTGTGCCATCCATTGGTGGATGTGATGGTTTTGTCTCATGTATGCATGTGGTGGTGCTCCATGCATTGATGGATGTTGTGGTGTGCTCATGTATACCAGTGGCGGTGTGCCATGCATTGGTGGATGTTGTGGTGTAGTGGTGTATGTCAGTGGTGGTGTGCCATTCATTGGTGGATGTGACGGTTATGTCTCTTGTATGAGGCTGGTGGTGCACCATGCATTGGTGGATGTTATGGTGTACTCATGTATACCAGTGGTGGTGCGCCATGCATTGGTGGATGTCGTGGTGTACTCATGTATGTCAGTGGTGGTGTGCCATTCATTGGTGGATGTGATGGCTATGTCTCTTGTATGAGGCTGGCGGTGCCCCATGCATTGGTGGATGTTGTGGTGTACTCATGTATGCTGGTGGCGGTGCCCCACGCATTGGTGGATGTTGTGGTGTACTCATGTATGCCGGTGGTGGTGCGCCATGCATTGGTGGATGTTTTAGTGTCCCATGTAATGCCGGCGGTGGTGCGCCATGCATTGGTGAATGTGATGGTGGTGTCTCATTTACATGTATTGTGGTGTACGATGCTGAGGTGATTTTTTTGACTTTAAACAAAACGTAAACCAGACTTAGTGAAATTAATATTTCGAATCCACGTCATTTTATCTTGCAACTGAAAATTTAAGTCTTAGAATTTTATTCAACTTAGGATAGAAGTTGTTTAACAAACGATTATAGATTCAAATCGTGATTACTGGTTTGTATTGCAAGGAGGTAAGCGCAGCAGTTAGAACAGTGAAACAAGTGCACGTGCGGTACGCGATGAGCGTTAACTTAGACCAACCCAATTTCTCGACGTTTTATTTAATGTGCACCCCAAACCCCCTGTAATAGAAACAAAGAAAGTGATTTGAAATTACGATCGTTTGTTTAACAACTTTCATCTTAAGTTGAATAAACTTCTGGGAATTAAATGTTCAATTGGCAAGGTATAAAATTATAAGAAATTTGCCATCGTTATTTCATTTAATTCGATTTACGTTTTTGTTTAAAGAGACATTCATCGGTACGCTTTCACGGCAAACGGACTATAATCACGAAAGCGATGAGCAGTGATAAGCACATCACAATTTACAACATTCCCACCCACGGACGACAGTTTGTTTTAATTCATTTACATTGAATGTTCCATACCCCTATGTCACTTTGGGTTTTACTTGTAATTTTAAATTTACAATGGGTTATACCTGTATTGTATTAGCCGTTGATTATGTTTTAGCTATAATGTCTTACATAAATACATCTACAATTAATGAAAGAAAATTTTGTTTCGTTTTCTTTCAATAATGAATATTACCAGGTCTTACTTGGCTCACGCTAACTAAGAAAACATGCCTCCGTACAAACACTTGTGATTGAGGTGCTGTCAATAGCTCTAATCCTTTGTTTCGGGTTCGGCGACTGGGATTAGGTTGCGTAAGCGAGCGACCCGAAGCGAGCGACTGAAGCCCGCTTGGAGTTTGAGCACCCACCTATAGTGACGTGAAATATTCGTCGTGGGGACAGAAAGTCTTGAAATCCTGTAGAGGTAGGACGACTTCATGGATTCTTCGGAAGGGCGACAGAGGACCATACAGGTAGGTGTTTCCATATCTATTTGGAAGAAAATATGCATCTTCATGGTTTTTGTTAATATACAGGGCACACTCATTCTCTCATAGTACACAGCCCTTTAGGTATAGATGGGAAAGGTTGATACTGGTTTCTGCATGTAAACGGAGTGGTAGTGTAGCCTAGTTGTTCAAGTGTTGACACGTCATGTTCAGTACCATTGTTCGAGTCCTCACTTAAATATTATGTCCCACGCCCACTTATGAGGCAAGTCGTTGGAATATTGCCCAAAGCGGCAGAAAACCACACTTACTCGCTGTTGTTAATGCAATCTACATCCGAGAGAAATGTGATTACTGATGCTTATGCATGACTCATTTCTTTCAGACGCAGGAACCCTGGCACACTCTGGATTTGGTGTTGTGTCACTCTAAACCCTTCCACCTGGACTTTAGTACACTGGCTTTCCGAGGGCCCGATGGGATGAGCTTTTGTCTCATGGTGGCTCCATTGTGCGTCTGCTCTCCGCGTAGCCCCCTGCCGAGCGTACATGGAGTAGGTTCGGTGCTAGGGCCTGACTGTACAGTCAGGATGGTTGTTACAGCAACCCAGCTAGTTTAGGGTTGGCACACTCTGTGGCCCCAGTCTTTTCAGCACCCCCAGTAGACCCAATGCTGACTGCACTTGACTGGTAGATTAGGGGTTAGTGTAGATAGGGCCCCCTTCGTGCATGCCCTGTACGATGCTATCTATAGATAGTATAACTTAGTGTTAACCCACCATTCCGTCCTTCAATAGGTAGTTCGAGGCAAAGCAAGTCCCGGATGGTCACTTTGAAAGTCAGTGTACTGGCCACCTGCTGGTAAAGCATTCACTATTTCAGTTTAAAACTTAAGTTAAATTTTGTTTTCCACGTCCCGACATATTTGCTTTGCATTTAAATGTAAGGGGATCGTCGAATAACCGAATGGTTAAAGCGTTCGCTCATGACGTTCCAAACAACCTATTTCGATTTCCCATATCTGAATGATGTGTGAAGCATCTATTTGTTGTTTCTCACCGTGATATAGCTAGTACATTGCTGAACGCGGTGTAAAAGGACACTCATGCAGTCATAATCTGTGTGAGAAGCATAAATTATGTAAGGTGTCCTTTGCCTTTTTAAGTAGAACCGTTGCTTACGCATGCAACTGTTCCTTTCAAACAATCTTTTGAATAAACCATAACATGCAATGCATCCTTGTTTATCATGACGTTTACTGCAAAATCACAACTTGAGTTTCATGTTTGAGATTTTACGTGTAGGCATATAAGTTGCATTTATGCACACAGTAAGTGCCAGCGATGTAAACTATATTCTCTTTACTCTTATGAGCAGGGATGCCATCTACCTGGGGGCGGAAATGGACCCTGAAGTCCCCCAGAGGCAGGACGACTGCCGAGAAGATATTCCGTGGACAGAAGTGGATCAAGGTCTCTTCTGGCGGCAGGACAACGACCACAAAGCCGCCAGACTACCAGGAAGGCAAGTTCTCCAAACTATCGTTTGAAGACAACATACTATATATTCTTGTTGACAATGACGTCATGAGCAAGTTACAACTTGTGTTTCAGGTTACAGCGTTTTCCTGACCAAAAAGCATATGCTTTTAATATTCATTACCTATGTAGTAAGTATCAGTGATGTGAAACATTAACCTATTCGTTGTCGTCACTATTAGGAACGTGGATGCCATCGTCCTGGGGGCGGAAATGGACCCTGAAGTCCCCCAGAGGCAGGACGACTGCCAAGAAGATATTCCATGGATAGACGTGGACCATGGATTCTTCGGAAGGGTGACAGAGGACCAGACAGGCAGGTGTTTTCAACTCATTTTGGAAGAAAATATTTGCTTCATATATAGTGCACACTAATTCTCTCATACTATACAGTCATTTAGGAGTGAGTGAGTTTAGTTTTACGCCGCACTCAGCAATATTCAGCTATAAGGTGACGGTCTGTAAATAATCGAGTCTGGACAAGACAATCCAGTGATCAACAACACGAGCATCGATCTGCGCAAATGGGAACCGATGACATGTTTCAACCAAGACGTTAGCGAGTCTGACCACCCGATCCCGTTAGTCGCCTCTTACGACCAGCATAGTCACAGCCATTTAGGTATAGATGGGAAAGGTTGATACTGGTTTCTGCATGTAAACGGAGTTGTAGTGTAGCCTAGTTGTTCAAGTGTTGGCACGTCATGTTCAGTACCATTGTTCGAGTCCTCACTTAAATACTATGCCCCACGCCCACGTACGAGACTCGTCGTTGGAAAATTGCCCAAAGCGGCAGAAAACCACACTTACTCGCTGTTGTTAATACAATCTACATCCGAGAGAAATGTGATTACTGATGCTTATGCATGACTCATTTCTTTCAGACGCAGGAACCCTGGCACACTCTGGATTTGGTGTTGTGTCACTCTAAACCCTTCTACCTGGACTTTAGTACACTGACTTTCCGAGGGTCCGATGGGATGAGCTTTTGTCTCATGGTGGCTCCATTGTGCGTCTGCTCTCCGCGTAGCCCCCTGCCGAGCGTACATGGAGTAGGTTCGGTGCTAGGGCCTGACTGTACAGTCAGGATGGTTGTTACAGCAACCCAGCTAGTTTAGGGTTGGCACACTCTGTGGCCCCAGTCTTTTCAGCACCCCCAGTAGACCCAATGCTGACTGCACTTGACTGGTAGATTAGGGGTTAGTGTAGATAGGGCCCCCTTCGTGCATGCCCTGTACGATGCTATCTATAGATAGTATAACTTAGTGTTAACCCACCATTCCGTCCTTCAATAGGTAGTTCGAGGCAAAGCAAGTCCCGGATGGTCACTTTGAAAGTCAGTGTACTGGCCACCTGCTGGTAAAGCATTCACTATTTCAGTTTAAAACTTAAGTTAAATTTTGTTTTTCACGTCCCGACATATTTCCTTTGCATTTAAATGTAAGGGGATCGTCGAATACCCGAATGGTTAAAGCGTTCGCTCATGACGTTCCACACAACCCTATTTCGATTTCCCATATCTGAATGATGTGTGAAGCATCTATTTGTAGTTACTCGCCGTGATATAGCTAGTACATTGCTGAACGCGGTGTAAAAAGTAAAATCATGCAGTCATAATCTGTGTGAGAAGCATAAATTATGTAAAGTGTTCTTTGCCTTTTTAAGTAGAACCGTTGCTTACGCATGCAACTGTTCCTTTCAAACAATCTTTTGAATAAACCATAACATGCAATGCATCCTTGTTTATCATGACGTCTACTGCAAAATCACAACTTGAGTTTCATGTTTGAGATTTTACGTGTAGGCATATAAGTTGCATTTATGCACACAGTAAGTGCCAGCGATGTAAACTATATTCTCTTTACTCTTATGAGCAGGGATGCCATCTACCTGGGGGCGGAAATGGACCCTGAAGTCCCCCAGAGGCAGGACGACTGCCGAGAAGATATTCCGTGGACAGAAGTGGATCAAGGTCTCTTCTGGCGGCAGGACAACGACCACAAAGCCGCCAGACTACCAGGAAGGCAAGTTCTCCAAACTATCGTTTGAAGACAACATACTATATATTCTTGTTGACAATGACGTCATGAGCAAGTTACAACTTGTGTTTCAGGTTACAGCGTTTTCCTGACCAAAAAGCATATGCTTTTAATATTTATTACCTATGTAGTAAGTATCAGTGATGTGAAACATTAACCTATTCGTTGTCGTTACTATTAGGAACGTGGATGCCATCGTCCTGGGGGCGGAAATGGACCCTGAAGTCCCCCAGAGGCAGGACGACTGCCAAGAAGATATTCCATGGATAGACGTGGACCATGGATTCTTCGGAAGGGTGACAGAGGACCAGACAGGCAGGTGTTTTCAACTCATTTTGGAAGAAAATATTTGCTTCATATATAGTGCACACTAATTCTCTCATACTATACAGTCATTTAGGAGTGAGTGAGTTTAGTTTTACGCCGCACTCAGCAATATTCAGCTATAAGGTGACGGTCTGTAAATAATCGAGTCTGGACAAGACAATCCAGTGATCAACAACACGAGCATCGATCTGCGCAAATGGGAACCGATGACATGTTTCAACCAAGACGTTAGCGAGTCTGACCACCCGATCCCGTTAGTCGCCTCTTACGACCAGCATAGTCACAGCCATTTAGGTATAGATGGGAAAGGTTGATACTGGTTTCTGCATGTAAACGGAGTTGTAGTGTAGCCTAGTTGTTCAAGTGTTGGCACGTCATGTTCAGTACCATTGTTCGAGTCCTCACTTAAATACTATGCCCCACGCCCACGTACGAGACTCGTCGTTGGAAAATTGCCCAAAGCGGCAGAAAACCACACTTACTCGCTGTTGTTAATACAATCTACATCCGAGAGAAATGTGATTACTGATGCTTATGCATGACTCATTTCTTTCAGACGCAGGAACCCTGGCACACTCTGGATTTGGTGTTGTGTCACTCTAAACCCTTCCACCTGGACTTTAGTACACTGGCTTTCCGAGGGTCCGATGGGATGAGCTTTTGTCTCATGGTGGCTCCATTGTGCGTCTGCTCTCCGCGTAGCCCCCTGCCGAGCGTACATGGAGTAGGTTCGGTGCTAGGGCCTGACTGTACAGTCAGGATGGTTGTTACAGCAACCCAGCTAGTTTAGGGTTGGCACACTCTGTGGCCCCAGTCTTTTCAGCACCCCCAGTAGACCCAATGCTGACTGCACTTGACTGGTAGATTAGGGGTTAGTGTAGATAGGGCCCCCTTCGTGCATGCCCTGTACGATGCTATCTATAGATAGTATAACTTAGTGTTAACCCACCATTCCGTCCTTCAATAGGTAGTTCGAGGCAAAGCAAGTCCCGGATGGTCACTTTGAAGGTTGGTGTACTGGCCACCTGCTGGTAAAGCATTCACTATTTCAGTTTAAGACTTAGATGAAATTTTGTTTTCCACGTCCCGATATATTTGCTTTGCATTTAAATGTAAGGGGATCGTCGAATACCCGAATGGTTAAAGTGTTCGCTCATGACGCTCCAAACAAACCTATTTCGATTTACAATATCTGAATGGTGTGTGGAGCCGATATTTGTTGTTTCTCACCGTGATATAGCTGGTATGCTGGTTAAAGCAGTGTAAAAACGACACTCATGCAGTCTTAATATGTGCTGGAAGTATAAATTATGATACAGAATACTGTTTACCTTTATTAGCAGAAGCCACTGTGTTCTTCCAAACGATCTTTTAAAGAAAACACACAGTGCCTCCTTGTGTACAATGACGTCTACTGCCAAGTCACAACTTGATTTTCGTGTTTGAGATATGTTCTCGTGGAATCATATATTTTGCATTTATTCACACAGTACAAATGATGTAAAATATGTTTACCTTTATTATCAGGAGCGTGGATGCCATCGTCCTGGGGGCGGAAATGGACCCTGAAGTCCCCCAGAGGCAGGACGACTGCCGAGAAGATATTCCGTGGACAGAAGTGGATCAAGGTCTCTTCTGGAGCAGCATGTGGATGTTTTACTGTTCGGACATTTTGTGACAATGTACTCTGCGTGTCTACTACTGTAAACCCTCCAGTAGAATAGGTAGCGTTGCATACGTTGAGGGAACACGGTTCCAGAGTTTTTTTTCTCAAAAATGTTTTTTATCTCTGGTTTTACGTGTCGGGCTTCAGTTACCTTTGACCTTGTTCAAATCTCAAATTTGATCAAGATCAATTTAGACACACAATCTGCGACAACAATGTTGGTGTTTCTGTTCGAGGATTTGGTACTGTTCCATGTTGGGAATGATGACATTAATAAAACATAATCCGCACAGCTGGTCCAATTGTACTTGTTTGTTTTGCTGTTTTGTTTGTGAAACTTGTGAACTGGAGAAGAATTGTTTTTGTCCATGGAAATCGGATGTGCACGACTTTATCGCCTTGTAGGAGTGCTTGTTTTTAGCCATACACTGCCATGCACTGCTAAACACCGCCAACACAGAAACACATCACGAAACAAGTCCAACGTTAAAACAATAGATCAATACACGGGGGTATTCTTATGTCTACAAACCAGAACGTACAATACAAAAGCCTATCAACATTACTAGATCACATCGCACAGACCTTTAGTTCAATGTATGTACTAAACAATCCAGTGGTGTCTGTAGATGAGACAAGACATTAAATGAAAAGCTCCCACCAACATCCAACAGTCTAGAATATTACATTGCGCAAGTAAACAACCAAGTGCATGTTTGCCAATCATATTCCTTTACCAGTTGACCATGGTTAGAGCATTTGTGATGGTCAGCGTATCCCTGTTCAGGTGTTCTGATGTCGAGAGATGCTGCTCTCCATGGAATGGTTGAACTGACACAGAGTAAATGCAATAAAGTCAGTATGCCATCAGAGAGAGATCTATATCAAAGCAGATAAACTGAACAAATTGTAAGCTTCTGAATGTATCAAAAGTGATTAACAGTTATCTGACAGACCATTTGAATAGCTACTACAAGAGCTTAGAGTCAGTTATTGATCGTGAAGCATAGTTTTCTAATACTTTGGATACTACATCAAATAGTCAATGGCGGTCATTTTCATTATTTTCAAAAGCAAATATATGTCAAAAGATTTTACACCCTTTAGCAATACACAACGTCACAATGACAGTGATCAGATTGATATTAGTTAAACTATCCATGATTAACTTTGAGATGTTGTCGGCCAGCAAACCAAATGTCATGAAAATGCTCACAGACCTCCACCACATAAAATGGCCTGTGAAAACCTGAGTATTAAAGGCCTTTTCATGAGCCAAAGATATCATACTAACTGAAGATAGTGTCAAACAAAGTCAGTACTGGGGAGACTACGACATCAGATTTTTCAGCTGCCTCCTCCTGTACTACTTCAATACCCTTGGATACAGCAAAGGGGTTCACCTTTTACGGTGTCTTGTCAGGAGTCTCGATCACAAGGAAAAGAGGCCAATACTCAATCAATGCAGAAGGTCTGTGATCAGTATCAATAGGGTCAATTTCAAGTGGACATTTTGGGCTTTTGGGCGGAATTTCATAGGTGTAAGCCATGGTTAGTGTAATATGGTTCATCATCCGAGCCACCCACCCACCACGGAGTATCACAAGGACAATGCTAAAAGCAAGTGGGTCTCCAACTTACAGCACCAAGGATACCCGGATGATCTACTCCAGCAGAATAATGAATATTAATATTTCTACCAGATTGGCCCATGAGCCATATTAACTACGAGATCGAAAATATCGGGGTTCATATTTTTCATACGATGACCTAGGGGAAAATATTACTTTGGCATGGTGAGGTGATGTCGTGAGCAATGCAAGGACGCCACGTCTCCTCTATAACGTTGCGTTCTAAATGAGGCCATTGTGGGTAACCAGCCCATGTTTGAAAGTTGAGTTTGGTAATAGATAGGCACACTCGTGGCTAAATATCTGTATATCCCTCGCTTCCGTTCGGGGAATACCAACATTCCAAAGAGTGTCGTAAAACATAGTTTCACATTAAATAGCAACAGCCTTAACAATAATAAACGTATTGCATCATGCTTACGTCAACTTCCAGGGTGTATTGCACTCTGTAGTCAGATGTAAGTTGGCACCCCAGAAAGGGTAATCCCGTGAATGGGTAATAGTGGATACATCATGGTTTGCAAATAGGCAGAAAGGTGAATCGGAGTTACAGGTTTTCAAACCAGCTCAAATAAAAGAGGAGGGTTCCTGATGGAGTGCTAGAGGGTCCAAACACAGTTTCGTGAAAGTCATCATTGGCACCCGAGGAAGGGTAATCCCGTGAAAGGGTCATAGGGGATACATCATGGTTTGGAAATAGGTAAAAATGTGAATCGGAGTTACAGCTCTTAAAACCAGCTCAAATGATAGAGGAGGGTTCCTGATGGAGTGCTAGAGGGTCCAAACACAGTTTCGTGAAAGTCAACTTTGGCACCCCAGGAAGGGTAATCCCGTGAAAGGGTCAAAGGGGATACATCATGGTTTGGAAATAGGTAAAAAAGTGAATCGGAGCTACGGTTCTGAAAACCACCTCAAATGATAGAGGAGGGTTCCTGATGGAGTGCTAGAGGGTCAAAACACAGTTTTGTGAAAGTCAACTTTGGCACCCGAGGAAGGGTAATCCCGTGAAAGGGTCATAGGGGATACATCATAGTTGGGAAATAGGCAAAAATGTGAATCGGAGTTACAGCTCTTAAAACCAGCTCAAATGATAGAGGAGGGTTCCTGATGGAGTGCTAGAGGGTCCAAACACAGTTTCGTGAAAGTCAACTTTGGCACCCCAGGAAGGGTAATCCCGTGAAAGGGTCAAAGGGGATACATCATGGTTTGGAAATAGGTAAAAAAGTGAATCGGAGCTACGGTTCTGAAAACCACCTCAAATGATAGAGGAGGGTTCCTGATGGAGTGCTAGAGGGTCAAAACACAGTTTTGTGAAAGTCAAGTTTGGCACCCCAGGAAGGGTAATCCCGTGAAAGGGTCAAAGGGGATACATCATGGTTTGGAAATAGGTGGAAATGCGATTCGGAACTACAGGTTTTAAAACCACCTCAAATGATAGAGGAGGGTACCTGATGGAGTGCTAGAGGGTACAAACACGGTTTTCTGAAGGTTAACTTCGGCACCACAAAAAGGGTAATCCCGTGAAAGGGTCATAGGGGATACATCATGGTTGGGAAACAGGTAAAAAGGTGAATCGGATCTACAGTTCTAAAAACCAGCTCAAATAATAGAGGAGGGTTCCTGATGGAGTGCAAGAGGGTACAAACACAATTTTCTGAAGGTCAAGTTTGGCACCCCAGGAAGGGTAATCAAGTGAAAGGGTAATAGTAGATACATCATGGATTGGAAATAGGTAAAAATGTGAATCGGAGCTACAGTTCTAAAAACCAGCTCAAATGATAGAGGAGGGTTCCTGATGGAGTGCTAGAGGGTCAAAACACAGTTTCGTGAAAGTCAACTTTGGCACCCGAGGAAGGGTAATCCCGTGAAAGGGTCAAAGGGGATACATCATGGTTTGGAAATAGGTAAAAAGGTGAATCGGAGCTACAGTTCTAAAAACCAGCTCAAATGATAGAGGAGGGTTCCTGATGGAGTGCTAGAGGGTCCAAACACAGTTTCGTGAAAGTCAATTTGGCACCCGAGGAAGGGTAATCAAGTGAAAGGGTCATAGGGGATACATCATGGTTTGGAAATAGGCAAAAATGTGAATCGGAGCTAAAGTTCTGAAAAAAACCTCAAATGATAGAGAAGGGTTCCTGATGGAGTGCTAGAGGGTCGAAACAAAGTATCGTGAAAGTCAACTTTGGCACCCGAGGAAGGGTGATCCCGTGAAAGGGTCATAGGGGATACATCATGGTTTGGAAATAGGTAGAAAGGTGAATCGGAGCTACAGTTCTAAAAACAAGCTCAAATGATAGAGGAGGGTTCCTGATGGACTGCTAGAGGGTCAAAACACAGCTTCGTGAAAGTCAAGTTTGGCACCCCAGGAAGGGTAATCCCGTCAAAGGGTCAAAGGGGATACATCATGGTTTGGAAATAGGTGGAAATGCGATTCGGAACTACAGGTTTTAAAACCACCTCAAATGATAGAGGAGGGTACCTGATGGAGTGCTAGAGGGTACAAACACGGTTTTCTGAAGGTTAACTTCGGCACCACAAAAAGGGTAATCCCGTGAAAGGGTCATAGGGGATACATCATGGTTGGGAAATAGGTAGAAAGGTGAATCGGATCTACAGTTCTAAAAACCAGCTCAAATAATAGAGGAGGGTTCCTGATGGAGTGCAAGAGGGTACAAACACAATTTTCTGAAGGTCAAGTTTGGCACCCCAGGAAGGGTAGTCTAGTGAAAGGGTAATAGTAGATACATCATGGTTTGGAAATAGGTAAAAATGTGAATCGGAGCTACAGTTCTAAAAACCACCTCAAATGATAGAGGAGGGTTCCTGATGGAGTGCTAGAGGGTCAAAACACAGTTTCGTGAAAGTCAATTTGGCACCCGAGGAAGGGTAATCAAGTGAAAGGGTCATAGGGGATACATCATGGTTTGGAAATAGGCAAAAATGTGAATCGGAGCTAAAGTTCTGAAAAAAACCTCAAATGATAGAGAAGGGTTCCTGATGGAGTGCTAGAGGGTCGAAACAAAGTATCGTGAAAGTCAACTTTGGCACCCCAGGAAGGGTAATCACGTCAAAGATTCATAGGGGATACATCATGGTTTGGAAATAGGTAGAAAGGTGAATCGGAGCTACAGGTTTTAAAATCAGCTCAAATGATAGAGGAGGGTACCTGATGGAGTGCTAGAGGGTACAAACACAGTTTTCTGAAGGTCAACCTCGGCACCCCAAAAAGGGTTATCAAGTGAAAGGGTAAAAGTGGATACATCATGGTTTGGAAATAGGTGAAAATGTGAATCGGAGATTCAGCCCACAAAACCAGCTGAAATGATAGAGGAGGGTTCCTGACGGAGTGCTAGAGGGTCAAAACAAAGTTTCGTGAAAGTCAACTTTGGCACCCGAGGAAGGGTGATCCCGTGAAAGGGTCATAGGGGATACATCATGGTTTGGAAATAGCTAAAAAGGTGAATCGGAGCTACAGTTCTAAAAACCAGCTTAAATAATAGAGGAAGGTTCCTGATGAAGTGCAAGAGGGTACAAACACACTTTTCTGAAGGGCAAGTTTGGCACCCCAGGAAGGGTAATCCCGTGAAAGGGTCATAGGGGATACATCATGGTTTGGAAATAGGTAAAAATGTGAATCGGAGCTACAGCTCTTAAAACCAGCTCAAATGATAGAGGAGGGTTCCTGATGGAGTGCTAGAGGGTCAAAACACAGTTTCGTGAAAGTCAACTTTGGCACCCCAGGAACGGTAATCACGTGAAAGGGTCATAGGGGATACATCATGGTTTGGAAATAGGTAAAATGGTGAATCGGAGCTACAGTTCTAATAACCAGCTCAAGTAATAGAGGAGGGTTCCTGATGGAGTGCTAGAGTGTACAAACACAGTTTTGTGAAGGTGAACTTTGGCACCCCAGGAAGAGTTATCCCGTGAAAGGGTCATAGTGTATGCATCATGGTTTGGAAATAGGTAAAAAAGTGAATCGGAGCTACGGTTCTGAAAACCACCTCAAATGATAGAGGAGGGTTCCTGATGGAGTGCTAGAGGGTCAAAACACAGTTTCGTGAAAGTCAACTTTGGCACCCGAGGAAGGGTAATCCCGTGAAAGGGTCATAGGGGATACATCATGGTTGGGAAATAGGCAAAAAGGTGAATCGGAGCTACAGTTCTAAAAAACAGCTCTAATGATAGAGGAGGGTTCCTGATGGAGTCCTAGAGGGTCAATACACAGCTTCGTGAAAGTCAACTTTGGCACCCCAGGAAGGGTAATCCCGTCAAAGGGTCATAGGGGATACATCATGGTTTGGAAATAGGTGGAAATGCGATTCGGAACTACAGGATTTAAAACCACCTCAAATGATAGAGGAGGGTACCTGATGGAGTGCTAGAGGGTACAAACACGGTTTTCTGAAGGTCAACTTCGGCACCCCAAAAAGGGTAATCAAGTGAAAGGGTAAAAGTGGATACGTCATGGTTTAGAAATAGGTGAAAATGTGAATCGGAGATAGAGCCCTTAAAACCAGCTCAAATGATAGAGGAGGGTTCCTGACGGAGTGCTAGAGGGTCCAAACAAAGTTTCGTGAAAGTCAACTTTGGCACCCGAGGAAGGGTGATCCCGTGAAAGGGTCATAGGGGATACATCATGGTTTGGAAATAGGTAAAAAGGTGAATCGGAGCTACAGTTCTAAAAACCAGCTCAAATATTAGAAGAGGGTTAATGATGGAGTGCAAGAGGGTACAAACACAATTTTCTGAAGGTCAAGTTTGGCACCCCAGGAAGGGTAATCAAGTGAAAGGGTAATAGTGGATACATCATGGTTTGGAAATAGCTAAACATGTGAATCGGAGATACAGTTCTAAAAACCAGCTCAAATGATAGAGGAGGGTTCCTGATGGAGTGCTAGAGGGTCAAAACAGAGTTTCGTGAAAGTCAACTTTGGCACCCGAGGAAGGGTGATCCCGTGAAAGGGTCACAGGGGATACATCATGGTTGGGAAATAGGTAAAAATGTGAATCGGAGCTACAGTTCTAAAAACCAGCTCAAATGATAGAGGAGGGTTCCTGATGGAGTGCTAGAGGTTCTAAACACAGTTTCGTGAAAGTCAACTTTGGCACCCCAGGAAGGGTAATCCCGTGAAATTGTCAAAGGGGATACATCATGGTTTGGAAATAGGTAAAAAGGTGAATCGGAGCTACAGTTCTAAAAAACAGCTCAAATAATAGAGGAGGGTTCCTGATAGAGTGCTAGAGTGTACAAACACAGTTTTGTGAAGGTCAACTTTGGCACCCCAAGAAGGGTAATCCCGTGAAAGGGTCAAAGGGGATACATCATGGTTTGGAAATAGTTAGAAAGGTGAATCGGAGCTACAGTTCTAAAAAACAGCTCAAATGATAGAGGAGGGTTCCTGATGGAGTGCTAGAGTGTACAAACACAGTTTTGTGAAGGTCAACTTTGGCACTCCAGGAAGAGTTATCCCGTGAAATAGTCATAGTGTATACATCATGGTTTGGAAATAGGTAAAAAAGTGAATCGGAGCTACGGTTCTGAAAACCACCTCAAATGATAGAGGAGGGTTCCTGATGGAGTGCTAGAGGGTCAAAACACAGTTT
This sequence comes from Haliotis asinina, assembly GCF_037392515.1. NCBI lineage: Eukaryota > Metazoa > Mollusca > Gastropoda > Lepetellida > Haliotidae > Haliotis > Haliotis asinina. The sequence goes on along the minus strand of NC_090282.1, from coordinate 50,935,819 downwards.
CGTGAAAGTCAACTTTGGCACCCGAGGAAGGGTTATCCCGTGAAAGGGTCATAGGGGATACATCATGGTTGGGAAATAGGCAAAAAGGTGAATCGGAGCTACATTTCTAAGAACAGCTGAAATGATAAAGGAGGGTTCCTGATGGAGTGCTAGAGGGTCAATACACAGCTTCGTGAAAGTCAACTTTGGCACCCCAGGAAGGGTAATCCCGTCAAAGGGTCATAGGGGATACATCATGGTTTGGAAATAGGTGGAAATGCGATTCGGAACTACAGGTTTTAAAACCACCTCAAATGATAGAGGAGGGTTCCTGATGGAGTGCAAGAGGGTACAAACACAATTTTCTGAAGGTCAACTTCGGCACCCCAAAAAGGGTAATCAAGTGAAAGGGTAAAAGTGGATACATCATGGTTTGGAAATAGGTGAAAATGTGAATCGGAGACAGAGCCCTTAAAACCAGCTCAAATGATAGAGGAGGGTTCCTGATGGAGTTCTAGAGGGTCAAAACAAAGTTTCGTGAAAGTCAACTTTGGCACCCCAGGAAGGGTGATCCCGTGAAAGGGTCATAGGGGATACATCATGGTTGGGAAATAGGTAAAAAGGTGAATCGGAGCTACAGTTCTAAAAACCAGCTCAAATATTAGAGGAGGGTTAATGATGGAGTGCAAGAGGGTACAAACACAATTTTCTGAAGGTCAAGTTTGGCACCCGAGGAAGGGTAATCAAGTGAAAGGGTAATAGTGGATACATCATGGTTTGGAAATAGCTAAACATGTGAGTCGGAGCTACAGTTCTAAAAACCACCTCAAATGATAGAGGAGGGTTCCTGATGGAGTGCTAGAGGGTCAAAACAGAGTTTCGTGAAAGTCAGCTTTGGCACCCCAGGAAGGGTGATCCCGTGAAAGTGTCATAGGGGATACATCATGGTTGGGAAATAGGTAAAAAGGTGAATCGGAGCTACAGTTCTAAAAACCAGCTCAAATGATAGAGGAGGGTTCCTGATGGAGTGCTAGAGGTTCTAAACACAGTTTTCTGAAGGTCAACTTTGGCAAACCACGAAGGGTAATCAAGTGAAAGGGTAAAAGTGGATACATCATGGTTTGGAAATAGGTAAAAAGGTGAATCTGAGTTACAGCTCTGAAAACTAGCTCAAATCATAGAGGAGGGTTCCTGATGGAGTGCTAGAGGGTCCAAACAGAGTTTCGTGAAAGTCAACTTGGGCACCCCAGGAAGGGTAATCCCTTGAAACGGTCAAAGGGGATACATCATGGTTTGGAAATAGGTAAAAAGGTGAATCGGAGCTACAGTTCTAAAAAACAGCTCAAATAAAAGAGGAGGGTTGCTGATGGAGTGCTAGAGTGTACAAACACAGTTTTGTGAAGGTCAACTTTGGCACCCCAGGAAGAGTTGCCCGTGAAAGGGTCATAGTGTACGCATCATGGTTTGGAAATAGTTAAAAAGTGAATCGGAGCTACGGTTCTGAAAACCACCTCAAATGATAGAGGAGGGTTCCTGATGGAGTGCTAGAGGGTCAAAACACAGTTTCGTGAAAGTCAACTTTGGCACCCGAGGAAGGGTAATCCCGTGGAAGGGTCATAGGGGATACATCATGGTTGGGAAATAGGCAAAAAGGTGAATCGGAGCTACAGTTCTAAAAACAGCTGAAATGATAGAGGAGGGTTCCTGATGGAGTGCTAGAGGGTCAAAACACAGTTTCGTGAAAGTCAAGTTCGGCACCCCAGGAAGGGTAATCCCGTGAAAGGGTCAAAGGGGATACATCATGGTTTGGAAATAGGTGAAAATGTGAATCTGAGATAGAGCCCTTAAAACCAGCTCAAATGATAGAGGAGGGTTCTTGACGGAGTGCTAGAGGGTACAAACACAGTTTTCTGAAGGTCAATTTCGGCACCCCAAAAAGGGTAATCAAGTGAAAGGGTAGAAGTGGATACATCATGAAAATGCGATTAGGAACTACAGGTTTTAAAACCAGCTGAAATGATAGAGGAGGGTTCCTGATGGAGTGCTAGAGGGTACAAACACGGTTTTCTGAAGGTCAACTTCGGCACCCCAAAAAGGGTAATCAAGTGAAAGGGTAAAAGTGGATACATCATGGTTTGGAAATAGGTAAAAATGTGAATCGGAGTTACAGCTCTTAAAACCAGCTCAAATGATAGAGGAGGGTTCCTGATGGAGTGCTAGAGGGTCCAAACACAGTTTCGTGAAAGTCAACTTTGGCACCAAAGGAAGGGTAATCCCGTGAAAGGGTCATTGTGGATAGATCATGGTTTGGAAATAGGTAGAAATGTGAATTGGAGCTACAGGTTCTAAAAAACAGCTCAAATAATAGAGGAGGGTTCCTGATTTAGTGCTAGAGTGTACAAACACAGTTTTGTGAAGGTCAACTTTGGCACCCCAGGAATGGTAATCCCGTGAAAGGGTCATAGGGGATACATCATGGTTTGGAAATAGGTAAAAAGGTGAATCGGAGCTACATTTCTGAAAACCACCTCAAATGATAGAGGAGGGTTCCTGATGGAGTGCTAGAGGGTCCAAACACAGTTTCGTGAAAGTCAACTTTGGCACCCGAGAAAGGGTAATCCCGTGAAAGGGTCATAGGGGATACATCATGGTTTGGAAATAGGTGAAAATGTGAATCGGAGATAGAGCCTTTGAAACCAGCTCAAATGATAGGGGAGGGTACCTGATGGAGTGCTAGAGGGTACAAACACGGTTTTGTGAAGGTCAACTTCGGCACCCCAGGAAGGATAATCAAGTGAAAGGGTAAAAGTGGATACATCATGGTTTGGAAATAGGTGAAAATGTGAATCGGAGATAGATACCTTAAAAGAAGCTCAAATGATAGAGGAGGGTTCCTGACGGAGTGCTAGAGGGTCCAAACACAGTTTCGTGAAAGTCAACTTTGGCACCCCAGGAAGGGTAATCAAGTGAAAGGGTCATAGGGGATACATCATAGTTTGTGAAATAGGTAAAAATGTGAATCGGAGCTACAGTTCTGAAAACCACCTCAAATGATAGAGGAGGGTTCCTGATGGAGTGCTAGAGGGTCAAAACACAGTTTCGTGAAAGTCAACTTCGGCACCCGAGGAAGGGTAATCCCGTGAAAGGGTCATAGGGGATACATCATGGTTTGGAAATAGGTAAAAAGGTGAATCGGAGCTACAGTTCTAAAAAACAGCTCAAATGGTAGAGGAGGGTTCCTGATGGAGTGCTAGAGGGTCCAAACACAGTTTCGTGAAAGTCAACTTGGGCACCCCAAGAAGGGTAGTCCCGTGAAAGGGTGAAAGGGGATAGATCATGGTTTGGAAATAGGTAAAAATGTGAATCGGAGCTACAGGTTCTAAAAAACAGCTCAAATAATAGAGGAGGGTTCCTGATTTAGTGCTAGAGTGTACAAACACAGTTTTGTGAAGGTCAACTTTGGCACCCCAGGAAGGGTAATGAAGTGAAAGGGTAAAAGTGGATACATCATGGTTGGGAAATAGGTGAAAATGTGAATCGGAGATAGAGCCCTTAAAACCAGCTCAAATGATAGAGGAGGTTTCCTGACGGAGTGCTAGAGGGTCCAAACACAGTTTCGTGAAAGTCAACTTTGGCACCCGAGGAAGGGTAATCAAGTGAAAGGGTCATAGGGGATACATCATGGTTTGGAAGTAGGTAAAAATGTAAATCGGAGCTACAGTTCTGAAAACCACCTCACATGATAGAGGAGGGTACCTGATGGAGTGCTATAGGGTACAAACACGGTTTTCTGAAGGTCAACTTCGGCACCCCAGGAAGGGTAATCAAGTGAAAGGGTGAAAGTGGATACATCATGGTTGGGAAATAGGTGAAAATGTGAATCGGAGATAGAGCCCTTAAAACCAGCTCAAATGATAGAGGAGGGTTCCTGACGGAGTGCTAGAGGGTCCAAACACAGTTTCGTGAAAGTCAACTTTGGCACCCGAGGAAGGGTAATCAAGTGAAAGGGTCATAGGGGATACATCATGGTTTGGAAGTAGGTAAAAATGTGAATCGGAGCTACAGTTCTGAAAAAAACCTCAAACGATAGAGGAGGGTTCCTGATGGAGTGCCAGAGGGTTAAAACACAGTTGTGTGAAAGTCAACCTTGGCACCCGAGGAAGGGTAATCAAGTGAAAGGGTCATAGGGGATACATCATGGCTTGGAAATAGGTAAAAATGTGAATCGGAGCTACAGTTCTGAAAAAAACCTCAAATGATAGAGGAGGGTTCCTGATGGAGTGCTAGAGCGTGCAAACAAAGTTTTGTGAAGGTCAACTTTGGCACCCCAGGAAGGGTAATCCCGTGAAAGGGTCATAGTGTATACATCATGGTTTGGAAATAGGTAAAAATGTGAATCGGAGCTACAGTTCTGAAAACCACCTCAAATGATAGAGGAGGGTTCCTGATGGAGTGCTAGAGGGTCAAAACACAGTTTAGTGAAAGTCAACTTTGGCACCCGAGAAAGGGTAATCCCGTGAAACGGTCATAGGGGATACATCATGGTTTGGAAATAGGTAAAAAGGTGAATCGGAGCTACAGTTCTAAAAAACAGCTCAAATGGTAGAGGAGGGTTCCTGATGGAGTGCTAGAGGGTCCAAACACAGTTTCGTGAAAGTCAACTTGGGCACCCCAAGAAGGGTAGTCCCGTGAAAGGGTGAAAGGGGATAGATCATGGTCTGGAAATAGGTAAAAATGTGAATCGGAGCTACAGGTTCTAAAAAACAGCTCAAATGATAGAGGAGGGTTCCTGATTTAGTGCTAGAGTGTACAAACACAGTTTTGTGAAGGTCAACTTTGGCACCCGAGAAAGGGTAATCCCGTGAAAGTGTCATAGGGTATACATCATGGTTGGGAAATAAGTAAAAGGGTGAATAGGAGCTACAGTTCTAAAAACCAGCTTAAATAATAGAGGAAGGTTCCTGATGGAGTGCAAGAGGGTACAAACACAATTTTCTGAAGGTCAACTTCGGCACCCTAAGGAGGGTAATCAAGTGAAAGGGTAAAAGTGGGTACATCATGGTTTGGAAATAGGTGAAAATGCGATTCGGAACTACAGGTTTTAAAACCAGCTCAAATGATAGAGGAGGGTACCTGATGGAGTGCTAGAGGGTACAAACACGGTTTTCTGAAGGTCAACTTCGGCACCCTAAGGAGGGTAATCAAGTGAAAGGGTAAAAGTGGGTACATCATGGTTTGGAAATAGGTGAAAATGTAAATCTTAGATAGAGCCCTTAAAACCAGCTCAAATGATAGAGGAGGGTTCCTGACGGAGTGCTAGAGGGACCAAACACAGTTTCGTGAAAATCAGCTTTGGCATTCCAGGAAGGGTAATCCCGTGAAAGGGTCATAGGGGATACATCATGGTATGGAAATAGGTAAAAATGTGAATCGGAGCTACAGTTCCAAAAACCAGCTCAAATAATAGATGACGGTTCCTGATGGAGTGCAAGAGGGTGCAAACAAAATTTTCTGAAGGTCAAGTTTGGCACCCCACGAAGGGTAGTCAAGTGAAAGGGAGATAGTGGATACATCATGCTTTGGAAATAGGTAAAATGTGAATCGGAGCTACAGTTTCTAAAAAACAGCTCAAGTAATAGAGGAGGGTTCCTGATTTAGTGCTAGAGTGTACAAACACAGTTTTGTGAAGGTCAACTTTGGCACCCGAGGAAGGGTAATCCCGTGAAACGGTCATAGGGGATACATCATGGTTTGGAAATAGGTAAAAAAGTGAAGCGGAACTACAGTTCTGAAAACCACCTCAAATGATAGAGAATGGTTCCTGATGGAGTGCTAGAGGGTCCAAACACAGTTTCGTGAAAGTCAACTTTGGCACCCGAGAAAGGGTAATCCCGTGAAAGGGTCATAGGGGATACATCATGGTTGGGAAATAAGTAAAAATGTGAATCGGAACTACAGTTCTAAAAACCAGGTCAAATGATAGAGGAGGGTTCCTGATGGAGTGCAAGAGGGTACAAACACAATTTTCTGAAAGTCAAGTTTGGCACCCCACGAAGGGTTATCAAGTGAAAGGGTAAAAGTGGATACATCATGGTTTGGAAATAGGTGAAAATGTGAATCGGAGCTACAGTTCTGAAAAAACCTCAAATGATAGAGGAGGGTTCCTGATGGAGTGCTAGAGGGTCAAAACAAAGTTTCGTGAAAGTCAACATTGGCACCCGAGGAAGGGTAATCCCCTGAAAGGGTCATAGGGGATACATCATAGTTTGGAAATAGGTAAAAATGTGAATCGGAGTTACAGCTCTTGAAACCAGCTCAAATGATAGAGGAGGGTTCCTGATTGAGTGCTAGAGGGTCCAAACACAATTTTCTGAAGGTCAAGTTTGGCACCCCACGAAGGGTAATCAAGTGAAAGGGTGAAAGTGGATACATCATGGTTTGGAAATAGGTGAAAATGTGAATCGGAGCTACAGTTCTGAAAAAACCTCAAATGATAGAGGAGGGTTCCTGATGGAGTGCTAGAGGGTCAAAACAAAGTTTCGTGAAAGTCAACTTTGGCACCCGAGGAAGGGTAATCCCGTGAAAGGGTCAAAGGGGATACATCATGGTTGGGAAATAGGTGAAAATGTGAATCGGAGCTACAGTTCTAAAAACAAGCTCAAATGATAGAGGAGGGTTCCTGATGGAGTGCCAGAGGGTCAATACACAGTTTCGTGAAAGTCAACTTTGGCACCCGAGGAAGGGTAATCAAGTGAAAGGGTCATAGGGGATACATCATGGTTTGGAAATAGGTGAAAATGTGAATCGGAGCTACAGTTCTGAAAACCACCTCAAATGATAGAGAATGGTTCCTGATGGAGTGCTAGAGGGTCCAAACACAGTTTCGTGAAAGTCAACTTTGACAAAACCAGGAAGGGTAATCAAGTGAAAGTGTAATAGTGGATACATCATGGTTTGGAAATAGGTAAAAATGTGAATCGGAGGTACAGTTCTGAAAACCACCTCAAATGATAGAGGAGGGTTCCTGATGGAGTGCTAGAGGGTCAAAACACAATTTTCTGAAGGTCAAGTTTGGTACCCGAGGAACGGTAATCAAGTCAAAGGGTCATAGGGGATACATCATGGTTTGGAAATAGGTAAAAATGTGAATCGGAGCTACAGCTCTTAAAACCAGCTCAAATGATAGAGGAGGGTTCCTGATGGAGTGCTAGAGGGTCCAAACACAGTTTCGTGAAAGTCAACTTGGGCAACCCAGGAAGGGTAATCCCGTGAAACGGTGAAAGAGGATACATCATGGTTAGGAAATAGGCAAAAATGTGAATCGGAGCTACAGTTCTAAAAAAACAGCTTAAATAATAGAGGAGGGTTCCTGATGGAGTGCTAGAGTGTACAAACACAGTTTTGTGAAGGTCAACTTTGGCACCCGAGGAAGGGTGATCCCGTGAAAAGGTCATAGTGTATACATCATGGTTTGGAAATAGGTAAAAATGTGAATCGGAGGTACAGTTCTGAAAACCACCTCAAATGATAGAGGAGGGTTCCTGATGGAGTGGTAGAGGGTCCAAACACAGTTTTCTGAAGGTCAACTTTGGCACCCGAGGAAGGGTAATCAAGTGAAAGGGTCATAGGGTATACAGCATGGTTTGGAAATAGGTAAAAATGTGAATCGGAGCTACAGTTCTGAAAACCAGCTCAAATGATAGAGGAGGGTTCCTGATGGAGTGCTAGAGGGTCCAAACACAGTTTCGTGAAAGTCAACTTTGGCACCCGAGGAAGGGTAATCAAGTGAAAGGGTCATAGGGTATACAGCATTGTTTGGAAATAGGTAAAAATGTGAATCGGAGCTACAGTTCTGAAAACCACCTCAAATGATAGAGGAGGGTTCCTGATGGAGTGCAAGAGGGTACAAACACAATTTTCTGAAAGTCAAGTTTGGCACCCCACGAAGGGTTATCAAGTGAAAGGGTAAAAGTGGATACATCATGGTTTGGAAATAGGTGAAAATGTGAATCGGAGCTACAGTTCTGAAAAAACCTCAAATGATAGAGGAGGGTTCCTGATGGAGTGCTAGAGGGTCAAAACAAAGTTTCGTGAAAGTCAACATTGGCACCCGAGGAAGGGTAATCCCCTGAAAGGGTCATAGGGGATACATCATAGTTTGGAAATAGGTAAAAATGTGAATCGGAGTTACAGCTCTTGAAACCAGCTCAAATGATAGAGGAGGGTTCCTGATTGAGTGCTAGAGGGTCCAAACACAATTTTCTGAAGGTCAAGTTTGGCACCCCACGAAGGGTAATCAAGTGAAAGGGTGAAAGTGGATACATCATGGTTTGGAAATAGGTGAAAATGTGAATCGGAGCTACAGTTCTGAAAAAACCTCAAATGATAGAGGAGGGTTCCTGATGGAGTGCTAGAGGGTCAAAACAAAGTTTCGTGAAAGTCAACTTTGGCACCCGAGGAAGGGTAATCCCGTGAAAGGGTCAAAGAGGATACATCATGGTTTGGAAATAGGTAAATATGTGAATCGGAGCTACAGTTCTAAAAACAAGCTCAAATGATAGAGGAGGGTTCCTGATGGAGTGCCAGAGGGTCAATACACAGTTTCGTGAAAGTCAACTTTGGCACCCGAGGAAGGGTAATCAAGTGAAAGGGTCATAGGGGATACATCATGGTTTGGAAATAGGTGAAAATGTGAATCGGAGCTACAGTTCTGAAAACCACCTCAAATGATAGAGAATGGTTCCTGATGGAGTGCTAGAGGGTCCAAACACAGTTTCGTGAAAGTCAACTTTGACAAAACCAGGAAGGGTAATCAAGTGAAAGTGTAATAGTGGATACATCATGGTTTGGAAATAGGTAAAAATGTGAATCGGAGGTACAGTTCTGAAAACCACCTCAAATGATAGAGGAGGGTTCCTGATGGAGTGCTAGAGGGTCCAAACACAGTTTCGTGAAAGTCAACTTGGGCAACCCAGGAAGGGTAATCCCGTGAAACGGTGAAAGAGGATACATCATGGTTAGGAAATAGGCAAAAATGTGAATCGGAGCTACAGTTCTAAAAAAACAGCTTAAATAATAGAGGAGGGTTCCTGATGGAGTGCTAGAGTGTACAAACACAGTTTTGTGAAGGTCAACTTTGGCACCCGAGGAAGGGTGATCCCGTGAAAAGGTCATAGTGTATACATCATGGTTTGGAAATAGGTAAAAATGTGAATCGGAGGTACAGTTCTGAAAACCACCTCAAATGATAGAGGAGGGTTCCTGATGGAGTGGTAGAGGGTCCAAACACAGTTTTCTGAAGGTCAACTTTGGCACCCGAGGAAGGGTAATCAAGTGAAAGGGTCATAGGGTATACAGCATGGTTTGGAAATAGGTAAAAATGTGAATCGGAGCTACAGTTCTGAAAACCAGCTCAAATGATAGAGGAGGGTTCCTGATGGAGTGCTAGAGAGTCCAAACACAGTTTCGTGAAAGTCAACTTTGGCACCCGAGGAAGGGTAATCAAGTGAAAGGGTCATAGGGTATACAGCATGGTTTGGAAATAGGTAAAAATGTGAATCGGAGCTACAGTTCTGAAAACCACCTCAAATGATAGAGGAGGGTTCCTGATGGAGTGCAAGAGGGTACAAACACAATTTTCTGAAAGTCAAGTTTGGCACCCCACGAAGGGTTATCAAGTGAAAGGGTAAAAGTGGATACATCATGGTTTGGAAATAGGTGAAAATGTGAATCGGAGCTACAGTTCTGAAAAAACCTCAAATGATAGAGGAGGGTTCCTGATGGAGTGCTAGAGGGTCAAAACAAAGTTTCGTGAAAGTCAACATTGGCACCCGAGGAAGGGTAATCCCCTGAAAGGGTCATAGGGGATACATCATAGTTTGGAAATAGGTAAAAATGTGAATCGGAGTTACAGCTCTTGAAACCAGCTCAAATGATAGAGGAGGGTTCCTGATTGAGTGCTAGAGGGTCCAAACACAATTTTCTGAAGGTCAAGTTTGGCACCCCACGAAGGGTAATCAAGTGAAAGGGTGAAAGTGGATACATCATGGTTTGGAAATAGGTGAAAATGTGAATCGGAGATACAGTTCTGAAAAAACCTCAAATGATAGAGGAGGGTTCCTGATGGAGTGCTAGAGGGTCAAAACAAAGTTTCGTGAAAGTCAACTTTGGCACCCGAGGAAGGGTAATCCCGTGAAAGGGTCAAAGAGGATACATCATGGTTTGGAAATAGGTAAAAATGTGAATCGGAGCTACAGTTCTAAAAACAAGCTCAAATGATAGAGGAGGGTTCCTGATGGAGTGCCAGAGGGTCAATACACAGTTTCGTGAAAGTCAACTTTGGCACCCGAGGAAGGGTAATCAAGTGAAAGGGTCATAGGGGATACATCATGGTTTGGAAATAGGTGAAAATGTGAATCGGAGCTACAGTTCTGAAAACCACCTCAAATGATAGAGAATGGTTCCTGATGGAGTGCTAGAGGGTCCAAACACAGTTTCGTGAAAGTCAACTTTGACAAAACCAGGAAGGGTAATCAAGTGAAAGTGTAATAGTGGATACATCATGGTTTGGAAATAGGTAAAAATGTGAATCGGAGGTACAGTTCTGAAAACCACCTCAAATGATAGAGGAGGGTTCCTGATGGAGTGCTAGAGGGTCAAAACACAATTTTCTGAAGGTCAAGTTTGGTACCCGAGGAACGGTAATCAAGTCAAAGGGTCATAGGGGATACATCATGGTTTGGAAATAGGTAAAAATGTGAATCGGAGCTACAGCTCTTAAAACCAGCTCAAATGATAGAGGAGGGCTCCTGATGGAGTGCTAGAGGGTCCAAACACAGTTTCGTGAAAGTCAACTTGGGCAACCCAGGAAGGGTAATCCCGTGAAACGGTGAAAGAGGATACATCATGGTTAGGAAATAGGCAAAAATGTGAATCGGAGCTACAGTTCTAAAAAAACAGCTTAAATAATAGAGGAGGGTTCCTGATGGAGTGCTAGAGTGTACAAACACAGTTTTGTGAAGGTCAACTTTGGCACCCGAGGAAGGGTGATCCCGTGAAAAGGTCATAGTGTATACATCATGGTTTGGAAATAGGTAAAAATGTGAATCGGAGGTACAGTTCTGAAAACCACCTCAAATGATAGAGGAGGGTTCCTGATGGAGTGCTAGAGGGTCCAAACACAGTTTCGTGAAAGTCAACTTTGGCACCCGAGGAAGGGTAATCAAGTGAAAGGGTCATAGGGTATACAGCATGGTTTGGAAATAGGTAAAAATGTGAATCGGAGCTACAGTTCTGAAAACCACCTCAAATGATAGAGGAGGGTTCCTGATGGAGTGCTAGAGGGTCCAAACACAGTTTCGTGAAAGTCAACTTTGGCACCCGAGGAAGGGTAATCAAGTGAAAGGGTCATAGGGTATACAGCATGGTTTGGAAATAGGTAAAAATGTGAATCGGAGCTACAGTTCTGAAAACCACCTCAAATGATAGAGGAGGGTTCCTGATGGAGTGCTAGAGGGTCAAAACAAAGTTTCATGAAAGTCAACTTTGGCACCCGAGGAAGGGTAATCCCGTGAAAGGGTCATAGGGGATATATCATGGTTGGGAAAGAGGTAAAAAGGTGAATCGGAGCTACAGTTCTAAAAACCAGCTCAAATGATAGAGGAGTGTTCCTGATGGAGTGCTAGAGGGTCAATACACAGTTTCGTGAAAGTCAACTTTGGCACCCCAGGAAGGGTAATCCCTTCAAAGGGCGATAGTGGATACATCATGGTTTGGAAATATGTGGAAATGCGATTTGGAACTGCAGGTTTTAAAACCAGCTCAAATGATAGAGGAGGGTACCTGATGGAGTGCTAGAGGGTACAAACACGGTTTTCTGAAGGTCAACTTTGGCACCCCAAGAAGGGTAATCAAGTGAAAGTGAAAAAGTGGATACATCATGGTTTGGAAATAGGTGAAAATGTGAATCGGAGATAGAGCCCTTTAAACCAGCTCAAATGATAGAGGAGGGTTCCTGATGGAGTGCTAGAGGGTCAAAACACAATTTTCTGAAGGTCAAGTTTGGCACCCGAGGAAGGGTAATCAAGTGAAAGGGTAATAGTGGATACATCATGGTTTGGAAATAGGTAGAAATGTGAATCGGAGTTACAGCTCTTGAAACCAGCTCAAATGATAGAGGAGGGTTGCTGATGGAGTGCTAGAGGGTCCAAACACAGATTCGTGAAAGTCAACTTTGGCACCCCAGGAAGGGTAATCCCGTGAAACGGTCAAAGGGGATACATCATGGTTTGGAAGTAGGTGGAAATGTGAATCGGAGCTACAGTTCTAAAAAACAGCTCAAATGATAGAGGAGGGTTCCTGATGGAGTGGTAGAGGGTCCAAACACAGTTTCGTGAAAGTCAACTTTGGCACCCCAGGAAGGGTAGTCCCGTGAAAGGGTCATAGGGAATACATCATGGTTTGGAAATAGGTGAAAATGCGATTCGGAACTACAGGTTTTAAAACCAGCTCAAATGATAGAAGAGGGTACCTGATAGAGTGCTAGAGGGTACAAACACAATTTTCTGAAGATCAAGTTTGGCACCCGAGGAAGGGTAATCAAGTGAAAGGGTAATAGTGGATACATCATGGTTGGGAAATAGGTAAAAATGTGATTTGGAGTTACAGTTCTTAAAACCAGCTCAAATGATAGAGAATGGTTCCTGATGGAGTGCTAGAGGGTCCAAACACAGTTTCGTGAAAGTCAACTTTGACAAAACCAGGAAGGGTAATCAAGTGAAAGTGTAATAGTGGATACATCATGGTTTGGAAATAGGTAAAAATGTGAATCGGAGGTACAGTTCTGAAAACCACCTCAAATGATAGAGGAGGGTTCCTGATGGAGTGCTAGAGGGTCAAAACACAATTTTCTGAAGGTCAAGTTTGGTACCCGAGGAACGGTAATCAAGTCAAAGGGTCATAGGGGATACATCATGGTTTGGAAATAGGTAAAAATGTGAATCGGAGCTACAGCTCTTAAAACCAGCTCAAATGATAGAGGAGGGTTCCTGATGGAGTGCTAGAGGGTCCAAACACACTTTCGTGAAAGTCAACTTGGGCAACCCAGGAAGGGTAATCCCGTGAAACGGTGAAAGAGGATACATCATGGTTAGGAAATAGGCAAAAATGTGAATCGGAGCTACAGTTCTAAAAAAACAGCTTCAATAATAGAGGAGGGTTCCTGATGGAGTGCTAGAGTGTACAAACACAGTTTTGTGAAGGTCAACTTTGGCACCCGAGGAAGGGTGATCCCGTGAAAAGGTCATAGTGTATACATCATGGTTTGGAAATAGGTAAAAATGTGAATCGGAGCTACAGTTCTGAAAACCACCTCAAATGATAGAGGAGGGTTCCTGATGGAGTGGTAGAGGGTCAAAACACAGTTTTCTGAAGGTCAACTTTGGCACCCGAGGAAGGGTAATCAAGTGAAAGGGTCATAGGGTATACAGCATGGTTTGGAAATAGGTAAAAATGTGAATCGGAGCTACAGTTCTGAAAACCACCTCAAATGATAGAGGAGGGTTCCTGATGGAGTGCTAGAGGGTCCAAACACAGTTTCGTGAAAGTCAACTTTGGCACCCGAGGAAGGGTAATCAAGTGAAAGGGTCATAGGGTATACAGCATGGTTTGGAAATAGGTAAAAATGTGAATCGGAGCTACAGTTCTGAAAACCACCTCAAATGATAGAGGAGGGTTCCTGATGGAGTGCTAGAGGGTCAAAACAAAGTTTCATGAAAGTCAACTTTGGCACCCGAGGAAGGGTAATCCCGTGAAAGGGTCATAGGGGATATATCATGGTTGGGAAAGAGGTAAAAAGGTGAATCGGAGCTACAGTTCTAAAAACCAGCTCAAATGATAGAGGAGTGTTCCTGATGGAGTGCTAGAGGGTCAATACACAGTTTCGTGAAAGTCAACTTTGGCACCCCAGGAAGGGTAATCCCTTCAAAGGGCGATAGTGGATACATCATGGTTTGGAAATATGTGGAAATGCGATTTGGAACTGCAGGTTTTAAAACCAGCTCAAATGATAGAGGAGGGTACCTGATGGAGTGCTAGAGAGTACAAACACGGTTTTCTGAAGGTCAACTTTGGCACCCCAAGAAGGGTAATCAAGTGAAAGGGAAAAAGTGGATACATCATGGTTTGGAAATAGGTGAAAATGTGAATCGGAGATAGAGCCTTTTAAACCAGCTCAAATGATAGAGGAGGGTTCCTGATGGAGTGCTAGAGGGTCAAAACACAATTTTCTGAAGGTCAAGTTTGGCACCCGAGGAAGGGTAATCAAGTGAAAGGGTAATAGTGGATACATCATGGTTTGGAAATAGGTAAAAATGTGAATCGGAGTTACAGCTCTTGAAACCAGCTCAAATGATAGAGGAGGGTTGCTTATGGAGTGCTAAAGGGTCCAAACACAGATTCGTGAAAGTCAACTTTGGCACCCCAGGAAGGGTAATCCCGTGAAAGGGTCATAGGGAATACATCATGGTTTGGAAATAGGTGAAAATGCGATTCGGAACTACAGGTTTTAAAACCAGCTCAAATGATAGAAGAGGGTACCTGATAGAGTGCTAGAGGGTACAAACACAATTTTCTGAAGATCAAGTTTGGCACCCGAGGAAGGGTAATCAAGTGAAAGGGTAATAGTGGATACATCATGGTTGGGAAATAGGTAAAAATGTGATTTGGAGTTACAGTTCTTAAAACCAGCTCAAATGATAGAGGAGGGTTCCTGATGGAGTGCTAGAGGGTCCAAACACAGTTTCGTGAAAGTCAACTTTGGCACCCCAGGAAGGGTAATCCCGTGAAACGGTCAAAGGGGATACATCATGGTTTGGAAATAGGTAAAAATGTGAATCGGAGCTACAGTTCTAAAAAACAGCTCAAATAATAGAGGAGGGATCCTGATTTAGTGCTAGAGTGTACAAACACAGTTTCGTGAAACTCAACTTTGGCACCCCAGGAAGGGTAGTCAAGTGAAACGGTCAAAGGGGATACATCATGGTTTGGAAATAGGTAAAAATGTGAATCGGAGCTACAGTTCTGAAAACCACCTCAAATGATAGAGTAGGGTTCTTGATGGAGTGCTAGAGGGTCAAAACATAATTTTCTAAAGGTCAAGTTTGGCACCCGAGGAAGGGTAATCAAGTGAAAGGGTCATAGTGGATACATCATGGTTTGGAAATAGGTAAAAATGTGAATCGGGGTTACAGGTCTTGAAACCAGCTCAAATGATAGAGGAGGGTTCCTGATGGAGTGCTAGAGGGTCCAAACACGGTTTCGTGAAAGTCAACTTTGGCACCCCAGGAAGGGTAATCCCGTGAAACGGTCAAAGGGGATACATCATGGTTGGGAAATAGGTAGAAATGTGAATCGGAGCTACAGTTCTAAAAATCAGCTCAAATGATAGAGGAGGGTTCCTGATGGAGTGCTAGAGGGTACAAACACAGTTTCGTGAAAGTCAACTTTGGCACCCCAGGAAGGGTAATCCCGTCAAAGCGTCATAGGGAATACATCATGGTTTGGAAATAGGTAAAAATGCGATTCGGAACTACAGGTTTTAAAACCAGCTCAAATGATAGAGGAGGGTACCTGATGGAGTGCTAGAGGGTACAAACACAATTTTCTGAAGGTCAAGTTTGGCACCCCAGGAAGGGTAATCCCGTGAAAGGGTCATAGTGTATACATCATGGTTTGGAAATAGGTAAAAATGTGAATCGGAGCTACAGTTCTGAAAACCAGCTCAAATGATAGAGGAGGGTTCCTGATGGAGTGCTAGAGGGTCCAAACACAGTTTTGTGAAGGTCAACTTTGGCACCCCAGGAAGGGTAATCCCGTGAAAGGGTCATAGTGTATACATCATGGTTTGGAAATAGGTAAAAATGTGAATCGGAGCTAAAGTTCTGAAAACCACCTCAAATGATAGAGGAGATTTCCTGATGGAGTGGTAGAGGGTCCAGACACAGTTTCGTGAAAGTCAACTTTGGCACCCGAGGAAGGGTAATCAAGTGAAAGGGTCATAGGGGATACAGCATGGTTTGGAAATAGGTAAAAATGTGAATCGGAGCTACAGTTCTGAAAAAAACTCAAATGATAGAGGAGGGTTCCTGATGGAGTGGTAGAGGGTCAAAACACAGTTTCGTGAAAGTCAACTTTGGCACCCGAGGAAGGGTAATCAAGTGAAAGGGTCATAGGGGATACAGCATGGTTTGGAAATAGATAAAAATGTGAATCGGAGCTACAGTTCTGAAAAAACCTGAAATGATAGAAGAGGGTACCTGATAGAGTGCTAGAGGGTACAAACACAATTTTCTGAAGATCAAGTTTGGCACCCGAGGAAGGGTAATCAAGTGAAAGGGTAATAGTGGATACATCATGGTTGGGAAATAGGTAAAAATGTGATTTGGAGTTACAGTTCTTAAAACCAGCTCAAATGATAGAGGAGGGTTCCTGATGGAGTGCTAGAGGGTCCAAACACAGTTTCGTGAAAGTCAACTTTGGCACCCGAGGAAGGGTAATCCCGTGAAAGGGTCATAGGGGATACATCATGGTTGGGAAATAGGTAAAAATGTGAATCAGAGCTACAGTTCTAAAAAACAGCTCAAATAATAGAGGAGGGTTCCTGATTTAGTGCTAGAGTGTACAAACACAGTTTTGTGAAGGTCAACTTTGGCACCCTAGGAAGGGTAATCCCGTGAAAGGGTCATAGTGTATACATCATGGTTTGGAAATAAGTAAAAATGTGAATCAGAGCTACAGTTCTGAAAACCACCTCAAATGGTAGAGGAGGGTTCCTGATGGAGTGCTAGAGGGTCAAAACACAGTTTCGTGAAAGTCAACTTTGGCACCCGAGGAAGGGTAATCAAGTGAAAGGGTCATAGGGGATACAGCATGGTTTGGAAATAGGTAAAAATGTGAATCGGAGCTACAGTTCTGAAAACCACCTCAAATGATAGAGGAGGGTTCCTGATGGAGTGCTAGAGGGTCAAAACAAAGTTTCGTGAAAGTCAACTTTGGCACCCCAGGAAGGGTAATCCCATCAAAGTGTCATAGGGGATACATCATGGATGGGAAATAGGTAAAAAGGTGAATCGGAGCTACAGTTCTGAAAACCACCTCAAATGATAGAGGAGGGTTCCTGATGGAGTGCTAGAGGGTCAAAACACAGTTTCGTGAAAGTCAACTTTGGCACCCGAGGAAGGGTAATCAAGTGAAAGGGTCATAGGGGATACAGCATGGTTTAGAAATAGGTAAAAATGTGAATCGGAGCAACAGTTCTGAAAAAACCTGAAATGATAGAGGAGGGTTCCTGATGGAGTGCTAGAGTGTCAAAACAAAGTTTGGTGAAAGTCAACTTTGGCACCCGAGGAAGGGTAATCCCGTGAAAGGGTCATAGGGGATACATCATGGTTGGGAAATAGGTAAAAAGGTGAATCGGAGCTACAGTTCCAAAAACAAGCTCAAATGATAGAGGAGGGTTCCTGATGGAGTGCTAGAGGGTCAATACACAGTTTCGTGAAAGTCAACTTTGGCACCCGAGGAAGGGTAATCAAGTGAAAGGGTCATAGGGGATACAGCATGGTTTAGAAATAGGTAAAAATGTGAATCGGAGCAACAGTTCTGAAAAAACCTGAAATGATAGAGGAGGGTTCCTGATGGAGTGCTAGAGTGTCAAAACAAAGTTTCGTGAAAGTCAACTTTGGCACCCGAGGAAGGGTAATCCCGTGAAAGGGTCATAGGGGATACATCATGGTTGGGAAATAGGTAAAAAGGTGAATCGGAGCTACAGTTCCAAAAACAAGCTCAAATGATAGAGGAGGGTTCCTGATGGAGTGCTAGAGGGTCAATACACAGTTTCGTGAAAGTCAACTTTGGCACCCCAGGAAGGGTAATCCCGTCAAAGGGTCATAGGGGATACATCATGGTTTGGAAATAGGTAAAAAGGTGAATCGGAGCTACAGTTCTGAAAAAATTCTCAAATGATAGAGGAGGGTTCCTGATGGAGTGCTAGAGGGTCAAAACAAAGTTTCGTGAAAGTCAACTTTGGCACCCGAGGAAGGGTAATCCCGTGAAAGGGTCATGGGGGATACATCATGGTTTGGAAATAGTTGAAAAGGTGAATCGGAGCTACAGTTCTAAAAACCAGCTCAAATAACAGATGAGGGTTCCTGATGGAGTGCAAGAGGGTCCAAACACAATTTTCTGAAGGACAAGTTTGGCACCCCACGAAGGGTAATCAAGTGAAAGGGTAATAGTGGATACATCATGGTTTGGAAATAGGTAAAAATGTGAATCGGAGCTACAGCTCTTAAAACCAGCTCAAATGATAGACGAGGATTCCTGATGGAGTGCTAGAGGGTCCAAACACAGTTTCGTGAAAGTCAACTTTGGCACCCCAGGAAGGGTAATCCCGTGAAACGGTCAAAGGGGATACATCATGGTTTGGAAATAGGTAAAAATGTGAATCAGAGCTACAGTTCTAAAAAACAGCTCAAATGATAGAGGAGGATTCCTGATGGAGTGCTAGAGGGTCCAAACACAGTTTCGTGAAAGTCAACTTTGGCACCCCAGGAAGGGTAATTCCGTGAAAGGGTCATAGTGTATACATCATGGTTTGGAAATAGGTAAAAATGTGAATCGGAGCTACAGTTCTGAAAACCACCTCAAATGATAGAGGAGGGTTCCTGATGGAGTGGTAGAGGGTCAAAACACAGTTTCGTGAAAGTCAACTTTGGCACCCGAGGAAGGGTAATCAAGTGAAAGGGTCATAGGGGATACAGCATGGTTGGGAAATAGGTAAAAATGTGAATCGGAGCTACAGTTCTGAAAAAACCTGAAATGATAGAGGAGGGTTCCTGATGGAGTGCTAGAGTGTCAAAACAAAGTTTCGTGAAAGTCAACTTTGGCACCCGAGGAAGGGTAATCCCGTGAAAGGGTCAAAGGGGATACATCATGGTTTGGAAATAGGTAAAAAGGTAAATCGGAGCTACAGTTCTAGAAAACAGCTCAAATAATAGAGGAGGGTTCCTGATATATTGCTAGAGTGTACAAACACAGTTTTGTTAAGGTCAAGTTTTTCACCCGAGGAAGGGTAATCCCGTGAAAGGGTCATAGTGTATACATCATGGTTTGGAAATAGGTAAAAATGTGAATCGGAGCTACAGTTCTGAAAAAAACCTCAAATAATAGAGGAGGGTTCCTGATGGAGTGCTAGAGGGTCAAAACACAGTTTCGTGAAAGTCAACTTTGGCACCCGAGGAAGGGTAATCCCGTGAAAGGGTCATAGGGGATACATCATGGTTTGGAAATAGGTAAAAAGGTGAATCGGAGCTACAGTTCTAATAACCAGATCAAATGATAGAGGAGGGTTCCTGATGGAGTGCAAGAGGGTCAAAACACAGTTTCGTGAAAGTCAAATTTGGCACCCGAGAAAGAGTAATCCCGTGAAAGGGTCATAGGGGATACATCATGGTTGGGAAATAGGTAAAAAGGTGAATCGGAGCTACAGTTCTAATAACCAGCTCAAATGATAGAGGAGGGTTCCTGATGGAGTGCAAGAGGGTCAAAACACAGTTTCGTGAAAGTCAACTTTGGCACCCGAGGAAGGGTAATCCCGTGAAAGGGTCATAGGGGATACAGCATGGTTTGGAAATAGGTAAAAATGTGAATCGGAGCTACAGTTCTAAAAACCAGCTCAAATGATAGAGGAGGGTTCCTGATGGAGTGCTAGAGGGTGCAATCACAGTTTCGTGAAAGTCAACTTTGGCACCCCAGGAAGGGTAATCCCGTGAAAGGGTCATAGGGGATACATCATGGTTTGGAAATAGGTAAAAAGGTGAATCGGAGCTACAGTTCTAGAAACCACCTCAAATGATAGAGGAGGGTTCCTGATGGAGTGCAAGAGGGTACAAACACAGTTTTCTGAAGGTCAACTTTGGCACCCCAGGAAGGGTAATCAAGTGAAAGGGTAATAGTGGATACATCATGGTTTGGAAATAGGTAAAAAGGTGAATCGGAGCTGCAGCTCTTAAAACCAGCTCAAATGATAGAGGAGGGTTCCTGATGGAGTGCTAGAGGGTCCAAACATAGTTTCGTGAAAGTCAACTTTGGCACCCCAGGAAGGGGAATCCCGTGAAACGGTCAAAGGGGATACATCATGGTTTGGAAATAGGTAAAAAGGTAAATCGGAGCTACAGTTCTAGAAAACAGCTCAAATAATAGAGGAGGGTTCCTGATATATTGCTAGAGTGTACAAACACAGTTTTGTGAAGGTCAAGTTTTTCACCCGAGGAAGGGTAATCCCGTGAAAGGGTCATAGGGGATACATCATGGTTTGGAAATAGGTAAAAAGGTGAATCGGAGCTACAGTTCTGAAAACCACCTCAAATGATAGAGGAGGGTTCCTGATGGACTGCTAGAGGGTCAAAACACAGTTTCGTGAAAGTCAAATTTGGCACCCGAGAAAGGGTAATCCCGTGAAAGGGTCATAGGGGATACATCATGGTTGGGAAATAGGTAAAAAGGTGAATCGGAGCTACAGTTCTAATAACCAGCTCAAATGATAGAGGAGGGTTCCTGATGGAGTGCAAGAGGGTCAAAACACAGTTTCGTGAAAGTCAACTTTGGCACCCGAGGAAGGGTAATCCCGTGAAAGGGTCATAGGGGATACATCATGGTTTGGAAATAGGTAAAAAGGTGAATCGGAGCTACAGTTCTAAAAACCAGCTCAAATAATAGAGGAGGGTTCCTGATTGAGTGCTAGAGGGTCAAAACACAGTTTCGTGAAAGTCAACTTTGGCACCCGAGGAAGGGTAATCCCGTGAAAGGGTCATAGGGGATACATCATGGTTTGGAAATAGGTAAAAAGGTGAATCGGAGCTACAGTTCTGAAAACCACCTCAAATGATAGAGGAGGGTTCCTGATGGACTGCTAGAGGGTCAAAACACAGTTTCGTGAAAGTCAAATTTGGCACCCGAGAAAGGGTAATCCCGTGAAAGGGTCATAGGGGATACATCATGGTTGGGAAATAGGTAAAAAGGTGAATCGGAGCTACAGTTCTAAAAAACAGCTCAAATGATAGAGGAGGGTTCCTGATGGAGTGCAAGAGGGTCAAAACACAGTTTCGTGAAAGTCAACTTTGGCACCCGAGGAAGGGTAATCCCGTGAAAGGGTCATAGGGGATACATCATGGTTTGGAAATAGGTAAAAAGGTGAATCGGAGCTACAGTTCTAAAAACCAGCTCAAATGATAGAGGAGGGTTCCTGATGGAGTGCTAGAGGGTCCAATCACAGTTTCGTGAAAGTCAACTTTGGCACCCGAGGAAGGGTAGTCCCGTGAAAGGGTCATAGGGGATACATCATGGTTTGGAAATAGGTAAAAAGGTGAATCGGAGCTACAGTTCTAAAAACCAGCTCAAATGATAGAGGAGGGTTCCTGATGGAGTGCAAGAGGGTACAAACACAGTTTTCTGAAGGTCAACTTTGGCACCCCAGGAAGGGTAATCAAGTGAAAGGGTAATAGTGGATACATCATGGTTTGGAAATAGGTAAAAAGGTGAATCGGAGCTGCAGCTCTTAAAACCAGCTCAAATGATAGAGGAGGGTTCCTGATGGAGTGCTAGAGGGTCCAAACATAGTTTCGTGAAAGTCAACTTTGGCACCCCAGGAAGGGGAATCCCGTGAAACGGTCAAAGGGGATACATCATGGTTTGGAAATAGGTAAAAAGGTAAATCGGAGCTACAGTTCTAGAAAACAGCTCAAATAATAGAGGAGGGTTCCTGATATATTGCTAGAGTGTACAAACACAGTTTTGTGAAGGTCAAGTTTTTCACCCGAGGAAGGGTAATCCCGTGAAAGGGTCATAGTGTATACATCATGGTTTGGAAATACGTAAAAATGTGAATCGGAGCTACAGTTCTGAAAAAAACCTCAAATAATAGAGGAGGGTTCCTGATGGAGTGCTAGAGGGTCAAAACACAGTTTCGTGAAAGTCAACTTTGGCACCCGAGGAAGGGTAATCCCGTGAAAGGGTCATAGGGGATACATCATGGTTTGGAAATAGGTAAAAAGGTGAATCGGAGCTACAGTTCTGAAAACCACCTCAAATGATAGAGGAGGATTCCTGATGGACTGCTAGAGGGTCAAAACACAGTTTCGTGAAAGTCAAATTTGGCACCCGAGAAAGGGTAATCCCGTGAAAGGGTCATAGGGGATACATCATGGTTGGGAAATAGGTAAAAAGGTGAATCGGAGCTACAGTTCTAATAACCAGCTCAAATGATAGAGGAGGGTTCCTGATGGAGTGCAAGAGGGTCAAAACACAGTTTCGTGAAAGTCAACTTTGGCACCCGAGGAAGGGTAATCCCGTGAAAGGGTCATAGGGGATACATCATGGTTTGGAAATAGGTAAAAAGGTGAATCGGAGCTACAGTTCTAAAAACCAGCTCAAATAATAGAGGAGGGTTCCTGATTGAGTGCTAGAGGGTCAAAACACAGTTTCGTGAAAGTCAACTTTGGCACCCGAGGAAGGGTAATCCCGTGAAAGGGTCATAGGGGATACATCATGGTTTGGAAATAGGTAAAAAGGTGAATCGGAGCTACAGTTCTGAAAACCACCTCAAATGATAGAGGAGGGTTCCTGATGGACTGCTAGAGGGTCAAAACACAGTTTCGTGAAGGTCAAATTTGGCACCCGAGAAAGGGTAATCCCGTGAAAGGGTCATAGGGGATACATCATGGTTGGGAAATAGGTAAAAAGGTGAATCGGAGCTGCAGTTCTAAAAAACAGCTCAAATGATAGAGGAGGGTTCCTGATGGAGTGCAAGAGGGTCAAAACACAGTTTCGTGAAAGTCAACTTTGGCACCCGAGGAAGGGTAATCCCGTGAAAGGGTCATAGGGGATACATCATGGTTTGGAAATAGGTAAAAAGGTGAATCGGAGCTACAGTTCTAAAAACCAGCTCAAATGATAGAGGAGGGTTCCTGATGGAGTGCTAGAGGGTCCAATCACAGTTTCGTGAAAGTCAACTTTGGCACCCGAGGAAGGGTAGTCCCGTGAAAGGGTCATAGGGGATACATCATGGTTTGGAAATAGGTAAAAAGGTGAATCGGAGCTACAGTTCTAAAAACCAGCTCAAATAATAGAGGAGGGTTCCTGATTGAGTGCTAGAGGGTCAAAACACAGTTTCGTGAAAGTCAACTTTGGCACCCGAGGAAGGGTAATCCCGTGAAAGGGTCATAGGGGATACATCATGGTTTGGAAATAGGTAAAAAGGTGAATCGGAGCTACAGTTCTGAAAACCACCTCAAATGATAGAGGAGGGTTCCTGATGGACTGCTAGAGGGTCAAAACACAGTTTCGTGAAAGTCAAATTTGGCACCCGAGAAAGGGTAATCCCGTGAAAGGGTCATAGGGGATACATCATGGTTGGGAAATAGGTAAAAAGGTGAATCGGAGCTACAGTTCTAAAAAACAGCTCAAATGATAGAGGAGGGTTCCTGATGGAGTGCAAGAGGGTCAAAACACAGTTTCGTGAAAGTCAACTTTGGCACCCGAGGAAGGGTAATCCCGTGAAAGGGTCATAGGGGATACATCATGGTTTGGAAATAGGTAAAAAGGTGAATCGGAGCTACAGTTCTAAAAACCAGCTCAAATGATAGAGGAGGGTTCCTGATGGAGTGCTAGAGGGTCCAATCACAGTTTCGTGAAAGTCAACTTTGGCACCCGAGGAAGGGTAGTCCCGTGAAAGGGTCATAGGGGATACATCATGGTTTGGAAATAGGTAAAAAGGTGAATCGGAGCTACAGTTCTAAAAACCAGCTCAAATGATAGAGGAGGGTTCCTGATGGAGTGCAAGAGGGTACAAACACAGTTTTCTGAAGGTCAACTTTGGCACCCCAGGAAGGGTAATCAAGTGAAAGGGTAATAGTGGATACATCATGGTTTGGAAATAGGTAAAAAGGTGAATCGGAGCTGCAGCTCTTAAAACCAGCTCAAATGATAGAGGAGGGTTCCTGATGGAGTGCTAGAGGGTCCAAACATAGTTTCGTGAAAGTCAACTTTGGCACCCCAGGAAGGGGAATCCCGTGAAACGGTCAAAGGGGATACATCATGGTTTGGAAATAGGTAAAAAGGTAAATCGGAGCTACAGTTCTAGAAAACAGCTCAAATAATAGAGGAGGGTTCCTGATATATTGCTAGAGTGTACAAACACAGTTTTGTGAAGGTCAAGTTTTTCACCCGAGGAAGGGTAATCCCGTGAAAGGGTCATAGTGTATACATCATGGTTTGGAAATACGTAAAAATGTGAATCGGAGCTACAGTTCTGAAAAAAACCTCAAATAATAGAGGAGGGTTCCTGATGGAGTGCTAGAGGGTCAAAACACAGTTTCGTGAAAGTCAACTTTGGCACCCGAGGAAGGGTAATCCCGTGAAAGGGTCATAGGGGATACATCATGGTTTGGAAATAGGTAAAAAGGTGAATCGGAGCTACAGTTCTGAAAACCACCTCAAATGATAGAGGAGGATTCCTGATGGACTGCTAGAGGGTCAAAACACAGTTTCGTGAAAGTCAAATTTGGCACCCGAGAAAGGGTAATCCCGTGAAAGGGTCATAGGGGATACATCATGGTTGGGAAATAGGTAAAAAGGTGAATCGGAGCTACAGTTCTAATAACCAGCTCAAATGATAGAGGAGGGTTCCTGATGGAGTGCAAGAGGGTCAAAACACAGTTTCGTGAAAGTCAACTTTGGCACCCGAGGAAGGGTAATCCCGTGAAAGGGTCATAGGGGATACATCATGGTTTGGAAATAGGTAAAAAGGTGAATCGGAGCTACAGTTCTGAAAACCACCTCAAATGATAGAGGAGGGTTCCTGATGGACTGCTAGAGGGTCAAAACACAGTTTCGTGAAGGTCAAATTTGGCACCCGAGAAAGGGTAATCCCGTGAAAGGGTCATAGGGGATACATCATGGTTGGGAAATAGGTAAAAAGGTGAATCGGAGCTACAGTTCTAAAAAACAGCTCAAATGATAGAGGAGGGTTCCTGATGGAGTGCAAGAGGGTCAAAACACAGTTTCGTGAAAGTCAACTTTGGCACCCGAGGAAGGGTAATCCCGTGAAAGGGTCATAGGGGATACATCATGGTTTGGAAATAGGTAAAAAGGTGAATCGGAGCTACAGTTCTAAAAACCAGCTCAAATGATAGAGGAGGGTTCCTGATGGAGTGCTAGAGGGTCCAATCACAGTTTCGTGAAAGTCAACTTTGGCACCCGAGGAAGGGTAGTCCCGTGAAAGGGTCATAGGGGATACATCATGGTTTGGAAATAGGTAAAAAGGTGAATCGGAGCTACAGTTCTAAAAACCAGCTCAAATGATAGAGGAGGGTTCCTGAT
The DNA here is from genome assembly GCF_037392515.1 of Haliotis asinina. NCBI lineage: Eukaryota > Metazoa > Mollusca > Gastropoda > Lepetellida > Haliotidae > Haliotis > Haliotis asinina. The sequence continues at coordinate 50,910,409 of NC_090282.1, read as the reverse complement.
GGAGTGCAAGAGGGTACAAACACAGTTTTCTGAAGGTCAACGTTGGCACCCCACGAAGGGTAATCAAGTGAAAGGGTAATAGTGGATACATCATGGTTTGGAAATAGGTAACAAGGTGAATCGGAGATACAGCTCTTAAAACCAGCTCAAATGATAGAGGAGAGTTCCTGATGGAGTGCTAGAGGGTCCAAACATAGTTTCGTGAAAGTCAACTTTGGCACCCCAGGAAGGGTAATCCCGTGAAACGGTCAAAGGGGATACATCATGGTTTGGAAATAGGTAAAAAGGTAAATCGGAGCTAGAGTTCTAGAAAACAGCTCAAATAGTAGAGGAGGGTTCCTGATATATTGCTAGCGTGTACAAACACAGTTTTGTGAAGGTCAAGTTTTTCACCCGAGGAAGGGTAATCCCGTGAAAGGGTCATAGTGTATACATCATGGTTTGGAAATAGGTAAAAATGTGAATCGGAGCTACAGTTCTGAAAAAAACCTCAAATAATAGAGGAGGGTTCCTGATGGAGTGCTAGAGGGTCAAAACACAGTTTCGTGAAAGTCAACTTTGGCACCCGAGGAAGGGTAATCCCGTGAAAGGGTCATAGGGGATACATCATGGTTTGGAAATAGGTAAAAAGGTGAATCGGAGCTACAGTTCTGAAAACCAGCTCAAATGATAGAGGAGGGTTCCTGATGGAGTGCTAGAGGGTCAAAACACAGTTTCGTGAAAGTCAAATTTGGCACCCGAGAAAGGGTAATCCCGTGAAAGGGTCATAGGGGATACATCATGGTTGGGAAATAGGTAAAAAGGTGAATCGGAGCTACAGTTCTAATAACCAGCTCAAATGATAGAGGAGGGTTCCTGATGGAGTGCAAGAGGGTCAAAACACAGTTTCGTGAAAGTCAACTTTGGCACCCGAGGAAGGGTAATCCCGTGAAAGGGTCATAGGGGATACATCATGGTTTGGAAATAGGTAAAAAGGTGAATCGGAGCTACAGTTCTAAAAACCAGCTCAAATGATAGAGGAGGGTTCCTGATGGAGTGCTAGAGGGTCCAATCACAGTTTCGTGAAAGTCAACTTTGGCACCCGAGGAAGGGTAGTCCCGTGAAAGGGTCATAGGGGATACATCATGGTTTGGAAATAGGTAAAAAGGTGAATCGGAGCTACAGTTCTAAAAACCAGCTCAAATGATAGAGGAGGGTTCCTGATGGAGTGCAAGAGGGTACAAACACAGTTTTCTGAAGGTCAACTTTGGCACCCCACGAAGGGTAATCAAGTGAAAGGGTAATAGTGGATACATCATGGTTTGGAAATAGGTAAAAAGGTGAATCGGAGATACAGCTCTTAAAACCAGCTCAAATGATAGAGGAGAGTTCCTGATGGAGTGCTAGAGGGTCCAAACATAGTTTCGTGAAAGTCAACTTTGGCACCCCAGGAAGGGTGATCCCGTGAAACGGTCAAAGGGGATACATCATGGTTTGGAAATAGGTAAAAAGGTAAATCGGAGCTAGAGTTCTAGAAAACAGCTCAAATAATAGAGGAGGGTTCCTGATATATTGCTAGAGTGTACAAACACAGTTTTGTGAAGGTCAAGTTTTTCACCCGAGGAAGGGTAATCCCGTGAAAGGGTCATTGTGTATACATCATGGTTTGGAAATAGGTAAAAATGTGAATCGGAGCTACAGTTCTGAAAAAAACCTCAAATAATAGAGGAGGGTTCCTGATGGAGTGCTAGAGGGTCAAAACACAGTTTCGTGAAAGTCAACTTTGGCACCCGAGGAAGGGTAATCCCGTGAAAGGGTCATCGGGGATACATCATGGTTTGGAAATAGGTAAAAAGGTGAATCGGAGCTACAGTTCTGAAAACCAGCTCAAATGATAGAGGAGGGTTCCTGATGGAGTGCTAGAGGGTCAAAACACAGTTTCGTGAAAGTCAAATTTGGCACCCGAGAAAGGGTAATCCCGTGAAAGGGTCATAGGGGATACATCATGGTTGGGAAATAGGTAAAAAGGTGAATCGGAGCTACAGTTCTAATAACCAGCTCAAATGATAGAGGAGGGTTCCTGATGGAGTGCAAGAGGGTCAAAACACAGTTTCGTGAAAGTCAACTTTGGCACCCGAGGAAGGGTAATCCCGTGAAAGGGTCATAGGGGATACATCATGGTTTGGAAATAGGTAAAAAGGTGAATCGGAGCTACAGTTCTAAAAACCAGCTCAAATGATAGAGGAGGGTTCCTGATGGAGTGCTAGAGGGTCCAATCACAGTTTCGTGAAAGTCAACTTTGGCACCCGAGGAAGGGTAGTCCCGTGAAAGGGTCATAGGGGATACATCATGGTTTGGAAATAGGTAAAAAGGTGAATCGGAGCTACAGTTCTAAAAACCAGCTCAAATGATAGAGGAGGGTTCCTGATGGAGTGCAAGAGGGTACAAACACAGTTTTCTGAAGGTCAACTTTGGCACCCCACGAAGGGTAATCAAGTGAAAGGGTAATAGTGGATACATCATGGTTTGGAAATAGGTAAAAAGGTGAATCGGAGATACAGCTCTTAAAACCAGCTCAAATGATAGAGGAGAGTTCCTGATGGAGTGCTAGAGGGTCCAAACATAGTTTCGTGAAAGTCAACTTTGGCACCCCAGGAAGGGTAATCCCGTGAAACGGTCAAAGGGGATACATCATGGTTTGGAAATAGGTAAAAAGGTAAATCGGAGCTAGAGTTCTAGAAAACAGCTCAAATAATAGAGGAGGGTTCCTGATATATTGCTAGAGTGTACAAACACAGTTTTGTGAAGGTCAAGTTTTTCACCCGAGGAAGGGTAATCCCGTGAAAGGGTCATAGTGTATACATCATGGTTTGGAAATACGTAAAAATGTGAATCGGAGCTACAGTTCTGAAAAAAACCTCAAATAATAGAGGAGGGTTCCTGATGGAGTGCTAGAGGGTCAAAACACAGTTTCGTGAAAGTCAACTTTGGCACCCGAGGAAGGGTAATCCCGTGAAAGGGTCATAGGGGATACATCATGGTTTGGAAATAGGTAAAAAGGTGAATCGGAGCTACAGTTCTGAAAACCAGCTCAAATGATAGAGGAGGGTTCCTGATGGAGTGCTAGAGGGTCAAAACACAGTTTCGTGAAAGTCAAATTTGGCACCCGAGAAAGGGTAATCCCGTGAAAGGGTCATAGGGGATACATCATGGTTGGGAAATAGGTAAAAATGTGAATCGGAGCTACAGTTCTAATAACCAGCTCAAATGATAGAGGAGGGTTCCTGATGGAGTGCAAGAGGGTCAAAACACAGTTTCGTGAAAGTCAACTTTGGCACCCGAGGAAGGGTAATCCCGTGAAAGGGTCATAGGGGATACATCATGGTTTGGAAATAGGTAAAAAGGTGAATCGGAGCTACAGTTCTAAAAACCAGCTCAAATGATAGAGGAGGGTTCCTGATGGAGTGCTAGAGGGTCAAAACACAGTTTCGTGAAAGTCAAATTTGGCACCCGAGAAAGGGTAATCCCGTGAAAGGGTCATAGGGGATACATCATGGTTGGGAAATAGGTAAAAAGGTGAATCGGAGCTACAGTTCTAATAACCAGCTCAAATGATAGAGGAGGGTTCCTGATGGAGTGCAAGAGGGTCAAAACACAGTTTTGTGAAAGTCAACTTTGGCACCCGAGGAAGGGTAATCCCGTGAAAGGGTCATAGGGGATACGTCATGGTTTGGAAATAGGTAAAAAGGTGAATCGGAGCTACAGTTCTAAAAACCAGCTCAAATGATAGAGGAGGGTTCCTGATGGAGTGCTAGAGGGTCCAATCACAGTTTCGTGAAAGTCAACTTTGGCACCCGAGGAAGGGTAGTCCCGTGAAAGTGTCATAGGGGATACATCATGGTTTGGAAATAGGTAAAAAGGTGAATCGGAGCTACAGTTCTAAAAACCAGCTCAAATGATAGAGGAGGGTTCCTGATGGAGTGCAAGAGGGTACAAACACAGTTTTCTGAAGGTCAACTTTGGCACCCCACGAAGGGTAATCAAGTGAAAGGGTAATAGTGGATACATCATGGTTTGGAAATAGGTAAAAAGGTGAATCGGAGATACAGCTCTTAAAACCAGCTCAAATGATAGAGGAGAGTTCCTGATGGAGTGCTAGAGGGTCCAAACATAGTTTCGTGAAAGTCAACTTTGGCACCCCAGGAAGGGTAATCCCGTGAAACGGTCAAAGGGGATACATCATGGTTTGGAAATAGGTAAAAAGGTAAATCGGAGCTAGAGTTCTAGAAAACAGCTCAAATAATAGAGGAGGGTTCCTGATATATTGCTAGAGTGTACAAACACAGTTTTGTGAAGGTCAAGTTTTTCACCCGAGGAAGGGTAATCCCGTGAAAGGGTCATAGTGTATACATCATGGTTTGGAAATACGTAAAAATGTGAATCGGAGCTACAGTTCTGAAAAAAACCTCAAATAATAGAGGAGGGTTCCTGATGGAGTGCTAGAGGGTCAAAACACAGTTTCGTGAAAGTCAACTTTGGCACCCGAGGAAGGGTAATCCCGTGAAAGGGTCATAGGGGATACATCATGGTTTGGAAATAGGTAAAAAGGTGAATCGGAGCTACAGTTCTGAAAACCAGCTCAAATGATAGAGGAGGGTTCCTGATGGAGTGCTAGAGGGTCAAAACACAGTTTCGTGAAAGTCAAATTTGGCACCCGAGAAAGGGTAATCCCGTGAAAGGGTCATAGGGGATACATCATGGTTGGGAAATAGGTAAAAAGGTGAATCGGAGCTACAGTTCTAATAACCAGCTCAAATGATAGAGGAGGGTTCCTGATGGAGTGCAAGAGGGTCAAAACACAGTTTCGTGAAAGTCAACTTTGGCACCCGAGGAAGGGTAATCCCGTGAAAGGGTCATAGGGGATACATCATGGTTTGGAAATAGGTAAAAAGGTGAATCGGAGCTACAGTTCTAAAAACCAGCTCAAATGATAGAGGAGGGTTCCTGATGGAGTGCTAGAGGGTCAAAACACAGTTTCGTGAAAGTCAAATTTGGCACCCGAGAAAGGGTAATCCCGTGAAAGGGTCATAGGGGATACATCATGGTTGGGAAATAGGTAAAAAGGTGAATCGGAGCTACAGTTCTAATAACCAGCTCAAATGATAGAGGAGGGTTCCTGATGGAGTGCAAGAGGGTCAAAACACAGTTTTGTGAAAGTCAACTTTGGCACCCGAGGAAGGGTAATCCCGTGAAAGGGTCATAGGGGATACGTCATGGTTTGGAAATAGGTAAAAAGGTGAATCGGAGCTACAGTTCTAAAAACCAGCTCAAATGATAGAGGAGGGTTCCTGATGGAGTGCTAGAGGGTCCAATCACAGTTTCGTGAAAGTCAACTTTGGCACCCGAGGAAGGGTAGTCCCGTGAAAGTGTCATAGGGGATACATCATGGTTTGGAAATAGGTAAAAAGGTGAATCGGAGCTACAGTTCTAAAAACCAGCTCAAATGATAGAGGAGGGTTCCTGATGGAGTGCAAGAGGGTACAAACACAGTTTTCTGAAGGTCAACTTTGGCACCCCACGAAGGGTAATCAAGTGAAAGGGTAATAGTGGATACATCATGGTTTGGAAATAGGTAAAAAGGTGAATCGGAGATACAGCTCTTAAAACCAGCTCAAATGATAGAGGAGAGTTCCTGATGGAGTGCTAGAGGGTCCAAACATAGTTTCGTGAAAGTCCACTTTGGCACCCCAGGAAGGGTAATCCCGTGAAACGGTCAAAGGGGATACATCATGGTTTGGAAATAGGTAAAAAGGTGAATCGGAGCTAGAGTTCTAGAAAACAGCTCAAATAATAGAGGAGGGTTCCTGATATATTGCTAGAGTGTACAAACACAGTTTTGTGAAGGTCAAGTTTTTCACCCGAGGAAGGGTAATCCCGTGAAAGGGTCATAGTGTATACATCATGGTTTGGAAATAGGTAAAAATGTGAATCGGAGCTACAGTTCTGAAAAAAACCTCAAATAATAGAGGAGGGTTCCTGATGGAGTGCTAGAGGGTCAAAACACAGTTTCGTGAAAGTCAACTTTGGCACCCGAGGAAGGGTAATCCCGTGAAAGGGTCATAGGGGATACATCATGGTTTGGAAATAGGTAAAAAGGTGAATCGGAGCAACAGTTCTGAAAACCAGCTCAAATGATAGAGGAGGGTTCCTGATGGAGTGCTAGAGGGTCAAAACACAGTTTCGTGAAAGTCAAATTTGGCACCCGAGAAAGGGTAATCAAGTGAAAGGGTCATAGGGGATACATCATGGTTGGGAAATAGGTAAAAAGGTGAATCGGAGCTACAGTTCTAATAACCAGCTCAAATGATAGAGGAGGGTTCCTGATGGAGTGCAAGAGGGTCAAAACACAGTTTTGTGAAAGTCAACTTTGGCACCCGAGGAAGGGTAATCCGGTGAAAGGGTCATAGGGGATACATCATGGTTTGGAAATAGGTAAAAAGGTGAATCGGAGCTACAGTTCTAAAAATCAGCTCAAATGATAGAGGAGGGTTCCTGATGGAGTGCTAGAGGGTGCAATCACAGTTTCGTGAAAGTCAACTTTGGCACCCGAGGAAGGGTAGTCCCGTGAAAGGGTCATAGGGGATACATCATGGTTTGGAAATAGGTAAAAAGGTGAATCGGAGCTACAGTTCTAAAAACCAGCTCAAATGATAGAGGAGGGTTCCTGATGGAGTGCAAGAGGGTACAAACACAGTTTTCTGAAGGTCAACTTTGGCACCCCACGAAGGGTAATCAAGTGAAAGGGTAATAGTGGATACATCATGGTTTGGAAATAGGTAAAAAGGTGAATCGGAGATACAGCTCTTAAAACCAGCTCAAATGATAGAGGAGAGTTCCTGATGGAGTGCTAGAGGGTCCAAACATAGTTTCGTGAAAGTCAACTTTGGCACCCCAGGAAGGGTAATCCCGTGAAACGGTCAAAGGGGATACATCATGGTTTGGAAATAGGTAGAAAGGTAAATCGGAGCTACAGTTCTAGAAAACAGCTCAAATAATGGAGGAGGGTTCCTGATATAGTGCTAGAGTGTACAAACACAGTTTTGTGAAGGTCAAGTTTTTCACCCGAGGAAGGGTAATCCCGTGAAAGGGTCATAGTGTATACATCATGGTTTGGAAATACGTAAAAATGTGAATCGGAGCTACAGTTCTGAAAAAAACCTCAAATAATAGAGGAGGGTTCCTGATGGAGTGCTAGAGGGTCAAAACACAGTTTCGTGAAAGTCAACTTTGGCACCCGAGGAAGGGTAATCCCGTGAAAGGGTCATAGGGGATACATCATGGTTGGGAAATAGGTAAAAAGGTGAATCGGAGCTACAGTTCTAATAACCAGCTCAAATGATAGAGGAGGGTTCCTGATGGAGTGCAAGAGGGTCAAAACACAGTTTCGTGAAAGTCAACTTTGGCACCCGAGGAAGGGTAATCCCGTGAAAGGGTCATAGGGGATACATCATGGTTTGGAAATAGGTAAAAAGGTGAATCGGAGCTACAGTTCTAAAAACCAGCTCAAATGATAGAGGAGGGTTCCTGATGGAGTGCTAGAGGGTCAAAACACAGTTTCGTGAAAGTCAAATTTGGCACCCGAGAAAGGGTAATCCCGTGAAAGGGTCATAGGGGATACATCATGGTTGGGAAATAGGTAAAAAGGTGAATCGGAGCTACAGTTCTAATAACCAGCTCAAATGATAGAGGAGGGTTCCTGATGGAGTGCAAGAGGGTCAAAACACAGTTTCGTGAAAGTCAACTTTGGCACCCGAGGAAGGGTAATCCCGTGAAAGGGTCATAGGGGATACATCATGGTTTGGAAATAGGTAAAAAGGTGAATCGGAGCTACAGTTCTAAAAACCAGCTCAAATGATAGTGGAGGGTTCCTGATGGAGTGCTAGAGGGTCAAAACACAGTTTCGTGAAACTCAAATTTGGCACCCGAGAAAGGGTAATCCCGTGAAAGGGTCATAGGGGATACATCATGGTTGGGAAATAGGTAAAAAGGTGAATCGGAGCTACAGTTCTAATAACCAGCTCAAATGATAGAGGAGGGTTCCTGATGGAGTGCAAGAGGGTCAAAACACAGTTTTGTGAAAGTCAACTTTGGCACCCGAGGAAGGGTAATCCCGTGAAAGGGTCATAGGGGATACGTCATGGTTTGGAAATAGGTAAAAAGGTGAATCGGAGCTACAGTTCTAAAAACCAGCTCAAATGATAGAGGAGGGTTCCTGATGGAGTGCTAGAGGGTCCAATCACAGTTTCGTGAAAGTCAACTTTGGCACCCGAGGAAGGGTAGTCCCGTGAAAGTGTCATAGGGGATACATCATGGTTTGGAAATAGGTAAAAAGGTGAATCGGAGCTACAGTTCTAAAAACCAGCTCAAATGATAGAGGAGGGTTCCTGATGGAGTGCAAGAGGGTACAAACACAGTTTTCTGAAGGTCAACTTTGGCACCCCACGAAGGGTAATCAAGTGAAAGGGTAATAGTGAATACATCATGGTTTGGAAATAGGTAAAAAGGTGAATCGGAGATACAGCTCTTAAAACCAGCTCAAATGATAGAGGAGAGTTCCTGATGGAGTGCTAGAGGGTCCAAACATAGTTTCGTGAAAGTCCACTTTGGCACCCCAGGAAGGGTAATCCCGTGAAACGGTCAAAGGGGATACATCATGGTTTGGAAATAGGTAAAAAGGTAAATCGGAGCTAGAGTTCTAGAAAACAGCTCAAATAATAGAGGAGGGTTCCTGATATATTGCTAGAGTGTACAAACACAGTTTTGTGAAGGTCAAGTTTTTCACCCGAGGAAGGGTAATCCCGTGAAAGGGTCATAGTGTATACATCATGGTTTGGAAATAGGTAAAAATGTGAATCGGAGCTACAGTTCTGAAAAAAACCTCAAATAATAGAGGAGGGTTCCTGATGGAGTGCTAGAGGGTCAAAACACAGTTTCGTGAAAGTCAACTTTGGCACCCGAGGAAGGGTAATCCCGTGAAAGGGTCATAGGGGATACATCATGGTTTGGAAATAGGTAAAAAGGTGAATCGGAGCTACAGTTCTGAAAACCAGCTCAAATGATAGAGGAGGGTTCCTGATGGAGTGCTAGAGGGTCAAAACACAGTTTCGTGAAAGTCAAATTTGGCACCCGAGAAAGGGTAATCAAGTGAAAGGGTCATAGGGGATACATCATGGTTGGGAAATAGGTAAAAAGCTGAATCGGAGCTACAGTTCTAATAACCAGCTCAAATGATAGAGGAGGGTTCCTGATGGAGTGCAAGAGGGTCAAAACACAGTTTTGTGAAAGTCAACTTTGGCACCCGAGGAAGGGTAATCCGGTGAAAGGGTCATAGGGGATACATCATGGTTTGGAAATAGGTAAAAAGGTGAATCGGAGCTACAGTTCTAAAAATCAGCTCAAATGATAGAGGAGGGTTCCTGATGGAGTGCTAGAGGGTCCAATCACAGTTTCGTGAAAGTCAACTTTGGCACCCGAGGAAGGGTAGTCCCGTGAAAGGGTCATAGGGGATACATCATGGTTTTTGAAATAGGTAAAAAGGTGAATCGGAGCTACAGTTCTAAAAACCAGCTCAAATGATAGAGGAGGGTTCCTGATGGAGTGCAAGAGGGTACAAACACAGTTTTCTGAAGGTCACCTTTGGCACCCCACGAAGGGTAATCAAGTGAAAGGGTAATAGTGGATACATCATGGTTTGGAAATAGGTAAAAAGGTGAATCGGAGATACAGCTCTTAAAACCAGCTCAAATGATAGAGGAGAGTTCCTGATGGAGTGCTAGAGGGTCCAAACATAGTTTCGTGAAAGTCAACTTTGGCACCCCAGGAAGGGTAATCCCGTGAAACGGTCAAAGGGGATACATCATGGTTTGGAAATAGGTAGAAAGGTAAATCGGAGCTACAGTTCTAGAAAACAGCTCAAATAATGGAGGAGGGTTCCTGATATAGTGCTAGAGTGTACAAACACAGTTTTGTGAAGGTCAAGTTTTTCACCCGAGGAAGGGTAATCCCGTGAAAGGGTCATAGTGTATACATCATGGTTTGGAAATACGTAAAAATGTGAATCGGAGCTACAGTTCTGAAAAAAACCTCAAATAATAGAGGAGGGTTCCTGATGGAGTGCTAGAGGGTCAAAACACAGTTTCGTGAAAGTCAACTTTGGCACCCGAGGAAGGGTAATCCCGTGAAAGGCTCATAGGGGATACATCATGGTTTGGAAATAGGTAAAAAGGTGAATCGGAGCTACAGTTCTGAAAACCAGCTCAAATGATAGAGGAGGGTTCCTGATGGAGTGCTAGAGGGTCAAAACACAGTTTCGTGAAAGTCAAATTTGGCACCCGAGGAAGGGTAATCCCGTGAAAGGGTCATAGGGGATACATCATGGTTTGGAAATAGGTAAAAATGTGAATCGGAGCTACAGTTCTAAAAACCAGCTCAAATGATAGAGGATTGTACCTGATGGAGTGCTAGAGGGTCAAAACACAAGTTTCTGAAGGTGAAGTTTGGCAAACCCAGGAAGGGTAATCAAGTGAAAGGGTAACAGTGAATACATCATGGTTGGGAAATAGGTAAAAATGTGAATCGGAGTTACAGCTGTTAAAACCAGCTCAAATGATAGCGGAGGGTTCCTGATGGAGTGCTAGAGGGTCCAAACACAGTTTCGTTAAAGTCAACTTTGGCACCCAGGAAGGGTAATCCCGTCAAAGGGTCATAGGGGATACATCATGGTTTGGAAATAGGTGAAAATGCGATTCGGAACTACAGGTTTTAAAACCAGCTCAAATGATAGAGGAGGGTACCTGATGGAGTTCTAGAGGGTACAAACACGGTTTTCTGAAGGTCAACTTCGGCACCCCAAGAAGGGTAATCAAGTGAAAGGGTAAAAGTGGATACATCATGGTTTGGAAATAGGTGAAAATGTGAATCGGAGATAGAGCCCTTAAAACCAGCTCAAATGTGAGAGGAGGGTTCCTGATGGAGTGCTAGAGGGTCCAAACACAGTTTCGTGAAAGTCATTTTTGGCACCCCAGGAAGGGTAATCCTGTGAAATGGTCAAAGGCGATACATCATGGTTTGGAAATAGGTAAAAAGGTAAATCGGAGCTACAGTTCTAAAAAACAGCTCAAATAATTGAGGAGGGTTCCTGATATAGTGCTAGAGTGTACAAACACAGTTTTGTGAAGGTCAAGTTTGGCACCCGAGGAAGGGTAATCCCGTGAAAGGGTCATAGTGTATACATCATGGTTTGGAAATACGTAAAAATGTGAATCGGAGCTACAGTTCTGAAAAAAACCTCAAATGATAGATGAGGGTTCCTGATGGAGTGCTAGAGGGTCAAAACACAGTTTCGTGAAAGTCAACTTTGGCACCCGAGGAAGGGTAATCCCGTGAAAGGCTCATAGGGGATACATCATGGTTTGGAAATAGGTAAAAAGGTGAATCGGAGCTACAGTTCTGAAAACCAGCTCAAATGATAGAGGAGGGTTCCTGATGGAGTGCTAGAGGGTCAAAACACAGTTTCGTGAAAGTCAAATTTGGCACCCGAGGAAGGGTAATCCCGTGAAAGGGTCATAGGGGATACATCATGGTTTGGAAATAGGTAAAAATGTGAATCGGAGCTACAGTTCTAAAAACCAGCTCAAATGATAGAGGATTGTACCTGATGGAGTGCTAGAGGGTCAAAACACAAGTTTCTGAAGGTCAAGTTTGGCAAACCCAGGAAGGGTAATCAAGTGAAAGGGTAACAGTGAATACATCATGGTTGGGAAATAGGTAAAAATGTGAATCGGAGTTACAGCTGTTAAAACCAGCTCAAATGATAGCGGAGGGTTCCTGATGGAGTGCTAGAGGGTCCAAACACAGTTTCGTTAAAGTCAACTTTGGCACCCAGGAAGGGTAATCCCGTCAAAGGGTCATAGGGGATACATCATGGTTTGGAAATAGGTGAAAATGCGATTCGGAACTACAGGTTTTAAAACCAGCTCAAATGATAGAGGAGGGTACCTGATGGAGTTCTAGAGGGTACAAACACGGTTTTCTGAAGGTCAACTTCGGCACCCCAAGAAGGGTAATCAAGTGAAAGGGTAAAAGTGGATACATCATGGTTTGGAAATAGGTGAAAATGTGAATCGGAGATAGAGCCCTTAAAACCAGCTCAAATGTGAGAGGAGGGTTCCTGATGGAGTGCTAGAGGGTCCAAACACAGTTTCGTGAAAGTCATTTTTGGCACCCCAGGAAGGGTAATCCTGTGAAATGGTCAAAGGCGATACATCATGGTTTGGAAATAGGTAAAAAGGTAAATCGGAGCTACAGTTCTAAAAAACAGCTCAAATAATTGAGGAGGGTTCCTGATATAGTGCTAGAGTGTACAAACACAGTTTTGTGAAGGTCAAGTTTGGCACCCGAGGAAGGGTAATCCCGTGAAAGGGTCATAGTGTATACATCATGGTTTGGAAATACGTAAAAATGTGAATCGGAGCTACAGTTCTGAAAAAAACCTCAAATGATAGATGAGGGTTCCTGATGGAGTGCTAGAGGGTCAAAACACAGTTTCGTGAAAGTCAACTTTGGCACCCGAGGAAGGGTAATCCCGTGAAAGGGTCATAGGGGATACATCATGGTTTGGAAATAGGTAAAAAGGTGAATCGGAGCTACAGTTCTAAAAACCAGCTCAAATGATAGAGGAGGGTTCCTGATGGAGTGCTAGAGGGTCAAAACACAGTTTCGTGAAAGTCAACTTTGGCACCCGAGGAAGGGTAATCCCGTGAAAGGGTCAAAGGGGATACATCATGGTTTGGAAATAGGTAAAAAGGTGAATCGGAGCTACAGTTCTAAAAACCAGCTCAAATGATAGAGGAGGGTTCCTGATGGAGTGCAAGAGGGTACAAACACAGTTTACTGAAGGTCAACTTTGGCAAACCACGAAGGGTAATCAAGTGAAAGGGTAATAGTGGATACATCATGGTTTGGAAATAGGTAAAAAGGTGAATCTGAGTTACAGCTCTTAAAACTAGCTCAAATCATAGAGGAGGGTTCCTGATGGAGTGCTAGAGGGTCCAAACACAGTTTCGTGAAAGTCAACTTGGGCACCCCAGGAAGGGTAATCCCGTGAAAGGGTCATAGGGGATACATCATGGTTTGGAAATAGGTAAAAAGGTGAATCGGAGCTACAGTTCTGAAAACCAGCTCAAATGATAGAGGAGGGTTCCTGATGGAGTGCTAGAGGGTCAAAACACAGTTTCGTGAAAGTCAACTTTGGCACCCGAGGAAGGGTAATCCCGTGAAAGGGTCATAGGGGATACATCATGGTTTGGAAATAGGTAAAAAGGTGAATCGGAGCTACAGTTCTGAAAACCAGCTCAAATGATAGAGGAGGGTTCCTGATGGAGTGCTAGAGGGTCAAAACACAGTTTCGTGAAAGTCAAATTTGGCACCCGAGGAAGGGTAATCCCGTGAAAGGGTCATAGGGGATACATCATGGTTTGGAAATAGGTAAAAAGGTGAATCGGAGCTACAGTTCTGAAAACCAGCTCAAATGATAGAGGAGGGTTCCTGATGGAGTGCTAGAGGGTCAAAACACAGTTTCGTGAAAGTCAAATTTGGCACCCGAGAAAGGGTAATCAAGTGAAAGGGTCATAGGGGATACATCATGGTTGGGAAATAGGTAAAAAGGTGAATCGGAGCTACAGTTCTAATAACCAGCTCAAATGATAGAGGAGGGTTCCTGATGGAGTGCAAGAGGGTCAAAACACAGTTTTGTGAAAGTCAACTTTGGCACCCGAGGAAGGGTAATCCGGTGAAAGGGTCATAGGGGATACATCATGGTTTGGAAATAGGTAAAAAGGTGAATCGGAGCTACAGTTCTAAAAATCAGCTCAAATGATAGAGGAGGGTTCCTGATGGAGTGCTAGAGGGTCCAATCACAGTTTCGTGAAAGTCAACTTTGCCACCCGAGGAAGGGTAGTCCCGTGAAAGGGTCATAGGGGATACATCATGGTTTGGAAATAGGTAAAAAGGTGAATCGGAGCTACAGTTCTAAAAACCAGCTCAAATGATAGAGGAGGGTTCCTGATGGAGTGCAAGAGGGTACAAACACAGTTTTCTGAAGGTCAACTTTGGCACCCCACGAAAAGTAATCAAGTGAAAGGGTAATAGTGGATACATCATGGTTTGGAAATAGGTAAAAAGGTGAATCGGAGATACAGCTCTTAAAACCAGCTCAAATGATAGAGGAGAGTTCCTGATGGAGTGCTAGAGGGTCCAAACATAGTTTCGTGAAAGTCAACTTTGGCATCCTAGGAAGGGTAATCCCGTGAAACGGTCAAAGGGGATACATCATGGTTTGGAAATAGGTAGAAAGGTAAATCGGAGCTACAGTTCTAGAAAACAGCTCAAATAATGGAGGAGGGTTCCTGATATAGTGCTAGAGTGTACAAACACAGTTTTGTGAAGGTCAAGTTTTTCACCCGAGGAAGGGTAATCCCGTGAAAGGGTCATAGTGTATACATCATGGTTTGGAAATACGTAAAAATGTGAATCGGAGCTACAGTTCTGAAAAAAACCTCAAATAATAGAGGAGGGTTCCTGATGGAGTGCTAGAGGGTCAAAACACAGTTTCGTGAAAGTCAACTTTGGCACCCGAGGAAGGGTAATCCCGTGAAAGGCTCATAGGGGATACATCATGGTTTGGAAATAGGTAAAAAGGTGAATCGGAGCTACAGTTCTGAAAACCAGCTCAAATGATAGAGGAGGGTTCCTGATGGAGTGCTAGAGGGTCAAAACACAGTTTCGTGAAAGTCAAATTTGGCACCCGAGGAAGGGTAATCCCGTGAAAGGGTCATAGGGGATACATCATGGTTTGGAAATAGGTAAAAATGTGAATCGGAGCTACAGTTCTAAAAACCAGCTCAAATGATAGAGGATTGTACCTGATGGAGTGCTAGAGGGTCAAAACACAAGTTTCTGAAGGTCAAGTTTGGCAAACCCAGGAAGGGTAATCAAGTGAAAGGGTAACAGTGGATACATCATGGTTGGGAAATAGGTAAAAATGTGAATCGGAGTTACAGCTGTTAAAACCAGCTCAAATGATAGCGGAGGGTTCCTGATGGAGTGCTAGAGGGTCAATACACAGTTTCGTTAAAGTCAACTTTGGCACCCAGGAAGGGTAATCCCGTCAAAGGGTCATAGGGGATACATCATGGTTTGGAAATAGGTGAAAATGCGATTCGGAACTACAGGTTTTAAAACCAGCTCAAATGATAGAGGAGGGTACCTGATGGAGTTCTAGAGGGTACAAACACGGTTTTCTGAAGGTCAACTTCGGCACCCCAAGAAGGGTAATCAAGTGAAAGGGTAAAAGTGGATACATCATGGTTTGGAAATAGGTGAAAATGTGAATCGGAGATAGAGCCCTTAAAACCAGCTCAAATGTGAGAGGAGGGTTCCTGATGGAGTGCTAGAGGGTCCAAACACAGTTTCGTGAAAGTCATTTTTGGCACCCCAGGAAGGGTAATCCTGTGAAATGGTCAAAGGCGATACATCATGGTTTGGAAATAGGTAAAAAGGTAAATCGGAGCTACAGTTCTAAAAAACAGCTCAAATAATTGAGGAGGGTTCCTGATATAGTGCTAGAGTGTACAAACACAGTTTTGTGAAGGTCAAGTTTGGCACCCGAGGAAGGGTAATCCCGTGAAAGGGTCATAGTGTATACATCATGGTTTGGAAATACGTAAAAATGTGAATCGGAGCTACAGTTCTGAAAAAAACCTCAAATGATAGATGAGGGTTCCTGATGGAGTGCTAGAGGGTCAAAACACAGTTTCGTGAAAGTCAACTTTGGCACCCGAGGAAGGGTAATCCCGTGAAAGGGTCATAGGGGATACATCATGGTTTGGAAATAGGTAAAAAGGTGAATCGGAGCTACAGTTCTAAAAACCAGCTCAAATGATAGAGGAGGGTTCCTGATGGAGTGCTAGAGGGTCAAAACACAGTTTCGTGAAAGTCAACTTTGGCACCCGAGGAAGGGTAATCCCGTGAAAGGGTCAAAGGGGATACATCATGGTTTGGAAATAGGTAAAAAGGTGAATCGGAGCTACAGTTCTAAAAACCACCTCAAATGATAGAGGAGGGTTCCTGATGGAGTGCAAGAGGGTACAAACACAGTTTTCTGAAGGTCAACTTTGGCAAACCACGAAGGGTAATCAAGTGAAAGGGTAATAGTGGATACATCATGGTTTGGAAATAGGTAAAAAGGTGAATCTGAGTTACAGCTCTTAAAACTAGCTCAAATCATAGAGGAGGGTTCCTGATGGAGTGCCAGAGGGTCCAAACACAGTTTCGTGAAAGTCAACTTGGGCACCCCAGGAAGGGTAATCCCGTGAAGCGGTCAAAGGGGATACATCATGGTTTGGAAATAGGTAAAAAGGTGAATCGGAGCTACAGTTCTAGAAAACAGCTCAAATAATAGAGGAGGGTTCCTAATGTAGTGCTAGAGTGTACAAACACAGTTTTGTGAAGGTCAAGTTTTTCACCCGAGGAAGGGTAATCCCGTGAAAGGGTCATAGTGTATACATCATGGTTTGGAAATACGTAAAAATGTGAATCGGAGCTACAGTTCTGAAAAAAACCTCAAATAATAGAGGAGGGTTCCTGATGGAGTGCTAGAGGGTCAAAACACAGTTTCGTGAAAGTCAAATTTGGCACCCGAGGAAGGGTAATCCCGTGAAAGGGTCATAGGGGATACATCATGGTTTAGAAATGGGTAAAAAGGTGAATCGGGGCTACAGTTCTGAAAACCACCTCAAATGATAGAGGAGGGTTCCTGATGGAGTGCTAGAGGGTCAAAACACAGTTTCGTGAAAGTCAAATTTGGCACCCGAGAAAGGGTAATCCCGTGAAAGGGTCATAGGGGATACATCATGGTTGGGAAATAGGTAAAAAGGTGAATCGGAGCTACAGTTCTAATAACCAGCTCAAATGATGGAGGAGGGTTCCTGATGGAGTGCAAGAGGGTCAAAACACAGTTTCGTGAAAGTCAACTTTGGCACCCGAGGAAGGGTAATCCCGTGAAAGGGTCATATGGGATGCATCATGGTTTGGAAATAGGTAAAAAGGTGAATCGGAGCTACAGTTCTAAAAACCAGCTCAAATGATAGAGGAGGGTTCCTGATGGAGTGCTAGAGGGTCAAAACACAGTTTCGTGAAAGTCAACTTTGGGACCCAAGAACGGGTAAACACGTGAAATTGTAATAGTGGGTACATCATGTTTCGAAATAGGTAAGAATGTGAATCTGATTTACAGCTCTTAAAACCATCTCAAATGATGGAGAAGGGTTCCTGATGGAGTGCTAGAGGGTCAAAACAAAGTTTCGTGAAAGTCAACTTGGGCACCCCAGGAAGGGTAATCTCGTGAAAAAAGTCAAAGGGGATACATCATGGTTTGGAAATAGGTAAAAATGTGAATCGGAGCTACAATTCTGAAAAAAACATCAAATGATAGAGGAGGGTTCCTGATGGAGTGCTAGAGGGTCAAAACAAAGTTTCGTGAAAGTCAACTTTAATCCCGTGAAAGGGTCATAGGGGATACATCATGGTTGGGAAATAGGTAAAAAGGTGAATCGGAGCTACAGTTCTGAAAACCAGCTCAAATGATAGAGGAGGGTTCCTGATGGAGTGCTAGAGGGTCAAAACACAGTTTTGTGAAAGTCAACTTTGGCACCCGAGAAAGGGCAATCCCGTGAAAGGGTCATAGGGGATACATCATGGTTTGGAAATAGGTAAAAATGTAAATCGGAGCTACAGTTCTAAAAACCAGCTCAAATGATAGAGGATTGTACCTGATGGAGTGCAAGAGGGTCAAAACACAAGTTTCTGAAGGTCAAGTTTGGCAAACCCAGGAAGGGTAATCAAGTGAAAGGGTAACAGTGGATACATCATGGTTTGGAAATAGGTAAAAATGTGAATCGGAGTTACAGCTCTTAAAACCAGCTCAAATGATAGCGGAGGGTTCCTGATGGAGTGCTAGAGGGTCCAAACACAGTTTCGTTAAAGTCAACTTTGGCACCCCAGGAAGGGTAATCCCGTGAAAGGGTCATAGGGGATACATCATGGTTTGGAAATAGGTAAAAAGGTGAATCGGAGCTACAGTTCTAAAAACAAGCTCAAATGATAGAGGAGGGTTCCTGATGGAGTGCTAGAGGGTGAAAACACAGTTTCGTGAAAGTCAACTTTGGCACCCGAGGAAGGGTAATCCCGTGAAAGGGTCATAGGGGATACATCATGGTTTGGAAATAGGTAAAAAGGTGAATCGGAGCTACAGTTCTAAAAACAAGCTCAAATGATAGAGGAGGGTTCCTGATGGAGTGTAAGAGGGTACAAACACAGTTTTCTGAAGGTCAACTTTGGCAAACCACGAAGGGTAATCAAGTGAAAGGGTAATAGTGGATACATCATGGTTTTGAAATAGGTAAAAATGTGAATCTGAGTTACAGCTCTTAAAACTAGCTCAAATCATAGAGGAGGGTTCCTGATGGAGTGCTAGAGGGTCAAAACACAGTTTCGTGAAAGTCAACTTGGGCACCCCAGGAAGGGTAATCCCGTGAAACGGTCAAAGGGGATACATCATGGTTTGGAAATAGGTAAAAAGGTAAATCGGAGCTACAGTTCTAGAAAACAGCTCAAATAATAGAGGAGGGTTCCTGATATAGTGCTAGAGTGTACAAACACAGTTTTGTGAAGGTCAAGTTTTTCACACGACGAAGGGTAATCCCGTGAAAGGGTCATAGTGTATACATCATGGTTTGGAAATACGTAAAAATGTGAATCGGAGCTACAGTTCTGAAAAAAACCTCAAATAATAGAGGATTGTTCCTGATGGAGTGCTAGAGGGTCAAAACACAGTTTCGTGAAAATCAACTTTGGCACCCGAGGAAGGGTAATCCCGTGAAAGGGTCATAGGGGATACATCATGGTTTGGAAAAAGGTAAAAAGGTGAATCGGAGCTACAGTTCTGAAAACCACCTCAAATGATAGAGGAGGGTTCCTGATGGAGTGCTAGAGGGTCAAAACACAGTTTCGTGAAAGTCAAATTTGGCACCCGAGAAAGGGTAATCCCGTGAAAGGGTCATAGGGGATACATCATGGTTTGGAAATAGGTAAAAAGGTGAATCGGAGCTACAGTTCTAATAACCAGCTCAAATGATGGAGGAGGGTTCCTGATGGAGTGCTAGAGGGTCAAAACACAGTTTCGTGAAAGTCAACTTTGGCACCCGAGGAAGGGTAATCCCGTGAAAGTGTCATAGGGGATACATCATGGTTTGGAAATAGGTAAAAAGGTGAATCGGAGCTACAGTTCTGAAAACCAGCTCAAATGATAGAGGAGGGTTCCTGATGGAGTGCAAGAGGGTACAAACACAGTTTTCTGAAGGTCAACTTTGGCACCCCAGGAAGGGTAATCAAGTGAAAGGGTTATAGTGGATACATCATGGTTTGGAAATAGCTAAAAAGGTGAATCGGAGTTACAGCTCTTAAAACCAGCTCATATGATAGAGGAGGGTTCCTGATGGAGTGCTAGAGGGTCCAAACACAGTTTCGTGAAAGTCAACTTTGGCACCCCAGGAAGGGTAATCCCGTGAAACGGTCATAGTGATGGTTTGGAAATACGTAAAAATGTGAATCGGAGCTACAGTTCTGAAAAAAACCTCAAATGATAGAGGAGGGTTCCTGATGGAGTGCTAGAGGGTCAAAACACAGTTTCGTGAAAGTCAACTTTGGCACCCGAGGAAGGGTAATCCCGTGAAAGGGTCATAGGGGATACATCATGGTTTGGAAATAGGTAAAAAGGTGAATCGGAGCTACAGTTCTGAAAACCACCTCAAATGATAGAGGAGGGTTCCTGATGGAGTGCTAGAGGGTCAAAACACAGTTTCGTGAAAGTCAACTTTGGCACCCGAGGAAGGGTAATCCCGTGAAAGGGTCATAGGGGATACATCATGGTTTGGAAATAGGTAAAAAGGTGAATCGGAGCTAAAGTTCTGAAAACCACCTCAAATGATAGAGGAGGGTTCCTGATGGAGTGCTAGAGGGTCAAAACACAGTTTCGTGAAAGTCAACTTTGGCACCCGAGGAAGGGTAATCCCGTGAAAGGGTCATAGGGGATACATCATGGTTGGGAAATAGGTAAAAAGGTGAATCGGAGCTACAGTTCTAAAAACCAGCTCAAATGATAGAGGAGGGTTCCTGATGGAGTGCTAGAGGGTACAAACACAGTTTTCTGAAGGTCAACGTTGGCACCCCACGAAGGGTAATCAAGAGAAAGGGTAATAGTGGATACATCATGGTTTGGAAATAGGTAAAAAGGTGAATCGGAGTTACAGCTCTTAAAACCAGCTCAAATGATAGAGGAGGGTTCCTGATTGAGTGCTAGAGGGTCCAAACACAGTTTCGTGAAAGTCAACTTGGGCACCCGAGGAAGGGTAATCCCGTGAAACTGTGAAAGGGGATACATCATGGTTTGGAAATATATAAAAATGTGAATCGGAGCTACAGTTCTGAAAACCACCTCAAATGATAGAGGAGGGTTCCTGATGGAGTGCTAGAGGGTCAAAACACAGTTTCGTGAAAGTCAACTTTGGCACCCGAGAAAGGGTAATCCCGTGAAAGGGTCATAGGGGATACATCATGGTTGGGAAATAGGTAAAAAGGTGAATCGGAGCTACAGTTCTAAAAACCAGCTCAAATGATAGAGGAGGGTTCCTGATGGAGTGCTAGAGGGTCCAATCACAGTTTCGTGAAAGTCAACTTTGGCACCCGAGGAAGGGTAATCCCGTGAAAGGGTCATAGGGGATACATCATGGTTGGGAAATAGGTAAAAAGGTGAATCGGAGCTACAGTTCTAAAAACCAGCTCAAATGATAGAGGAGGGTTCCTGATGGAGTGCTAGAGGGTACAAACACAGTTTTCTGAAGGTCAACGTTGGCACCCCACGAAGGGTAATCAAGAGAAAGGGTAATAGTGGATACATCATGGTTTGGAAATAGGTAAAAAGGTGAATCGGAGTTACAGCTCTTAAAACCAGCTCAAATGATAGAGGAGGGTTCCTGATTGAGTGCTAGAGGGTCCAAACACAGTTTCGTGAAAGTCAACTTGGGCACCCGAGGAAGGGTAATCCCGTGAAACTGTGAAAGGGGATACATCATGGTTTGGAAATAGGTAAAAATGTGAATCGGAGCTACAGTTCTGAAAACCACCTCAAATGATAGAGGAGGGTTCCTGATTGAGTGCTAGAGGGTCAAAACACAGTTTCGTGAAAGTCAACTTTGGCACCCGAGAAAGGGTAATCCCGTGAAAGGGTCATAGGGGATACATCATGGTTTGGAAATAGGTAAAAAGGTGAATCGGAGCTACAGTTCTAAAAACCAGCTCAAATGATAGAGGAGGGTTCCTGATGGAGTGCTAGAGGGTCCAATCACAGTTTCGTGAAAGTCAACTTTGGCACCCGAGGAAGGGTAATGCCGTGAAAGGTTCATAGGGGATACATCATGGTTTGGAAATAGGTAGAAAGGTGAATCGGAGCTACAGTTCTAAAAACCAGCTCAAATGATAGAGGAGGGTTCCTGATGGAGTGCAAGAGGGTACAAACACAGTTTTCTGAAGGTCAACTTTGGCACCCCAGGAAGGGTAATCAAGTGAAAGGGTTATAGTGGATACATCATGGTTTGGAAATAGGTAAAAAGGTGAATCGGAGTTACAGCTCTTAAAACCAGCTCATATGATAGAGGAGGGTTCCTGATGGAGTGCTAGAGGGTCCAAACACAGTTTCGTGAAAGTCAACTTTGGCACCCCAGGATGGGTAATCCCGTGAAACGGTCATAGTGATGGTTTGGAAATACGTAAAAATGTGAATCGGAGCTACAGTTTTGAAAAAAACCTCAAATGATAGAGGAGGGTTCCTGATGGAGTGCTAGAGGGTGAAAACACAGTTTCGTGAAAGTCAACTTTGGCACCCGAGAAAGGGTAATCCCGTGAAAGGGTCATAGGGGATACATCATGGTTGGGAAATAGGTAAAAAGGTGAATCGGAGCTACAGTTCTGAAAACCACCTCAAATGATAGAGGAGGGTTCCTGATGGAGTGCTAGAGGGTCAAAACACAGTTTCGTGAAAGTCAACTTTGGCACCCGAGGAAGGGTAATCCTGTGAAAGGGTCATAGGGGATACATCATGGTTTGGAAATAGGTAAAAAGGTGAATCGGAGCTACAGTTCTAATAACCAGGTCAAATCATAGAGGAGGGTTCCTGATGGAGTGCTAGAGGGTCAAAACACAGTTTCGTGAAAGTCAACTTTGGCACCCGAGGAAGGGTAATCCCGTGAAAGGGTCATAGGGGATACATCATGGTTTGGAAATAGGTAAAAAGGTGAATCGGAGCTACAGTTCTGAAAACCACCTCAAATGATAGAGGAGGGTTCCTGATGGAGTGCTAGAGGGTCAAAACACAGTTTCGTGAAAGTCAAATTTGGCACCCGAGGAAGGGTAATCCCGTGAAAGGGTCATAGGGGATACATCATGGTTTAGAAATAGGTAAAAAGGTGAATCGGGGCTACAGTTCTGAAAACCACCTCAAATGATAGAGGAGGGTTCCTGATGGAGTGCTAGAGGGTCAAAACACAGTTTCGTGAAAGTCAAATTTGGCACCCGAGAAAGGGTAATCCCGTGAAAGGGTCATAGGGGATACATCATGGTTGGGAAATAGGTAAAAAGGTGAATCGGAGCTACAGTTTTAATAACCAGCTCAAATGATGGAGGAGGGTTCCTGATGGAGTGCAAGAGGGTACAAACACAGTTTTCTGAAGGTCAACTTTGGCACCCCAGGAAGGGTAATCAAGTGAAAGGGTTATAATGGATACATCATGGTTTGGAAATAGGTAAAAAGGTGAATCGGAGTTACAGCTCTTAAAACCAGCTCATATGATAGAGGAGGGTTCCTGATGGAGTGCTAGAGGGTCCAAACACAGTTTCGTGAAAGTCAACTTTGGCACCCCAGGATGGGTAATCCCGTGAAACGGTCATAGTGATGGTTTGGAAATACGTAAAAATGTGAATCGGAGCTACAGTTCTGAAAAAAACCTCAAATGATAGAGGAGGGTTCCTGATGGAGTGCTAGAGGGTCAAAACACAGTTTCGTGAAAGTCAACTTTGGCACCCGAGGAAGGGTAATCCCGTGAAAGGGTCATAGGGGATACATCATGGTTGGGAAATAGGTAAAAAGGTGAATCGGAGCTACAGTTCTGAAAACCACCTCAAATGATAGAGGAGGGTTCCTGATGGAGTGCTAGAGGGTCAAAACACAGTTTCGTGAAAGTCAACTTTGGCACCCGAGGAAGGGTAATCCTGTGAAAGGGTCATAGGGGATACATCATGGTTTGGAAATAGGTAAAAAGGTGAATCGGAGCTACAGTTCTGAAAACCACCTCAAATGATATAGGAGGGTTCCTGATGGAGTGCTAGAGCGTCAAAACACAGTTTCGTGAAAGTCAAATTTGGCACCCGAGAAAGGGTAATCCCGTGAAAGGGTCATAGTGATGGTTTGGAAATACGTAAAAATGTGAATCGGAGCTACAGTTCTGAAAAAAACCTCAAATGATAGAGGAGGGTTCCTGATGGAGTGCTAGAGGGTCAAAACACAGTTTCGTGAAAGTCAACTTTGGCACCCGAGGAAGGGTAATCCCGTGAAAGGGTCATAGGGGATACATCATGGTTTGGAAATAGGTAAAAAGGTGAATCGGAGCTACAGTTCTGAAAACCACCTCAAATGATAGAGGAGGGTTCCTGATGGAGTGCTAGAGGGTCAAAACACAGTTTCGTGAAAGTCAAATTTGGCACCCGAGAAAGGGTAATCCCGTGAAAGGGTCATAGGGGATACATCATGGTTGGGAAATAGGTAAAAAGGTGAATCGGAGCTACAGTTCTAAAAACCAGCTCAAATGATAGAGGAGGGTTCCTGATGGAGTGCTAGAGGGTCAAAACACAGTTTCGTGAAAGTCAACTTTGGCACCCGAGGAAGGGTAATCCCGTGAAAGGGTCATAGGGGATACATCATGGTTTGGAAATAGGTAAAAAGGTGAATCGGAGCTACAGTTCTGAAAACCACCTCAAATGATAGAGGAGGGTTCCTGATGGAGTGCAAGAGAGTACAAACACAGTTTTCTGAAGGTCAACTTTGGCACCCCAGGAAGGGTAATCAAGTGAAAGGGTAATAGTGGATACATCATGGTTGGGAAATAGGTAAAAAGGTGAATCGGAGCTACAGTTCTAAAAACCAGCTCAAATGATAGAGGAGGGTTCCTGATGGAGTGCTAGAGGGTCCAAACACAGTTTCGTGAAAGTCAACTTTGGCACCCCAGGAAGGGTTATCAAGTGAAAGGGTCATACGGGATACATCATGGTTGGGAAATAGGTAAAAAGGTGAATCGGAGCTACAGTTCTGAAAAAAACCTCAAATGATAGAGGAGGGTTCCTGATGGAGTGCTAGAGGGTCCAAACACAGTTTCGTGAAAGTCAACTTTGGCACCCCAGGAAGGGTAATCCCGTGAAACGGTCATAGTGATGGTTTGGAAATACGTAAAAATGTGAATCGGAGCTACAGTTCTGAAAAAAACCTCAAATGATAGAGGAGGGTTCCTGATGGAGTGCTAGAGGGTCAAAACACAGTTTCGTGAAAGTCAACTTTGGCACCCGAGGAAGGGTAATCCCGTGAAAGGGTCATAGGGGATACATCATGGTTTGGAAATAGGTAAAAAGGTGAATCGGAGCTACAGTTCTGAAAACCACCTCAAATGATAGAGGAGGGTTCCTGATGGAGTGCTAGAGGGTCAAAACACAGTTTCGTGAAAGTCAACTTTGGCACCCGAGGAAGGGTAATCCCGTGAAAGGGTCATAGGGGATACATCATGGTTTGGAAATAGGTAAAAAGGTGAATCGGAGCTACAGTTCTGAAAACCACCTCAAATGATAGAGGAGGGTTCCTGATGGAGTGCTAGAGGGTCAAAACACAGTTTCGTGAAAGTCAACTTTGGCACCCGAGGAAGGGTAATCCCGTGAAAGGGTCATAGGGGATACATCATGGTTGGGAAATAGGTAAAAAGGTGAATCGGAGCTACAGTTCTAAAAACCAGCTCAAATGATAGAGGAGGGTTCCTGATGGAGTGCTAGAGGGTACAAACACAGTTTTCTGAAGGTCAACGTTGGCACCCCACGAATTGTAATCAAGAGAAAGGGTAATAGTGGATACATCATGGTTTGGAAATAGGTAAAAAGGTGAATCGGAGTTACAGCTCTTAAAACCAGCTCAAATGATAGAGGAGGGTTCCTGATTGAGTGCTAGAGGGTCCAAACACAGTTTCGTGAAAGTCAACTTGGGCACCCGAGGAAGGGTAATCCCGTGAAACTGTCAAAGGGGATACATCATGGTTTGGAAATAGGTAAAAAGGTGAATCGGAGCTACAGTTCTGAAAACCACCTCAAATGATAGAGGAGGGTTCCTGATGGAGTGCTAGAGGGTCAAAACACAGTTTGGTGAAAGTCAACTTTGGCACCCGAGAAAGGGTAATCCCGTGAAAGGGTCATAGGGGATACATCATGGTTGGGAAATAGGTAAAAAGGTGAATCGGAGCTACAGTTCTAAAAACCAGCTCAAATGATAGAGGAGGGTTCCTGATGGAGTGCTAGAGGGTTCAATCACAGTTTCGTGAAAGTCAACTTTGGCACCCGAGGAAGGGTAATGCCGTGAAAGGTTCATAGGTGATACATCATGGTTTGGAAATAGGTAGAAAGGTGAATCGGAGCTACAGTTCTAAAAACCAGCTCAAATGATAGAGGAGGGTTCCTGATGGAGTGCAAGAGGGTACAAACACAGTTTTCTGAAGGTCAACTTTGGCACCCCAGGAAGGGTAATCAAGTGAAAGGGTTATAGTGGATACATCATGGTTTGGAAATAGGTAAAAAGGTGAATCGGAGTTACAGCTCTTAAAACCAGCTCATATGATAGAGGAGGGTTCCTGATGGAGTGCTAGAGGGTCCAAACACAGTTTCGTGAAAGTCAACTTTGGCACCCCAGGAAGGGTAATCCCGTGAAACGGTCATAGTGATGGTTTGGAAATACGTAAAAATGTGAATCGGAGCTACAGTTCTGAAAAAAACCTCAAATGATAGAGGAGGGTTCCTGATGGAGTGCTAGAGGGTCAAAACACAGTTTCGTGAAAGTCAACTTTGGCACCCGAGGAAGGGTAATCCCGTGAAAGGGTCATAGGGGATACATCATGGTTGGGAAATAGGTAAAAAGGTGAATCGGAGCTACAGTTCTGAAAACCACCTCAAATGATAGAGGAGGGTTCCTGATGGAGTGCTAGAGGGTCAAAACACAGTTTCGTGAAAGTCAACTTTGGCACCCGAGGAAGGGTAATCCCGTGAAAGGGTCATATGGGATACATCATGGTTTGGAAATAGGTAAAAAGGTGAATCGGAGCTACAGTTCTGAAAACCACCTCAAATGATAGAGGAGGGTTCCTGATGGAGTGCTAGAGGGTCAAAACACAGTTTCGTGAAAGTCAACTTTGGCACCCGAGGAAGGGTAATCCCGTGAAAGGGTCATAGGGGATACATCATGGTTGGGAAATAGGTAAAAAGGTGAATCGGAGCTACAGTTCTAAAAACCAGCTCAAATGACAGAGGAGGGTTCCTGATGGAGTGCTAGAGGGTACAAACACAGTTTTCTGAAGGTCAACGTTGGCACCCCACGAAGGGTAATCAAGAGAAAGGGTAATAGTGGATACATCATGGTTTGGAAATAGGTAAAAAGGTGAATCGGAGTTACAGCTCTTAAAACCAGCTCAAATGATAGAGGAGGGTTCCTGATTGAGTGCTAGAGGGTCCAAACACAGTTTCGTGAAAGTCAACTTTGGCACCCGAGGAAGGGTAATCCCGTGAAACTGTCAAAGGGGATACATCATGGTTTGGAAATAGGTAAAAATGTGAATCGGAGCTACAGTTCTGAAAACCACCTCAAATGATAGAGGAGGGTTCCTGATGGAGTGCTAGAGGGTCAAAACACAGTTTCGTGAAAGTCAACTTTGGCACCCGAGAAAGGGTAATCCCGTGAAAGGGTCATAGGGGATACATCATGGTTTGGAAATAGGTAAAAAGGTGAATCGGAGCTACAGTTCTAAAAACCAGCTCAAATGATAGAGGAGGGTTCCTGATGGAGTGCTAGAGGGTCCAATCACAGTTTCGTGAAAGTCAACTTTGGCACCCGAGGAAGGGTAATGCCGTGAAAGGTTCATAGGGGATACATCATGGTTTGGAAATAGGTAGAAAGGTGAATCGGAGCTACAGTTCTAAAAACCAGCTCAAATGATAGAGGAGGGTTCCTGATGGAGTGCAAGAGGGTACAAACACAGTTTTCTGAAGGTCAACTTTGGCACCCCAGGAAGGGTAATCAAGTGAAAGGGTTATAGTGGATACATCATGGTTTGGAAATAGGTAAAAAGGTGAATCGGAGTTACAGCTCTTAAAACCAGCTCATATGATAGAGGAGGGTTCCTGATGGAGTGCTAGAGGGTCCAAACACAGTTTCGTGAAAGTCAACTTTGGCACCCCAGGAAGGGTAATCCCGTGAAACGGTCATAGTGATGGTTTGGAAATACGTAAAAATGTGAATCGGAGCTACAGTTCTGAAAAAAACCTCAAATGATAGAGGAGGGTTCCTGATGGAGTGCTAGAGGGTCCAAACACAGTTTCGTGAAAGTCAACTTTGGCACCCGAGGAAGGGTAATCCCGTGAAAGGGTCATAGGGGATACATCATGGTTTGGAAATAGGTAAAAAGGTGAATCGGAGCTACAGTTCTGAAAACCACCTCAAATGATAGAGGAGGGTTCCTGATGGAGTGCTAGAGGGTCAAAACACAGTTTCGTGAAAGTCAACTTTGGCACCCGAGGAAGGGTAATCCCGTGAAAGGGTCATAGGGGATACATCATGGTTTGGAAATAGGTAAAAAGGTGAATCGGAGCTACAGTTCTGAAAACCACCTCAAATGATAGAGGAGGGTTCCTGATGGAGTGCTAGAGGGTCAAAACACAGTTTCGTGAAAGTCAACTTTGGCACCCGAGGAAGGGTAATCCCGTGAAAGGGTCATAGGGGATACATCATGGTTGGGAAATAGGTAAAAAGGTGAATCGGAGCTACAGTTCTAAAAACCAGCTCAAATGATAGAGGAGGGTTCCTGATGGAGTGCTAGAGGGTACAAACACAGTTTTCTGAAGGTCAACGTTGGCACCCCACGAAAGGTAATCAAGAGAAAGGGTAATAGTGGATACATCATGGTTTGGAAATAGGTAAAAAGGTGAATCGGAGTTACAGCTCTTAAAACCAGCTCAAATGATAGAGGAGGGTTCCTGATTGA
The DNA here is from genome assembly GCF_037392515.1 of Haliotis asinina. NCBI lineage: Eukaryota > Metazoa > Mollusca > Gastropoda > Lepetellida > Haliotidae > Haliotis > Haliotis asinina. The sequence continues at coordinate 50,881,925 of NC_090282.1, read as the reverse complement.
GTGCTAGAGGGTCCAAACACAGTTTCGTGAAAGTCAACTTTGGCACCCGAGGAAGGGTAATCCCGTGAAACTGTCAAAGGGGATACATCATGGTTTGGAAATAGGTAAAAATGTGAATCGGAGCTACAGTTCTGAAAACCACCTCAAATGATAGAGGAGGGTTCCTGATGGAGTGCTAGAGGGTCAAAACACAGTTTCGTGAAAGTCAACTTTGGCACCCGAGAAAGGGTAATCCCGTGAAAGGGTCATAGGGGATACATCATGGTTGGGAAATAGGTAAAAAGGTGAATCGGAGCTACAGTTCTAAAAACCAGCTCAAATGATAGAGGAGGGTTCCTGATGGAGTGCTAGAGGGTCCAATCACAGTTTCGTGAAAGTCAACTTTGGCACCCGAGGAAGGGTAATGCCGTGAAAGGTTCATAGGTGATACATCATGGTTTGGAAATAGGTAGAAAGGTGAATCGGAGCTACAGTTCTAAAAACCAGCTCAAATGATAGAGGAGGGTTCCTGATGGAGTGCAAGAGGGTACAAACACAGTTTTCTGAAGGTCAACTTTGGCACCCCAGGAAGGGTAATCAAGTGAAAGGGTTATAGTGGATACATCATGGTTTGGAAATAGGTAAAAAGGTGAATCGGAGTTACAGCTCTTAAAACCAGCTCATATGATAGAGGAGGGTTCCTGATGGAGTGCTAGAGGGTCCAAACACAGTTTCGTGAAAGTCAACTTTGGCACCCCAGGAAGGGTAATCCCGTGAAACGGTCATAGTGATGGTTTGGAAATACGTAAAAATGTGAATCGGAGCTACAGTTCTGAAAAAAACCTCAAATGATAGAGGAGGGTTCCTGATGGAGTGCTAGAGGGTCAAAACACAGTTTCGTGAAAGTCAACTTTGGCACCCGAGGAAGGGTAATCCCGTGAAAGGGTCATAGGGGATACATCATGGTTTGGAAATAGGTAAAAAGGTGAATCGGAGCTACAGTTCTGAAAACCACCTCAAATGATAGAGGAGGGTTCCTGATGGAGTGCTAGAGGGTCAAAACACAGTTTCGTGAAAGTCAACTTTGGCACCCGAGGAAGGGTAATCCCGTGAAAGGGTCATAGGGGATACATCATGGTTTGGAAATAGGTAAAAAGGTGAATCGGAGCTACAGTTCTGAAAACCACCTCAAATGATAGAGGAGGGTTCCTGATGGAGTGCTAGAGGGTCAAAACACAGTTTCGTGAAAGTCAACTTTGGCACCCGAGGAAGGGTAATCCCGTGAAAGGGTCATAGGGGATACATCATGGTTGGGAAATAGGTAAAAAGGTGAATCGGAGCTACAGTTCTAAAAACCAGCTCAAATGATAGAGGAGGGTTCCTGATGGAGTGCTAGAGGGTACAAACACAGTTTTCTGAAGGTCAACGTTGGCACCCCACGAAGGGTAATCAAGAGAAAGGGTAATAGTGGATACATCATGGTTTGGAAATAGGTAAAAAGGTGAATCGGAGTTACAGCTCTTAAAACCAGCTCAAATGATAGAGGAGGGTTCCTGATTGAGTGCTAGAGGGTCCAAACACAGTTTCGTGAAAGTCAACTTTGGCACCCGAGGAAGGGTAATCCCGTGAAACTGTCAAAGGGGATACATCATGGTTTGGAAATAGGTAAAAATGTGAATCGGAGCTACAGTTCTGAAAACCACCTCAAATGATAGAGGAGGGTTCCTGATGGAGTGCTAGAGGGTCAAAACACAGTTTCGTGAAAGTCAACTTTGGCACCCGAGAAAGGGTAATCCCGTGAAAGGGTCATAGGGGATACATCATGGTTGGGAAATAGGTAAAAAGGTGAATCGGAGCTACAGTTCTAAAAACCAGCTCAAATGATAGAGGAGGGTTCCTGATGGAGTGCTAGAGGGTCCAATCACAGTTTCGTGAAAGTCAACTTTGGCACCCGAGGAAGGGTAATGCCGTGAAAGGTTCATAGGGGATACATCATGGTTTGGAAATAGGTAGAAAGGTGAATCGGAGCTACAGTTCTAAAAACCAGCTCAAATGATAGAGGAGGGTTCCTGATGGAGTGCAAGAGGGTCAAAACAAAGTTTCGTGAAAGTCAACTTTGGCACCCGAGGAAGGGTAATCCCGTGAAAAGGTCATAGGGGATACATCATGGTTGGGAAATAGGTAAAAAGGTGAATCGGAGCTACAGTTCTAAAAACCAGCTCAAATGATAGAGGAGGGTTCCTGATGGAGTGCTAGAGGGTCCAAACACAGCTTTGTGAAAGTCAACTTTGGCACCCCAGGAAGGGCAGTCACGTGAAATTGAAAAGTGGATACATCATGTTTTGAAATAGGTAAAAATGTGAATCGGAGCTACAGCTCACACAACCAGCTCAAATGATAGAGGAGGGTTCCTGATGGAGTGCTACAGAGTCAAAACACAGTTTCGTGAAAGTCAACTTCTGCACCCCAGGAAGGGTAATCCCGTGATAGGGTTATGTTGGATACATGATGGTTTGGAAATAGGTGAAAATGTGAATCGGAGCTACAGATCTTGAAACCAGCTGAAATGATAGAGGAGGGTTCCTGATGGAGGGCTAGAGGGTCCAAACACAGCTTTGTGAAAGTCAACTTTTGCACCCGAGGAAGGGTAATCCCGTGCAAGTATAATAGTGGATACATCATGGTTTGGAAATAGGTGAAAATGTGAATCGGAGCTACAGATCTTGAAACCAGCTGAAATGATGGAGGAGGGTTCCTGACGGAGTGCTAGAGGGTCCAAACACAGTTTCGTGAAAGTCAACTTTGGCACCCCAGGAAGGGTAATCACGTGCAAGTATAATAGTGGATACATCATGGTTTGGAAATAGGTGAAAATGTGAATCGGAGCTACAGATCTTGAAACCAGCTCAAATGATGGAGGAGGGTTCCTGACGGAGTGCTAGAGGGTCCAAACACAGTTTCGTGAAAGTCAACTTTGGCACCCCAGGAAGGGTAATCACGTGCATGTATAATAGAGGATACATCATGGTTTGGAAATAGGTGAAAATGTGAATCGGAGCTACGGATCTTGAAATCAGCTCAAATGATGGAGGATTGTTCCTGACGGAGTGCTAGAGGGTACAAACACGCTTTTGTGAAGGTGAACTTTGGCACCCTAGGAAGGGTAGTCACGTGAAATGGAAAAGTGGATACATCATGTTTTGAAATAGGTAAAAATGTGAATCGGAGCTACAGCTCACACAACCAGCTCAAATGATAGAGGAGGGTTCCTGATGGAGTGCTAGAGAGTCAAAACACAGTTTCGTGAAAGTCAACTTCTGCACCAAAGGAAGGGTAATACCGTGAAAGGGTCATAGTGGATACATCATGGTTTGGAAATAGGTAAAAATGTGAATCGGAGCTATAGCTCTTAAAACCACCTTAAATGATCGATAAGGGTTCCTGATTGAGTGCTAGAGGGTCAACACACATTTTTGTGAAAGTCAACTTCTGCACCCCAGGAAGGGTAATCCCGTGATAGGGTCATGGGGGGATAGATCATGGTTTGGAACTAGGTGAAAATGTGAATCGGAGCTACAGATCTTGAAACCAGCTCAAATGATAGAGGAGGGTTCCTGATGGAGGGCTAGAGGGTCCAAACACAGCTTTGTGAAAGTCAACTTTGGCACCCGAGGAAGGGTAATCACGTGCAAGTATAATAGTGGATACATCATGGTTTCGAAATAGGTGAAAATGTGAATCGGAGCTGCAGATCGTCAAACCAGCTCAAGTGATGGAGGAGGGTTCCTGACGGAGTGCTAGAGGGTACAAACACGGTTTTGTGAAGGTGAACTTTGGCACCCCAGGAAGGGTAGTCACGTGAAATGGAAAAGTGGATACATCATGTTTTGGAAATAGGTAAAAATGTGAATCGGAGCTACAGCTCACACAACCAGCTCAAATGATAGAGGAGGGTTCCTGATGGAGTGCTAGAGAGTCAAAACACAGTTTCGTGAAAGTCAACTTTGGCACCCGAGGAAGGGTAATCCCGTGAAAAGGTCATAGGGGATACATCATGGTTGGGAAATAGGTAAAAAGGTGAATCGGAGCTACAGTTCTAAAAACCAGCTCAAATGATAGAGGAGGGTTCCTGACGGAGTGCTAGAGGGTCCAAACACGGTTTTGTGAAGGTGAACTTTGGCACCCCAGGAAGGGTGGTCACGTGAAATGGAAAAGTGAATACATCATGTTTTGGAAATAGGTAAAAATGTGAATCGGAGCTACAGCTCAAACAACCAGCTCAAATGATAGAGGAGGGTTCCTGATGGAGTGCTAGAGAGTCAAAACACAGTTTCGTGAAAGTCAACTTGGGCACCCCAGCAAGGGTAATAGTGGATATATCATGGTTTTGAAATAGGTAAAAATGTGAATCGGAGAGAGAGCCCTTAAAACCAGCTCAAATGATAGAGGAGGGTTCCTGACGGAGTGGTGGAGGGTCCAAACACAGTTTTGTGAAAGTCAACTTTGGCAACCCAGGAAGGGTAATCCTGTGAAAGGTTTATAGGGGATACATCATGGTTTGGAAATAGGTAAAAAGGTGAATCAGAGCTACAGCTCTCAAAACCAGCTCAAATGATAGAGGAGGGTTCCTGATGGAGTGCTAGAGGATCCAAACACAGTTTTCTGAAAGTCAGCTTTGGCAACCCAGGAAGGCTTATCCCGTGAAAGGTTTACATTGGAAACATCATGGTTTGAAAATAGGTAAAAAGGTCAATCAGAGCTACAGCTCTCAAAACCAGCTCAAATGATAGAGGAGCATTCCTGATGGAGTGCTAGAGGGTCCAAACACAGTTTCGTGAAAGTCAACTTTGGCACCAAAGGAAGGGTAATCAAGTGAAAGGGTCATAGGGGATACATCATGGTTTGGAAATAGGTAAAAAGGTGAATCGGAGCTACAGTTCTGAAAACCACCTCAAATGATAGAGGAGGGTTCCTGATGGAGTGCTAGAGGGTCAAAACACAGTTTCGTGAAAGTCAACTTTGGCACCCGAGGAAGGGTAATCCCGTGAAAGGGTCATAGGGGATACATCATGGTTTGGAAATAGGTAAAAAGGTGAATCGGAGCTACAGTTCTGAAAACCACCTCAAATGATAGAGGAGGGTTCCTGATGGAGTGCTAGAGGGTCAAAACACAGTTTCGTGAAAGTCAACTTTGGCACCCGAGGAAGGGTAATCCCGTGAAAGGGTCATAGGGGATACATCATGGTTGGGAAATAGGTAAAAAGGTGAATCGGAGCTACAGTTCTAAAAACCAGCTCAAATGATAGAGGAGGGTTCCTGATGGAGTGCTAGAGGGTACAAACACAGTTTTCTGAAGGTCAACGTTGGCACCCCACGAAGGGTAATCAAGAGAAAGGGTAATAGTGGATACATCATGGTTTGGAAATAGGTAAAAAGGTGAATCGGAGTTACAGCTCTTAAAACCAGCTCAAATGATAGAGGAGGGTTCCTGATTGAGTGCTAGAGGGTCCAAACACAGTTTCGTGAAAGTCAACTTTGGCACCCGAGGAAGGGTAATCCCGTGAAACTGTCAAAGGGGATACATCATGGTTTGGAAATAGGTAAAAATGTGAATCGGAGCTACAGTTCTGAAAACCACCTCAAATGATAGAGGAGGGTTCCTGATGGAGTGCTAGAGGGTCAAAACACAGTTTCGTGAAAGTCAACTTTGGCACCCGAGAAAGGGTAATCCCGTGAAAGGGTCATAGGGGATACATCATGGTTGGGAAATAGGTAAAAAGGTGAATCGGAGCTACAGTTCTAAAAACCAGCTCAAATGATAGAGGAGGGTTCCTGATGGAGTGCTAGAGGGTCCAATCACAGTTTCGTGAAAGTCAACTTTGGCACCCGAGGAAGGGTAATGCCGTGAAAGGTTCATAGGGGATACATCATGGTTTGGAAATAGGTAGAAAGGTGAATCGGAGCTACAGTTCTAAAAACCAGCTCAAATGATAGAGGAGGGTTCCTGATGGAGTGCAAGAGGGTCAAAACAAAGTTTCGTGAAAGTCAACTTTGGCACCCGAGGAAGGGTAATCCCGTGAAAAGGTCATAGGGGATACATCATGGTTGGGAAATAGGTAAAAAGGTGAATCGGAGCTACAGTTCTAAAAACCAGCTCAAATGATAGAGGAGGGTTCCTGATGGAGTGCTAGAGGGTCCAAACACAGCTTTGTGAAAGTCAACTTTGGCACCCCAGGAAGGGCAGTCACGTGAAATTGAAAAGTGGATACATCATGTTTTGAAATAGGTAAAAATGTGAATCGGAGCTACAGCTCACACAACCAGCTCAAATGATAGAGGAGGGTTCCTGATGGAGTGCTACAGAGTCAAAACACAGTTTCGTGAAAGTCAACTTCTGCACCCCAGGAAGGGTAATCCCGTGATAGGGTTATGTTGGATACATGATGGTTTGGAAATAGGTGAAAATGTGAATCGGAGCTACAGATCTTGAAACCAGCTGAAATGATAGAGGAGGGTTCCTGATGGAGGGCTAGAGGGTCCAAACACAGCTTTGTGAAAGTCAACTTTTGCACCCGAGGAAGGGTAATCCCGTGCAAGTATAATAGTGGATACATCATGGTTTGGAAATAGGTGAAAATGTGAATCGGAGCTACAGATCTTGAAACCAGCTGAAATGATGGAGGAGGGTTCCTGACGGAGTGCTAGAGGGTCCAAACACAGTTTCGTGAAAGTCAACTTTGGCACCCCAGGAAGGGTAATCACGTGCAAGTATAATAGTGGATACATCATGGTTTGGAAATAGGTGAAAATGTGAATCGGAGCTACAGATCTTGAAACCAGCTCAAATGATGGAGGAGGGTTCCTGACGGAGTGCTAGAGGGTCCAAACACAGTTTCGTGAAAGTCAACTTTGGCACCCCAGGAAGGGTAATCACGTGCATGTATAATAGAGGATACATCATGGTTTGGAAATAGGTGAAAATGTGAATCGGAGCTACGGATCTTGAAATCAGCTCAAATGATGGAGGATTGTTCCTGACGGAGTGCTAGAGGGTACAAACACGCTTTTGTGAAGGTGAACTTTGGCACCCTAGGAAGGGTAGTCACGTGAAATGGAAAAGTGGATACATCATGTTTTGAAATAGGTAAAAATGTGAATCGGAGCTACAGCTCACACAACCAGCTCAAATGATAGAGGAGGGTTCCTGATGGAGTGCTAGAGAGTCAAAACACAGTTTCGTGAAAGTCAACTTCTGCACCAAAGGAAGGGTAATACCGTGAAAGGGTCATAGTGGATACATCATGGTTTGGAAATAGGTAAAAATGTGAATCGGAGCTACAGCTCTTAAAACCACCTTAAATGATCGATAAGGGTTCCTGATTGAGTGCTAGAGGGTCAACACACATTTTTGTGAAAGTCAACTTCTGCACCCCAGGAAGGGTAATCCCGTGATAGGGTCATGGGGGGATAGATCATGGTTTGGAACTAGGTGAAAATGTGAATCGGAGCTACAGATCTTGAAACCAGCTCAAATGATAGAGGAGGGTTCCTGATGGAGGGCTAGAGGGTCCAAACACAGCTTTGTGAAAGTCAACTTTGGCACCCGAGGAAGGGTAATCACGTGCAAGTATAATAGTGGATACATCATGGTTTCGAAATAGGTGAAAATGTGAATCGGAGCTGCAGATCGTCAAACCAGCTCAAGTGATGGAGGAGGGTTCCTGACGGAGTGCTAGAGGGTACAAACACGGTTTTGTGAAGGTGAACTTTGGCACCCCAGGAAGGGTAGTCACGTGAAATGGAAAAGTGGATACATCATGTTTTGGAAATAGGTAAAAATGTGAATCGGAGCTACAGCTCACACAACCAGCTCAAATGATAGAGGAGGGTTCCTGATGGAGTGCTAGAGAGTCAAAACACAGTTTCGTGAAAGTCAACTTTGGCACCCGAGGAAGGGTAATCCCGTGAAAAGGTCATAGGGGATACATCATGGTTGGGAAATAGGTAAAAAGGTGAATCGGAGCTACAGTTCTAAAAACCAGCTCAAATGATAGAGGAGGGTTCCTGACGGAGTGCTAGAGGGTCCAAACACGGTTTTGTGAAGGTGAACTTTGGCACCCCAGGAAGGGTGGTCACGTGAAATGGAAAAGTGGATACATCATGTTTTGGAAATAGGTAAAAATGTGAATCGGAGCTACAGCTCAAACAACCAGCTCAAATGATAGAGGAGGGTTCCTGATGGAGTGCTAGAGAGTCAAAACACAGTTTCGTGAAAGTCAACTTGGGCACCCCAGCAAGGGTAATAGTGGATATATCATGGTTTTGAAATAGGTAAAAATGTGAATCGGAGAGAGAGCCCTTAAAACCAGCTCAAATGATAGAGGAGGGTTCCTGACGGAGTGGTGGAGGGTCCAAACACAGTTTTGTGAAAGTCAACTTTGGCAACCCAGGAAGGGTAATCCTGTGAAAGGTTTATAGGGGATACATCATGGTTTGGAAATAGGTAAAAAGGTGAATCAGAGCTACAGCTCTCAAAACCAGCTCAAATGATAGAGGAGGGTTCCTGATGGAGTGCTAGAGGATCCAAACACAGTTTTCTGAAAGTCAGCTTTGGCAACCCAGGAAGGCTTATCCCGTGAAAGGTTTACATTGGAAACATCATGGTTTGAAAATAGGTAAAAAGGTCAATCAGAGCTACAGCTCTCAAAACCAGCTCAAATGATAGAGGAGCATTCCTGATGGAGTGCTAGAGGGTCCAAACACAGTTTCGTGAAAGTCAACTTTGGCACCAAAGGAAGGGTAATCAAGTGAAAGGGTCATAGGGGATACATCATGATTTGGAAATAGGTAAAAATGTGAATCGGAGCTACAGTTGTGAAAACCAGCTCAAATGATTGAGGAGGGTTCCTGACGGAGTGCTAGAGGGTCCAAACACAGTTTCGTGAAAGTCAACTTTGGCACCCCAGGAAGGGTAATCACGTGAAAGGGTCAAAGGGGATACATCATGGTTTCGAAATATGTAAAAATGTGAATCGGAGGAACAGGTTTAAAAAGAAGCTCAAATGATAGAGGAGGGTTCCTGATGGAGTGCTAGAGGATCCAAACACAGTTTTCTGAAAGTCAGCTTTGGCAACCCAGGAAGGCTTATCCCGTGAAAGGTTTACATTGGAAACATCATGGTTTGAAAATAGGTAAAAAGGTCAATCAGAGCTACAGCTCTCAAAACCAGCTCAAATGATAGAGGAGGAATCCTGATGGAGTGCTAAAGGGTCCAAACACAGTTTCGTGAAAGTCAACTTTGGCACCAAAGGAAGGGTAATCAAGTGAAAAGGTCATAGGGGATACATCATGATTTGGAAATAGGTAAAAATGTGAATCGGAGCTACAGTTGTGAAAACCAGCTCAAATGATTGAGGAGGGTTCCTGACGGAGTGCTAGAGGGTCCAAACACAGTTTCGTGAAAGTCAACTTTGGCACCCCAGGAAGGGCAGTCACGTGAAAATGAAAAGTGGATACATCATGTTTTGAAATAGGTAAAAATGTGAATCGGAGCTACAGCTCACACAACCAGCTCAAATGATAGAGGAGGGTTCCTGATGGAGTGCTACAGAGTCAAAACACAGTTTCGTGAAAGTCAACTTCTGCACCCCAGGAAGGGTAATCCCGTGATAGGGTTATGTTGGATACATGATGGTTTGGAAATAGGTGAAAATGTGAATCGGAGCTACAGATCTTGAAACCAGCTGAAATGATAGAGGAGGGTTCCTGATGGAGGGCTAGAGGGTCCAAACACAGCTTTGTGAAAGTCAACTTTTGCACCCGAGGAAGGGTAATCCCGTGCAAGTATAATAGTGGATACATCATGGTTTGGAAATAGGTGAAAATGTGAATCGGAGCTACAGATCTTGAAACCAGCTGAAATGATGGAGGAGGGTTCCTGACGGAGTGCTAGAGGGTCCAAACACAGTTTCGTGAAAGTCTACTTTGGCACCCTAGGAAGGGTAATCACGTGCAAGTATAATAGTGGATACATCATGGTTTGGAAATAGGTGAAAATGTGAATCGGAGCTACAGATCTTGAAACCAGCTCAAATGATGGAGGAGGGTTCCTGACGGAGTGCTAGAGGGTCCAAACACAGTTTCGTGAAAGTCAACTTTGGCACCCCAGGAAGGGTAATCACGTGCAAGTATAATAGTGGATACATCATGGTTTGGAAATAGGTGAAAATGTGAATCGGAGCTACGGATCTTGAAATCAGCTCAAATGATGGAGGATTGTTCCTGACGGAGTGCTAGAGGGTACAAACACGCTTTTGTGAAGGTGAACTTTGGCACCCCAGGAAGGGTAGTCACGTGAAATGGAAAAGTGGATACATCATGTTTTGAAATAGGTAAAAATGTGAATCGGAGCTACAGCTCACACAACCAGCTCAAATGATAGAGGAGGGTTCCTGATGGAGTGCTAGAGAGTCAAAACACAGTTTCGTGAAAGTCAACTTCTGCACCAAAGGAAGGGTAATACCGTGAAAGGGTCATAGTGGATACATCATGGTTTGGAAATAGGTAAAAATGTGAATCGGAGCTACAGCTCTTAAAACCACCTGAAATGATCGATAAGGGTTCCTGATTGAGTGCTAGAGGGTCAACACACATTTTTGTGAAAGTCAACTTCTGCACCCCAGGAAGGGTAATCCCGTGATAGGGTCATGGGGGGATACATCATGGTTTGGAAATAGGTGAAAATGTGAATCGGAGCTACAGATCTTGAAACCAGCTCAAATGATACAGGAGGGTTCCTGATGGAGGGCTAGAGGGTCCAAACACAGCTTTGTGAAAGTCAACTTTGGCACCCGAGGAAGGGTAATCACGTGCAAGTATAATAGTGGATACATCATGGTTTCGAAATAGGTGAAAATGTGAATCGGAGCTGCAGATCGTCAAACCAGCTCAAGTGATGGAGGAGGGTTCCTGACGGAGTGCTAGAGGGTCCAAAAACGGTTTTGTGAAAGTCAACTTTGGCACCCCAGGAAGGGTAGTCACGTGAAATGGAAAAGTGGATACATCATGTTTTGGAAATAGGTAAAAATGTGAATCGGAGCTACAGCTCACACAACCAGCTCAAATGATAGAGGAGGGTTCCTGATGGAGTGCTAGAGAGTCAAAACACAGTTTCGTGAAAGTCAACTTTGGCACCCGAGGAAGGGTAATCCCTTGAAAAGGTCATAGAGGATACATCATGGTTGGGAAATAGGTAAAAAGGTGAATCGGAGCTACAGTTCTAAAAACCAGCTCAAATGATAGAGGAGGGTTCCTGACGGAGTGCTAGAGGGTCCAAACACGGTTTTGTGAAGGTGAACTTTGGCACCCCAGGAAGGGTAGTCACGTGAAATGGAAAAGTGGATACATCATGTTTTGGAAGTAGGTAAAAATGTGAATCGGAGCTACAGCTCAAACAACCAGCTCAAATGATAGAGGAGGGTTCCTGATGGAGTGCTAGAGAGTCAAAACACAGTTTCGTGAAAGTCAACTTGGGCACCCCAGCAAGGGTAATAGTGGATATATCATGGTTTTGAAATAGGTAAAAATGTGAATCGGAGAGAGAGCCCTTAAAACCAGCTCAAATGATAGAGGAGGGTTCCTGACGGAGTGGTGGAGGGTCCAAACACAGTTTTGTGAAAGTCAACTTTGGCAACCCAGGAAGGGTAATCCTGTGAAAGGTTTATAGGGGATACATCATGGTTTGGAAATAGGTAAAAAGGTGAATCAGAGCTACAGCTCTCAAAACCAGCTCAAATGATAGAGGAGGGTTCCTGATGGAGTGCTAGAGGATCCAAACACAGTTTTCTGCAAGTCAGCTTTGGCACCCCAGGAAGGCTTATCCCGTGAAAGGTTTACATTGGAAACATCATGGTTTGAAAATAGGTAAAAAGGTCAATCAGAGCTACAGCTCTCAAAACCAGCTCAAATGATAGAGGAGGATTCCTGATGGAGTGCTAGAGGGTCCAAACACAGTTTCGTGAAAGTCAACTTTGGCACCCCAGGAAGGGTAGTCACGTGAAATGGAAAAGTGGATACATCATGTTTTGGAAATAGGTAAAAATGTGAATCGGAGCTACAGCTCACACAACCAGCTCAAATGATAGAGGAGGGTTCCTGATGGAGTGCTAGAGAGTCAAAACACAGTTTCGTGAAAGTCAACTTTGGCACCCGAGGAAGGGTAATCCCTTGAAAAGGTCATAGAGGATACATCATGGTTGGGAAATAGGTAAAAAGGTGAATCGGAGCTACAGTTCTAAAAACCAGCTCAAATGATAGAGGAGGGTTCCTGACGGAGTGCTAGAGGGTCCAAACACGGTTTTGTGAAGGTGAACTTTGGCACCCCAGGAAGGGTAGTCACGTGAAATGGAAAAGTGGATACATCATGTTTTGGAAGTAGGTAAAAATGTGAATCGGAGCTACAGCTCAAACAACCAGCTCAAATGATAGAGGAGGGTTCCTGATGGAGTGCTAGAGAGTCAAAACACAGTTTCGTGAAAGTCAACTTGGGCACCCCAGCAAGGGTAGTAGTGGATATATCATGGTTTTGAAATAGGTAAAAATGTGAATCGGAGAGAGAGCCCTTAAAACCAGCTCAAATGATTGAGGAGGGTTCCTGACGGAGTGGTGGAGGGTCCAAACACAGTTTTGTGAAAGTCAACTGTGGCAACCCAGGAAGGGTAATCCTGTGAAAGGTTTATAGGGGATACATCATGATTTGGAAATAGGTAAAAATGTGAATCGGAGCTACAGTTGTGAAAACCAGCTCAAATGATTGAGGAGGGTTCCTGACGGAGTGCTAGAGGGTCCAAACACAGTTTCGTGAAAGTCAACTTTGGCACCCCAGGAAGGGTAATCACGTGAAAGGGTCAAAGGGGATACATCATGGTTTCGAAATATGTAAAAATGTGAATCGGAGGAACAGGTTTTAAAAGAAGCTCAAATGATAGAGGAGGGTTCCTGATGGAGTGCTAGAGGATCCAAACACAGTTTTCTGAAAGTCAGCTTTGGCAACCCAGGAAGGCTTATCCCGTGAAAGGTTTACATTGGAAACATCATGGTTTGAAAATAGGTAAAAAGGTCAATCAGAGCTACAGCTCTCAAAACCAGCTCAAATGATAGAGGAGGATTCCTGATGGAGTGCTAGAGGGTCCAAACACAGTTTCGTGAAAGTCAACTTTGGCACCAAAGGAAGGGTAATCAAGTGAAAGGGTCATAGGGGATACATCATGATTTGGAAATAGGTAAAAATGTGAATCGGAGCTACAGTTGTGAAAACCAGCTCAAATGATTGAGGAGGGTTCCTGACGGAGTGCTAGAGGGTCCAAACACAGTTTCGTGAAAGTCAACTTTGGCACCCCAGGAAGGGCAGTCACGTGAAAATGAAAAGTGGATACATCATGTTTTGAAATAGGTAAAAATGTGAATCGGAGCTACAGCTCACACAACCAGCTCAAATGATAGAGGAGGGTTCCTGATGGAGTGCTACAGAGTCAAAACACAGTTTCGTGAAAGTCAACTTCTGCACCCCAGGAAGGGTAATCCCGTGATAGGGTTATGTTGGATACATGATGGTTTGGAAATAGGTGAAAATGTGAATCGGAGCTACAGATCTTGAAACCAGCTGAAATGATAGAGGAGGGTTCCTGATGGAGGGCTAGAGGGTCCAAACACAGCTTTGTGAAAGTCAACTTTTGCACCCGAGGAAGGGTAATCCCGTGCAAGTATAATAGTGGATACATCATGGTTTGGAAATAGGTGAAAATGTGAATCGGAGCTACAGATCTTGAAACCAGCTGAAATGATGGAGGAGGGTTGATGACGGAGTGCTAGAGGGTCCAAACACAGTTTCGTGAAAGTCTACTTTGGCACCCTAGGAAGGGTAATCACGTGCAAGTATAATAGTGGATACATCATGGTTTGGAAATAGGTGAAAATGTGAATCGGAGCTACAGATCTTGAAACCAGCTCAAATGATGGAGGAGGGTTCCTGACGGAGTGCTAGAGGGTCCAAACACAGTTTCGTGAAAGTCAACTTTGGCACCCCAGGAAGGGTAATCACGTGCATGTATAATAGTGGATACATCATGGTTTGGAAATAGGTGAAAATGTGAATCGGAGCTACGGATCTTGAAATCAGCTCAAATGATGGAGGATTGTTCCTGACGGAGTGCTAGAGGGTACAAACACGCTTTTGTGAAGGTGAACTTTGGCACCCCAGGAAGGGTAGTCACGTGAAATGGAAAAGTGGATACATCATGTTTTGAAATAGGTAAAAATGTGAATCGGAGCTACAGCTCACACAACCAGCTCAAATGATAGAGGAGGGTTCCTGATGGAGAGCTAGAGAGTCAAAACACAGTTTCGTGAAAGTCAACTTCTGCACCCCAGGAAGGGTAATCCCGTGATAGGGTCATGGGGGGATACATCATGGTTTGGAAATAGGTGAAAATGTGAATCGGAGCTACAGATCTTGAAACCAGCTCAAATGATACAGGAGGGTTCCTGATGGAGGGCTAGAGGGTCCAAACACAGCTTTGTGAAAGTCAACTTTGGCACCCGAGGAAGGGTAATCACGTGCAAGTATAATAGTGGATACATCATGGTTTCGAAATAGGTGAAAATGTGAATCGGAGCTGCAGATCGTCAAACCAGCTCAAGTGATGGAGGAGGGTTCCTGACGGAGTGCTAGAGGGTCCAAACACGGTTTTGTGAAGGTGAACTTTGGCACCCCAGGAAGGGTAGTCACGTGAAATGGAAAAGTGGATACATCATGTTTTGGAAATAGGTAAAAATGTGAATCGGAGCTACAGCTCACACAACCAGCTCAAATGATAGAGGAGGGTTCCTGATGGAGTGCTAGAGAGTCAAAACACAGTTTCGTGAAAGTCAACTTTGGCACCCGAGGAAGGGTAATCCCGTGAAAAGGTCATAGAGGATACATCATGGTTGGGAAATAGGTAAAAAGGTGAATCGGAGCTACAGTTCTAAAAACCAGCTCAAATGATAGAGGAGGGTTCCTGACGGAGTGCTAGAGGGTCCAAACACGGTTTTGTGAAGGTGAACTTTGGCACCCCAGGAAGGGTAGTCACGTGAAATGGAAAAGTGGATACATCATGTTTTGGAAGTAGGTAAAAATGTGAATCGGAGCTACAGCTCAAACAACCAGCTCAAATGATAGAGGAGGGTTCCTGATGGAGTGCTAGAGAGTCAAAACACAGTTTCGTGAAAGTCAACTTGGGCACCCCAGCAAGGGTAATAGTGGATATATCATGGTTTTGAAATAGGTAAAAATGTGAATCGGAGAGAGAGCCCTTAAAACCAGCTCAAATGATAGAGGAGGGTTCCTGACGGAGTGGTGGAGGGTCCAAACACAGTTTTGTGAAAGTCAACTTTGGCAACCCAGGAAGGGTAATCCTGTGAAAGGTTTATAGGGGATACATCATGGTTTGGAAATAGGTAAAAAGGTGAATCAGAGTTACAGCTCTCAAAACCAGCTCAAATGATAGAGGAGGGTTCCTGATGGAGTGCTAGAGGATCCAAACACAGTTTTCTGCAAGTCAGCTTTGGCACCCCAGGAAGGCTTATCCCGTGAAAGGTTTACATTGGAAACATCATGGTTTGAAAATAGGTAAAAAGGTCAATCAGAGCTACAGCTCTCAAAACCAGCTCAAATGATAGAGGAGGATTCCTGATGGAGTGCTAGAGGGTCCAAACACAGTTTCGTGAAAGTCAACTTTGGCACCCGAGGAAGGGTAATCCCGTGAAAAGGTCATAGAGGATACATCATGGTTGGGAAATAGGTAAAAAGGTGAATCGGAGCTACAGTTCTAAAAACCAGCTCAAATGATAGAGGAGGGTTCCTGACGGAGTGCTAGAGGGTCCAAACACGGTTTTGTGAAGGTGAACTTTGGCACCCCAGGAAGGGTAGTCACGTGAAATGGAAAAGTGGATACATCATGTTTTGGAAGTAGGTAAAAATGTGAATCGGAGCTACAGCTCAAACAACCAGCTCAAATGATAGAGGAGGGTTCCTGATGGAGTGCTAGAGGGTCCAAGCACAGCTTTGTGAAAGTCAACTTTGGCACGCGGGGAAGGGTAATGAAGTGAAAGGGTCATAGGGGATACATCATGATTTGGAAACAGGTAAAAATGTGAATCGGAGGTACTGTTGTGAAAACCAGCCCAAATGATGGAGGAGGGTTCCTGACGGAGTGCTAGAGGGTCCAAACACAGTTTCGTGAAAGTCAACTTTGGCACACGAGGAAGGGTAATCAAGTGGAAGGGTCATAGGGGATACATCATGATTTGGAAATAGGTAAAATGTGAATCGGAGCTACAGTTGTAAAAACCAGCTCAAATGATAGAGGAGGGTTTCTGAAGGAGTGGTGGAGGGTCCAAACACAATTTTGTGAAAGTCAACTTTGGCAACCCAGGAAGGGTAATAACGTGAAAGGTCTATAGGGGATACATCATGGTTTGGAAATAGGTAAAAAGTTGAATCTGAGCTACAACTCTCAAAACCAGCTCAAATGATAGAGGAGGGTTCCTGATGGAGTGCTAGAGGGTCCAAACACAGTTTCGTGAAAGTCAACTTTGGCAGCAAAGGAAGGGTAATCCCGTGAAAGGGTCACAGTGAATACATCATTTTATGGAAATAGGTAAAAATGTGAATCGGAGCTACAGATCTTGAAACCAGCTCAAATGATAGAGGAGGGTTCCTGATGGAGTGCTAGAGGGTCCAAACACAGTTTCGTGAAAGTCAACTTTGGCACCAAAGGAAGGGTAATCACGTGATAGGGTCATGGGGGATACATCATGGTTTGGAAATAGGTGAAAATGTGAATCGGAGCTACAGATGTTGAAACCAGCTCAAATGATAGAGGAGGGTTCCTGATGGAGTGCTAGAGGGTCCAAACACAGTTTTGTGAAAGTCAACTTTTGCACCCGAGGAAGGGTAATCCCGTGCAAGTATAATAGTGGATACATCATGGTTTGGAAATAGGTGAAAATGTGAATCGGAGCTACAGATCTTGAAACCAGCTGAAATGATGGAGGAGGGTTCCTGACGGAGTGCTAGAGGGTCCAAACACAGTTTCGTGAAAGTCTACTTTGGCACCCCAGGAAGGGTAATCACGTGCAAGTATAATAGTGGATACATCATGGTTTGGAAATAGGTGAAAATGTGAATCGGAGCTACAGATCTTGAAACCAGCTCAAATGATGGAGGAGGGTTCCTGACGGAGTGCTAGAGGGTCCAAACACAGTTTCGTGAAAGTCAACTTTGGCACCCCAGGAAGGGTAATCACGTGCATGTATAATAGTGGATACATCATGGTTTGGAAATAGGTGAAAATGTGAATCGGAGCTACGGATCTTGAAATCAGCTCAAATGATGGAGGATTGTTCCTGACGGAGTGCTAGAGGGTACAAACACGCTTTTGTGAAGGTGAACTTTGGCACCCTAGGAAGGTTAGTCACGTGAAATGGAAAAGTGGATACATCATGTTTTGAAATAGGTAAAAATGTGAATCGGAGCTACAGCTCACACAACCAGCTCAAATGATAGAGGAGGGTTCCTGATGGAGTGCTAGAGAGTCAAAACACAGTTTCGTGAAAGTCAACTTCTGCACCAAAGGAAGGGTAATACCGTGATAGGGTCAAAGGGGATACATCATGGTTTGGAAATAGGTAAAAATGTGAATCGGAGCTACAGCTCTTAAAAACACCTGAAATGATCGATAAGGGTTCCTGATTGAGTGCTAGAGGGTCAACACACATTTTTGTTGAAGTCAACTTCTGCACCCCAGGAAGGGTAATCCCGTGATAGGGTCAAAGGGGATACATCATGGTTTGGAAATAGGTGAAAATGTGAATCGGAGCTTCAGATCTTGAAACCAGCTCAAATGATAGAGGAGGGTTCCTGATGGAGGGCTAGAGGGTCCAAACACAGCTTTGTGAAAGTCAACTTTGGCACCCGAGGAAGGGTAATCACGTGCAAGTATAATAGTGGATACATCATGGTTTCGAAATAGGTGAAAATGTGAATCGGAGCTGCAGATCGTCAAACCAGCTCAAGTGATGGAGGAGGGTTCCTGACGGAGTGCTAGAGGGTCCAAACACGGTTTTGTGAAGGTGAACTTTGGCACCCCAGGAAGGGTAGTCACGTGAAATGGAAAAGTGGATACATCATGTTTTGGAAATAGGTAAAAATGTGAATCGGAGCTACAGCTCACACAACCAGCTCAAATGATAGAGGAGGGTTCCTGATGGAGTGCTAGAGAGTCAAAACACAGTTTCGTGAAAGTCAACTTTGGCACCCGAGGAAGGGTAATCCCGTGAAAAGGTCATAGGGGATACATCATGGTTGGGAAATAGGTAAAAAGGTGAATCGGAGCTACAGTTCTAAAAACCAGCTCAAATGATAGAGGAGGGTTCCTGACGGAGTGCTAGAGGGTCCAAACACGGTTTTGTGAAGGTGAACTTTGGCACCCCAGGAAGGATAGTCACGTGAAATGGAAAAGTGGATACATCATGTTTTGGAAGTAGGTAAAAATGTGAATCGGAGCTACAGCTCAAACAACCAGCTCAAATGATAGAGGAGGGTTCCTGATGGAGTGCTAGAGAGTCAAAACACAGTTTCGTGAAAGTCAACTTGGGCACCCCAGCAAGGGTAATAGTGGATATATCATGGTTTTGAAATAGGTAAAAATGTGAATCGGAGAGAGAGCCCTTAAAACCAGCTCAAATGATAGAGGAGGGTTCCTGACGGAGTGGTGGAGGGTCCAAACACAGTTTTGTGAAAGTCAACTTTGGCAACCCAGGAAGGGTAATCCTGTGAAAGGTTTATAGGGGATACATCATGGTTTGGAAATAGGTAAAAAGGTGAATCAGAGCTACAGCTCTCAAAACCAGCTCAAATGATAGAGGAGGGTTCCTGATGGAGTGCTAGAGGATCCAAACACAGTTTTCTGAAAGTCAGCTTTGGCAACCCAGGAAGGCTTATCCCGTGAAAGGTTTACATTGGAAACATCATGGTTTGAAAATAGGTAAAAAGGTCAATCAGAGCTACAGCTCTCAAAACCAGCTCAAATGATAGAGGAGGATTCCTGATGGAGTGCTAGAGGGTCCAAACACAGTTTCGTGAAAGTCAACTTTGGCACCAAAGGAAGGGTAATCAAGTGAAAGGGTCATAGGGGATACATCATGATTTGGAAATAGGTAAAAATGTGAATCGGAGCTACAGTTGTGAAAACCAGCTCAAATGATTGAGGAGGGTTCCTGACGGAGTGCTAGAGGGTCCAAACACAGTTTCGTGAAAGTCAACTTTGGCACCCCAGGAAGGGTAATCACGTGAAAGGGTCAAAGGGGATACATCATGGTTTCGAAATATGTAAAAATGTGAATCGGAGGAACAGGTTTTAAAAGAAGCTCAAATGATAGAGGAGGGTTCCTGATGGAGTGCTAGAGGATCCAAACACAGTTTTCTGAAAGTCAGCTTTGGCAACCCAGGAAGGCTTATCCCGTGAAAGGTTTACATTGGAAACATCATGGTTTGAAAATAGGTAAAAAGGTCAATCAGAGCTACAGCTCTCAAAACCAGCTCAAATGATAGAGGAGGATTCCTGATGGAGTGCTAGAGGGTCCAAACACAGTTTCGTGAAAGTCAACTTTGGCACCAAAGGAAGGGTAATCAAGTGAAAGGGTCATAGGGGATACATCATGATTTGGAAATAGGTAAAAATGTGAATCGGAGCTACAGTTGTGAAAACCAGCTCAAATGATTGAGGAGGGTTCCTGACGGAGTGCTAGAGGGTCCAAACACAGTTTCGTGAAAGTCAACTTTGGCACCCCAGGAAGGGTAATCACGTGAAAGGGTCAAAGGGGATACATCATGGTTTCGAAATATGTAAAAATGTGAATCGGAGGAAAAGGTTTTAAAAGAAGCTCAAATGATAGAGGAGGGTTCCTGATGGAGTGCTAGAGGGTCCAGACACAGTTTCGTGAGAGTCAGCTTTGGCACCCCAGGAAGGGTAGTCATGTTGAATGGAAAAGTGGATACATCATTTTTTGGAAATAGGTAAAAATGTGAATCGGAGCTACAGCTCACACAACCAGCTGAAATGATAGAGGAGGGTTCCTGATGGAGTGCTAGAGGGTCCAAACACAGCTTTGTGAAAGTCAACTTTGGCACGCGGGGAAGGGTAATGAAGTGAAAGGGTCATAGGGGATACATCATGATTTGGAAACAGGTAAAAATGTGAATCGGAGGTACTGTTGTGAAAACCAGCCCAAATGATGGAGGAGGGTTCCTGACGGAGTGCTAGAGGGTCCAAACACAGTTTCGTGAAAGTCAACTTTGGCACACGAGGAAGGGTAATCCCGTGAAAGGGTCATAGGGGATACATCATGGTTTAGAAATAGGTAAAAATGTGAATCGGAGCTACAGTTGTAAAAACCAGCTCAAATGATAGAGGAGGGTTTCTGAAGGAGTGGTGGAGGGTCCAAACACAATTTTGTGAAAGTCAACTTTGGCAACCCAGGAAGGGTAATAACGTGAAAGGTCTATAGGGGATACATCATGGTTTGGAAATAGGTAAAAAGTTGAATCTGAGCTACAACTCTCAAAACCAGCTCAAATGATAGAGGAGGGTTCCTGATGGAGTGCTAGAGGGTCCAAACACAGTTTCGTGAAAGTCAACTTTGGCAGCAAAGGAAGGGTAATCCCGTGAAAGGGTCACAGTGAATACATCATTTTTTGAAAATAGGTAAAAATGTGAATCGGAGCTACAGATCTTGAAACCAGCTCAAATGATAGAGGAGGGTTCCTGATGGAGTGCTAGAGGGTCCAAACACAGTTTCGTGAAAGTCAACTTTGGCACCAAAGGAAGGGTAATCACGTGATAGGGTCATGGGGGATACATCATGGTTTGGAAATAGGTGAAAATGTGAATCGGAGCTACAGATGTTGAAACCAGCTCAAATGATAGAGGAGGGTTCCTGATGGAGTGCTAGAGGGTCCAAACACAGTTTTGTGAAAGTCAACTTTGGCACCCGAGGAAGGGTAATCCCGTGAAAGGGTCATAGGGGATACATCATGGTTTGGAAATAGGTAAAAAGGTGAATCGAAGCTACAGCTCTTAAAACCAGCTCAAATGATAGAGGAGGGTTCCTGATGGAGGGCTAGAGGGTCCAAACACAGCTTTGTGAAAGTCAACTTTGGCACCCGAGGAAGGGTAATCAAAAGAAAGGGTCATAGGGGAAACATCATTATTTGGAAATAGGTAAAAATGTGAATCGGAGCAACAGTTGTGAAAAACAGCTCAAATGATGGAGGAGGGTTCCTGACGGAGTGCTAGAGTGTCCAAACACAGTTTCGTGAAAGTCAACTTTGGCACTCCAGCAAGGGTAATAACGTGAAAGGTTTATGGGGGATACATCATGGTTTGGAAATAGGTAAAAAGTTGAATCTGAGCTACAACTCTCAAAACCAGCTCAAATGATCGAGGAGGGTTCCTGATGGAGTGCTAGAGGGTCCAAACACAGTTTCGTGAAAGTCAACTTTGGCACTCCAGCAAGGGTAATCACGTGAAAGGTTAATAGTGGATACATCATGGTTTGGAAATAGGTAGAAATGTGAATCGGAGGTACAGGTTTTAAAAGCAGCTCAAATGATAGAGGAGTGTTCCTGATGGAGTTCTAGAGGGTCAATACACAGTTTCGTGAAATTCAACTTTGGCACCCCAGAAAGGGTAATCACGTGAAAGGGTGATAGTGGATACATCATGGTTTGGAAATAGGTAAAAATGTGAATCGGAGCTACAGGTTTCAAAAGAAGCTCAAATGATAGAGGAGGGTTCCTGATGGAGTGCTATAGGGTACAAACACGGTTTTGTGAAGGTGAACTTTGGCACCCCATGAAGGGTAGTCACGTGAAATGGTAAAGTGGACACATCATGTTTTGGAAATAGGTAAAAATGTGAATCGGAGCTACAGCTTACACAACCAGCTCAAACGATAGAGGAGGGTTCCTGATGGAGTGCTGGAGAGTCCAAACACAGTTTCGTGAAAGTCAACTTTGGCACTCCAGCAAGGGTAATCACGTGAAAGGTTAATAGTGGATACATCATGGTTTGGAAATAGGTAGAAATGTGAATCGGAGGTACAGGTTTTAAAAGCAGCTCAAATGATAGAGGAGGGTTCCTGATGGAGTTCTAGAGGGTCAATACACAGTTTCGTGAAATTCAACTTTGGCACCCCAGAAAGGGTAATCACGTGAAAGGGTGATAGTGGATACATCATGGTTTGGAAATAGGTAAAAATGTGAATCGGAGCTACAGGTTTCAAAAGAAGCTCAAATGATAGAGGATTGTTCCTGATGGAGTGCTATAGGGTACAAACACGGTTTTGTGAAGGTGAACTTTGGCACCCCATGAAGGGTAGTCACGTGAAATGGTAAAGTGGACACATCATGTTTTGGAAATAGGTAAAAATGTGAATCGGAGCTACAGCTTACACAACCAGCTCAAACGATAGAGGAGGGTTCCTGATGGAGTGCTGGAGAGTCAAAACACAGTTTCGTGAAAGTCAACTTTGGCACCCCAGCAAGGGTAAATCCGTGAAATGGTTATAGTGGATATATCATGGTTTTGAAATAGGTAAAAATGTGAATCGGAGAGAGAGCCCTTAAACCCAGCTCAAATGATAGAGGAGGGTTCCTGACGGAGTGGTGGAGGGTCCAAACACAGTTTTGTGAAAGTCAACTTAGGCAACCCAGGAAGGGTAATCCCGTGAAAGGGTCACAGAGAATACATAATGGTTTGGAAATAGGTAAAAATGTGAATCGGAGCTACAGGTCTTAAAACCACCTCAAATGATCGATTAGGGTTCCTGATGGAGTGCTAGAGGGTCAACACACATTTTTGTGAAAGTCAACTTCTGCACCCCAGGAAGGGTAATCCCGTGATAGGGTCATGGGGGATACATCATGGTTTGGAAATAGGTGAAAATGTGAGTCGGAGCTACAGATCTTGAAACCAGCTCAAATGATAGAGGAGGGTTCCTGATGGAGGGCTAGAGGGTCCAAACACAGCTTTGTGAAAGTCAACTTTGGCACCCGAGGAAGGGTAATCAAAACAAAGGGTCATAGGGGATACATCATGATTTGGAAATAGGTAAAAATGTGAATCGGAGCTACAGTTATGAAAAACAGCTCAAATGATAGAGGAGGGTTCCTGATGGAGTGCTAGAGGGTCCAGACACAGTTTCGTGAGAGTCCACTTTGGCACCCGAGGAAGGTTAACCCCGTGAAAGGGTCATAGGGGATACATTATAGTTTGGAAATACGTAAAAATGTGAATCGGAGCTACAGGTTTTAAAAGAAGCTCAAATGATAGAGGAGGGTTCCTGATGGAGTGCTAGAGGGTCAATACACAGTTTCGTGAAAGTCAACTTTGGCACCCAAGGAAGGGTAATCACGTGAAAGGGGAAAAGTGGATACATCATGGTTTGGAAATAGGTAAAAATGTGAATCGGAGATAGAGCCCTTAAAACCAGCTCAAATGATAGAGGAGGATTCCTGACGGAGTGGTGGAGGGTCCAAACACAGTTTTGTGAAAGTCAACTTTGGCAACCCAGGAAGGGTAATCCCGTGAAAGGTTTATAGGGGATACATCATGGTTTGGAAATAGGTAAAAATGTGAATCGGAGCTACAGCTCTCAAAACCAGCTCAAATGATAGAGGAGGGTTCCTGATGGAGTGCTAGAGGGTCCAAACACAGTTTTGTAAAAGTCAACTTAGGCAACCCAGGAAGGGTAATCCCGTGAAAGGGTCACAGAGAATACATAATGGTTTGGAAATAGGTAAAAATGTGAATCGGAGCTACAGGTCTTAAAACCACCTCAAATGATCGATTAGGGTTCCTGATGGAGTGCTAGAGGGTCAACACACATTTTTGTGAAAGTCAACTTCTGCACCCCAGGAAGGGTAATCCCGTGATAGGGTCATAGGGGATACATCATGGTTTGGAAATAGGTGAAAATGTGAATCGGAGCTACAGATCTTGAAACCAGCTGAAATGATAGAGG
Source organism: Haliotis asinina (assembly GCF_037392515.1). Lineage (NCBI taxonomy): Eukaryota > Metazoa > Mollusca > Gastropoda > Lepetellida > Haliotidae > Haliotis > Haliotis asinina. Next base: position 50,857,823 of record NC_090282.1, on the reverse strand, counting down.
AGGGTTCCTGATGGAGGGCTAGAGGGTCCAAACACAGCTTTGTGAAAGTCAACTTTGGCACCCGAGGAAGGGTAATCAAAAGAAAGGGTCATAGGTGATACATCATGGTTTGGAAATACGTAAAAATGTGAATCGGAGCTACAGGTTTTAAAACCACCTCAAATGATAGAGGAGGGTTCCTGATGGAGTGCTAGAGGGTCAATACACAGTTTCGTGAAAGTCAACTTTGGCACCCAAGGAAGGGTAATCACGTGAAAGGGGAAAAGTGGATACATCATGGTTTGGAAATAGGTTAAAATGTGAATCGGAGATAGAGCCCTTAAAACCAGCTCAAATGATAGAGGAGGATTCCTGACGGAGTGGTGGAGGGTCCAAACACAGTTTTGTGAAAGTCAACTTTGGCAACCCAGGAAGGGTAATCCCGTGAAAGGTTTATAGGGGATACATCATGGTTTGGAAATATGTGAAAAGGTGAATCAGAGCTACAACTCTCAAAACCAGCTCAAATGATAGAGGAGGGTTCCTGATGGAGTGCTAGAGGGTCGAAACACAGTTTCGTGAAAGTCAACTTTGGCAGCAAAGGAAGGGTAATCCCGTGAAAGGGTCATAGTGGACACTTCATGGTTTGGAAATAGGTAAAAATGTGAATCGGAGCTACAGATCTTGAAACCAGCTCAAATGATAGAGGAGGGTTCCTGACGGAGTCCTAGAGTGTCCAAACACAGTTTCGTGAAAGTCAACTTTGGCACCCCTGGAAGGGTAATCACGTGAAAGTATGATAGTGGATACATCATGGTTTGGAAAATTGTAGAAATGTGAATCGGAGCCTCAGGTTTTAAAAGAAGCTCAAATGATAGAGGAGGGTTCCTGATGGAGTGCTAGAGGGTCCAGACACAGTTTCGTGAAAGTCCACTTTGGCACCCCAGGAAGGTTAATCCCGTGAAAGGGTCATAGTGGATACATCATGGTTTGGAAATAGGTAAAAATGTGAATCGGAGCTACAGGATTTGAAACCACCTCAAATGATATAGGAGGGTTCCTGATGGAGTGCTGGAGGGTAAATACACAGTTTTGTGAAGGTCAACTTTGGCACCCCATGAAGGGTAATCCGGTCAAAGGGTTATAGTAGATACATCATGGTTTGGAAATAGGTAAAAATGTTAATCATAGCTATAGCTCTTAGAACCACCTCAAATGACAGAGGAGTTTTCCTGATGGAGTGCTAGAGGGTCCAAACACAGTTTTGTGAAAGTCAACTTTGCCACCAGAGGAATGGAAATCCCGTGAAAGGGTAATAGTGGATACATCATGGTTTGGAAATAGGTAAAAATGTGAATCGGAGCTACAGGTTTTAAAAGCAGCTCAAATGATAGAGGAGGGTTCCTGATGGAGTGCTAGAGTTTCAATACACAGTTTCGTGAAATTCAACTTTGGCACCCCAGAAAAGGTTTTTACGTGAAAGGGTGATAGTGGATACATCATGGTTTGGAAATAGGTAAAAATGTGAATCGGAGCTACAGGTTTTAAAAGAAGCTCAAATGATAGAGGAGGGTTCCTGATGGAGTCCTAGAGGGTACAATTACGGTTTTGTGAAGGTGAACTTTGGCACCCAAGCAAGGGTAGTCACGTGAAATGGAAAAGTGGACACATCATGTTTTGGAAATAGGTAAAAATGTGAATCGGAGCTACAGCTTACACAACCAGCTCAAATGATAGAGGAGGGTTCCTGATGGAGTGCTAGAGAGTCAAAACACAGTTTCGTGAAAGTCAACTTTGGCACCCCAGCAAGGGTAAATCCGTGAAAGGGTCATGGGGGATACATCATGGTTTGGAAATAGGTGAAAATGTGAATCGGAGCTACAGATCTTGAAACCAGCTCAAATGATAGAGGAGGGTTCCTGATGGAGGGCTAGAGGGTCCAAACACAGCTTTGTGAAAGTCAACTTTGGCATCCGAGGAAGGGTAATCAAGTGAAAGGGTCATAGGGGATACATCATGATTTGGAAATAGGCAAAAAAAAGTGAATCGGAGCTACAGTTGTGAAAACCACCTCAAATGATAGAGGAGGGTACCTGATGGAGTGCTAGAGAGTGAAAGAACAGTTTCGTGAAAGTCCACTTTGGCACCCCAGGAAGGGTTATCACGTGAAAGGGTAATAGTGGATACATCATGGTTTGGAAATATGTAGAAATGTGAATCGGAGCTACAGGTTTTAAAAGAAGCTCAAGTGATAGAGGAGGGTTCCTGATTGAGTGCTGGAGGGTCAAAACATAGTTTCGTTAAAGTCCACTTTGGCACTCCAGGAACGGTAATCCCGTGAAAGGGTAATAGTGGATACATCATGGTTTGGAAATAGGTAAAAATGTGAATCGGAACTACAGCTCTCAAAACCAGCTCAAATGATAGAGGAGGGTTCCTGGTGGAGTGCTAGAGGGTCCAAACACAGTTTCGTGAAAGTCAACTTTGGAACCCCAGGAAGGGTAATCCCGTGAAAGTATAATAGTGGATACATCATGGTTTGGAAATATGTAAAAATGTGAATCGGAGCAACAGGTTTTAAAAGAAGATCAAATGATAGAGGAGGGTTCCTGATGGAGTGCTAGAGGGTCCAGACACAGTTTCGTGAGAGTCCACTTTGGCACCCCATGAAGGTTGACCGAGTGAAAGGGTAATAGTGGATACATCATGGTTTGGAAACACGTAAAAATGTGAATCGGAGCTACAGGTTTTAAAACCACCTCAAATGATAGAGGAGGGTTCCTGATGGAGTGCTAGAGGGTCAATACACAGTTTCGTGAAAGTCAACTTTGGCACCCCAGGAAGGGTAATCACGTGAAAGGGGAAAAGTGGATACATCATGGTTTGGAAATAAGTAAAAATGTGAATCGGAGATAGAGCCCTTAAAGCCAGCTCAAATGATAGAGGAGGATTCCTGACGTTGTGGTGGAGGGTCCAAACACAGTTTTGTGAAAGTCAACTTTGGCAGCCCAGGAAGGGTAATCCCGTGAAAGGTTTATAGGGGATACATCATGGTTTGGAAATAGGTGAAAAGGTGAATCAGAGCTACAGCTCTCAAAACCAGCTCAAATGATAGAGGAGGGTTCATGATGGAGTGCTAGAGGGTCGAAACACAGTTTCGTGAAAGTCAACTTTGGCAGCAAAGGAAGGGTAATCCCGTGAAAGGGTCATAGTGGACACATCATGGTTTGGAAATAGGTAAAAATGTGAATCGGAACTACAGATCTTAAAACCACCTCAAATGATCGATTAGGGTTTCTGATGGAGTGCTAGACGGTCAAAACACATTTTTGTGAAAGTCAACTTTGACACAAGAGAAAGGGTAATCCCGTGAAAGGGTCATGGGGGATACATCATGGTTTGGAAATAGGTGAAAATGTGAATCGGAGCTACAGATCTTGAAACCAGCTCAAATGATAGAGGAGGGTTCCTGACGGAGTGCTAGAGGGTCCAAACACAGTTTCGTGAAAGTCAACTTTGGCACCCGAGGAAGGGTAATCAAGTGGAAGGGTCATAGGGGATACATCATGGTTTGGAAATAGGTAAAAATGTGAATCGGAGCTACAGTTCTGAAAACCAGCTCAAATGATAGAGGAGGGTTCCTGATGGAGTGCTAGAAGGTCCAAACACAGTTTCCTGAAAGTCAACTTTGGCACCCCTGGAAGGGTAATCACGTGAAAGTATGATAGTGGATACATCATGGTTTGGAAAATTGTAGAAATGTGAATCGGAGCCTCAGGTTTTAAAAGAAGCTCAAATGATAGAGGAGGGTTCCTGATGGAGTGCTAGAGGGTCCAGACACAGTTTTGTGAAGGTCAACTTTGGCACCCCATGAATGGTAATCCGGTCAAAGGGTCATAGTAGATACATCATGGTTTGGAAATAGGTAATAATGTGAATCGGAGCTATAGCTCCTAGAACCACCTCAAATGACAGAGGAGTGTTCCTGATGGAGTTCTAGAGGGTCCAAACACAGTTTCGTGAAAGTCACCTTTGGCACCCCAGAAAGGGTAATCCCGTGAAAGTATAATAGTGGATACATCATGGTTTGGAAATATGTAGAAAGGTGAATCGGAACTACAGCTCACAAAACCAGCTCAAATGATAGAGGAGGGTTCCTGATGGAGTGCTAGAGGCTCCAAACACAGTTTCTTGAAAGTCAACTTTGGGACCCGAGGAAGGGTAATCACGTGAAAGGGTAATAGTGGATACATCATGGTTTGGAAATAGGTAAAAATGTGAATCGGAACTACAGCTCTCAAACCCAGCTCAAATGATAGAGGAGGGTTCCTGATGGAGTGGTAGAAGGTCCAAACACAGTTTCGTGAAAGTCAACTTTGGCACCCGAGGAAGGGTAATCACGTGAAAGTATGATAGTGGATACATCATGGTTTGGAAAATTGTAGAAATGTGAATCGGAGCCTCAGGTTTTAAAAGAAGCTCAAATGATAGAGGAGGGTTCCTGATGGAGTGCTAGAAGGTCCAGACACAGTTTTGTGAAGGTCAACTTTGGCACCCCATGAATGGTAGTCCGGTCAAAGGGTCATAGTAGATACATCATGGTTTGGAAATAGGTAATAATGTGAATTGGAGCTATAGCTCCTAGAACCACCTCAAATGACAGAGGAGTTTTCCTGATGAAGTTCTAGAGGGTCAAAACACAGTTTCGTGAAAGTCAACTTTGGCACCCCAGAAAGGGTGATCCCGTGAAAGTATAATAGTGGATACATCATGGTTTGGAAATATGTAGAAAGGTGAATCGGAACTACAGCTCACAAAACCAGCTCAAATGATAGAGGAGGGTTCCTGATGGAGTGCTAGAGGGTCCAAACACAGTTTCCTGAAAGTCAACTTTGGCACCCCAGGAAGGGTAATCACGTGAAAGTATGATAGTGGATACATCATGGTTTGGAAAATTGTAGAAATGTGAATCGGAGCCTCAGGTTTTAAAAGAAGCTCAAATGATAGAGGAGGGTTCCTGATGGAGTGCTAGAAGGTCCAGACACAGTTTTGTGAAGGTCAACTTTGGCACCCCATGAATGGTAGTCCGGTCAAAGGGTCATAGTAGATACATCATGGTTTGGAAATAGGTAATAATGTGAATTGGAGCTATAGCTCCTAGAACCACCTCAAATGACAGAGGAGTTTTCCTGATGAAGTTCTAGAGGGTCAAAACACAGTTTCGTGAAAGTCAACTTTGGCACCCCAGAAAGGGTGATCCCGTGAAAGTATAATAGTGGATACATCATGGTTTGGAAATATGTAGAAAGGTGAATCGGAACTACAGCTCACAAAACCAGCTCAAATGATAGAGGAGGGTTCCTGATGGAGTGCTAGAGGGTCCAAACACAGTTTCGTGAAAGTCAACTTTGGGACCCCAGAAAGGGTAATCACGTGAAAGGGTAATAGTGGATACATCATGGTTTGGAAATAGGTAAAAATGTGAATTGGAACTACAGCTCTCAAACCCAGCTCAAATGATAGAGGAGGGTTCCTGATGGAGTGGTAGAGGGTCCAAACACAGTTTCGTGAAAGTCAACTTTGGCACCCCAGCAAGGGTAAATCCGTGAAAGGGTAATAGTGGATATATCATGATTTTGAAATAGGTAAAAAAGTGAATCGGAGAGAGAGCCCTTAAACCCAGCTCAAATGATAGAGGAGGGTTCCTGACGAAGTGGTGGAGGGTCCAAACACAGTTTTGTGAAAGTCAACTTTGTCAACCCAGGAAGGGTAATCCCGTGAATGGTTTATAGGGGATACATCATGGTTTGGAAATAGGTAAAAAGGTGAATCAGAGCTACAGCTCTCAAAACCACCTCAAATGATAGAGGAGGGTTCCTGATGGAGTGCTAGAGGGTCGAAACACAGATTCGTGAAAGTCAACTTTGGCACCAAAGGAAGGGTAATCCCGTGAAAGGGTCACAGTGGATACATCATGGTTTGGAAATAGGTAAAAATGTGAATCGGAGATGGAACTCTTAAAACCACCTCAAATGATCGATTAGGGTTCCTGATGGAGTGCTAGAGGGTCAACACAAATTTTTGTGAAAGTCAACTTCTGCACCCCAGGAAGGGTAATCCCGTGATAGGGTCATGGGCGATACATCATGGTTTGGAAATAGGTGAAAATGTGAATCGAAGCTACAGATCTAGAAACCAGCTCAAATGATAGAGGAGGGTTCCTGATGGAATACTAGAGGGTACAAACACAGCTTTGTGAAAGTCAACTTTGGCACCCTAGGAAGGGTAATCAAGTGAAAGGGTCAAAGGGGATACATCATGATTTGGAAATAGGCAAAAATGTGAATCGGAGCTACAGTTGTGAAAACCACCTCAAATGATAGAGGAGGGTACCTGATGGAGTGCTAGAGAGTGAAAACACAGTGTCGTGAAAGTCAACTTTGGCACCCAGGAAGGGTAATCACGTGCAAGTATAATAGTGGATACATCATGGTTTGGAATTATGTAGAAATGTGAATCGGAGCTACAGGTTTTAAAAGAAGCTGATATGATAGAGGAGGGTTCCTGATGGAGTGCTAGAGGGTCAAAACATAGTTTCGTTAAAGTCCACTTTGGCACCCCAGGAAGGGTAATCCCGTGAAAGGGTAATAGTGTATACATCATGGTTTGGAAATAGGTAAAAATGTGAATCGGAACTACAGCTCTCAAAACCAGCTCAAATGATAGAGGAGGGTTCCTGATGGAGTGCTAGAGGGTCCAAACACAGTTTCGTGAAAGTTAACTTTGGAACCCCAGGAAGGGTAATCCCGTGAAAGTATAATAGTGGATACATCATGGTTTGGAAATATTTAAAAATGTGAATCGGAGCAACAGGTTTTAAAAGAAGTTCAAATGATAGAGTAGGGTTCCTGATGGAGTGCTAGAGTGTCCAGACACAGTTTCGTGAGAGTCCACTTTGGCACCCCAGGAAGGTTAACCCCGTGAAAGGGTAATAGTGGATACATCATGGTTTGGAAATACGTATAAATGTGAATCGGAGCTACAGATCTTAAAACCACCTCAAATGATAGAGGAGGGTTCCTGATGGAGTGCTAGAGGGTCAATACACAGTTTCGTGAAAGTCAACTTTGGAACCCCAGGAAGGGTAATCCCGTGAAAGTATAATAGTGGATACATCATGGTTTGGAAATAGGTGAAAATGTGAATCGGAGCTACAGATCTTGAAACCAGCTCAAATGATAGAGGAGGGTTCCTGACGGAGTGCTAGAGGGTCCAAACACAGTTTCGTGAAAGTCAACTTTGGCACCCGAGGAAGGGTAATCAAGTGGAAGGGTCATAGGGGATACATCATGGTTTGGAAATAGGTAAAAATGTGAATCGGAGCTACAGTTCTGAAAACCAGCTCAAATGATAGAGGAGGGTTCCTGATGGAGTGCTAGAAGGTCCAAACACAGTTTCCTGAAAGTCAACTTTGGCACCCCTGGAAGGGTAATCACGTGAAAGTATGATAGTGGATACATCATGGTTTGGAAAATTGTAGAAATGTGAATCGGAGCCTCAGGTTTTAAAAGAAGCTCAAATGATAGAGGAGGGTTCCTGATGGAGTGCTAGAGGGTTCAGACACAGTTTTGTGAAGGTCAACTTTGGCACCCCATGAATGGTAATCCGGTCAAAGGGTCATAGTAGATACATCATGGTTTGGAAATAGGTAATAATGTGAATCGGAGCTATAGCTCGTAGAACCACCTCAAATGACAGAGGTGTGTTCCTGATGGAGTTCTAGAGGGTCAAAACACAGTTTCGTGAAAGTCAACTTTGGCACCCCAGAAAGGGTAATCCCGTGAAAGTATAATAGTGGATACATCATGGTTTGGAAATATGTAGAAAGGTGAATCGGAACTACAGCTCACAAAACCAGCTCAAATGATAGAGGAGGGTTCCTGATGGAGTGCTAGAGGGTCCAAACACAGTTTCGTGAAAGTCAACTTTGGGACCCGAGAAAGGGTAATCACGTGAAAGGGTCATAGTGGATACATCATGGTTTGGAAATAGGTAAAAATGTGAATCGGAACTACAGCTCTCAAACCCAGCTCAAATGATAGAGGAGGGTTCCTGATGGAGTGGTAGAGGGTCAATACACAGTTTCGTGAAAGTCAACTTTGGCACCCGAGGAAGGGTAATCAAGTGGAAGGGTCATAGGGGATACATCATGGTTTGGAAATAGGTAAAAATGTGAATCGGAGCTACAGTTCTGAAAACCAGCTCAAATGATAGAGGAGGGTTCCTGATGGAGTGCTAGAGGGTCCAAACACAGTTTCCTGAAAGTCAACTTTGGCACCCCTGGAAGGGTAATCACGTGAAAGTATGATAGTGGATACATCATGGTTTGGAAAATTGTAGAAATGTGAATCGGAGCCTCAGGTTTTAAAAGAAGCTCAAATGATAGAGGAGGGTTCCTGATGGAGTGCTAGAAGGTCCAGACACAGTTTTGTGAAGGTCAACTTTGGCACCCCATGAATGGTAATCCGGTCAAAGGGTCATAGTAGATACATCATGGTTTGGAAATAGGTAATAATGTGAATCGGAGCTATAGCTCCTAGAACCACCTCAAATGACAGAGGAGTTTTCCTGATGAAGTTCTAGAGGGTCAAAACACAGTTTCGTGAAAGTGAACTTTGGCACCCCAGAAAGGGTAATCCCGTGAAAGTATAATAGTGGATACATCATGGTTTGGAAATATTAGAAAGGTGAATCGGAACTACAGCTCACAAAACCAGCTCAAATGATAGAGGAGGGTTCCTGATGGAGTGCTAGAGGGTCCAAACACAGTTTCGTGAAAGTCAACTTTGGGACCCCAGAAAGGGTAATCACGTGAAAGGGTAATAGTGGATACATCATGGTTTGGAAATAGGTGAAAATGTGAATCGGAGCTACAGATCTTAAAACCAGCTCAAATGATAGAGGAGGGTTCCTGACGGAGTGCTAGAGGGTCCAAACACAGTTTCGTGAAAGTCAACTTTGGCACCCCATGAATGGTAATCCGGTCAAAGGGTCATAGTAGATACATCATGGTTTGGAAATAGGTAATAATGTGAATCGGAGCTATAGCTCCTAGAACCACCTCAAATGACACAGGAGTGTTCCTGATGGAGCTCTAGAGGGTCAAAACACAGTTTCGTGAAAGTCAACTTTGGCACCCCAGAAAGGGTAATCCCGTGAAAGTATAATAGTGGATACATCATGGTTTGGAAATATGTAGAAAGGTGAATCGGAACTACAGCTCACAAAACCAGCTCAAATGATAGAGGAGGGTTCCTGATGGAGTGCTAGAGGGTCCAAACACATTTTCGTGAAAGTCAAATTTGGGACCCGAGAAAGGGTATTCACGTGAAAGGGTAATAGTGGATACATCATGGTTTGGAAATAGGTAAAAATGTGAATCGGAACTACAGCTCTCAAACCCTAGCTCAAATGATAGAGGAGGGTTCCTGATGGAGTGGTAGAGGGTCCAAACACAGTTTCGTGAAAGTCAACTTTGGCACCCGAGGAAGGGTAATCAAGTGGAGGGATCATAGGGGATACATCATGGTTTGGAGATAGGTAAAAATGTGAATCGGAGCTACAGTTCTGAAAACCAGCTCAAATGATAGAGGAGGGTTCCTGATGGAGTGCTAGAGGGTCCAAACACAGTTTCCTGAAAGTCAACTTTGGCACCCCTGGAAGGGTAATCACGTGAAAGTATGATAGTGGATACATCATGGTTTGGAAAATTGTAGAAATGTGAATCGGAGCCTCAGGTTCTAAAAGAAGCTCAAATGATAGAGGAGGGTTCCTGATGGAGTGCTAGAAGGTCCAGACACAGTTTTGTGAAGGTCAACTTTGGCACCCCATGAATGGTAATCCGGTCAAAGGGTCATAGTAGATACATCATGGTTTGGAAATAGGTAATAATGTGAATCGGAGCTATAGCTCCTAGAACCACCTCAAATGACAGAGGAGTTTTCCTGATGAAGTTCTAGAGGGTCAAAACACAGTTTCGTGAAAGTGAACTTTGGCACCCCAGAAAGGGTAATCCCGTGAAAGTATAATAGTGGATACATCATGGTTTGGAAATATGTAGAAAGGTGAATCCCAACTACAGCTCACAAAACCAGCTCAAATGATAGAGGAGGGTTCCTGATGGAGTGCTAGAGGGTCCAAACACAGTTTCGTGAAAGTCAACTTTGGCACCCCAGCAAGGGTAAATCCGTGAAAGGGTAATAGTGGATATATCATGGTTTTGAAATAGGTAAAAAAGTGAATCGGAGAGAGAGCCCTTAAACCCAGCTCAAATGATAGAGGAGGGTTCCTGACGAAGTGGTGGAGGGTCCAAACACAGTTTTGTGAAAGTCAACTTTGTCAACCCAGGAAGGGTAATCCCGTGAATGGTTTATAGGGGATACATCATGGTTTGGAAATAAGTAAAAAGGTGAATCAGAGCTACAGCTCTCAAAACCACCTCAAATGATAGAGGAGGGTTCCTGATGGAGTGCTAGAGGGTCGAAACACAGATTCGTGAAAGTCAACTTTGGCACCAAAGGAAGGGTAATCCCGTGAAAGGGTCACAGTGGATACATCATGGTTTGGAAATAGGTAAAAATGTGAATCGGAGATGGAACTCTTAAAACCACCTCAAATGATCGATTAGGGTTCCTGATGGAGTGCTAGGGGGTCAACACACATTTTTGTGAAAGTCAACTTCTGCACCCTAGGAAGGGTAATCCCGTGATAGGGTCATGGGCGATACATCATGGTTTGGAAATAGGTGAAAATGTGAATCGAAGCTACAGATCTAGAAACCAGCTCAAATGATAGAGGAGGGTTCCTGATGGAGGACTAGAGGGTCCAAACACAGCTTTGTGAAAGTCAACTTTGGCACCCTAGGAACGGTAATCAAAAGAAAGGGTCATAGGGGATACATCATGGTTTGGAAATAGGTAAAAATGTGAATCGGAGCTACAGTTGTGAAAACCACCTCAAATGATAGAGGAGGGTACCCGATGGAGTGCTAGAGAGTGAAAACACAGTGTCGTGAAAGTCAACTTTGGCACCCCAGGAAGGGTAATCACGTGAAAGTATAATAGTGGATACATCATGGTTTGGAAGTGTGTAGAAATGTGAATCGGAGCTACAGGTTTTAAAAGAAGCTGAAATGATAGAGGAGGGTTCCTGATGGAGTGCTAGAGGGTCAAAACATAGTTTCGTTAAAGTCAACTTTGGCACCCCAGGAAGGGTAATCCCGTGAAAGGGTAATAGTTGATACATCATGGCTTGGAAATAGGTAAAAATGTGAATCGGAACTACAGCTCTCAAAACCAGCTCAAATGATAGAGGAGGGTTCCTGATGGAGTGCTAGAGGGTCCAAACACAGTTTCGTGAAAGTTAGCTTTGGAACCCCAGGAAGGGTAATCCCGTGAAAGTATAATAGTGGATACATCATGGTTTGGAAATATGTAAAAATGTGAATCGGAGCTACAGGTTTTAAAAGAAGTTCAAATAATAGAGGAGGGTTCCTGATGGAGTGCTAGAGTGTCCAGACACAGTTTCGTGAGAGTCCACTTTGGCACCCGAGGAAGGTTAAACCCGTGAAAGGGTAATAGTGGATACATCATGGTTTGGAAATACGTAAAAATGTGAATCGGAGCTACAGGTTTTAAAACAAGCTCAAACGATAGAGGAGGGTTCCTGATGGAGTGCTAGAGGGTCAATACACAGTTTCGTGAAAGTCAACTTTGGAACCCCAGGAAGGGTAATCCCGTGAAAGTATAATAGTGGATACATCATGGTTTGGAAATAGGTGAAAATGTGAATCGGAGATAGAGCCCTTAAAACCAGCTCAAATGATATAGGAGGATTCCTGACGGAGTGGTGGAGGGTACAAACACAGTTTTGTGAAAGTCAACTTTGGCACCCCATGAAGGGTAGTCCGGTGAAAGGGTCATAGTAGATACATCATGGTTTGGAAATAGATAAAAATGTGAATCGGAGCTATAGCTCCTAGAACCACCTCAAATGACAGAGGAGTTTTCCTAATGGAGTGTTAGAGGGTCAAAACACAGGTACGTGAAAGTCAACTTTGGCACCCCAGAAAGGGTAATCCCGTGAAAGTATAATAGTGGATACATCATGGTTGGGAAATATGTAGAAAGGTGAATCGGAACTACAGCTCTCAAAACCAGCTCAAATGATAGAGGAGGGTTCCTGATGGAGTGCTAGAGGCTCCAGACACAGTTTCGTGAGTGTCCACTTTGGCACCCCAGGAAGGTTAACCCCGTGAAAGGGTCATAGGGGATACATCATGGTTTGGAAATAGGTAAAAATGTGAATCAGAGCTACAGGTTTTAAAAGAAGCTCAAATGATAGAGGAGGGTTCCTGATGGAGTGCTAGAGGGTCCAAACACAGTTTTGTGAAAGTCAACTTTAACACCCCAGGAAGGGTAATCATTTGAAAGGGGAAAAGTGGATACATCATGGTTTGGAAATAGGTAAAAATGTTGATCATAGCTACAGGTTTTAAAACCACCTCAAATGATAGAGGAGGGTTCCTGATGGAGTTCTAGAGGGTCAATACACAGTTTCGTGAAAGTCAACTTTGGCACCCCAGGAAGGGTAATCACGTGAAAGGGGAAAAGTGGATACATCATGGTTTGGAAATATGTAAAAATGTGAATCGGAGATAGTGCCCTTAAAACTACCTCAAATGATAGAGGAGGGTTCCTGATGGAGTGCTAGAGGGTCCAAACACAGTTTCGTGAAAGTCAACTTTGGCACCCCAGGAAGGGTAATCACGTGAAAGTATGATAGTGGATACATCATGGTTTGGAAATAGGTAAAAATGTGAATCGGAGCTACAGGTTTTAAAAGCAGCTCAAATGACAGAGGAGGGTTCCTGATGGAGTGCTAGAGGCTCCAGACACAGTTTCGTGAGTGTAAACTTTGGCACCCCAGGAAGGTTAACCGTCATAAGGGATACATCATGGTTTGGAAATAGGTAAAAATGTGAATCGGAGCTACAGGTTTTTAAACCACCTCAAATGATAGACGAGGGTTCCTGTTGGAGTGCTAGAGGGTCAATACACAGTTTCGTGAAAGTCAACTTTGGCACCCCATGAAGGGTAATCTTGTGAAAGGGAAAAAGTGTATACATCATGGTTTGGACATATGTAAAAATGTGAATCGGAGATAGAGCCCTTGAAACCAGCTCAAATTATAGAGGAGGGTTCCGGACGGAGTGGTGGAGGGTCCAAACACAGTTTTCTGAAAGTCAACTTTGACAACCCAGGAAGGGTAATCCTGTGAAAGGTTTATAGGGGATACATCATAGTTTGGAAATATGTGAAAAGGTGAATCGGAGCTACAGCTCTTAAAACCACCTCAAATGATCGATTGGGGTTCCTGATGGAGTGCTAGAGGGTCAACACACATTTTTGTGAAAGTCAACTTCTGCACCCTAGGAAGGGTAATCCCGTGATAGGGTCATGGGGGATACATCATGGTTTGGAAATAGGTAAAAATGTGAATCGGAACTACAGCTCTCAAAACCACCTCAAATGATAGAGGAGGGTTCCTGATGGAGTGCTAGAGGGTCCAAACACAGCTTCGTGAAAGTCAACTTTGGCACCCCAGGAAGGGTAATCCCGTGAAAGGGTAATAGTGGATACATCATGGTTTGGAAATAGGTAAAAATGTGAATCGTAACTACAGCTCTCAAAACCAGCTCAAATGATAGAGGAGGGTTCCTGATGGAGTGCTAGAGGGTCCAAACACAGTTTGGTGAAAGTCAACTTTGGCACCCCAGGAAGGGTAAACAGGTAAAAGGGTAATAGTGGATACATCATGGTTTGGAAATAGGTAAAAGTGTGAATCGGAGCTACAGGTTTTAAAAGCAGCTCAAATGATAGAGGAGGGTTCCTGACGGAGTGCTAGAGGCTCCAGACACAGTTTCGTGAGTGTCCACTTTGGCACCCCAGGAAGGTTAACCCCGTGAAAGGGTAATAGGGGATACATCATGGTTTGGAAATAGGTAAAAATGTGAATCGGAGCTACAGGTTTTAAAAGCAGCTCAAATGATAGAGGAGGGTTCCTGATGGAGTGCTAGAGGGTCAATACACAGTTTCGTGAAAGTCAACTTTGGCACCCCAGGAAGGGTAATCACGTGAAAGGGGAAAAGTGTATACATCATGGTTTGGAAATATGTAAAAATGTGAATCGGAGATAGAGCCCTTAAAACCAGCTCAAATTATAGAGGAGGGTTCCTGACGGAGTGGTGGAGGGTCCAAACACAGTTTTCTGAAAGTCAACTTTGGCAACCCATGAAGGGTAATCCCGTGAAAGGTTTATAGGGGATACATCATAGTTTGGAAATAGGTAAAAAGATGAATCAGAGCTACAGCTCTCAAAACCAGCTCAAATGATAGAGGAGGGTTCCTGATGGAGTGCTAGAGGGTCCAAACACAGTTTCGTGAAAGTCAACTTTGGCACCCCACGAAGGGTAATCCCGTGAAAGGGTAATAGTGGATACATCATGGTTTGGAAATAGGTAAAAATGTGAATCGGAGCTACAGGTTTTAAAAGCAGCTCAAATGATGGAGGAGGGTTCCTGATGGAGTGCTAGAGGGTCGAAACACAGTTTCGTGAAAGTCAACTTTGGCAGCAAAGGAAGGGTAATCCCGTGAAAGGGTCATAGTGGACACATCATGGTTTGGAAATAGGTAAAAATGTGAATCGGAACTACAGCTCTTAAAACCACCTCAAATGATCGATTAGGGTTCCTGATGGAGTGCTAGAGGGTCAACACACATTTTTGTGAAAGTCAACTTCTGCACCCTAGGAAGGGTAATCCCGTGATAGGGTCATGGGGGATACATCATGGTTTGGAAATAGGTAAAAATGTGAATCGGAACTACAGCTCTCAAAACCACCTCAAATGATAGAGGAGGGTTCCTGATGGAGTGCTAGAGGGTCCAAACACAGCTTCGTGAAAGTCAACTTTGGCACCCCAGGAAGGGTAATCACGTGAAAGGGTAATAGTGGATACATCATGGTTTGGAAATAGGTAAAAATGTGAATCGGAACTACAGCTCTCAAAACCAGCTCAAATGATAGAGGAGGGTTCCTGATGGAGTGCTAGAGGGTCCAAACACAGTTTGGTGAAAGTCAACTTTGGCACCCCAGGAAGGGTAAACAGGTAAAAGGGTAATAGTGGATACATCATGGTTTGGAAATAGGTAAATGTGTGAATCGGAGCTACAGGTTTTAAAAGCAGCTCAAATGATAGAGGAGGGTTCCTGACGGAGTGCTAGAGGCTCCAGACACAGTTTCGTGAGTGTCCACTTTGGCACCCCAGGAAGGTTAACCCCGTGAAAGGGTCATAGGGGATACATCATGGTTTGGAAATAGGTAAAAATGTGAATCGGAGCTACAGGTTTTAAAAGCAGCTCAAATGATAGAGGAGGGTTCCTGATGGAGTGCTAGAGGGTCAATACACAGTTTCGTGAAAGTCAACTTTGGCACCCCAGGAAGGGTAATCACGTGAAAGGGGAAAAGTGTATACATCATGGTTTGGAAATATGTAAAAATGTGAATCGGAGATAGAGCCCTTAAAACCAGCTCAAATTATAGAGGAGGGTTCCTGACGGAGTGGTGGAGGGTCCAAACACAGTTTTCTGAAAGTCAACTTTGGCAACCCATGAAGGGTAATCCCGTGAAAGGTTTATAGGGGATACATCATAGTTTGGAAATAGGTAAAAAGATGAATCAGAGCTACAGCTCTCAAAACCAGCTCAAATGATAGAGGAGGGTTCCTGATGGAGTGCTAGAGGGTCCAAACACAGTTTCGTGAAAGTCAACTTTGGCAGCAAAGGAAGGGTAATCCCGTGAAAGGGTAATAGTGGATACATCATGGTTTGGAAATAGGTAAAAATGTGAATTGGAGCTACAGGTTTTAAAAGCAGCTCAAATGATGGAGGAGGGTTCCTGATGGAGTGCTAGAGGGTCCAAACACAGTTTGGTGAAAGTCAACTTTGGCACCCCAGGAAGGGTAAACAGGTAAAATTGTAATAGTGGATACATCATGGTTTGGAAATAGGTAAAAGTGTGAATCGGAGCTACAGGTTTTAAAAGCAGCTCAGATGATAGAGGAGGGTTCCTGACGGAGTGCTAGAGGCTCCAGACACAGTTTCGTGAGTGTCCACTTTGGCACCCCAGGAAGGTTAACCCCGTGAAAGGGTCATAGGGGATACATCATGGTTTGGAAATAGGTAAAAATGTGAATCGGAGCTACAGGTTTTAAAAGCAGCTCAAATGATAGAGGAGGGTTCCTGATGGAGTGCTAGAGGGTCAATACACAGTTTCGTGAAAGTCAACTTTGGCACCCCAGGAAGGGTAATCACGTGAAAGGGGAAAAGTGTGTACATCATGGTTTGGAAATATGTAAAAATGTGAATCGGAGATAGAGCCCTTAAAACCAGCTCAAATTATAGAGGAGGGTTCCTGACGGAGTGGTGGAGGGTCCAAACACAGTTTTCTGAAAGTCAACTTTGGAAACCCATGAAGGGTAATCCCGTGAAAGGTTTATAGGGGATACATCATAGTTTGGAAATAGGTAAAAAGATGAATCAGAGCTACAGCTCTCAAGACCAGCTCAAATGATAGAGGAGGGTTCCTGATGGAGTGCTAGAGGGTACAAACACAGTTTCGTGAAAGTCAACTTTGGCAGCAAAGGAAGGGTAATCCCGTGAAAGGGTAATAGTGGATACATCATGGTTTGGAAATAGGTAAAAATGTGAATCGGAGCTACAGGTTTTAAAAGCAGCTCAAATGATGGAGGAGGGTTCCTGATGGAGTGCTAGAGGGTCCAAACACAGTTTGGTGAAAGTCAACTTTGGCACCCCAGGAAGGGTAAACAGGTAAAATTGTAATAGTGGATACATCATGGTTTGGAAATAGGTAAAAGTGTGAATCGGAGCTACAGGTTTTAAAAGCAGCTCAGATGATAGAGGAGGGTTCCTGACGGAGTGCTAGAGGCTCCAGACACAGTTTCGTGAGTGTCCACTTTGGCACCCCAGGAAGGTTAACCCCGTGAAAGGGTCATAGGGGATACATCATGGTTTGGAAATAGGTAAAAATGTGAATCGGAGCTACAGGTTTTAAAAGCAGCTCAAATGATAGAGGAGGGTTCCTGATGGAGTTCTAGAGGGTCAATACACAGTTTCGTGAAAGTAAACTTTGGCACCCCAGGAAGGGTAATCACGTGAAAGGGGAAAAGTGGATACATCATGGTTTGGAAATATGTAAAAATGTGAATCGGAGATAGAGCCCTTAAAACCACCTCAAATGATAGAGGAGGGTTCCTGATGGAGTGCTACAGGGTCAATACACAGTATCGTGAAAGTCAACTTTGGCACCCGAGGAAGGGTAATCCCGTGAAAGGGTCATAGGGGTACATCATGGTTTGGAAATAGGTAAAAATGTGAATCGGAACTACAGCTCTCAAAACCACCTCAAACAACAGAGGAGGGTTCCTGATGGAGTGCTAGAGGGTCCAAACACAGCTTCGTGAAAGTCAACTTTGGCACCCCAGGAAGGGTAATCCCGTGAAAGTGTAATAGTGGATACATCATGGTTTGGAAATAGGTAAAAATGTGAATCGGAACTACAGCTCTCAAAACCAGCTGAAATGATAGAGGAGGGTTCCTGATGGAGCGCTAGAGGGTCAAAACACAGTTTCGTGAAAGTCAACTTTGGCACCCCAGAAAGCGTAAACACGTGAAAGGGTAATAGTGGATACATCATGGTTTGGAAGTAGGTAGAAATGTGAATCGGAGCTACAGGTTTTAAAAGAAGCTCAAATGATAGAGGAGGGTTCCTGATGGAGTGCTAGAGGGTCAATACACAGTTTCGTGAAAGTCAACTTTGGCACCCCAGGAAGGGTTATCACGTGAAAGGGTAATAGTGGATACATCGTGGTTTGGAAATAGGTAAAAATGTGAATCGGAGATAGAGCCCTTAAAACCAGCTCAAATGATAGAGGAGGGTTCCTGACGGAGTGTTAGAGGGTGCAGACACAGTTTTGTGAATGTCAACTTTGGCAACCCAGGAAGGTTAACCCCGTGAAAGGGTAATAGGGGATACATCATGGTTTGGAAATAGGTAAAAATGTGAATCGGAGCTACAGGTTTTAAAAGCAGCTCAAATGATAGAGGAGGGTTCCTGATGGAGTGCTAGAGGGTCAATACACAGTTTCGTGAAAGTCAACTTTGGCACCCCAGGAAGGGTAATCACGTGAAAGGGGAAAAGTGTATACATCATGGTTTGGAAATATGTAAAAATGTGAATCGGAGATAGAGCCCTTAAAACCAGCTCAAATTATAGAGGAGGGTTCCTGACGGAGTGGTGGAGGGTCCAAACACAGTTTTCTGAAAGTCAACTTTGGCAACCCATGAAGGGTAATCCCGTGAAAGGTTTATAGGGGATACATCATAGTTTGGAAATAGGTAAAAAGATGAATCAGAGCTACAGCTCTCAAAACCAGCTCAAATGATAGAGGAGGGTTCCTGATGGAGTGCTAGAGGGTCCAAACACAGTTTCGTGAAAGTCAACTTTGGCACCCCACGAAGGGTAATCCCGTGAAAGGGTAATAGTGGATACATCATGGTTTGGAAATAGGTAAAAATGTGAATCGGAGCTACAGGTTTTAAAAGCAGCTCAAATGATGGAGGAGGGTTCCTGATGGAGTGCTAGAGGGTCGAAACACAGTTTCGTGAAAGTCAACTTTGGCAGCAAAGGAAGGGTAATCCCGTGAAAGGGTCATAGTGGACACATCATGGTTTGGAAATAGGTAAAAATGTGAATCGGAACTACAGCTCTTAAAACCACCTCAAATGATCGATTAGGGTTCCTGATGGAGTGCTAGAGGGTCAACACACATTTTTGTGAAAGTCAACTTCTGCACCCTAGGAAGGGTAATCCCGTGATAGGGTCATGGGGGATACATCATGGTTTGGAAATAGGTAAAAATGTGAATCGGAACTACAGCTCTCAAAACCACCTCAAATGATAGAGGAGGGTTCCTGATGGAGTGCTAGAGGGTCCAAACACAGCTTCGTGAAAGTCAACTTTGGCACCCCAGGAAGGGTAATCACGTGAAAGGGTAATAGTGGATACATCATGGTTTGGAAATAGGTAAAAATGTGAATCGGAACTACAGCTCTCAAAACCAGCTCAAATGATAGAGGAGGGTTCCTGATGGAGTGCTAGAGGGTCCAAACACAGTTTGGTGAAAGTCAACTTTGGCACCCCAGGAAGGGTAAACAGGTAAAAGGGTAATAGTGGATACATCATGGTTTGGAAATAGGTAAAAGTGTGAATCGGAGCTACAGGTTTTAAAAGCAGCTCAAATGATAGAGGAGGGTTCCTGACGGAGTGCTAGAGGCTCCAGACACAGTTTCGTGAGTGTCCACTTTGGCACCCCAGGAAGGTTAACCCCGTGAAAGGGTCATAGGGGATACATCATGGTTTGGAAATAGGTAAAAATGTGAATCGGAGCTACAGGTTTTAAAAGCAGCTCAAATGATAGAGGAGGGTTCCTGATGGAGTGCTAGAGGGTCAAAACACAGTTTCGTGAAAGTCAACTTTGGCACCCCAGGAAGGGTAATCACGTGAAAGGGGAAAAGTGTATACATCATGGTTTGGAAATATGTAAAAATGTGAATCGGAGATAGAGCCCTTAAAACCAGCTCAAATTATAGAGGAGGGTTCCTGACGGAGTGGTGGAGGGTCCAAACACAGTTTTCTGAAAGTCAACTTTGGCAACCCATGAAGGGTAATCCCGTGAAAGGTTTATAGGGGATACATCATAGTTTGGAAATAGGTAAAAAGATGAATCAGAGCTACAGCTCTCAAAACCAGCTCAAATGATAGAGGAGGGTTCCTGATGGAGTGCTAGAGGGTCCAAACACAGTTTCGTGAAAGTCAACTTTGGCAGCAAAGGAAGGGTAATCCCGTGAAAGGGTAATAGTGGATACATCATGGTTTGGAAATAGGTAAAAATGTGAATTGGAGCTACAGGTTTTAAAAGCAGCTCAAATGATGGAGGAGGGTTCCTGATGGAGTGTTAGAGGGTCGAAACACAGTTTCGTGAAAGTCAACTTTGGCAGCAAAGGAAGGGTAATCCCGTGAAAGGGTCATAGTGGACACATCATGGTTTGGAAATAGGTAAAAATGTGAATCGGAACTACAGCTCTTAAAACCACCTCAAATGATCGATTAGGGTTCCTGATGGAGTGCTAGAGGGTCAACACACATTTTTGTGAAAGTCAACTTCTGCACCCTAGGAAGGGTAATCCCGTGATAGGGTCATGGGGGATACATCATGGTTTGGAAATAGGTAAAAATGTGAATCGGAACTACAGCTCTCAAAACCACCTCAAATGATAGAGGAGGGTTCCTGATGGAGTGCTAGAGGGTCCAAACACAGCTTCGTGAAAGTCAACTTTGGCACCCCAGGAAGGGTAATCACGTGAAAGGGTAATAGTGGATACATCATGGTTTGGAAATAGGTAAAAATGTGAATCGGAACTACAGCTCTCAAAACCAGCTCAAATGATAGAGGAGGGTTCCTGATGGAGTGCTAGAGGGTCCAAACACAGTTTGGTGAAAGTCAACTTTGGCACCCCAGGAAGGGTAAACAGGTAAAAGGGTAATAGTGGATACATCATGGTTTGGAAATAGGTAAAAGTGTGAATCGGAGCTACAGGTTTTAAAAGCAGCTCAAATGATAGAGGAGGGTTCCTGACGGAGTGCTAGAGGCTCCAGACACAGTTTCGTGAGTGTCCACTTTGGCACCCCAGGAAGGTTAACCCCGTGAAAGGGTCATAGGGGATACATCATGGTTTGGAAATAGGTAAAAATGTGAATCGGAGCTACAGGTTTTAAAAGCAGCTCAAATGATAGAGGAGGGTTCCTGATGGAGTGCTAGAGGGTCAATACACAGTTTCGTGAAAGTCAACTTTGGCACCCCAGGAAGGGTAATCACGTGAAAGGGGAAAAGTGTATACATCATGGTTTGGAAATATGTAAAAATGTGAATCGGAGATAGAGCCCTTAAAACCAGCTCAAATTATAGAGGAGGGTTCCTGACGGAGTGGTGGAGGGTCCAAACACAGTTTTCTGAAAGTCAACTTTGGCAACCCATGAAGGGTAATCCCGTGAAAGGTTTATAGGGGATACATCATAGTTTGGAAATAGGTAAAAAGATGAATCAGAGCTACAGCTCTCAAAACCAGCTCAAATGATAGAGGAGGGTTCCTGATGGAGTGCTAGAGGGTCCAAACACAGTTTCGTGAAAGTCAACTTTGGCAGCAAAGGAAGGGTAATCCCGTGAAAGGGTAATAGTGGATACATCATGGTTTGGAAATAGGTAAAAATGTGAATTGGAGCTACAGGTTTTAAAAGCAGCTCAAATGATGGAGGAGGGTTCCTGATGGAGTGCTAGAGGGTCGAAACACAGTTTCGTGAAAGTCAACTTTGGCAGCAAAGGAAGGGTAATCCCGTGAAAGGGTCATAGTGGACACATCATGGTTTGGAAATAGGTAAAAATGTGAATCGGAACTACAGCTCTTAAAACCACCTCAGATGATCGATTAGGGTTCCTGATGGAGTGCTAGAGGGTCAACACACATTTTTGTGAAAGTCAACTTCTGCACCCTAGGAAGGGTAATCCCGTGATAGGGTCATGGGGGATACATCATGGTTTGGAAATAGGTAAAAATGTGAATCGGAACTACAGCTCTCAAAACCACCTCAAATGATAGAGGAGGGTTCCTGATGGAGTGCTAGAGGGTCCAAACACAGCTTCGTGAAAGTCAACTTTGGCACCCCAGGAAGGGTAATCACGTGAAAGGGTAATAGTGGATACATCATGGTTTGGAAATAGGTAAAAATGTGAATCGGAACTACAGCTCTCAAAACCAGCTCAAATGATAGAGGAGGGTTCCTGATGGAGTGCTAGAGGGTCCAAACACAGTTTGGTGAAAGTCAACTTTGGCACCCCAGGAAGGGTAAACAGGTAAAAGGGTAATAGTGGATACATCATGGTTTGGAAATAGGTAAAAGTGTGAATCGGAGCTACAGGTTTTAAAAGCAGCTCAAATGATAGAGGAGGGTTCCTGACGGAGTGCTAGAGGCTCCAGACACAGTTTCGTGAGTGTCCACTTTGGCACCCCAGGAAGGTTAACCCCGTGAAAGGGTCATAGGGGATACATCATGGTTTGGAAATAGGTAAAAATGTGAATCGGAGCTACAGGTTTTAAAAGCAGCTCAAATGATAGAGGAGGGTTCCTGATGGAGTGCTAGAGGGTCAATACACAGTTTCGTGAAAGTCAACTTTGGCACCCCAGGAAGGGTAATCACGTGAAAGGGGAAAAGTGTATACATCATGGTTTGGAAATATGTAAAAATGTGAATCGGAGATAGAGCCCTTAAAACCAGCTCAAATTATAGAGGAGGGTTCCTGACGGAGTGGTGGAGGGTCCAAACACAGTTTTCTGAAAGTCAACTTTGGCAACCCATGAAGGGTAATCCCGTGAAAGGTTTATAGGGGATACATCATAGTTTGGAAATAGGTAAAAAGATGAATCAGAGCTACAGCTCTCAAAACCAGCTCAAATGATAGAGGAGGGTTCCTGATGGAGTGCTAGAGGGTCCAAACACAGTTTCGTGAAAGTCAACTTTGGCAGCAAAGGAAGGGTAATCCCGTGAAAGGGTAATAGTGGATACATCATGGTTTGGAAATAGGTAAAAATGTGAATTGGAGCTACAGGTTTTAAAAGCAGCTCAAATGATGGAGGAGGGTTCCTGATGGAGTGTTAGAGGGTCGAAACACAGTTTCGTGAAAGTCAACTTTGGCAGCAAAGGAAGGGTAATCCCGTGAAAGGGTCATAGTGGACACATCATGGTTTGGAAATAGGTAAAAATGTGAATCGGAACTACAGCTCTTAAAACCACCTCAAATGATCGATTAGGGTTCCTGATGGAGTGCTAGAGGGTCAACACACATTTTTGTGAAAGTCAACTTCTGCACCCTAGGAAGGGTAATCCCGTGATAGGGTCATGGGGGATACATCATGGTTTGGAAATAGGTAAAAATGTGAATCGGAACTACAGCTCTCAAAACCACCTCAAATGATAGAGGAGGGTTCCTGATGGAGTGCTAGAGGGTCCAAACACAGCTTCGTGAAAGTCAACTTTGGCACCCCAGGAAGGGTAATCACGTGAAAGGGTAATAGTGGATACATCATGGTTTGGAAATAGGTAAAAATGTGAATCGGAACTACAGCTCTCAAAACCAGCTCAAATGATAGAGGAGGGTTCCTGATGGAGTGCTAGAGGGTCCAAACACAGTTTGGTGAAAGTCAACTTTGGCACCCCAGGAAGGGTAAACAGGTAAAAGGGTAATAGTGGATACATCATGGTTTGGAAATAGGTAAAAGTGTGAATCGGAGCTACAGGTTTTAAAAGCAGCTCAAATGATAGAGGAGGGTTCCTGACGGAGTGCTAGAGGCTCCAGACACAGTTTCGTGAGTGTCCACTTTGGCACCCCAGGAAGGTTAACCCCGTGGAAGGGTCATAGGGGATACATCATGGTTTGGAAATAGGTAAAAATGTGAATCGGAGCTACAGGTTTTAAAAGCAGCTCAAATGATAGAGGAGGGTTCCTGATGGAGTGCTAGAGGGTCAATACACAGTTTCGTGAAAGTCAACTTTGGCACCCCAGGAAGGGTAATCACGTGAAAGGGGAAAAGTGTATACATCATGGTTTGGAAATATGTAAAAATGTGAATCGGAGATAGAGCCCTTAAAACCAGCTCAAATTATAGAGGAGGGTTCCTGACGGAGTGGTGGAGGGTCCAAACACAGTTTTCTGAAAGTCAACTTTGGCAACCCATGAAGGGTAATCCCGTGAAAGGTTTATAGGGGATACATCATAGTTTGGAAATAGGTAAAAAGATGAATCAGAGCTACAGCTCTCAAAACCAGCTCAAATGATAGAGGAGGGTTCCTGATGGAGTGCTAGAGGGTCCAAACACAGTTTCGTGAAAGTCAACTTTGGCAGCAAAGGAAGGGTAATCCCGTGAAAGGGTAATAGTGGATACATCATGGTTTGGAAATAGGTAAAAATGTGAATTGGAGCTACAGGTTTTAAAAGCAGCTCAAATGATGGAGGAGGGTTCCTGATGGAGTGCTAGAGGGTCGAAACACAGTTTCGTGAAAGTCAACTTTGGCAGCAAAGGAAGGGTAATCCCGTGAAAGGGTCATAGTGGACACATCATGGTTTGGAAATAGGTAAAAATGTGAATCGGAACTACAGCTCTTAAAACCACCTCAGATGATCGATTAGGGTTCCTGATGGAGTGCTAGAGGGTCAACACACATTTTTGTGAAAGTCAACTTCTGCACCCTAGGAAGGGTAATCCCGTGATAGGGTCATGGGGGATACATCATGGTTTGGAAATAGGTAAAAATGTGAATCGGAACTACAGCTCTCAAAACCACCTCAAATGATAGAGGAGGGTTCCTGATGGAGTGCTAGAGGGTCCAAACACAGTTTGGTGAAAGTCAACTTTGGCACCCCAGGAAGGGTAAACAGGTAAAAGGGTAATAGTGGATACATCATGGTTTGGAAAGAGGTAAAAGTGTGAATCGGAGCTACAGGTTTTAAAAGCAGCTCAAATGATAGAGGAGGGTTCCTGACGGAGTGCTAGAGGCTCCAGACACAGTTTCGTGAGTGTCCACTTTGGCACCCCAGGAAGGTTAACCCCGTGAAAGGGTCATAGGGGATACATCATGGTTTGGAAATAGGTAAAAATGTGAATCGGAGCTACAGGTTTTAAAAGCAGCTCAAATGATAGAGGAGGGTTCCTGATGGAGTGCTAGAGGGTCAATACACAGTTTCGTGAAAGTCAACTTTGGCACCCCAGGAAGGGTAATCACGTGAAAGGGGAAAAGTGTATACATCATGGTTTGGAAATATGTAAAAATGTGAATCGGAGATAGAGCCCTTAAAACCAGCTCAAATTATAGAGGAGGGTTCCTGACGGAGTGGTGGAGGGTCCAAACACAGTTTTCTGAAAGTCAACTTTGGCAACCCATGAAGGGTAATCCCGTGAAAGGTTTATAGGGGATACATCATAGTTTGGAAATAGGTAAAAAGATGAATCAGAGCTACAGCTCTCAAAACCAGCTCAAATGATAGAGGAGGGTTCCTGATGGAGTGCTAGAGGGTCCAAACACAGTTTCGTGAAAGTCAACTTTGGCAGCAAAGGAAGGGTAATCCCGTGAAAGGGTAATAGTGGATACATCATGGTTTGGAAATAGGTAAAAATGTGAATTGGAGCTACAGGTTTTAAAAGCAGCTCAAATGATGGAGGAGGGTTCCTGATGGAGTGCTAGAGGGTCCAAACACAGTTTGGTGAAAGTCAACTTTGGCACCCCAGGAAGGGTAAACAGGTAAAATTGTAATAGTGGATACATCATGGTTTGGAAAGAGGTAAAAGTGTGAATCGGAGCTACAGGTTTTAAAAGCAGCTCAGATGATAGAGGAGGGTTCCTGACGGAGTGGTAGAGGCTCCAGACACAGTTTCGTGAGTGTCCACTTTGGCACCCCAGGAAGGTTAACCCCGTGAAAGGGTCATAGGGGATACATCATGGTTTGGAAATAGGTAAAAATGTGAATCGGAGCTACAGGTTTTAAAAGCAGCTCAAATGATAGAGGAGGGTTCCTGATGGAGTGCTAGAGGGTCAATACACAGTTTCGTGAAAGTCAACTTTGGCACCCCAGGAAGGGTAATCACGTGAAAGGGGAAAAGTGTGTACATCATGGTTTGGAAATATGTAAAAATGTGAATCGGAGATAGAGCCCTTAAAACCAGCTCAAATTATAGAGGAGGGTTCCTGACGGAGTGGTGGAGGGTCCAAACACAGTTTTCTGAAAGTCAACTTTGGAAACCCATGAAGGGTAATCCCGTGAAAGGTTTATAGGGGATACATCATAGTTTGGAAATAGGTAAAAAGATGAATCAGAGCTACAGCTCTCAAGACCAGCTCAAATGATAGAGGAGGGTTCCTGATGGAGTGCTAGAGGGTACAAACACAGTTTCGTGAAAGTCAACTTTGGCAGCAAAGGAAGGGTAATCCCGTGAAAGGGTAATAGTGGATACATCATGGTTTGGAAATAGGTAAAAATGTGAATCGGAGCTACAGGTTTTAAAAGCAGCTCAAATGATGGAGGAGGGTTCCTGATGGAGTGCTAGAGGGTCAATACACAGTTTGGTGAAAGTCAACTTTGGCACCCCAGGAAGGGTAAACAGGTAAAATTGTAATAGTGGATACATCATGGTTTGGAAATAGGTAAAAGTGTGAATCGGAGCTACAGGTTTTAAAAGCAGCTCAGATGATAGAGGAGGGTTCCTGACGGAGTGCTAGAGGCTCCAGACACAGTTTCGTGAGTGTCCACTTTGGCACCCCAGGAAGGTTAACCCCGTGAAAGGGTCATAGGGGATACATCATGGTTTGGAAATAGGTAAAAATGTGAATCGGAGCTACAGGTTTTAAAAGCAGCTCAAATGATAGAGGAGGGTTCCTGATGGAGTGCTAGAGGGTCAATACACAGTTTCGTGAAAGTCAACTTTGGCACCCCAGGAAGGGTAATCACGTGAAAGGGGAAAAGTGGATACATCATGGTTTGGAAATATGTAAAAATGTGAATCGGAGATAGAGCCCTTAAAACCACCTCAAATGATAGAGGAGGGTTCCTGATGGAGTGCTAGAGGGTCAATACACAGTATCGTGAAAGTCAACTTTGGCACCCGAGGAAGGGTAATCCCGTGAAAGGGTCATAGGGGTACATCATGGTTTGGAAATAGGTAAAAATGTGAATCGGAACTACAGCTCTCAAAACCACCTCAAACAACAGAGGAGGGTTCCTGATGGAGTGCTAGAGGGTCCAAACACAGCTTCGTGAAAGTCAACTTTGGCACCCCAGGAAGGGTAATCCCGTGAAAGGGTAATAGTGGATACATCATGGTTTGGAAATAGGTAAAA
Organism: Haliotis asinina; assembly: GCF_037392515.1. NCBI lineage: Eukaryota > Metazoa > Mollusca > Gastropoda > Lepetellida > Haliotidae > Haliotis > Haliotis asinina. The sequence continues at coordinate 50,830,706 of NC_090282.1, read as the reverse complement.
ATGTGAATCGGAACTACAGCTCTCAAAACCAGCTGAAATGATAGAGGAGGGTTCCTGATGGAGCGCTAGAGGGTCAAAACACAGTTTCGTGAAAGTCAACTTTGGCACCCCAGAAAGCGTAAACACGTGAAAGGGTAATAGTGGATACATCATGGTTTGGAAGTAGGTAGAAATGTGAATCGGAGCTACAGGTTTTAAAAGAAGCTCAAATGATAGAGGAGGGTTCCTGATGGAGTGCTAGAGGGTCAATACACAGTTTCGTGAAAGTCAACTTTGGCACCCCAGGAAGGGTTATCACGTGAAAGGGTAATAGTGGATACATCGTGGTTTGGAAATAGGTAAAAATGTGAATCGGAGATAGAGCCCTTAAAACCAGCTCAAATGATAGAGGAGGGTTCCTGACGGAGTGTTAGAGGGTGCAGACACAGTTTTGTGAATGTCAACTTTGGCAACCCAGGAAGGGTGATCCAGTGAAAGGGTAATAGTGGATACATCATGGTTTGGAAATAGGTAAAATGTGAATCGGTGATAGAGCCCTTAAAACCAGCTCAAATGATAGAGGAGGGTTGCTGACGGAGTGCTATCGGGTCCAAACACAGTTTTGTGAATGTCAACTTTGGCAACCCAGGAAGGGTAATCCCGTGAAAGGGTAATAGTGGATACATCATGGTTTGGAAATAGGTAAAAATGTGAATCGGAACTACAGCTCTCAAAAACACCTCAAATGATAGAGGAGGGTTCCTGATGGAGTGCTAGAGGGTCCAAAGACAGTTTCGTGAAAGTCAACTTTGGTACCCCAGAAAGGGTAATCACGTGAAAGGGTCATAGGGGATACATCATGGTTGGGAAATAGGTAAAAATGTGAATCGGAACTACAGCTCTCAAAACCAGCTCAAATGATAGAGGAGGGTTCCTGATGGAGTGCTAGAGGCTCAATACACAGTTTCGTGAAAGTCAACTTTGGCAACCGAGGAAGGGTAATCACATGAAAGTATAATCGTGGATACATCATGGTTTGGAAATATGTAGAAAGGTGAATCGGAACTGCAGCTCTCAAAACCAGCTCAAATGATAGAGGAGGGTTCCTGATGGAATAGTAGAGGGTCCAAACACAGTTTTGTGAATGTCAACTTTGGCACCCCAGGAAGGGTAATCACGTGAAAGTATAGTAGTGGATACGTCATGTTTTGGAAATAGGTAGAAAGGTGAATCGGAGATAGAACCCTTAGAACCATCTCAAATGATAGAGGAGGGTTCTTGACGGAGTGGTAGAGGGTCAAAACACAGTTTCGTGAAAGTCAACTTTGGCACCCCAGAAAGCGTAAACACGTGAAAGGGTAATAGTGGATACATCATGGTTTGGAAGTAGGTAGAAATGTGAATCGGAGCTACAGGTTTTAAAAGAAGCTCAAGTGATAGAGGAGGGTTCCTAAAGGAGTGCTAGAGGGTCCAAACACAGTCTTGTGACAGTCAACTTTGGCACCCCAGGAAGGGTAATCCCATGAAAGTATAATAGTGGCTACATCATGGTTTGGAAATATGTAGAAAGGTGAATCGGAACTACAGCTCTCAAAACCAGCTCAAATGATAGAGGAGGGTTCCTGATGGAGTGGTAGAGGGTCAATACACAGTTTCGTGAAAGTCAACTTTGGCACGCCAGGAAGGGTAATCCCGTGAGAGGGTAATAGTGGATACATCATGGTTTGGAAATAGGTAAAAATGTGAATCGGAGCTACAGGTTTTAAAACCAGCTCAAATGATAGAGGAGGGTTCCTGATGGAGTGCTAGAGGGTCCAGACACAGTTTCGAGAGAGTCCACTTTGGCACCCCAGGAAGGTTAATCCCGTGAAAGGGTCTTAGGGGATACATCATGGTTTGGAAGTAGGTAAAAAGGTGAATCGGAGCTACAGGTTTTAAAGCCACCTCAAATGATATAGGATGGTTCCTGATGGAGTGCTAGAGGGTCAATACACAGTTTCGTGAAAGTCAACTTTGGCACCCCAGGAAGGGTAATCCCATGAAAGTATAATAGTGGCTACATCATGGTTTGGAAATATGTAGAAAGGTGAATCGGAACTACAGCTCTCAAAACCAGCTCAAATGATACAGGAGAGTTCCTGATGGAGTGCTAGAGGGTCAATACACAGTTTCGTGAAAGTCAAATTTGACACAAGAGAAAGGGTAATCCCGTGAAAGGGTCATAGGGGATACATCATGGTTTGGAAATAGGTAAAAATGTGAATCGGAGCTACAGGTTTTAAAACCACCTGAAATGATAGAGGAGGGATCCTGATGGAGTGCTAGAGGGTCAATACACATTTTTGTGAAAGTCAACTTTGGCACCCCAGGAAGGGTAATCACGTGAAAGTACAGTAGTGGATACGTCATGTTTTGGAAATAGGTAAAAAGGTGAATCGGAGATACAGCCCTTAGAACCATCTCAAATGATAGAGGAGGGTTCTTGACGGAGTGGTAGAGGGTCCAAACACATTTTTGTGAATGTCAACTTTGGCAACCGAGCAAGGGTAATCCCGTGAAAGGGTAATAGTGGATACATCATGGTTTGGAAATAGGTAGAAATGTGAATCGGAACTACAGGTTTTAAAAGAAGCTCAAATGATAGAGGATGGTTCGTGATGGAGTGCTAGAGGGTCAATACACAGTTTCGTGAAAGTCAACTTTGGCACCCCATGAAGGGTAATCCCATGAAAGTATAATAGTGGATACATCATGGTTTGGAAATATGTAGAAAGGTGAATCGGAACTACAGCTCTCAAAACCAGCTCAAATGATAGAGGGGGCTTCCTGATGGAGTGGTAGAGGGTCCAAAGACACTTTTGTGAAAGTCAACTTTGGCACATCACAAAGGGTGATCCCGTGAAAGGGTTGTAGTGGATACATCATGGTTTGGAAATAGGTAGAATTGTGAATCGGAGCTACATGTTTTAAAAGAAGCTCAAATGATAGAGGAGGGTTCCTGATGGAGTGCTAGAGGGTCCAGACACAGTTTCGAGAGAGTCCACTTTGGCACCCCAGGAAGGTTAATCCCGTGAAAGGGTCTTAGGGGATACATCATGGTTTGGAAGTAGGTAAAAAGGTGAATCGGAGCTACAGGTTTTAAAGCCACCTCAAATGATATAGGATGGTTCCTGATGGAGTGCTAGAGGGTCAATACACAGTTTCGTGAAAGTGAACTTTGGCACCCCAGGAAGGGTAATCCCATGAAAGTATAATAGTGGCTACATCATGGTTTGGAAATATGTAGAAAGGTGAATCGGAACTACAGCTCTCAAAACCAGCTCAAATGATAGAGGAGGGTTCCTGATGGAGTGCTAGAGGGTCAATACACAGTTTCGTGAAAGTCAACTTAGACACAAGAGAAAGGGTAATCCCGTGAAAGGGTCATAGGGGATACATCATGGTTTGGAAATAGGTAAAAATGTGAATCGGAGCTACAGGTTTTAAAACCACCTCAAATGATAGAGGAGGGTTCCTGATGGAGTGCTAGAGGGTCAATACACATTTTTGTGAAAGTCAACTTTGGCACCCCAGGAAGGGTAATCACGTGAAAGTACAGTAGTGGATACGTCATGTTTTGGAAATAGGTAAAAAGGTGAATCGGAGATACAGCCCTTAGAACCATCTCAAATGATAGAGGAGGGTTCTTGACGGAGTGGTAGAGGGTCCAAACACATTTTTGTGAATGTCAACTTTGGCAACCGAGCAAGGGTAATCCCGTGAAAGGGTAATAGTGGATACATCATGGTTTGGAAATAGGTAGAAATGTGAATCGGAACTACAGGTTTTAAAAGAAGCTCAAATGATAGAGGATGGTTCGTGATGGAGTGCTAGAGGGTCGAAACACAGTTTCGTGAAAGTCAACTTTGGCACCCCATGAAGGGTAATCCCATGAAAGTATAATAGTGGATACATCATGGTTTGGAAATATGTAGAAAGGTGAATCGGAACTACAGCTCTCAAAACCAGCTCAAATGATAGAGGGGGGTTCCTGATGGAGTGGTAGAGGGTCCAAAGACACTTTTGTGAAAGTCAACTTTGGCACATCACAAAGGGTAATCCCGTGAAAGGGTTGTAGTGGATACATCATGGTTTGGAAATAGGTAGAATTGTGAATCGGAGCTACAGGTTTTAAAAGAAGCTCAAATGATAGAGGAGGGTTCCTGATGGAGTGCTAGAGGGTCCAGACACAGTTTCGAGAGAGTCCACTTTGGCACCCCAGGAAGGTTAATCCCGTGAAAGGGTCTTAGGGGATACATCATGGTATGGAAGTAGGTAAAAAGGTGAATCGGAGCTACAGGTTTTAAAGCCACCTCAAATGATATAGGATGGTTCCTGATGGAGTGCTAGAGGGTCAATACACAGTTTCGTGAAAGTCAACTTTGGCACCCCAGGAAGGGTAATCCCATGAAAGTATAATAGTGGCTACATCATGGTTTGGAAATATGTAGAAAGGTGAATCGGAACTACAGCTCTCAAAACCAGCTCAAATGATAGAGGAGGGTTCCTGATGGAGTGCTAGAGGGTCAATACACAGTTTCGTGAAAGTCAACTTTGACACAAGAGAAAGGGTAATCCCGTGAAAGGGTCATAGGGGATACATCATTGTTTGGAAATAGGTAAAAATGTGAATCGGAGCTACAGGTTTTAAAACCACCTGAAATGATAGAGGAGGGTTCCTGATGGAGTGCTAGAGGGTCCAAACACATTTTCGTGAAAGTCAACTTTGGCACCCCAAGAAGGGTAATCACGTGAAAGTACAGTAGTGGATACGTCATGTTTTGGAAATAGGTAAAAAGGTGAATCGGAGATACAGCCCTTAGAACCATCTCAAATGATAGAGGAGGGTTCTTGACGGAGTGGTAGAGGGTCCAAACACATTTTTGTGAATGTCAACTTTGGCAACCGAGCAAGGGTAATCCCGTGAAAGGGTAATAGTGGATACATCATGGTTTGGAAATAGGTAGAAATGTGAATCGGAACTACAGGTTTTAGAAGAAGCTCAAATGATAGAGGATGGTTCCTGATGGAGTGCTAGAGGGTCAATACACAGTTTCGTGAAAGTCAACTTTGGCACCCCATGAAGGGTAATACCATGAAAGTATAATAGTGGATACATCATGGTTTGGAAATATGTAGAAAGGTGAATCGGAACTACAGCTCTCAAAACCAGCTCAAATGATAGAGGAGGGTTCCTGATGGAGTGGTAGAGGGTCCAAAGACAGTTTTGTGAAAGTAAACTTTGGCACATCACAAAGGGTAGTCCCGTGAAAGGGTAGTAGTGGATACATCATGGTTTGGAAATAGGTAGAAATGTCAATCGGAACTACAGGTTTTAGAAGAAGCTCAAATGATAGAGGAGGGTTCCTGATGGAGTGGTAGAGGGTCAATACACAGTTTCGTGAAAGTCAACTTTGGCAACCCAGGAAGGGTAATCAAGTGAAAGGGTAATAGTGGATACATCATGGTTTGGAAATAGGTAAAAATGTGAATCGGAACTACAGCTCTCAAAACCACCTCAAATGATAGAGGAGGGTTCCTGATGGAGTGCTAGAGGGTCCAAAGACAGTTTCGTGAAAGTCAACTTTGGTAAGCCAGAAAGGGTAATCACGTGAAAGGTAATAGTGGATACATGATGGTTTGGAAATAGGTAAAAATGTGAATCGCAACTACAGCTCTCAAAACCACCTCAAATGATAGAGGAGGGTTCCTTATGGAGTGCTAGAGGGTCAATACACAGTTTTGTGAAAGTCAACTTTGGCACCCCAGGAAGGGTAATCACGTAAAAAATAGTACAGTAGTGGATACGTCATGTTTTGGAAATAGGTAAAAAGGTGAATCGGAGATACAGCCCTTAGAACCATCTCAAATGATGGAGGAGGGTTCTTGACGGAGTGGTAGAGGGTCCAAACACAGTTTTGTGAATGTCAACTTTGGCAACCGAGCAAGGGTTATCCCGTGAAAGGGTAATAGTGGATACATCATGGTTTGGAAATAGGTAGAAATGTGAATCGGAACTACAGGTTTTAAAAGAAGCTCAAATGATAGAGGATGGTTCCTGATGGAGTGGTAGAGGGTCCAAAGACAGTTTTGTGAAAGTAAACTTTGGCACATCACAAAGGGTAATCCCGTGAAAGGTAGTAGTGGATTCATCATCGTTTGGAAATAGGTAGAAATGTGAGTCGTAGCTACAGGTTTTAAAAGAAGCTCAAATGATAGAGGAGGGTTCCTGATGGAGTGGTAGAGGGTCAATACACAGTTTCGTGAAAGTCAACTTTGGCACGCCAGGAAGGGTCATCACGTGAAAGGGTAATAGTGGATACATCATGGTTTGGAAATAGGTAAAAATGTGAATCGGAACTACAGCTCTCAAAACCACCTCAAATGATAGAGGAGGGTTCCTGATGGAGTGCTAGAGGGTCAATACACAGTTTTGTGAAAGTCAACTTTGGCACCACAGGAAGGGTAGTCCCGTGAAAGGGTCATAGGGGATACATCATGGTTGGGAAATAGGTAAAAATGTGAATCGGAACTCCAGCTCTTAAAACCAGCTCAAGTGATAGAGGAGGGTTCCTGATGGAGTGCTAGAGGGTCAATACACAGTTTCGTGAAAGTCAACTTTGGCACCCCAGAAAGGTGAATCGGAACTACAGCTCTCAAAACCGGCTCAAATGATAGAGGAGGGTTCCTGATGGAGTGCTAGAGGGTCCAGACACAGTTTCGAGAGAGTCCACTTTGGCACGCCAGGAAGGCTAATCCCGTGAAAGGGTCATAGGGGATACATCATGGTTTGGAAATAGGGAAAAAGGTGAATCGGAGCTACAGGTTTTAAAACCAGCTCAAATGATAGAGGAAGGTTCCTGATGGAGTCCTAGAGGGTCAAAACACAGTTTTGTGAAAGTCAACTTTGGCACTCCAGGAAGGGTAATCACGTGAAATGGTCATAGGGGATACATCATGGTTTGGAAATAGGTAAAAATGTGATTTGGAGCTACAGGTTTTTAAGCCACCTCAAATGATATAGGATGGTTCCTGATGGAGTGCTAGAGGGTCAATACACAGTTCCGTGAAAGTCAACTTTGGCAACCCAGAAAGGGTAATCCCATGAAAGTATAATAGTGGCTACATCATGGTTTGGAAACATGTAGAAAGGTGAATCGGAACTACAGCTCTCAAAACCAGCTTAAATGATAGAGGAGGGTTCCTGATGGAGTGGTAGAGGGTCAATACACAGTTTCGTGAAAGTCAACTTTGGCACGCCAGGAAGGGTAATCACGTGAAAGGGTAATAGTGGATACATCATGGTTTGGAAATAGGTAAAAATGTGAATCGGAGATACAGCCCTTAAAACCAGCTCAAATGATAGAGGAGGGTTCCTGACGGAGTGGTAGAGGGTCCAAACACAGTTTTGTGAATGTCAACTTTGGCAACCCAGGAAGGGTAATCACGTGAAAGGGTAATAGTGGATACATCATGGTTTGGAAATAGGTAAAAATGTGAATTGGAACTACAGCTCTCAAAACCACCTCAAATGATAGAGGAGGGTTCCTGATGGAGTGCTAGAGGGTCCAAAGACAGTTTCGTGAAAGTCAACTTTGGCACTCCAGAAAGGGTAATCACGTGAAAGGGTAATAGTGGATACATGATGGTTTGGAAATAGGTAAAAATGTGAATCGGAACTGCAGCTCTCAAAACCAGCTCAAATGATAGAGGAGGTTTCCTGATGGAGTGCTAGAGGGTCAATACACAGTTTTGTGAAAGTCAACTTTGGCACCCCAGGAAGGGTAGTCCCGTGAAAGGGTCATAGGGGATACATCATGGTTGGGAAATAGGTAAAAATGTGAATCGGAACTCCAGCTCTTAAAATCAGCTCAAGTGATAGAGGAGGGTTCCTGATGGAGTGCTAGAGGGTCAATACACAGTTTCGTGAAAGTCAACTTTGGCACCCCAGAAAGGTGAATCGGAACTACAGCTCTCAAAACCGGCTCAAATGATAGAGGAGGGTTCCTGATGGAGTGCTAGAGGGTCCAGACACAGTTTCGAGAGAGTCCACTTTGGCACGCCAGGAAGGCTAATCCCTTGAAAGGGTCATAGGGGATACATCATGGTTTGGAAATAGGGAAAAAGGTGAATCGGAGCTACAGGTTTTAAAACCAGCTCAAATGATAGAGGAAGGTTCCTGATGGAGTCCTAGAGGGTCAAAACACAGTTTTGTGAAAGTCAACTTTGGCACTCCAGGAAGGGTAATCACGTGAAATGGTCATAGGGGATACATCATGGTTTGGAAATAGGTAAAAATGTGAATAGGAGCTACAGGTTTTTAAGCCACCTCAAATGATATAGGATGGTTCCTGATGGAGTGCTAGAGGGTCAATACACAGTTCCGTGAAAGTCAACTTTGGCAACCCAGGAAGGGTAATCCCATGAAAGTATAATAGTGGCTACATCATGGTTTGGAAACATGTAGAAAGGTGAATCGGAACTACAGCTCTCAAAACCAGCTTAAATGATAGAGGAGGGTTCCTGATGGAGTGGTAGAGGGTCAATACACAGTTTCGTGAAAGTCAACTTTGGCCCGCCAGGAAGGGTAATCACGTGAAAGGGTAATAGTGGATACATCATGGTTTGGAAATAGGTAAAAATGTGAATCGGAGATAGAGCCCTTAAAACCAGCTCAAATGATAGAGGAGGGTTCCTGACGGAGTGGTAGAGGGTCCAAACACAGTTTTGTGAATGTCAACTTTGGCACTCCAGAAAGGGTAATCACGTGAAAGGGTGATAGTGGATACATGATGGTTTGGAAATAGGTAAAAATGTGAATCGGAACTACAGCTCTCAAAACCAGCTCAAATGATAGAGGAGGGTTCCTGATGGAGTGCTAGAGGGTCAATACACAGTTTTGTGAAAGTCTACTTTGGCACCCCAGGAAGGGTAGTCCCGTGAAAGGGTCATAGGGGATACATCATGGTTGGGAAATAGGTAAAAATGTGAATCGGAACTCCAGCTCTTAAAACCAGCTCAAGTCATGGAGGAGGGTTCCTGATGGAGTGGTAGAGGGTCAATACACAGTTTCGAGAGAGTCCACTTTGGCATCCCAGGAAGGCTAATCCCGTGAAAGGGTCATAGGGGATACATCATGGTTTGGAAATAGGGAAAAAGGTGATTTGGAGATACAGGTTTTAAAACCAGCTCAAATGATAGAGGAAGGTTCCTGATGGAGTGCTAGAGGGTCAAAACACAGTTTTGTGAAAGTCAACTTTGGCACTCCAGGAAGGGTAATCACGTGAAAGGGTCATAGTGGATACATCATGGTTTGGAACTAGGTAAAAATGTGAATCGGAGATAGAGCCCTTAAAACCAGCTCAAATGATAGAGGAGGGTTCCTGACGGAGTGCTAGAGCGTCCAAACACAGTTTTGTGAAAGTCAACTTTGGCAACCCAGGAAGGGTAATCCAGTGAAAGGGTAATAGTGGATACATCATGGTTTGGAAATAGGTAAAAATGTGAATCGGAACTACAGCTCTCAAAACCACCTCAAATGATAGAGGAGGGTTCCTGATGGAGTGGTAGAGGGTCAATACACAGTTTCGTTAAAGTCAACTTTGGCACCCCAGAAAGATGAATCGGAACTACAGCTCTCAAAACCAGCTCAAGTGATAGAGGAGGGTTCCTGATGGAGTGCTAGAGGGTCCAGACACAGTTTCGAGAGAGTCCACTTTGGCACCCCAGGAAGGCTAATCCCGTGAAAGGGTCATAGGGGATACATCATGGTTTGGAAATAGGGAAAAAGGTGAATCGGAGCTACAGGTTTTAAAACCAGCTCAAATGATAGAGGAAGGTTCCTGATGGAGTGCTAGAGGGTCAAAACACAGTTTTGTGAAAGTCAACTTTGGCACTCCAGGAAGGGTAATCACGTGAAAGGGTAATAGTGGATACATTATGGTTTGGAAATAGGTAAAAATGTGAATCGGAGATATAACCCTTAAAACCAGCTCAAATGATAGAGGAGGGTTCCTGACGGAGTGCTAGAGCGTCCAAACACAGTTTTGTGAAAGTCAACTTTGGCAACCCAGGAAGGGTAATCCAGTGAAAGGGTAGTAGTGGATACATCATGGTTTCGAAATAGGTAAAAATGTGAATCGGAACTACAGCTCTCAAAACCACCTCAAATGATAGAGGAGGGTTCCTGATGGAGTGCTAGAGGGTCCAAAGACAGTTTCGTGAAAGTCAACTTTGGTACCCCAGAAAGGGTAATCCCGTGAAAGGGTCATAGGGGATACATCATGGTTTGGAAATAGGGAAAAAGGTGAATCGCAGCTACAGGTTTTAAAACCAGATCCAATGATAGAGGAAGGTTCCTGATGGAGTGCTAGAGGGTCCAAACACAGTTTTGTGAATGTCAACTTTGGCACAACAGAAATGGTAATCACGTGAAAGGGTAACAGTGGATACATCATGGTTTGGAAATAGGTAGAAATGTGAATCGTAGGTACAGGTTTTAAAAGAAGCTCAAATGATAGAGGAGGGTTCCTGATGGAGTGGTAGAGGGTCAATACACAGTTTCGTGAAAGTCAACTTTGGCAACCCAGGAAGGGTAATCCCATGAAAGTATAATAGTGCATACATCATGGTTTGGAAATATGTAGAAAGGTGAATCGGAACTACAGCTCTCAAAACCAGCTCAAATGATAGAGGAGGGTTGCTGATGGAATAGTAGAGAGTCCAGAGACAGTTTTGTGAAAGTCAACTTTGGCACAACAGAAAGGGTAATCACGTGAAAGGGTTATAGTGGATACATCATGGTTTGGAAATAGGTAGAAATGTGAATCGGAGATAGAGCCCTTAAAACCAGCTCAAATGATAGAGGAGGGTTCCTGATGGAGTGCTAGAGGGTCCAAACACAGTTTTGTGAATGTCAACTTTGGCAACCCAGGAAGGGTAGTCCCGTGAAAGGGTCATAGCGGATACATCATGGTTGGGAAATAGGTAAAAATGTGAATCGGAACTCCAGCTCTTAAATCCAGCTCAAGTGATGGACGAGGGTTCCTGATGGAGTGGTAGAGGGTCAATACACAGTTTCGTTAAAGTCAACTTTGGCACCCCAGAAAGGTGAATCGGAACTACAGCTCTCAAAACCAGCTCAAGTGATAGAGGAGGGTTCCTGATGGAGTGCTAGAGGGTCCAGACACAGTTTCGAGAGAGTCCACTTTGGCACCCCAGGAAGGGTTGCCCAGTAAAAGGGTCATAGGGGATACATCATAGTTTGGAAATAGGGAAAAAGGTGAATCGGAGCTACAGGTTTTAAAACCAGCTCAAATGATAGAGGAAGGTTCCTGATGGAGTGCTAGAGGGTCAAAACACAGTTTTGTGAAAGTCAACTTTGGCACTCCAGGAAGGGTAATCACGTGAAAGGGTAATAGTGGATACATCATGGTTTGGAAATAGGTAAAAATGTGAATCGGAGATATAACCCTTAAAACCAGCTCAAATGATAGAGGAGGGTTCCTGACGGAGTGCTAGAGCGTCCAAACACAGTTTTGTGAAAGTCAACTTTGGCAACCCAGGAAGGGTAATCCAGTGAAAGGGTAGTAGTGGACACATCATGGTTTGGAAATAGGTAAAAATGTGAATCGGAACTACAGCTCTCAAAACCACCTCAAATGATAGAGGAGGGTTCCTGATGGAGTGCTAGAGGGTCCAAAGACAGTTTCGTGAAAGTCAACTTTGGTACCCCAGAAAGGGTAATCCCGTGAAAGGGTCATAGGGGATACATCATGGTTTGGAAATAGGGAAAAAGGTGAATCGCAGCTACAGGTTTTAAAACCAGATCCAATGATAGAGGAAGGTTCCTGATGGAGTGCTAGAGGGTCCAAACACAGTTTTGTGAATGTCAACTTTGGCACAACAGAAATGGTAATCACGTGAAAGGGTAATAGTGGATACATCATGGTTTGGAAATAGGTAGAAATGTGAATCGTAGGTACAGGTTTTAAAAGAAGCTCAAATGATAGAGGAGGGTTCCTGATGGGGTGGTAGAGGGTCAATACACAGTTTCGTGAAAGTCAACTTTGGTACCCCAGGAAGGGTAATCCCATGAAAGTGTAATAGTGGATACATCATGGTTTGGAAATATGTAGAAAGGTGAATCGGAACTACAGCTCTCAAAACCAGCTCAAATGATAGAGGAGGGTTCCTGATGGAATAGTAGAGGGTCCAGAGACAGTTTTGTGAAAGTCAACTTTGGCACAACAGAAAGGGTAATCACGTGAAAGGGTTATAGTGGATACATCATGGTTTGGAAATAGGTAGAAATGTGAATCGGAGATAGAGCCCTTAAAAGCAGCTCAAATGATAGAGGAGGGTTCCTGATGGAGTGCTAGAGGGTCCAAACACAGTTTTGTGAATGTCAACTTTGGCAACCCAGGAAGGGTAGTCCCGTGAAAGGGTCATAGGGGGATACATCATGGTTGGGAAATAGCTAAAAATGTGAATCGGAACTACAGCTCTTAAAACCAGCTCAAATGATGGAGGAGGGTTCCTGATGGAGTGCTAGAGGGTCAATACACAGTTTCGTGAAAGTCAACTTTGACACAAGAGAAAGGGTAATCCCGTGAAAGGGTCATAGGGGATACATCATGGTTTGGAAATAGGTAAAAATGTGAATCGGAGCTACAGGTTTTAAAACCACCTCAAATGATAGAGGAGGGTTCCTGATGGAGTGCTAAAGGGTCAATACACAGTTTCGTGAAAGTCAACTTTGGCACCCCAGGAAGGGTAATCACGTAAAAAATAGTACAGTAGTGGATACGTCATGTTTTGGAAATAGGTAGAAAGGTGAATCGGAGATAGAACCCTTAGAACCATCTCAAATGATAGAGGAGGGTTCTTGACGGAGTGGTAGAGGGTCCAAACACAGTTTTGTGAATGTCAACTTTGGCAACCGAGCAAGGGTAATCCCGTGAAAGGGTAATAGTGGATACATCATGGTTTGGAAATAGGTAAAAATGTGAATCGGAACTACAGCTCTCAAAACCAGCTCAAATGATGGAGGAGGGTTCCTGATGGAGCGCTAGAGGGTCAAAACACAGTTTCGTGAAAGTCAACTTTGGCACCCCAGAAAGCGTAAACACGTGAAAGGGTAATAGTGGATACATCATGGTTTGGAAGTAGGTAGAAATGTGAATCGGAACTACAGGTTTTAAAAGAAGCTCAAATGATAGAGGAGGGTTCCTAAAGGAGTGCTGGAGGGTCCAAACACAGTTTTGTGAAAGTCAACTTTGGCACCCCAGGAAGGGTAATCCCATGAAAGTATAATAGTGGATACATCATGGTTTGGAAATATGTAGAAAGGTGAATCGGAACTACAGCTCTCAAAACCAGCTCAAATGATAGAGGAGGGTTCCTGATGGAGTGGTAGAGGGTCCAAAGACAGTTTTGTGAAAGTAAACTTTGGCACATCACAAAGGGTAATCCCGTGAAAGGGTAGTAGTGGATACATCATCGTTTGGAAATAGGTAGAAATGTGAGTCGTAGCTACAGGTTTTAAAAGAAGCTCAAATGATAGAGGAGGGTTCCTGATGGAGTGGTAGAGGGTCAATACACAGTTCCGTGAAAGTCAACTTTGGCACGCCAGGAAGGGTCATCCCGTGAAAGAGTAATAGTGGATACATCATGGTTTGGAAATAGGTAAAAATGTGAATCGGAGCTACAGGTTTTAAAACCAGCTCAAATGATAGAGGAGGGTTCCTGATGGAGTGCTAGAGGGTCCAGACACAGTTTCGAGAGAGTCCACTTTGGCACCCCAGGAAGGTTAATCCCGTGAAAGGGTCTTAGGGGATACATCATGGTTTGGAAGTAGGTAAAAAGGTGAATCGGAGCTACAGGTTTTAGAGCCACCTCAAATGATATAGGATGGTTCCTGATGGAGTGCTAGAGGGTCAATACACAGTTTCGTGAAAGTCAACTTTGGCACCCCAGGAAGGGTAATCCCATGAAAGTATAATAGTGGCTACATCATGGTTTGGAAATATGTAGAAAGGTGAATCGGAACTACAGCTCTCAAAACCAGCTCAAATGATAGAGGAGGGTTCCTGACGGAGTGCTAGAGCGTCCAAACACAGTTTTGTGAAAGTCAACTTTGGCAACCCAGGAAGGGTAATCCAGTGAAAGGGTAGTAGTGGATACATCATGGTTTGGAAATAGGTAAAAATGTGAATCGGAACTACAGCTCTCAAAACCACCTCAAATGATAGAGGAGGGTTCCTGATGGAGTGCTAGAGGGTCCAAAGACAGTTTCGTGAAAGTCAACTTTGGTACCCCAGAAAGGGTAATCCCGTGAAAGGGTCATAGGGGATACATCATGGTTTGGAAATAGGGAAAAAGGTGAATCGCAGCTACAGGTTTTAAAACCAGATCCAATGATAGAGGAAGGTTCCTGATGGAGTGCTAGAGGGTCCAAACACAGTTTTGTGAATGTCAACTTTGGCACAACAGAAATGGTAATCACGTGAAAGGGTAATAGTGGATACATCATGGTTTGGAAATAGGTAGAAATGTGAATCGTAGGTACAGGTTTTAAAAGAAGCTCAAATGATAGAGGAGGGTTCCTGATGGGGTGGTAGAGGGTCAATACACAGTTTCGTGAAAGTCAACTTTGGCAACCCAGGAAGGGTAATCCCATGAAAGTGTAATAGTGGATACATCATGGTTTGGAAATATGTAGAAAGGTGAATCGGAACTACAGCTCTCAAAACCAGCTCAAATGATAGAGGAGGGTTCCTGATGGAATAGTAGAGGGTCCAGAGACAGTTTTGTGAAAGTCAACTTTGGCACAACAGAAAGGGTAATCACGTGAAAGGGTTATAGTGGATACATCATGGTTTGGAAATAGGTAGAAATGTGAATCGGAGATAGAGCCCTTAAAAGCAGCTCAAATGATAGAGGAGGGTTCCTGATGGAGTGCTAGAGGGTCCAAACACAGTTTTGTGAATGTCAACTTTGGCAACCCAGGAAGGGTAGTCCCGTGAAAGGGTCATAGGGGGATACATCATGGTTGGGAAATAGCTAAAAATGTGAATCGGAACTACAGCTCTTAAAACCAGCTCAAATGATGGAGGAGGGTTCCTGATGGAGTGCTAGAGGGTCAATACACAGTTTCGTGAAAGTCAACTTTGACACAAGAGAAAGGGTAATCCCGTGAAAGGGTCATAGGGGATACATCATGGTTTGGAAATAGGTAAAAATGTGAATCGGAGCTACAGGTTTTAAAACCACCTCAAATGATAGAGGAGGGTTCCTGATGGAGTGCTAAAGGGTCAATACACAGTTTCGTGAAAGTCAACTTTGGCACCCCAGGAAGGGTAATCACGTAAAAAATAGTACAGTAGTGGATACGTCATGTTTTGGAAATAGGTAGAAAGGTGAATCGGAGATAGAACCCTTAGAACCATCTCAAATGATAGAGGAGGGTTCTTGACGGAGTGGTAGAGGGTCCAAACACAGTTTTGTGAATGTCAACTTTGGCAACCGAGCAAGGGTAATCCCGTGAAAGGGTAATAGTGGATACATCATGGTTTGGAAATAGGTAAAAATGTGAATCGGAACTACAGCTCTCAAAACCAGCTCAAATGATGGAGGAGGGTTCCTGATGGAGCGCTAGAGGGTCAAAACACAGTTTCGTGAAAGTCAACTTTGGCACCCCAGAAAGCGTAAACACGTGAAAGGGTAATAGTGGATACATCATGGTTTGGAAGTAGGTAGAAATGTGAATCGGAACTACAGGTTTTAAAAGAAGCTCAAATGATAGAGGAGGGTTCCTAAAGGAGTGCTGGAGGGTCCAAACACAGTTTTGTGAAAGTCAACTTTGGCACCCCAGGAAGGGTAATCCCATGAAAGTATAATAGTGGATACATCATGGTTTGGAAATATGTAGAAAGGTGAATCGGAACTACAGCTCTCAAAACCAGCTCAAATGATAGAGGAGGGTTCCTGATGGAGTGGTAGAGGGTCCAAAGACAGTTTTGTGAATGTCAACTTTGGCACATCACAAAGGGTAATCCCGTGAAAGGGTAGTAGTGGATACATCATGGTTTGGAAATAGGTAGAAATGTGAGTCGTAGCTACAGGTTTTAAAAGAAGCTCAAATGATAGAGGAGGGTTCCTGATGGAGTGGTAGAGGGTCAATACACAGTTCCGTGAAAGTCAACTTTGGCACGCCAGGAAGGGTCATCCCGTGAAAGAGTAATAGTGGATACATCATGGTTTGGAAATAGGTAAAAATGTGAATCGGAGCTACAGGTTTTAAAACCAGCTCAAATGATAGAGGAGGGTTCCTGATGGAGTGCTAGAGGGTCCAGACACAGTTTCGAGAGAGTCCACTTTGGCACCCCAGGAAGGTTAATCCCGTGAAAGGGTCTTAGGGGATACATCATGGTTTGGAAGTAGGTAAAAAGGTGAATCGGAGCTACAGGTTTTAGAGCCACCTCAAATGATATAGGATGGTTCCTGATGGAGTGCTAGAGGGTCAATACACAGTTTCGTGAAAGTCAACTTTGGCACCCCAGGAAGGGTAATCCCATGAAAGTATAATAGTGGCTACATCATGGTTTGGAAATATGTAGAAAGGTGAATCGGAACTACAGCTCTCAAAACCAGCTCAAATGATGGAGGAGGGTTCCTGATGGAGTGCTAGAGGGTCAATACACAGTTTCGTGAAAGTCAACTTTGACACAAGAGAAAGGGTAATCCCGTGAAAGGGTCATAGGGGATACATCATGGTTTGGAAATAGGTAAAAATGTGAATCGCAACTACAGGTTTTAAAACCACCTGAAATGATAGAGGAGGGTTCCTGATGGAGTGCTAGAGGGTCAATACACATTTTTGTGAAAGTCAACTTTGGCACCCCAGGAAGGGTAATCACGTGAAAGTACAGTAGTGGATACGTCATGTTTTGGAAATAGGTAAAAAGGTGAATCGGAGATACAGCCCTTAGAACCATCTCAAATGATAGAGGAGGGTTCTTGACGGAGTGGTAGAGGGTCCAAACACATTTTTGTGAATGTCAACTTTGGCAACCGAGCAAGGGTGATCCCGTGAAAGGGTAATAGTGGATACATCATGGTTTGGAAATAGGTAGAAATGTGAATCGGAACTACAGGTTTTAAAAGAAGCTCAAATGATAGAGGATGGTTCCTGATGGAGTGCTAGAGGGTCAATACACAGTTTCGTGAAAGTCAACTTTGGCACACCATGAAGGGTAATCCCATGAAAGTATAATAGTGGATACATCATGGTTTGGAAATATGTAGAAAGGTGAATCGGAACTTCAGCTCTCAAAACCAGCTCAAATGATAGAGGAGGGTTCCTGATGGAGTGGTAGAGGGTCCAAAAGACAGTTTTGTGAAAGTAAACTTTGGCACATCACAAAGGGTAATCCCGTGAAAGGGTAGTAGTGGATACATCATGGTTTGGAAATAGGTAGAAATGTGAGTCGTAGCTACAGGTTTTAAAAGAAGCTCAAATGATAGAGGAGGGTTCCTGATGGAGTGCTAGAGGGTCCAGACACAGTTTCGAGAGAGTCCACTTTGGCACCCCAGGAAGGCTAATCCCGTGAAAGGGTCTTAGGGGATACATCATGGTTTGGAAGTAGGTAAAAAGGTGAATCGGAGCTACAGGTTTTAAAGCCACCTCAAATGATATAGGATGGTTCCTGATGGAGTGCTAGAGGGTCAATACACAGTTTCGTGAAAGTCAACTTTGGCACCCCATAAAGGGTAATCCCATGAAAGTATAATAGTGGATACATCATGGTTTGGAAATATGTAGAGAGGTGAATCGGAGATACAGCTCTCAAAACCAGCTCAAATGATAGAGGAGGGTTCCTGATGGAGTGGTAGAGGGTCCAAACACAGTTTTGTGAAAGTAAACTTTGGCACATCACAAAGGGTAATCCCGTGAAAGGATAGTAGTGGATACATCATGGTTTGGAAATAGGTAGAAATGTGAGTCGTAGCTACAGGTTTTAAAAGAAGCTCAAATGATAGAGGAGGGTTCCTAATTTAGTGGTAGAGGGTCAATACACAGTTTCGTGAAAGTCAACTTTGGCAACCCAGGAAGGGTAATCCAGTGAAAGGGTAATAGTGGATACATCATGGTTTGGAAATAGGTAAAAATGTGAATCGGAACTACAGCTCTCAAAACCACCTCAAATGATAGAGGAGGGTTCCTGATGGAGTGCTAGAGGGTCCAAAGACAGTTTCGTGAAAGTCAACTTTGGTACCCCAGAAAGGGTAATCACGTGAAAGGGTAATAGTGGATACATCGTGGTTTGGAAATAGGTAAAAATGTGAATCGGAGATAGAGACCTTAAAACCAGCTCAAATGATAGAGGAGGGTTCCTGACGGAGTGCTAGAGGGTCCAAACACAGGTTTGTGAATGTCAACTTTGGCAACCCAGAAAGGGTAATCCCGTGAAAGGGTAATAGTGGATACATCATGGTTTGGAAATAGGTAAAAATGTGAATCGGAACTACAGCTCTCAAAACCACCTCAAATGATAGAGGAGGGTTCCTGATGGAGTGCTAGAGGGTCCAAAGACAGTTTCGTGAAAGTCAACTTTGGTACCCCAGAAAGGGTAATCACGTGAAAGGTAATAGTGGATACATGATAGTTTGGAAATAGGTAAAAATGTGAATCGCAACTACAGCTCTCAAAACCAGCGAAATGATAGAGGAGGGTTCCTGATGGAGTGCTAGAGGGTCAATACAAAGGTTTGTGAAAGTCAACTTTGGCACCCCAGGAAGGGTAATCACGTAAAAAATAGTACAGTAGTGGATACGTCATGTTTTGGAAATAGGTAGAAAGGTGAATCGGAGATAGAACCCTTAGAACCATCTCAAATGATAGAGGAGGGTTCTTGACGGAGTGGTAGAGGGTCCAAACACAGTTTTGTCAATGTCAACTTTGGCAACCGAGCAAGGGTAATCCCGTGAAAGGGTAATAGTGGATACATCATGGTTTGGAAATAGGTAAAAATGTGAATCAGAACTACAGCTCTCAAAACCAGATCAAATGATGGAGGAGGGTTCCTGATGGAGCGCTAGAGGGTCAAAACACAGTTTCGTGAAAGTCAACTTTGGCACCCCAGAAAGCGTAAACACGTGAAAGGGTAATAGTGGATACATCATGGTTTGGAAGTAGGTAGAAATGTGAATCGGAGCTACAGGTTTTAAAAGAAGCTCAAATGATAGAGGAGGGTTCCTAAAGGAGTGCTAGAGGGTCCAAACACAGTTTTGTGAAAGTCAACTTTGGCACCCCAGGAAGGGTAATCCCATGAAAGTATAATAGTGGCTACATCATGGTTTGGAAATATGTAGAAAGGTGAATCGGAACTACAGCTCTCAAAACCAGCTCAAATGATACAAGAGGGTTCCTGATGGAGTGGTAGAGGGTCCAAAGACAGTTTTGTGAAAGTAAACTTTGGCACATCACAAAGGGTAATCCCGTGAAAGGGTAGTAGTGGATACATCATGGTTTGGAAATAGGTAGAAATGTGAGTCGTAGCTACAGGTTTTAAAAGAAGCTCAAATGATAGAGGAGGGTTCCTGATGGAGTGGTAGAGGGTCAATACACAGTTCCGTGAAAGTCAACTTTGGCACGCCAGGAAGGGTAATCCCGTGAAAGAGTAATAGTGGATACATCATGGTTTGGAAATAGGTAAAAATGTGAATCGGAGCTACAGGTTTTAAAACCAGCTCAAATGATAGAGGAGGGTTCCTGATGGAGTGCTAGAGGGTCCAGACACAGTTTCGAGAGAGTACACTTTGGCACCCCAGGAAGGTTAATCCCGTGAAAGGGTCTTAGGGGATACATCATGGTTTGGAAATAGGTAAAAATGTGAATCGGAGCTACAGGTTTTAAAACCACCTGAAATGATAGAGGAGGGTTCCTGATGGAGTGGTAGAGGGTCAATACACATTTTCGTGAAAGTCAACTTTGGGACCCCAGGAAGGGTAATCACGTGAAAGTACAGTAGTGGATACGTCATGTTTTGGAAATAGGTAAAAAGGTGAATCGGAGATACAGCCCTTAGAACCATCTCAAGTGATAGAGGAGGGTTCTTGACGGAGTGGTAGAGGGTCCAAACACATTTTTGTGAATGTCAACTTTGGCAACCGAGCAAGGGTAATCCCGTGAAAGGGTAATAGTGGATACATCATGGTTTGGAAATAGGTAGAAATGTGAATCGGAACTACAGGTTTTAAAAGAAGCTCAAATGATAGAGGATGGTTCCTGATGGAGTGCTAGAGGGTCAATACACAGTTTCGTGAAAGTCAACTTTGGCACCCCATAAAGGGTAATCCCATGAAAGTATAATAGTGGATACATCATGGTTTGGAAATATGTAGAAAGGTGAATCGGAACTACAGCTCTCAAAACCAGCTCAAATGATAGAGGAGGGTTCCTGATGGAGTGGTATAGGGTCCAAAGACAGTTTTGTGAAAGTAAACTTTGGCACATCACAAAGGGTAATCCCGTGAAAGGGTAGTAGTGGATACATCATGGTTTGGAAATAGGTAGAAATGTGAGTCGTAGCTACAGGTTTTAAAAGAAGCTCAAATGATAGAGGAGGGTTCCTAATTTAGTGGTAGAGGGTCAATACACAGTTTCGTGAAAGTCAACTTTGGCAACCCAGGAAGGGTAATCCAGTGAAAGGGTAATAGTGGATACATCATGGTTTGGAAATAGGTAAAAATGTGAATCGGAACTACAGCTCTCAAAACCACCTCAAATGATAGAGGAGGGTTCCTGATGGAGTGCTAGAGGGTCCAAAGACAGTTTCGTGAAAGTCAACTTTGGTACCCCAGAAAGGGTAATCACGTGAAAGGGTAATAGTGGATACATCGTGGTTTGGAAATAGGTAAAAATGTGAATCGGAGATAGAGACCTTAAAACCAGCTCAAATGATAGAGGAGGGTTCCTGACGGAGTGCTAGAGGGTCCAAACACAGGTTTGTGAATGTCAACTTTGGCAACCCAGAAAGGGTAATCCAGTGAAAGGGTAATAGTGGATACATCATGGTTTGGAAATAGGTAAAAATGTGAATCGGAACTACAGCTCTCAAAACCACCTCAAATGATAGAGGAGGGTTCCTGATGGAGTGCTAGAGGGTCCAAAGACAGTTTCGTGAAAGTCAACTTTGGTACCCCAGAAAGGGTAATCACGTGAAAGGTAATAGTGGATACATGATGGTTTGGAAATAGGTAAAAATGTGAATCGCAACTACAGCTCTCAAAACCAGCGAAATGATAGAGGAGGGTTCCTGATGGAGTGCTAGAGGGTCAATACACAGTTTTGTGAAAGTCAACTTTGGCACCCCAGGAAGGGTAATCACGTAAAAAATAGTACAGTAGTGGATACGTCATGTTTTGGAAATAGGTAGAAAGGTGAATCGGAGATAGAACCCTTAGAACCATCTCAAATGATAGAGGAGGGTTCTTGACGGAGTGGTAGAGGGTCCAAACACAGTTTTGTGAATGTCAACTTTGGCAACCGAGCAAGGGTAATCCCGTGAAAGGGTAATAGTGGATACATCATGGTTTGGAAATAGGTAAAAATGTGAATCAGAACTACAGCTCTCAAAACCAGATCAAATGATGGAGGAGGGTTCCTGATGGAGCGCTAGAGGGTCAAAACACAGTTTCGTGAAAGTCAACTTTGGCACCCCAGAAAGCGTAAACACGTAAAAGGGTAATAGTGGATACATCATGGTTTGGAAGTAGGTAGAAATGTGAATCGGAGCTACAGGTTTTAAAAGAAGCTCAAATGATAGAGGAGGGTTCCTAAAGGAGTGCTAGAGGGTCCAAACACAGTTTTGTGAAAGTCAACTTTGGCACCCCAGGAAGGGTAATCCCATGAAAGTATAATAGTGGCTACATCATGGTTTGGAAATATGTAGAAAGGTGAATCGGAACTACAGCTCTCAAAACCAGCTCAAATGATACAAGAGGGTTCCTGATGGAGTGGTAGAGGGTCCAAAGACAGTTTTGTGAAAGTAAACTTTGGCACATCACAAAGGGTAATCCCGTGAAAGGGTAGTAGTGGATACATCATGGTTTGGAAATAGGTAGAAATGTGAGTCGTAGCTACAGGTTTTAAAAGAAGCTCAAATGATAGAGGAGGGTTCCTGATGGAGTGGTAGAGGGTCAATACACAGTTCCGTGAAAGTCAACTTTGGCACGCCAGGAAGGGTAATCCCGTGAAAGAGTAATAGTGGATACATCATGGTTTGGAAATAGGTAAAAATGTGAATCGGAGCTACAGGTTTTAAAACCAGCTCAAATGATAGAGGAGGGTTCCTGATGGAGTGCTAGAGGGTCCAGACACAGTTTCGAGAGAGTCCACTTTGGCACCCCAGGAAGGTTTATCCCGTGAAAGGGTCTTAGGGGATACATCATGGTTTGGAAATAGGTAAAAATGTGAATCGGAGCTACAGGTTTTAAAACCACCTGAAATGATAGAGGAGGGTTCCTGATGGAGTGGTAGAGGGTCAATACACATTTTCGTGAAAGTCAACTTTGGCACCCCAGGAAGGGTAATCACGTGAAAGTACAGTAGTGGATACGTCATGTTTTGGAAATAGGTAAAAAGGTGAATCGGAGATACAGCCCTTAGAACCATCTCAAATGATAGAGGAGGGTTCTTGACGGAGTGGTAGAGGGTCCAAACACATTTTTGTGAATGTCAACTTTGGCAACCGAGCAAGGGTAATCCCGTGAAAGGGTAATAGTGGATACATCATGGTTTGGAAATAGGTAGAAATGTGAATCGGAACTACAGGTTTTAAAAGAAGCTCAAATGATAGAGGAGGGTTCCTGATGGAGTGCTAGAGGGTCAATACACAGTTTCGTGAAAGTCAACTTTGGCACCCCATAAAGGGTAATCCCATGAAAGTATAATAGTGGATACATCATGGTTTGGAAATATGTAGAAAGGTGAATCGGAACTACAGCTCTCAAAACCAGCTCAAATGATAGAGGAGGGTTCCTGATGGAGTGGTAGAGGGTCCAAAGACAGTTTTGTGAAAGTAAACTTTGGCACATCACAAAGGGTAATCCCGTGAAAGGGTAGTAGTGGATACATCATGGTTTGGAAATAGGTAGAAATGTGAGTCGTAGCTACAGGTTTTAAAAGAAGCTCAAATGATAGAGGAGGGTTCCTAATTTAGTGGTAGAGGGTCAATACACAGTTTCGTGAAAGTCAACTTTGGCAACCCAGGAAGGGTAATCCAGTGAAAGGGTAATAGTGGATACATCATGGTTTGGAAATAGGTAAAAATGTGAATCGGAACTACAGCTCTCAAAACCACCTCAAATGATAGAGGAGGGTTCTTGACGGAGTGGTAGAGGGTCCAAACACAGTTTTGTGAATGTCAACTTTGGCAACCGAGCAAGGGTAATCCCGTGAAAGGGTAATAGTGGATACATCATGGTTTGGAAATAGGTAAAAATGTGAATCAGAACTACAGCTCTCAAAACCAGCTCAAATGATGGAGGAGGGTTCCTGATGGAGTGCTAGAGGGTCAAAACACAGTTTCGTGAAAGTCAACTTTGCCACCCCAGAAAGCGTAAACACGTGAAAGGGTAATAGTGGATACATCATGGTTTGGAAGTAGGTAGAAATGTGAATCGGAGCTACAGGTTTTAAAAGAAGCTCAAATGATAGAGGAGGGTTCCTAAAGGAGTGCTAGAGGGTCCAAACACAGTTTCGTGAAAGTCAACTTTGGCACCCCAGGAAGGGTAATCCCATAAAAGTATAATAGTGGATACATCATGGTTTGGAAATATGTAGAAAGGTGAATCGGAACTACAGCTCTCAAAACCAGCTCAAATGATACAAGAGGGTTCCTGATGGAGTGGTAGAGGGTAAAAAGACAGTTTTGTGAAAGTAAACTTTGGCACATCACAAAGGGTAATCCCGTGAAAGGGTAGTAGTGGATACATCATCGTTTGGAAATAGGTAGAAATGTGAGTCGTAGCTACAGGTTTTAAAAGAAGCTCAAATGATAGAGGAGGGTTCCTGATGGAGTGGTAGAGGGTCAATACACAGTTCCGTGAAAGTCAACCTTGGCACGCCAGGAAGGGTAATCCCGTGAAAGAGTAATAGTGGATACATCATGGTTTGGAAATAGGTAAAAATGTGAATCGGAGCTACAGGTTTTAAAACCAGCTCAAATGATAGAGGAGGGTTCCTAAAGGAGTGCTAGAGGGTCCAGACACAGTTTCGAGAGAGTCCACTTTGGCACCCCAGGAAGGTTAATCCCGTGAAAGGGTCTTAGGGGATACATCATGGTTTGGAAGTAGGTAAAAATGTGAATCGGAGCTACAGGTTTTATAGCCACCTCAAATGATATAGGATGGTTCCTGATGGAGTGCTAGAGGGTCAATACACAGTTTCGTGAAAGTCAACTTTGGCACCCCAGGAAGGGTAATCACGTGAAAGTACAGTAGTGGATACGTCATGTTTTGGAAATAGGTAAAAAGGTGAATCGGAGATACAGCCCTTAGAACCATCTCAAATGATAGAGGAGGGTTCTTGACGGAGTGGTAGAGGGTCCAAACACATTTTTGTAAATGTCAACTTTAGCAACCGAGCAAGGGTTATCCCGTGAAAGGGTAATAGTGGATACATCATGGTTTGGAAATAGGTAGAAATGTGAATCGGAACTACAGGTTTTAAAAGAAGCTCAAATGATAGAGGATGGTTCGTGATGGAGTGCTAGAGGGTCAATACACAGTTTCGTGAAAGTCAACTTTGGCACCCCATGAAGGGTAATCCCATGAAAGTATAATAGTGGATACATCATGGTTTGGAAATATGTAGAAAGGTGAATCGGAACTTCAGCTCTCAAAACCAGCTCAAATGATAGAGGAGGGTTCCTGATGGAGTGGTAGAGGGTCCAAAGACAGTTTTGTGAAAGTCAACTTTGGCACATCACAAAGGGTAATCCCGTGAAAGGGTAGTGGTGGATACATCATGGTTTGGAAATAGGTAGAAATGTGAGTCGTAGCTACAGGTTTTAAAAGAAGCTCAAATGATAGAGGAGGGTTCCTGATGGAGTGCTAGAGGGTCCAGACACAGTTTCGAGAGAGTCCACTTTGGCACCCCAGGAAGGTTAATCCCGTGAAAGGGTCTTAGGGGATACATCATGGTTTGGAAGTAGGTAAAAAGGTGAATCGGAGCTACATGTTTTAAAGCCACCTCAAATGATATAGGATGGTTCCTGATGGAGTGCTAGAGGGTCAATACACAGTTTCGTGAAAGTCAACTTTGGCACCCCAGGAAGGGTAATCCCTTGAAAGTATAATAGTGGCTACATCATGGTTTGGAAATATGTAGAAAGGTGAATCGGAACTACAGCTCTCAAAACCAGCTCAAATGATAGAGGAGGGTTCCTGATGGAGTGCTAGAGGGTCAATACACAGTTTCGTGAAAGTCAACTTTGACACAAGAGAAAGGGTAATCCCGTGAAAGGGTCATAGGGGATACATCATGGTTTGGAAATAGGTAAAAATGTGAATCGGAGCTACAGGTTTTAAAACCACCTGAAATCATAGAGGTGGGTTCCTGATGGAGTGCTACAGGGTCAATACACATTTTTGTGAAAGTCAACTTTGGCACCCCAGGAAGGGTAATCACGTGAAAGTACAGTAGTGGATACGTCATGTTTTGGAAATAGGTAAAAAGGTGAATCGGAGATACAGCCCTTAGAACCATCTCAAATGATAGAGGAGGGTTCTTGACGGAGTGGTAGAGGGTCCAAACACATTTTTGTGAATGTCAACTTTGGCAACCGAGCAAGGGTTATCCCGTGAAAGGGTAATAGTGGATACATCATGGTTTGGAAATAGGTAGAAATGTGAATCGGAACTACAGGTTTTAAAAGAAGCTCAAATGATAGAGGATGGTTCCTGATGGAGTGCTAGAGGGTCAATACACAGTTTCGTGAAAGTCAACTTTGGCACCCCATGAAGGGTAATCCCATGAAAGTATAATAGTGGATACATCATGGTTTGGAAATATGTAGAAAGGTGAATCGGAACTTCAGCTCTCAAAACCAGCTCAAATGATAGAGGAGGGTTCCTGATGGAGTGGTAGAGGGTCCAAAGACAGTTTTGTGAAAGTCAACTTTGGCACATCACAAAGGGTAATCCCGTGAAAGGGTAGTGGTGGATACATCATGGTTTGGAAATAGGTAGAAATGTGAGTCGTAGCTACAGGTTTTAAAAGAAGCTCAAATGATAGAGGAGGGTTCCTGATGGAGTGCTAGAGGGTCCAGACACAGTTTCGAGAGAGTCCACTTTGGCACCCCAGGAATGTTAATCCCGTGAAAGGGTCTTAGGGGATACATCATGGTTTGGAAGTAGGTAAAAAGGTGAATCGGAGCTACAGGTTTTAAAGCCACCTCAAATGATATAGGATGGTTCCTGATGGAGTGCTAGAGGGTCAATACACAGTTTCGTGAAAGTCAACTTTGGCACCCCAGGAAGGGTAATCCCATGAAAGTATAATAGTGGCTACATCATGGTTTGGAAATATGTAGAAAGGTGAATCGGAACTACAGCTCTCAAAACCAGCTCAAATGATAGAGGAGGGTTCCTGATGGAGTGCTAGAGGGTCAATACACAGTTTCGTGAAAGTCAACTTTGACACAAGAGAAAGGGTAATCCCGTGAAAGGGTCATAGGGGATACATCATGGTTTGGAAATAGGTAAAAATGTGAATCGGAGCTACAGGTTTTAAAACCACCTGAAATCATAGAGGTGGGTTCCTGATGGAGTGCTAGAGGGTGAATACACATTTTTGTGAAAGTCAACTTTGGCACCCCAGGAAGGGTAATCACGTGAAAGTACAGTAGTGGATACGTCATGTTTTGGAAATAGGTAAAAAGGTGAATCGGAGATACAGCTCTTAGAACCATCTCAAATGATAGAGGAGGGTTCTTGACGGAGTGGTAGAGGGTCCAAACACATTTTTGTGAATGTCAACTTTGGCAACCGAGCAAGGGTTATCCCGTAAAAGGGTAATAGTGGATACATCATGGTTTGGAAATAGGTAGAAATGTGAATCGGAACTACAGGTTTTAAAAGAAGCTCAAATGATAGAGGATGGTTCCTGATGGAGTGCTAGAGGGTCAATACACAGTTTCGTGAAAGTCAACTTTGGCACCCCATGAAGGGTAATCCCATGAAAGTATAATAGTGGATACATCATGGCTTGGAAATATGTAGAAAGGTGAATCGGAACTTCAGCTCTCAAAACCAGCTCAAATGATAGAGGAGGGTTCTTGACGGAGTGGTAGAGGGTCCAAAGACAGTTTTGTGAAAGTCAACTTTGGCACATCACAAAGGGTAATCCCGTGAAAGGGTAGTGGTGGATACATCATGGTTTGGAAATAGGTAGAAATGTGAGTCGTAGCTACAGGTTTTAAAAGAAGCTCAAATGATAGAGGAGGGTTCCTGATGGAGTGCTAGAGGGTCCAGACACAGTTTCGAGAGAGTCCACTTTGGCACCCCAGGAATGTTAATCCCGTGAAAGGGTCTTAGGGGATACATCATGGTTTGGAAGTAGGTAAAAAGGTGAATCGGAGCTACAGGTTTTAAAGCCACCTCAAATGATATAGGATGGTTCCTGATGGAGTGCTAGAGGGTCAATACACAGTTTCGTGAAAGTCAACTTTGGCACCCCAGGAAGGGTAATCCCATGAAAGTATAATAGTGGCTACATCATGGTTTGGAAATATGTAGAAAGGTGAATCGGAACTACAGCTCTCAAAACCAGCTCAAATGATAGAGGAGGGTTCCTGATGGAGTGCTAGAGGGTCAATACACAGTTTCGTGAAAGTCAACTTTGACACAAGAGAAAGGGTAATCCCGTGAAAGGGTCATAGGGGATACATCATGGTTTGGAAATAGGTAAAAATGTGAATCGGAGCTACAGGTTTTAAAACCACCTCAAAAATCATAGAGGTGGGTTCCTGATGGAGTGCTAGAGGGTCAATACACATTTTTGTGAAAGTCAACTTTGGCACCCCAGGAAGGGTAATCACGTGAAAGTACAGTAGTGGATACGTCATGTTTTGGAAATAGGTATAAAGGTGAATCGGAGATACAGCTCTTAGAACCATCTCAAATGATAGAGGAGGGTTCTTGACGGAGTGGTAGAGGGTCCAAACACATTTTTGTGAATGTCAACTTTGGCAACCGAGCAAGGGTTATCCCGTAAAAGGGTAATAGTGGATACATCATGGTTTGGAAATAGGTAGAAATGTGAATCGGAACTACAGGTTTTAAAAGAAGCTCAAATGATAGAGGATGGTTCCTGATGGAGTGCTAGAGGGTCAATACACAGTTTCGTGAAAGTCAACTTTGGCACCCCATGAAGGGTAATCCCATGAAAGTATAATAGTGGATACATCATGGTTTGGAAATATGTAGAAAGGTGAATCGGAACTTCAGCTCTCAAAACCAGCTCAAATGATAGAGGAGGGTTCTTGACGGAGTGGTAGAGGGTCCAAACACATTTTTGTGAATGTCAACTTTGGCAACCGAGCAAGGGTAATCCCGTGAAAGGGTAATAGTGGATACATCATGGTTTGGAAATAGGTAGAAATGTGAATCGGAACTACAGGTTTTAAAAGAAGCTCAAATGATAGAGGATGGTTCCTGATGGAGTGGTAGAGGGTCCAAAGACAGTTTTGTGAAAGTAAACTTTGGCACATCACAAAGGGTAGTCCCGTGAAAGGGTAGTAGTGGATACATCATGGTTTGGATATAGGTAGAAATGTGAGTCGTAGCTACAGGTTTTAAAAGAAGCTCAAATGATAGAGGAGGGTTCCTGATGGAGTGCTAGAGGGTCAATACACATTTTCGTGAAAGTCAACTTTGGCACCCCAGGAAGGGTAATCACGTGAAAGTACAGTAGTGGATACGTCATGTTTTGGAAATAGGTAAAAAGGTGAATCGGAGATACAGCCCTTAGAACCATCTCAAATGATAGAGGAGGGTTCTTGACGGAGTGGTAGAGGGTCCAAACACATTTTTGTGAATGTCAACTTTGGCAACCGAGCAAGGGTAATCCCGTGAAAGGGTAATAGTGGATACATCATGGTTTGGAAATAGGTAGAAATGTGAATCGGAACTACAGGTTTTAAAAGAAGCTCAAATGATAGAGGATGGTTCCTGATGGAGTGCTAGAGGGTCAATACACAGTTTCGTGAAAGTCAACTTTGGCACCCCATGAAGGGTAATCCCATGAAAGTATAATAGTGGATACATCATGGTTTGGAAATATGCAGAAAGGTGAATCGGAACTACAGCTCTCAAAACCAGCTCAAATGATAGAGGAGGGTTCCTGATGGAGTGGTAGAGGGTAAAAAGACAGTTTTGTGAAAGTAAACTTTGGCACATCACAAAGGGTAGTCCCGTGAAAGGGTAGTAGTGGATACATCATGGTTTGGAAATAGGTAGAAATGTGAGTCGTAGCTACAGGTTTTAAAAGAAGCTCAAATGATAGAGGAGGGTTCCTGATGGAGTGGTAGAGGGTCAATACACAGTTTCGTGAAAGTAAACTTTGGCAACCCAGGAAGGGTAATCCAGTGAAAGGGTAATAGTGGATACATCATGGTTTGGAAAGAGGTAAAAATGTGAATCGGAACTACAGCTCTCAAAACCACCTCAAATGATAGAGGAGGGTTCCTGATGAAGTGCTAGAGGGTCCAAAGACAGTTTCGTGAAAGTCAACTTTGGTACCCCAGAAAGGGTATTCACGTGAAAGGGTAATAGTGGATACATCGTGGTTTGGAAATAGGTAAAAATGTGAATCGGAGATAGAGCCCTTAAAACCAGCTCAAATGATAGAGGAGGGTTCCTGACGGAGTGCTAGAGGGTCCAAACACTGGTTTGTGAATGTCAACTTTGGCAACCCAGGAAGGGTAATCCAGTGAAAGGGTAATAGTGGATACATCATGGTTTGGAAATAGGTAAAAATGTGAATCGGAACTACAGCTCTCAAAACCACCTCAAATGATGGAGGAGGGTTCCTGATGGAGTGCTAGAGGGTCCAAAGACAGTTTCGTGAAAGTCAACTTTGGTACCCTAGAAAGGGTAATCACGTAAAAGGTAATAGTGGAAACATGATGGTTTGGAAATAGGTAAAAATGTGAATCGCAACTACAGCTCTCAAAACCAGCGAAATGATAGAGGAGGGTTCCTGATGGAGTGCTAGAGGGTCAATACACAGTTTTGTGAAAGTCAACTTTGGCACCCCAGGAAGGGTAATCACGTAAAAAATACTACAGTAGTGGATACGTCATGTTTTGAAAATAGGTAAAAAGGTGAATCGGAGATACAGCCCTTAGAACCATCTCAAATGATAGAGGAGGGTTCTTGACGGAGTGGTAGAGGGTCCAAACACAGTTTTGTGAATGTCAACTTTGGCAACCGAGCAAGGGTTATCCCGTGAAAGGGTAATAGTGGATACATCATGGTTTGGAAATAGGTAAAAATGTGAATCGGAACTACAGCTCTCAAAACCAGCTCAAATGATGGAGGAGGGTTCCTGATGGAGCGCTAGAGGGTCAATACACAGTTTCGTGAAAGTCAACTTTGGCACCCCAGAAAGCGTAAACACGTGAAAGGGTAATAGTGGATACATCATGGTTTGGAAGTAGGTAGAAATGTGAATCGGAACTACAGGTTTTAAAAGAAGCTCAAATGATAGAGGAGGGTTCCTAAAGGAGTGCTGGAGGGTAGAAACACAGTTTTGTGAAAGTCAACTTTGGCACCCCAGGAAGGGTAATCCCATGAAAGTATAATAGTGGCTACATCATGGTTTGGAAATATGTAGAAAGGTGAATCGGAACTACAGCTCTCAAAACCAGCTCAAATGATAGAGGAGGGTTCCTGATGGAGTGGTAGAGGGTCCAAAGACAGTTTTGTGAAAGTAAACTTTGGCACATCACAAAGGGTAATCCCGTGAAAGGGTAGTAGTGGATACATCATCGTTTGGAAATAGGTAGAAATGTGAGTCGTAGCTACAGGTTTTAAAAGAAGCTCAAATGATAGAGGAGGGTTCCTGATGGAGTGGTAGAGGATCAATACACAGTTTCGTGAAAGTCAACTTTGGCACGCCAGGAAGGGTCATCACGTGAAAGGGTAATAGTGGATACATCATGGTTGGGAAATAGGTAAAAATGTGAATCGGAGATAGAGCCCTTAAAACCTGCTCAAATGATAGAGGAGGGTTCCTGACGGAGTGCTAGAGGGTCCAAACACAGTTTTGTGAATGTCAACTTTGGCAACCCAGGAAGGGTAATCCAGTGAAAGGGTAATAGTGGATACATCATGGTTTGGAAATAGGTAAAAATGTGAATCGGAACTACAGCTCTCAAAACCACCTCAAATGATAGAGGAGGGTTCCTGATGGAGTGCTAGAGGGTCCAGACACAGTTTCGAGAGAGTACACTTTGGCACGCCAGGAAGGCTAATCCCGTGAAAGGGTCATAGGGGATACATCATGGTTTGGAAATAGGGAAAAAGGTGAATCGGAGCTACAGGTTTTAAAACCAGCTCAAATGATAGAGGAAGGTTCCTGATGGAGTCCTAGAGGGTCAAAACACAGTTTTGTGAAAGTCAACTTTGGCACTCCATGAAGGGTAATCACGTGAAAGGGTCATAGGGGATACATCATGGTTTGGAAATAGGTAAAAATGTGAATTGGAGCTACAGGTTTTTAAGCCACCTCAAATGATATAGGATGGTTCCTGATGGAGTGCTAGAGGGTCAATACACAGTTTCGTGAAAGTCAACTTTGGCACCCCTTGAAGGGTAATCCCATGAAAGTATAATAGTGGCTACATCATGGTTTGGAAACATGTAGAAAGGTGAATCGGAACTACAGCTCTCAAAACCAGCTCAAATGATAGAGGAGGGTTCCTGATGGAGTGCTAGAGGGTCAATACACAGTTTCGTGAAAGTCAACTTTGGCACGCCAGGAAGGGTAATCACGTGAAAGGGTAATAGTGGATACATCATGGTTTGGAAATAGGTAAAAATGTGAATCGGAGATAGAGCCCTTAAAACCAGCTCAAATGATAGAGGAGGGTTCCTGATGGAGTGCTAGAGGGTCCAAACACAGTTTTGTGAATGTCAACTTTGGCAACCCAGGAAGGGTAATCCCGTGAAAGGGTAATAGTGGATACATCATGGTTTGGAAATAAGTAAAAATGTGAATTGGAACTACAGCTCTCAAAACCACCTCAAATGATAGAGGAGGGTTCCTGATGGAGTGCTAGAGGGTCCAAAGACAGTTTCGTGAAAGTCAACTTTGCCACTCCAGAAAGGGTAATGACGTGAAAGGGTAATAGTGTATACATGATGGTTTGGAAATAGGTATAAATGTGAATCGGAACTACAGCTCTCAAAACCAGCTCAAATGATAGAGGAGGGTTCCTGATGGAGTGCTAGAGGGTCAATACACAGTTTTGTGAAAGTCAACTTTGGCACCCCAGGAAGGGTAGTCCCGTGAAAGGGTCATAGGGGATACATCATGGTTGGGAAATAGGTAAAAATGTGAATCGGAACTCCAGCTCTTAAAACCAGCTCAAGTGATGGAGGAGGGTTCCTGATGGAGTGGTAGAGGGTCAATACACAGTTTCGTTAAAGTCAACTTTGGCACCCCAGAAAGGTGAATCGGAACTTCAGCTCTCAAAACCAGCTCAAGTGATAGAGGAGGGTTCCTGATGGAGTGCTAGAGGGTCCAGACACAGTTTCGAGAGAGTCCACTTTGGCACCCCAGGAAGGCTAATCCCGTGAAAGGGTCTTAGGGGATACATCATGGTTTGGAAATAGGGAAAAAGGTGAATCGGAGCTACAGGTTTTAAAACCAGCTCAAATGATAGAGGAAGGTTCCTGATGGAGTGCTAGAGGGTCAAAACACAGTTTTGTGAAAGTCAACTTTGGCACTCCATGAAGGGTAATCACTTGAAAGGGTAATAGTGGATACATCATGGTTTGGAAATAGGTAAAAATGTGAATCGGAGATAGAGCCCTTCAAACCAGCTCAAATGATAGAGGAGGGTCCCTGACGGAGTGCTAGAGCGTCCGAACACAGTTTTGTATAAGTCGACTTTGGCAACCTAGGAAGGGTAATCCAGTGAAAGGGTAATAGTGGATACATCATGGTTTGGAAATAGGTAAAAATGTGAATCGGAACTACAGCTCTCAAAACCACCTCAAATGATAGAGGAGGGTTCCTGATGGAGTGCTAGAGGGTCCAAAGACAGTTTCGTGAAAGTCAACTTTGGGACCCCAGAAAGGGTAATCCCGTGAAAGGGTCATAGGGGATACATCATGGTTTGGAAATAGGGAAAAAGGTGAATCGCAGCTACAGGTTTTAAAACCAGCTCCAATGATAGAGGAAGGTTCCTGATGGAGTCCTAGAGGGTCAAAACACAGTTTTGTGAAAGTCAACTTTGGCACTCCAGGGAGGGTAATCAGGTCAATGGGTCATAGGGGATACATCATGGTTTGGAAATAGGTAAAAATGTGACTTTCAGGAAACAGTTTGTTAAATCTCTAGGACTCCATCAGGAACCCTCCTCTATCATTTGAGCTGGTTTTAAAACCTGTAGCTCCGATTCACCTTTTTACCTATTTCCAAACCATGATGTATCCACTATTACCCTTTCACGGGATTACCCTTCAAGGGGTGCCAAAGTTGACCTTCACAAAACTGTGTTTGTACACTCTAGCACTCCATCAGGAACCCTCCTCTATCATTTGAGGTGGTTTTTAGAACTGTAGCTCCGATTCACATTTTCACCTCTTTCCAAACCATGATGTATCCCCTATGACCCTCTCACGGGAATACCCTTCAAGGGGTGCCAAAGTTGACCATCACAAAACTGTGTTTGTACGCTCTACCACTCCATCAGGAACCCTCCTCTATTATTTGAGCTGGTTTTGAGAACTGTAGCTCCGATTCACAGTTTTACCTATTTCCCAACCATGATGTATCCCCTATGACCTTTTCACGTGATTACCCTCCCTCGGGTGCCAAAGTTGACTTTCACGAAGCTGTGTGTTGACCGTCTAGCACTCCATCAGGAACCCTCCTCTATCATTTGAGCTGGTTTTCACAACTGTAGCTCCGATTCCCATTTTTACTTATTTCCCAACCGTGATGTATTCCCTATGACCCTTTCACGGGATTACCCTTCGTGGGGTGAAAAAGTTGACTTTCACGAAAGTGTGTTTGGACCCTGTAGCACTCCACCAGGAACCCTCCTCTATCATTTGAGGTGGTTTTGAGAGCTGTAGCTCCCATTCACATTTTTACCTCTTTCCAAACCATGATGTATCCCCTATGACCCTTTCACGGGATTACCCTTCCTGGGTTGCCAGAGTTGGCTTTCAGAAAAATGTGTGTTGACCCTCTAGCACTCCATCAGGAACCCTCCTCTATCATTTGAGGTGGTTTTGAGAGCTGTAGTTCCGATTCACATTTTTACCTATTTCCAAACCATGATGTATCCACTATTATACTTTCACGGGATTACCCTTCCTGGGGTGCCAAACTTGACTTTGACGAATTTGTGTTTGGACCCTCTAGCACTCCATCAGGAACCCTCCTCTATCATTTGAGCTGCTTTTAAAATCTGTAGCTCCGATTCACATTTTTACCTATTTCCCAACCATGATGTATCCCCTATGACCCTTTCACGGGATGACCCTTCCTGGGGTGCCAAAGTTGACTTTCTCAGAAATGTGTGTTAACCCTCTAGCACTCCATCAGGAACCCTCCTCTATCATTTGAGGTGGTTTTGAGAGCTGTAGCTCCGATTCACATTTTTACCTATTTCCAAACCATGATGTATCCACTATTATACTTTCACGGGATTACCCTTCCTGGGTTGCCAGAGTTGGCTTTCAGAAAAATGTGTGTTGACCCTCTAGCACTCCATCAGGAACCCTCCTCTATCATTTGAGCTGCTTTTAAAATCTGTAGCTCCGATTCACATTTTTACCTATTTCCCAACCATGATGTATCCCCTATGACCCTTTCACGGGATGACCCTTCCTGGGGTGCCAAAGTTGACTTTCTCAGAAATGTGTGTTAACCCTCTAGCACTCCATCAGGAACCCTCCTCTATCATTTGAGGTGGTTTTGAGAGCTGTAGCTCCGATTCACATTTTTACCTATTTCCAAACCATGATGTATCCACTATTATACTTTCACGGGATTACCCTTCCTGGGGTGCCAAAGTTGACTTTGACGAATTTGTGTTT
Source organism: Haliotis asinina (assembly GCF_037392515.1). Taxonomy (NCBI): domain Eukaryota; kingdom Metazoa; phylum Mollusca; class Gastropoda; order Lepetellida; family Haliotidae; genus Haliotis; species Haliotis asinina. Next base: position 50,795,342 of record NC_090282.1, on the reverse strand, counting down.
GGACCCTCTAGCACTCCATCAGGAACCCTCCTCTATCATTTGAGCTGCTTTTAAAATCTGTAGCTCCGATTCACATTTTTACCTATTTCCAAACCATGATGTATCCCCTATTTCCCTTTCACGGGATGACCCTTCCTGGGGTGCCAAAGTTGACTTTCTCAGAAATGTGTGTTGACTCTCTACACTCCATCAGGAACCCTCCTCTATCATTTGAGGTGGTTTTGAGAGCTGTAGCTCCAATTCACATTTTTACCTATTTCCAAACCATGATGTATCCACTATTATACTTTCACGGGATTACCCTTCCTGGGGTGCGAAAGTTGACTTTGACGAATTTGTGTTTCGACCCTCTAGCACTCCATCAGGAACCCTCCTCTATCATTTGAGCTGGTTTTAAAACCTGTAGCTCCGATTCACCTTTTTACCTTTTTCCAAACCATGATGTATCCACTATGACAATTTCACGGGATTACCCTTTCTGGGGTGCCAAAGTTGACTTTGACCAATTTGTGTTTGGACCCTCTAGCACTCCATCAGGAACCCTTCTCTATCATTTGAGCTAGTTTTGAGAGCTGTAGTTCCGATTCACCTTTTTACCTTTTTCCAAACCATGATGTATCCACTATGACCCTTTCATGGGAATATCATTCTTGGGGTGCCAAGTTGACTTTCACGAAACTGTGTTTGGACACTCTAGCACTCCATCAGGAACCCTCCTCTATCATTTGAGCTGGTTTTAAAACCTGTAGCTCCGATTCACCTTTCTACCTATTTCCAAACCATGATGTATCCAGTATTACCCTTTCACGGGATTACCTCTCCTTTGGTGCCAAAGTTGACTTTCACGAAACTGTTTCTTAAATCTCTAACACTCCATCAGGAACCCACCTCTATCATTTGAAGTGGTTTTAAAACCTGTAGCTCCGATTCACAATTTTACCTGTTTCCAAACCGTAATGTATCCACTATGACCCTTTCACGGGATTACCCTTCGTGGGGTGCCAAAGTTTACTTTCACGAAACTGTGTTTGGACCCTCTAGCACTCCATCAGGAACACTCCTCTATCATTTAAGGTGGTTTTTAGAACTGTAGCTCCCATTCACATTTTTTCCTCTTTCCCAACCATGATGTATCCCTTATGACCCTTTCACGGGATTACCCTTCCTGGGTTGCCAAAGTTGACTTTCACAAAAATGTGTGTTGACCCTCTAGCACTCCATCAGGAACCCTCGTCTATCATTTGAGGTGGTTTTGAGAGCTGTAGCTCCGATTCACATTTTTACCTATTTCCAAACCATGTTGTATCCACTATTACCCTTTCACGGGATTACCCTTCCTGGGGTGCCAAAGTTGACTTTCACGAAACAGTGTTTGGACTCTCTAGCACTCCAACAGGAACCCTCCTCTATCATTTGAGGTGGTTTTAAAACCTGTAGCTCCGATTCACCTTTTTGCCTGTTTCCAAACCATGATGTATCCACTATTACCATTTGACGGGATTACCCTTCAAGGGGTGCCAAAGTTGACCTTCACAAAACTGTGTTTGTACACTCTAGCACTCCATCTTGAACCCTCCTCTATTATTTGAGCTGGTTTTAAGAAGTGTACCTCCGATTCACAGTTTTACCTATTTCCAAACCATGATGTATCCCCTATGACCCTTTGACGGGATTACCCTTTCTGGGGTGCCAAGGTTGACTTTCACAAAACTGTGTTTGGACCCTCTAGTACTCCGTCAGGAACTCTCCTCTATCATTTGAGCTGGTTTTAAAACCTGTAGCTCCCATTCACCTTTTTGCCTATTTGTAATCCAGGATGTATCCCCTATTACCCACATGAAAAAAATGTTGGTTTACAAACATTCACAAAATTTAATGTCATATTTAGAAACATTTACGATTGTAAAGGTGATGTTTAGAAGGCTTGTGAAGGTTTTTAAAGTTAGGAAGGATTTTACCGCTACCTCTTTCACTTTTGCCATTTCTCAAGAATCCCCATGACTCTTTACACTTACTAATTTATTATTTCTTTGGTTCTGTTACAGTCCGTAATGTTGATATGCATAATGGATCTTGCATGTGACGTATTTATTCATGAAAACTGAAGGAATAAGCCATATTTTGTGTAGTCAATTTGTGCTTTATATCAATGCAACTGCGTCTGTCGGGTGAAAACATGAAAGTTCATGTGTACGGCCAGCCTTGATCCATGTACGAAATACTTGTGCCTGTTAAAACAGATGTCTTGCCTTTCTTCGAGATCATCATCCCAAGCTCATTCCGATGATTTTACCACTCTACTACATGGGAACTATATGCATTCTGTAAATAACACCTGTCACTAGACCTTTTATGTTGGTGCTCATTAACGGTGTTATGCAATTGGCGTATTGAAGAAATCTCATAAACATGTCAATAGATAATTGGTTGTGATGTCAGTACGTGGGGATTGGAGCAAGTAGTCAAATGAATTAATAAAAATCATTGTGTAACAAGATTTATATAATCATTTACAAGAATTATGTTACAGAATATTTAAATGGTGAGTGCCGGTCTATCATTTGTTTGTTATGTTCGGCGTACATAAATTTTTAATTTATGATTCATACATAAAACATAACTTACATAACTGTACAATCTGCTTTGCATTTGATGACTTTCGCGAATATAAGAAATTCTTAAAGTGCTGCACAATCATACATCGTCAGTGTCAACAGTGATAGTTCACTTCATACACAACTGACCCAACAAGATGGGAAAAAACTTTTCCATACTCTGTTATGGTCTTCCTTTCTGCTTGAAGATGTCTTTTGTCTTAAGTCTATGGTTACTTCGGTGAGCATCCACAATTTTATCATCAAGACATCAAAAATAATTATCTTACCAATAACATTCTCGTAAATGCTCTATATTGATACAATTAGTTTGTATGTGTGGAATGCACTTTACAAAGGTAAATAAACCAAAGTTCTAATACAAGATTATCAAATGACAAACCACGAGGTTAAGATGGACAGATTATTAGATCAGATAATTCACTATTTCCATATAAGATTGTCTTCAAGCTTTACCCATGTTTGTTACTCAAATTTATATACATATGTGACAACACATGCTGCATTTAAATTTTGTATTGCATGTTGTATGGTACCGGTGTCGATATAAACTGTAAAGCTGTTCACAATCCCATGTCATTTTTTACCAATAAAAAAACAAACACAATAATTAAGCACAAAAATGAGATGTGTAAATCATTCCCTCTGTTGGTGATGGTTGTGTGGGATTAATTAAACGACCAAACCCAGTTGAGCATGCCTTATAATTCTCTTACTCTTAAAATAAACAACTTCAGTCCAAAGAGGATACCACTAGTGGGATTATTTGGCCGATTTGAGTTAGTGTTTTGATAACGCTTAGTCTTGATGAACAATAGTCTATTTCAACAACATGGTCAATTGGTAAAATTCATATTAAAGTGACATACCTTTATTTACATGTTTCACAAACCGTTGTGTACACGCACGTGCACTGTCCATTGTATTTCTTGGTTGGAGAAGTCACAGAGAGGAAGAGTAACTCAAAGTAATTTGATGACCTTTTGAGATCTAAATACATATATCAACGCCCGATGGGAAAATGCAGTTGATCATTGCACACCAACATACGGACATTTTTGCCATCGTGAATTTGAGACTTTGCATCTACAAAGCCGTTCAGAATGTCTGTCAGCGATATGTCTTCAGAGGCCACATTCAGCTCAGGTGAGTATATTGCAGATGATGCAAGTATATTATTTGTAAAATCAGTAAGGCAACCCTGATGATGCCATGTGTTCCCTCAGCAGCATGGTTGTTGAGAAATCTTACACTCAAGACTACCATATCATTTAGCAGGGAGCTCAATATACAGAGTCGTAGAGTATCCCTGCCATTCAGTAAGTGTTTAGTATATTGAATCACGATATGAGAACAACAGCCCGACTAATTGGCTGATCAAAGGTTTACTACATGTCATAAATATCCTTCCTGGGACTTAATCAGGCTATGGGGGTGGAATATATTGTCCAGGTAACACCAGCTGTTTTTTTAAGGTTGAGCTGAAGGATTACCTGTTGCATGTAATTTCAATCATAATGTATAATCAGTATAAGACTGATTTTGGACATATTCTTACAGATGTAAAATGTTCTGTTGTATGGTTTAAGAGATAGGTTTCATCCAAAACAACAATGACGGAACAATACAGACTAATCCCAGTATTCATGCATATACGTACTTTGGGTTCCCATATCACACGTCATTATATGGATGGAATAGTGACTTTAATAGATATATCCTTTTCAAAGTCGCTAAGGCATTTCAAAATCAAATTTCAAAACACAAATATATTTTAAAAACTAAATTGATTGTTTATTCTTTTGTAAATGTTTGCAACGCTTTCAAACAAGATATTCTTATACGATGTTGTATTAGCAGTAATTCGACTTTAGCTGTAATACCTGCAAGTCATTTTGTTAGGTTTTTCAAAATGCTAATTGCATTTTCCCCATGAATCTACTTTCACAGACAACTGTGAGGCAGGCTCTACGGAATGCTCAGTCTGTAGGAGGAATGACCCTAAATCCACAACAGACGTAAGAATATACTAGAATATGATTTAAATACAGTAACTGCAAGAGTTTCAATGCATTAAACCATTCAACAAGTAAAACTTCAGGTGTTTCTACAGTAACCTCGACATGAATTTATCTTCATTGTGCTGACAATAAATTTAGAATTGTATTTTATTAGGCTGGAAACAGGACAGAATAAGGACGCTAAGGCAGCTCTCCGTGTTATTCCGCACGCTGAGTTTCAAGGTATTGCAGTTCTGCTTAATGCTCTGTCCTATATGCATCAGTGCACAACAAACAATGAGCACAACCCACTGTCATATAAATAAGAATGCTCATTTCTTGAGCTCCAAACACTAAAATTATGTAACAAAATGTGATGCTCATAGGCGATTTTGTTCAACCGTTTGAATCGGGTGCATGTGTTTGGTGACGACTTCTTGCTATAATTCTGTAATCACTCTATAATATACGTCAGTTTTATTGAAACATAAAGTTTCTGTCAGGGTATTGTATTTTGTTTGTTGCAGTGGCTTTGACAAGATGTTTGCAGACAAAAATGGAAACCGTCTCAAGAAAGAAAAGACAACCAAAACAAACACAATGATTTCATGAGAAGAAGTTCCAGAAAAACTACAGTAAGTAAACATGAAAACCAATTTAAATAGCTTTCGGGAATCAAGAATTAGATGAAAAGTTTTTAAGAGGATGCACTACATCATATTGACTGTTTTCTTCAGAAATCGAGTCGAAGGGATGCAAGTATTAACGAATGCACAGCTACAATGCTACCCCATTGTTTTGGATTGTATATTTGAGAATAATGTGTAACATATTTTCCGTAAATTTGTAAATGGAATGTTTTTGTATGAAATTTAATCTTCCTCTTGTTATAATCTGTAAATAAACATCTAGTGTAAGCTTGACACTGTCTATATGTTTTGGGATAATTTTATTTGCATGAAAGACGAGAGTATTATAAACGTGACAGAAATTCCGCATTAAAGAATACCATTTCCATCAACAGTGCAGTATTGACCATGGAGCACTATCAAACGAACATCAAATTTATTTCAATGTTAGGATAGGCTAAATTCCTTGTTCACGCGTCATAAACCAAATTCAGCACATTGCAACTTTCACCACCTAAACAACCCACTCCTCGGCGCATTATCGCGATGATGACACTGCAAGATGTCAAACCAGCCTACAACTCCTCAGAAACAATTTCAAAATGTTTTTATCCAATAAAGATGTAGCAGAGTAGCGAGGGAAATGGAAGCAGTGTGACTCGCCACACCTCAAATATGGTTCCTATGCCATGTGAATAATAACCTGACAATGCACAAAGTCGAACGAAGGCCATTCTGTGTTTTTACAGGTACAAGGTGGATAAGAACTTACTAGTATTTGGCGTTACCACAATTGATCACGAGATAAAAAAAACTCCAAAACATATGAAATATCAACATGTCAAATATTCCACCACTATAAGTATTAGTAACATATATTCCATTATATCAGTTCTGCTGTTTGTAAGAAAATAAAAAAAATACAAGCATACAGTCGCGATTCAGAAGTGCAATATGTTGTACCAGGGAGCCTATACAGAGTATTGTAGAGTATCCCTGGTTGTACTTGGACTTTCGTCCCTCGTAACGAAGCCCGCGGGAGACCAAACCCAGTCATAGATGGTGGATGTGCACTCAAGTGTAATGACGGCTACCGATTGTCTGCTTCATTTGCTCATACGCCGAGGGCTCACAAGGTGGGGCCCATTGTGTGTTCAGAACGATGATGTGTTGGATGGGCATTTTAGAAGTATGGCGAGTCACAAAAAAGTAAGATTCTTTATGGTTAACAACTTTTTGTATTGTATATGATGCGTCGTTTCACTATGGATTGATATTCCGTTGTCAAACAAAATCATATACACTATGTTGTTATCCATAAAGAATGTATGTAGAGATGTTGGGTTTTGTAAACCCATCGCTGAATTTGCGTTCGATCCAATAAAAAATCATCTCAGCAGAGATGGTGAACGACTGGGAACTGTAATTCGTCCAAGTGCAAAGCAGGACTTGAAACTGACAAGCGTTTGTACAAGTTTCCGTGAGATCCAGTCATCCGAGAAAAACGGATGTAGTTTCTTTGCAACCCACAGACATAAAAACATGTCCTATGTACAAGTATCACACCTGCTTTATTACATAATGTGGCTGAGACAGGACTCGGATGCATGAGTCATCAATCAATTTATTTTGTTTATGGCGTATAGCCTGATAGGTGTTAAGTTTAAATTGCATGTGGTCAATGATTGAAGCTGTGTATTGCATATTGACTTTAGCAGACAGGCAGCCATACATATAGGTGTCAATAAACCAGACATTAAGCTTTCTCTGTGAAAGAGGCTTCTTCTTACAATCAACATGTTTTTATGTAACGAGTAGAGTATTTACTTGTTTGTGTACACAACCAAGATTAGACTACTGCTCACGACCTCATACTCCGGGCATGCATACTGTTTCAAGCTCCGTGAACCTATTCACTGCGCATGCGGTATTGGCGCAGCGCAGAACAACTGTTGAAACAACTTCTTCCCCCAGCGCTGGGGAAACTTAGTGAATCGATTGAACTCCGAATTCGCGGGTTTTTTCTCTTTATAGGTTGAATTGGCATTTTTTATGATTTGTTTCGGTAACTGCATACCAAAAAGTATCAGAATCTGCTAAGTTGTGTTTTCCTTTTTCATGTGACCTTTTAGAACGTTTCGTTCCATGAGATAACCTATGAAAATAATACAACATATCAATAATGTAATATGTTCCAGGGTGGGCAGTTCTCTCTGGAGGTCTTGATGTGCTCATGTATGTCAGTGCCGGTGTGCCATTCATTGGTGGATGTGATGGTTATGTCTCTTGTATGATGCTGGCGGTGCACCATGCATTGGTGGATGTTGTTGTGTACTCATGTATGCCGGTGGCGGTGCACCATGCATTGGTGGATGTTGTGGTGTACTCATGTATGCCGGTGGTGGTGCACCATGCATTGGTGGATGTTGTGGTGTAGTCATGTATATCAGTGGTGGGGTGCCATTCATTGGTGGATGTGATGGTTGTGTCTCTTGTATGAGGCTAGTGGTGCGCCATTCATTGGTGGATGTGATGGTGGTGTACTCATGGATGTCGGTGGCGGTGCAAAATGCATTCGTGGATGTTGTGATGTACTCATGTATACCGGTGCAGGTGCCCCATGTCGGTGGGGGTGTGCCATCCATTGGTGGATGTGATGGTTTTGTCTCATGTATGCATGTGGTGGTGCTCCATGCATTGATGGATGTTGTGGTGTGCTCATGTATACCAGTGGCGGTGTGCCATGCATTGGTGGATGTTGTGGTGTAGTGGTGTATGTCAGTGGTGGTGTGCCATTCATTGGTGGATGTGACGGTTATGTCTCTTGTATGAGGCTGGTGGTGCACCATGCATTGGTGGATGTTATGGTGTACTCATGTATACCAGTGGTGGTGCGCCATGCATTGGTGGATGTCGTGGTGTACTCATGTATGTCAGTGGTGGTGTGCCATTCATTGGTGGATGTGATGGCTATGTCTCTTGTATGAGGCTGGCGGTGCCCCATGCATTGGTGGATGTTGTGGTGTACTCATGTATGCTGGTGGCGGTGCCCCACGCATTGGTGGATGTTGTGGTGTACTCATGTATGCCGGTGGTGGTGCGCCATGCATTGGTGGATGTTTTAGTGTCCCATGTAATGCCGGCGGTGGTGCGCCATGCATTGGTGAATGTGATGGTGGTGTCTCATTTACATGTATTGTGGTGTTCGATGCTGAGATGATTTTTTTGACTTTAAACAAAACGTAAACCAGACTTAGTGAAATTAATATTTCGAATCCACGTCATTTTATCTTGCAACTGAAAATTTAAGTCTTAGAATTTTATTCAACTTAGGATAGAAGTTGTTTAACAAACGATTATAGATTCAAATCGTGATTACTGGTTTGTATTGCAAGGAGGTAAGCGCAGCAGTTAGAACAGTGAAACAAGTGCACGTGCGGTACGCGATGAGCGTTAACTTAGACCAACCCAATTTCTCGACGTTTTATTTAATGTGCACCCCAAACCCCCTGTAATAGAAACAAAGAAAGTGATTTGAAATTACGATCGTTTGTTTAACAACTTTCATCTTAAGTTGAATAAACTTCTGGGAATTAAATGTTCAATTGGCAAGGTATAAAATTATAAGAAATTTGCCATCGTTATTTCATTTAATTCGATTTACGTTTTTGTTTAAAGAGACATTCATCGGTACGCTTTCACGGCAAACGGACTATAATCACGAAAGCGATGAGCAGTGATAAGCACATCACAATTTACAACATTCCCACCCACGGACGACAGTTTGTTTTAATTCATTTACATTGAATGTTCCATACCCCTATGTCACTTTGGGTTTTACTTGTAATTTTAAATTTACAATGGGTTATACCTGTATTGTATTAGCCGTTGATTATGTTTTAGCTATAATGTCTTACATAAATACATCTGCAATTAATGAAAGAAAATTTTGTTTCGTTTTCTTTCAATAATGAATATTACCAGGTCTTACTTGGCTCACGCTAACTAAGAAAACATGCCTCCGTACAAACACTTGTGATTGAGGTGCTGTCAATAGCTCTAATCCTTTGTTTCGGGTTCGGCGACTGGGATTAGGTTGCGTAAGCGAGCGACCCGAAGCGAGCGACTGAAGCCCGCTTGGAGTTTGAGCACCCACCTATAGTGACGTGAAATATTCGTCGTGGGGACAGAAAGTCTTGAAATCCTGTAGAGGTAGGACGACTTCATGGATTCTTCGGAAGGGCGACAGAGGACCATACAGGTAGGTGTTTCCATATCTATTTGGAAGAAAATATGCATCTTCATGGTTTTTGTTAATATACAGGGCACACTCATTCTCTCATAGTACACAGCCCTTTAGGTATAGATGGGAAAGGTTGATACTGGTTTCTGCATGTAAACGGAGTGGTAGTGTAGCCTAGTTGTTCAAGTGTTGACACGTCATGTTCAGTACCATTGTTCGAGTCCTCACTTAAATATTATGTCCCACGCCCACTTATGAGGCAAGTCGTTGGAATATTGCCCAAAGCGGCAGAAAACCACACTTACTCGCTGTTGTTAATGCAATCTACATCCGAGAGAAATGTGATTACTGATGCTTATGCATGATTCATTTCTTTCAGACGCAGGAACCCTGGCACACTCTGGATTTGGTGTTGTGTCACTCTAAACCCTTCCACCTGGACTTTAGTACACTGACTTTCCGAGGGCCCGATGGGATGAGCTTTTGTCTCATGGTGGCTCCATTGTGCGTCTGCTCTCCGCGTAGCCCCCTGCCGAGCGTACATGGAGTAGGTTCGGTGCTAGGGCCTGACTGTACAGTCAGGATGGTTGTTACAGCAACCCAGCTAGTTTAGGGTTGGCACACTCTGTGGCCCCAGTCTTTTCAGCACCCCCAGTAGACCCAATGCTGACTGCACTTGACTGGTAGATTAGGGGTTAGTGTAGATAGGGCCCCCTTCGTGCATGCCCTGTACGATGCTATCTATAGATAGTATAACTTAGTGTTAACCCACCATTCCGTCCTTCAATAGGTAGTTCGAGGCAAAGCAAGTCCCGGATGGTCACTTTGAAAGTCAGTGTACTGGCCACCTGCTGGTAAAGCATTCACTATTTCAGTTTAAAACTTAAGTTAAATTTTGTTTTCCACGTCCCGACATATTTGCTTTGCATTTAAATGTAAGGGGATCGTCGAATAACCGAATGGTTAAAGCGTTCGCTCATGACGTTCCAAACAACCTATTTCGATTTCCCATATCTGAATGATGTGTGAAGCATCTATTTGTTGTTTCTCACCGTGATATAGCTAGTACATTGCTGAACGCGGTGTAAAAGGACACTCATGCAGTCATAATCTGTGTGAGAAGCATAAATTATGTAAGGTGTCCTTTGCCTTTTTAAGTAGAACCGTTGCTTACGCATGCAACTGTTCCTTTCAAACAATCTTTTGAATAAACCATAACATGCAATGCATCCTTGTTTATCATGACGTTTACTGCAAAATCACAACTTGAGTTTCATGTTTGAGATTTTACGTGTAGGCATATAAGTTGCATTTATGCACACAGTAAGTGCCAGCGATGTAAACTATATTCTCTTTACTCTTATGAGCAGGGATGCCATCTACCTGGGGGCGGAAATGGACCCTGAAGTCCCCCAGAGGCAGGACGACTGCCGAGAAGATATTCCGTGGACAGAAGTGGATCAAGGTCTCTTCTGGCGGCAGGACAACGACCACAAAGCCGCCAGACTACCAGGAAGGCAAGTTCTCCAAACTATCGTTTGAAGACAACATACTATATATTCTTGTTGACAATGACGTCATGAGCAAGTTACAACTTGTGTTTCAGGTTACAGCGTTTTCCTGACCAAAAAGCATATGCTTTTAATATTCATTACCTATGTAGTAAGTATCAGTGATGTGAAACATTAACCTATTCGTTGTCGTCACTATTAGGAACGTGGATGCCATCGTCCTGGGGGCGGAAATGGACCCTGAAGTCCCCCAGAGGCAGGACGACTGCCAAGAAGATATTCCATGGATAGACGTGGACCATGGATTCTTCGGAAGGGTGACAGAGGACCAGACAGGCAGGTGTTTTCAACTCATTTTGGAAGAAAATATTTGCTTCATATATAGTGCACACTAATTCTCTCATACTATACAGTCATTTAGGAGTGAGTGAGTTTAGTTTTACGCCGCACTCAGCAATATTCAGCTATAAGGTGACGGTCTGTAAATAATCGAGTCTGGACAAGACAATCCAGTGATCAACAACACGAGCATCGATCTGCGCAAATGGGAACCGATGACATGTTTCAACCAAGACGTTAGCGAGTCTGACCACCCGATCCCGTTAGTCGCCTCTTACGACCAGCATAGTCACAGCCATTTAGGTATAGATGGGAAAGGTTGATACTGGTTTCTGCATGTAAACGGAGTTGTAGTGTAGCCTAGTTGTTCAAGTGTTGGCACGTCATGTTCAGTACCATTGTTCGAGTCCTCACTTAAATACTATGCCCCACGCCCACGTACGAGACTCGTCGTTGGAAAATTGCCCAAAGCGGCAGAAAACCACACTTACTCGCTGTTGTTAATACAATCTACATCCGAGAGAAATGTGATTACTGATGCTTATGCATGACTCATTTCTTTCAGACGCAGGAACCCTGGCACACTCTGGATTTGGTGTTGTGTCACTCTAAACCCTTCCACCTGGACTTTAGTACACTGACTTTCCGAGGGTCCGATGGGATGAGCTTTTGTCTCATGGTGGCTCCATTGTGCGTCTGCTCTCCGCGTAGCCCCCTGCCGAGCGTACATGGAGTAGGTTCGGTGCTAGGGCCTGACTGTACAGTCAGGATGGTTGTTACAGCAACCCAGCTAGTTTAGGGTTGGCACACTCTGTGGCCCCAGTCTTTTCAGCACCCCCAGTAGACCCAATGCTGACTGCACTTGACTGGTAGATTAGGGGTTAGTGTAGATAGGGCCCCCTTCGTGCATGCCCTGTACGATGCTATCTATAGATAGTATAACTTAGTGTTAACCCACCATTCCGTCCTTCAATAGGTAGTTCGAGGCAAAGCAAGTCCCGGATGGTCACTTTGAAAGTCAGTGTACTGGCCACCTGCTGGTAAAGCATTCACTATTTCAGTTTAAAACTTAAGTTAAATTTTGTTTTTCACGTCCCGACATATTTGCTTTGCATTTAAATGTAAGGGGATCGTCGAATACCCGAATGGTTAAAGCGTTCGCTCATGACGTTCCACACAACCCTATTTCGATTTCCCATATCTGAATGATGTGTGAAGCATCTATTTGTAGTTACTCGCCGTGATATAGCTAGTACATTGCTGAACGCGGTGTAAAAAGTAAAATCATGCAGTCATAATCTGTGTGAGAAGCATAAATTATGTAAAGTGTTCTTTGCCTTTTTAAGTAGAACCGTTGCTTACGCATGCAACTGTTCCTTTCAAACAATCTTTTGAATAAACCATAACATGCAATGCATCCTTGTTTATCATGACGTCTACTGCAAAATCACAACTTGAGTTTCATGTTTGAGATTTTACGTGTAGGCATATAAGTTGCATTTATGCACACAGTAAGTGCCAGCGATGTAAACTATATTCTCTTTACTCTTATGAGCAGGGATGCCATCTACCTGGGGGCGGAAATGGACCCTGAAGTCCCCCAGAGGCAGGACGACTGCCGAGAAGATATTCCGTGGACAGAAGTGGATCAAGGTCTCTTCTGGCGGCAGGACAACGACCACAAAGCCGCCAGACTACCAGGAAGGCAAGTTCTCCAAACTATCGTTTGAAGACAACATACTATATATTCTTGTTGACAATGACGTCATGAGCAAGTTACAACTTGTGTTTCAGGTTACAGCGTTTTCCTGACCAAAAAGCATATGCTTTTAATATTTATTACCTATGTAGTAAGTATCAGTGATGTGAAACATTAACCTATTCGTTGTCGTTACTATTAGGAACGTGGATGCCATCGTCCTGGGGGCGGAAATGGACCCTGAAGTCCCCCAGAGGCAGGACGACTGCCAAGAAGATATTCCATGGATAGACGTGGACCATGGATTCTTCGGAAGGGTGACAGAGGACCAGACAGGCAGGTGTTTTCAACTCATTTTGGAAGAAAATATTTGCTTCATATATAGTGCACACTAATTCTCTCATACTATACAGCCATTTAAGAGTGAATGAGTTTAGTTTTACGCCGCACTCAGCAATATTCAGCTATAAGGTGACGGTCTGTAAATAATCGAGTCTGGACAAGACAATCCAGTGATCAACAACACGAGCATCGATCTGCGCAAATGGGAACCGATGACATGTTTCAACCAAGACGTTAGCGAGTCTGACCACCCGATCCCGTTAGTCGCCTCTTACGACCAGCATAGTCACAGCCATTTAGGTATAGATGGGAAAGGTTGATACTGGTTTCTGCATGTAAACGGAGTTGTAGTGTAGCCTAGTTGTTCAAGTGTTGGCACGTCATGTTCAGTACCATTGTTCGAGTCCTCACTTAAATACTATGCCCCACGCCCACGTACGAGACTCGTCGTTGGAAAATTGCCCAAAGCGGCAGAAAACCACACTTACTCGCTGTTGTTAATACAATCTACATCCGAGAGAAATGTGATTACTGATGCTTATGCATGACTCATTTCTTTCAGACGCAGGAACCCTGGCACACTCTGGATTTGGTGTTGTGTCACTCTAAACCCTTCCACCTGGACTTTAGTACACTGGCTTTCCGAGGGTCCGATGGGATGAGCTTTTGTCTCATGGTGGCTCCATTGTGCGTCTGCTCTCCGCGTAGCCCCCTGCCGAGCGTACATGGAGTAGGTTCGGTGCTAGGGCCTGACTGTACAGTCAGGATGGTTGTTACAGCAACCCAGCTAGTTTAGGGTTGGCACACTCTGTGGCCCCAGTCTTTTCAGCACCCCCAGTAGACCCAATGCTGACTGCACTTGACTGGTAGATTAGGGGTTAGTGTAGATAGGGCCCCCTTCGTGCATGCCCTGTACGATGCTATCTATAGATAGTATAACTTAGTGTTAACCCACCATTCCGTCCTTCAATAGGTAGTTCGAGGCAAAGCAAGTCCCGGATGGTCACTTTGAAAGTCGGTGTACTGGCCACCTGCTGGTAAAGCATTCACTATTTCAGTTTAAGACTTAGATGAAATTTTGTTTTCCACGTCCCGATATATTTGCTTTGCATTTAAATGTAAGGGGATCGTCGAATACCCGAATGGTTAAAGCGTTCGCTCATGACGCTCCAAACAAACCTATTTCGATTTACAATATCTGAATGGTGTGTGGAGCCGATATTTGTTGTTTCTCACCGTGATATAGCTGGTATGCTGGTTAAAGCAGTGTAAAAACGACACTCATGCAGTCTTAATATGTGCTGGAAGTATAAATTATGATACAGAATACTGTTTACCTTTATTAGCAGAAGCCACTGTGTTCTTCCAAACGATCTTTTAAAGAAAACACACAGTGCCTCCTTGTGTACAATGACGTCTACTGCCAAGTCACAACTTGATTTTCGTGTTTGAGATATGTTCTCGTGGAATCATATATTTTGCATTTATTCACACAGTACAAATGATGTAAAATATGTTTACCTTTATTATCAGGAGCGTGGATGCCATCGTCCTGGGGGCGGAAATGGACCCTGAAGTCCCCCAGAGGCAGGACGACTGCCGAGAAGATATTCCGTGGACAGAAGTTGATCAAGGTCTCTTCTGGAGCAGCATGTGGATGTTTTACTGTTCGGACATTTTGTGACAATGTACTCTGCGTGTCTACTACTGTAAACCCTCCAGTAGAGTAGGTAGCGTTGCATACGTTGAGGGAACACGGTTCCAGAGTTTTTTTTCTCAAAAATGTTTTTTATCTCTGGTTTTACGTGTCGGGCTTCAGTTACCTTTGACCTTGTTCAAATCTCAAATTTGATCAAGATCAATTTAGACACACAATCTGCGACAACAATGTTGGTGTTTCTGTTCGAGGATTTGGTACTGTTCCATGTTGGGAATGATGACATTAATAAAACATAATCCGCACAGCTGGTCCAATTGTACTTGTTTGTTTTGCTGTTTTGTTTGTGAAACTTGTGAACTGGAGAAGAATTGTTTTTGTCCATGGAAATCGGATGTGCACGACTTTATCGCCTTGTAGGAGTGCTTGTTTTTAGCCATACACTGCCATGCACTGCTAAACACCGACAACACAGAAACACATCACGAAACAAGTCCAACGTTAAAACAATAGATCAATACACGGGGGTATTCTTATGTCTACAAACCAGAACGTACAATACAAAAGCCTATCAACATTACTAGATCACATCGCACAGACCTTTAGTTCAATGTATGTACTAAACAATCCAGTGGTGTCTGTAGATGAGACAAGACATTAAATGAAAAGCTCCCACCAACATCCAACAGTCTAGAATATTACATTGCGCAAGTAAACAACCAAGTGCATGTTTGCCAATCATATTCCTTTACCAGTTGACCATGGTTAGAGCATTTGTGATGGTCAGCGTATCCCTGTTCAGGTGTTCTGATGTCGAGAGATGCTGCTCTCCATGGAATGGTTGAACTGACACAGAGTAAATGCAATAAAGTCAGTATGCCATCAGAGAGAGATCTATATCAAAGCAGATAAACTGAACAAATTGTAAGCTTCTGAATGTATCAAAAGTGATTAACAGTTATCTGACAGACCATTTGAATAGCTACTACAAGAGCTTAGAGTCAGTTATTGATCGTGAAGCATAGTTTTCTAATACTTTGGATACTGCTATTTCATCAAATAGTCAATGGCGGTCATTTTCATTATTTTCAAAAGCAAATATATGTCAAAAGATTTTACACCCTTTAGCAATACACAACGTCACAATGACAGTGATCAGATTGATATTAGTTAAACTATCCATGATTAACTTTGAGATGTTGTCGGCCAGCAAACCAAATGTCATGAAAATGCTCACAGACCTCCACCACATAAAATGGCCTGTGAAAACCTGAGTATTAAAGGCCTTTTCATGAGCCAAAGATATCATACTAACTGAAGATAGTGTCAAACAAAGTCAGTACTGGGGAGACTACGACATCAGATTTTTCAGCTGCCTCCTCCTGTACTACTTCAATACCCTTGGATACAGCAAAGGGGTTCACCTTTTACGGTGTCTTGTCAGGAGTCTCGATCACAAGGAAAAGAGGCCAATACTCAATCAATGCAGAAGGTCTGTGATCAGTATCAATAGGGTCAATTTCAAGTGGACATTTTGGGCTTTTGGGCGGAATTTCATAGGTGTAAGCCATGGTTAGTGTAATATGGTTCATCATCCGAGCCACCCACCCACCACGGAGTATCACAAGGACAATGCTAAAAGCAAGTGGGTCTCCAACTTACAGCACCAAGGATACCCGGATGATCTACTCCAGCAGAATAATGAATATTAATATTTCTACCAGATTGGCCCATGAGCCATATTAACTACGAGATCGAAAATATCGGGGTTCATATTTTTCATACGATGACCTAGGGGAAAATATTACTTTGGCATGGTGAGGTGATGTCGTGAGCAATGCAAGGACGCCACGTCTCCTCTATAACGTTGCGTTCTAAATGAGGCCATTGTGGGTAACCAGCCCATGTTTGAAAGTTGAGTTTGGTAATAGATAGGCACACTCGTGGCTAAATATCTGTATATCCCTCGCTTCCGTTCGGGGAATACCAACATTCCAAAGAGTGTCGTAAAACATAGTTTCACATTAAATAGCAACAGCCTTAACAATAATAAACGTATTGCATCGTGCTTACGTCAACTTCCAGGGTGTATTGCACTCTGTAGTCAGATGTAAGTTGGCACCCCAGAAAGGGTAATCCCGTGAATGGGTAATAGTGGATACATCATGGTTTGCAAATAGGCAGAAAGGTGAATCGGAGTTACAGGTTTTCAAACCAGCTCAAATAAAAGAGGAGGGTTCCTGATGGAGTGCTAGAGGGTCCAAACACAGTTTCGTGAAAGTCATCTTTGGCACCCGAGGAAGGGTAATCCCGTGAAAGGGTCATAGGGGATACATCATGGTTTGGAAATAGGTAAAAATGTGAATCGGAGTTACAGCTCTTAAAACCAGCTCAAATGATAGAGGAGGGTTCCTGATGGAGTGCTAGAGGGTCCAAACACAGTTTCGTGAAAGTCAACTTTGGCACCCCAGGAAGGGTAATCCCGTGAAAGGGTCAAAGGGGATACATCATGGTTTGGAAATAGGTAAAAAGGTGAATCGGAGCTACAGTTCTAAAAACCAGCTCAAATAATAGAGGAGGGTTCCTGATGGAGTGCTAGAGTGTACAAACACAGTTTTGTGAAGGTCAACTTTGGCACCCCAGGAAGGGTTATCCCGTGAAAGGGTCATAGTGTATACATCATGGTTTGGAAATAGGTAAAAAAGTGAATCGGAGCTACGGTTCTGAAAACCACCTCAAATGACAGAGGAGGGTTCCTGATGGAGTGCTAGAGGGTCAAAACACAGTTTTGTGAAAGTCAACTTTGGCACCCGAGGAAGGGTAATCCCGTGAAAGGGTCATAGGGGATACATCATAGTTGGGAAATAGGCAAAAAGGTGAATCGGAGCTACAGTTCTAAAAACCAGCTCAAATGATAGAGGAGGGTTCCTGATGGAGTGCTAGAGGGTCAAAACACAGCTTCGTGAAAGTCAAGTTTGGCACCCCAGGAAGGGTAATCCCGTCAAAGGGTCATAGGGGATACATCATGGTTTGGAAATAGGTGGAAATGCGATTCGGAACTACAGTTCTGAAAACCACCTCAAATGATAGAGGAGGGTACCTGATGGAGTGCTAGAGGGTACAAACACGGTTTTCTGAAGGTTAACTTCGGCACCACAAAAAGGGTAATCCCGTGAAAGGGTCATAGGGGATACATCATGGTTGGGAAATAGGTAAAAAGGTGAATCGGATCTACAGTTCTAAAAACCAGCTCAAATAATAGAGGAGGGTTCCTGATGGAGTGCAAGAGGGTACAAACACAATTTTCTGAAGGTCAAGTTTGGCACCCCAGGAAGGGTAATCAAGTGAAAGGGTAATAGTAGATACATCATGGTTTGGAAATAGGTAAAAATGTGAATCGGAGCTACAGTTCTAAAAACCAGCTCAAATGATAGAGGAGGGTTCCTGATGGAGTGCTAGAGGGTCAAAACAGAGTTTCGTGAAAGTCAACTTTGGCACCCGAGGAAGGGTAATCCCGTGAAAGGGTCATAGGGGATACATCATGGTTGGGAAATAGGTAAAAAGGTGAATCGGAGCTACAGTTCTAAAAACCAGCTCAAATGATAGAGGAGGGTTCCTGATGGAGTGCTAGAGGGTCCAAACACAGATTCGTGAAAGTCAATTTGGCACCCGAGGAAGGGTAATCAAGTGAAAGGGTCATAGGGGATACATCATGGTTGGGAAATAGGCAAAAAGGTGAATCGGAGCTACAGTTCTAAAAACAGCTGAAATGATAGAGGAGGGTTCCTGATGGAGTGCTAGAGGGTCAAAACAGAGTTTCGTGAAAGTCAACTTTGGCACCCGAGGAAGGGTAATCCCGTGAAAGGGTCATAGGGGATACATCATGGTTGGGAAATAGGTAAAAAGGTGAATCGGAGCTACAGTTCTAAAAACCAGCTCAAATGATAGAGGAGGGTTCCTGATGGAGTGCTAGAGGGTCCAAACACAGTTTCGTGAAAGTCAATTTGGCACCCGAGGAAGGGTAATCAAGTGAAAGGGTCATAGGGGATACATCATGGTTTGGAAATAGGCAAAAATGTGAATCGGAGCTAAAGTTCTGAAAAAAACCTCAAATGATAGAGAAGGGTTCCTGATGGAGTGCTAGAGGGTCAAAACAAAGTAACGTGAAAGTCAACTTTGGCACCCGAGGAAGGGTAATCCCGTGAAAGGGTCATAGGGGATACATCATGGTTTGGAAATAGGTAGAAAGGTGAATCGGAGCTACAGTTCTAAAAACAAGCTCAAATAATAGAGGAGGGTTCCTGATGGAGTGCTAGAGAGGACAAACACAGTTTTCTGAAGGTCAAGTTTGGCACCCGAGGAAGGGTAATTCCGTGAAAGGGTCAAAGGAGATACATCATGGTTTGGAAATAGGTAAAAATGTGAATCGGAGCTACAGTTCTGAAAACCACCTCAAATGATAGAGGAGGGTTCTTGATGGAGTGCTAGAGGGTCAAAACACAGTTTCGTGAAAGTCAGCTTTGGCACCCGAGGAAGGGTAATCCCGTGAAAGGGTCATAGGGGATACATCATGGTTGGGAAATAGGCAAAAAGGTGAATCGGAGCTACAGTTCTAAAAACCAGCTCTAGTGATAGAGGAGGGTTCCTGATGGAGTGCTAGAGGGTCAATACACAGTTTCGTGAAAGTCAACTTTGGCACCCCAGGAAGGGTAATCACGTCAAAGATTCATAGGGGATACATCATGGTTTGGAAATAGGTGGAAATGCGATTCGGAACTACAGGTTTTAAAATCAGCTCAAATGATAGAGGAGGGTACCTGATGGAGTGCTAGAGGGTACAAACACAGTTTTCTGAAGGTCAACCTCGGCACCCCAAAAAGGGTTATCAAGTCAAAGGGTAAAAGTGGATACATCATGGTTTGGAAATAGGTGAAAATGTGAATCGGAGATTCAGCCCTTAAAACCAGCTGAAATGATAGAGGAGGGTTCCTGATGGAGTGCTAGAGGGTCAAAACAGAGTTTCGTGAAAGTCAACTTTGGCACCCGAGGAAGGGTAATCTCGTGAAAGGGTCATAGGGGATACATCATGGTTGGAAAATAGGTAAAAAGGTGAATCGGAGCTACAGTTCTAAAAACCAGCTCAAATGATAGAGGAGGGTTCCTGATGGAATGCTAGAGGGTCCAAACACAGTTTCGTGAAAGTCAATTTGGCACCCGAGGAAGGGTAATCAAGTGATAGGGTCATAGGGGATACATCATGGTTTGGAAATAGGCAAAAATGTGAATCGGAGCTAAAGTTCTGAAAAAAACCTCAAATGATAGAGAAGGGTTCCTGATGGAGTGCTAGAGGGTCAAAACAAAGTATCGTGAAAGTCAACTTTGGCACCCGAGGAAGGGTAATCCCGTGAAACGGTCATAGGGGATACATCATGGTTTGGAAATAGGTAGAAAGGTGAATCGGAGCTACAGTTCTAAAAACAAGCTCAAATAATAGAGGAGGGTTCCTGATGGAGTGCTAGAGAGGACAAACACAGTTTTCTGAAGGTCAAGTTTGGCACCCGAGGAAGGGTAATTCCGTGAAAGGGTCAAAGGAGATACATCATGGTTTGGAAATAGGTAAAAATGTGAATCGGAGCTACAGTTCTGAAAACCACCTCAAATGATAGAGGAGGGTTCTTGATGGAGTGCCAGAGGGTCAAAACACAGTTTCGTGAAAGTCAGCTTTGGCACCCGAGGAAGGGTAATCCCGTGAAAGGGTCATAGGGGATACATCATGGTTGGGAAATAGGCAAAAAGGTGAATCGGAGCTACAGTTCTAAAAACCAGCTCTAGTGATAGAGGAGGGTTCCTGATGGAGTGCTAGAGGGTCAATACACAGTTTCGTGAAAGTCAACTTTGGCACCCCAGGAAGGGTAATCACGTCAAAGATTCATAGGGGATACATCATGGTTTGGAAATAGGTGGAAATGCGATTCGGAACTACAGGTTTTAAAATCAGCTCAAATGATAGAGGAGGGTACCTGATGGAGTGCTAGAGGGTACAAACACAGTTTTCTGAAGGTCAACCTCGGCACCCCAAAAAGGGTTATCAAGTGAAAGGGTAAAAGTGGATACATCATGGTTTGGAAATAGGTGAAAATGTGAATCGGAGATTCAGCCCTTAAAACCAGCTGAAATGATAGAGGAGGGTTCCTGACGGAGTGCTAGAGGGTCAAAACAAAGTTTCGTGAAAGTCAACTTTGGCACCCGAGGAAGGGTGATCCCGTGAAAGGGTCATAGGGGATACATCATGGTTTGGAAATAGCTAAAAAGGTGAATCGGAGCTACAGTTCTAAAAACCAGCTTAAATAATAGAGGAAGGTTCCTGATGGAGTGCAAGAGGGTACAAACACACTTTTCTGAAGGGCAAGTTTGGCACCCCAGGAAGGGTAATCCCGTGAAAGGGTCATAGGGGATACATCATGGTTTGGAAATAGGTAAAAAAGTGAATCGGAGCTACGGTTCTTAAAACCACCTCAAATGATAGAGGAGGGTTCCTGATGGAGTGCTAGAGGGTCAAACACAGTTTCGTGAAAGTCAACTTTGGCACCCGAGGAAGGGTAATCCCGTGAAAGGGTCATAGGGGATACATCATGGTTGGGAAATAGGCAAAAAGGTGAATCGGAGCTACATTTCTAAAAACAGCTGAAATGATAGAGGAGGGTTCCTGATGGAGTGCTAGAGGGTCAATACACAGCTTCGTGAAAGTCAGCTTTGGCACCCCAGGAAGGGTAATCCCGTCAAAGGGTCATAGGGGATACATCATGGTTTGGAAATAGGTGGAAATGCGATTCGGAACTACAGGTTTTAAAACCACCTCAAATGATAGAGGAGGGTTCCTGATGGAGTGCTAGAGGGTACAAACACGGTTTTCTGAAGGTCAACTTCGGCACCCCAAAAAGGGTAATCAAGTGAAAGGGTAAAAGTGGATACGTCATGGTTTGGAAATAGATGAAAATGTGAATCTGAGATAGAGCCCTTAAAACCAGCTCAAATGATAGAGGAGGGTTCCTGACGGAGTGCTAGAGGGTCCAAACAAAGTTTCGTGAAAGTCAACTTTGGCACCCGAGGAAGGGTAATCCCGTGAAAGGGTCATAGGGGATACATCATGTTTGGGAAATAGGTAAAAAGGTGAATCGGGGCTACAGTTCTAAAAACCAGCTCAAATAATAGAGGAGGGTTCCTGATGGAGTGCAAGAGGGTACAAACACAATTTTCTGAAGGTCAAGTTTGGCACCCCAGGAAAGGTAATCAAGTGAAAGGGTAATAGTGGATACATCATGGTTTGGAAATAGCTAAACATGTGAATCGGAGATACAGTTCTAAAAACCACCTCAAATGATAGAGGAGGGTTCCTGATGGAGTGCTAGAGGGTCAAAACAGAGTTTCGTGAAAGTCAACTTTGGCACCCGAGGAAGGGTAATCCCGTGAAAGGGTCATAGGGGATACATCATAGTTTGGAAATAGGCAAAAAGGTGAATCGGAGCTACAGTTCTAAAAACCAGCTCAAATGATAGAGGAGGGTTCCTGATGGAGTGCTAGAGGTTCTAAACACAGTTTCGTGAAAGTCAACTTTGGCACCCCAGGAAGGGTAATCCCGTGAAAGGGTCAAGGGGGATACATCATGGTTTGGAAATAGGTAAAAAGGTGAATCGGAGCTACAGTTCTAAAAAACAGCTCAAATAATAGAGGAGGGTTCCTGATGGAGTGCTAGAGTGTACAAACACAGTTTTCTGAAGGTCAACTTTGGCACCCCAGGAAGAGTTACCCGTGAAAGGGTCATAGTGTATGCATCATGGTTTGGAAATAGGTAAAAAAGTGAATCGGAGCTACGGTTCTGAAAACCACCTCAAATGATAGAGGAGGGTTCCTGATGGAGTGCTAGAGGGTCAAAACACAGTTTCGTGAAAGTCAACTTTGGCACCCGAGGAAGGGTTATCCCGTGAAAGGGTCATAGGGGATACATCATGGTTGGGAAATAGGCAAAAAGGTGAATCGGAGCTACATTTCTAAAAACAGCTGAAATGATAGAGGAGGGTTCCTGATGGAGTGCTAGAGGGTCAATACACAGCTTCGTGAAAGTCATCTTTGGCACCCCAGGAAGGGTAATCCCGTCAAAGGGTCATAGGGGATACATCATGGTTTGGAAATAGGTGGAAATGCGATTCGGAACTACAGGTTTTAAAACCACCTCAAATGATAGAGGAGGGTTCCTGATGGAGTGCTAGAGGGTCAAACACAGTTTCGTGAAAGTCAACTTTGGCACCCGAGGAAGGGTAATCCCGTGAAAGGGTCATAGGGGATACATCATGGTTGGGAAATAGGTAAAAAGGTGAATCGGAGCTACAGTTCTAAAAAACAGCTCAAATAATAGAGGAGGGTTCCTGATGGAGTGCTAGAGTGTACAAACACAGTTTTGTGAAGGTCAACTTTGGCACCCCAGGAAGTGTTACCCGTGAAAAGGTCATAGTGTATGCATCATGGTTTGGAAATAGGTAAAAAAGTGAATCGGAGCTACGGTTCTGAAAACCACCTCAAATGATAGAGGAGGGTTCCTGATGGAGTGCTAGAGGGTCAAAACACAGTTTCGTGAAAGTCAACTTTGGCACCCGACTAAGGGTAATCCCGTGAAAGGGTCGTAGGGGATACATCATGGTTGGGAAATAGGCAAAAAGGTGAATCGGAGCTACAGTTCTAAAAACAGCTGAAATGATAGAGGAGGGTTCCTGATGGAGTGCTAGAGGGTCAAAACACAGTTTCGTGAAAGTCAACTTTGGCACCCCAGGAAGGGTAATCCTGTGAAAGGGTCAAAGGGGATACATCATGGTTTGGAAATAGGTAGAAAGGTGAATCGGAGCTACAGTTCTAAAAAGAGCTCAAGTAATAGAGGAGGGTTCCTGATGGAGTGCTAGAGGGTACAAACACAGTTTTGTGAAGGTCAACTTTGGCACCCCAGGAAGAGTTTTCCCGTGAAATAGTCATAGTGTATACATCATGGTTTGGAAATAGGTAAAAAAGTGAATCGGAGCTACGGTTCTGAAAACCACCTCAAATGATAGAGGAGGGTTCCTGATGGAGTGCTAGAGGGTCAAACACAGTTTCGTGAAAGTCAACTTTGGCACCCGAGGAAGGGTAATCCCGTGAAAGGGTCATAGGGGATACATCATGGTTGGGAAATAGGCAAAAAGGTGAATCGGAGCTACATTTCTAAAAACAGCTGAAATGATAGAGGAGGGTTCCTGATGGAGTGCTAGAGGGTCAATACACAGCTTCGTGAAAGTCATCTTTGGCACCCCAGGAAGGGTAATCCCGTCAAAGGGTCATAGGGGATACATCATGGTTTGGAAATAGGTGGAAATGCGATTCGGAACTACAGGTTTTAAAACCACCTCAAATGATAGAGGAGGGTTCCTGATGGAGTGCTAGAGGGTACAAACACGGTTTTCTGAAGGTCAACTTCGGCACCCCAAAAAGGGTAATCAAGTGAAAGGGTAAAAGTGGATACGTCATGGTTTGGAAATAGGTGAAAATGTGAATCTGAGATAGAGCCCTTAAAACCAGCTCAAATGATAGAGGAGGGTTCCTGATGGAGTGCTAGGGGGTCAAAACAAAGTATTGTGAAAGTCAACTTTGGCACCCGAGGAAGGGTAATCCCGTGAAAGGGTTATAGGGGATACATCATGGTTTGGAAATAGGTAAAAAGGTGAATCGGAGCTACAGTTCTAAAAACCAGCTCAAATGATAGAGGAGGGTACCTAATGGAGTGCTAGAGGGTACAAACACGGTTTTCTGAAGGTCAACTTCGGCACCCCAAAAAGGGTAATCAAGTGAAAGGGTAAAAGTGGATACATCATGGTTTGGAACTAGGTGAAAATGTGAATCGGAGATAGAGCCCTTAAAACCAGCTCAAATGATAGAGGAGGGTTCCTGACGAAGTGCTATAGGGTCCAAACACAGTTTGTGAAAGTCAACTTTGGCTTCCGAGGAAGGGTAATCAAGTGAAAGGGTCATAGGGGATTCATCATGGTTGGGAAATAGGTTAAAATGTGAATCGGAGCTACAGTTCTGACAAAAACCTCAAATGATAGAGGAGGGTTCCTGATGGAGTGCTAGAGGGTCAAAACAAAATTTCGTGAAAGTCAACTTTGGCACCCGAGGAAGGGTAATCAAGTGAAAGGGTCATAGGGGATACATCATGGTTGGGAAATAGGTAAAAAGGTGAATCGGAGCTACAGTTCTAAAAAACAGCTCAAATAATAGAGGAAGGTTCCTGATGGAGGGCAAGAGGGTACAAACACAATTTTCTGAAGGTCAAGTTTGGCACCCCAGGAAGTGTAATCAAGTGAAATTGTAATAGTGGATACATCATGGTTTGGAAATAGGTAAAAATGTGAATCGGAGCTACAGTTCTAAAAACCAGCTCAAATGATAGAGGAGGGTTCCTGGTGGAGTGCTAGAGGGTCCAAACAAAGTTTCGTGAAAGTCAACTTTGGCACCCGAGGAAGGGTAATCCCGTGAAAGGGTAATAGGGGATACATCATGGTTTGGAAATAGGTAAAAAAGTGAATCGGAGATAGAGCCCTTAAAACCAGCTGAAATGATAGAGGAGGGTTCCTGATGGAGTGCTAGAGCGTCCAAACACAGTTTCGTGAAAGTCAACTTTGGCACCCGAGGAAGGGTAATCAAGTGAAAGGGTCATAGGGGATACAGCATGGTTTGGAATTAGGTAAAAAGGTGAATCGGAGCTACAGTTCTGAAAAAAAACTCAAATGATAGAGGAGAGTTCCTGATGGAGTGCTAGAGGGTCAAAACATAGTTTCGTTAAAGTCAGCTTTGGCACCCCAGGAAGGGTAATCCCGTGAAAGGGTAATAGTGGATACATCATGGTTTGGAAATAGGTAAAAATGTGAATCGGAACTACAGCTCTCAAAACCAGCTCAAATGATAGAGGAGGGTTCCTTGTAGAGTGCTGGAGGGTCCAAACACAGTTTCGTGAAAGTCAACTTTGGAACCCCAGGAATGGTAATCCCATGAAAGTATAATTGTGGATACATCATGGTTTGGAAATATGTAAAAATGTGAATCGGAGCAACAGGTTTTAAAAGAAGCTCAAATGATAGAGGAGGGTTCCTGATGGAGTGCTAGAGGGTCCAGACACAGTTTTGTGAGAGTCCACTTTGGCACCCCAGGAAGGTTAACCCCGTGAAAGGGTCATAGGGGATACATCATGGTTTGGAAATACGTAAAAATGTGAATCGGAGCTACATTTTTTAAAACCACCTAAAAATGATAGAGGAGGGTTCCTGATGGAGTGCTAGAGGGTCAATACACAGTTTCGTCAAAGTCAACTTTGGCACCCCACGAAGGGTAATCACGTGAAAGGGGAAAACTGGATACATCATGGTTTGGAAATAGGTAAAAATGTGAATCGGATATAGAGCCCTTAAAACCAGCTCAAATGATAGAGGAGGATTCCTGACGGAGTGGTGGAGGGTCCAAACACAGTTTTGTGAAAGTCAACTTTGGCAACCCAGGAAGGGTAATCCCGTGAAAGGTTTATAGGGGATACATCATGGTTTGGAAATAGGTAAAAAGGTGAACCGGAGCTACAGCTCTCAAAACCAGCTGAAATGATAGAGGAGGGTTCCTGATGGAGTGCTAGAGGGTCGAAACACAGTTTCGAGACAGTCAACTTTGGCAGCAAAGGAAGGGTAATCCCGTGAAAGGGTCATAGTGGACACTTCATGGTTTGGAAATAGGTAAAAATGTGAATCGGAACTACAGCTCTTAAAACCACCTCAAATGATCGAATAGGGTTCCTGATGGAGTGCTGGACGGTCAAAACACATTTTTGTGAAAGTCAACTTCTGCACCCTAGGAAGGGTAACACCGTGATAGGGTAATGGGGGATACATCATGGTTTGGAAATAGGTGAAAATGTGAATCGGAGCTACAGATCTTGAAACCAGCTCATATGATAGAGGAGGGTTCCTGACGGAGTGCTAGAGGGTCCAAACACAGTTTCGTGAATGTCAACTTTGGCACCCGAGGAAGGGTAATCAAGTGGAAGGGTCATAGGGGATACATCATGATTTGGAAATAGGTAAAAATGTGAATCGGAGCTACAGTTCTGAAAACCAGCTCAAATGATACTGGAGTTTCCTCACGGAGTGCTAGAGGTTCCAGACACAGTTTCGTGAAAGTCAACTTTGGCACCCCTGGAAGGGTAGTCACGTGAAAGTATGATAGTGGATACATCATGGTTTGGAAAATTGTAGAAATGTGAATCGGAGCCTCAGGTTTTAAAAGAAGCTCAAATGATAGAGGAGGGTTCCTGATGGAGTGCTAGAGGGTCCAGACACAGTTTCGTGAAAGTCCACTTTGGCACCCCAGGAAGGTTAATCCCGTGAAAGGGTCATAGGGGATACATCATGGTTTGGAAATAGGTAAAAATGTGAATCGGAGCTACAGGTTTTGAAACCACCTCAAATGATATAGGAGGGTTCCTGATGGAGTGCTAGAGGGTCAATACACAGTTTTGTGAAGGTCAACTTTGGCACACCATGAAGGGTAATCCGGTCAAAGGATTATAGTAGATACATCATGGTTTGGAAATAGGTAAAAATGTGAATCGGAGCTACAGTTCTAAAAAACAGCTCAAATAATAGTGGAGGGTTCCTAATGGAGTGCTAGAGAGGACAAACACAGTTTTCTGAAGGTCAAGTTTGGCACCCGAGGAACGGTAATTCCGTGAAATGGTCAAAGGAGATGCATCATGGTTTGGAAATAGGTAAAAGTGTGAATCGGAGCTACAGTTCTGACAAAAACCTCAAATGATAGAGGAGGGTTCCTGAAGGAGTGCTAGAGCGTATAAACACAGTTTTCTGAAGGTCAACTTTGGCACCCCAGGAGGGGTAATCAAATGAAAGGGTAAAAGTGGATAGATCATGGGTTTTTTTTAAATAGGTGAAAATGTGAGTCGGAGATTCAGCCCTTAAAACCAGCTGAAATGATAGAGGAGGGTTAATGACGGAGTGCTAGAGGGTCCAAACAGAGTTTTGTGAAAGTCAACTTTGGCAATACCAGGAAGTGTAATCAAGTGAAAGGGTCATAGGGGATACATCATGGTTTGGAAATAGGTAAAAATGTGAATCGGAGCTACAGTTCTGACAAAAACCTCAAATGATAGAGGAGGGTTCCTGATGGAGTGCTAGAGGGTCAAAACAAAATTTCGTGAAAGTCAACTTTGGCACCCGAGGAAGGGTAATCAAGTGAAAGGGTCATAGGGGATACATCATGGTTGGGAAATAGGTAAAAAGGTGAATCGGAGCTACAGTTCTAAAAAACAGCTCAAATAATAGAGGAAGGTTCCTGATGGAGGGCAAGAGCGTACAAACACAATTTTCTGAAGGTCAAGTTTGGCACCCCAGGAAGTGTAATCAAGTGAAATTGTAATAGTGGATACATCATGGTTTGGAAATAGGTAAAAATGTGAATCGGAGCTACAGTTCTAAAAACCACCTCAAATGATAGAGGAGGGTTCCTGGTGGAGTGCTAGAGGGTCCAAACAAAGTTTCGTGAAAGTCAACTTTGGCACCCGAGGAAGGGTAATCCCGTGAAAGGGTCATAGGGGATACATCATGGTTTGGAAATAGGTAAAAAAGTGAATCGGAGATAGAGCCCTTAAAACCAGCTGAAATGATAGAGGAGGGTTCCTGATGGAGTGCTAGAGCGTCCAAACACAGTTTCGTGAAAGTCAATTTTGTCACCCGAGGAAGGGTAATCAAGTGAAAGGGTCATAGGGGATACATCATGGTTGGGAAATAGGTAAAAGGTGAATCGGAGCTACAGTTCTAAAAAACAGCTCAAATAATAGAGGAAGGTTCCTGATGGAGGGCAAGAGGGTACAAACACAATTTTCTGAAGGTCAAGTTTGGCACCCCAGGAAGTGTAATCAAGTGAAATTGTAATAGTGGATACATCATGGTTTGGAAATAGGTAAAAAGGTGAATCGGAGCTACAGTTCCAAAAACCAGCTCAAATGATAGAGGAGGGTTCCTGATGGAGTGCTAGAGCGTCCAAACACAGTTTCGTGAAAGTCAACTTTGGCACCCGAGGAAGGGTAATCAAGTGAAAGGGTCATAGGGGATACAGCATGGTTTGGAATTAGGTAAAAAGGTGAATCGGAGCTACAGTTCTGAAAAAAAACTCAAATGATAGAGGAGGGTTCCTGATGGAGTGCTAGAGGGTCAAAACATAGTTTCGTTAAAGTCAGCTTTGGCACCCCAGGAAGGGTAATCCCGTGAAAGGGTAATAGTGGATACATCATGGTTTGGAAATAGGTAAAAATGTGAATCGGAACTACAGCTCTCAAAACCAGCTCAAATGATAGAGGAGGGTTCCTTGTAGAGTGCTGGAGGGTCCAAACACAGTTTCGTGAAAGTCAACTTTGGAACCCCAGGAATGGTAATCCAATGAAAGTATAATTGTGGATACATCATGGTTTGGAAATATGTAAAAATGTGAATCGGAGCAACAGGTTTTAAAAGAAGCTCAAATGATAGAGGAGGGTTCCTGATGGAGTGCTAGAGGGTCCAGACACAGTTTTGTGAGAGTCCACTTTGGCACCCCAGGAAGGATAACCCCGTGAAAGGGTCATAGGGGATACATCATGGTTTCGAAACACGTAAAAATGTGAATCGGAGCTACAGGTTTTAAAACCACCTAAAAATGATAGAGGAGGGTTCCTGATGGAGTGCTAGAGGATCAATACACAGTTTCGTCAAAGTCAACTTTGTCACCCCAGGAAGAGTAATCACGTGAAAGGGGAAAACTGGATACATCATGGTTTGGAAATAGGTAAAAATGTGAATCGGAGATAGAGCCCTTAAAACCAGCTCAAATGATAGAGGAGGATTCCTGACGGAGTGGTGGAGGGTCCAAACACAGTTTTGTGAAAGTCAACTTTGGCAACCCAGGAAGGGTAATCCCGTGAAAGGTTTATAGGGGATACATCATGGTTTGGAAATAGGTAAAAAGGTGAATCAGAGCTACAGCTCTCAAAACCAGCTCAAATGATAGAGGAGGGTTCCTGATGGAGTGCTAGAGGGTCGAAACACAGTTTCGAGAAAGTCAACTTTGGCAGCAAAGGAAGGGTAATCCCGTGAAAGGGTCATAGTGGACACTTCATGGTTTGGAAATAGGTAAAAATGTGAATCGGAACTACAGCTCTTAAAACCACCTCAAATGATCGAATAGGGTTCCTGATGGAGTGCTGGACGGTCAAAACACTTTTTTGTGAAAGTCAACTTCTGCACCCTAGGAAGGGTAACACCGTGATAGGGTAATGGGGGATACATAATGATTTGGAAATAGGTAAAAATGTGAATCGGAGCTACAGTTCTGAAAAACAGCTCAAATGATAGAGGAGGGTTCCTCACGGAGTGCTAGAGGTTCCAAACACAGTTTCGTGAAAGTCAACTTTGGCACCCCTGGAAGGGTAGTCACGTGAAAGTATGATAGTGGATACATCATGGTTTGGAAAATTGTAGAAATGTGAATCGGAGCCTCAGGTTTTAAAAGAAGCTCAAATGATAGAGGAGGGTTCCTGATGGAGTGCTAGAGGGTCCAGACACAGTTTCGTGAAAGTCCACTTTGGCACCCCAGGAAGGTTAATCCCGTGAAAGGGTCATAGGGGATACATCATGGTTTGGAAATAGGTAAAAATGTGAATCGGAGCTACAGGTTTTGAAACCACCTCAAATGATATAGGAGGGTTCCTGATGGAGTGCTAGAGGGTCAATACACAGTTTTGTGAAGGTCAACTTTGGCACACCATGAAGGGTAATCCGGTCAAAGGATTATAGCAGATACATCATGGTTTGGAAATAGGTAAAAATGTGAATCGGAACTACAGCTCTTAAAACCACCTCAAATGATCGAATAGGGTTCCTGATGGAGTGCTAGACGGTCAAAACACATTTTTGTGAAAGTCAACTTCTGCACCCTAGGAAGGGTAACACCGTGATAGGGTAATGGGGGATACATCATGGTTTGGAAATAGGTGAAAATGTGAATCGGAGCTACAGATCTTGAAACCAGCTCATATGATAGAGGAGGGTTCCTGACGGAGTGCTAGAGGGTCCAAACACAGTTTCGTGAAAGTCAACTTTGGCACCCGAGGAAGGGTAATCAAGTGGAAGGGTCATAGGGGATACATCATGATTTGGAAATAGGTAAAAATGTGAATCGGAGCCTCAGGTTTTAAAAGAAGCTCAAATGATAGAGGAGGGTTCCTGATGGAGTGCTAGAGGGTCCAGACACAGTTTCGTGAAAGTCCACTTTGGCACCCCAGGAAGGTTAATCCCGTGAAAGGGTCATAGGGGATACATCATGGTTTGGAAATAGGTAAAAATGTGAATCGGAGCTACAGGTTTTGAAACCACCTCAAATGATATAGGAGGGTTCCTGATGGAGTGCTAGAGGGTCAATACACAGTTTTGTGAAGGTCAACTTTGGCACACCATGAAGGGTAATCCGGTCAAAGGATTATAGTAGATACATCATGGTTTGGAAATAGGTAAAAATGTGAATCGGAGCTACAGATCTTGAAACCAGCTCAAATGATAGAGGAGGGTTCCTGATGGAGGGCTAGAGGGTCCAAACACAGCTTTGTGAAAGTCAACTTTGGCACCCGAGGAAGGGTAATCAAGTTAAAAGGGTCATAGGGGATACATTATGATTTGGAAATAGGCAAAAAAAAGTGAATCGGAGCTACAGTTGTGAAAACCACCTCAAATGATAGAGGAGGGTACCTAATGGAGTGCTAGAGAGTGAAAACACAGTTTTGTGAAAGTCAACTTTGGCACCCCAGGAAGGGTAATCACGTGAAAGTATAATAGTGGATACATCATGGTTTGGAAATATGTAGAAATGTGAATCGGAGCTACAGGTTTTAAAAGAAGCTCAAATGATAGAGGAGGGTTCCTGATGGAGTGCTAGAGGGTCAAAACATAGTTTCGTGAAAGTCCACTTTGGCACCCCAGGAAGAGTAATCCCATGAAAGTATAATAGTGGATCCATCATGGTTTGGAAACATGTAAAAATGTGAATCGGAGCTACAGCTCTTAAAACCACCTCAAATGATCGAATAGGGTTCCTGATGGAGTGCTAGACGGTCAAAACACATTTTTGTGAACGTCAACTTCTGCACCCTAGGAAGGGTAACACCGTGATAGGGTAGTGGGGGATACATCATGGTTTGGAAATAGGTGAAAATGTGAATCGGAGCTACAGATCTTGAAACCAGCTCATATGATAGAGGAGGGTTCCTGACGGAGTGCTAGAGGGTCCAAACACAGTTTCGTGAATGTCAACTTTGGCACCCGAGGAAGGGTAATCAAGTGGAAGGGTCATAGGGGATACATCATGATTTGGAAATAGGTAAAAATGTGAATCGGAGCTACAGTTCTGAAAAACAGCTCAAATGATAGAGGAGGGTTCCTCACGGAGTGCTAGAGGTTCCAAACACAGTTTCGTGAAAGTCAACTTTGGCACCCCTGGAAGGGTAGTCACGTGAAAGTATGATAGCGGATACATCATGGTTTGGAAAATTGTAGAAATGTGAATCGGAGCCTCAGGTTTTAAAAGAAGCTCAAATGATAGAGGAGGGTTCCTGATGGAGTGCTAGAGGGTCCAGACACAGTTTCGTGAAAGTCCACTTTGTCACCCCAGGAAGGTTAATCCCGTGAAAGGGTCATAGGGGATACATCGTGGTTTGGAAATAGGTAAAAATGTGAATCGGAGCTACAGGTTTTGAAACCACCTCAAATGATATTGGAGGGTTCCTGATGGAGTGCTAGAGGGTCAATGCACAGTTTTGTGAAGGTCAACTTTGGCACACCATGAAGGGTAATCCGGTCAAAGGATTATAGTAGATACATCATGGTTTGGAAATAGGTAAAAATGTGAATCGGAGCTACAGATCTTGAAACCAGCTCAAATGATAGAGGAGGGTTCCTGATGGAGGGCTAGAGGGTCCAAACACAGCTTTGTGAAAGTCAACTTTGGCACCCGAGGAAGGGTAATCAAGTTAAAAGGGTCATAGGGGATACATTATGATTTGGAAATAGGCAAAAAAAAGTGAATCGGAGCTACAGTTGTGAAAACCACCTCAAATGATAGAGGAGGGTACCTAATGGAGTGCTAGAGAGTGAAAACACAGTTTTGTGAAAGTCAACTTTGGCACCCCAGGAAGGGTAATCACGTGAAAGTATAATAGTGGATACATCATGGTTTGGAAATATGTAGAAATGTGAATCGGAGCTACAGGTTTTAAAAGAAGCTCAAATGATAGAGGAGGGTTCCTGATGGAGTGCTAGAGGTTCAAAACATAGTTTCGTGAAAGTCCACTTTGGCACCCCAGGAAGAGTAATCCCATGAAAGTATAATAGTGGATCCATCATGGTTTGGAAATATGTAAAAATGTGAATCGGAGCAACAGGTTTTAAAAGAAGCTCAAATGATAGAGGAGGGTTCCTGATGGAGTGCTAGAAGGTCCAGACACAGTTTCGTGACAGTCCACTTTGGCACCCCAGGAAGGTTAACCCCGTGAAAGGGTCATAGGGGATACATCATGGTTTGGAAATACGTAAAAATGTGAATCGGAGCTACAGGTTTTAAAACCACCTCAAATGATCGAATAGGGTTCCTGATGGAGTGCTAGAGGGTCAACACACATTTTTGTGAAAGTCAACTTCTGCACCCCAGGAAGGGTAATCCCGTGATAGGGTCATGGGGGATACATCATGGTTTGGAAATAGGTGAAAATGTGAATCGGAGCTACAGATCTTGAAACCAGCTCAAATGATAGAGGAGGGTTCCTGATGGAGGGCTAGAGGGTCCAAACACAGCTTTGTGAAAGTCAACTTTGGCAAACGAGGAAGGGTAATCAAGTGAAAGGGTCATAGGGGATACATCATGGTTTGGAAATACGTAAAAATTTGAATAGGAGCGACAGGTTTTAAAACCACCTCAAATGATAGAGGAGGGTTCCTGATGGAGTGCTAGAGGGTCAATACACAGTTTCGTGAAAGTCAACTTTGGCACCCCAGGAAGGGTAATCACGTGAAAGGGGAAAAGTGGATACATCATGGTTTG
The DNA here is from genome assembly GCF_037392515.1 of Haliotis asinina. Taxonomy (NCBI): domain Eukaryota; kingdom Metazoa; phylum Mollusca; class Gastropoda; order Lepetellida; family Haliotidae; genus Haliotis; species Haliotis asinina. The sequence continues at coordinate 50,761,110 of NC_090282.1, read as the reverse complement.
GAAATAGGTAAAAATGTGAATCGGAGATAGAGCCATTAAAACCAGCTCAAATGATAGAGGAGGATTCCTGACGGAGTGGTGGAGGGTCCGAACACAGTTTTGTGAAAGTCAACTTTGGCAACCCAGGAAGGGTAATCCCGTGAAAGGGTCATAGTGGACACTTCATGATTTGGAAATAGGTAAAAATGTGAATCGGAACTACAGCTCTTAAAACCACCTCAAATGATCGATTAGGGTTCCTGATGGAGTGGTAGACGGTCAAAACACATTTTTGTGAAAGTCAACTTCTGCACCCTAGGAAGGGTAATACCGTGATAGGGTAATGGGGGATACATCATGGTTTGGAAATAGGTGAAAATGTGAATCGGAGCTACAGATCTTGAAACCAGCTCAAATGATAGAGGAGGGATACTGACGGAGTGCTAGAGGGTCCAAACACAGTTTCGTGAAAGTCAACTTTGGCAACCCAGGAAGGGTAATCCCGTGAAAGGTTTATAGGGGACACATCATGGTTCGGAAATAGGTAAAAAGGTGAATCAGAGCTACAGCTCTCAAAACCAGCTCAAATGATAGGGGAGGGTTCCTGATGGAGTGCTAGAGGGTCGAAACACAGTTTCGTGAAAGTCAACTTTGGCAGCAAAGGAAGGGTAATCCCGTGAAAGGGTCATAGTGGACACATCATGGTTTGGAAATAGGTAGAAATGTCAATCGGAACTACAGGCCTTAAAACCACCTCAAATGATCGATTTGCGTTCCTGATGGAGTGCTAGACGGTCAAAACACATTTTTGTGAAAGTCAACTTCTGCACCCTAGGAAGGGTAATACCGTGATAGGGTCATGGGGGATACATCATGGTTTGGAAACAGGTGAAAATGTGAATCGGAGCTACAGATCTTGAAACCAGCTCAAATGATAGAGGAGGGTTCCTGACGGAGTGCTAGAGGGTCCAGACACAGTTTCGTGAGTGTCCACTTTGGCACCCCAGGAAGGTTAACCCCGTGAGAGGGTCATAGGGGATACATCATGGTTTGGAAATAGGTAAAAATGTGAATCGGAGCTACAGGTTTTAAAACCACCTCAAATGATAGAGGAGGGTTCCTGATGGAGTGCTTGAGGTTCAATACACAGTTTCGTGAAAGTCAACTTTGGCACCCCAGGAAGGGTAATCACGTGAAAGGGGAAAAGTGTATACATCATGGTTTGGAAATATGTAAAAATGTGAATCGGAGATAGAGCCCTTAAAACCAGCTCAAGTAATAGAGGAGGGTTCCTGACGGAGTGGTGGAGGGTCCAAACACAGTTTTCTGAAAGTCAACTTTGGCACCCCATGAAGGGTAATCCCGTGAAAGGTTTATAGGGGATACATCATAGTTTGGAAATAGGTAAAAAGATGAATCAGAGCTACAGCTCTCATAACCAGCTCAAATGATAGAGGAGGTTTCCTGATGGAGTGCTAGAGGGTCCAAACACAGTTTCGTGAAAGTCAACTTTCGCAGCAAAGGAAGGGTAATCCCGTGAAAGGGTCATAGTGGATGCATCATGGTTTGGAAATAGGTAAAAATGTGAATCGGAGCTACAGTTCTAAAAACCAGCTCAAATGATAGAGGAGGGTTCCTGATGGAGTGCAACAGGGTACAAACACAGTTTTCTGAAAGTCAACTTTGGCACCCCACGAAGGGTAATCAAGTGAAAGGGTCATAGTGGATACATCATGGTTTGGAAATAGGTAAAAAGGTGAATCGGAGTTACAGCTCTTAAAACTAGCTCAAATGATAGAGGAGGGTTCCTGATGGAGTGCTACAGGGTCCAAACACAGTTTCGTGAAAGTCAACTTTGGCACCCCAGGAAAGGTAATCCCGTGAAACGGTCAAAGGGGATACATCATGGTTTGGAAATAGGTAAAAAGGTAAATCGGAGCTACAGTTCTAAAAAACAGCTCACATAATAGAGGAGGGTTCCTGATATAGTGCTAGAGTGTACAAACACAGTTTTGTGAAGGTCAAGTTTGGCACCCGAGGAAGGGTAATCAAGTGAAAGGGTCATAATGTATACATCATGGTTTGGAAATAGGTAAAAATGTGAATCGGAGCTACAGTTCTGAAAACCAGCTCAAATGATAGAGGAGGGTTCCTGATGGAGTGCTAGAGGGTAAAAACACAGTTTCGTGAAAGTCAACTTTGGGACCCCAGAACTGGTAATTACATGAAATTGTAATAGCGGGTACATCATGTTTGGAAATTGGTAAGAATGTGAATCGGAGCTACAGCTCTTAAAACCATCTCAAATGATGGAGAAGGGTTCCTGATGGAGTGCTAGAGGGTCAAAACAAAGTTTCGTGAAAGTCAACTTTGGCATCCGAGGAAGGGTTTTCTCGTGAAAAAAGTCAAAGGGGATACATCATGGTTTGGAAATAGGTAAAAATGTGAATCGGAGCTACAGTTCTGAAAAAAACCTCAAATGATAGAGGAGGGTTCCTGATGGAGTGCTACAGGGTCAAAACAAAGTTTCGTGAAAGTCAACTTTGGCACCCGAGAAAGGGTAGTCCCGTGAAAGGGTCAAAGGGGATACATCATGGTTTGGAAATAGGTAAAATGGTGAATCGGAGCTACAGTTCTAAAAAACAGCTCAAATAATAGATGAGGGTTCCTGATGGAGTGCTAGAGTGTACAAACACAGTTTTGTGAAGGTCAACTTTGGCACCCCAGGAAGAGTTATCCCGTGAAAGGGTCATAGTGTATACGTCATGGTTTGGAAATAGGTAAAAAAGTGAATCGGAGCTACAGTTCTGAAAACCACCTCAAATGATAGAGCAGGGTTCCTGATGGAGTGCTAGAGGGTCAAAACACAGTTTCGTGAAAGTCAACTTTGGCACCCGAGGAAGGGTAATCCCGTGAAAGGTTCAGAGGGGATACATCATGGTTGGGAAATAGGCAAAAAGGTGAATCGGAGCTACAGTTCTAAAAAACAGCTCTAATGATAGAGGAGGGTTCCTGATGGAGTCCTAGAGTGTCAATACACAGCTTCGTGAAAGTCAACTTTGGCACCCCAGGAAGGGTAATCCCGTCAAAGGGTCATAGGGGATACATCATGGTTTGGAAATAGGTGGAAATGCGATTCGGAACTACAGGTTTTAAACCAGCTCAAATGATAGAGGAGGGTACCTGATGGAGTGCTAGAGTGTACAAACACGGTTTTCTAAAGGTCAACTTCGTCACCCCAAAAAGGGTAATCAAGTGAAAGGGTAAAAGTGGATACATCATGGTTTGGAAATAGGTGAAAATGTGAATCGGAGATAGAGCCCTTAAAACCAGCTCAAATGATAGAGGAGGGTTCCTGACGGAGTGCTAGAGGGTCCAAACAAAGTTTCGTGAAAGTCAACTTTGGCACCCGAGGAAGGGTAATCCCATGAAAGGGTCATAGGGGATACATCATGGTTTGGAAATACGTAAAAATGTGAATCGGAGCTACAGTTCTGAAAAAAACCTCAAATGATAGAGGAGGGTTCCTGATGGAGTGCTACAGGGTCAAAACAAAGTTTCGTGAAAGTCAACTTTGGCACCCGAGAAAGGGTAGTCCCGTGAAAGGGTCAAAGGGGATACATCATGGTTTGGAAATAGGTAAAATGGTGAATCGGAGCTACAGTTCTAAAAAACAGCTCAAATAATAGATGAGGGTTCCTGATGGAGTGCTAGAGTGTACAAACACAGTTTTGTGAAGGTCAACTTTGGCACCCCAGGAAGAGTTATCCCGTGAAAGGGTCATAGTGTATACGTCATGGTTTGGAAATAGGTAAAAAAGTGAATCGGAGCTACAGTTCTGAAAACCACCTCAAATGATAGAGGAGGGTTCCTGATGGAGTGCTAGAGGGTCAAAACACAGTTTCGTGAAAGTCAACTTTGGCACCCGAGGAAGGGTAATCCCGTGAAAGGTTCAGAGGGGATACATCATGGTTGGGAAATAGGCAAAAAGGTGAATCGGAGCTACAGTTCTAAAAAACAGCTCTAATGATAGAGGAGGGTTCCTGATGGAGTCCTAGAGTGTCAATACACAGCTTCGTGAAAGTCAACTTTGGCACCCCAGGAAGGGTAATCCCGTCAAAGGGTCATAGGGGATACATCATGGTTTGGAAATAGGTGGAAATGCGATTCGGAACTACAGGTTTTAAACCAGCTCAAATGATAGAGGAGGGTACCTGATGGAGTGCTAGAGTGTACAAACACGGTTTTCTAAAGGTCAACTTCGTCACCCCAAAAAGGGTAATCAAGTGAAAGGGTAAAAGTGGATACATCATGGTTTGGAAATAGGTGAAAATGTGAATCGGAGATAGAGCCCTTAAAACCAGCTCAAATGATAGAGGAGGGTTCCTGACGGAGTGCTAGAGGGTCAAAACAAAGTTTCGTGAAAGTCAACTTTGGCACCCGAGGAAGGGTAATCCCGTGAAAGGGTCATAGGGGATACATCATGGTTTGGAAATACGTAAAAATGTGAATCGGAGCTACAGTTCTGAAAAAAACCTCAAATGATAGAGGAGGGTTCCTGATGGAGTGGTAAAGGGTCAAAACACAGTTTCGTGAAAGTCAACTTTGGCACCCCAGGAAGGGTAATCCCGTGAAAGGGTCAAAGGGGATACATCATGGTTTGGAAATAGGTGAAAATGCGATTCGGAACTGCAGGTTTTAAAACCAGCTCAAATGATAGAGGAGGGTACCTGATGGAGTGCTAGAGGGTACAAACACGGTTTTCTGACGGTCAACTTCGGCACCCGAAGAAGGGTAATCAAGTGAAAGGGTAATAGTGGATGCATCATGGTTTGGAAATATGTAAAAAGGTGAATCGGAGTTACAGCTCTTAAAACTAGCTCAAATGATAGAGGAGGGTTCCTGATGGAGTGCTACAGGGTCCAAACACAGTTTCGTGAAAGTCAACTTTGGCACCCCAGGAAGGGTAATCCCGTGAAACGGTCAAAGAGGATACATCATGGTTTGGAAATAGTTAAAAAGGTAAATCGGAGCTACAGTTCTAAAAAACAGCTCAAATAATAGAGGAGGGTTCCTGATTTAGTGCTAGAGTGTACAAACACAGTTTTGTGAAGGTCAACTTTGGCACCCCAGGAAGGGTAAACCCGTGAAAGGGTCATAGGGGATACATCATGGTTGGGAAATAGGTAAAAAGGTCAGTCGGAGCTACAGTTCTAAAAAACAGCTCAAATGATAGAGGAGGGTTCCTGATGGAGTGCTAGAGGGTCCAAACACAGTTTCGTGAAAGTCAACTTTCGCACCCCAGGAAAGGTATTCAAGTGAAAGGGTCAAAGGGGATACATCATGGTTTGGAAATAGGTGAAAATGCGATTCGGAACTGCAGGTTTTAAAACCAGCTGAAATGATAGAGGAGGGTACCTGATGGAGTGCTAGAGGGTACAAACACGGTTTTCTGAAGGTCAACTTCGGCACCCCAAGAAGGGTAATCAAGTGAAAGGGTAAAAGTGGATACATCATGGTTTGGAAAAAGGTGAGAATGTGAATCGGAGCTACAGTTCTAAAAAACAGCTCAAATAATAGAGGAGGGTTCCTGATTTAGTGCTAGAGGGTCCAAACACAATTTTCTGAAGGTCAAGTGTGCCATCCCACGAAGGGTAATCAAGTGAAAGGGTAATAGTGGATACATAATGGTTTGGAAATAGGCAAAAATGTGAATCGGAGTTACAGATCTTAAAACCAGCTCAAATGATAGAGGAGGGTTCCTGATGGAGTGCTACAGGGTCCAAACACAGTTTCGTGAAAGTCAACTTGGGCAATCCAGGAAGGGTAATCTCGTGAAACGGTCATAGGGGATACATAATGGTTTGGAAATAGGAAAAAATGTGAATCGGAGCTACAGTTCTAAAAAACAGCTCAAATAATAGAGGAGGGTTCCTGATTTAGTGCTGGAGTGTACAAACACAGTTTTGTGATAGAGGAGGGTTCCTGATGGACTTCTAGAGTGGCAAAACAAAGTTTCGTGAAAGTCAACTTTAGTCACGTGAAAGGGTCATAGGGGTACATCATGGTTGGGAAATTGGTAAAAAGGTGAATCGGAGCTACAGTTCTAAAAATCAGCTCAAATAATAGAGGAGGGTTCCCGATTGAGTGCAAGAGGGTACAAACACAATTTTCTGAAGGTCAAGTTTGGCACCCCAGGAAGGGTAATCAAGTGAAAGGGTAATGGTGGATACATCATGGTTTGGAAATAGGTAAAAATGTGAATCGGAGCTACAGCTCTTAAAACCAGCTCAAATGATAGAGGAGGGTTCCTGATGGAGTGCTAGAGGGTCCAAACACAGTTTCGTGAAAGTCAACTTTGGCACCCCAGGAAGGGTAATCCCGTGAAAGGGTCATAGGGGATACATCATGGTTTGGAAATAGGTGAAAATGCGATTCGGAACTACAGGTTTTTAAACCAGCTCAAATGATAGAGGAGGGTACCTGATGGAGTGCTAGAGGGTACAAACACAGTTTTCTGAAGGTCACCTTCGGCACCCCAGGAAGGGTAATCAAGTGAAAGGGTAAAAGTGGATACATCATGGTTTGGAAAAAGGTGAAAATGTGAATCGGAGATAGAGCCCTTAAAACCAGCTCAAATGATAGAGGAGGGTTCCTGATGGAGTGCTGGAGGGTCCAAACACAGTTTCGTGAAAGTCAACTTTGGCACCCGAGGAAGGGTAATCAAGTGAAAGGGTCATAGGGGATACATCATGGTTTGGAAATAGGTAAAAATGTGAATCGGAGCTACAGTTCTGAAAACCACCTCAAATGATAGAGGAGGGTTCCTGATGGAGTGCTAGAGGGTCAAAACACAGTTTCGTGACAGTCAACTTTGGCACCCGAGAAAGGGTAGTCCCGTGAAAGGGTCATAGGGGATACATCATGGTTGGGAAATAGGTAAAAAGGTGAATCGGAGCTACAGTTCTAAAAACCAGCTCAAATGATAGAGGAGGGTTCCTGATTCTGTGCTAGAGGGTCCAAACACAGTTTCGTGAAAGTCAACTTTGGCACCCCAGGAACGGGTAATCAAGTGAAAGGGTCATAGGGGATACATCATGGTTGGGAAATAGGTAAAAAGGTGAATCGGAGCTGCAGTTCTGAAAACAACCTCAAATGATAGAGGAGGGCTCTTGATGGAGTGCTAGAGGGTCCAAACACAGTTTCGTGAAAGTCAACTTTGGCACCCGAGGAAGGGTAATCAAGTGAAATTGTCATAGGATATACATCATGGTTTGGAAATAGGTAAAAATGTGAATCGGAGCTACAGTTCTAAAAAACCGGCTCAAATGATAGAGGAGGGTTCCTGATTGAGTTCTGAAGGGTCCAAACACAGTTTCGTGAAAGTCAACTTTCGCACCCGAGGAAGGGTAATGAAGTGAAAGGTTCAAAGGGGATACATCATGGTTTGGAAATAGGTAAAAATGTGAATCGGAGCTACAGTTCTGAAAACCACCTCAAATAATAGATGAGGTTTCCTGATGGAGTGCTAGAGGGTACAAACACAATTTTCTGAAGGTCAAGTTTGGCACCCCACGAAGGGTAATCAAGTGAAAGGGTAGTAGTGGATACATCATGGTTTGGAAATAGGTAAAAATGTGAATCTTAGTTACAGATCTTAAAACCAGCTCAAATAATAGAGGAGGGTTCCTGACGGAGTGCTAGAGGGTCCAAACACAGTCTCGTGAAAGTCAACTTGGGCACCCCAGGAAGGGTATTCTCGTGAAACGGTCAAAGGGGATAGACAATGGTTTGGAAATTGGTAAAAAGGTGAATCGGAGCTACAGTTCTAAAAAACAGCTCAAATAATAGAGGAGGGTTCCTGATGGAGTGCTAGAGGGTACAAACACAATTTTCTGAATGTCAAGTTTGGCACCCCAGGAAGGGTAATCAAGTGAAAGGGTAATAGTGGATACATCATGGTTTGGAAATAGGTAAAAATGTGAATCGGAGTTACAGATCTTAAAACCAGCTTAAATGATAGAGGAGGGTTCCTGATGGAGTGCTAGAGGGTCCAAACACAGTTTCGTGAAAGTCAATTTGGGCACCCCAGGAAGGGTAATCTCATGAAACGGTCAAAGGGGATACATAATGGTTTGGAAATAGGTAAAAATGTGAATCGGAGCTACAGTTCTAAAAAACAGCTCAAATAATAGAGGAGGGTTCCTGATGGACTGCTAGAGTCGCAAAACAAAGTATGGTGAAAGTCAACTTTAGTCCCGTGAAAGGGTCATAGGGGATACATCATGGTTGGGAAATTGGTAAAAAGGTGAATCGGAGCTATAGTTCTAAAGACCAGCTCAAATGATAGAGGAGGGTTCCTGATGGAGTGCTAGAGGGTCCAAACACAGTTTCGTGAAAGTCAACTTTGGCACCCCAGGAAGGGTAATCCCGTCAAAGGGTCATAGGGGATACATCATGGTTTGGAAAAAGGTGAAAATGTGAATCGGAGATAGAGCCCTTAAAACCAGCTCACATGATAGAGGAGGGTTCCTGATGGAGTGCTGGAGGGTCCAAACACAGTTTCGTGAAAGTCAACTTTGGCACCCGAGGAAGGGTAATCAAGTGAAAGGGTCATAGGGGATACATCATGGTTTGGAAATAGGTAAAAATGTGAATCGGAGCTACAGTTCTGAAAACCACCTCAAATGATAGAGGAGGGTTCCTGATATAGTGCTAGGGGGTCAAAACACAGTTTCGTGAAAGTCAACTTTGGCACCCGAGGAAGGGTAATGAAGTGAAAGGGTCATAGGGGATACATCATGGTTGGGAAATAGGTAAAAATGTGAATCGGAGCTACAGTTCTGAAAAAAACCTCAAATGATAGAGGAGGGTTCCTGATGGAGTGCTAGAGGGTCAAAACAAAGTTTCGTAAAGGTCAACTTTGGCACCCGAGGAAGGGTACTCCCGTGGAAGGGTCAAACGGGATACATCATGGTTTGGAAATAAGTAAAAAGGTGAATCGCAGCTACAGTTCTAAAAACCAGCTCAAATAATAGAGGAGGGTTCCTGATGGAGTGCAAGAGGGTATAAACACAATTTTCTGAAGGTCAAGTTTGGCACCCCAGGAAGGGTAATCAAGTGAAAGGGTAATAGTGGATACATCATGGTTTGGAAATAGGTAAAAATGTGAATCGGAGCTACAGCTCTTAAAACCAGCTCAAATGATAGAGGAGGGTTCCTGATGGAGTGCTAGAGGGTCCAAACACAGTTTCGTGAAAGTCAACTTTGGCACCCGAGGAAGGGTAATCCCGTGAAACGGTCAAAGGGGATACATAATGGTTTGGAAATAGGTAAAAATGTGAATCGGAGCTACAGTTCTAAAAAACAGCTCAAATAATAGAGGAGGGTTCCTGATGGAGTGCTAGAGTGTACAGACACAGTTTTGTGAAAGTCAACTTTGGCACCCGAGGAAGGGTAATCAAGTGAAATTGTCATAGGATATACATCATGGTTTGGAAATAGGTAAAAATGTGAATCGGAGCTACAGTTCTGAAAACCACCTCAAATGATAGAGGAGGGTTCCTGATGGAGTGCTAGAGGGTCAAAACACAGTTTCGTGACAGTCAACTTTGGCACCCGAGAAAGGGTAGTCCCGTGAAAGGGTCATAGGGGATACATCATGGTTGGGAAATAGGTAAAAAGGTGAATCGGAGCTACAGTTCTAAAAACCAGCTCAAATGATAGAGGAGGGTTCCTGATTCTGTGCTAGAGGGTCCAAACACAGTTTCGTGAAAGTCAACTTTGGCACCCCAGGAACGGGTAATCAAGTGAAAGGGTCATAGGGGATACATCATGGTTGGGAAATAGGTAAAAAGGTGAATCGGAGCTGCAGTTCTGAAAACAACCTCAAATGATAGAGGAGGGCTCTTGATGGAGTGCTAGAGGGTCCAAACACAGTTTCGTGAAAGTCAACTTTGGCACCCGAGGAAGGGTAATCAAGTGAAATTGTCATAGGATATACATCATGGTTTGGAAATAGGTAAAAATGTGAATCGGAGCTACAGTTCTAAAAAACCGGCTCAAATGATAGAGGAGGGTTCCTGATTCTGTGCTAGAGGGTCCAAACACAGTTTCGTGAAAGTCAACTTTCGCACCCGAGGAAGGGTAATGAAGTGAAAGGTTCAAAGGGGATACATCATGGTTTGGAAATAGGTAAAAATGTGAATCGGAGCTACAGTTCTGAAAACCACCTCAAATAATAGATGAGGGTTCCTGATGGAGTGCTAGAGGGTACAAACACAATTTTCTGAAGGTCAAGTTTGGCACCCCACGAAGGGTAATCAAGTGAAAGGGTAGTAGTGGATACATCATGGTTTGGAAATAGGTAAAAATGTGAATCTTAGTTACAGATCTTAAAACCAGCTCAAATAATAGAGGAGGGTTCCTGACGGAGTGCTAGAGGGTCCAAACACAGTCTCGTGAAAGTCAACTTGGGCACCCCAGGAAGGGTATTCTCGTGAAACGGTCAAAGGGGATAGACAATGGTTTGGAAATTGGTAAAAAGGTGAATCGGAGCTACAGTTCTAAAAAACAGCTCAAATAATAGAGGAGGGTTCCTGATGGAGTGCTAGAGGGTACAAACACAATTTTCTGAATGTCAAGTTTGGCACCCCAGGAAGGGTAATCAAGTGAAAGGGTAATAGTGGATACATCATGGTTTGGAAATAGGTAAAAATGTGAATCGGAGTTACAGATCTTAAAACCAGCTTAAATGATAGAGGAGGGTTCCTGATGGAGTGCTAGAGGGTCCAAACACAGTTTCGTGAAAGTCAATTTGGGCACCCCAGGAAGGGTAATCTCATGAAACGGTCAAAGGGGATACATAATGGTTTGGAAATAGGTAAAAATGTGAATCGGAGCTACAGTTCTAAAAAACAGCTCAAATAATAGAGGAGGGTTCCTGATGGACTGCTTGAGTCGCAAAACAAAGTATGGTGAAAGTCAACTTTAGTCCCGTGAAAGGGTCATAGGGGATACATCATGGTTGGGAAATTGGTAAAAAGGTGAATCGGAGCTATAGTTCTAAAGACCAGCTCAAATGATAGAGGAGGGTTCCTGATGGAGTGCTAGAGGGTCCAAACACAGTTTCGTGAAAGTCAACTTTGGCACCCCAGGAAGGGTAATCCCGTCAAAGGGTCATAGGGGATACATCATGGTTTGGAAAAAGGTGAAAATGTGAATCGGAGATAGAGCCCTTAAAACCAGCTCACATGATAGAGGAGGGTTCCTGATGGAGTGCTGGAGGGTCCAAACACAGTTTCGTGAAAGTCAACTTTGGCACCCGAGGAAGGGTAATCAAGTGAAAGGGTCATAGGGGATACATCATGGTTTGGAAATAGGTAAAAATGTGAATCGGAGCTACAGTTCTGAAAACCACCTCAAATGATAGAGGAGGGTTCCTGATATAGTGCTAGGGGGTCAAAACACAGTTTCGTGAAAGTCAACTTTGGCACCCGAGGAAGGGTAATGAAGTGAAAGGGTCATAGGGGATACATCATGGTTGGGAAATAGGTAAAAATGTGAATCGGAGCTACAGTTCTGAAAAAAACCTCAAATGATAGAGGAGGGTTCCTGATGGAGTGCTAGAGGGTCAAAACAAAGTTTCGTAAAGGTCAACTTTGGCACCCGAGGAAGGGTACTCCCGTGGAAGGGTCAAACGGGATACATCATGGTTTGGAAATAAGTAAAAAGGTGAATCGCAGCTACAGTTCTAAAAACCAGCTCAAATAATAGAGGAGGGTTCCTGATGGAGTGCAAGAGGGTATAAACACAATTTTCTGAAGGTCAAGTTTGGCACCCCAGGAAGGGTAATCAAGTGAAAGGGTAATAGTGGATACATCATGGTTTGGAAATAGGTAAAAATGTGAATCGGAGCTACAGCTCTTAAAACCAGCTCAAATGATAGAGGAGGGTTCCTGATGGAGTGCTAGAGGGTCCAAACACAGTTTCGTGAAAGTCAACTTTGGCACCCGAGGAAGGGTAATCCCGTGAAACGGTCAAAGGGGATACATAATGGTTTGGAAATAGGTAAAAATGTGAATCGGAGCTACAGTTCTAAAAAACAGCTCAAATAATAGAGGAGGGTTCCTGATGGAGTGCTAGAGTGTACAGACACAGTTTTGTGAAAGTCAACTTTGGCACCCGAGGAAGGGTAATCAAGTGAAATTGTCATAGGATATACATCATGGTTTGGAAATAGGTAAAAATGTGAATCGGAGTTACAGCTCTTAAAACCAGCTCAAATGATAGAGGAGGGTTCTTGATGGAGTGCTGGAGGGTCAAAACACAGTTTCGTGAAAGTCAACTTTGGCACCCGAGGAAGGGTAATCCCGTGAAACGGTCAAAGGGGATACATAATGGTTTGGAAATAGGTAAAAATGTGAATCGGAGTTACAGCTCTTAAAACCAGCTCAAATGATAGAGGAGGGTTCTTGATGGAGTGCTAGAGTGTACAAACACAGTTTTGTGAAGGTCAACTTTGGCACCCCAGGAAGGGTAAACCCGTGAAAGGGTCATAGGGGATACATCATGGTTGGGAAATAGGTAAAAAGGTCAGTCGGAGCTACAGTTCTAAAAAACAGCTCAAATGATAGAGGAGGGTTCCTGATGGAGTGCTAGAGGGTCCAAACACAGTTTCGTGAAAGTCAACTTTCGCACCCCAGGAAAGGTATTCAAGTGAAAGGGTCAAAGGGGATACATCATGGTTTGGAAATAGGTGAAAATGCGATTCGGAACTGCAGGTTTTAAAACCAGCTGAAATGATAGAGGAGGGTACCTGATGGAGTGCTAGAGGGTACAAACACGGTTTTCTGAAGGTCAACTTCGGCACCCCAAGAAGGGTAATCAAGTGAAAGGGTAAAAGTGGATACATCATGGTTTGGAAAAAGGCGAGAATGTGAATCGGAGCTACAGTTCTAAAAAACAGCTCAAATAATAGAGGAGGGTTCCTGATGGAGTGCAAGAGGGTACAAACAGAATTTTCTGAAGGTCAAGTTTGGCACCCCAGGAAGGGTAATCAAGTGAAAGGGTAATAGTGGATACATCATGGTTTGGAAATAGGTAAAAATGTGAATCGGAGTTACAGCTCTTAAAACCTCAAATGATAGAGGAGCGTTCCTGATGGAGTGCTAGAGGGTTCAAACAAAGTTTTGTGAAAGTCAACTTTGGCACCCCAGGAAGGGTAATCCCGTGAAAGGGTCAAAGGGGATACATCATGGTTGGGAAATAGGTAAAAAGGTGAATCGGAGCTACAGTTCTAAAAAACAGCTCAAATAATAGAGGAGGGTTCCTGATTTAGTGCTAGAGTGTACAAACACAGTTCTGTGAAGGTCAACTTTGGCACCCCAGAAAGGGTAATCCCGTGAAAGGGTCATAGTGTATACATCATGGTTTGGAAATAGGTAAAAATGTGAATCGGAGCTACAGTTCTGAAAACCAGCTCAAATGATAGAGGAGGGTTCCTGATGGAGTGCTAGAGGGTCCAAACACAGTTTCGTGAAAGTCAACTTTGGCACCCGAGGAAGGGTAATCCCGTGAAACGGTCAAAGGGGATACATCATGGTTTGGAAATAGGTGAAAATGCGATTCGGAACTACAGGTTTTTAAACCAGCTCAAATGATAGAGGAGGGTTCCTGATTTAGTGCTGGAGGGTACAAACACGGTTTTCTGAAGGTCACCTTCGGCACCCCAGGAAGGGTAATCAAGTGAAAGGGTAAAAGTGGATACATCATGGTACAAACACAGTTTTGTGATAGAGGAGGGTTCCTGATGGACTGCTAGAGTGGCAAAACAAAGTATGGTGAAAGTCAACTTCAGTCCCGTGAAAGGGTCATAGGGGATACATCATGGTTGGGAAATTGGTAAAAAGGTGAATCGGAGCTATAGTTCTAAAGACCAGCTCTAATGATAGAGGAGGGTACCTGATGGAGTGCTAGAGGGTACAAAACACGGTTTTCTGAAGGTCACCTTCGGCACCCCAGGAAGGGTAATCAAGTGAAAGGGTAAAAGTGGATACATCATGGTTTGGAAAAAGGTGAAAATGTGAATCGGAGATAGAGCCCTTAAAACCAGCTCAAATGATAGAGGAGGGTTCCTGATTTAGTGCTAGAGTGTACAAACACAGTTCTGTGAAGGTCAACTTTGGCACATCAGGAAGGGTAATCCCGTGAAAGGGTCATAGTGTATACATCATGGTTTGGAAATAGGTAAAAATGTGAATCGGAGCTACAGTTCTAAAAAACAGCTCAAATAATAGAGGAGGGTACCTGATGGAGTGCTAGAGTGTACAAACACAATTTTCTGAAAGTCAACTTTGGCACCCGAGGAAGGGTAATGAAGTGAAAGGGTCATAGGGGATACATCATGGTTGGGAAATAGGTAAAAATGTGAATCGGAGCTACAGTTCTGAAAAAAACCTCAAATAATAGAGGAGGGTTCCTGATGGAGTGCAAGAGGGTACAAACACAATTTTCTGAAGGTCAAGTTTGGCACCCCAGGAAGGATAATCAAGTGAAAGGGTAATTGTGGATACATCATGGTTTGGAAATAGGTAAAAATGTGAATCGGAGCTACAGATCTTAAAACCAGCTTATAAGATAGAGGAGGGTTCCTGATGGAGTGCTAGAGTGTCAAAACACAGTTTCGTGAAAGTCAACTTTGGGCACCCCAGGAAGGGTAATCTCATGAAACGGTCAAAGGGGATACATAATGGTTTGGAAATAGGTAAAAATGTGAATCGGAGCTACAGTTCTGAAAACAACCTCAAATGATAGAGGAGGGTTCCTGATGGAGTGCTAGAGGGTCCAAACACAGTTTCGTGAAAGTCAACTTTGGCACCCGAGGAAGGGTAATCAAGTAAAATTGTCATAGGATATACATCATGGTTTGGAAATAGGTAAAAATGTGAATCGGAGCTACAGTTCTAAAAAACCAGCTCAAATGATAGAGGAGGGTTCCTGATTGAGTTCTGAAGGGTCCAAACACAGTTTCGTCAAAGTCAACTTTCGCACCCGAGGAAGGGTAATGAAGTGAAAGGGTCATAGGGGATACATCATGGTTTGGAAATAGGTAAAAAGGTGAATCGGAGCTACAGTTCTAAAAACCAGCTCAAATAATAGAGGAGGGTTCCTGATGGAGTGCAAGAGGGTACAAACAGAATTTTCTGAAGGTCAAGTTTGGCACCCCAGGAAGGGTAATCAAGTGAAAGGGTAATAGTGGATACATCATGGTTTGGAAATAGGTAAAAATGTGAATCGGAGTTACAGCTCTTAAAACCTCAAATGATAGAGGAGCGTTCCTGATGGAGTGCTAGAGGGTTCAAACAAAGTTTTGTGAAAGTCAACTTTGGCACCCCAGGAAGGGTAATCCCGTGAAAGGGTCAAAGGGGATACATCATGGTTGGGAAATAGGTAAAAAGGTGAATCGGAGCTACAGTTCTAAAAAACAGCTCAAATAATAGAGGAGGGTTCCTGATTTAGTGCTAGAGTGTACAAACACAGTTCTGTGAAGGTCAACTTTGGCACCCCAGAAAGGGTAATCCCGTGAAAGGGTCATAGTGTATACATCATGGTTTGGAAATAGGTAAAAATGTGAATCGGAGCTACAGTTCTGAAAACCAGCTCAAATGATAGAGGAGGGTTCCTGATGGAGTGCTAGAGGGTCCAAACACAGTTTCGTGAAAGTCAACTTTGGCACCCGAGGAAGGGTAATCCCGTGAAACGGTCAAAGGGGATACATCATGGTTTGGAAATAGGTGAAAATGCGATTCGGAACTACAGGTTTTTAAACCAGCTCAAATGATAGAGGAGGGTTCCTGATTTAGTGCTGGAGGGTACAAACACGGTTTTCTGGAGGTCACCTTCGGCACCCCAGGAAGGGTAATCAAGTGAAAGGGTAAAAGTGGATACATCATGGTACAAACACAGTTTTGTGATAGAGGAGGGTTCCTGATGGACTGCTAGAGTGGCAAAACAAAGTATGGTGAAAGTCAACTTCAGTCCCGTGAAAGGGTCATAGGGGATACATCATGGTTGGGAAATTGGTAAAAAGGTGAATCGGAGCTATAGTTCTAAAGACCAGCTCTAATGATAGAGGAGGGTACCTGATGGAGTGCTAGAGGGTACAAAACACGGTTTTCTGAAGGTCACCTTCGGCACCCCAGGAAGGGTAATCAAGTGAAAGGGTAAAAGTGGATACATCATGGTTTGGAAAAAGGTGAAAATGTGAATCGGAGATAGAGCCCTTAAAACCAGCTCAAATGATAGAGGAGGGTTCCTGATTTAGTGCTAGAGTGTACAAACACAGTTCTGTGAAGGTCAACTTTGGCACATCAGGAAGGGTAATCCCGTGAAAGGGTCATAGTGTATACATCATGGTTTGGAAATAGGTAAAAATGTGAATCGGAGCTACAGTTCTAAAAAACAGCTCAAATAATAGAGGAGGGTACCTGATGGAGTGCTAGAGTGTACAAACACAATTTTCTGAAAGTCAACTTTGGCACCCGAGGAAGGGTAATGAAGTGAAAGGGTCATAGGGGATACATCATGGTTGGGAAATAGGTAAAAATGTGAATCGGAGCTACAGTTCTGAAAAAAACCTCAAATAATAGAGGAGGGTTCCTGATGGAGTGCAAGAGGGTACAAACACAATTTTCTGAAGGTCAAGTTTGGCACCCCAGGAAGGGTAATCAAGTGAAAGGGTAAAAGTGGATACATCATGGTTTGGAAAAAGGTGAAAATGTGAATCGGAGATAGAGCCCTTAAAACCAGCTCAAATGATAGAGGAGGGTTCCTGATGGAGTGCTGGAGGGTCCAAACACAGTTTCGTGAAAGTCAACTTTGGCACCCGAGGAAGGGTAATCAAGTGAAAGGGTCATAGGGGAAACATCATGGTTTGGAAATAGGTAAAAATGTGAATCGGAGCTACAGTTCTGAAAACCACCTCAAATGATAGAGGAGGGTTCCTGATTTAGTGCTAGAGGGTCAAAACACAGTTTCGTGAAAGTCAACTTTGGCACCCGAGGAAGGGTAATGAAGTGAAAGGGTCATAGGGGATACATCATGGTTGGGAAATAGGTAAAAATGTGAATCGGAGCTACAGTTCTGAAAAAAACCTCAAATAATAGAGGAGGGTTCCTGATGGAGTGAAAGAGGGTACAAACACAATTTTCTGAAGGTCAAGTTTGGCACCCCAGGAAGGATAATCAAGTGAAAGGGTAATTGTGGATACATCATGGTTTGGAAATAGGTAAAAATGTGAATCGGAGCTACAGATCTTAAAACCAGCTTATAAGATAGAGGAGGGTTCCTGATGGAGTGCTAGAGGGTCAAAACACAGTTTCGTGAAAGTCAACTTTGGGCACCCCAGGAAGGGTAATCTCATGAAACGGTCAAAGGGGATACATAATGGTTTGGAAATAGGTAAAAATGTGAATCGGAGCTACAGTTCTGAAAACAACCTCAAATGATAGAGGAGGGTTCCTGATGGAGTGCTAGAGGGTCCAAACACAGTTTCGTGAAAGTCAACTTTGGCACCCGAGGAAGGGTAATCAAGTAAAATTGTCATAGGATATACATCATGGTTTGGAAATAGGTAAAATGTGAATCGGAGTTACAGCTCTTAAAACCAGCTCAAATGATAGAGGAGGGTTCCTGATGGAGTGCTGGAGGGTCCAAACACAGTTTCGTGAAAGTCAACTTTGGCACCCGAGGAAGGGTAATCCCGTGAAACGGTGAAAGGGGATACATAATGGTTTGGAAATAGGTAAAAATGTGAATCGGAGCTACGGTTCTAAAAAACAGCTCAAATAATAGATGAGGGTTCCTGATGGAGTGCTAGAGTGTACAAACACAATTTTCTGAAAGTCAACTTTGGCACCCGAGGAAGGGTAATCCCGTGAAGGGGTCATAGTGTATATATCATGGTTTGGAAATAGGTAAAAATGTGAATCGGAGCTACAGTTCTGAAAACAACCTCAAATGATAGAGGAGGGTTCCTGATGGAGTGCTAGAGGGTCCAAACACAGTTTCGTGAAAGTCAACTTTGGCACCCGAGGAAGGGTAATCAAGTGAAATTGTCATATGATATACATCATGGTTTGGAAATAGGTAAAAATGTGAATCGGAGCTACAGTTCTAAAAAACCAGCTCAAATGATAGAGGAGGGTTCCTGATTGAGTTCTGAAGGGTCCAAACACAGTTTCGTGAAAGTCAACTTTCGCACCCGAGGAAGGGTAATGAAGTGAAAGGGTCATAGGGGATACATCATGGTTTGGAAATAGGTAAAAAGGTGAATCGGAGCTACAGTTCTAAAAACCAGCTCAAATAATAGAGGAGGCTTCCTGATGGAGTGCAAGAGGGCACAAACAGAATTTTCTGAAGGTCAAGTTTGGCACCCCACAAAGGGTAATCCAGTGAAAGGGTGATAGTGGATACATCATGGTTTGGAAATAGGTAAAAATGTGAATCGGAGCTACAGTTCTAAAAAACAGCTCAAATAATAGAGGAGGGTTCCTGATTTAGTGCTAGAGTGTACAAACACAGTTCTGTGAAGGTCAACTTTGGCACCCCAGGAAGGGTAATCCCGTGAAAGGGTCATAGTGTATACATCATGGTTTGGAAATAGGTAAAAATGTGAATCGGAGCTACAGTTCTGAAAACCAGCTCAAATGATAGAGGAGGGTTCCTGATGGAGTGCTAGAGGGTCCAAACACAGTTTCGTGAAAGTCAACTTTGGCACCCGAGGAAGGGTGATCCCGTGAAACGGTCAAAGGGGATACATAATGGTTTGGAAATAGGTAAAAATGTGAATCGGAGCTACAGTTCTGAAAAACAGCTCAAATAATAGAGGAGGGTTCCTGATGGAGTGCTAGAGTGTACAAACACAGTTTCGTGAAGGTCAACTTTGGCACCCGAGGAAGGGTAATCCCGTGAAAGGGTCATAGTGTATATATCATGGTTTGGAAATAGGTAAAAATGTGAATCGGAGCTACAGTTCTGAAAACAACCTCAAATGATAGAGGAGTGTTCCTGATGGAGTGCTAGAGGGTCCAAACACAGTTTCGTGAAAGTCAACTTTGGCACCCGAGGAAGGGTAATCAAGTGAAATTGTCATAGGATATACATCATGGTTTGGAAATAGGTAAAAATGTGAATCGGAGTTACAGCTCTTAAAACCAGCTCAAATGATAGAGGAGGGTTCCTGATGGAGTGCTGGAGGGTCAAAACACAGTTTCGTGAAAGTCAACTTTGGCACCCGAGGAAGGGTTATCTCGTGAAACGGTCAAAGGGGATACATAATGGTTTGGAAATAGGTAAAAATGTGAATCGGAGCTACAGTTCTGAAAACAACCTCAAATGATAGAGGAGGGTTCCTGATGGAGTGCTAGAGGGTCCAAACACAGTTTCGTGAAAGTCAACTTTGGCACCCGAGGAAGGGTAATCAAGTGAAATTGTCATATGATATACATCATGGTTTGGAAATAGGTAAAAATGTGAATCGGAGCTACAGTTCTAAAAAAACAGCTCAAATGATAGAGGAGGGTTCCTGATTGAGTTCTGAAGGGTCCAAACACAGTTTCGTGAAAGTCAACTTTCGCACCCGAGGAAGGGTAATCCCATGAAAGGGTCATAGGGGATACATCATGGTTGGGAAATAAGTAAAAAGGTGAATCGGAGCTACAGTTCTAAAAAACAGCTCAAATAATAGAGGAGGGTTCCTGATTTAGTGCTAGAGTGTACAAACACAGTTCTGTGAAGGTCAACTTTGGCACCCGAGGAAGGGTAATCCCGTGAAAGGGTCATAGTGTATACATCATGGTTTGGAAATAGGTAAAAATGTGAATCGGAGCTACAATTCTGAAAACCGGCTCAAATGATAGAGGAGGGTTCCTGATGGAGTGCTAGAGGGTCCAAACACAGTTTCGTGAAAGTCAACTTTGGCACACCAGGAAGAGAAATCTTGTGAAAGGGTCAAAGGGGATACATCATGGTTTGGAAATAGGTAAAAATGTGAATCGGAGCTACCGTTCTAAAAAATAGCTCAAATAATAGAGGAGGGTTCCTGATGGAGTGCTAGAGTGTGCAAACACAGTTTCGTAAAGGTCAACTTTGGCACCCGAGGAAGGTTAATCCCGTGAAAGGGTCATAGGGGATACATCATGGTTTGGAAATAAGTAAAAAGGTGAATCGGAGCTACAGTTCTAAAAACCAGCTCAAATAATAGAGGAGGGTTCCTGATGGAGTGCAAGAGGGTACAAACACAATTTTCTGAAGGTCAAGTTTGGCACCCCAGGAAGGGTAATGAAGTGAAAGGGTAATAGTGGATACATAATGGTTTGGAAATAGGTAAAAATGTGAATCGGAGTTACAGCTCTTAAAACCAGCTCAAATGATAGAGGAGGGTTCCTGATGGAGTGCTAGAGGGTCCAAACACAGTTTCGTGAAAATCAACTTTGGCACCCGAGGAAGGGTAATCCCGTGAAACGGTCAAAGTTGATACATAGTGGTTTGGAAATAGGTAAAAATGTGAATCGGAGCTACAGTTCTAAAAAACAGCTCAAATAATAGAGGAGGGTTCCTGATGGAGTGCTAGAGTGTACAAACACAGTTTTGTGAAAATCAACTTTGGCACCCGAGGAAGGGTAATCCCGTGAAAGGGTCATAGTGTATATATCATGGTTTGGAAATAGGTAAAAATGTGAATCGGAGCTACAGTTCTGAAAACAACCACAAATGATAGAGGAGGGTTCCTGATGGAGTGCTAGAGGGTCCAAACACAGTTTCGTGAAAGTCAACTTTGGCACCCGAGGAAGGGTAATCCCGTGAAAGGGTCATAGGATATACATCATGGTTTGGAAATAGGTAAAAATGTGAATCGGAGCTACAGTTCTAAAAAACCAGCTCAAATGATAGAGGAGGGTTCCTGATTGAGTTCTGAAGGGTCCAAACACAGTTCCGTGAAAGTCAACTTTCGCACCCGAGGAAGGGTAATGAAGTGAAAGGTTCAAAAGGGATACATCATGGTTTGGAAATAGGTAAAAATGTGAATCGGAGCTACAGTTCTGAAAACCACCTCAAATAATAGATGAGGGTTCCTGATGGAGTGCTAGAGGGTACAAACACAATTTTCTGAAGGTCAAGTTTGGCACCCCACGAAGGGTAATCAAGTGAAAGGGTAATAGTGGATACATCATGGTTTGGAAATAGGTGGAAATGTGAATCTTAGCTACAGATCTTAAAACCACCTCAAATAATAGAAGAGGGTTCCTGACGGAGTGCTAGAGGGTCCAAACACAGTTTCGTGAAAGTCAACTTGGGCACCCCAGGAAGGGTAATCTCGTGAAACGGTCAAAGGGGATAGACAATGGTTTGGAAATTGGTAAAAATGTGAATCGGAGCTACAGTTCTAAAAAACAGCTCAAATAATAGAGGAGGGTTCCTGATGGAGTGCTAGAGGGTCCAAACACAGTTTCGTGAAAGTCAACTTTGGCACACCAGGAAGAGATATCTTGTGAAAGGGTCAAAGGGGATACATCATGGTTTGGAAATAGGTAAAAATGTGAATCGGAGCTACAGTTCTAAAAAATAGCTCAAATAATAGAGGAGGGTTCCTGATGGAGTGCTAGAGTGTACAAACACAATTTTCTGAAGGTCAATTTTGGCACCCCACGAAGGGTAATAAAGTGAAAGGGTAATAGTGGATACATAATGGTTTGGAAATAGGTAAAAATGTGAATCGGAGTTACAGCTCTTAAAACCAGCTCAAATGATAGAGGAGGGTTCCTGATGGAGTGCTAGAGGGTCCAAACACAGATTCGTGAAAGTCAACTTTGGCACCCGAGGAAGGGTAATCCCGTGAAACGGTCAAAGGGGATACATAGTGGTTTGGAAATAGGTAAAAATGTGAATCGGAGCTACAGTTCTAAAAAACAGCTCAAATAATAGAGGAGGGTTCCTGATGGAGTGCTAGAGTGTACAAACACAGTTTTGTGAAAGTCAACTTTGGCACCCGAGGAAGGGTAATCCCGTGAAAGGGTCATAGTGTATATATCATGGTTTGGAAATAGGTAAAAATGTGAATCGGAGCTACAGTTCTGAAAACAACCTCAAATGATAGAGGAGGGTTCCTGATGGAGTGCTAGAGGGTCCAAACACAGTTTCGTGAAAGTCAACTTTGGCACCCGAGGAAGGGTAATCAAGTGAAATTGTCATAGGATATACATCATGGTTTGGAAATAGGTAAAAATGTGAATCGGAGCTACAGTTCTAAAAAACCAGCTCAAATGATAGAGGAGGGTTCCTGATTGAGTTCTGAAGGGTCCAAACACAGTTTTGTGAAAGTCAACTTTGGCACCCGAGGAAGGGTAATCCCGTGAAAGGGTCATAGTGTATATATCATGGTTTGGAAATAGGTAAAAATGTGAATCGGAGCTACAGTTCTGAAAACAACCTCAAATGATAGAGGAGGGTTCCTGATGGAGTGCTAGAGGGTCCAAACACAGTTTCGTGAAAGTCAACTTTGGCACCCGAGGAAGGGTAATCAAGTGAAATTGTCATAGGATATACATCATGGTTTGGAAATAGGTAAAAATGTGAATCGGAGCTACAGTTCTAAAAAACCAGCTCAAATGATAGAGGAGGGTTCCTGATTGAGTTCTGAAGGGTCCAAAGACAGTTTTGTGAAAGTCAACTTTGGCACCCGAGGAAGGGTAATCCCGTGAAAGGGTCATAGTGTATATATCATGGTTTGGAAATAGGTAAAAATGTGAATCGGAGCTACAGTTCTGAAAACAACCTCAAATGATAGAGGAGGGTTCCTGATGGAGTGCTAGAGGGTCCAAACACAGTTTCGTGAAAGTCAACTTTCGCACCCGAGGAAGGGTAATGAAGTGAAAGGTTCAAAGGGGATACATCATGGTTTGGAAATAGGTAAAAATGTGAATCGGAGCTACAGTTCTGAAAACCACCTCAAATAATAGATGAGGGTTCCCGATGGAGTGCTAGAGGGTACAAACACAATTTTCTGAAGGTCAAGTTTGGCACCCCACGAAGGGTAATCAAGTGAAAGGGTAATAGTGGATACATCATGGTTTGGAAATAGGTAAAAATGTGAATCTTAGTTACAGATCTTAAAACCAGCTCAAATAATAGAGGAGGGTTCCTGACGGAGTGCTAGAGGGTCCAAACACAGTTTCGTGAAAGTCAACTTGGGCACCCCAGGAAGGGTAATCTCGTGAAATTGTCAAAGGGGATAGACAATGGTTTGGAAATTGGCAAAAATGTGAATCGGAGCTACAGTTCTAAAAAACAGCTCAAAAAATAGAGGAGGGTTCCTGATGGAGTGCTAGAGGGTACAAACACAATTTTCTGAAGGTCAAGTTTGGCACCCCACGAAGGGTAATCAAGTGAAAGGGTCATAGGGGATACATCATGGTTTGGAAATAGGTAAAAATGTGAATCGGAGTTACAGATCTTAAAACCAGCTTAAATGACAGAGGAGGGTTCCTGATGGAGTGCTAGAGGGTCCAAACACAGTTTCGTGAAAGTCAACTTGGGCACCCCAGGAAGGGTAATCTCATGAAACGGTCAAAGGGGATACATAATGGTTTGGAAATAGGTAAAAATGTGAATCGGAGCAACAGTTCTAAAAAACAGCTCAAATAATAGAGGAGGGTTCCTGATTTAGTGCTGGAGTGTACAAACACAGTTTTGTGATAGAGGAGGGTTCCTGATGGACTGCTAGAGTGGCAAAACAAAGTTTCGTGAAAGTCAACTTTAGTCCCGTGAAAGGGTCATAGGGGATACATCATGGTTGGGAAATTGGTAAGAAGGTGAATCGGAGCTATAGTTCTAAAGACCAGCTCAAATGATAGAGGAGGGTTCCTGATGGAGTGCTAGAGGGTCCAAACACAGTTTCGTGAAAGTCAACTTTGGCACCCCAGGAAGGGTAATCCCGTCAAAGGGTCATAGGGGATACATCATGGTTTGGAAATAGGTGAAAATGCGATTCGGAAATACAGGTTTTTAAACCAGCTCAAATGATAGTGGAGGGTACCTGATGGAGTGCTAGAGTGTACAAACACGGTTTTCTGAAGGTCACCTTCGGCACCCCAGGAAGGGTAATCAAGTGAAAGGGTAAAAGTGGATACATCATGGTTTGGAAAAAGGTGAAAATGTGAATCGGAGATAGAGACCTTAAAACCAGCTCAAATGATAGAGGAGGGTTCCTGATTTAGTGCTGTAGGGTTCAAACACAGTTTCGTGAAAGTCTACTTTGGCACCCGAGGAAGGGTAATCAAGTGAAAGGGTCATAGGGGATACATCATGGTTTGGAAATAGGTAAAAATGTGAATCGGAGCTACAGTTCTGAAAACCACCTCAAATGATAGAGGAGGGTTCCTGATTTAGTGCTAGAGGGTCAAAACACAGTTTCGTGAAAGTCAACTTTGGCACCCGAGGAAGGGTAGTGAAGTGAAAGGGTCATAGGGGATACATCATGGTTGGGAAATAGGTAAAAATGTGAATCGGAGCTACAGTTCTGAAAAAAACCTCAAATGATAGAGGAGGGTTCCTAAAGAGTGCTAGAGGGTCAAAACAAAGTTTCGTAAAGGTCAACTTTGGCACCCGAGGAAGGGTAATTCCGTGGAAGGGTCATAGGGGATACATCATGGTTTGGAAATAAGTAAAAAGGTGAATCGCAGCTACAGTTCTAAAAACCAGCTCAAATAATAGAGGAGGGTTCCTGATGGAGTGCAAGAGGGTACAAACAGAATTTTCTGAAGGTCAAGTTTGGCACCCCACGAAGGGTAATCAAGTGAGAGGGTAATAGTGGATACATCATGGTTTGGAAATAGGTAAAAATGTGAATCGGAGATACAGCTCCTATAACCTCAAATGATAGAGGAGGGTTCCTGATGGAGTGCTAGAGGTTTCAAACAAAGTTTTGTGAAGGTCAACTTTGGCACCCCAGGAAGGGTAATCCCGTGAAAGGGTCAAAGGGGATACATCATGGTTGGGAAATAGGTAGAAAGGTGAATCGGAGCTACAGTTCTAAAAAACAGCTCAAATAATAGAGGAGGGTTCCTGATTTAGTGCTAGAGTGTACAAACACAGTTCTGTGAAGGTCAACTTTGGCACCCCAGGAAGGGTAATCCCGTGAAAGGGTCATAGTGTATACATCATGGTTTGGAAATAGGTAAAAATGTGAATCGGAGCTACAGTTCTGAAAACCAGCTCAAATGATAGAGGAGGGTTCCTGATGGAGTGCTAGAGGGTCCAAACACAGTTTCGTGAAAGTCAACTTTGGCACCCGAGGAAGGGTAATCCCGTCAAACGGTCAAAGGGGATACATAACGGTTTGGAAATAGGTAAAAATGTGAATCGGAGCTACAGTTCTGAAAACCACCTCAAATGATAGAGGAGGGTTCCTGATGGAGTGCTAGAGGGTCCAAACACAGTTTCGTGAAAGTCAACTTTGGCACCCGAGGAAGGGTAATCAAGTGAAATTGTCATAGGATATACATCATGGTTTGGAAATAGGTAAAAATGTGAATCGGAGTTACAGCTCTTAAAACCAGCTCAAATGATAGAGGAGGGTTCCTGATGGAGTGCTGGAGGGTCCAAACACAGTTTCGTGAAAGTCAACTTTGGCACCCGAGGAAGGGTAATCAAGTGAAATTGTCATATGATATACATCATGGTTTGGAAATAGGTAAAAATGTGAATCGGAGCTACAGTTCTAAAAAACCAGCTCAAATGATAGAGGAGGGTTCCTGATTGAGTTCTGAAGGGTCCAAACACAGTTTCGTGTAAGTCAACTTTCGCACCCGAGGAAGGGTAATGAAGTGAAAGGGTCATAGGGGATACATCATGGTTTGGAAATAGGTAAAAAGGTGAATCGGAGCTACAGTTCTAAAAAACCAGCTCAAATAATAGAGGAGGGTTCCTGATGGAGTGCAAGAGGGTACAAACAGAATTTTCTGAAGGTCTAGTTTGGCACCCCACGAAGGGTAATCAAGTGAAAGGGTGATAGTGGATACATCATGGTTTGGAAATAGGTAAAAATGTGAATCGGAGTTACAGCTCTTAAAACCTCAAATGATAGAGGAGGGTTCCTGATGGAGTGCTAGAGGTTTCAAACAAAGTTTTGTGAAGGTCAACTTTGGCACCCCAGGAAGGGTAATCCCGTGAAAGGGTCAAAGGGGATACATCATGGTTGGGAAATAGGTAGAAAGGTGAATCGGAGCTACAGTTCTAAAAAACAGCTCAAATAATAGAGGAGGGTTCCTGATTTAGTGCTAGAGTGTACAAACACAGTTCTGTGAAGGTCAACTTTGGCACCCCAGGAAGGGTAATCCCGTGAAAGGGTCATAGTGTATACATCATGGTTTGGAAATAGGTAAAAATGTGAATCGGAGCTACAGTTCTGAAAACCAGCTCAAATGATAGAGGAGGGTTCCTGATGGAGTGCTAGAGGGTCCAAACACAGTTTCGTGAA
The DNA here is from genome assembly GCF_037392515.1 of Haliotis asinina. NCBI lineage: Eukaryota > Metazoa > Mollusca > Gastropoda > Lepetellida > Haliotidae > Haliotis > Haliotis asinina. The sequence continues at coordinate 50,734,595 of NC_090282.1, read as the reverse complement.
AGTCAACTTTGGCACCCGAGGAAGGGTAATCCCGTCAAACGGTCAAAGGGGATACATAACGGTTTGGAAATAGGTAAAAATGTGAATCGGAGCTACAGTTCTGAAAACCACCTCAAATGATAGAGGAGGGTTCCTGATGGAGTGCTAGAGGGTCCAAACACAGTTTCGTGAAAGTCAACTTTGGCACCCGAGGAAGGGTAATCAAGTGAAATTGTCATAGGATATACATCATGGTTTGGAAATAGGTAAAAATGTGAATCGGAGTTACAGCTCTTAAAACCAGCTCAAATGATAGAGGAGGGTTCCTGATGGAGTGCTGGAGGGTCCAAACACAGTTTCGTGAAAGTCAACTTTGGCACCCGAGGAAGTTTAATCAAGTGAAATTGTCATATGATATACATCATGGTTTGGAAATAGGTAAAAATGTGAATCGGAGCTACAGTTCTAAAAAACCAGCTCAAATGATAGAGGAGGGTTCCTGATTGAGTTCTGAAGGGTCCAAACACAGTTTCGTGTAAGTCAACTTTCGCACCCGAGGAAGGGTAATGAAGTGAAAGGGTCATAGGGGATACATCATGGTTTGGAAATAGGTAAAAAGGTGAATCGGAGCTACAGTTCTAAAAAACCAGCTCAAATAATAGAGGAGGGTTCCTGATGGAGTGCAAGAGGGTACAAACAGAATTTTCTGAAGGTCTAGTTTGGCACCCCACGAAGGGTAATCAAGTGAAAGGGTGATAGTGGATACATCATGGTTTGGAAATAGGTAAAAATGTGAATCGGAGTTACAGCTCTTAAAACCTCAAATGATAGAGGAGGGTTCCTGATGGAGTGCTAGAGGGTTCAAACAAAGTTTTGTGAAGGTCAACTTTGGCACCCCAGGAAGGGTAATCCCGTCAAAGGGTCATACGGGATACATCATGGTTGGGAAATAGGTAAAAAGGTGAATCGGAGCTACAGTTCTAAAAAACAGCTCAAATAATAGAGGAGGGTTCCTGATTTAGTGCTAGAGTGTACAAACACAGTTCTGTGAAGGTCAGCTTTGGCACCCCAGGAAGGGTAATCCCGTGAAAGGGTCATAGTGTATACATCATGGTTTGGAAATAGGTAAAAATGTGAATCGGAGCTACAGTTCTGAAAACCAGCTCAAATGATAGAGGAGGGTTCCTGATTTAGTGCTAGAGGGTCCAAACACAGTTTCGTGAAAGTCAACTTTGGCACCCGAGGAATGGTGATCCCGTCAAACGGTCAAAGGGGATACATAATGGTTTGGAAATAGGTAAAAATGTGAATCGGAGCTACAGTTCTAAAAAACAGCTCAAATAATAGAGGAGGGTTCCTGATGGAGTGCTAGAGTGTACAAACACAATTTTCTGAAAGTCAACTTTGGCACCCGAGGAAGGGTAATCCCGTGAAAGGGTCATAGTGTATATATCATGGTTTGGAAATAGGTAAAAATGTGAATCGGAACTACAGTTCTGAAAACAACCTCAAATGATAGAGGAGGGTTCCTGATGGAGTGCTAGAGGGTCCAAAAAAAGTTTCGTGAAAGTCAACTTTGGCACCCGAGGAAGGGTAATCAAGTGAAATTGTCATAGGATATACATCATGGTTTGGAAATAGGTAAAAATGTGAATCGGAGTTACAGCTCTTAAAACCAGCTCAAATGATAGAGGAGGGTTCCTGATGGAGTGCTGGAGGGTCAAAACACAGTTTCGTGAAAGTCAACTTTTCACCCGAGGAAGGGTTATCTCGTGAAACGGTCAAAGGGGATACATAATGGTTTGGAAATAGGTAAAAATGTGAATCGGAGCTACAGTTCTAAAAAACAGCTCAAATAATAGAGGAGGGTTCCTGATGGAGTGCTAGAGTGTACAAACACAATTTTCTGAAAGTCAACTTTGGCACCCGAGGAAGGGTAATCCCGTGAAAGGGTCATAGTGTATACATCATGGGTTGGAAATAGGTAAAAATGTGAATCGGAGCTACAGTTCTGAAAACCAGCTCAAATGATAGAGGAGGGTTCCTGATGGAGTGCTAGAGGGTCCAAACACAGTTTCGTGAAAGTCAACTTTGGCACCCGAGGAAGGGTAATCCCGTCAAACGGTCAAAGGGGATACATAATGGTTTGGAAATAGGTAAAAATGTGAATCGGAGCTACAGTTCTGAAAACCACCTCAAATGAGAGAGGAGGGTTCCTGATGGAGTGCTAGAGGGTCCAAACACAGTTTCGTGAAAGTCAACTTTGGCACCCGAGGAAGGGTAATCAAGTGAAATTGTCATAGGATATACATCATGGTTTGGAAATAGGTAAAAATGTGAATCGGAGTTACAGCTCTTAAAACCAGCTCAAATGATAGAGGAGGGTTCCTGATGGAGTGCTGGAGGGTCCAAACACAGTTTCGTGAAAGTCAACTTTGGCACCCGAGGAAGGGTAATCAAGTGAAATTGTCATATGATATACATCATGGTTTGGAAATAGGTAAAAATGTGAATCGGAGCTACAGTTCTAAAAAACCAGCTCAAATGATAGAGGAGGGTTCCTGATTGAGTTCTGAAGGGTCCAAACACAGTTTCGTGTAAGTCAACTTTCGCACCCGAGGAAGGGTAATGAAGTGAAAGGGTCATAGGGGATACATCATGGTTTGGAAATAGGTAAAAAGGTGAATCGGAGCTACAGTTCTAAAAAACCAGCTCAAATAATAGAGGAGGGTTCCTGATGGAGTGCAAGAGGGTACAAACAGAATTTTCTGAAGGTCTAGTTTGGCACCCCACGAAGGGTAATCAAGTGAAAGGGTGATAGTGGATACATCATGGTTTGGAAATAGGTAAAAATGTGAATCGGAGTTACAGCTCTTAAAACCTCAAATGATAGAGGAGGGTTCCTGATGGAGTGCTAGAGGGTTCAAACAAAGTTTTGTGAAGGTCAACTTTGGCACCCCAGGAAGGGTAATCCCGTGAAAGGGTCATACGGGATACATCATGGTTGGGAAATAGGTAAAAAGGTGAATCGGAGCTACAGTTCTAAAAAACAGCTCAAATAATAGAGGAGGGTTCCTGATTTAGTGCTAGAGTGTACAAACACAGTTCTGTGAAGGTCAACTTTGGCACCCCAGGAAGGGTAATCCCGTGAAAGGGTCATAGTGTATACATCATGGTTTGGAAATAGGTAAAAATGTGAATCGGAGCTACAGTTCTGAAAACCAGCTCAAATGATAGAGGAGGGTTCCTGATGGAGTGCTAGAGGGTCCAAACACAGTTTCGTGAAAGTCAACTTTGGCACCCGAGGAATGGTGATCCCGTGAAACGGTCAAAGGGGATACATAATGGTTTGGAAATAGGTAAAAATGTGAATCGGAGCTACAGTTCTAAAAAACAGCTCAAATAATAGAGGAGGGTTCCTGATGGAGTGCTAGAGTGTACAAACACAATTTTCTGAAAGTCAACTTTGGCACCCGAGGAAGGGTAATCCCGTGAAAGGGTCATAGTGTATATATCATGGTTTGGAAATAGGTAAAAATGTGAATCGGAAATACAGTTCTGAAAACAACCTCAAATGATAGAGGAGGGTTCCTGATGGAGTGCTAGAGGGTCCAAAAAAAGTTTCGTGAAAGTCAACTTTGGCACCCGAGGAAGGGTAATCAAGTGAAATTGTCATAGGATATACATCATGGTTTGGAAATAGGTAAAAATGTGAATCGGAGTTACAGCTCTTAAAACCAGCTCAAATGATAGAGGAGGGTTCCTGATGGAGTGCTGGAGGGTCAAAACACAGTTTCGTGAAAGTCAACTTTGGCACCCGAGGAAGGGTTATCTCGTGAAACGGTCAAAGGGGATACATAATGGTTTGGAAATAGGTAAAAATGTGAATCGGAGCTACGGTTCTAAAAAACAGCTCAAATAATAGAGGAGGGTTCCTGATGGAGTGCTAGAGTGTACAAACACAATTTTCTGAAAGTCAACTTTGGCACCCGAGGAAGGGTAATCCCGTGAAAGGGTCATAGTGTATATATCATGGTTTGGAAATAGGTAAAAATGTGAATCGGAGCTACAGTTCTGAAAACAACCTCAAATGATAGAGGAGGGTTCCTGATGGAGTGCTAGAGGGTCCAAACACAGTTTCGTGAAAGTCAACTTTGGCACCCGAGGAAGGGTAATCAAGTGAAATTGTCATATGATATACATCATGGTTTGGAAATAGGTAAAAATGTGAATCGGAGCTACAGTTCTAAAAAACCAGCTCAAATGATAGAGGAGGGTTCCTGATTGAGTTCTGAAGGGTCCAAACACAGTTTCGTGAAAGTCAACTTTCGCACCCGAGGAAGGGTAATGAAGTGAAAGGGTCATAGGGGATACATCATGGTTTGGAAATAGGTAAAAAGGTGAATCGGAGCTACAGTTCTAAAAACCAGCTCAAATAATAGAGGAGGGTTCCTGATGGAGTGCAAGAGGGTACAAACAGAATTTTCTGAAGGTCAAGTTTGGCACCCCACGAAGGGTAATCAAGTGAAAGGGTGATAGTGGATACATCATGGTTTGGAAATAGGTAAAAATGTGAATCGGAGTTACAGCTCTTAAAACCTCAAATGATAGAGGAGGGTTCCTGATGGAGTGCTAGAGGGTTCAAACAAAGTTTTGTGAAGGTCAACTTTGGCACCCCAGGAAGGGTAATCCCGTGAAAGGGTCATAGGGAATACATGATGGTTGGGAAATAGGTAAAAAGGTGAATCGGAGCTACAGTTCTAAAAAACAGCTCAAATAATAGAGGAGGGTTCCTGATTTAGTGCTAGAGTGTACAAACACAGTTCTGTGAAGGTCAACTTCGGCACCCGAGGAAGGGTAATCCCGTGAAAGGGTCATAGTGTATACATCATGGTTTGGAAATAGGTAAAAATGTGAATCGGAGCTACAGTTCTGAAAACCAGCTCAAATGATAGAGGAGGGTTCCTGATGGAGTGCTAGAGGGTCCAAACACAGTTTCGTGAAAGTCAACTTTGGCACACCAGGAAAAGAAATCTTGTGAAAGTGTCCAAGGGGATACATCATGGTTTGGAAATAGGTAGAAATGTGAATCGGAGCTACAGCTCTGAAAAATAGCTCAAATGATAGAGGAAGGTTCCTGATTGAGTGCTAGAGGGTCCAAACACAGTTTCGTGAAAGTCAACTTTGGCACACCAGGAAGAGAAATCTTGTGAAAGGGTAAAAGGGGATACATCATGGTTTGGAAATAGGTAAAAATGTGAATCGGAGCTACAGTTCTAAAAAATAGCTCAAATAATAGAGGAGGGTTCCTGATGGAGTGCTAGAGTGTACAAACACAGTTTTGTGAAGGTCAACTTTGGCACCCCAGGAAGGGTTATCCCGTGAAAGGGTCATACGGGATACATCATGGTTTGGAAAAAGGTAAAAATGTGAATCGGAGCTACAGTTCTAAAAACAGCTCAAATAGTAGAGGAGGGTTCCTGATGGAGTGCTAGAGTGTGCAAAGACAGTTTTGTGAAGGTCAACTTTTGCACCCCAGAACGGGTAATCACGTGAAATTGTAATAGTGGATACATCATGTTTGGAAAGATGTGAAAATGTGTATCCGAGCTACAGTTCTAAAAACAGCTCAAATAGTAGAGGAGGGTTCCTGATGGAGTGCTAGAGGGTCAAAACACAGTTTCGTGAAAGTCAACTTTGGCACCCGAGGAAGGGTAATTAAGTGAAAGGGTCATAGGGGATACATCATGGTTTGGAAAAAGGTAAAAATGTGTATCCGAGCTACAGTTCTAAAAACAGCTCAAATAGTAGATGAGGGTTCCTGATGGAGTGCTAGAGGGTCAAAACACAGTTTCGTGAAAGTCAACTTTGGCACCCGTGGAAGGGTAATTAAGTGAAAGGGTCATAGGGGATACATCATGGTTTGGAAATAGGTAAAAATGTGAATCGGAGCTACAGTTCTGAAAAAAACCTCAAATGATAGATTAGGGTTCCTGATGGAGTGCTAGAGGGTCAAAACAAAGTTTCGTGAAAATTAACTTTGGCACCCGAGGAAGGGTAATCCCGTGAAAGTGTCATAGGGGATACAACATGGTTTGGAAATAGGTAAAAATGTGAATCGGAGTTACAGATCTTAAAACCAGCTCAAATGATAGAGGAGGGTTCCTGATGGAGTGCAAGAGGGTACAAACACAATTATCTGAAGATCAAGTTTGGCACCCGAGGAAGGGTAATCAAGTGAAAGGGTAATAGTGGATACATCATGGTTTGGAAATAGGTAAAAATGTGAATCGGAGTTACAGTTCTTAAAACCAGCTCAAATGATAGAGGAGCGTTCCTGATGGAGTGCTAGAGGGTCCAAACACAGTTTCGTGAAAGTCAACTTTGGCACCCCAGGAACGGTTATCTCGTGAAAGTGTCATAGGGGATACAACATGGTTTGGAAATAGGTAAAAATGTGAATCGGAGCTACAGTTCTGATAAAAACCTCAAATGATAGAGGAAGGTTCCTGATGGAGTGCTAGAGGGTCAAAACAAAGTTTCGTGAAAGTCATCTTTGGCACACCAGGAAAAGTAATCTTGTGAAAAGGTCAAAGGGGATACATCATGGTTTGGAAATAGGTACAAATGTGAATCGGAGCTACAGTTCTAAAAAACAGCTCAAATAATAGAGGAGGGTTCCTGATGGAGTGCTAGAGCGTACAAACACAGTTTTGTGAAGGTCAACTTTGGCACCCCAGGAAGGGTAATCAAGTGAAAGGGTCGAAGTGGATACATCATGGTTTGGAAATAGGTAAAAATGTGAATCGTAGCTACAGTTCTGAAAACCAGCTCAAATGATAGAGGAGGGTACCTGATGGAGTGCTAGAGGGTACAAACACAGTTTTCTGAAGGTCAACTTCGGCACCCCAAAAAGGGTAATCAAGTGAAAGGGTAAAAGTGGATACATCATGGTTTGGAAATAGGTGAAAACGTGAATCGGAGATAGAGCCCTTAAAACCAGCTCAAATGATAGAGGAGGGTACCTGATGGAGTGCTAGAGGGTACAAACACAGTTTTGTGAAAGTCAACTTTGGCACCCCAGAAAGGGTAATCACGTGAAAGTATAATAGTGGATACATTATGGTTTGGAAATAGGTAAAAATGTGAATCGGAGCTACAGTTCTAAAAAACAGCTCAAGTAATAGAGGAGGGTTCCTGACGGAGTGCTAGAGTGTACAAACACAGTTTTGTGAAGGTCAACTTTGGCACCCGAGGAAGGGTAATCCCGTAAAAGGGTCATAGTGTATACATCATGGTTTGGAAATAGGTAAAAATGTGAATCGGAGCTACAGTTCTGAAAACCACCTCAAATGATAGAGGAGTTTTCCTGATGGAGTGCTAGAGGGTAAAAGCACAGTTTCGTGAAAGTCAACTTTGGCACCCGAGAAAGGGTAATCCCGTGAAAGGGTTCTACGGTATAAATCATGGTTGGGAAATAGGTAAAAAGGTGAATCGGAGCTACAGTTCTAAAAACCACCTCAAGTGATAGAGGAGGGTTCCTGATGGAGTGCTAGAGGATCAATACACAGTTTTGTGAAAGTCAACTTTGGCACCCCAGCAAGGGTGATCCCGTCAAAGGGTCATAGGGGATACGTCATAGTTTGGAAATAGGTGAAAATGCGACTCGGAACTGCAGGTTTTAAAACCACCTCAAATAATAGAGGAGGGTACGTGATGGAGTGCTAGAGGGTACAAAAACGGTTTTCTGAAGGTCATCTTCGGCAGCAAAGGAAGGTTAATCCGCTGATAGGGTCGTAGTGGATACATCATGGTTTGGAAAGAGGTAAAAATGTGAATCGGAGCTACAGTTCTAAAAACCACCTCAAGTGATAGAGGAGGGTTCCTGATGGAGTGCTAGAGGGTCAACAAACAGTTTCGTGAAAGTCAACTTTCGCAACCGAGGAAGGGTAATCAAGTAAAAGGGTCATAGGGGATACATCATGGTTTGGAAATAGGTACAAATGTGAATCGGAGCTACAGTTCTAAAAACCAGCTCAAATAATAGAGGAGGGTCCCTGATGGAGTGCTAGAGCGTCAAAACAAAGTTTCGTGAAAGTCAACTTTGGCACCCGAGGAAGGGTAATCCCGTGAAAGGGTCATAGGGGATACATCATGGTTGGGAAATAGGTAAAAAGGTGAATCGGAGCTACAGTTCAAAAGACCAGCTCAAATAATAGAGGAGGGTTCCTGATGGAGTGCAAGAGGGTACAAACACAGTTTTCTGAAGCTCAAGTTTGGCACCTCAGGAAGGGTAGCTTAAGTGAAAGGGTAATAGTGGATACATCATGGTTCGGAAATAGGTAAAAATGTGAATCAGAGATAGAGCTCTTAAAACCAGCTCAAATGACAGAAGAGGGTTAATGACGGAGTGCTAGAGGGTCAATACACAGTTTCCTGAAAGTCAACTTTGGCACGCCAGGAAGGTTAATCCCGTGAAAGGGTCATAGTGGATACATTATGGTTTGGAAATAGGTAAAAATGTGAATCGGAGCTACAGTTCTAAAAACCAGCTCAAATGATAGAGGAGCGTTCCTGATGGAGTGCTAGAGGGTCAATACACAGTTTCGTGAAAGTCAACTTTGGCACCCCAGGAAGTGTAATCCCGTCAAAGGGTCATAGGTGATACGTCATGGTTTGGAAATAGGTGAAAATGCGATTCGGAACTGCAGGTTTTAAAACCAAGTGAAATGATAGAGGAGGGTACGTGATGGAGTGCTAGAGGGTACAAAAACGGATTTCTGAAGGTCAACTTCGGCACCCCAAGAAGGGTAATCAAGTGAAAGTGTAAGAGTGGATACATCATAGCTTGGAAATAGGTGAAAACGTGAATCGGAGACAGAGCCCTTAAAACCAGCTCAAATGATAGAGGAGGGTTCCTAATGGAGTTCAAGAGGGTCAATACACAGTTTTGTGAAAGTCAACTTTGGCACCCGAGGAAGGGTAATCAAGTGAAAGGGTCATAGTGTATACATCATGGTTGGGAAATAGGTAAAAAGGTGAATCGGAGCTGCAGCTCTTAAAACCAGCTCAAATGATAGAGAAGGGTTCCTAAAGGAGTGCTAGAGGGTCAAAAGACAGTTTCGAGAAAGTCAAGTTTGGCACCACAGGAAGGGTAATCCCGTGAAAGGGTCATAGGGGATACATCATGGTTTGGAAATAGGTACAAATGTGAATCGGAGCTACAGTTAAAAAAACCAGCTCAAATAATAGAGGAGGGTTCCTGATAGAGTGTTAGAGTGTACAAACACAGTTTTGTGAAGTTCATCTTTGGCACCCGAGGAAGGTTAATCCGCTGAAAGGGTCGTAGTGGATACATCATGTTTTGGAAATAGGTAAAAATGTGAATCGGAGCTACAGTTCTGAAAACCAGCTCAAATGATAGAGGAGGGTTCCTGATGGAGTGCTAGAGGGTCAACAGACAGTTTCGTGAAAGTCAACTTTGGCACCCCAGGAAGGGTAATCAAGTGAAAGGGTAATAGTGGATACATCATGGTTTGGAAATAGGTACAAATGTGAATCGGAGCTACAGTTCTAAGAACCAGCTCAAATGATAGAGGAGGGTTCCTGATGGAGTGCTAGAGGGTCAAATCAGAGATTCGTGAAAGTCAGCTTTGGCACCCCAGGAAGGGTGATCCCGTGAAAGGGTCAAAGGGGATACATCATGGTTGGGAAATAGGTAAAAAGGTGAATCGGAGCTACAGTTCTAAAAACCAGCTCAAATGATAGAGGAGGGTTCCTGATGGAGTGCTAGAGGGTCCAAACACAGTTTCGTGAAAGTCAACTTTGGCACCCGAGGAAGGGTAATCAAGTGAAAGGGTCATAGGGGATACATCATGGTTTGGAAATAGGCAAAAACGTGAATCGGAGCTACAGTTCTGAAAAAAACCTCAAATAATAGAGGAGGGTTCCTGATGGAGTGCTAGAGGGTCAAAACAAAGTATCGTGAAAGTCAACTTTGGAACCCGAGGAAGGGTAATCCCGTGAAAGGGTCATAGTGGATACATCATAGTTTGGAAATAGGTAAAAAGGTGAATCGGAGCTACAGTTCTAAAAAACAGCTCAAATAATAGACGAGGGTTCCTGATGGAGTGGTAGAGAGGACAAACACAGTTTTCTGAAGGTCAAGTTTGGCACCCGAGGAAGGGTAAATCCGTGAAAGGGTCAAAGGAAATACATCATGGTTTGGAAATAGGTAAAATTGTGAATCGGAGCTACAGTTCTGAAAACCACCTCAAATGATAGATGAGGGTTCCTGATAGAGTGCTAGAGTGTACAAACACAGTTTTGTGAAGGTCAACTTTCGCACCCCAGGAAGGGTAATCCCGTGAAAGGGTCATAGTGTATACATCATGGTTTGGAAATAGGTAAAAAGGTGAATCGGAGCTACAGTTCTGAAAACCACCTCAAATGATAGAGGAGGTTTCCTGATGGATTGCTAGAGGGTAAAAGCATAGTTTCGTGAAAGTCAACTTTGGCACCCGAGAAAGGGTAATCCCGTGAAATTGTTCTAAGGGATAAATCATGGTTGGGAAATAGGTAAAAAGGTGAATCGGAGCTACAGTTCTAAAAACCACCTCAAATGATAGAGGAGGGTTCCTGATGGAGTGCTAGAGGGTCAATACACAGTTTCGTGAAAGTCAACTTTGGCACCCCAGCAAGGGTGATCCCGTCAAAGGGTCATAGGGGATACGTCATGGTTTGGAAGTAGGTGAAAATGCAATTCGGAACTGCAGGTTTTAAAACCACCTGAAATGATAGAGGAGGGTACGTGATGGAGTGCTAGAGGGTACAAAAACGGTTTTCTGAAGATCAACTTCGGCAGCAAAGGAAGGTTAATCCGCTGAAAGGGTCGTAGTGGATACATCATGGTTGGGAAATAGGTAAAAAGGTGAATCGGAGCTACAGCTCTTAAAACCAGCTCAAATGATAGAGAAGGGTTCCTGATGGAGTGCTAGAGGGTCAAAACACAGTTTCGTGAAAGTCAACTTTGGCACCACAGGAAGGGTAATCCCGTGAAAGGGTCATAAGGGATAATCATGGTTTGGAAATAGGTACAAATGTGAATCGGAGCTACAGTTCTAAAAAACAGCTCAAGTAATAGAGGAGGGTTCCTGACGGAGTGCTAGAGTGTACAAACACAGTTTTGTGAAGGTCAACTTTGGCACCCGAGGAAGGGTAATCCCGTAAAAGGGTCATAGTGTATACATCATGGTTTGGAAATAGGTAAAAATGTGAATCGGAGCTACAGTTCTGAAAACCACCTCAAATGATAGAGGAGTTTTCCTGATGGAGTGCTAGAGGGTAAAAGCACAGTTTCGTGAAAGTCAACTTTGGCACCCGAGAAAGGGTAATCCCGTGAAAGGGTTCTACGGTATAAATCATGGTTGGGAAATAGGTAAAAAGGTGAATCGGAGCTACAGTTCTAAAAACCACCTCAAGTGATAGAGGAGGGTTCCTGATGGAGTGCTAGAGGATCAATACACAGTTTTGTGAAAGTCAACTTTGGCACCCCAGCAAGGGTGATCCCGTCAAAGGGTCATAGGGGATACGTCATAGTTTGGAAATAGGTGAAAATGCGACTCGGAACTGCAGGTTTTAAAACCACCTCAAATAATAGAGGAGGGTACGTGATGGAGTGCTAGAGGGTACAAAAACGGTTTTCTGAAGGTCATCTTCGGCAGCAAAGGAAGGTTAATCCGCTGATAGGGTCGTAGTGGATACATCATGGTTTGGAAAGAGGTAAAAATGTGAATCGGAGCTACAGTTCTAAAAACCACCTCAAGTGATAGAGGAGGGTTCCTGATGGAGTGCTAGAGGGTCAACAAACAGTTTCGTGAAAGTCAACTTTCGCAACCGAGGAAGGGTAATCAAGTAAAAGGGTCATAGGGGATACATCATGGTTTGGAAATAGGTACAAATGTGAATCGGAGCTACAGTTCTAAAAACCAGCTCAAATAATAGAGGAGGGTCCCTGATGGAGTGCTAGAGCGTCAAAACAAAGTTTCGTGAAAGTCAACTTTGGCACCCGAGGAAGGGTAATCCCGTGAAAGGGTCATAGGGGATACATCATGGTTGGGAAATAGGTAAAAAGGTGAATCGGAGCTACAGTTCAAAAGACCAGCTCAAATAATAGAGGAGGGTTCCTGATGGAGTGCAAGAGGGTACAAACACAGTTTTCTGAAGCTCAAGTTTGGCACCTCAGGAAGGGTAGCTTAAGTGAAAGGGTAATAGTGGATACATCATGGTTCGGAAATAGGTAAAAATGTGAATCAGAGATAGAGCTCTTAAAACCAGCTCAAATGACAGAAGAGGGTTAATGACGGAGTGCTAGAGGGTCAATACACAGTTTCCTGAAAGTCAACTTTGGCACGCCAGGAAGGTTAATCCCGTGAAAGGGTCATAGTGGATACATTATGGTTTGGAAATAGGTAAAAATGTGAATCGGAGCTACAGTTCTAAAAACCAGCTCAAATGATAGAGGAGCGTTCCTGATGGAGTGCTAGAGGGTCAATACACAGTTTCGTGAAAGTCAACTTTGGCACCCCAGGAAGTGTAATCCCGTCAAAGGGTCATAGGTGATACGTCATGGTTTGGAAATAGGTGAAAATGCGATTCGGAACTGCAGGTTTTAAAACCAAGTGAAATGATAGAGGAGGGTACGTGATGGAGTGCTAGAGGGTACAAAAACGGATTTCTGAAGGTCAACTTCGGCACCCCAAGAAGGGTAATCAAGTGAAAGTGTAAGAGTGGATACATCATAGCTTGGAAATAGGTGAAAACGTGAATCGGAGACAGAGCCCTTAAAACCAGCTCAAATGATAGAGGAGGGTTCCTAATGGAGTTCAAGAGGGTCAATACACAGTTTTGTGAAAGTCAACTTTGGCACCCGAGGAAGGGTAATCAAGTGAAAGGGTCATAGTGTATACATCATGGTTGGGAAATAGGTAAAAAGGTGAATCGGAGCTGCAGCTCTTAAAACCAGCTCAAATGATAGAGAAGGGTTCCTAAAGGAGTGCTAGAGGGTCAAAAGACAGTTTCGAGAAAGTCAAGTTTGGCACCACAGGAAGGGTAATCCCGTGAAAGGGTCATAGGGGATACATCATGGTTTGGAAATAGGTACAAATGTGAATCGGAGCTACAGTTAAAAAAACCAGCTCAAATAATAGAGGAGGGTTCCTGATAGAGTGTTAGAGTGTACAAACACAGTTTTGTGAAGTTCATCTTTGGCACCCGAGGAAGGTTAATCCGCTGAAAGGGTCGTAGTGGATACATCATGTTTTGGAAATAGGTAAAAATGTGAATCGGAGCTACAGTTCTGAAAACCAGCTCAAATGATAGAGGAGGGTTCCTGATGGAGTGCTAGAGGGTCAACAGACAGTTTCGTGAAAGTCAACTTTGGCACCCCAGGAAGGGTAATCAAGTGAAAGGGTAATAGTGGATACATCATGGTTTGGAAATAGGTACAAATGTGAATCGGAGCTACAGTTCTAAGAACCAGCTCAAATGATAGAGGAGGGTTCCTGATGGAGTGCTAGAGGGTCAAATCAGAGATTCGTGAAAGTCAGCTTTGGCACCCCAGGAAGGGTGATCCCGTGAAAGGGTCAAAGGGGATACATCATGGTTGGGAAATAGGTAAAAAGGTGAATCGGAGCTACAGTTCTAAAAACCAGCTCAAATGATAGAGGAGGGTTCCTGATGGAGTGCTAGAGGGTCCAAACACAGTTTCGTGAAAGTCAACTTTGGCACCCGAGGAAGGGTAATCAAGTGAAAGGGTCATAGGGGATACATCATGGTTTGGAAATAGGCAAAAACGTGAATCGGAGCTACAGTTCTGAAAAAAACCTCAAATAATAGAGGAGGGTTCCTGATGGAGTGCTAGAGGGTCAAAACAAAGTATCGTGAAAGTCAACTTTGGAACCCGAGGAAGGGTAATCCCGTGAAAGGGTCATAGTGGATACATCATAGTTTGGAAATAGGTAAAAAGGTGAATCGGAGCTACAGTTCTAAAAAACAGCTCAAATAATAGACGAGGGTTCCTGATGGAGTGGTAGAGAGGACAAACACAGTTTTCTGAAGGTCAAGTTTGGCACCCGAGGAAGGGTAAATCCGTGAAAGGGTCAAAGGAAATACATCATGGTTTGGAAATAGGTAAAATTGTGAATCGGAGCTACAGTTCTGAAAACCACCTCAAATGATAGATGAGGGTTCCTGATAGAGTGCTAGAGTGTACAAACACAGTTTTGTGAAGGTCAACTTTCGCACCCCAGGAAGGGTAATCCCGTGAAAGGGTCATAGTGTATACATCATGGTTTGGAAATAGGTAAAAAGGTGAATCGGAGCTACAGTTCTGAAAACCACCTCAAATGATAGAGGAGGTTTCCTGATGGATTGCTAGAGGGTAAAAGCATAGTTTCGTGAAAGTCAACTTTGGCACCCGAGAAAGGGTAATCCCGTGAAATTGTTCTAAGGGATAAATCATGGTTGGGAAATAGGTAAAAAGGTGAATCGGAGCTACAGTTCTAAAAACCACCTCAAATGATAGAGGAGGGTTCCTGATGGAGTGCTAGAGGGTCAATACACAGTTTCGTGAAAGTCAACTTTGGCACCCCAGCAAGGGTGATCCCGTCAAAGGGTCATAGGGGATACGTCATGGTTTGGAAGTAGGTGAAAATGCAATTCGGAACTGCAGGTTTTAAAACCACCTGAAATGATAGAGGAGGGTACGTGATGGAGTGCTAGAGGGTACAAAAACGGTTTTCTGAAGATCAACTTCGGCAGCAAAGGAAGGTTAATCCGCTGAAAGGGTCGTAGTGGATACATCATGGTTGGGAAATAGGTAAAAAGGTGAATCGGAGCTACAGCTCTTAAAACCAGCTCAAATGATAGAGAAGGGTTCCTGATGGAGTGCTAGAGGGTCAAAACACAGTTTCGTGAAAGTCAACTTTGGCACCACAGGAAGGGTAATCCCGTGAAAGGGTCATAAGGGATAATCATGGTTTGGAAATAGGTACAAATGTGAATCGGAGCTACAGTTAAAAAAACCAGCTCAAATAATAGAGGAGGGTTCCTGATAGAGTGTTAGAGTGTACAAACATCGTTTTGTGAAGTTCATCTTTGGCACCCGAGGAAGGTTAATCCGCTGAAAGGGTCGCAGTGGATACATCATGGTTTGGAAATAGGTAAAAATGTGAATCGGAGCTACAGTTCTCAAAACCAGCTCAAATGATAGAGGAGGGTTCCTGATGGAGTGCTAGAGGGTAAACAGACAGTTTTGTGAAAGTCAACTTTGGCACCCCAGGAAGGGTAATCAAGTGAAAGGGTAATAGTGGATACATCATGGTTTGGAAATAGGTACAAATGTGAATCGAAGCTACAGTTCTAAAAACCAGCTCAAATGATAGAGGAGGGTTCCTGATGGAGTGCTAGAGGGTCAAATCAGAGATTCGTGAAAGTCAACTTTGGCACCCGAGGAAGGGTAATCAAGTGAAAGGGTCATAGGGGATACATCATGGTTGGGAAATAGGTAAAAAGGTGAATCGGAGCTACAGTTCTAAAAACCAGCTCAAATGATAGAGGAGGGTTCCTGATGGAGTGCTAGAGGGTCCAAACACAGTTTCGTGAAAGTCAACTTTGGCACCCGAGGAAGGGTAATCAAGTGAAAGGGTCATAGGGGATACATCATGGTTTGGAAATAGGCAAAAATGTGAATCGGAGCTACAGTTCTGAAAAAAACCTCAAATGATACAGGAGGGTTCCTGATGGAGTGCTAGAGGGTCAAAACAAAGTATCGTGAAAGTCAACTTTGGAACCCGAGGAAGGGTAATCCCGTGAAAGGGTCATAGGGGATACATCATGGTTTGGAAATAGGTAAAAAGGTGATTTGGAGCTACAGTTCTAAAAAACAGTTCAAATAATAGAGGAGGGTTCCTGATGGAGTGCTAGAGAGGACAAACACAGTTTTCTGAAGGTCAAGTTTGGCACCCGAGGAAGGGTAATCCCGTGAATCGTCATAGGGGATACATCATGGTTTGGAAATAGGTAAAACTGTGAATCGGAGCTACAGTTCTGAAAAAGACCTCAAATCATAGAGGAGGGTTCCTGATGGAGTGCTAGAGGGTCCAAACACAGTTTCGTGAAAGTCAACTTTGGCACCACAGAAAGGGTAATCCCGTGAAAGGGTAATAGTGGTTATATCATGGTTTTGAAATAGGTAAAAAAGTGAATCGGAGAGAGAGCCCTTAAACCCAGGTCAAATGATAGAGGATGGTTCCTGACGGAGTGCTAGAGGATCCAAACACAGTTTTGTGAAAGTCAACTTTGGCACCCCAGGAAGGGTAATCCCGTGAAAGGGTCGTACTTGATACATCATGGTTTGGAAATAGGTAAAAATGTGAATCGGAGCTACAGTTCTGAAAAAGACCTCAAATCATAGAGGAGGGTTCCTGATGGAGTGCTAGAGGGTCCAAACACAGTTTCGTGAAAGTCAACTTTGGCACTCCAGAAAGGGTAATCCCGTGAAAGGGTAATAGTGGTTGTATCATGGTTTTGAAATAGGTAAAAAAGTGAATCGGAGAGAGAGCCCTTAAACCCCGGGCAAATGATATAGGAGGGTTCCTGACGGAGTGCTAGAGGGTCAAAACATAGTTTCGTCAAAGTCAACTTTGGCACCCCAGGAAGGGTAATCACGTGAAAGGGGAAAAGGGGATACATCATGGTTTGGAAATAGGTAAAAATGTGAATCGGAGATAGAGCCCTTTAAACCAGCTCAAATGATAGAGAAGGGTTCATGACGGAGTGGTGGATGGTCCAAACACAGTTTTGTGAAAGTCAACTTTGGCAACAAAGGAAGGGTAATCCCGTGAAAGGTTTATAGGGGATACATCATGGTTTGGAAATAGTTAAAAATGTGAATCGGAGCTACAGGTTTTAAAAGCAGATCAAATGATAGAGGAGGGTTTCTGATGGAGTGCTAGAGGGTCAAAACACAGTTTGATGAAAGTCAACTTTGGCACCCCAGGAAGGGTGAACATTTAAAAGGGTAATTGTGGATACATCATGGTTTGGAAATAGGTAGAACTGTGAATCGGAGCTACAGTTCTATAAAGCAGCTCAAATAATAGAGGAGGGATCCTGATGGAGTGCTAGAGTGTACAAACCCAGTTTTGTGAAGGTCAACTTTGGCACCCCAGGAAGGGTTTTCAGGTCAAAGGGTCATAGTAGATACATCATGGTTTGGAAATATGTAGAAAGGTGAATCGGAACTACAGCTCTCAAAATCAGCTCAAATGATAGAGGAGGGTTCCTGATGGAGTGCTAGAGGGTCAATACACAGTTTCGTGAAGGTCAACTTTGGCACCCCAGAAAGGGTAATCACGTGAAAGGGTCATAGGGGATACATCATGGTTTGGAAATAGGTAAAAATGTGAATCGGAACTACAGCTCTCAAAACCAGCTCAAATGATAGAGGAGGGTTCCTGATGGAGTGCTAGAGGGTCCAAACACAGTTTTGTGAAAGGCAACTTTTTCACCCCAGGAAGGGTAATCCCGTGAAAGGGTAGTAGTGGATACATCATGGTTTGGAAATAGGTAAAAATGTGAATCGGAGCTACAGGTTTTAAAATCACCTCAAATGATATAGGAGGGTTCCTGATGGAGTGCTAGAGGGTCAATACACAGTTTCGTGAAAGTCAACTTTGGCACCCCAGGAAGGGTAATCACGTTAAAGGGGAAAAGTGGATACATCATGGTTTGGAAATATGTAAAAATGTGAATCGGAGATATAGCCCTTAAAACCAGCTCAAATGATAGAGGAGGGTTCCTGACGGAGTGGTGGAAGGTCCAAACACAGTTTTCTGATAGTCACCTTTGGCAACCGAGGAAGGGTAATCCCGTGAAAGGTTTATAGGTTATACATCGTGGTTTGGGAAATAGGTAAAAAGGTGAATCAGAGCTACAGCACTCAAAACCAGCTCAAATGATAGAGGAGGGTTCCTGATGGAGTGGTAGAGGGTCAAATCAGAGATTCGTGAAAGTCAACTTTGGCACCCGAGGAAGGGTAATCAAGTGAAAGGGTCATAGGGGATACATCATGGTTGGGAAATAGGTAAAAAGGTGAATCGGAGCTACAGTTCTAAAAACCAGCTCAAATGATAGAGGAGGGTTCCTGATGGAGTGCTAGAGGGTCCAAACACAGTTTCGTGAAAGTCAACTTTGGAACCCGAGGAAGGGTAATCAAGTGAAAGGGTCATAGGGGATACATCATGGTTTGGAAATAGGCAAAAATGTGAATCGGAGCTACAGTTCTGAAAAAAACCTCAAATGATAGAGGAGGGTTCCTGATGGAGTGCTAGAGGGTCAAAACAAAGTATCGTGAAAGTCAACTTTGGAACCCGAGGAAGGGTAATCCCGTGAAAGGGTCATAGGGGATACATCATGGTTTGGAAATAGGTAAAAAGGTGATTTGGAGCTACAGTTCTAAAAAACAGTTCAAATAATAGAGGAGGGTTCCTGATGGAGTGCTAGAGAGGACAAACACAGTTTTCTGAAGGTCAAGTTTGGCACCCGAGGAAGGGTAATCCCGTGAAAGGGTCATAGGGGATACATCATGGTTTGGAAATAGGTAAAACTGTGAATCGGAGCTACAGTTCTGAAAAAGACCTCAAATCATAGAGGAGGGTTCCTGATGGAGTGCTAGAGGGTCCAAACACAGTTTCGTGAAAGTCAACTTTGGCACCACAGAAAGGGTAATCCCGTGAAAGGGTAATAGTGGTTATATCATGGTTTTGAAATAGGTAAAAAAGTGAATCGGAGAGAGAGCCCTTAAACCCAGGTCAAATGATAAAGGATGGTTCCTGACGGAGTGCTAGAGGATCCAAACACAGTTTTGTGAAAGTCAACTTTGGCACCCCAGGAAGGGTAATCCCGTGAAAGGGTCGTACTTGATACATCATGGTTTGGAAATAGGTAAAAATGTGAATCGGAGCTACAGTTCTGAAAAAGACCTCAAATCATAGAGGAGGGTTCCTGATGGAGTGCTAGAGGGTCCAAACACAGTTTCGTGAAAGTCAACTTTGGCACTCCAGAAAGGGTAATCCCGTGAAAGGGTAATAGTGGTTGTATCATGGTTTTGAAATAGGTAAAAAAGTGAATCGGAGAGAGAGCCCTTAAACCCCGGTCAAATGATATAGGAGGGTTCCTGACGGAGTGCTAGAGGGTCAAAACATAGTTTCGTCAAAGTCAACTTTGGCACCCCAGGAAGGGTAATCACGTGAAGGGGGAAAAGGGGATACATCATGGTTTGGAAATAGGTAAAAATGTGAATCGGAGATAGAGCCCTTTAAACCAGCTCAAATGATAGAGAAGGGTTCATGACGGAGTGGTGGATGGTCCAAACACAGTTTTGTGAAAGTCAACTTTGGCAACAAAGGAAGGGTAATCCCGTGAAAGGTTTATAGGGGATACATCATGGTTTGGAAATAGTTAAAAATGTGAATCGGAGCTACAGGTTTTAAAAGCAGATCAAATGATAGAGGAGGGTTTCTGATGGAGTGCTAGAGGGTCAAAACACAGTTTGATGAAAGTCAACTTTGGCACCCCAGGAAGGGTGAACATTTAAAAGGGTAATTGTGGATACATCATGGTTTGGAAATAGGTAGAACTGTGAATCGGAGCTACAGTTCTATAAAGCAGCTCAAATAATAGAGGAGGGATCCTGATGGAGTGCTAGAGTGTACAAACCCAGTTTTGTGAAGGTCAACTTTGGCACCCCAGGAAGGGTAATCAGGTCAAAGGGTCATAGTAGATACATCATGGTTTGGAAATATGTAGAAAGGTGAATCGGAACTACAGCTCTCAAAATCAGCTCAAATGATAGAGGAGGGTTCCTGATGGAGTGCTAGAGGGTCAATACACAGTTTCGTGAAGGTCAACTTTGGCACCCCAGAAAGGGTAATCACGTGAAAGGGTCATAGGGGATACATCATGGTTTGGAAATAGGTAAAAATGTGAATCGGAACTACAGCTCTCAAAACCAGCTCAAATGATAGAGGAGGGTTCCTGATGGAGTGCTAGAGGGTCCAAACACAGTTTTGTGAAAGGCAACTTTTTCACCCCAGGAAGGGTAATCCCGTGAAAGGGTAGTAGTGGATACATCATGGTTTGGAAATAGGTAAAAATGTGAATCGGAGCTACAGGTTTTAAAATCACCTCAAATGATATAGGAGGGTTCCTGATGGAGTGCTAGAGGGTCAATACACAGTTTCGTGAAAGTCAACTTTGGCACCCCAGGAAGGGTAATCACGTTAAAGGGGAAAAGTGGATACATCATGGTTTGGAAATATGTAAAAATGTGAATCGGAGATATAGCCCTTAAAACCAGCTCAAATGATAGAGGAGGGTTCCTGACGGAGTGGTGGAAGGTCCAAACACAGTTTTCTGATAGTCACCTTTGGCAACCGAGGAAGGGTAATCCCGTGAAAGGTTTATAGGTTATACATCGTGGTTTGGGAAATAGGTAAAAAGGTGAATCAGAGCTACAGCACTCAAAACCACCTCAAATGATAGAGGAGGGTTCCTGATGGAGTGGTAGAGGGTCCAAAGACAGTTTTGTGAAAGTCAACTTTGGCACATCACAAAGGGTAATCCCGTGAAAGGGTAGTAGTGGATACATCATCGTTTGGAAATAGGTAGAAATGTGAGTCGTAGCTACAGGTTTTAAAAGAAGCTCAAATGATAGAGGAGGGTTCCTGATGGAGTGGTAGACAGTCAATACACAGTTTCGTGAAAGTCAACTTTGGCACGCCAGGAAGGGTAATCCCGTGAAAGGGTAATAGTGGCTACATCATTGTTTGGAAATATGTAGAAAGGTGAATCGGAACTACAGCTCTCAAAACCAGCTCAAATGATAGAGGAGGGTTCCTGATGGAATAGTAGAGGGTCCAAAGACAGTTTTGTGAAAGTCAACTTTGGCACAACAGAAAGGGTAATCACGTGAAAGGGTAATAGTTAATACATCATGGTTTGGAAATAGGTAGAAATGTGAATCGTAGCTACAGGTTTTAAAAGAAGCTCAAATGATAGAGGAGGGTTCCTGATGGATTGGTAGAGGGTCAATACACAATTTCGTGAAAGTCAACTTTGGCAACCCAGGAAGGGTAATCACGTGAAAGGGTAATAGTGGATACATCATGGTTTGGAAATAGGTAAAAATGTGAATCGTAGATAGAGCCCTTAAAATCAGCTCAAATGATAGAGGAGGGTTCCTGACGGAGTGCTAGAGGGTCCAAACACAGTTTTGTGAATGTCAACTTTGGCAACCCAGGAAGGGTAATCCCGTGAAAGGGTAATAGTGGATACATCATGGTTTGGAAATAGGTAAAAATGTGAATCGGAACTACAGCTCTCAAAACCACCTCAAATGATAGAGGAGGGTTCCTGACGGAGTGCTAGAGGGTCCAAACACAGTTTTGTGAATGTCAACTTTGGTACCCCAGAAAGGGTTATCACGTGAAAGGGTAATAGTGGATACATCATGGTTTGGAAATAGGTAGAAATGTGAATAGTAGCTACAGGTTTTAAAAGAAGCTCAAATGATAGAGGAGGGTTCCTGATGGAGTGGTAGAGGGTCAATACACAGTTTCGTGAAAGTCAACTTTGGCACCCCAGGAAGGGTAATCACGTGAAAGGGTAATAGTGGATACATCATGGTTTGGAAATAAGTACAAATGTGAATCTGAGATAGAGCCCTTAAAACCAGCTCAAATGATAGAGGAGGGTTCCTGACGGAGTGCTAGAGGGTCCAAACACAGTTTTGTGAATGTCAACTTTGGCAACCCAGGAAGGGTAATCCAGTGAAAGGGTAATAGTGGATACATCATGGTTTGGAAATAGGTAAAAATGTGAATCGGAGCTACAGCTCTCAAAACCAGCTCAAATGATAGAGGAGGGTTCCTGATGGAGTGCTAAAGGGTCCAAACACAGTTTCGTGAAAGTCAACTTTGGCACCCCAGAAAGGGTAATCAAGTGAAAGGGTAATAGTGGATACGTGATGGTTTGGAAATAGGTAAAAATGTGAATCGGAACTACAGCTCTCAAAATCAGCTCAAATGATAGAGGAGGATTCCTGATAGAGTGCTAGAGGGTCCAAACACAGTTTTGTGAAAGTCAACTTTGGCACCCCAGGAAGGGTAATCCCGTCAAAGGGTCATAGGGGATACATCATGGTTTGGAAATAGGTGAAAATGCGATTCGGAACTACAGGTTTTTAAACCAGCTCAAATGATAGAGAAGGGTACCTGATGGAGTGCTAGAGGGTACAAACACGGTTTTCTGAAGGTCACCTTCGGTACCCCAGGAAGGGTAATCAAGTGAAAGGGTAAAAGTGGATACATCATGGTTTGGAAAAAGGTGAAAATGTGAATCGGAGATAGAGCCCTTAAAACCAGCTCAAATGATAGAGGAGGGTTCCTGATGGAGTGCTGGAGGGTCCAAACACAGTTTCGTGAAAGACAACTTTGGCACCCGAGGAAGGGTAATCAAGTGAAAGGGTCATAGGGGATACATTATGGTTTGGAAATAGGTAAAAATGTGAATCGGAGCTACAGTTCTGAAAAAAACCTCAAATGATAGAGGAGGGTTCCTGATGGAGTGCTAGAGGGTCAAAACACAGTTTCGTGACAGTCAACTTTGGCACCCGAGAAAGGGTAGTCCCGTGAAAGGGTCATAGGGGATACATCATGGTTGGGAAATAGGTAAAAAGGTGAATCGGAGCTACAGTTCTAAAAACCAGCTCAAATGATAGAGGAGGGTTCCTGATGGAATAGTAGAGGGTCCAAAGACAGTTTTGTGAAAGTCAACTTTGGCACAACAGAAAGGGTAATCACGTGAAAGGGTAATAGTGGATACATCATGGTTTGGAAATAGGTAGAAATGTGAATCGTAGCTACAGGTTTTAAAAGAAGCTCAAATGATAGAGGAGGGTTCCTGATGGATTGGTAGAGGGTCAATACACAGTTTCGTGAAAGTCAACTTTGGCAACCCAGGAAGGGTAATCACGTGAAAGGGTAATAGTGGATACATCATGGTTTGGAAATAGGTAAAAATGTGAATCGTAGATAGAGCCCTTAAAATCAGCTCAAATGATAGAGGAGGGTTCCTGACGGAGTGCTAGAGGGTCCAAACACAGTTTTGTGAATGTCAACTTTGGCAACCCAGGAAGGGTAATCCCGTGAAAGGGTAATAGTGGATACATCATGGTTTGGAAATAGGTAAAAATGTGAATCGGAACTACAGCTCTCAAAACCACCTCAAATGATAGAGGAGGGTTCCTGACGGAGTGCTAGAGGGTCCAAACACAGTTTTGTGAATGTCAACTTTGGTACCCCAGAAAGGGTTATCACGTGAAAGGGTCATAGTGGATACATCATGGTTTGGAAATAGGTAGAAATGTGAATAGTAGCTACAGGTTTTAAAAGAAGCTCAAATGATAGAGGAGGGTTCCT
This sequence comes from Haliotis asinina, assembly GCF_037392515.1. Lineage (NCBI taxonomy): Eukaryota > Metazoa > Mollusca > Gastropoda > Lepetellida > Haliotidae > Haliotis > Haliotis asinina. The sequence goes on along the minus strand of NC_090282.1, from coordinate 50,711,076 downwards.
GATGGAGTGGTAGAGGGTCAATACACAGTTTCGTGAAAGTCAACTTTGGCACCCCAGGAAGGGTAATCACGTGAAAGGGTAATAGTGGATACATCATGGTTTGGAAATAAGTACAAATGTGAATCTGAGATAGAGCCCTTAAAACCAGCTCAAATGATAGAGGAGGGTTCCTGATGGAGTGCTAGAGGGTACAAACACAATTTTCTGAAGGTCAAGTTTGGCACCCCACGAAGGGTAATCAAGTGAAAGGGTCATAGGGGATACATCATGGTTTGGAAATGGGTAAAAATGTGAATCGGAGTTACAGATCTTAAAACCAGCTCAAATGATAGAGGAGGGTTCCTGATGGAGTGCTAGAGGGTCCAAACACAGTTTCGTGAAAGTCAACTTGTGCACCCCAGGAAGGGTAATCTCATGAAACGGTCAAAGGGGTAACATAATGGTTTGGAAATAGGTAAAAATGTGAATCGGAACTACAGCTCTCAAAATCAGCTCAAATGATAGAGGAGGGTTCCTGATAGAGTGCTAGAGGGTCCAAACACAGTTTTGTGAAAGTCAACTTTGGCACCCCAGGAAGGGTAATCCCGTCAAAGGGTCATAGGGGATACATCATGGTTTGGAAATAGGTGAAAATGCGATTCGGAACTACAGGTTTTTAAACCAGCTCAAATGATAGAGAAGGGTACCTGATGGAGTGCTAGAGGGTACAAACACGGTTTTCTGAAGGTCACCTTCGGTACCCCAGGAAGGGTAATCAAGTGAAAGGGTAAAAGTGGATACATCATGGTTTGGAAAAAGGTGAAAATGTGAATCGGAGATAGAGCCCTTAAAACCAGCTCAAATGATAGAGGAGGGTTCCTGATGGAGTGCTGGAGGGTCCAAACACAGTTTCGTGAAAGACAACTTTGGCACCCGAGGAAGGGTAATCAAGTGAAAGGGTCATAGGGGATACATTATGGTTTGGAAATAGGTAAAAATGTGAATCGGAGCTACAGTTCTGAAAAAAACCTCAAATGATAGAGGAGGGTTCCTGATGGAGTGCTAGAGGGTCAAAACACAGTTTCGTGACAGTCAACTTTGGCACCCGAGAAAGGGTAGTCCCGTGAAAGGGTCATAGGGGATACATCATGGTTGGGAAATAGGTAAAAAGGTGAATCGGAGCTACAGTTCTAAAAACCAGCTCAAATGATAGAGGAGGGTTCCTGATGGAGTGCTAGAGGGTCCAAACACAGTTTCGTGAAAGTCAACTTTGGCACCCGAGGAAGGGTAATCCCGTGAAACGGTCAAAGGGGATACATAGTGGTTTGGAAATAGGTAAAAATGTGAATCGGAGCTACAGTTCTAAAAAACAGCTCAAATAATAGAGGAGGGTTCCTGATGGAGTGCTGGAGTGTACAAACACAGTTTTGTGAAAGTCAACTTTGGCACCCGAGGAAGGGTAATCCCGTGAAAGGGTCATAGTGTATATATCATGTTTTGGAAATAGGTAAAAATGTGAATCGGAGCTACAGTTCTGAAAACAACCTCAAATGATAGAGGAGGGTTCCTGATGGAGTGCTAGAGGGTCCAAACACAGTTTCGTGAAAGTCAACTTTGGCACCCGAGGAAGGGTAATCAAGTGAAATTGTCATAGGATATACATCATGGTTTGGAAATAGGTAAAAATGTGAATCGGAGCTACAGTTCTGAAAACCAGCTCAAATAATAGATGAGGGTTCCTGATGGAGTGCTAGAGAGTACAAACACAATTTTCTGAAGGTCAAGTTTGGCACCCCACGAAGGGTAATCAAGTGAAAGGGTAATAGTGGATACATCATGGTTTGGAAATAGGTAAAAATGTGAATCTTAGTTACAGATCTTAAAACCAGCTCAAATAATAGAGGAGGGTTCCTGACGGAGTGCTAGAGGGTCCAAACACAGTTTCGTGAAAGTCAACTTGGGCACCCCAGGAAGGGTAATCTCGTGAAACGGTCAAAGGGGATAGACAATGGTTTGGAAATTGGTAAAAATGTGAATCGGAGCTACAGTTCTAAAAAACAGCTCAAATAATAGAGGAGGGTTCCTGATGGAGTGCTAGAGGGTACAAACACAATTTTCTGAAGGTCAAGTTTGGCACCCCACGAAGGGTAATCAAGTGAAAGGGTCATAGGGGATACATCATGGTTTGGAAATAGGTAAAAATGTGAATCGGAGTTACAGATCTTAAAACCAGCTCAAATGATAGAGGAGGGTTCCTGATGGAGTGCTAGAGGGTCCAAACACAGTTTCGTGAAAGTCAACTTGTGCACCCCAGGAAGGGTAATCTCATGAAACGGTCAAAGGGGTAACATAATGGTTTGGAAATAGGTAAAAATGTGAATCGGAGCTACAGTTCTAAAAAACAGCTCAAATAATAGAGGAGGGTTCCTGATTTAGTGCTGGAGTGTACAAACACAGTTTTGTGATAGAGGAGGGTTCCTGATGGACTGCTAGAGTGGCAAAACAAAGTTTCGTGAAAGTCAACTTTGGTCCCGTGAAAGGGTCATAGGGGATACATCATGGTTGGGAAATTGGTAAAAAGGTGAATCGGAGCTATAGTTCTAAAGACCAGCTCAAATGATAGAGGAGGGTTCCTGATGGAGTGGTAGAGGGTCCAAACACAGTTTCGTGAAAGTCAACTTTGGCACCCCAGGAAGGGTAATCCCGTCAAAGGGTCATAGGGGATACATCATGGTTTGGAAATAGGTGAAAATGCGATTCGGAACTACAGGTTTTTAAACCAGCTCAAATGATAGAGGAGGGTTCCTGATGGAGTGCTGGAGGGTCCAAACACAGTTTCGTGAAAGTCAACTTTGGCACCCGAGGAAGGGTAATCAAGTGAAAGGGTAATAGTGGATACATCATGGTTTGGAAATTGGTAAAAAGGTGAATCGGAGCTATAGTTCTAAAGACCAGCTCAAATGATAGAGGAGGGTTCTTGACGGAGTGGTAGAGGGTCCAAACACAGTTTTGTGAATGTCAACTTTGGCAACAGAGCAAGGGTAATCCCGTGAAAGGGTAATAGTGGATACATCATGGTTTGGAAATAGGTAAAAATGTGAATCGGAACTACAGGTTTTAAAAGAAGCTCAAATGATAGAGGATGGTTCCTGATGGAGTGCTAGAGGGTCAATACACAGTTTCGTGAAAGTCAACTTTGACACGCCAGGAAGGGTAATCCCGTGAAAGGGTTATAGTGGATACATCATGGTTTGGAAATAGGTAAAAATGTGAATCGGAACTACAGGTTTTAAAACCAGGTCAAATGATAGAGGAGGGTTCCTGATGGAGTGCTATAGGGTCCAAACACAGTTTCGAGAGAGTCCACTTTTTCACTCCAGGAAGGTTAATCCCGTGAAAGGGTCTTAGGGGATACATCATGGTTTGGAAATAGGTAAAAAGGTGAATCGGAGCTACAGGTTTTAAAGCCACCTCAAATGATATAGAATGGTTCCTGATGAAGTGCTAGAGGGTCAATACACAGTTTCGTGAAAGTCAACTTTGGCACCCCAGGAAGGGTAATCCCATTAAAGTATAATAGTGGCTACATCATGGTTTGGAAATATGTAGAAAGGTGAATATCAACTACAGCTCTCAAAACCAGCTCAAATGATAGAGGAGGGTTCCTGATGGAGTGCTAGAGGGTCAATACACAGTTTCGTGAAAGTCAACTTTGACACAAGAGAAAGGGTAATCCCGTGAAAGGGTCATAGGGGATACATCATGGTTTGGAAATTGGTAAAAATGTGAATCGGAGCTACAGGTTTTAAAACCACCTCAAATGATAGAGGAGGGTTCCTGATGGAGTGCTAGAGGGTCAATACACAGTTTCGTGAAAGTCAACTTTGGCACCCCAGGAAGGGTAATCACGTGAAAGTACAGTAGTGGATACGTCATGTTTTGGAAATAGGTAAAAAGGTGAATCGGAGATACAGCCCTTAGAACCATCTCAAATGATAGAGGAGGGTTCTTGACGGAGTGGTAGAGGGTCCAAAGACAGTTTTGTGAATGTCAACTTTGGCAACAGAGCAAGGGTAATCCCGTGAAAGGGTAATAGTGGATACATCATGGTTTGGAAATAGGTAAAAATGTGAATCGGAACTACAGGTTTTAAAAGAAGCTCAAATGATAGAGGATGTTTCCTGATGGAGTGCTAGAGGGTCAATACACAGTTTCGTGAAAGTCAACTTTGGCACCCCAGGAAGGGTAATCACGTGAAAGTACAGTAGTGGATACGTCATGTTTTGGAAATATGTAGAAAGTTGAATCGGAACTACAGCTCTCAAAACCAGCTCAAACGATAGAGGAGGGTTCCTGATGGAGTGCTAGAGGGTCAATACACAGTTTCGTGAAAGTCAACTTTGACACAAGAGAAAGGGTAATCCCGTGAAAGGGTCATAGGGGATACATCATGGTTTGGAAATAGGTAAAAATGTGAATCGGAGATAGAGCCCTTAAAACCACCTCAAATGATAGAGGAGGGTTCCTGATGGAGTGCTAGAGGGTCAATACACAGTTTCGTTAAAGTCAACTTTGGCACCCCAGGAAGGGTAATCACGTGAAAGTACAGTAGTGGATACGTCATGTTTTGGAAATAGGTAAAAAGGTGAATCGGAGATACAGCCCTTAGAACCATCTCAAATGATAGAGGATAGTTCTTGACGGAGTGGTAGAGGGTCCAAACACAGTTTTGTGAATGTCAACTTTGGCAAAAGAGCAAGGGTAATCCCGTGAAAGGGTAATAGTGGATACATCATGGTTTGGAAATAGGTAAAAATGTGAATCGGAACTACAGGTTTTAAAAGAAGCTCAAATGATAGAGGATGGTTCCTGATGGAGTGCTAGAGGGTCAAAACACAGTTTCGTGAAAGTCAACTTTGGCATCCCAGGAAGGGTAATCCCATTAAAGTATAATAGTGGCTACATCATGGTTTGGAAATATGTAGAAAGTTGAATCGGAACTACAGCTCTCAAAACCAGCTCAAATGATAGAGGAGGGTTCCTGATGGAGTGCTAGAGGGTCAATACACAGTTTCGTGAAAGTCAACTTTGAGACAAGAGAAAGGGTAATCCCGTGAAAGGGTCATAGGGGATACATCATGGTTTGGAAATAGGTGAAAATGTGAATCGGAGCTACAGGTTTTAAAACCACCTCAAATGATAGAGGAGGGTTCCTGATGGAGTGCTAGAGGGTCAATACACAGTTTCGTGAAAGTCAACTTTGGCACTTCACAAAGGGAAATCCCGTGAAAGGGTAGTAGTGGATACATCATCGTTTGGAAATAGGTAGAAATGTGAGTCGTAGCTACAGGTTTTAAAAGAAGCTCAAATGATAGAGGAGGGTTCCTGATGGAGTGGTAGAGGGTCAATACACAGTTTCGTGAAAGTCAACTTTGGCACCCCAGGAAGGGTAATCCCATGAAAGTATAAAAGTGGCTACATCATGGTTTGGAAATATGTAGAAAGGTGAATCGGAGCTACAGCTCTCAAAACCAGCTCAAATGATAGAGGAGGGTTCCTGATGGAGTGCTAGAGGGTCAATACACAGATTGGTGAAAGTCAACTTTGACACAAGAGAAAGGGTAATCCCGTGAAAGGGTCATAGGGGATACATCATGGTTTGGAAATAGGTAAAAATGTGAATCGGAGCTACAGGTTTTAAAACCACCTCAAATGATAGAGGAGGGTTCCTGATGGAGTGCTAGAGGGTCAATACACAGTTTCGTGAAAGTCAACTTTGGCACCCCAGGAAGGGTAATCACGTGAAAGTACAGTAGTGGATATGTCATGTTTTGGAAATAGGTAAAAAGGTGAATCGGAGATACAGCCATTAGAACCATCTCAAATGATAGAGGAGGGTTCTTGATGGAGTGGTAGAGGGTCCAAACACAGTTTTGTGAATGTCAACTTTGGCAACAGAGCAAGGGTAATCCCGTGAAAGGGTAATAGTGGATACATCATGGTTTGGAAATAGGTAAAAATGTGAATCGGAACTACAGGTTTTAAAAGAAGCTCAAATGATAGAGGATGGTTCCTGATGGAGTGCTAGAGGGTCAATACACAGTTTCGTGAAAGTCAACTTTGGCACCCCAGGAAGGGTAATCCCATGAAAGTATAATAGTGGCTACATCATGGTTTGGAAATATGTAGAAAGGTGAATCGGAACTAAAGCTCTCAAAACCAGCTCAAATGATAGAGGAGGGTTCCTGATGGAGTGCTAGAGGGTCAATACACAGTTTCGTGAAAGTCAACTTTGACACAAGAGAAAGGGTAATCCCGTGAAAGGGTCATAGGGGATACATCATGGTTTGGAAATAGATAAAAATGTGAATCGGAGATAGAGACCTTAAAACCAGCTCAAATGATAGAGGAGGGTTCCTGACGGAGTGCTAGAGGGTCCAAACACAGTTTTGTGAATGTCAACTTTGGCAACCCAGGAAGGGTAATCCCGTGAAAGGGTAATAGTGGATACATGATGGTATGGAAATAGGTAAAAATGTGAACTGGAACTACAGCTCTCAAAACCACCTCAAATGATAGAGGAGGGTTCCTGATGGAGTGCTAGAGGGTCCAAAGACAGTTTCGTGAAAGTCAACTTTGGCACTCCAGAAAGGGTCATCACGTGAAAGGGTAATAGTGGATACATGATGGTTTGGAAATAGGTAAAAATGTGAATCGGAACTACAGCTCTCAAAACCAGCTCAAATGATAAAGGAGGGTTCCTGATGGAGTGCTAGAGGGTCAATACACAGTTTTGTGAAAGTCAACTTTGGCACCCCAGAAAGGTGAATCGGAACTACAGCTCTCAAAGCCAGCTCAAGTGATAGATGAGGGTTCCTGATGGAGTGCTAGAGGGTCCAGACACAGTTTCGAGAGCGTCCACTTTGGCACCCCAGGAAGGCTAATCCCGTGAAAGGGTCATAGGGGATACATCATGGTTTGGAAATAGGTAAAAATGTGAATCGGAGATAGAGCCCTTAAAACCAGCTCAAATGATAGAGGAGGGTTCCTGACGGAGTGCTAGAGGGTCCAAACACAGTTTTGTGAAAGTCAACTTTGGCAACCCAGGAAGGGTAATCCAGTGAAAGGGTAATAGTGGATACATCATGGTTTGTAAATAGGTAAAAATGTGAATCGGAAATACAGCTCTCAAAACCACCTCAAATGATAGAGGAGGGTTCCTGATGGAGTGCTAGAGGGTCCAAAGACAGTTTCGTGAAAGTCAACTTTGGTACCCCAGAAAGGGTAATCACGTGAAAGGGTCATAGGGGATACATCATGGTTTGGAAATAGGGAAAAAGGTGAATCGCAGCTACAGGTTTTAAAACCAGCTCAAATGATAGAGGCAGGTTCCTGATGGAGTGCTAGAGGGTCAAAACACAGTTTTGTGAAAGTCAACTTTGGCACTCCAGTGAGGGTAATCAGGTCAAAGGGTCATAGGGGATACATCATCGTTTGGAAATAGGTAAAAATGTGACTTTTACGAAAGTGTTTGTTAAATCTCTAGCACTCCATCAGGAACCCTCCTCTATCATTTGAGCTTCTTTTAAAACTTGTAGCTCCGATTGTCCTTTTTACGTATTTCCAAACCATGATGTATCCCCTATTTCCTTTTCACGGGATTACCCTTCCTTTGGTGCCAAAGTTGATTTTCAGGAAACAGTTTCTTGAATCTCTAGCACTCCATCAGGAACCCTCCTCTATCATTTGAGCTTCTTTTAAAACCTGTAGCTCCGATTCACCTTTTTACCTATTTCCAAACCATCATGTATCCACTATTACCCTTTCACGGGATTACCTTTCAAGGGGTCCCAAAGTTGACCTTCACAAAACTGTGTTTGTACACTCTAGCACTCCATCAGGAACCCTCCTCTATCATTTGAGGTGTTTTTTAGAACTGTAGTTCCGATTCACATTTTCACCTCTTTCCAAACCATGATGTATCCACTATGACCTTTTCACGGGATTACCCTTTCTGGGGTGCCAAAGTTGACATTCACGAAACTGTGTATTGACCCTCTAGCACTCCATCAGGAACCATCCTATATCATTTGAGGTGGCTTTAAAACCTGTAGCTCCGATTCACATTTTTACCTATTTCCAAACCATGATGTATCCCCTATGACCCTTTCACGGGAAAACCCTTCAAGGGGTGCCAAAGTTGACCTTCACAAAACTGTGTTTGTACGCTCTAGCACTCCATCAGGAACCCTCCTCTATCATTTGAGCTGGTTTTCACAACTGTAGCTCCGATTCACATTTTTACCTATTTCCCAACCATGATGTATTCCCTATGACCCTTTCACGGGTTTACCCTTCGTGGGGTGAAAAAGTTGACTTTCACGAAACTGTGTTTGGACCCTCTAGCACTCCACCAGGAACCCTCCTCTATCATTTGAGCTGGTTTTAAGAGGTGTAGTTCCGATTCACATTTTTACCTCTTTCCAAACCATGATGTATCCACTATTATACTTTCACGGAATAACCCTTCCTGGGGTGCCAAAGTTCACTTTGACGAATTTGTGTTTGGACCCTCTAGCACTCCATCAGGAACCCTCCTCTATCATTTGAGCTTCTTTTAAAACCTGTAGCTCCGATTCACATTTTTACCTATTTCCAAACCATGATGTATCCCCTATTTCCCTTTCAAGGGATGACCCTTCCTTTGGTGCTAAAGTTGACTTTCTCAGAAATGTGTGTTGACTCTCTAGCACTCCATCAGGAACCCTCCTCTATCATTTGAGGTGGTTTTGAGAGCTGTAGCTCAGATTCACATTTTTACCTATTTCCAAACCATGATGTATCCACTATTATACTTTCACGGGATTACCCTTCCTAGGGTGCGAAAGTTGACTTTGACGAATTTGTGTTTGGACCCTCTAGCACTCCATCAGGAACCCTCCTCTATCATTTGAGCTGGTTTTAAAACCTGTAGTTCCGATTCACCTTTTTTCCTTTTTCCAAACCATGATGTATCCACTATGAGAATTTCACGGGATTACCCTTTCTGGGGTGCCAAAGTTGACTTTGACGAATTTGTGTTTGGACCCTGTAGCACTCCATCAGGAACCCTTCTCTATCATTTGAGCTAGTTTTGAGAGCTGTAGTTCCGATTCACCTTTTTACATTTTTCCAAACCATTATGTATCCACTATGACCCTTTCACGGGATTAGCCTTCGTGGGGTACCAAAGTTTACTTTCACGAAACTGTGTTTGGACCCTCTAGCACTCCATCAGGAACACTCCTCTATCATTTAAGGTGGTTTTTAGGACTGTAGCTCCCATTCACATTTTTACCTCTTTCCAAACCATGATGTATCCCTTATGACCCTTTCACGGGATTACCCTTCCTGGGTTGCCAAAGTTGACTTTCACAAAAATGTGTGTAGACCCTCTAGCACTCCATCAGGAACCCTCCTCTATCATTTGAGGTGGTTTTGAGAGCTGTAGCTCCGATTCACATTTTTACCTCTTTCCAAACCATGTTGTATCCACTATTACCCTTTCACGGGATTACCCTTCCTGGGGTGCCAAAGTTGACTTTAACGAAACAGTGTTTGGACTCTCTAGCACTCCAACAGGAACACTCCTCTATCATTTGAGGTGGTTTTAAAACCTGTAGCTCCGATTCACCTTTTTATCTATTTCCAAACCATGATGTATCCACTATTACCATTTGACGGGATTACCCTTCAAGGGGTGCCAAAGTTGACCTTCACAAAACTGTGTTTGTACACTCTAGCACTCCATCAGGAACCCTCCTCTATTATTTGAGCTGGTTTTAAGAAGTGTACCTCCGATTCACAGTTTTACCTATTTCCAAACCATGATGTATCCCCTATGACCCTTTGACGGGATTACCCTTCCTGGGGTGCCAAGGTTGACTTTCACAAAACTGTGTTTGGACCCTCTAGTACTCCGTCAGGAACTCTCCTCTATCATTTGAGCTGGTTTTAAAACCTGTAGCTCCCATTCACCTTTTTTCCTATTTGTAATCCAGGATGTATCCCCTATTACCCACATGAAAAAAATGTTGGTTTACAAACATTCACAAAATTTAATGTCATATTTAGAAACATTTACGATTGTAAAGGTGATGTTTAGAAGGCTTGTGAAGGTTTTTAAAGTTAGGAAGGATTTTACCGCTACCTCTTTCACTTTTGCCATTTCTCAAGAATCCCCATGACTCTTTACACTTACTAATTTATTATTTCTTTGGTTCTGTTAGAGTCCGTAATGTTGATATGCATAATGGATCTTGCATGTGGCGTATGTATTCATGAAAACTGAAGGAATAAGCCATATTTTGTGTAGTCAATTTGTGCTTTATATCAATGCAACTGCGTCTGTCGGGTGAAAACATGAAAGTTCATGTGTACGGCCAGCCTTGATCCATATACGAAATACTTGTGCCTGTTAAAACAGATGTCTTGCCTTTCTTCGAGATCATCATCCCAAGCTCATTCCGATGATTTTACCACTCTACTACATGGGAACTATATGCATTCTGTAAATAACACCTGTCACTAGACCTTTTATGTTGGTGCTCATTAACGGTGTTATGCAATTGGCGTATTGAAGAAATCTCATAAACATGTCAATAGATAATTGGTTGTGATGCCAGTACGTGGGGATTGGAGCAAGTAGTCAAATGAATTAATAAAAATCATTGTGTAACAAGATTTATATAATCATTTACAAGAATTATGTTACAGAATATTTAAATGGTGAGTGCCGGTCTATCATTTGTTTGTTATGTTCGGCGTACATAAATTTTTAATTTATGATTCATACATAAAACATAACTTACATAACTGTACAATCTGCTTTGCATTTGATGACTTTCGTGAATATAAGAAATTCTTAAAGTGCTACACAATCATACATCGTCAGTGTCAACAGTGATAGTTCACTTCATACACAACTGACCCAACAAGATGGGAAAAAACTTTTCCATACTCTGTTATGGTCTTCCTTTCTGCTTGAAGATGTCTTTTGTCTTAAGTCTATGGTTACTTCGGTGAGCATCCACAATTTTACCATCAAGACATCAAAAATAATTATCTTACCAATAACATTCTCGTAAATGCTCTATATTGATACAATTAGTTTGTATGTGTGGAATGCACTTTACAAAGGTAAATAAACCAAAGTTCTAATACAAGATTATCAAATGACAAACCACGAGGTTAAGATGGACAGATTATTAGATCAGATAATTCACTATTTCCATATAAGATTGTCTTCAAGCTTTACCCATGTTTGTTACTCAAATTTATATACATATGTGACAACACATGCTGCATTTAAATTTTGTATTGCATGTTGTATGGTACCGGTGTCGATATAAACTGTAAAGCTGTTCACAATCCCATGTCATTTTTTACCAATAAAAAAACAAACACAATAATTAAGCACAAAAATGAGATGTGTAAATCATTCCCTCTGTTGGTGATGGCTGTGTGGGATTAATTAAACGACCAAACCCAGTTGAGCATGCCTTATAATTCTCTTACTCTTAAAATAAACAACTTCAGTCCAAAGAGGATACCACTAGTGGGATTATTTGGCCGATTTGAGTTAGTGTTTTGATAACGCTTAGTCTTGATGAACAATAGTCTATTTCAACAACATGGTCAATTGGTAAAATTCATATTAAAGTGACATACCTTTATTTACATGTTTCACAAACCGTTGTGTACACGCACGTGCACTGTCCATTGTATTTCTTGGTTGGAGAAGTCACAGAGAGGAAGAGTAACTCAAAGTAATTTGATGACCTTTTGAGATCTAAATACATATATCAACGCCCGATGGGAAAATGCAGTTGATCATTGCACACCAACATACGGACATTTTTGCCATCATGAATTTGAGACTTTGCATCTACAAAGCCGTTCAGAATGTCTGTCAGCGATATTTCTTCAGAGGCCACATTCAGCTCAGGTGAGTATATTGCAGATGATGCAAGTATATTATTTGTAAAATCAGTAAGGCAACCCTGATGATGCCATGTGTTCCCTCAGCAGCATGGTTGTTGAGAAATCTTACACTCAAGACTACCATATCATTTAGCAGGGAGCTCAATATACAGAGTCGTAGAGTATCCCTGCCATTCAGTAAGTGTTTAGTATATTGAATCACGATATGAGAACAACAGCCCGACTAATTGGCTGATCAAAGGTTTATTACATGTCATAAATATCCTTCCTGGGACTTAATCAGGCTATGGGGGTGGAATATATTGTCCAGGTAACACCAGCTGTTTTTTTAAGGTTGAGCTGAAGGATTACCTGTTGCATGTAATTTCAATCATACTGTATAATCAGTATAAGACTGATTTTGGACATATTCTTACAGATGTAAAATGTTCTGTTGTATGGTTTAAGAGATAGGTTTCATCCAAAACAACAATGACGGAACAATACAGACTAATCCCAGTATTCATGCATATACGTACTTTGGGTTCCCATATCACACGTCATTATATGGATGGAATAGTGACTTTAATAGATATATCCTTTTCAAAATCGCTAAGGCATTTCAAAATCAAATTTCAAAACACAAATATATTTTAAAAACTAAATTGATTGTTTATTCTTTTGTAAATGTTTGCAACGCTTTCAAACAAGATATTCTTATACGATGTTGTATTAGCAGTAATTCGACTTTACTTAAGACTTTAGCTGTAATACCTGCAAGTCATTTTGTTAGGTTTTTCAAAATGCTAATTGCATTTTCCCCATGAATCTACTTTCACAGACAACTGTGAGGCAGGCTCTACGGAATGCTCAGTCTGTAGGAGGAATGACCCTAAATCCACAACAGACGTAAGAATATACTAGAATATGATTTAAATACAGTAACTGCAAGAGTTTCAATGCATTAAACCATTCAACAAGTAAAACTTCAGGTGTTTCTACAGTAACCTCGACATGAATTTATCTTCATTGTGCTGACAATAAATTTAGAATTGTATTTTTTTAGGCTGGAAACAGGACAGAATAAGGACGCTAAGGCAGCTCTCCGTGTTATTCCGCACGCTGAGTTTCAAGGTATTGCAGTTCTGCTTAATGCTCTGTCCTATATGCATCAGTGCACAACAAACAATGAGCACAACCCACTGTCATATAAATAAGAATGCTCATTTCTTGAGCTCCAAACACTAAAATTATGTAACAAAATGTGATGTTCATAGGCGATTTTGTTCAACCGTTTGAATCGGGTGCATGTGTTTGGTGACGACTTCTTGCTATAATTCTGTAATCACTCTATAATATACGTCAGTTTTATTGAAACATAAAGTTTCTGTCAGGGTATTGTATTTTGTTTGTTGCAGTGGCTTTGACAAGATGTTTGCAGACAAAAATGGAAACCGTCTCAAGAAAGAAAAGACAACCAAAACAAACACAATGATTTCATGAGAAGAAGTTCCAGAAAAACTACAGTAAGTAAACATGAAAACCAATTTAAATAGCTTTCGGGAATCAAGAATTAGATGAAAAGTTTTTAAGAGGATGCACTACATCATATTGACTGTTTTCTTCAGAAATCGAGTCGAAGGGATGCAAGTATTAACGAATGCACAGCTACAATGCTACCCCATTGTTTTGGATTGTATATTTGAGAATAATGTGTAACATATTTTCCGTAAATTTGTAAATGGAATGTTTTTGTATGAAATTTAATCTTCCTCTTGTTATAATCTGTAAATAAACATCTAGTGTAAGCTTGACACTGTCTATATGTTTTGGGATAATTTTATTTGCATGAAAGACGAGAGTATTATAAACGTGAAAGAAATTCCGCATTAAAGAATACCATTTCCATCAACAGTGCAGTATTGACCATGGAGCACTTTCAAACGAACATCAAATTTATTTCAATGTTAGGATAGGCTAAATTCCTTGTTCACGCGTCATAAACCAAATTCAGCACATTGCAACTTTCACCACCTAAACAACCCACTCCTCGGCGCATTATCGCGATGATGACACTGCAAGATGTCAAACCAGCCTACAACTCCTCAGAAACAATTTCAAAATGTTTTTATCCAATAAAGATGTAGCAGAGTAGCGAGGGAAATGGAAGCAGTGTGACTCGCCACACCTCAAATATGGTTCCTATGCCATGTGAATAATAACCTGACAATGCACAAAGTCGAACGAAGGCCATTCTGTGTTTTTACAGGCACAAGGTGGATAAGAACTTACTAGTATTTGGCGTTACCACAATTGATCACGAGATAAAAAAAACCTCCAAAACATATGAAATATCAACATGTCAAATATTCCACCACTATAAGTATTAGTAACATATATTCCATTATATCAGTTCTGCTGTTTGTAAGAAAATAAAAAAAATACAAGCATACAGTCGTGATTCAGAAGTGCAATATGTTGTACCAGGGAGCCTATACAGAGTATTGTAGAGTATCCCTGGTTGTACTTGGACTTTCGTCCCTGGTAACGAAGCCCGCGGGAGACCAAACCCAGTCATAGATGGTGGATGTGCACTCAAGTGTAATGACGGCTACCGATTGTCTGCTTCATTTGCTCATACGCCGAGGGCTCACAAGGTGGGGCCCATTGTGTGTTCAGAACGATGATGTGTTGGATGGGCATTTTAGAAGTATGGCGAGTCACAAAAAAGTAAGATTCTTTATGGATAACAACTTTTTGTATTGTATATGATGCGTCGTTTCACTATGGATTGATATTCCGTTGTCAAACAAAATCATATACACTATGTTGTTATCCATAAAGAATGTATGTAGAGATGTTGGGTTTTGTAAACCCATCGCTGAATTTGCGTTCGATCCAATAAAAAATCATCTCAGCAGAGATGGTGAACGACTGGGAACTGTAATTCGTCCAAGTACAAAGCAGGACTTGAAACTGACAAGCGTTTGTACAAGTTTCCGTGAGATCCAGTCATCCGAGAAAAACGGATGTAGTTTCTTTGCAACCCACAGACATAAAAACATGTCCTATGTACAAGTATCACACCTGCTTTATTACATAATGTGGCCGAGACAGGACTCGGATGCATGAGTCATCAATCAATGTATTTTGTTTATGGCGTATAGCCTGATAGGTGTTAAGTTTAAATTGCATGTGGTCAATGATTGAAGCTGTGTATTGCATATTGACTTTAGCAGACAGGCAGCCATACATATAGGTGTCAATAAACCAGACATTAAGCTTTCTCTGTGAAAGAGGCTTCTTCTTACAATCAACATGTTTTTATGTAACGAGTAGAGTATTTACTTGTTTGTGTACACAACCAAGATTAGACTACTGCTCACGACCTCATACTCCGGGCATGCATACTGTTTCAAGCTCCGTGAACCTATTCACTGCGCATGCGGTATTGGCGCAGTGCAGAACAACTGTTGAAACAACTTCTTCCCCCAGCGCTGGGGAAACTTAGTGAATCGATTGAACTCCGAATTCGCGGGTTTTTTCTCTTTATAGGTTGAATTGGCATTTTTTATGATTTGTTTCAGTAACTGCATACCAAAAAGTATCAGAATCTGCTAAGTTGTGTTTTCCTTTTTAATGTCACCTTTTAGAACGTTTCGTTCCATGAGATAACCTATGAAAATAATACAACATATCAATAATGTAATATGTTCCAGGGTGGGCAGTTCTCTCTGGAGGTCTTGATGTGCTCATGTATGTCAGTGCCGGTGTGCCATGCATTGGTGGAAGTGATGGTTATGTCTCATGTAAGCCTGTGGTGGTGCACCATGCATTGGTGGATTTTGGGGTGTAGTCATGTATATCAGCGGTGGGGTGCCATTCATTGGTGGATGTGATGGTTATGTCTCTTGTATGAGGCTGGCGGTGTGTCATGCATTGGTGGATTTTGTGGTGTACTCATGGATGTCGGTGGCGGTGCACCATTCATTGGTGGATGTTGTGATGTAGTCATGTATACCGGTGGTGGTGCCCATGCCGGTGGGGGTGTGCCATCCATTGGCGGATGTGATGGTTTTGTCTCATGTATGCATGTGGTGGTGCCCCATGCATTGGTGGATGTTGTGGTGTACTCATGTATACCAGTGGCGGTGTGCTTGTATTGGTGGATGTTGTGGTGTGCTCATGTATGCCTGTGGCGGTGTGCCATGCATTGGTGGATGTTGTGGTGTAGTCATGTATATCAGTGGTGGGGTGCCATTCATTGGTGGATGTGATGGCTATGTCTCATGTATGAGGCTAGAGTTGCGCCATGCATTGGTGGATGTGATGGTGGTGTACTCATGTATGTCGGTGGCGGTGTGCCATGCATTGGTGGATGTTGTGGTGTACTCATGGATGCCGGTGGCGGTGCAAAATGCATTCGTGGAGGTTGTGATGTACTCATGTATGCCGTTGGTGGTGCCCCGTGCATTGGTCCATTTTGTGGTGTACTCATGTATGCCGGTGGTGGTGCACCATGCATTGGTGGATGTTGTGGTGTAGTCATGTATATCAGTGGTGGGGTGCCATTCATTGGTGGATGTGATGGTTATGTCTCTTGTATGAGGCTAGTGGTGCGCCATGCATTGGTGGATGTGATGGTGGTGTACTCATGTATGTCGGTGGCGGTGTGCCATGCATTGGTGGATGTTGTGGTGTACTCATGGATGCCGGTGGCGGTGTGCCATTCATTGGTGGATGTTGTGGTGTAGTGGTGTATGTCAGTGGCGGTGTGCCATGCATTGGTGGATGTGATGGTTATGTCTCATGTAAGCCTGTGGTGGTGCACCATGCATTGGTGGATGTTGGGGTGTAGTCATGTATATCAGCGGTGGGGTGCCATTCATTGGTGGATGTGATAGTTATGTCTCTTGTATGAGGCTGGCGGTGTGCCATGCATTGGTGGATGTCGTGGTGTACTCATGGATGTCGGTGGCGGTGCACCATTCATTGGTGGATGTTGTGATGTTGTCATGTATACCGGTGGTGGTGCCCATGACGGTGGGGGTGTGCCATCCATTGGTGGATGTGATGGTTTTGTCTCATGTATGCATGTGGTGGTGCTCCATGCATTGGTGGATGTTATGGTGTACTCATGTAAACCAGTGGCGGTGTGCTTGTATTGGTGTATGTTGTGGTGTACTCATGTATGTCGGTGGCGGTGTGCCATTCATTGGTGGATGTGATGGTTATGTCTCTTGTATGATGCTGGCGGTGCCCCATGCATTGGTGGATGTTGTTGTGTACTCATGTATGCCGGTGGTGGTGCACCATGCATTGGTGGATGTTGTGGTGTAGTCATGTATATCAGTGGTGGGGTGCCATTCATTGGTGGATGTGATGGTTTTGTCTCTTGTATGAGGCTAGTGGTGCGCCATTCATTGGTGGATGTGATGGTGGTGTACTCATGGATGTCGGTGGCGGTGCAAAATGCATTCGTGGATGTTGTGATGTACTCATGTATACCGGTGCAGGTGCCCCATGTCGGTGGGGGTGTGCCATCCATTGGTGGATGTGATGGTTTTGTCTCATGTATGCATGTGGTGGTGCTCCATGCATTGATGGATGTTGTGGTGTGCTCATGTATACCAGTGGCGGTGTGCCATGCATTGGTGGATGTTGTGGTGTAGTGGTGTATGTCAGTGGTGGTGTGCCATTCATTGGTGGATGTGACGGTTATGTCTCTTGTATGAGGCTGGTGGTGCACCATGCATTGGTGGATGTTATGGTGTACTCATGTATACCAGTGGTGGTGCGCCATGGATTGGTGGATGTCGTGGTGTACTCATGTATGTCAGTGGTGGTGTGCCATTCATTGGTGGATGTGATGGCTATGTCTCTTGTATGAGGCTGGCGGCGCCCCATGCATTGGTGGATGTTGTGGTGTACTCATGTATGCTGGTGGCGGTGCCCCACGCATTGGTGGATGTTGTGGTGTACTCATGTATGCCGGTGGTGGTGCGCCATGCATTGGTGGATGTTTTAGTGTCCCATGTAATGCCGGCGGTGGTGCGCCATGCATTGGTGAATGTGATGGTGGTGTCTCATTTACATGTATTGTGGTGTTCGATGCTGAGATGATTTTTTTGACTTTAAACAAAACGTAAACCAGACTTAGTGAAATTAATATTTCGAATCCACGTCATTTTATCTTGCAACTGAAAATTTAAGTCTTAGAATTTTATTCAACTTAGGATAGAAGTTGTTTAACAAACGATTATAGATTCAAATCGTGATTACTGGTTTGTATTGCAAGGAGGTAAGCGCAGCAGTTAGAACAGTGAAACAAGTGCACGTGCGGTACGCGATGAGCGTTAACTTAGACCAACCCAATTTCTCGACGTTTTATTTAATGTGCACCCCAAACCCCCTGTAATAGAAACAAAGAAAGTGATTTGAAATTACGATCGTTTGTTTAACAACTTTCATCTTAAGTTGAATAAACTTCTGGGAATTAAATGTTCAATTGGCAAGGTATAAAATTATAAGAAATTTGCCATCGTTATTTCATTTAATTCGATTTACGTTTTTGTTTAAAGAGACATTCATCGGTACGCTTTCACGGCAAACGGACTATAATCACGAAAGCGATGAGCAGTGATAAGCACATCACAATTTACAACATTCCCACCCACGGACGACAGTTTGTTTTAATTCATTTACATTGAATGTTCCATACCCCTATGTCACTTTGGGTTTTACTTGTAATTTTAAATTTACAATGGGTTATACCTGTATTGTATTAGCCGTTGATTATGTTTTAGCTATAATGTCTTACATAAATACATCTGCAATTAATGAAAGAAAATTTTGTTTCGTTTTCTTTCAATA
The DNA here is from genome assembly GCF_037392515.1 of Haliotis asinina. Classification (NCBI taxonomy): domain Eukaryota; kingdom Metazoa; phylum Mollusca; class Gastropoda; order Lepetellida; family Haliotidae; genus Haliotis; species Haliotis asinina. The sequence continues at coordinate 50,692,263 of NC_090282.1, read as the reverse complement.
ATGAATATTACCAGGTCTTACTTGGCTCACGCTAACTAAGAAAACATGCCTCCGTACAAACACTTGTGATTGAGGTGCTGTCAATAGCTCTAATCCTTTGTTTCGGGTTCGGCGACTGGGATTAGGTTGCGTAAGCGAGCGACCCGAAGCGAGCGACTGAAGCCCGCTTGGAGTTTGAGCACCCACCTATAGTGACGTGAAATATTCGTCGTGGGGACAGAAAGTCTTGAAATCCTGTAGAGGTAGGACGACTTCATGGATTCTTCGGAAGGGCGACAGAGGACCATACAGGTAGGTGTTTCCATATCTATTTGGAAGAAAATATGCATCTTCATGGTTTTTGTTAATATACAGGGCACACTCATTCTCTCATAGTACACAGCCCTTTAGGTATAGATGGGAAAGGTTGATACTGGTTTCTGCATGTAAACGGAGTGGTAGTGTAGCCTAGTTGTTCAAGTGTTGACACGTCATGTTCAGTACCATTGTTCGAGTCCTCACTTAAATATTATGTCCCACGCCCACTTATGAGGCAAGTCGTTGGAATATTGCCCAAAGCGGCAGAAAACCACACTTACTCGCTGTTGTTAATGCAATCTACATCCGAGAGAAATGTGATTACTGATGCTTATGCATGACTCATTTCTTTCACACTCTGGATTTGGTGTTGTGTCACTCTAAACCCTTCCACCTGGACTTTAGTACACTGACTTTCCGAGGGTCCGATGGGATGAGCTTTTGTCTCATGGTGGCTCCATTGTGCGTCTGCTCTCCGCGTAGCCCCCTGCCGAGCGTACATGGAGTAGGTTCGGTGCTAGGGCCTGACTGTACAGTCAGGATGGTTGTTACAGCAACCCAGCTAGTTTAGGGTTGGCACACTCTGTGGCCCCAGTCTTTTCAGCACCCCCAGTAGACCCAATGCTGACTGCACTTGACTGGTAGATTAGGGGTTAGTGTAGATAGGGCCCCCTTCGTGCATGCCCTGTACGATGCTATCTATAGATAGTATAACTTAGTGTTAACCCACCATTCCGTCCTTCAATAGGTAGTTCGAGGCAAAGCAAGTCCCGGATGGTCACTTTGAAAGTCAGTGTACTGGCCACCTGCTGGTAAAGCATTCACTATTTCAGTTTAAAACTTAAGTTAAATTTTGTTTTCCACGTCCCGACATATTTGCTTTGCATTTAAATGTAAGGGGATCGTCGAATAACCGAATGGTTAAAGCGTTCGCTCATGACGTTCCAAACAACCTATTTCGATTTCCCATATCTGAATGATGTGTGAAGCATCTATTTGTTGTTTCTCACCGTGATATAGCTAGTACATTGCTGAACGCGGTGTAAAAGGACACTCATGCAGTCATAATCTGTGTGAGAAGCATAAATTATGTAAGGTGTCCTTTGCCTTTTTAAGTAGAACCGTTGCTTACGCATGCAACTGTTCCTTTCAAACAATCTTTTGAATAAACCATAACATGCAATGCATCCTTGTTTATCATGACGTCTACTGCAAAATCACAACTTGAGTTTCATGTTTGAGATTTTACGTGTAGGCATATAAGTTGCATTTATGCACACAGTAAGTGCCAGCGATGTAAACTATATTCTCTTTACTGTTATGAGCAGGGATGCCATCTACCTGGGGGCGGAAATGGACCCTGAAGTCCCCCAGAGGCAGGACGACTGCCGAGAAGATATTCCGTGGACAGAAGTGGATCAAGGTCTCTTCTGGCGGCAGGACAACGACCACAAAGCCGCCAGACTACCAGGAAGGCAAGTTCTCCAAACTATCGTTTGAAGACAACATACTATATATTCTTGTTGACAATGACGTCATGAGCAAGTTACAACTTGTGTTTCAGGTTACAGCGTTTTCCTGACCAAAAAGCATATGCTTTTAATATTCATTACCTATGTAGTAAGTATCAGTGATGTGAAACATTAACCTATTCGTTGTCGTCACTATTAGGAACGTGGATGCCATCGTCCTGGGGGCGGAAATGGACCCTGAAGTCCCCCAGAGGCAGGACGACTGCCAAGAAGATATTCCATGAATAGACGTGGACCATGGATTCTTCGGAAGGGTGACAGAGGACCAGACAGGCAGGTGTTTTCAACTCATTTTGGAAGAAAATATTTGCTTCATATATAGTGCACACTATTTCTCTCATACTATACAGTCATTTAGGAGTGAGTGAGTTTAGTTTTACGCCGCACTCAGCAATATTCAGCTATAAGGTGACGGTCTGTAAATAATCGAGTCTGGACAAGACAATCCAGTGATCAACAACACGAGCATCGATCTGCGCAAATGGGAACCGATGACATGTTTCAACCAAGACGTTAGCGAGTCTGACCACCCGATCCCGTTAGTCGCCTCTTACGACCAGCATAGTCACAGCCATTTAGGTATAGATGGGAAAGGTTGATACTGGTTTCTGCATGTAAACGGAGTTGTAGTGTAGCCTAGTTGTTCAAGTGTTGGCACGTCATGTTCAGTACCATTGTTCGAGTCCTCACTTAAATACTATGCCCCACGCCCACGTACGAGACTCGTCGTTGGAAAATTGCCCAAAGCGGCAGAAAACCACACTTACTCGCTGTTGTTAATACAATCTACATCCGAGAGAAATGTGATTACTGATGCTTATGCATGACTCATTTCTTTCAGACGCAGGAACCCTGGCACACTCTGGATTTGGTGTTGTGTCACTCTAAACCCTTCCACCTGGACTTTAGTACACTGGCTTTCCGAGGGTCCGATGGGATGAGCTTTTGTCTCATGGTGGCTCCATTGTGCGTCTGCTCTCCGCGTAGCCCCCTGCCGAGCGTACATGGAGTAGGTTCGGTGCTAGGGCCTGACTGTACAGTCAGGATGGTTGTTACAGCAACCCAGCTAGTTTAGGGTTGGCACACTCTGTGGCCCCAGTCTTTTCAGCACCCCCAGTAGACCCAATGCTGACTGCACTTGACTGGTAGATTAGGGGTTAGTGTAGATAGGGCCCCCTTCGTGCATGCCCTGTACGATGCTATCTATAGATAGTATAACTTAGTGTTAACCCACCATTCCGTCCTTCAATAGGTAGTTCGAGGCAAAGCAAGTCCCGGATGGTCACTTTGAAAGTCAGTGTACTGGCCACCTGCTGGTAAAGCATTCACTATTTCAGTTTAAAACTTAAGTTAAATTTTGTTTTTCACGTCCCGACATATTTGCTTTGCATTTAAATGTAAGGGGATCGTCGAATACCCGAATGGTTAAAGCGTTCGCTCATGACGTTCCACACAACCCTATTTCGATTTCCCATATCTGAATGATGTGTGAAGCATCTATTTGTAGTTACTCGCCGTGATATAGCTAGTACATTGCTGAACGCGGTGTAAAAAGTAAAATCATGCAGTCATAATCTGTGTGAGAAGCATAAATTATGTAAAGTGTTTTTTGCCTTTTTAAGTAGAACCGTTGCTTACGCATGCAACTGTTCCTTTCAAACAATCTTTTGAATAAACCATAACATGCAATGCATCCTTGTTTATCATGACGTCTACTGCAAAATCACAACTTGAGTTTCATGTTTGAGATTTTACGTGTAGGCATATAAGTTGCATTTATGCACACAGTAAGTGCCAGCGATGTACACTATATTCTCTTTACTGTTATGAGCAGGGATGCCATCTACCTGGGGGCGGAAATGGACCCTGAAGTCCCCCAGAGGCAGGACGACTGCCGAGAAGATATTCCGTGGACAGAAGTGGATCAAGGTCTCTTCTGGCGGCAGGACAACGACCACAAAGCCGCCAGACTACCAGGAAGGCAAGTTCTCCAAACTATCGTTTGAAGACAACATACTATATATTCTTGTTGACAATGACGTCATGAGCAAGTTACAACTTGTGTTTCAGGTTACAGCGTTTTCCTGACCAAAAAGCATATGCTTTTAATATTCATTACCTATGTAGTAAGTATCAGTGATGTGAAACATTAACCTATTCGTTGTCGTCACTATTAGGAACGTGGATGCCATCGTCCTGGGGGCGGAAATGGACCCTGAAGTCCCCCAGAGGCAGGACGACTGCCAAGAAGATATTCCATGGATAGACGTGGACCATGGATTCTTCGGAAGGGTGACAGAGGACCAGACAGGCAGGTGTTTTCAACTCATTTTGGAAGAAAATATTTGCTTCATATATAGTGCACACTAATTCTCTCATACTATACAGTCATTTAGGAGTGAGTGAGTTTAGTTTTACGCCGCACTCAGCAATATTCAGCTATAAGGTGACGGTCTGTAAATAATCGAGTCTGGACAAGACAATCCAGTGATCAACAACACGAGCATCGATCTGCGCAAATGGGAACCGATGACATGTTTCAACCAAGACGTTAGCGAGTCTGACCACCCGATCCCGTTAGTCGCCTCTTACGACCAGCATAGTCACAGCCATTTAGGTATAGATGGGAAAGGTTGATACTGGTTTCTGCATGTAAACGGAGTTGTAGTGTAGCCTAGTTGTTCAAGTGTTGGCACGTCATGTTCAGTACCATTGTTCGAGTCCTCACTTAAATACTATGCCCCACGCCCACGTACGAGACTCGTCGTTGGAAAATTGCCCAAAGCGGCAGAAAACCACACTTACTCGCTGTTGTTAATGCAATCTACATCCGAGAGAAATGTGATTACTGATGCTTATGCATGACTCATTTCTTTCAGACGCAGGAACCCTGGCACACTCTGGATTTGGTGTTGTGTCACTCTAAACCCTTCCACCTGGACTTTAGTACACTGGCTTTCCGAGGGTCCGATGGGATGAGCTTTTGTCTCATGGTGGCTCCATTGTGCGTCTGCTCTCCGCGTAGCCCCCTGCCGAGCGTACATGGAGTAGGTTCGGTGCTAGGGCCTGACTGTACAGTCAGGATGGTTGTTACAGCAACCCAGCTAATTTAGGGTTGGCACACTCTGTGGCCCCAGTCTTTTCAGCACCCCCAGTAGACCCAATGCTGACTGCACTTGACTGGTAGATTAGGGGTTAGTGTAGATAGGACCCCCTTCGTGCATGCCCTGTACGATGCTATCTATAGATAGTATAACTTAGTGTTAACCCACCATTCCGTCCTTCAATAGGTAGTTCGAGGCAAAGCAAGTCCCGGATGGTCACTTTGAAAGTCGGTGTACTGGCCACCTGCTGGTAAAGTATTCACTATTTCAGTTTAAGACTTAGATGAAATTTTGTTTTCCACGTCCCGATATATTTGCTTTGCATTTAAATGTAAGGGGATCGTCGAATACCCGAATGGTTAAAGTGTTCGCTCATGACGCTCCAAACAAACCTATTTCGATTTACAATATCTGAATGGTGTGTGGAGCCGATATTTGTTGTTTCTCACCGTGATATAGCTGGTATGCTGGTTAAAGCAGTGTAAAAACGACACTCATGCAGTCTTAATATGTGCTGGAAGTATAAATTATGATACAGAATACTGTTTACCTTTATTAGCAGAAGCCACTGTGTTCTTCCAAACGATCGTTTAAAGAAAACACACAGTGCCTCCTTGTGTACAATGACGTCTACTGCCAAGTCACAACTTGATTTTCGTGTTTGAGATATGTTCTCGTGGAATCATATATTTTGCATTTATTCACACAGTACAAATGATGTAAAATATGTTTACCTTTATTATCAGGAGCGTGGATGCCATCGTCCTGGGGGCGGAAATGGACCCTGAAGTCCCCCAGTGGCAGGACGACTGCCGAGAAGATATTCCGTGGACAGAAGTGGATCAAGGTCTCTTCTGGAGCAGCGTGTGGATGTTTTACTGTTCGGACATTTTGTGACAATGTACTCTGCGTGTCTACTACTGTAAACCCTCCAGTAGAATAGGTAGCGTTGCATACGTTGAGGGAACACGGTTCCAGAGTTTTTTTTCTCAAAACTGTTTTTTATCTCTGGTTTTACGTGTCGGGCTTCAGTTACCTTTGACCTTGTTCAAATCTCAAATTTGATCAAGATCAATTTAGACACACAATCTGCGACAACAATGTTGGTGTTTCTGTTCGAGGATTTGGTACTGTTCCATGTTGGGAATGATGACATTAATAAAACATAATCCGCACAGCTGGTCCAATTGTACTTGTTTGTTTTGCTGTTTTGTTTGTGAAACTTGTGAACTGGAGAAGAATTGTTTTTGTCCATGGAAATCGGATGTGCACGACTTTATCGCCTTGTAGGAGTGCTTGTTTTAGCCATACACTGCCATGCACTGCTAAACACCGCCAACACAGAAACACATCACGAAACAAGTCCAACGTTAAAACAATAGATCAATACACGGGGGTATTCTTATGTCTACAAACCAGAACGTACAATACAAAAGCCTATCAACATTACTAGATCACATCGCACAGACCTTTAGTTCAATGTATGTACTAAACAATCCAGTGGTGTCTGTAGATGAGACAAGACATTAAATGAAAAGCTCCCACCAACATCCAACAGTCTAGAATATTACATTGCGCAAGTAAACAACCAAGTGCATGTTTGCCAATCATATTCCTTTACCAGTTGACCATGGTTAGAGCATTTGTGATGGTCAGCGTATCCCTGTTCAGGTGTTCTGATGTCGAGAGATGCTGCTCTCCATGGAATGGTTGAACTGACACAGAGTAAATGCAATAAAGTCAGTATGCCATCAGAGAGAGATCTATATCAAAGCAGATAAACTGAACAAATTGTAAGCTTCTGAATGTATCAAAAGTGATTAACAGTTATCTGACAGACCATTTGAATAGCTACTACAAGAGCTTAGAGTCAGTTATTGATCGTGAAGCATAGTTTTCTAATACTTTGGATACTGCTATTTCATCAAATAGTCAATGGCGGTCATTTTCATTATTTTCAAAAGCAAATATATGTCAAAAGATTTTACACCCTTTAGCAATACACAAACGTCACAATGACAGTGATCAGATTGATATTAGTTAAACTATCCATGATTAACTTTGAGATGTTGTCGGCCAGCAAACCAAATGTCATGAAAATGCTCACAGACCTCCACCACATAAAATGGCCTGTGAAACCCTGAGTATTAAAGGCCTTTTCATGAGCCAAAGATATCATACTAACTGAAGATAGTGTCAAACAAAGTCAGTACTGGGGAGACTACGACATCAGATTTTTCAGCTGCCTCCTCCTGTACTACTTCAATACCCTTGGATACAGCAAAGGGGTTCACCTTTTACGGTGTCTTGTCAGGAGTCTCGATCACAAGGAAAAGAGGCCAATACTCAATCAATGCAGAAGGTCTGTGATCAGTATCAATAGGGTCAATTTCAAGTGGACATTTTGGGCTTTTGGGCGGAATTTCATAGGTGTAAGCCATGGTTAGTGTAATATGGTTCATCATCCGAGCCACCCACCCACCACGGAGTATCACAAGGACAATGCTAAAAGCAAGTGGGTCTCCAACTTACAGCACCAAGGATACCCGGATGATCTACTCCAGCAGAATAATGAATATTAATATTTCTACCAGATTGGCCCATGAGCCATACTAACTACGAGATCGAAAATATCGGGGTTCATATTTTTCATACGATGACCTAGGGGAAAATATTACTTTGGCATGGTGAGGTGATGTCGTGAGCAATGCAAGGACGCCACGTCTCCTCTATAACGTTGCGTTCTAAATGAGGCCATTGTGGGTAACCAGCCCATGTTTGAAAGTTGAGTTTGGTAATAGATAGGCACACTCGTGGCTAAATATCTGTATATCCCTCGCTTCCGTTCGGGGAATACCAACATTCCAAAGAGTGTCGTAAAACATAGTTTCACATTAAATAGCAACAGCCTTAACAATAATAAACGTATTGCATCATGCTTACGTCAACTTTCAGGGTGTATTGCACTCTGTAGTCAGATGTAAGTTGGCACCCCAGAAAGGGTAATCCCGTGAATAGGTAATAGTGGATACATCATGGTTAATACATCAAATAGGCAGAAAGGTGAATCGGAGTTACAGGTTTTCAAACCAGCTCAAATAAAAGAGGAGGGTTCCTGATGGAGTGCTAGAGGGTCCAAACACAGTTTCGTGAAAGTCATCTTTGGCACCCGAGGAAGGGTAATCCCGTGAAAGGGTCATAGGGGATACATCATGGTTTGGAAATAGGTAAAAATGTGAATCGGAGTTACAGCTCTTAAAACCAGCTCAAATGATAGAGGAGGGTTCCTGATGGAGTGCTAGAGGGTCCAAACACAGTTTCGTGAAAGTCAACTTTGGCACCCCAGGAAGGGTAATCCCGTGAAAGGGTCAAAGGGGATACATCATGGTTGGGAAATAGGTAAAAAGGTGAATCGGAGCTACAGTTCTAAAAAACAGCTCAAATAATAGAGGAGGGTTCCTGATGGAGTGCTAGAGTGTACAAACACAGTTTTGTGAAGGTCAACTTTGGCACCCCAGGAAGGGTTATCCCGCGAAAGGGTCATAGTGTATACATCATGGTTTGGAAATAGGTAAAAATGTGAATCGGAACTGCAGCTCTCAAAACCAGCTCAAATGATAGAGGAGGGTTCCTGATGGAGTGCTAGAGGGTCCAAACACAGTCTTGTGAAAGTCAACTTTGGCACCCCAGGAACGGTAGTTCCGTGAAAGGGTCAAAGGAGATACATCATGGTTTGGAAATAGGTAAAAGTGTGAATCGGAGCTACAGTTCTGAAAACCACCTCAAATGATAGAGGAGGGTTCCTGATGGAGTGCTAGAGGGTCAATACACAGTTTCGTGAAAGTCAACTTTGGCACCCCAGTAAAGGGTAATCCCGTCAAACTGTCATAGGGGATACATCATGGTTTGGAAATAGGTGGAAATGCGATTCGGAACTACAGGTTTTAAAACCACCTCAAATTATAGAGGAGGGTACCTGATGGAGTGCTAGAAGGTACAAACACAGTTTTCTGAAGGTCAACTTCGGCACCCCAAAAAGGGAAATCAAGTGAAAGGGTAAAAGTGGATACATCATGGTTTTTTTTTAAATAGGTGAAAATGTGAGTCGGAGATTCAGCCCTTAAAAGCAGCTGAAATGATAGAGGAGGGTTCCTGACGGAGTGCTAGAGGGTCCAAACACAGTTTTGTGAAAGTCAACTTTGGCAATACCAGGAAGGGTAATCAAGTGAAAGGGTCATAGGGGATACGTCATGGTTTGGAAATAGGTAAAAATGTGAATCGGAGCTACAGTTCTGACAAAAACCTCAAATGATAGAGGAGGGTTCCTGATGGAGTGCTAGAGGGTCAAAACAAAGTTTCGTGAAAGTCAACTTTGGCACCCGAGGAAGGGTAATCCCGTGAAAAGGTCATAGGGGATACATCATGGTTGGGAAATAGGTAAAAAGGTGAATCGGAGCTACAGTTCTAAAAACCAGCTCAAATGATAGAGGAGGGTTCCTGATGGAGTGCTAGAGGGTCCAAACACAGCTTTGTGAAAGTCAACTTTGGCACCCCAGGAAGGGCAGTCACGTGAAATTGAAAAGTGGATACATCATGTTTTGAAATAGGTAAAAATGTGAATCGGAGCTACAGCTCACACAACCAGCTCAAATGATAGAGGAGGGTTCCTGATGGAGTGCTACAGAGTCAAAACACAGTTTCGTGAAAGTCAACTTCTGCACCCCAGGAAGGGTAATCCCGTGATAGGGTTATGTTGGATACATGATGGTTTGGAAATAGGTGAAAATGTGAATCGGAGCTACAGATCTTGAAACCAGCTGAAATGATAGAGGAGGGTTCCTGATGGAGGGCTAGAGGGTCCAAACACAGCTTTGTGAAAGTCAACTTTTGCACCCGAGGAAGGGTAATCCCGTGCAAGTATAATAGTGGATACATCATGGTTTGGAAATAGGTGAAAATGTGAATCGGAGCTACAGATCTTGAAACCAGCTGAAATGATGGAGGAGGGTTCCTGACGGAGTGCTAGAGGGTCCAAACACAGTTTCGTGAAAGTCAACTTTGGCACCCCAGGAAGGGTAATCACGTGCAAGTATAATAGTGGATACATCATGGTTTGGAAATAGGTGAAAATGTGAATCGGAGCTACAGATCTTGAAACCAGCTCAAATGATGGAGGAGGGTTCCTGACGGAGTGCTAGAGGGTCCAAACACAGTTTCGTGAAAGTCAACTTTGGCACCCCAGGAAGGGTAATCACGTGCATGTATAATAGAGGATACATCATGGTTTGGAAATAGGTGAAAATGTGAATCGGAGCTACGGATCTTGAAATCAGCTCAAATGATGGAGGATTGTTCCTGACGGAGTGCTAGAGGGTACAAACACGCTTTTGTGAAGGTGAACTTTGGCACCCTAGGAAGGGTAGTCACGTGAAATGGAAAAGTGGATACATCATGTTTTGAAATAGGTAAAAATGTGAATCGGAGCTACAGCTCACACAACCAGCTCAAATGATAGAGGAGGGTTCCTGATGGAGTGCTAGAGAGTCAAAACACAGTTTCGTGAAAGTCAACTTCTGCACCAAAGGAAGGGTAATACCGTGAAAGGGTCATAGTGGATACATCATGGTTTGGAAATAGGTAAAAATGTGAATCGGAGCTACAGCTCTTAAAACCACCTTAAATGATCGATAAGGGTTCCTGATTGAGTGCTAGAGGGTCAACACACATTTTTGTGAAAGTCAACTTCTGCACCCCAGGAAGGGTAATCCCGTGATAGGGTCATGGGGGGATAGATCATGGTTTGGAACTAGGTGAAAATGTGAATCGGAGCTACAGATCTTGAAACCAGCTCAAATGATAGAGGAGGGTTCCTGATGGAGGGCTAGAGGGTCCAAACACAGCTTTGTGAAAGTCAACTTTGGCACCCGAGGAAGGGTAATCACGTGCAAGTATAATAGTGGATACATCATGGTTTCGAAATAGGTGAAAATGTGAATCGGAGCTGCAGATCGTCAAACCAGCTCAAGTGATGGAGGAGGGTTCCTGACGGAGTGCTAGAGGGTACAAACACGGTTTTGTGAAGGTGAACTTTGGCACCCCAGGAAGGGTAGTCACGTGAAATGGAAAAGTGGATACATCATGTTTTGGAAATAGGTAAAAATGTGAATCGGAGCTACAGCTCACACAACCAGCTCAAATGATAGAGGAGGGTTCCTGATGGAGTGCTAGAGAGTCAAAACACAGTTTCGTGAAAGTCAACTTTGGCACCCGAGGAAGGGTAATCCCGTGAAAAGGTCATAGGGGATACATCATGGTTGGGAAATAGGTAAAAAGGTGAATCGGAGCTACAGTTCTAAAAACCAGCTCAAATGATAGAGGAGGGTTCCTGACGGAGTGCTAGAGGGTCCAAACACGGTTTTGTGAAGGTGAACTTTGGCACCCCAGGAAGGGTGGTCACGTGAAATGGAAAAGTGGATACATCATGTTTTGGAAATAGGTAAAAATGTGAATCGGAGCTACAGCTCAAACAACCAGCTCAAATGATAGAGGAGGGTTCCTGATGGAGTGCTAGAGAGTCAAAACACAGTTTCGTGAAAGTCAACTTGGGCACCCCAGCAAGGGTAATAGTGGATATATCATGGTTTTGAAATAGGTAAAAATGTGAATCGGAGAGAGAGCCCTTAAAACCAGCTCAAATGATAGAGGAGGGTTCCTGACGGAGTGGTGGAGGGTCCAAACACAGTTTTGTGAAAGTCAACTTTGGCAACCCAGGAAGGGTAATCCTGTGAAAGGTTTATAGGGGATACATCATGGTTTGGAAATAGGTAAAAAGGTGAATCAGAGCTACAGCTCTCAAAACCAGCTCAAATGATAGAGGAGGGTTCCTGATGGAGTGCTAGAGGATCCAAACACAGTTTTCTGAAAGTCAGCTTTGGCAACCCAGGAAGGCTTATCCCGTGAAAGGTTTACATTGGAAACATCATGGTTTGAAAATAGGTAAAAAGGTCAATCAGAGCTACAGCTCTCAAAACCAGCTCAAATGATAGAGGAGCATTCCTGATGGAGTGCTAGAGGGTCCAAACACAGTTTCGTGAAAGTCAACTTTGGCACCAAAGGAAGGGTAATCAAGTGAAAGGGTCATAGGGGATACATCATGATTTGGAAATAGGTAAAAATGTGAATCGGAGCTACAGTTGTGAAAACCAGCTCAAATGATTGAGGAGGGTTCCTGACGGAGTGCTAGAGGGTCCAAACACAGTTTCGTGAAAGTCAACTTTGGCACCCCAGGAAGGGTAATCACGTGAAAGGGTCAAAGGGGATACATCATGGTTTCGAAATATGTAAAAATGTGAATCGGAGGAACAGGTTTTAAAAGAAGCTCAAATGATAGAGGAGGGTTCCTGATGGAGTGCTAGAGGATCCAAACACAGTTTTCTGAAAGTCAGCTTTGGCAACCCAGGAAGGCTTATCCCGTGAAAGGTTTACATTGGAAACATCATGGTTTGAAAATAGGTAAAAAGGTCAATCAGAGCTACAGCTCTCAAAACCAGCTCAAATGATAGAGGAGGATTCCTGATGGAGTGCTAGAGGGTCCAAACACAGTTTCGTGAAAGTCAACTTTGGCACCAAAGGAAGGGTAATCAAGTGAAAAGGTCATAGGGGATACATCATGATTTGGAAATAGGTAAAAATGTGAATCGGAGCTACAGTTGTGAAAACCAGCTCAAATGATTGAGGAGGGTTCCTGACGGAGTGCTAGAGGGTCCAAACACAGTTTCGTGAAAGTCAACTTTGGCACCCCAGGAAGGGCAGTCACGTGAAAATGAAAAGTGGATACATCATGTTTTGAAATAGGTAAAAATGTGAATCGGAGCTACAGCTCACACAACCAGCTCAAATGATAGAGGAGGGTTCCTGATGGAGTGCTACAGAGTCAAAACACAGTTTCGTGAAAGTCAACTTCTGCACCCCAGGAAGGGTAATCCCGTGATAGGGTTATGTTGGATACATGATGGTTTGGAAATAGGTGAAAATGTGAATCGGAGCTACAGATCTTGAAACCAGCTGAAATGATAGAGGAGGGTTCCTGATGGAGGGCTAGAGGGTCCAAACACAGCTTTGTGAAAGTCAACTTTTGCACCCGAGGAAGGGTAATCCCGTGCAAGTATAATAGTGGATACATCATGGTTTGGAAATAGGTGAAAATGTGAATCGGAGCTACAGATCTTGAAACCAGCTGAAATGATGGAGGAGGGTTCCTGACGGAGTGCTAGAGTTTCCAAACACAGTTTCGTGAAAGTCTACTTTGGCACCCTAGGAAGGGTAATCACGTGCAAGTATAATAGTGGATACATCATGGTTTGGAAATAGGTGAAAATGTGAATCGGAGCTACAGATCTTGAAACCAGCTCAAATGATGGAGGAGGGTTCCTGACGGAGTGCTAGAGGGTCCAAACACAGTTTCGTGAAAGTCAACTTTGGCACCCCAGGAAGGGTAATCACGTGCATGTATAATAGTGGATACATCATGGTTTGGAAATAGGTGAAAATGTGAATCGGAGCTACGGATCTTGAAATCAGCTCAAATGATGGAGGATTGTTCCTGACGGAGTGCTAGAGGGTACAAACACGCTTTTGTGAAGGTGAACTTTGGCACCCCAGGAAGGGTAGTCACGTGAAATGGAAAAGTGGATACATCATGTTTTGAAATAGGTAAAAATGTGAATCGGAGCTACAGCTCACACAACCAGCTCAAATGATAGAGGAGGGTTCCTGATGGAGTGCTAGAGAGTCAAAACACAGTTTCGTGAAAGTCAACTTCTGCACCAAAGGAAGGGTAATACCGTGAAAGGGTCATAGTGGATACATCATGGTTTGGAAATAGGTAAAAATGTGAATCGGAGCTACAGCTCTTAAAACCACCTGAAATGATCGATAAGGGTTCCTGATTGAGTGCTAGAGGGTCAACACACATTTTTGTGAAAGTCAACTTCTGCACCCCAGGAAGGGTAATCCCGTGATAGGGTCATGGGGGGATACATCATGGTTTGGAACTAGGTGAAAATGTGAATCGGAGCTACAGATCTTGAAACCAGCTCAAATGATAGAGGAGGGTTCCTGATGGAGGGCTAGAGGGTCCAAACACAGTTTCGTGAAAGTCAACTTTGGCACCCGAGGAAGGGTAATCCCTTGAAAAGGTCATAGAGGATACATCATGGTTGGGAAATAGGTAAAAAGGTGAATCGGAGCTACAGTTCTAAAAACCAGCTCAAATGATAGAGGAGGGTTCCTGACGGAGTGCTAGAGGGTCCAAACACGGTTTTGTGAAGGTGAACTTTGGCACCCCAGGAAGGGTAGTCACGTGAAATGGAAAAGTGGATACATCATGTTTTGGAAGTAGGTAAAAATGTGAATCGGAGCTACAGCTCAAACAACCAGCTCAAATGATAGAGGAGGGTTCCTGATGGAGTGCTAGAGAGTCAAAACACAGTTTCGTGAAAGTCAACTTGGGCACCCCAGCAAGGGTAATAGTGGATATATCATGGTTTTGAAATAGGTAAAAATGTGAATCGGAGAGAGAGCCCTTAAAACCAGCTCAAATGATAGAGGAGGGTTCCTGACGGAGTGGTGGAGGGTCCAAACACAGTTTTGTGAAAGTCAACTTTGGCAACCCAGGAAGGGTAATCCTGTGAAAGGTTTATAGGGGATACATCATGGTTTGGAAATAGGTAAAAAGGTGAATCAGAGCTACAGCTCTCAAAACCAGCTCAAATGATAGAGGAGGGTTCCTGATGGAGTGCTAGAGGATCTAAACACAGTTTTCTGCAAGTCAGCTTTGGCACCCCAGGAAGGCTTATCCCGTGAAAGGTTTACATTGGAAACATCATGGTTTGAAAATAGGTAAAAAGGTCAATCAGAGCTACAGCTCTCAAAACCAGCTCAAATGATAGAGGAGGATTCCTGATGGAGTGCTAGAGGGTCCAAACACAGTTTCGTGAAAGTCAACTTTGGCACCCGAGGAAGGGTAATCCCGTGAAAAGGTCATAGAGGATACATCATGGTTGGGAAATAGGTAAAAAGGTGAATCGGAGCTACAGTTCTAAAAACCAGCTCAAATGATAGAGGAGGGTTCCTGACGGAGTGCTAGAGGGTCCAAACACGGTTTTGTGAAGGTGAACTTTGGCACCCCAGGAAGGGTAGTCACGTGAAATGGAAAAGTGGATACATCATGTTTTGGAAGTAGGTAAAAATGTGAATCGGAGCTACAGCTCAAACAACCAGCTCAAATGATAGAGGAGGGTTCCTGATGGAGTGCTAGAGAGTCAAAACACAGTTTCGTGAAAGTCAACTTGGGCACCCCAGCAAGGGTAGTAGTGGATATATCATGGTTTTGAAATAGGTAAAAATGTGAATCGGAGAGAGAGCCCTTAAAACCAGCTCAAATGATTGAGGAGGGTTCCTGACGGAGTGGTGGAGGGTCCAAACACAGTTTTGTGAAAGTCAACTGTGGCAACCCAGGAAGGGTAATCCTGTGAAAGGTTTATAGGGGATACATCATGATTTGGAAATAGGTAAAAATGTGAATCGGAGCTACAGTTGTGAAAACCAGCTCAAATGATTGAGGAGGGTTCCTGACGGAGTGCTAGAGGGTCCAAACACAGTTTCGTGAAAGTCAACTTTGGCACCCCAGGAAGGGTAATCACGTGAAAGGGTCAAAGGGGATACATCATGGTTTCGAAATATGTAAAAATGTGAATCGGAGGAACAGGTTTTAAAAGAAGCTCAAATGATAGAGGAGGGTTCCTGATGGAGTGCTAGAGGATCCAAACACAGTTTTCTGAAAGTCAGCTTTGGCAACCCAGGAAGGCTTATCCCGTGAAAGGTTTACATTGGAAACATCATGGTTTGAAAATAGGTAAAAAGGTCAATCAGAGCTACAGCTCTCAAAACCAGCTCAAATGATAGAGGAGGATTCCTGATGGAGTGCTAGAGGGTCCAAACACAGTTTCGTGAAAGTCAACTTTGGCACCAAAGGAAGGGTAATCAAGTGAAAGGGTCATAGGGGATACATCATGATTTGGAAATAGGTAAAAATGTGAATCGGAGCTACAGTTGTGAAAACCAGCTCAAATGATTGAGGAGGGTTCCTGACGGAGTGCTAGAGGGTCCAAACACAGTTTCGTGAAAGTCAACTTTGGCACCCCAGGAAGGGCAGTCACGTGAAAATGAAAAGTGGATACATCATGTTTTGAAATAGGTAAAAATGTGAATCGGAGCTACAGCTCACACAACCAGCTCAAATGATAGAGGAGGGTTCCTGATGGAGTGCTACAGAGTCAAAACACAGTTTCGTGAAAGTCAACTTCTGCACCCCAGGAAGGGTAATCCCGTGATAGGGTTATGTTGGATACATGATGGTTTGGAAATAGGTGAAAATGTGAATCGGAGCTACAGATCTTGAAACCAGCTGAAATGATAGAGGAGGGTTCCTGATGGAGGGCTAGAGGGTCCAAACACAGCTTTGTGAAAGTCAACTTTTGCACCCGAGGAAGGGTAATCCCGTGCAAGTATAATAGTGGATACATCATGGTTTGGAAATAGGTGAAAATGTGAATCGGAGCTACAGATCTTCAAACCAGCTGAAATGATGGAGGAGGGTTCCTGACGGAGTGCTAGAGGGTCCAAACACAGTTTCGTGAAAGTCTACTTTGGCACCCTAGGAAGGGTAATCACGTGCAAGTATAATAGTGGATACATCATGGTTTGGAAATAGGTGAAAATGTGAATCGGAGCTACAGATCTTGAAACCAGCTCAAATGATGGAGGAGGGTTCCTGACGGAGTGCTAGAGGGTCCAAACACAGTTTCGTGAAAGTCAACTTTGGCACCCGAGGAAGGGTAATCACGTGCATGTATAATAGTGGATACATCATGGTTTGGAAATAGGTGAAAATGTGAATCGGAGCTACGGATCTTGAAATCAGCTCAAATGATGGAGGATTGTTCCTGACGGAGTGCTAGAGGGTACAAACACGCTTTTGTGAAGGTGAACTTTGGCACCCCAGGAAGGGTAGTCACGTGAAATGGAAAAGTGGATACATCATGTTTTGAAATAGGTAAAAATGTGAATCGGAGCTACAGCTCACACAACCAGCTCAAATGATAGAGGAGGGTTCCTGATGGAGTGCTAGAGAGTCAAAACACAGTTTCGTGAAAGTCAACTTCTGCACCAAAGGAAGGGTAATACCGTGAAAGGGTCATAGCGGATACATCATGGTTTGGAAATAGGTAAAAATGTGAATCGGAGCTACAGCTCTTAAAACCACCTGAAATGATCGATAAGGGTTCCTGATTGAGTGCTAGAGGGTCAACACACATTTTTGTGAAAGTCAACTTCTGCACCCCAGGAAGGGTAATCCCGTGATAGGGTCATGGGGGGATACATCATGGTTTGGAAATAGGTGAAAATGTGAATCGGAGCTACAGATCTTGAAACCAGCTCAAATGATACAGGAGGGTTCCTGATGGAGGGCTAGAGGGTCCAAACACAGCTTTGTGAAAGTCAACTTTGGCACCCGAGGAAGGGTAATCACGTGCAAGTATAATAGTGGATACATCATGGTTTCGAAATAGGTGAAAATGTGAATCGGAGCTGCAGATCGTCAAACCAGCTCAAGTGATGGAGGAGGGTTCCTGACGGAGTGCTAGAGGGTCCAAACACGGTTTTGTGAAGGTGAACTTTGGCACCCCAGGAAGGGTAGTCACGTGAAATGGAAAAGTGGATACATCATGTTTTGGAAATAGGTAAAAATGTGAATCGGAGCTACAGCTCACACAACCAGCTCAAATGATAGAGGAGGGTTCCTGATGGAGTGCTAGAGAGTCAAAACACAGTTTCGTGAAAGTCAACTTTGGCACCCGAGGAAGGGTAATCCCTTGAAAAGGTCATAGAGGATACATCATGGTTGGGAAATAGGTAAAAAGGTGAATCGGAGCTACAGTTCTAAAAACCAGCTCAAATGATAGAGGAGGGTTCCTGACGGAGTGCTAGAGGGTCCAAACACGGTTTTGTGAAGGTGAACTTTGGCACCCCAGGAAGGGTAGTCACGTGAAATGGAAAAGTGGATACATCATGTTTTGGAAGTAGGTAAAAATGTGAATCGGAGCTACAGCTCAAACAACCAGCTCAAATGATAGAGGAGGGTTCCTGATGGAGTGCTAGAGAGTCAAAACACAGTTTCGTGAAAGTCAACTTGGGCACCCCAGCAAGGGTAATAGTGGATATATCATGGTTTTGAAATAGGTAAAAATGTGAATCGGAGAGAGAGCCCTTAAAACCAGCTCAAATGATTGAGGAGGGTTCCTGACGGAGTGGTGGAGGGTCCAAACACAGTTTTGTGAAAGTCAACTTTGGCAACCCAGGAAGGGTAATCCTGTGAAAGGTTTATAGGGGATACATCATGGTTTGGAAATAGGTAAAAAGGTGAATCAGAGTTACAGCTCTCAAAACCAGCTCAAATGATAGAGGAGGGTTCCTGATGGAGTGCTAGAGGATCCAAACACAGTTTTCTGCAAGTCAGCTTTGGCACCCCAGGAAGGCTTATCCCGTGAAAGGTTTACATTGGAAACATCATGGTTTGAAAATAGGTAAAAAGGTCAATCAG
This sequence comes from Haliotis asinina, assembly GCF_037392515.1. Classification (NCBI taxonomy): domain Eukaryota; kingdom Metazoa; phylum Mollusca; class Gastropoda; order Lepetellida; family Haliotidae; genus Haliotis; species Haliotis asinina. The sequence goes on along the minus strand of NC_090282.1, from coordinate 50,673,667 downwards.
AGCTACAGCTCTCAAAACCAGCTCAAATGATAGAGGAGGATTCCTGATGGAGTGCTAGAGGGTCCAAACACAGTTTCGTGAAAGTCAACTTTGGCACCCGAGGAAGGGTAATCCCGTGAAAAGGTCATAGAGGATACATCATGGTTGGGAAATAGGTAAAAAGGTGAATCGGAGCTACAGTTCTAAAAACCAGCTCAAATGATAGAGGAGGGTTCCTGACGGAGTGCTAGAGGGTCCAAACACGGTTTTGTGAAGGTGAACTTTGGCACCCCAGGAAGGGTAGTCACGTGAAATGGAAAAGTGGATACATCATGTTTTGGAAGTAGGTAAAAATGTGAATCGGAGCTACAGCTCAAACAACCAGCTCAAATGATAGAGGAGGGTTCCTGATGGAGTGCTAGAGAGTCAAAACACAGTTTCGTGAAAGTCAACTTGGGCACCCCAGCAAGGGTAATAGTGGATATATCATGGTTTGGAAATAGGTAAAAAGGTGAATCAGAGTTACAGCTCTCAAAACCAGCTCAAATGATAGAGGAGGGTTCCTGATGGAGTGCTAGAGGATCCAAACACAGTTTTCTGCAAGTCAGCTTTGGCACCCCAGGAAGGCTTATCCCGTGAAAGGTTTACATTGGAAACATCATGGTTTGAAAATAGGTAAAAAGGTCAATCAGAGCTACAGCTCTCAAAACCAGCTCAAATGATAGAGGAGGATTCCTGATGGAGTGCTAGAGGGTCCAAACACAGTTTCGTGAAAGTCAACTTTGGCACCCGAGGAAGGGTAATCCCGTGAAAAGGTCATAGAGGATACATCATGGTTGGGAAATAGGTAAAAAGGTGAATCGGAGCTACAGTTCTAAAAACCAGCTCAAATGATAGAGGAGGGTTCCTGACGGAGTGCTAGAGGGTCCAAACACGGTTTTGTGAAGGTGAACTTTGGCACCCCAGGAAGGGTAGTCACGTGAAATGGAAAAGTGGATACATCATGTTTTGGAAGTAGGTAAAAATGTGAATCGGAGCTACAGCTCAAACAACCAGCTCAAATGATAGAGGAGGGTTCCTGATGGAGTGCTAGAGAGTCAAAACACAGTTTCGTGAAAGTCAACTTGGGCACCCCAGCAAGGGTAATAGTGGATATATCATGGTTTGGAAATAGGTAAAAATGTGAATCGGAGAGAGAGCCCTTAAAACCAGCTCAAATGATTGAGGAGGGTTCCTGACGGAGTGGTGGAGGGTCCAAACACAGTTTTGTGAAAGTCAACTGTGGCAACCCAGGAAGGGTAATCCTGTGAAAGGTTTATAGGGGATACATCATGGTTTGGAAATAGGTAAAAAGGTGAATCAGAGCTACAGCTCTCAAAACCAGCTCAAATGATAGAGGAGGGTTCCTGATGGAGTGCTAGAGGATCCAAACACAGTTTTCTGCAAGTCAGCTTTGGCACCCCAGGAAGGCTTATCCCGTGAAAGGTTTACATTGGAAACATCGTGGTTTGAAAATAGGTAAAAAGGTCAATCAGAGCTACAGCTCTCAAAACCAGCTCAAATGATAGAGGAGGATTCCTGATGGAGTGCTAGAGGGTCCAAACACAGCTTCGTGAAAGTCAACTTTGGCACCAAAGGAAGGGTAATCAAGTGAAAGGGTCATAGGGGATACATCATGATTTGGAAATAGGTAAAAATGTGAATCGGAGCTACAGTTGTGAAAACCAGCTCAAATGATTGAGGAGGGTTCCTGACGGAGTGCTAGAGGGTCCAAACACAGTTTCGTGAAAGTCAACTTTGGCACCCCAGGAAGGGTAATCACGTGAAAGGGTCAAAGGGGATACATCATGGTTTCGAAATATGTAAAAATGTGAATCGGAGGAACAGGTTTTAAAAGAAGCTCAAATGATAGAGGAGGGTTCCTGATGGAGTGCTAGAGAGTCAAAACACAGTTTCGTGAAAGTCAACTTGGGCACCCCAGCAAGGGTAATAGTGGATATATCATGGTTTTGAAATAGGTAAAAATGTGAATCGGAGAGAGAGCCCTTAAAACCAGCTCAAATGATAGAGGAGGGTTCCTGACGGAGTGGTGGAGGGTCCAAACACAGTTTTGTGAAAGTCAACTTTGGCAACCCAGGAAGGGTAATCCTGTGAAAGGTTTATAGGGGATACATCATGGTTTGGAAATAGGTAAAAAGGTGAATCAGAGTTACAGCTCTCAAAACCAGCTCAAATGATAGAGGAGGGTTCCTGATGGAGTGCTAGAGGATCCAAACACAGTTTTCTGCAAGTCAGCTTTGGCACCCCAGGAAGGCTTATCCCGTGAAAGGTTTACATTGGAAACATCATGGTTTGAAAATAGGTAAAAAGGTCAATCAGAGCTACAGCTCTCAAAACCAGCTCAAATGATAGAGGAGGATTCCTGATGGAGTGCTAGAGGGTCCAAACACAGTTTCGTGAAAGTCAACTTTGGCACCCGAGGAAGGGTAATCCCGTGAAAAGGTCATAGAGGATACATCATGGTTGGGAAATAGGTAAAAAGGTGAATCGGAGCTACAGTTCTAAAAACCAGCTCAAATGATAGAGGAGGGTTCCTGACGGAGTGCTAGAGGGTCCAAACACGGTTTTGTGAAGGTGAACTTTGGCACCCCAGGAAGGGTAGTCACGTGAAATGGAAAAGTGGATACATCATGTTTTGGAAGTAGGTAAAAATGTGAATCGGAGCTACAGCTCAAACAACCAGCTCAAATGATAGAGGAGGGTTCCTGATGGAGTGCTAGAGAGTCAAAACACAGTTTCGTGAAAGTCAACTTGGGCACCCCAGCAAGGGTAATAGTGGATATATCATGGTTTTGAAATAGGTAAAAATGTGAATCGGAGAGAGAGCCCTTAAAACCAGCTCAAATGATTGAGGAGGGTTCCTGACGGAGTGGTGGAGGGTCCAAACACAGTTTTGTGAAAGTCAACTGTGGCAACCCAGGAAGGGTAATCCTGTGAAAGGTTTATAGGGGATACATCATGGTTTGGAAATAGGTAAAAAGGTGAATCAGAGCTACAGCTCTCAAAACCAGCTCAAATGATAGAGGAGGGTTCCTGATGGAGTGCTAGAGGATCCAAACACAGTTTTCTGCAAGTCAGCTTTGGCACCCCAGGAAGGCTTATCCCGTGAAAGGTTTACATTGGAAACATCATGGTTTGAAAATAGGTAAAAAGGTCAATCAGAGCTACAGCTCTCAAAACCAGCTCAAATGATAGAGGAGGATTCCTGATGGAGTGCTAGAGGGTCCAAACACAGTTTCGTGAAAGTCAACTTTGGCACCAAAGGAAGGGTAATCAAGTGAAAGGGTCATAGGGGATACATCATGATTTGGAAATAGGTAAAAATGTGAATCGGAGCTACAGTTGTGAAAACCAGCTCAAATGATTGAGGAGGGTTCCTGACGGAGTGCTAGAGGGTCCAAACACAGTTTCGTGAAAGTCAACTTTGGCACCCCAGGAAGGGTAATCACGTGAAAGGGTCAAAGGGGATACATCATGGTTTCGAAATATGTAAAAATGTGAATCGGAGGAACAGGTTTTAAAAGAAGCTCAAATGATAGAGGAGGGTTCCTGATGGAGTGCTAGAGGATCCAAACACAGTTTTCTGAAAGTCAGCTTTGGCAACCCAGGAAGGGTAATCCCGTGAAAGGTTTACATTGGAAACATCATGGTTTGAAAATAGGTAAAAAGGTCAATCAGAGCTACAGCTCTCAAAACCAGCTCAAATGATAGAGGAGGATTCCTGATGGAGTGCTAGAGGGTCCAAACACAGTTTCGTGAAAGTCAACTTTGGCAACCCAGGAAGGGTAATCCTGTGAAAGGTTTATAGGGGATACATCATGGTTTGGAAATAGGTAAAAAGGTGAATCAGAGTTACAGCTCTCAAAACCAGCTCAAATGATAGAGGAGGGTTCCTGATGGAGTGCTAGAGGATCCAAACACAGTTTTCTGCAAGTCAGCTTTGGCACCCCAGGAAGGCTTATCCCGTGAAAGGTTTACATTGGAAACATCATGGTTTGAAAATAGGTAAAAAGGTCAATCAGAGCTACAGCTCTCAAAACCAGCTCAAATGATAGAGGAGGATTCCTGATGGAGTGCTAGAGGGTCCAAACACAGTTTCGTGAAAGTCAACTTTGGCACCCGAGGAAGGGTAATCCCGTGAAAAGGTCATAGAGGATACATCATGGTTGGGAAATAGGTAAAAAGGTGAATCGGAGCTACAGTTCTAAAAACCAGCTCAAATGATAGAGGAGGGTTCCTGACGGAGTGCTAGAGGGTCCAAACACGGTTTTGTGAAGGTGAACTTTGGCACCCCAGGAAGGGTAGTCACGTGAAATGGAAAAGTGGATACATCATGTTTTGGAAGTAGGTAAAAATGTGAATCGGAGCTACAGCTCAAACAACCAGCTCAAATGATAGAGGAGGGTTCCTGATGGAGTGCTAGAGAGTCAAAACACAGTTTCGTGAAAGTCAACTTGGGCACCCCAGCAAGGGTAATAGTGGATATATCATGGTTTTGAAATAGGTAAAAATGTGAATCGGAGAGAGAGCCCTTAAAACCAGCTCAAATGATTGAGGAGGGTTCCTGACGGAGTGGTGGAGGGTCCAAACACAGTTTTGTGAAAGTCAACTGTGGCAACCCAGGAAGGGTAATCCTGTGAAAGGTTTATAGGGGATACATCATGGTTTGGAAATAGGTAAAAAGGTGAATCAGAGCTACAGCTCTCAAAACCAGCTCAAATGATAGAGGAGGGTTCCTGATGGAGTGCTAGAGGATCCAAACACAGTTTTCTGCAAGTCAGCTTTGGCACCCCAGGAAGGCTTATCCCGTGAAAGGTTTACATTGGAAACATCATGGTTTGAAAATAGGTAAAAAGGTCAATCAGAGCTACAGCTCTCAAAACCAGCTCAAATGATAGAGGAGGATTCCTGATGGAGTGCTAGAGGGTCCAAACACAGTTTCGTGAAAGTCAACTTTGGCACCAAAGGAAGGGTAATCAAGTGAAAGGGTCATAGGGGATACATCATGATTTGGAAATAGGTAAAAATGTGAATCGGAGCTACAGTTGTGAAAACCAGCTCAAATGATTGAGGAGGGTTCCTGACGGAGTGCTAGAGGGTCCAAACACAGTTTCGTGAAAGTCAACTTTGGCACCCCAGGAAGGGTAATCACGTGAAAGGGTCAAAGGGGATACATCATGGTTTCGAAATATGTAAAAATGTGAATCGGAGGAACAGGTTTTAAAAGAAGCTCAAATGATAGAGGAGGGTTCCTGATGGAGTGCTAGAGGATCCAAACACAGTTTTCTGAAAGTCAGCTTTGGCACCCCAGGAAGGGTAATCCCGTGAAAGGTTTACATTGGAAACATCATGGTTTGAAAATAGGTAAAAAGGTCAATCAGAGCTACAGCTCTCAAAACCAGCTCAAATGATAGAGGAGGATTCCTGATGGAGTGCTAGAGGGTCCAAACACAGTTTCGTGAAAGTCAACTTTGGCACCAAAGGAAGGGTAATCAAGTGAAAGGGTCATAGGGGATACATCATGATTTGGAAATAGGTAAAAATGTGAATCGGAGCTACAGTTGTGAAAACCAGCTCAAATGATTGAGGAGGGTTCCTGACGGAGTGCTAGAGGGTCCAAACACAGTTTCGTGAAAGTCAACTTTGGCACCCCAGGAAGGGTAATCACGTGAAAGGGTCAAAGGGGATACATCATGGTTTCGAAATATGTAAAAATGTGAATCGGAGGAACAGGTTTTAAAAGAAGCTCAAATGATAGAGGAGGGTTCCTGATGGAGTGCTAGAGGGTCCAGACACAGTTTCGTGAGAGTCAGCTTTGGCACCCCAGGAAGGTTAATCCAGTGAAAGGGTCATAGGGGATACATCATGGTTTGGAAATAGGTGAAAATGTGAATCGGAGACACAGGTTTTAAAACCACCTAAAATGATATAAGGGGGTTCCTGATGGAGTGCTAGAGGGTCAATACACAGTTTCGTGAAAGTCAACTTTGGCACCCCAGGAAGGGTAGTCATGTTGAATGGAAAAGTGGATACATCATTTTTTGGAAATAGGTAAAAATGTGAATCGGAGCTACAGCTCACACAACCAGCTGAAATGATAGAGGAGGGTTCCTGATGGAGTGCTAGAGGGTCCAAGCACAGCTTTGTGAAAGTCAACTTTGGCACGCGGGGAAGGGTAATGAAGTGAAAGGGTCATAGGGGATACATCATGATTTGGAAACAGGTAAAAATGTGAATCGGAGGTACTGTTGTGAAAACCAGCCCAAATGATGGAGGAGGGTTCCTGACGGAGTGCTAGAGGGTCCAAACACAGTTTCGTGAAAGTCAACTTTGGCACACGAGGAAGGGTAATCAAGTGGAAGGGTCATAGGGGATACATCATGATTTGGAAATAGGTAAAATGTGAATCGGAGCTACAGTTGTAAAAACCAGCTCAAATGATAGAGGAGGGTTTCTGAAGGAGTGGTGGAGGGTCCAAACACAATTTTGTGAAAGTCAACTTTGGCAACCCAGGAAGGGTAATAACGTGAAAGGTCTATAGGGGATACATCATGGTTTGGAAATAGGTAAAAAGTTGAATCTGAGCTACAACTCTCAAAACCAGCTCAAATGATAGAGGAGGGTTCCTGATGGAGTGCTAGAGGGTCCAAACACAGTTTCGTGAAAGTCAACTTTGGCAGCAAAGGAAGGGTAATCCCGTGAAAGGGTCACAGTGAACACATCATTTTTTGGAAATAGGTAAAAATGTGAATCGGAGCTACAGATCTTGAAACCAGCTCAAATGATAGAGGAGGGTTCCTGATGGAGTGCTAGAGGGTCCAAACACAGTTTCGTGAAAGTCAACTTTGGCACCAAAGGAAGGGTAATCACGTGATAGGGTCATGGGGGATACATCATGGTTTGGAAATAGGTGAAAATGTGAATCGGAGCTACAGATGTTGAAACCAGCTCAAATGATAGAGGAGGGTTCCTGATGGAGTGCTAGAGGGTCCAAACACAGTTTTGTGAAAGTCAACTTTTGCACCCGAGGAAGGGTAATCCCGTGCAAGTATGATAGTGGATACATCATGGTTTGGAAATAGGTGAAAATGTGAATCGGAGCTACAGATCTTGAAACCAGCTGAAATGATGGAGGAGGGTTCCTGACGGAGTGCTAGAGGGTCCAAACACAGTTTCGTGAAAGTCTACTTTGGCACCCCAGGAAGGGTAATCACGTGCAAGTATAATAGTGGATACATCATGGTTTGGAAATAGGTGAAAATGTGAATCGGAGCTACAGATCTTGAAACCAGCTAAAATGATGGAGGATTGTTCCTGACGGAGTGCTAGAGGGTCCAAACACAGTTTCGTGAAAGTCAACTTTGGCACCCCAGGAAGGGTAATCACGTGCATGTATAATAGTGGATACATCATGGTTTGGAAATAGGTGAAAATGTGAATCGGAGCTACGGATCTTGAAATCAGCTCAAATGATGGAGGATTGTTCCTGACGGAGTGCTAGAGGGTACAAACACGCTTTTGTGAAGGTGAACTTTGGCACCCTAGGAAGGGTAGTCACGTGAAATGGAAAAGTGGATACATCATGTTTTGAAATAGGTAAAAATGTGAATCGGAGCTACAGCTCACACAACCAGCTCAAATGATAGAGGAGGGTTCCTGATGGAGTGCTAGAGAGTCAAAACACAGTTTCGTGAAAGTCAACTTCTGCACCAAAGGAAGGGTAATACCGTGAAAGGGTAATAGTGGATACATCATGGTTTGGAAATAGGTAAAAATGTGAATCGGAGCTACAGCTCTTAAAAACACCTGAAATGATCGATAAGGGTTCCTGATTGAGTGCTAGAGGGTCAACACACATTTTTGTGAAAGTCAACTTCTGCACCCCAGGAAGGGTAATCCCGTGATAGGGTCAAAGGGGATACATCATGGTTTGGAAATAGGTGAAAATGTGAATCGGAGCTACAGATCTTGAAACCAGCTCAAATGATAGAGGAGGGTTCCTGATGGAGGGCTAGAGGGTCCAAACACAGCTTTGTGAAAGTCAACTTTGGCACCCGAGGAAGGGTAATCACGTGCAAGTATAATAGTGGATACATCATGGTTTCGAAATAGGTGAAAATGTGAATCGGAGCTGCAGATCGTCAAACCAGCTCAAGTGATGGAGGAGGGTTCCTGACGGAGTGCTAGAGGGTCCAAACACGGTTTTGTGAAGGTGAACTTTGGCACCCCAGGAAGGGTAGTCACGTGAAATGGAAAAGTGGATACATCATGTTTTGGAAATAGGTAAAAATGTGAATCGGAGCTACAGTTGTGAAAACCAGCTCAAATGATTGAGGAGGGTTCCTGACGGAGTGCTAGAGGGTCCAAACACAGTTTCGTGAAAGTCAACTTTGGCACCCCAGGAAGGGTAATCACGTGAAAGGGTCAAAGGGGATACATCATGGTTTCGAAATATGTAAAAATGTGAATCGGAGGAACAGGTTTTAAAAGAAGCTCAAATGATAGAGGAGGGTTCCTGATGGAGTGCTAGAGGGTCCAGACACAGTTTCGTGAGAGTCAGCTTTGGCACCCCAGGAAGGTTAATCCAGTGAAAGGGTCATAGGGGATACATCATGGTTTGGAAATAGGTGAAAATGTGAATCGGAGACACAGGTTTTAAAACCACCTAAAATGATATAAGGGGGTTCCTGATGGAGTGCTAGAGGGTCAATACACAGTTTCGTGAAAGTCAACTTTGGCACCCCAGGAAGGGTAGTCATGTTGAATGGAAAAGTGGATACATCATTTTTTGGAAATAGGTAAAAATGTGAATCGGAGCTACAGCTCACACAACCAGCTGAAATGATAGAGGAGGGTTCCTGATGGAGTGCTAGAGGGTCCAAGCACAGTTTTGTGAAAGTCAACTTTGGCACGCGGGGAAGGGTAATGAAGTGAAAGGGTCATAGGGGATACATCATGATTTGGAAACAGGTAAAAATGTGAATCGGAGGTACTGTTGTGAAAACCAGCCCAAATGATGGAGGAGGGTTCCTGACGGAGTGCTAGAGGGTCCAAACACAGTTTCGTGAAAGTCAACTTTGGCACACGAGGAAGGGTAATCAAGTGGAAGGGTCATAGGGGATACATCATGATTTGGAAATAGGTAAAATGTGAATCGGAGCTACAGTTGTAAAAACCAGCTCAAATGATAGAGGAGGATTTCTGAAGGAGTGGTGGAGGGTCCAAACACAATTTTGTGAAAGTCAACTTTGGCAACCCAGGAAGGGTAATAACGTGAAAGGTCTATAGGGGATACATCATGGTTTGGAAATAGGTAAAAAGTTGAATCTGAGCTACAACTCTCAAAACCAGCTCAAATGATAGAGGAGGGTTCCTGATGGAGTGCTAGAGGGTCCAAACACAGTTTCGTGAAAGTCAACTTTGGCAGCAAAGGAAGGGTAATCCCGTGAAAGGGTCACAGTGAACACATCATTTTTTGGAAATAGGTAAAAATGTGAATCGGAGCTACAGATCTTGAAACCAGCTCAAATGATAGAGGAGGGTTCCTGATGGAGTGCTAGAGGGTCCAAACACAGTTTCGTGAAAGTCAACTTTGGCACCAAAGGAAGGGTAATCACGTGATAGGGTCATGGGGGATACATCATGGTTTGGAAATAGGTGAAAATGTGAATCGGAGCTACAGATGTTGAAACCAGCTCAAATGATAGAGGAGGGTTCCTGATGGAGTGCTAGAGGGTCCAAACACAGTTTTGTGAAAGTCAACTTTTGCACCCGAGGAAGGGTAATCCCGTGCAAGTATAATAGTGGATACATCATGGTTTGGAAATAGGTGAAAATGTGAATCGGAGCTACAGATCTTGAAACCAGCTGAAATGATGGAGGAGGGTTCCTGACGGAGTGCTAGAGGGTCCAAACACAGTTTCGTGAAAGTCTACTTTAGCACCCCAGGAAGGGTAATCACGTGCAAGTATAATAGTGGATACATCATGGTTTGGAAATAGGTGAAAATGTGAATCGGAGCTACAGATCTTGAAACCAGCTCAAATGATGGAGGATTGTTCCTGACGGAGTGCTAGAGGGTCCAAACACAGTTTCGTGAAAGTCAACTTTGGCACCCCAGGAAGGGTAATCACGTGCATGTATAATAGTGGATACATCATGGTTTGGAAATAGGTGAAAATGTGAATCGGAGCTACGGATCTTGAAATCAGCTCAAATGATGGAGGATTGTTCCTGACGGAGTGCTAGAGGGTACAAACACGCTTTTGTGAAGGTGAACTTTGGCACCCTAGGAAGGGTAGTCACGTGAAATGGAAAAGTGGATACATCATGTTTTGAAATAGGTAAAAATGTGAATCGGAGCTACAGCTCACACAACCAGCTCAAATGATAGAGGAGGGTTCCTGATGGAGTGCTAGAGAGTCAAAACACAGTTTCGTGAAAGTCAACTTCTGCACCAAAGGAAGGGTAATACCGTGAAAGGGTAATAGTGGATACATCATGGTTTGGAAATAGGTAAAAATGTGAATCGGAGCTACAGCTCTTAAAAACACCTGAAATGATCGATAAGGGTTCCTGATTGAGTGCTAGAGGGTCAACACACATTTTTGTGAAAGTCAACTTCTGCACCCCAGGAAGGGTAATCCCGTGATAGGGTCAAAGGGGATACATCATGGTTTGGAAATAGGTGAAAATGTGAATCGGAGCTACAGATCTTGAAACCAGCTCAAATGATAGAGGAGGGTTCCTGATGGAGGGCTAGAGGGTCCAAACACAGCTTTGTGAAAGTCAACTTTGGCACCCGAGGAAGGGTAATCACGTGCAAGTATAATAGTGGATACATCATGGTTTCGAAATAGGTGAAAATGTGAATCGGAGCTGCAGATCGTCAAACCAGCTCAAGTGATGGAGGAGGGTTCCTGACGGAGTGCTAGAGGGTCCAAACACGGTTTTGTGAAGGTGAACTTTGGCACCCCAGGAAGGGTAGTCACGTGAAATGGAAAAGTGGATACATCATGTTTTGGAAATAGGTAAAAATGTGAATCGGAGCTACAGCTCACACAACCAGCTCAAATGATAGAGGAGGGTTCCTGATGGAGTGCTAGAGAGTCAAAACACAGTTTCGTGAAAGTCAACTTTGGCACCCGAGGAAGGGTAATCCCGTGAAAAGGTCATAGGGGATACATCATGGTTGGGAAATAGGTAAAAAGGTGAATCGGAGCTACAGTTCTAAAAACCAGCTCAAATGATAGAGGAGGGTTCCTGACGGAGTGCTAGAGGGTCCAAACACGGTTTTGTGAAGGTGAACTTTGGCACCCCAGGAAGGGTAGTCACGTGAAATGGAAAAGTGAATACATCATGTTTTGGAAGTAGGTAAAAATGTGAATCGGAGCTACAGCTCAAACAACCAGCTCAAATGATAGAGGAGGGTTCCTGATGGAGTGCTAGAGAGTCAAAACACAGTTTCGTGAAAGTCAACTTGGGCACCCCAGCAAGGGTAATAGTGGATATATCATGGTTTTGAAATAGGTAAAAATGTGAATCGGAGAGAGAGCCCTTAAAACCAGCTCAAATGATAGAGGAGGGTTCCTGACGGAGTGGTGGAGGGTCCAAACACAGTTTCGTGAAAGTCAACTTTGGCACCCCAGGAAGGGTAATCACGTGAAAGGGTCATAGGGGATACATCATGATTTGGAAATAGGTAAAAATGTGAATCGGAGCTACAGTTGTGAAAACCAGCTCAAATGATTGAGGAGGGTTCCTGACGGAGTGCTAGAGGGTCCAAACACAGTTTCGTGAAAGTCAACTTTGGCACCCCAGGAAGGGTAATCACGTGAAAGGGTCAAAGGGGATACATCATGGTTTCGAAATATGTAAAAATGTGAATCGGAGGAACAGGTTTTAAAAGAAGCTCAAATGATAGAGGAGGGTTCCTGATGGAGTGCTAGAGGGTCCAGACACAGTTTCGTGAGAGTCAGCTTTGGCACCCCAGGAAGGTTAATCCAGTGAAAGGGTCATAGGGGATACATCATGGTTTGGAAATAGGTGAAAATGTGAATCGGAGACACAGGTTTTAAAACCACCTAAAATGATATAAGGGGTTTCCTGATGGAGTGCTAGAGGGTCAATACACAGTTTCGTGAAAGTCAACTTTGGCACCCCAGCAAGGGTAATAGTGGATATATCATGGTTTTGAAATAGGTAAAAATGTGAATCGGAGAGAGAGCCCTTAAAACCAGCTCAAATGATAGAGGAGGGTTCCTGACGGAGTGGTGGAGGGTCCAAACACAGTTTTGTGAAAGTCAACTTTGGCAACCCAGGAAGGGTAATCCTGTGAAAGGTTTATAGGGGATACATCATGGTTTGGAAATAGGTAAAAAGGTGAATCAGAGCTACAGCTCTCAAAACCAGCTCAAATGATAGAGGAGGGTTCCTGATGGAGTGCTAGAGGATCCAAACACAGTTTTCTGAAAGTCAGCTTTGGCAACCCAGGAAGGCTTATCCCGTGAAAGGTTTACATTGGAAACATCATGGTTTGAAAATAGGTAAAAAGGTCAATCAGAGCTACAGCTCTCTAAACCAGCTCAAATGATAGAGGAGGATTCCTGATGGAGTGCTAGAGGGTCCAAACACAGTTTCGTGAAAGTCAACTTTGGCACCAAAGGAAGGGTAATCAAGTGAAAGGGTCATAGGGGATACATCATGATTTGGAAATAGGTAAAAATGTGAATCGGAGCTACAGTTGTGAAAACCAGCTCAAATGATTGAGGAGGGTTCCTGACGGAGTGCTAGAGGGTCCAAACACAGTTTCGTGAAAGTCAACTTTGGCACCCCAGGAAGGGTAATCACGTGAAAGGGTCAAAGGGGATACATCATGGTTTCGAAATATGTAAAAATGTGAATCGGAGGAACAGGTTTTAAAAGAAGCTCAAATGATAGAGGAGGGTTCCTGATGGAGTGCTAGAGGATCCAAACACAGTTTTCTGAAAGTCAGCTTTGGCAACCCAGGAAGGCTTATCCCGTGAAAGGTTTACATTGGAAACATCATGGTTTGAAAATAGGTAAAAAGGTCAATCAGAGCTACAGCTCTCAAAACCAGCTCAAATGATAGAGGAGGATTCCTGATGGAGTGCTAGAGGGTCCAAACACAGTTTCGTGAAAGTCAACTTTGGCACCAAAGGAAGGGTAATCAAGTGAAAGGGTCATAGGGGATACATCATGATTTGGAAATAGGTAAAAATGTGAATCGGAGCTACAGTTGTGAAAACCAGCTCAAATGATTGAGGAGGGTTCCTGACGGAGTGCTAGAGGGTCCAAACACAGTTTCGTGAAAGTCAACTTTGGCACCCCAGGAAGGGTAATCACGTGAAAGGGTCAAAGGGGATACATCATGGTTTCGAAATATGTAAAAATGTGAATCGGAGGAAAAGGTTTTAAAAGAAGCTCAAATGATAGAGGAGGGTTTCTGAAGGAGTGGTGGAGGGTCCAAACACAATTTTGTGAAAGTCAACTTTGGCAACCCAGGAAGGGTAATAACGTGAAAGGTCTATAGGGGATACATCATGGTTTGGAAATAGGTAAAAAGTTGAATCTGAGCTACAACTCTCAAAACCAGCTCAAATGATAGAGGAGGGTTCCTGATGGAGTGCTAGAGGGTCCAAACACAGTTTCGTGAAAGTCAACTTTGGCAGCAAAGGAAGGGTAATCCCGTGAAAGGGTCACAGTGAATACATCATTTTTTGGAAATAGGTAAAAATGTGAATCGGAGCTACAGATCTTGAAACCAGCTCAAATGATAGAGGAGGGTTCCTGATGGAGTGCTAGAGGGTCCAAACACAGTTTCGTGAAAGTCAACTTTGGCACCCCAGGAAGGGTAATCACGTGATAGGGTCATGGGGGATACATCATGGTTTGGAAATAGGTGAAAATGTGAATCGGAGCTACAGATGTTGAAACCAGCTCAAATGATAGAGGAGGGTTCCTGATGGAGTGCTAGAGGGTCCAAACACAGTTTTGTGAAAGTCAACTTTGGCACCCGAGGAAGGGTAATCCCGTGAAAGGGTCATAGGGGATACATCATGGTTTGGAAATAGGTAAAAAGGTGAATCGAAGCTACAGCTCTTAAAACCAGCTCAAATGATAGAGGAGGGTTCCTGATGGAGGGCTAGAGGGTCCAAACACAGCTTTGTGAAAGTCAACTTTGGCACCCGAGGAAGGGTAATCAAAAGAAAGGGTCATAGGGGAAACATCATTATTTGGAAATAGGTAAAAATGTGAATCGGAGCAACAGTTGTGAAAAACAGCTCAAATGATGGAGGAGGGTTCCTGACGGAGTGCTAGAGTGTCCAAACACAGTTTCGTGAAAGTCAACTTTGGCACTCCAGCAAGGGTAATAACGTGAAAGGTTTATGGGGGATACATCATGGTTTGGAAATAGGTAAAAAGTTGAATCTGAGTTACAACTCTCAAAACCAGCTCAAATGATCGAGGAGGGTTCCTGATGGAGTGCTAGAGGGTCCAAACACAGTTTCGTGAAAGTCAACTTTGGCACTCCAGCAAGGGTAATCACGTGAAAGGTTAATAGTGGATACATCATGGTTTGGAAATAGGTAGAAATGTGAATCGGAGGTACAGGTTTTAAAAGCAGCTCAAATGATAGAGGAGGGTTCCTGATGGAGTTCTAGAGGGTCAATACACAGTTTCGTGAAATTCAACTTTGGCACCCCAGAAAGGGTAATCACGTGAAAGGGTGATAGTGGATACATCATGGTTTGGAAATAGGTAAAAATGTGAATCGGAGCTACAGGTTTCAAAAGAAGCTCAAATGATAGAGGAGGGTTCCTGATGGAGTGCTATAGGGTACAAACACGGTTTTGTGAAGGTGAACTTTGGCACCCCATGAAGGGTAGTCACGTGAAATGGTAAAGTGGACACATCATGTTTTGGAAACAGGTAAAAATGTGAATCGGAGCTACAGCTTACACAACCAGCTCAAACGATAGAGGAGGGTTCCTGATGGAGTGCTGGAGAGTCCAAACACAGTTTCGTGAAAGTCAACTTTGGCACTCCAGCAAGGGTAATCACGTGAAAGGTTAATAGTGGATACATCATGGTTTGGAAATAGGTAGAAATGTGAATCGGAGGTACAGGTTTTAAAAGCAGCTCAAATGATAGAGGAGGGTTCCTGATGGAGTTCTAGAGGGTCAATACACAGTTTCGTGAAATTCAACTTTGGCACCCCAGAAAGGGTAATCACGTGAAAGGGTGATAGTGGATACATCATGGTTTGGAAATAGGTAAAAATGTGAATCGGAGCTACAGGTTTCAAAAGAAGCTCAAATGATAGAGGAGGGTTCCTGATGGAGTGCTATAGGGTACAAACACGGTTTTGTGAAGGTGAACTTTGGCACCCCATGAAGGGTAGTCACGTGAAATGGTAAAGTGGACACATCATGTTTTGGAAATAGGTAAAAATGTGAATCGGAGCTACAGCTTACACAACCAGCTCAAACGATAGAGGAGGGTTCCTGATGGAGTGCTGGAGAGTCAAAACACAGTTTCGTGAAAGTCAACTTTGGCACCCCAGCAAGGGTAAATCCGTGAAATGGTTATAGTGGATATATCATGGTTTTGAAATAGGTAAAAATGTGAATCGGAGAGAGAGCCCTTAAACCCAGCTCAAATGATAGAGGAGGGTTCCTGACGGAGTGGTGGAGGGTCCAAACACAGTTTTGTGAAAGTCAACTTAGGCAACCCAGGAAGGGTAATCCCGTGAAAGGGTCACAGAGAATACATAATGGTTTGGAAATAGGTAAAAATGTGAATCGGAGCTACAGGTCTTAAAACCACCTCAAATGATCGATTAGGGTTCCTGATGGAGTGCTAGAGGGTCAACACACATTTTTGTGAAAGTCAACTTCTGCACCCCAGGAAGGGTAATCCCGTGATAGGGTCATGGGGGATACATCATGGTTTGGAAATAGGTGAAAATGTGAATCGGAGCTACAGATCTTGAAACCAGCTCAAATGATAGAGGAGGGTTCCTGATGGAGGGCTAGAGGGTCCAAACACAGCTTTGTGAAAGTCAACTTTGGCACCCGAGGAAGGGTAATCAAAACAAAGGGTCATAGGGGATACATCATGATTTGGAAATAGGTAAAAATGTGAATCGGAGCTACAGTTATGAAAAACAGCTCAAATGATAGAGGAGGGTTCCTGATGGAGTGCTAGAGGGTCCAGACACAGTTTCGTGAGAGTCCACTTTGGCACCCGAGGAAGGTTAACCCCGTGAAAGGGTCATAGGGGATACATTATAGTTTGGAAATACGTAAAAATGTGAATCGGAGCTACAGGTTTTAAAACCACCTCAAATGATAGAGGAGGGTTCCTGATGGAGTGCTAGAGGGTCAATACACAGTTTCGTGAAAGTCAACTTTGGCACCCAAGGAAGGGTAATCACGTGAAAGGGGAAAAGTGGATACATCATGGTTTGGAAATAGGTAAAAATGTGAATCGGAGATAGAGCCCTTAAAACCAGCTCAAATGATAGAGGAGGATTCCTGACGGAGTGGTGGAGGGTCCAAACACAGTTTTGTGAAAGTCAACTTTGGCAACCCAGGAAGGGTAATCCCGTGAAAGGTTTATAGGGGATACATCATGGTTTGGAAATAGGTAAAAATGTGAATCGGAGCTACAGCTCTCAAAACCAGCTCAAATGATAGAGGAGGGTTCCTGATGGAGTGCTAGAGGGTCGAAACACAGTTTTGTAAAAGTCAACTTAGGCAACCCAGGAAGGGTAATCCCGTGAAAGGGTCACAGAGAATACATAATGGTTTGGAAATAGGTAAAAATGTGAATCGGAGCTACAGCTCTTAAAACCACCTCAAATGATCGATTAGGGTTCCTGATGGAGTGCTAGAGGGTCAACACACATTTTTGTGAAAGTCAACTTCTGCACCCCAGGAAGGGTAATCCCGTGATAGGGTCATAGGGGATACATCATGGTTTGGAAATAGGTGAAAATGTGAATCGGAGCTACAGATCTTGAAACCAGCTGAAATGATAGAGGAGGGTTCCTGATGGAGGGCTAGAGGGTCCAAACACAGCTTTGTGAAAGTCAACTTTGGCACCCGAGGAAGGGTAATCAAAAGAAAGGGTCATAGGTGATACATCATGGTTTGGAAATACGTAAAAATGTGAATCGGAGCTACAGGTTTTAAAACCACCTCAAATGATAGAGGAGGGTTCCTGATGGAGTGCTAGAGGGTCAATACACAGTTTCGTGAAAGTCAACTTTGGCACCCAAGGAAGGGTAATCACGTGAAAGGGGAAAAGTGGATACATCATGGTTTGGAAATAGGTTAAAATGTGAATCGGAGATAGAGCCCTTAAAACCAGCTCAAATGATAGAGGAGGATTCCTGACGGAGTGGTGGAGGGTCCAAACACAGTTTTGTGAAAGTCAACTTTGGCAACCCAGGAAGGGTAATCCCGTGAAAGGTTTATAGGGGATACATCATGGTTTGGAAATATGTGAAAAGGTGAATCAGAGCTACAACTCTCAAAACCAGCTCAAATGATAGAGGAGGGTTCCTGATGGAGTGCTAGAGGGTCGAAACACAGTTTCGTGAAAGTCAACTTTGGTAGCAAAGGAAGGGTAATCACGTGAAAGTATGATAGTGGATACATCATGGTTTGGAAAATTGTAGAAATGTGAATCGGAGCCTCAGGTTTTAAAAGAAGCTCAAATGATAGAGGAGGGTTCCTGATGGAGTGCTAGAGGGTCCAGACACAGTTTCGTGAAAGTCCACTTTGGCACCCCAGGAAGGTTAATCCCGTGAAAGGGTCATAGTGGATACATCATGGTTTGGAAATAGGTAAAAATGTGAATCGGAGCTACAGATCTTGAAACCAGCTCAAATGATAGAGGAGGGTTCCTGACGGAGTCCTAGAGTGTCCAAACACAGTTTCGTGAAAGTCAACTTTGGCACCCCTGGAAGGGTAATCACGTGAAAGTATGATAGTGGATACATCATGGTTTGGAAAATTGTAGAAATGTGAATCGGAGCCTCAGGTTTTAAAAGAAGCTCAAATGATAGAGGAGGGTTCCTGATGGAGTGCTAGAGGGTCCAGACACAGTTTCGTGAAAGTCCACTTTGGCACCCCAGGAAGGTTAATCCCGTGAAAGGGTCATAGTGGATACATCATGGTTTGGAAATAGGTAAAAATGTGAATCGGAGCTACAGGATTTGAAACCACCTCAAATGATATAGGAGGGTTCCTGATGGAGTGCTGGAGGGTCAATACACAGTTTTGTGAAGGTCAACTTTGGCACCCCATGAAGGGTAATCCGGTCAAAGGGTTATAGTAGATACATCATGGTTTGGAAATAGGTAAAAATGTTAATCAGAGCTATAGCTCTTAGAACCACCTCAAATGACAGAGGAGTTTTCCTGATGGAGTGCTAGAGGGTCCAAACACAGTTTTGTGAAAGTCAACTTTGCCACCAGAGGAATGGAAATCCCGTGAAAGGGTAATAGTGGATACATCATGGTTTGGAAATAGGTAAAAATGTGAATCGGAGCTACAGGTTTTAAAAGCAGCTCAAATGATAGAGGAGGGTTCCTGATGGAGTGCTAGAGTTTCAATACACAGTTTCGTGAAATTCAACTTTGGCACCCCAGAAAAGGTTTTTACGTGAAAGGGTGATAGTGGATACATCATGGTTTGGAAATAGGTAAAAATGTGAATCGGAGCTACAGGTTTTAAAAGAAGCTCAAATGATAGAGGAGGGTTCCTGATGGAGTCCTAGAGGGTACAATTACGGTTTTGTGAAGGTGAACTTTGGCACCCAAGCAAGGGTAGTCACGTGAAATGGAAAAGTGGACACATCATGTTTTGGAAATAGGTAAAAATGTGAATCGGAGCTACAGCTTACACAACCAGCTCAAATGATAGAGGAGGGTTCCTGGTGGAGTGCTAGAGAGTCAAAACACAGTTTCGTGAAAGTCAACTTTGGCACCCCAGCAAGGGTAAATCCGTGAAAGGGTCATGGGGGATACATCATGGTTTGGAAATAGGTGAAAATGTGAATCGGAGCTACAGATCTTGAAACCAGCTCAAATGATAGAGGAGGGTTCCTGATGGAGGGCTAGAGGGTCCAAACACAGCTTTGTGAAAGTCAACTTTGGCATCCGAGGAAGGGTAATCAAGTGAAAGGGTCATAGGGGATACATCATGATTTGGAAATAGGCAAAAAAAAGTGAATCGGAGCTACAGTTGTGAAAACCACCTCAAATGATAGAGGAGGGTACCTGATGGAGTACTAGAGAGTGAAAGAACAGTTTCGTGAAAGTCAACTTTGGCACCCCAGGAAGGGTTATCACGTGAAAGGGTAATAGTGGATACATCATGGTTTGGAAATATGTAGAAATGTGAATCGGAGCTACAGGTTTTAAAAGAAGCTCAAGTGATAGAGGAGGGTTCCTGATTGAGTGCTGGAGGGTCAAAACATAGTTTCGTTAAAGTCCACTTTGGCACTCCAGGAACGGAAATCCCGTGAAAGGGTAATAGTGGATACATCATGGTTTGGAAATAGGTAAAAATGTGAATCGGAACTACAGCTCTCAAAACCAGCTCAAATGATAGAGGAGGGTTCCTGGTGGAGTGCTAGAGGGTCCAGACACAGTTTCGTGAGAGTCCACTTTGGCACCCCATGAAGGTTGACCGAGTGAAAGGGTAATAGTGGATACATCATGGTTTGGAAACACGTAAAAATGTGAATCGGAGCTACAGGTTTTAAAACCACCTCAAATGATAGAGGAGGGTTCCTGATGGAGTGCTAGAGGGTCAATACACAGTTTCGTGAAAGTCAACTTTGGCACCCCAGGAAGGGTAATCACGTGAAAGGGGAAAAGTGGATACATCATGGTTTGGAAATAAGTAAAAATGTGAATCGGAGATAGAGCCCTTAAAGCCAGCTCAAATGATAGAGGAGGATTCCTGACGTTGTGGTGGAGGGTCCAAACACAGTTTTGTGAAAGTCAACTTTGGCAGCCCAGGAAGGGTAATCCCGTGAAAGGTTTATAGGGGATACATCATGGTTTGGAAATAGGTGAAAAGGTGAATCAGAGCTACAGCTCTCAAAACCAGCTCAAATGATAGAGGAGGGTTCATGATGGAGTGCTAGAGGGTCGAAACACAGTTTCGTGAAAGTCAACTTTGGCAGCAAAGGAAGGGTAATCCCGTGAAAGGGTCATAGTGGACACATCATGGTTTGGAAATAGGTAAAAATGTGAATCGGAACTACAGATCTTAAAACCACCTCAAATGATCGATTAGGGTTTCTGATGGAGTGCTAGACGGTCAAAACACATTTTTGTGAAAGTCAACTTTGACACAAGAGAAAGGGTAATCCCGTGAAAGGGTCATGGGGGATACATCATGGTTTGGAAATAGGTGAAAATGTGAATCGGAGCTACAGATCTTGAAACCAGCTCAAATGATAGAGGAGGGTTCCTGACGGAGTGCTAGAGGGTCCAAACACAGTTTCGTGAAAGTCAACTTTGGCACCCGAGGAAGGGTAATCAAGTGGAAGGGTCATAGGGGATACATCATGGTTTGGAAAT
The DNA here is from genome assembly GCF_037392515.1 of Haliotis asinina. Taxonomy (NCBI): domain Eukaryota; kingdom Metazoa; phylum Mollusca; class Gastropoda; order Lepetellida; family Haliotidae; genus Haliotis; species Haliotis asinina. The sequence continues at coordinate 50,653,002 of NC_090282.1, read as the reverse complement.
AGGTAAAAATGTGAATCGGAGCTACAGTTCTGAAAACCAGCTCAAATGATAGAGGAGGGTTCCTGATGGAGTGCTAGAAGGTCCAAACACAGTTTCCTGAAAGTCAACTTTGGCACCCCTGGAAGGGTAATCACGTGAAAGTATGATAGTGGATACATCATGGTTTGGAAAATTGTAGAAATGTGAATCGGAGCCTCAGGTTTTAAAAGAAGCTCAAATGATAGAGGAGGGTTCCTGATGGAGTGCTAGAGGGTCCAGACACAGTTTTGTGAAGGTCAACTTTGGCACCCCATGAATGGTAATCCGGTCAAAGGGTCATAGTAGATACATCATGGTTTGGAAATAGGTAATAATGTGAATCGGAGCTATAGCTCCTAGAACCACCTCAAATGACAGAGGAGTGTTCCTGATGGAGTTCTAGAGGGTCCAAACACAGTTTCGTGAAAGTCACCTTTGGCACCCCAGAAAGGGTAATCCCGTGAAAGTATAATAGTGGATACATCATGGTTTGGAAATATGTAGAAAGGTGAATCGGAACTACAGCTCACAAAACCAGCTCAAATGATAGAGGAGGGTTCCTGATGGAGTGCTAGAGGCTCCAAACACAGTTTCTTGAAAGTCAACTTTGGGACCCGAGAAAGGGTAATCACGTGAAAGGGTAATAGTGGATACATCATGGTTTGGAAATAGGTAAAAATGTGAATCGGAGCTACAGGTTTTAAAAGCAGCTCAAATGATAGAGGAGGGTTCCTGATGGAGTGCTAGAGTTTCAATACACAGTTTCGTGAAATTCAACTTTGGCACCCCAGAAAAGGTTTTTACGTGAAAGGGTGATAGTGGATACATCATGGTTTGGAAATAGGTAAAAATGTGAATCGGAGCTACAGGTTTTAAAAGAAGCTCAAATGATAGAGGAGGGTTCCTGATGGAGTCCTAGAGGGTACAATTACGGTTTTGTGAAGGTGAACTTTGGCACCCAAGCAAGGGTAGTCACGTGAAATGGAAAAGTGGACACATCATGTTTTGGAAATAGGTAAAAATGTGAATCGGAGCTACAGCTTACACAACCAGCTCAAATGATAGAGGAGGGTTCCTGATGGAGTGCTAGAGAGTCAAAACACAGTTTCGTGAAAGTCAACTTTGGCACCCCAGCAAGGGTAAATCCGTGAAAGGGTCATGGGGGATACATCATGGTTTGGAAATAGGTGAAAATGTGAATCGGAGCTACAGATCTTGAAACCAGCTCAAATGATAGAGGAGGGTTCCTGATGGAGGGCTAGAGGGTCCAAACACAGCTTTGTGAAAGTCAACTTTGGCATCCGAGGAAGGGTAATCAAGTGAAAGGGTCATAGGGGATACATCATGATTTGGAAATAGGCAAAAAAAAGTGAATCGGAGCTACAGTTGTGAAACCCACCTCAAATGAAAGAGGAGGGTACCTGATGGAGTGCTAGAGAGTGAAAGAGCAGTTTCGTGAAAGTCAACTTTGGCACCCCAGGAAGGGTTATCACGTGAAAGGGTAATAGTGGATACATCATGGTTTGGAAATATGTAGAAATGTGAATCGGAGCTACAGGTTTTAAAAGAAGCTCGAGTGATAGAGGAGGGTTCCTGATTGAGTGCTGGAGGGTCAAAACATAGTTTCGTTAAAGTCCACTTTGGCACTCCAGGAACGGTAATCCCGTGAAAGGGTAATAGTGGATACATCATGGTTTGGAAATAGGTAAAAATGTGAATCGGAACTACAGCTCTCAAAACCAGCTCAAATGATAGAGGAGGGTTCCTGGTGGAGTGCTAGAGGGTCCAGACACAGTTTCGTGAGAGTCCACTTTGGCACCCCATGAAGGTTGACCGAGTGAAAGGGTAATAGTGGATACATCATGGTTTGGAAACACGTAAAAATGTGAATCGGAGCTACAGGTTTTAAAACCACCTCAAATGATAGAGGAGGGTTCCTGATGGAGTGCTAGAGGGTCAATACACAGTTTCGTGAAAGTCAACTTTGGCACCCCAGGAAGGGTAATCACGTGAAAGGGGAAAAGTGGATACATCATGGTTTGGAAATAAGTAAAAATGTGAATCGGAGAGAGAGCCCTTAAAGCCAGCTCAAATGATAGAGGAGGATTCCTGACGTTGTGGTGGAGGGTCCAAACACAGTTTTGTGAAAGTCAACTTTGGCAGCCCAGGAAGGGTAATCCCGTGAAAGGTTTATAGGGGATACATCATGGTTTGGAAATAGGTGAAAAGGTGAATCAGAGCTACAGCTCTCAAAACCAGCTCAAATGATAGAGGAGGGTTCATGATGGAGTGCTAGAGGGTCGAAACACAGTTTCGTGAAAGTCAACTTTGGCAGCAAAGGAAGGGTAATCCCGTGAAAGGGTCATAGTGGACACATCATGGTTTGGAAATAGGTAAAAATGTGAATCGGAACTACAGATCTTAAAACCACCTCAAATGATCGATTAGGGTTTCTGATGGAGTGCTAGACGGTCAAAACACATTTTTGTGAAAGTCAACTTTGACACAAGAGAAAGGGTAATCCCGTGAAAGGGTCATGGGGGATACATCATGGTTTGGAAATAGGTGAAAATGTGAATCGGAGCTACAGATCTTGAAACCAGCTCAAATGATAGAGGAGGGTTCCTGATGGAGTGCTAGAAGGTCCAAACACAGTTTCCTGAAAGTCAACTTTGGCACCCCTGGAAGGGTAATCACGTGAAAGTATGATAGTGGATACATCATGGTTTGGAAAATTGTAGAAATGTGAATCGGAGCCTCAGGTTTTAAAAGAAGCTCAAATGATAGAGGAGGGTTCCTGATGGAGTGCTAGAGGGTCCAGACACAGTTTTGTGAAGGTCAACTTTGGCACCCCATGAATGGTAATCCGGTCAAAGGGTCATAGTAGATACATCATGGTTTGGAAATAGGTAATAATGTGAATCGGAGCTATAGCTCCTAGAACCACCTCAAATGACAGAGGAGTGTTCCTGATGGAGTTCTAGAGGGTCCAAACACAGTTTCGTGAAAGTCACCTTTGGCACCCCCGAAAGGGTAATCCCGTGAAAGTATAATAGTGGATACATCATGGTTTGGAAATATGTAGAAAGGTGAATCGGAACTACAGCTCACAAAACCAGCTCAAATGATAGAGGAGGGTTCCTGATGGAGTGCTAGAGGCTCCAAACACAGTTTCTTGAAAGTCAACTTTGGGACCCGAGAAAGGGTAATCACGTGAAAGGGTAATAGTGGATACATCATGGTTTGGAAATAGGTAAAAATGTGAATCGGAGCTACAGGTTTTAAAAGCAGCTCAAATGATAGAGGAGGGTTCCTGATGGAGTGCTAGAGTTTCAATACACAGTTTCGTGAAATTCAACTTTGGCACCCCAGAAAAGGTTTTTACGTGAAAGGGTGATAGTGGATACATCATGGTTTGGAAATAGGTAAAAATGTGAATCGGAGCTACAGGTTTTAAAAGAAGCTCAAATGATAGAGGAGGGTTCCTGATGGAGTCCTAGAGGGTACAATTACGGTTTTGTGAAGGTGAACTTTGGCACCCAAGCAAGGGTAGTCACGTGAAATGGAAAAGTGGACACATCATGTTTTGGAAATAGGTAAAAATGTGAATCGGAGCTACAGCTTACACAACCAGCTCAAATGATAGAGGAGGGTTCCTGATGGAGTGCTAGAGAGTCAAAACACAGTTTCGTGAAAGTCAACTTTGGCACCCCAGCAAGGGTAAATCCGTGAAAGGGTCATGGGGGATACATCATGGTTTGGAAATAGGTGAAAATGTGAATCGGAGCTACAGATCTTGAAACCAGCTCAAATGATAGAGGAGGGTTCCTGATGGAGGGCTAGAGGGTCCAAACACAGCTTTGTGAAAGTCAACTTTGGCATCCGAGGAAGGGTAATCAAGTGAAAGGGTCATAGGGGATACATCATGATTTGGAAATAGGCAAAAAAAAGTGAATCGGAGCTACAGTTGTGAAAACCACCTCAAATGATAGAGGAGGGTACCTGATGGAGTGCTAGAGAGTGAAAGAACAGTTTCGTGAAAGTCAACTTTGGCACCCCAGGAAGGGTTATCACGTGAAAGGGTAATAGTGGATACATCATGGTTTGGAAATATGTAGAAATGTGAATCGGAGCTACAGGTTTTAAAAGAAGCTCAAGTGATAGAGGAGGGTTCCTGATTGAGTGCTGGAGGGTCAAAACATAGTTTCGTTAAAGTCCACTTTGGCACTCCAGGAACGGTAATCCCGTGAAAGGGTAATAGTGGATACATCATGGTTTGGAAATAGGTAAAAATGTGAATCGGAACTACAGCTCTCAAAACCAGCTCAAATGATAGAGGAGGGTTCCTGGTGGAGTGCTAGAGGGTCCAGACACAGTTTCGTGAGAGTCCACTTTGGCACCCCATGAAGGTTGACCGAGTGAAAGGGTAATAGTGGATACATCATGGTTTGGAAACACGTAAAAATGTGAATCGGAGCTACAGGTTTTAAAACCACCTCAAATGATAGAGGAGGGTTCCTGATGGAGTGCTAGAGGGTCAATACACAGTTTCGTGAAAGTCAACTTTGGCACCCCAGGAAGGGTAATCCCGTGAAAGTATAATAGTGGATACATCATGGTTTGGAAATATGTAAAAATGTGAATCGGAGCAACAGGTTTTAAAAGAAGATCAAATGATAGAGGAGGGTTCCTGATGGAGTGCTAGAGGGTCCAGACACAGTTTCGTGAGAGTCCACTTTGGCACCCCATGAAGGTTGACCGAGTGAAAGGGTAATAGTGGATACATCATGGTTTGGAAACACGTAAAAATGTGAATCGGAGCTACAGGTTTTAAAACCACCTCAAATGATAGAGGAGGGTTCCTGATGGAGTGCTAGAGGGTCAATACACAGTTTCGTGAAAGTCAACTTTGGCACCCCAGGAAGGGTAATCACGTGAAAGGGGAAAAGTGGATACATCATGGTTTGGAAATAAGTAAAAATGTGAATCGGAGATAGAGCCCTTAAAGCCAGCTCAAATGATAGAGGAGGATTCCTGACGTTGTGGTGGAGGGTCCAAACACAGTTTTGTGAAAGTCAACTTTGGCAGCCCAGGAAGGGTAATCCCGTGAAAGGTTTATAGGGGATACATCATGGTTTGGAAATAGGTGAAAAGGTGAATCAGAGCTACAGCTCTCAAAACCAGCTCAAATGATAGAGGAGGGTTCATGATGGAGTGCTAGAGGGTCGAAACACAGTTTCGTGAAAGTCAACTTTGGCAGCAAAGGAAGGGTAATCCCGTGAAAGGGTCATAGTGGACACATCATGGTTTGGAAATAGGTAAAAATGTGAATCGGAACTACAGATCTTAAAACCACCTCAAATGATCGATTAGGGTTTCTGATGGAGTGCTAGACGGTCAAAACACATTTTTGTGAAAGTCAACTTTGACACAAGAGAAAGGGTAATCCCGTGAAAGGGTCATGGGGGATACATCATGGTTTGGAAATAGGTGAAAATGTGAATCGGAGCTACAGATCTTGAAACCAGCTCAAATGATAGAGGAGGGTTCCTGACGGAGTGCTAGAGGGTCCAAACACAGTTTCGTGAAAGTCAACTTTGGCACCCGAGGAAGGGTAATCAAGTGGAAGGGTCATAGGGGATACATCATGGTTTGGAAATAGGTAAAAATGTGAATCGGAGCTACAGTTCTGAAAACCAGCTCAAATGATAGAGGAGGGTTCCTGATGGAGTGCTAGAGGGTCCAAACACAGTTTCCTGAAAGTCAACTTTGGCACCCCTGGAAGGGTAATCACGTGAAAGTATGATAGTGGATACATCATGGTTTGGAAAATTGTAGAAATGTGAATCGGAGCCTCAGGTTTTAAAAGAAGCTCAAATGATAGAGGAGGGTTCCTGATGGAGTGCTAGAGGGTCCAGACACAGTTTTGTGAAGGTCAACTTTGGCACCCCATGAATGGTAATCCGGTCAAAGGGTCATAGTAGATACATCATGGTTTGGAAATAGGTAATAATGTGAATCGGAGCTATAGCTCCTAGAACCACCTCAAATGACAGAGGAGTGTTCCTGATGGAGTTCTAGAGGGTCCAAACACAGTTTCGTGAAAGTCACCTTTGGCACCCCAGAAAGGGTAATCCCGTGAAAGTATAATAGTGGATACATCATGGTTTGGAAATATGTAGAAAGGTGAATCGGAACTACAGCTCACAAAACCAGCTCAAATGATAGAGGAGGGTTCCTGATGGAGTGCTAGAGGCTCCAAACACAGTTTCTTGAAAGTCAACTTTGGGACCCGAGAAAGGGTAATCACGTGAAAGGGTAATAGTGGATACATCATGGTTTGGAAATAGGTAAAAATGTGAATCGGAACTACAGCTCTCAAACCCAGCTCAAATGATAGAGGAGGGTTCCTGATGGAGTGGTAGAAGGTCCAAACACAGTTTCGTGAAAGTCAACTTTGGCACCCGAGGAAGGGTAATCAAGTGGAAGGGTCATAGGGGATACATCATGGTTTGGAAATAGGTAAAAATGTGAATCGTAGCTACAGTTCTGAAAACCAGCTCAAATGATAGAGGAGGGTTCCTGATGGAGTACTAGAGGGTCCAAACACAGTTTCCTGAAAGTCAACTTTGGCACCCCAGGAAGGGTAATCACGTGAAAGTATGATAGTGGATACATCATGGTTTGGAAAATTGTAGAAATGTGAATCGGAGCCTCAGGTTTTAAAAGAAGCTCAAATGATAGAGGAGGGTTCCTGATGGAGTGCTAGAAGGTCCAGACACAGTTTTGTGAAGGTCAACTTTGGCACCCCATGAATGGTAGTCCGGTCAAAGGGTCATAGTAGATACATCATGGTTTGGAAATAGGTAATAATGTGAATTGGAGCTATAGCTCCTAGAACCACCTCAAATGACAGAGGAGTTTTCCTGATGAAGTTCTAGAGGGTCAAAACACAGTTTCGTGAAAGTCAACTTTGGCACCCCAGAAAGGGTAATCCCGTGAAAGTATAATAGTGGATACATCATGGTTTGGAAATATGTAGAAAGGTGAATCGGAACTACAGCTCACAAAACCAGCTCAAATGATAGAGGAGGGTTCCTGATGGAGTGCTAGAGGGTCCAAACACAGTTTCGTGAAAGTCAACTTTGGGACCCCAGAAAGGGTAATCACGTGAAAGGGTAATAGTGGATACATCATGGTTTGGAAATAGGTAAAAATGTGAATTGGAACTACAGCTCTCAAACCCAGCTCAAATGATAGAGGAGGGTTCCTGATGGAGTGGTAGAGGGTCCAAACACAGTTTCGTGAAAGTCAACTTTGGCACCCCAGCAAGGGTAAATCCGTGAAAGGGTAATAGTGGATATATCATGGTTTTGAAATAGGTAAAAAAGTGAATCGGAGAGAGAGCCCTTAAACCCAGCTCAAATGATAGAGGAGGGTTCCTGACGAAGTGGTGGAGGGTCCAAACACAGTTTTGTGAAAGTCAACTTTGTCAACCCAGGAAGGGTAATCCCGTGAATGGTTTATAGGGGATACATCATGGTTTGGAAATAGGTAAAAAGGTGAATCAGAGCTACAGCTCTCAAAACCACCTCAAATGATAGAGGAGGGTTCCTGATGGAGTGCTAGAGGGTCGAAACACAGATTCGTGAAAGTCAACTTTGGCACCAAAGGAAGGGTAATCCCGTGAAAGGGTCACAGTGGATACATCATGGTTTGGAAATAGGTAAAAATGTGAATCGGAGATGGAACTCTTAAAACCACCTCAAATGATCGATTAGGGTTCCTGATGGAGTGCTAGAGGGTCAACACAAATTTTTGTGAAAGTCAACTTCTGCACCCCAGGAAGGGTAATCCCGTGATAGGGTCATGGGCGATACATCATGGTTTGGAAATAGGTGAAAATGTGAATCGAAGCTACAGATCTAGAAACCAGCTCAAATGATAGAGGAGGGTTCCTGATGGAATACTAGAGGGTACAAACACAGCTTTGTGAAAGTCAACTTTGGCACCCTAGGAAGGGTAATCAAGTGAAAGGGTCAAAGGGGATACATCATGATTTGGAAATAGGCAAAAATGTGAATCGGAGCTACAGTTGTGAAAACCACCTCAAATGATAGAGGAGGGTACCTGATGGAGTGCTAGAGAGTGAAAACACAGTGTCGTGAAAGTCAACTTTGGCACCCAGGAAGGGTAATCACGTGCAAGTATAATCGTGGATACATCATGGTTTGGAATTATGTAGAAATGTGAATCGGAGCTACAGGTTTTAAAAGAAGCTGATATGATAGAGGAGGGTTCCTGATGGAGTGCTAGAGGGTCAAAACATAGTTTCGTTAAAGTCCACTTTGGCACCCCAGGAAGGGTAATCCCGTGAAAGGGTAATAGTGTATACATCATGGTTTGGAAATAGGTAAAAATGTGAATCGGAACTACAGCTCTCAAAACCAGCTCAAATGATAGAGGAGGGTTCCTGATGGAGTGCTAGAGGGTCCAAACACAGTTTCGTGAAAGTTAACTTTGGAACCCCAGGAAGGGTAATCCCGTGAAAGTATAATAGTGGATACATCATGGTTTGGAAATATTTAAAAATGTGAATCGGAGCAACAGGTTTTAAAAGAAGTTCAAATGATAGAGTAGGGTTCCTGATGGAGTGCTAGAGTGTCCAGACACAGTTTCGTGAGAGACCACTTTGGCACCCCAGGAAGGTTAACCCCGTGAAAGGGTAATAGTGGATACATCATGGTTTGGAAATACGTATAAATGTGAATCGGAGCTACAGATCTTAAAACCACCTCAAATGATAGAGGAGGGTTCCTGATGGAGTGCTAGAGGGTCAATACACAGTTTCGTGAAAGTCAACTTTGGAACCCCAGGAAGGGTAATCCCGTGAAAGTATAATAGTGGATACATCATGGTTTGGAAATAGGTGAAAATGTGAATCGGAGCTACAGATCTTGAAACCAGCTCAAATGATAGAGGAGGGTTCCTGACGGAGTGCTAGAGGGTCCAAACACAGTTTCGTGAAAGTCAACTTTGGGACCCGAGAAAGGGTAATCACGTGAAAGGGTCATAGTGGATACATCATGGTTTGGAAATAGGTAAAAATGTGAATCGGAACTACAGCTCTCAAACCCAGCTCAAATGATAGAGGAGGGTTCCTGATGGAGTGGTAGAGGGTCCAACCACAGTTTCGTGAAAGTCAACTTTGGCACCCGAGGAAGGGTAATCAAGTGGAAGGGTCATAGGGGATACATCATGGTTTGGAAATAGGTAAAAATGTGAATCGGAGCTACAGTTCTGAAAACCAGCTCAAATGATAGAGGAGGGTTCCTGATGGAGTGCTAGAGGGTCCAAACACAGTTTCCTGAAAGTCAACTTTGGCACCCCTGGAAGGGTAATCACGTGAAAGTATGATAGTGGATACATCATGGTTTGGAAAATTGTAGAAATGTGAATCGGAGCCTCAGGTTTTAAAAGAAGCTCAAATGATAGAGGAGGGTTCCTGATGGAGTGCTAGAAGGTCCAGACACAGTTTTGTGAAGGTCAACTTTGGCACCCCATGAATGGTAATCCGGTCAAAGGGTCATAGTAGATACATCATGGTTTGGAAATAGGTAATAATGTGAATCGGAGCTATAGCTCCTAGAACCACCTCAAATGACAGAGGAGTTTTCCTGATGAAGTTCTAGAGGGTCAAAACACAGTTTCGTGAAAGTCAACTTTGGCACCCCAGAAAGGGTAATCCCGTGAAAGTATAATAGTGGATACATCATGGTTTGGAAATAATAGAAAGGTGAATCGGAACTACAGCTCACAAAACCAGCTCAAATGATAGAGGAGGGTTCCTGATGGAGTGCTAGAGGGTCCAAACACAGTTTCGTGAAAGTCAACTTTGGGACCCCAGAAAGGGTAATCACGTGAAAGGGTAATAGTGGATACATCATGGTTTGGAAATATGTAGAAAGGTGAATCCCAACTACAGCTCACAAAACCAGCTCAAATGATAGAGGAGGGTTCCTGATGGAGTGCTAGAGGGTCCAAACACAGTTTCGTGAAAGTCAACTTTGGCACCCCAGCAAGGGTAAATCCGTGAAAGGGTAATAGTGGATATATCATGGTTTTGAAATAGGTAAAAAAGTGAATCGGAGAGAGAGCCCTTAAACCCAGCTCAAATGATAGAGGAGGGTTCCTGACGAAGTGGTGGAGGGTCCAAACACAGTTTTGTGAAAGTCAACTTTGTCAACCCAGGAAGGGTAATCCCGTGAATGGTTTATAGGGGATACATCATGGTTTGGAAATAAGTAAAAAGGTGAATCAGAGCTACAGCTCTCAAAACCACCTCAAATGATAGAGGAGGGTTCCTGATGGAGTGCTAGAGGGTCGAAACACAGATTCGTGAAAGTCAACTTTGGCACCAAAGGAAGGGTAATCCCGTGAAAGGGTCACAGTGGATACATCATGGTTTGGAAATAGGTAAAAATGTGAATCGGAGATGGAACTCTTAAAACCACCTCAAATGATCGATTAGGGTTCCTGATGGAGTGCTAGAGGGTCAACACACATTTTTGTGAAAGTCAACTTCTGCACCCTAGGAAGGGTAATCCCGTGATAGGGTCATGGGCGATACATCATGGTTTGGAAATAGGTGAAAATGTGAATCGAAGCTACATATCTAGAAACCAGCTCAAATGATAGAGGAGGGTTCCTGATGGAGGACTAGAGGGTCCAAACACAGCTTTGTGAAAGTCAACTTTGGCACCCTAGGAACGGTAATCAAAAGAAAGGGTCATAGGGGATACATCATGGTTTGGAAATAGGTAAAAATGTGAATCGGAGCTACAGTCGTGAAAACCACCTCAAATGATAGAGGAGGGTACCCGATGGAGTGCTAGAGAGTGAAAACACAGTGTCGTGAAAGTCAACTTTCTCACCCCAGGAAGGGTAATCACGTGAAAGTATAATAGTGGATACATCATGGTTTGGAAGTATGTAGAAATGTGAATCGGAGCTACAGGTTTTAAAAGAAGCTGAAATGATAGAGGAGGGTTCCTGATGGAGTGCTAGAGGGTCAAAACATAGTTTCGTTAAAGTCAACTTTGGCACCCCAGGAAGGGTAATCCCGTGAAAGGGTAATAGTTGATACATCATGGCTTGGAAATAGGTAAAAATGTGAATCGGAACTACAGCTCTCAAAACCAGCTCAAATGATAGAGGAGGGTTCCTGATGGAGTGCTAGAGGGTCCAAACACAGTTTCGTGAAAGTTAGCTTTGGAACCCCAGGAAGGGTAATCCCGTGAAAGTATAATAGTGGATACATCATGGTTTGGAAATATGTAAAAATGTGAATCGGAGCTACAGGTTTTAAAAGAAGTTCAAATAATAGAGGAGGGTTCCTGATGGAGTGCTAGAGTGTCCAGACACAGTTTCGTGAGAGTCCACTTTGGCACCCCAGGAAGGTTAAACCCGTGAAAGGGTAATAGTGGATACATCATGGTTTGGAAATACGTAAAAATGTGAATCGGAGCTACAGGTTTTAAAACCAGCTCAAACGATAGAGGAGGGTTCCTGATGGAGTGCTAGAGGGTCAATACACAGTTTCGTGAAAGTCAACTTTGGAACCCCAGGAAGGGTAATCCCGTGAAAGTATAATAGTGGATACATCATGGTTTGGAAATAGGTGAAAATGTGAATCGGAGATAGAGCCCTTAAAACCAGCTCAAATGATATAGGAGGATTCCTGACGGAGTGGTGGAGGGTACAAACACAGTTTTGTGAAAGTCAACTTTGGCACCCCATGAAGGGTAGTCCGGTGAAAGGGTCATAGTAGATACATCATGGTTTGGAAATAGATAAAAATGTGAATCGGAGCTATAGCTCCTAGAACCACCTCAAATGACAGAGGAGTTTTCCTAATGGAGTGTTAGAGGGTCAAAACACAGGTACGTGAAAGTCAACTTTGGCACCCCAGAAAGGGTAATCCCGTGAAAGTATAATAGTGGATACATCATGGTTGGGAAATATGTAGAAAGGTGAATCGGAACTACAGCTCTCAAAACCAGCTCAAATGATAGAGGAGGGTTCCTGATGGAGTGCTAGAGGCTCCAGACACAGTTTCGTGAGTGTCCACTTTGGCACCCCAGGAAGGTTAACCCCGTGAAAGGGTCATAGGGGATACATCATGGTTTGGAAATAGGTAAAAATGTGAATCAGAGCTACAGGTTTTAAAAGAAGCTCAAATGATAGAGGAGGGTTCCTGATGGAGTGCTAGAGGGTCCAAACACAGTTTTGTGAAAGTCAACTTTAACACCCCAGGAAGGGTAATCATTTGAAAGGGGAAAAGTGGATACATCATGGTTTGGAAATAGGTAAAAATGTTAATCATAGCTACAGGTTTTAAAACCACCTCAAATGATAGAGGAGGGTTCCTGATGGAGTTCTAGAGGGTCAATACACAGTTTCGTGAAAGTCAACTTTGGCACCCCAGGAAGGGTAATCACGTGAAAGGGGAAAAGTGGATACATCATGGTTTGGAAATATGTAAAAATGTGAATCGGAGATAGTGCCCTTAAAACTACCTCAAATGATAGAGGAGGGTTCCTGATGGAGTGCTAGAGGGTCCAAACACAGTTTCGTGAAAGTCAACTTTGGCACCCCAGGAAGGGTAATCACGTGAAAGTATGATAGTGGATACATCATGGTTTGGAAATAGGTAAAAATGTGAATCGGAGCTACAGGTTTTAAAAGCAGCTCAAATGACAGAGGAGGGTTCCTGATGGAGTGCTAGAGGCTCCAGACACAGTTTCGTGAGTGTACACTTTGGCACCCCAGGAAGGTTAACCGTCATAAGGGATACATCATGGTTTGGAAATAGGTAAAAATGTGAATCGGAGCTACAGGTTTTTAAACCACCTCAAATGATAGACGAGGGTTCCTGTTGGAGTGCTAGAGGGTCAATACACAGTTTCGTGAAAGTCAACTTTGGCACCCCATGAAGGGTAATCACGTGAAAGGGAAAAAGTGTATACATCATGGTTTGGACATATGTAAAAATGTGAATCGGAGATAGAGCCCTTGAAACCAGCTCAAATTATAGAGGAGGGTTCCGGACGGAGTGGTGGAGGGTCCAAACACAGTTTTCTGAAAGTCAACTTTGACAACCCAGGAAGGGTAATCCTGTGAAAGGTTTATAGGGGATACATCATAGTTTGGAAATATGTGAAAAGGTGAATCGGAGCTACAGCTCTCAAAACCAGCTCAAATGATAGAGGAGGTTTTGCTGATGGAGTGCTAGAGGGTCGAAACACAGTTTCGTGAAAGTCAACTTTGGCAGCAAAGGAAGGGTAATCCCGTGAAAGGGTCATAGTGGACACATCATGGTTTGGAAATACGTAAAAATGTGAATCGGAACTACAGCTCTTAAAACCACCTCAAATGATCGATTGGGGTTCCTGATGGAGTGCTAGAGGGTCAACACACATTTTTGTGAAAGTCAACTTCTGCACCCTAGGAAGGGTAATCCCGTGATAGGGTCATGGGGGATACATCATGGTTTGGAAATAGGTAAAAATGTGAATCGGAACTACAGCTCTCAAAACCACCTCAAATGATAGAGGAGGGTTCCTGATGGAGTGCTAGAGGGTCCAAACACAGCTTCGTGAAAGTCAACTTTGGCACCCCAGGAAGGGTAATCCCGTGAAAGGGTAATAGTGGATACATCATGGTTTGGAAATAGGTAAAAATGTGAATCGTAACTACAGCTCTCAAAACCAGCTCAAATGATAGAGGAGGGTTCCTGATGGAGTGCTAGAGGGTCCAAACACAGTTTGGTGAAAGTCAACTTTGGCACCCCAGGAAGGGTAAACAGGTAAAAGGGTAATAGTGGATACATCATGGTTTGGAAATAGGTAAAAGTGTGAATCGGAGCTACAGGTTTTAAAAGCAGCTCAAATGATAGAGGAGGGTTCCTGACGGAGTGCTAGAGGCTCCAGACACAGTTTCGTGAGTGTCCACTTTGGCACCCCAGGAAGGTTAACCCCGTGAAAGGGTAATAGGGGATACATCATGGTTTGGAAATAGGTAAAAATGTGAATCGGAGCTACAGGTTTTAAAAGCAGCTCAAATGATAGAGGAGGGTTCCTGATGGAGTGCTAGAGGGTCAATACACAGTTTCGTGAAAGTCAACTTTGGCACCCCAGGAAGGGTAATCACGTGAAAGGGGAAAAGTGTATACATCATGGTTTGGAAATATGTAAAAATGTGAATCGGAGATAGAGCCCTTAAAACCAGCTCAAATTATAGAGGAGGGTTCCTGACGGAGTGGTGGAGGGTCCAAACACAGTTTTCTGAAAGTCAACTTTGGCAACCCATGAAGGGTAATCCCGTGAAAGGTTTATAGGGGATACATCATAGTTTGGAAATAGGTAAAAAGATGAATCAGAGCTACAGCTCTCAAAACCAGCTCAAATGATAGAGGAGGGTTCCTGATGGAGTGCTAGAGGGTCCAAACACAGTTTCGTGAAAGTCAACTTTGGCACCCCACGAAGGGTAATCCCGTGAAAGGGTAATAGTGGATACATCATGGTTTGGAAATAGGTAAAAATGTGAATCGGAGCTACAGGTTTTAAAAGCAGCTCAAATGATGGAGGAGGGTTCCTGATGGAGTGCTAGAGGGTCGAAACACAGTTTCGTGAAAGTCAACTTTGGCAGCAAAGGAAGGGTAATCCCGTGAAAGGGTCATAGTGGACACATCATGGTTTGGAAATAGGTAAAAATGTGAATCGGAACTACAGCTCTTAAAACCACCTCAAATGATCGATTAGGGTTCCTGATGGAGTGCTAGAGGGTCAACACACATTTTTGTGAAAGTCAACTTCTGCACCCTAGGAAGGGTAATCCCGTGATAGGGTCATGGGGGATACATCATGGTTTGGAAATAGGTAAAAATGTGAATCGGAACTACAGCTCTCAAAACCACCTCAAATGATAGAGGAGGGTTCCTGATGGAGTGCTAGAGGGTCCAAACACAGCTTCGTGAAAGTCAACTTTGGCACCCCAGGAAGGGTAATCACGTGAAAGGGTAATAGTGGATACATCATGGTTTGGAAATAGGTAAAAATGTGAATCGGAACTACAGCTCTCAAAACCAGCTCAAATGATAGAGGAGGGTTCCTGATGGAGTGCTAGAGGGTCCAAACACAGTTTGGTGAAAGTCAACTTTGGCACCCCAGGAAGGGTAAACAGGTAAAAGGGTAATAGTGGATACATCATGGTTTGGAAATAGGTAAAAGTGTGAATCGGAGCTACAGGTTTTAAAAGCAGCTCAAATGATAGAGGAGGGTTCCTGACGGAGTGCTAGAGGCTCCAGACACAGTTTCGTGAGTGTCCACTTTGGCACCCCAGGAAGGTTAACCCCGTGAAAGGGTCATAGGGGATACATCATGGTTTGGAAATAGGTAAAAATGTGAATCGGAGCTACAGGTTTTAAAAGCAGCTCAAATGATAGAGGAGGGTTCCTGATGGAGTGCTAGAGGGTCAATACACAGTTTCGTGAAAGTCAACTTTGGCACCCCAGGAAGGGTAATCACGTGAAAGGGGAAAAGTGTATACATCATGGTTTGGAAATATGTAAAAATGTGAATCGGAGATAGAGCCCTTAAAACCAGCTCAAATTATAGAGGAGGGTTCCTGACGGAGTGGTGGAGGGTCCAAACACAGTTTTCTGAAAGTCAACTTTGGCAACCCATGAAGGGTAATCCCGTGAAAGGTTTATAGGGGATACATCATAGTTTGGAAATAGGTAAAAAGATGAATCAGAGCTACAGCTCTCAAAACCAGCTCAAATGATAGAGGAGGGTTCCTGATGGAGTGCTAGAGGGTCCAAACACAGTTTCGTGAAAGTCAACTTTGGCAGCAAAGGAAGGGTAATCCCGTGAAAGGGTAATAGTGGATACATCATGGTTTGGAAATAGGTAAAAATGTGAATTGGAGCTACAGGTTTTAAAAGCAGCTCAAATGATGGAGGAGGGTTCCTGATGGAGTGCTAGAGGGTCCAAACACAGTTTGGTGAAAGTCAACTTTGGCACCCCAGGAAGGGTAAACAGGTAAAATTGTAATAGTGGATACATCATGGTTTGGAAATAGGTAAAAGTGTGAATCGGAGCTACAGGTTTTAAAAGCAGCTCAGATGATAGAGGAGGGTTCCTGACGGAGTGCTAGAGGCTCCAGACACAGTTTCGTGAGTGTCCACTTTGGCACCCCAGGAAGGTTAACCCCGTGAAAGGGTCATAGGGGATACATCATGGTTTGGAAATAGGTAAAAATGTGAATCGGAGCTACAGGTTTTAAAAGCAGCTCAAATGATAGAGGAGGGTTCCTGATGGAGTGCTAGAGGGTCAATACACAGTTTCGTGAAAGTCAACTTTGGCACCCCAGGAAGGGTAATCACGTGAAAGGGGAAAAGTGTGTACATCATGGTTTGGAAATATGTAAAAATGTGAATCGGAGATAGAGCCCTTAAAACCAGCTCAAATTATAGAGGAGGGTTCCTGACGGAGTGGTGGAGGGTCCAAACACAGTTTTCTGAAAGTCAACTTTGGAAACCCATGAAGGGTAATCCCGTGAAAGGTTTATAGGGGATACATCATAGTTTGGAAATAGGTAAAAAGATGAATCAGAGCTACAGCTCTCAAGACCAGCTCAAATGATAGAGGAGGGTTCCTGATGGAGTGCTAGAGGGTACAAACACAGTTTCGTGAAAGTCAACTTTGGCAGCAAAGGAAGGGTAATCCCGTGAAAGGGTAATAGTGGATACATCATGGTTTGGAAATAGGTAAAAATGTGAATCGGAGCTACAGGTTTTAAAAGCAGCTCAAATGATGGAGGAGGGTTCCTGATGGAGTGCTAGAGGCTCCAAACACAGTTTGGTGAAAGTCAACTTTGGCACCCCAGGAAGGGTAAACAGGTAAAATTGTAATAGTGGATACATCATGGTTTGGAAATAGGTAAAAGTGTGAATCGGAGCTACAGGTTTTAAAAGCAGCTCAGATGATAGAGGAGGGTTCCTGACGGAGTGCTAGAGGCTCCAGACACAGTTTCGTGAGTGTCCACTTTGGCACCCCAGGAAGGTTAACCCCGTGAAAGGGTCATAGGGGATACATCATGGTTTGGAAATAGGTAAAAATGTGAATCGGAGCTACAGGTTTTAAAAGCAGCTCAAATGATAGAGGAGGGTTCCTGATGGAGTTCTAGAGGGTCAATACACAGTTTCGTGAAAGTCAACTTTGGCACCCCAGGAAGGGTAATCACGTGAAAGGGGAAAAGTGGATACATCATGGTTTGGAAATATGTAAAAATGTGAATCGGAGATAGAGCCCTTAAAACCACCTCAAATGATAGAGGAGGGTTCCTGATGGAGTGCTAGAGGGTCAATACACAGTATCGTGAAAGTCAACTTTGGCACCCGAGGAAGGGTAATCCCGTGAAAGGGTCATAGGGGTACATCATGGTTTGGAAATAGGTAAAAATGTGAATCGGAACTACAGCTCTCAAAACCACCTCAAACAACAGAGGAGGGTTCCTGATGGAGTGCTAGAGGGTCCAAACACAGCTTCGTGAAAGTCAACTTTGGCACCCCAGGAAGGGTAATCCCGTGAAAGGGTAATAGTGGATACATCATGGTTTGGAAATAGGTAAAAATGTGAATCGGAACTACAGCTCTCAAAACCAGCTGAAATGATAGAGGAGGGTTCCTGATGGAGCGCTAGAGGGTCAAAACACAGTTTCGTGAAAGTCAACTTTGGCACCCCAGAAAGCGTAAACACGTGAAAGGGTAATAGTGGATACATCATGGTTTGGAAGTAGGTAGAAATGTGAATCGGAGCTACAGGTTTTAAAAGAAGCTCAAATGATAGAGGAGGGTTCCTGATGGAGTGCTAGAGGGTCAATACACAGTTTCGTGAAAGTCCACTTTGGCACCCCAGGAAGGGTTATCACGTGAAAGGGTAATAGTGGATACATCGTGGTTTGGAAATAGGTAAAAATGTGAATCGGAGATAGAGCCCTTAAAACCAGCTCAAATGATAGAGGAGGGTTCCTGACGGAGTGTTAGAGGGTGCAGACACAGTTTTGTGAATGTCAACTTTGGCAACCCAGGAAGGTTAACCCCGTGAAAGGGTAATAGGGGATACATCATGGTTTGGAAATAGGTAAAAATGTGAATCGGAGCTACAGGTTTTAAAAGCAGCTCAAATGATAGAGGAGGGTTCCTGATGGAGTGCTAGAGGGTCAATACACAGTTTCGTGAAAGTCAACTTTGGCACCCCAGGAAGGGTAATCACGTGAAAGGGGAAAAGTGTATACATCATGGTTTGGAAATATGTAAAAATGTGAATCGGAGATAGAGCCCTTAAAACCAGCTCAAATTATAGAGGAGGGTTCCTGACGGAGTGGTGGAGGGTCCAAACACAGTTTTCTGAAAGTCAACTTTGGCAACCCATGAAGGGTAATCCCGTGAAAGGTTTATAGGGGATACATCATAGTTTGGAAATAGGTAAAAAGATGAATCAGAGCTACAGCTCTCAAAACCAGCTCAAATGATAGAGGAGGGTTCCTGATGGAGTGCTAGAGGGTCCAAACACAGTTTCGTGAAAGTCAACTTTGGCACCCCACGAAGGGTAATCCCGTGAAAGGGTAATAGTGGATACATCATGGTTTGGAAATAGGTAAAAATGTGAATCGGAGCTACAGGTTTTAAAAGCAGCTCAAATGATGGAGGAGGGTTCCTGATGGAGTGCTAGAGGGTCGAAACACAGTTTCGTGAAAGTCAACTTTGGCAGCAAAGGAAGGGTAATCCCGTGAAAGGGTCATAGTGGACACATCATGGTTTGGAAATAGGTAAAAATGTGAATCGGAACTACAGCTCTTAAAACCACCTCAAATGATCGATTAGGGTTCCTGATGGAGTGCTAGAGTGTACAAACACACATTTTTGTGAAAGTCAACTTCTGCACCCTAGGAAGGGTAATCCCGTGATAGGGTCATGGGGGATACATCATGGTTTGGAAATAGGTAAAAATGTGAATCGGAACTACAGCTCTCAAAACCACCTCAAATGATAGAGGAGGGTTCCTGATGGAGTGCTAGAGGGTCCAAACACAGCTTCGTGAAAGTCAACTTTGGCACCCCAGGAAGGGTAATCACGTGAAAGGGTAATAGTGGATACATCATGGTTTGGAAATAGGTAAAAATGTGAATCGGAACTACAGCTCTCAAAACCAGCTCAAATGATAGAGGAGGGTTCCTGATGGAGTGCTAGAGGGTCCAAACACAGTTTGGTGAAAGTCAACTTTGGCACCCCAGGAAGGGTAAACAGGTAAAAGGGTAATAGTGGATACATCATGGTTTGGAAATAGGTAAAAGTGTGAATCGGAGCTACAGGTTTTAAAAGCAGCTCAAATGATAGAGGAGGGTTCCTGACGGAGTGCTAGAGGCTCCAGACACAGTTTCGTGAGTGTCCACTTTGGCACCCCAGGAAGGTTAACCCCGTGAAAGGGTCATAGGGGATACATCATGGTTTGGAAATAGGTAAAAATGTGAATCGGAGCTACAGGTTTTAAAAGCAGCTCAAATGATAGAGGAGGGTTCCTGATGGAGTGCTAGAGGGTCAATACACAGTTTCGTGAAAGTCAACTTTGGCACCCCAGGAAGGGTAATCACGTGAAAGGGGAAAAGTGTATACATCATGGTTTGGAAATATGTAAAAATGTGAATCGGAGATAGAGCCCTTAAAACCAGCTCAAATTATAGAGGAGGGTTCCTGACGGAGTGGTGGAGGGTCCAAACACAGTTTTCTGAAAGTCAACTTTGGCAACCCATGAAGGGTAATCCCGTGAAAGGTTTATAGGGGATACATCATAGTTTGGAAATAGGTAAAAAGATGAATCAGAGCTACAGCTCTCAAAACCAGCTCAAATGATAGAGGAGGGTTCCTGATGGAGTGCTAGAGGGTCCAAACACAGTTTCGTGAAAGTCAACTTTGGCAGCAAAGGAAGGGTAATCCCGTGAAAGGGTAATAGTGGATACATCATGGTTTGGAAATAGGTAAAAATGTGAATTGGAGCTACAGGTTTTAAAAGCAGCTCAAATGATGGAGGAGGGTTCCTGATGGAGTGCTAGAGGGTCCAAACACAGTTTGGTGAAAGTCAACTTTGGCACCCCAGGAAGGGTAAACAGGTAAAATTGTAATAGTGGATACATCATGGTTTGGAAAGAGGTAAAAGTGTGAATCGGAGCTACAGGTTTTAAAAGCAGCTCAGATGATAGAGGAGGGTTCCTGACGGAGTGCTAGAGGCTCCAGACACAGTTTCGTGAGTGTCCACTTTGGCACCCCAGGAAGGTTAACCCCGTGAAAGGGTCATAGGGGATACATCATGGTTTGGAAATAGGTAAAAATGTGAATCGGAGCTACAGGTTTTAAAAGCAGCTCAAATGATAGAGGAGGGTTCCTGATGGAGTGCTAGAGGGTCAATACACAGTTTCGTGAAAGTCAACTTTGGCACCCCAGGAAGGGTAATCACGTGAAAGGGGAAAAGTGTGTACATCATGGTTTGGAAATATGTAAAAATGTGAATCGGAGATAGAGCCCTTAAAACCAGCTCAAATTATAGAGGAGGGTTCCTGACGGAGTGGTGGAGGGTCCAAACACAGTTTTCTGAAAGTCAACTTTGGAAACCCATGAAGGGTAATCCCGTGAAAGGTTTATAGGGGATACATCATAGTTTGGAAATAGGTAAAAAGATGAATCAGAGCTACAGCTCTCAAGACCAGCTCAAATGATAGAGGAGGGTTCCTGATGGAGTGCTAGAGGGTACAAACACAGTTTCGTGAAAGTCAACTTTGGCAGCAAAGGAAGGGTAATCCCGTGAAAGGGTAATAGTGGATACATCATGGTTTGGAAATAGGTAAAAATGTGAATCGGAGCTACAGGTTTTAAAAGCAGCTCAAATGATGGAGGAGGGTTCCTGATGGAGTGCTAGAGGGTCCAAACACAGTTTGGTGAAAGTCAACTTTGGCACCCCAGGAAGGGTAAACAGGTAAAATTGTAATAGTGGATACATCATGGTTTGGAAATAGGTAAAAGTGTGAATCGGAGCTACAGGTTTTAAAAGCAGCTCAGATGATAGAGGAGGGTTCCTGACGGAGTGCTAGAGGCTCCAGACACAGTTTCGTGAGTGTCCACTTTGGCACCCCAGGAAGGTTAACCCCGTGAAAGGGTCATAGGGGATACATCATGGTTTGGAAATAGGTAAAAATGTGAATCGGAGCTACAGGTTTTAAAAGCAGCTCAAATGATAGAGGAGGGTTCCTGATGGAGTGCTAGAGGGTCAATACACAGTTTCGTGAAAGTCAACTTTGGCACCCCAGGAAGGGTAATCACGTGAAAGGGGAAAAGTGGATACATCATGGTTTGGAAATATGTAAAAATGTGAATCGGAGATAGAGCCCTTAAAACCACCTCAAATGATAGAGGAGGGTTCCTGATGGAGTGCTAGAGGGTCAATACACAGTATCGTGAAAGTCAACTTTGGCACCCGAGGAAGGGTAATCCCGTGAAAGGGTCATAGGGGTACATCATGGTTTGGAAATAGGTAAAAATGTGAATCGGAACTACAGCTCTCAAAACCACCTCAAACAACAGAGGAGGGTTCCTGATGGAGTGCTAGAGGGTCCAAACACAGTTTCGTGAAAGTCAACTTTGGCAGCAAAGGAAGGGTAATCCCGTGAAAGGGTAATAGTGGATACATCATGGTTTGGAAATAGGTAAAAATGTGAATTGGAGCTACAGGTTTTAAAAGCAGCTCAAATGATGGAGGAGGGTTCCTGATGGAGTGCTAGAGGGTCCAAACACAGTTTGGTGAAAGTCAACTTTGGCACCCCAGGAAGGGTAAACAGGTAAAATTGTAATAGTGGATACATCATGGTTTGGAAAGAGGTATAAGTGTGAATCGGAGCTACAGGTTTTAAAAGCAGCTCAGATGATAGAGGAGGGTTCCTGACGGAGTGCTAGAGGCTCCAGACACAGTTTCGTGAGTGTCCACTTTGGCACCCCAGGAAGGTTAACCCCGTGAAAGGGTCATAGGGGATACATCATGGTTTGGAAATAGGTAAAAATGTGAATCGGAGCTACAGGTTTTAAAAGCAGCTCAAATGATAGAGGAGGGTTCCTGATGGAGTGCTAGAGGGTCAATACACAGTTTCGTGAAAGTCAACTTTGGCACCCCAGGAAGGGTAATCACGTGAAAGGGGAAAAGTGTGTACATCATGGTTTGGAAATATGTAAAAATGTGAATCGGAGATAGAGCCCTTAAAACCAGCTCAAATTATAGAGGAGGGTTCCTGACGGAGTGGTGGAGGGTCCAAACACAGTTTTCTGAAAGTCAACTTTGGAAACCCATGAAGGGTAATCCCGTGAAAGGTTTATAGGGGATACATCATAGTTTGGAAATAGGTAAAAAGATGAATCAGAGCTACAGCTCTCAAGACCAGCTCAAATGATAGAGGAGGGTTCCTGATGGAGTGCTAGAGGGTACAAACACAGTTTCGTGAAAGTCAACTTTGGCAGCAAAGGAAGGGTAATCCCGTGAAAGGGTAATAGTGGATACATCATGGTTTGGAAATAGGTAAAAATGTGAATCGGAGCTACAGGTTTTAAAAGCAGCTCAAATGATGGAGGAGGGTTCCTGATGGAGTGCTAGAGGGTCCAAACACAGTTTGGTGAAAGTCAACTTTGGCACCCCAGGAAGGGTAAACAGGTAAAATTGTAATAGTGGATACATCATGGTTTGGAAATAGGTAAAAGTGTGAATCGGAGCTACAGGTTTTAAAAGCAGCTCAGATGATAGAGGAGGGTTCCTGACGGAGTGCTAGAGGCTCCAGACACAGTTTCGTGAGTGTCCACTTTGGCACCCCAGGAAGGTTAACCCCGTGAAAGGGTCATAGGGGATACATCATGGTTTGGAAATAGGTAAAAATGTGAATCGGAGCTACAGGTTTTAAAAGCAGCTCAAATGATAGAGGAGGGTTCCTGATGGAGTGCTAGAGGGTCAATACACAGTTTCGTGAAAGTCAACTTTGGCACCCCAGGAAGGGTAATCACGTGAAAGGGGAAAAGTGGATACATCATGGTTTGGAAATATGTAAAAATGTGAATCGGAGATAGAGCCCTTAAAACCACCTCAAATGATAGAGGAGGGTTCCTGATGGAGTGCTAGAGGGTCAATACACAGTATCGTGAAAGTCAACTTTGGCACCCGAGGAAGGGTAATCCCGTGAAAGGGTCATAGGGGTACATCATGGTTTGGAAATAGGTAAAAATGTGAATCGGAACTACAGCTCTCAAAACCACCTCAAACAACAGAGGAGGGTTCCTGATGGAGTGCTAGAGGGTCCAAACACAGTTTCGTGAAAGTCAACTTTGGCAGCAAAGGAAGGGTAATCCCGTGAAAGGGTAATAGTGGATACATCATGGTTTGGAAATAGGTAAAAATGTGAATTGGAGCTACAGGTTTTAAAAGCAGCTCAAATGATGGAGGAGGGTTCCTGATGGAGTGCTAGAGGGTCCAAACACAGTTTGGTGAAAGTCAACTTTGGCACCCCAGGAAGGGTAAACAGGTAAAATTGTAATAGTGGATACATCATGGTTTGGAAAGAGGTAAAAGTGTGAATCGGAGCTACAGGTTTTAAAAGCAGCTCAGATGATAGAGGAGGGTTCCTGACGGAGTGCTAGAGGCTCCAGACACAGTTTCGTGAGTGTCCACTTTGGCACCCCAGGAAGGTTAACCCCGTGAAAGGGTCATAGGGGATACATCATGGTTTGGAAATAGGTAAAAATGTGAATCGGAGCTACAGGTTTTAAAAGCAGCTCAAATGATAGAGGAGGGTTCCTGATGGAGTGCTAGAGGGTCAATACACAGTTTCGTGAAAGTCAACTTTGGCACCCCAGGAAGGGTAATCACGTGAAAGGGGAAAAGTGTGTACATCATGGTTTGGAAATATGTAAAAATGTGAATCGGAGATAGAGCCCTTAAAACCAGCTCAAATTATAGAGGAGGGTTCCTGACGGAGTGGTGGAGGGTCCAAACACAGTTTTCTGAAAGTCAACTTTGGAAACCCATGAAGGGTAATCCCGTGAAAGGTTTATAGGGGATACATCATAGTTTGGAAATAGGTAAAAAGATGAATCAGAGCTACAGCTCTCAAGACCAGCTCAAATGATAGAGGAGGGTTCCTGATGGAGTGCTAGAGGGTACAAACACAGTTTCGTGAAAGTCAACTTTGGCAGCAAAGGAAGGGTAATCCCGTGAAAGGGTAATAGTGGATACATCATGGTTTGGAAATAGGTAAAAATGTGAATCGGAGCTACAGGTTTTAAAAGCAGCTCAAATGATGGAGGAGGGTTCCTGATGGAGTGCTAGAGGGTCCAAACACAGTTTGGTGAAAGTCAACTTTGGCACCCCAGGAAGGGTAAACAGGTAAAATTGTAATAGTGGATACATCATGGTTTGGAAATAGGTAAAAGTGTGAATCGGAGCTACAGGTTTTAAAAGCAGCTCAGATGATAGAGGAGGGTTCCTGACGGAGTGCTAGAGGCTCCAGACACAGTTTCGTGAGTGTCCACTTTGGCACCCCAGGAAGGTTAACCCCGTGAAAGGGTCATAGGGGATACATCATGGTTTGGAAATAGGTAAAAATGTGAATCGGAGCTACAGGTTTTAAAAGCAGCTCAAATGATAGAGGAGGGTTCCTGATGGAGTGCTAGAGGGTCAATACACAGTTTCGTGAAAGTCAACTTTGGCACCCCAGGAAGGGTAATCACGTGAAAGGGGAAAAGTGGATACATCATGGTTTGGAAATATGTAAAAATGTGAATCGGAGATAGAGCCCTTAAAACCACCTCAAATGATAGAGGAGGGTTCCTGATGGAGTGCTAGAGGGTCAATACACAGTATCGTGAAAGTCAACTTTGGCACCCGAGGAAGGGTAATCCCGTGAAAGGGTCATAGGGGTACATCATGGTTTGGAAATAGGTAAAAATGTGAATCGGAACTACAGCTCTCAAAACCACCTCAAACAACAGAGGAGGGTTCCTGATGGAGTGCTAGAGGGTCCAAACACAGCTTCGTGAAAGTCAACTTTGGCACCCCAGGAAGGGTAATCCCGTGAAAGGGTAATAGTGGATACATCATGGTTTGGAAATAGGTAAAAATGTGAATCGGAACTACAGCTCTCAAAACCAGCTGAAATGATAGAGGAGGGTTCCTGATGGAGCGCTAGAGGGTCAAAACACAGTTTCGTGAAAGTCAACTTTGGCACCCCAGAAAGCGTAAACACGTGAAAGGGTAATAGTGGATACATCATGGTTTGGAAGTAGGTAGAAATGTGAATCGGAGCTACAGGTTTTAAATGAAGCTCAAATGATAGAGGAGGGTTCCTGATGGAGTGCTAGAGGGTCAATACACAGTTTCGTGAAAGTCAACTTTGGCACCCCAGGAAGGGTTATCACGTGTAAGGGTAATAGTGGATACATCGTGGTTTGGAAATAGGTAAAAATGTGAATCGGAGATAGAGCCCTTAAAACCAGCTCAAATGATAGAGGAGGGTTCCTGACGGAGTGTTAGAGGGTGCAGACACAGTTTTGTGAATGCCAACTTTGGCAACCCAGGAAGGGTGATCCAGTGAAAGGGTAATAGTGGATACATCATGGTTTGGAAATAGGTAAAATGTGAATCGGTGATAGAGCCCTTAAAACCAGCTCAAATGATAGAGGAGGGTTCCTGACGGAGTGCTATCGGGTCCAAACACAGTTTTGTGAATGTCAACTTTGGCAACCCAGGAAGGGTAATCCCGTGAAAGGGTAATAGTGGATACATCATGGTTTGGAAATAGGTAAAAATGTGAATCGGAACTACAGCTCTCAAAACCACCTCAAATGATAGAGGAGGGTTCCTGATGGAGTGCTAGAGGGTCCAAAGACAGTTTCGTGAAAGTCAACTTTGGTACCCCAGAAAGGGTAATCACGTGAAAGGGTCATAGGGGATACATCATGGTTGGGAAATAGGTAAAAATGTGAATCGGAACTACAGCTCTCAAAACCAGCTCAAATGATAGAGGAGGGTTCCTGATGGAGTGCTAGAGGCTCAATACACAGTTTCGTGAAAGTCAACTTTGGCAACCGAGGAAGGGTAATCACATGAAAGTATAATCGTGGATACATCATGGTTTGGAAATATGTAGAAAGGTGAATCGGAACTGCAGCTCTCAAAACCAGCTCAAATGATAGAGGAGGCTTCCTGATGGAATAGTAGAGGGTCCAAACACAGTTTTGTGAATGTCAACTTTGGCACCCCAGGAAGGGTAATCACGTGAAAGTATAGTAGTGGATACGTCATGTTTTGGAAATAGGTAGAAAGGTGAATCGGAGATAGAACCCTTAGAACCATCTCAAATGATAGAGGAGGGTTCTTGACGGAGTGGTAGAGGGTCAAAACACAGTTTCGTGAAAGTCAACTTTGGCACCCCAGAAAGCGTAAACACGTGAAAGGGTAATAGTGGATACATCATGGTTTGGAAGTAGGTAGAAATGTGAATCGGAGCTACAGGTTTTAAAAGAAGCTCAAGTGATAGAGGAGGGTTCCTAAAGGAGTGCTAGAGGGTCCAAACACAGTCTTGTGACAGTCAACTTTGGCACCCCAGGAAGGGTAATCCCATGAAAGTATAATAGTGGCTACATCATGGTTTGGAAATATGTAGAAAGGTGAATCGGAACTACAGCTCTCAAAACCAGCTCAAATGATACAGGAGGGTTCCTGATGGAGTGGTAGAGGGTCCAAAGACAGTTTTGTGAAAGTAAACTTTGGCACATCACAAAGGGTAATCCCGTGAAAGGGTAGTAGTGGATACATCATCGTTTGGAAATAGGTAGAAATGTGAGTCGTAGCTACAGGTTTTAAAAGAAGCTCAAATGATAGAGGAGGGTTCCTGATGGAGTGGTAGAGGGTCAATACACAGTTTCGTGAAAGTCAACTTTGGCACGCCAGGAAGGGTAATCCCGTGAAAGGGTAATAGTGGATACATCATGGTTTGGAAATAGGTAAAAATGTGAATCGGAGCTACAGGTTTTAAAACCAGCTCAAATGATAGAGAAGGGTTCCTGATGGAGTGCTAGAGGGTCCAGACACAGTTTCGAGAGAGTCCACTTTGGCACCCCAGGAAGGTTAATCCCGTGAAAGGGTCTTAGGGGATACATCATGGTTTGGAAGTAGGTAAAAAGGTGAATCGGAGCTACAGGTTTTAAAGCCACCTCAAATGATATAGGATGGTTCCTGATGGAGTGCTAGAGGGTCAATACACAGTTTCGTGAAAGTCAACTTTGGCACCCCAGGAAGGGTAATCCCATGAAAGTATAATAGTGGCTACATCATGGTTTGGAAATATGTAGAAAGGTGAATCGGAACTACAGCTCTCAAAACCAGCTCAAATGATAGAGGGGGCTTCCTGATGGAGTGGTAGAGGGTCCAAAGACACTTTTGTGAAAGTCAACTTTGGCACATCACAAAGGGTGATCCCGTGAAAGGGTTGTAGTGGATACATCATGGTTTGGAAATAGGTAGAAATGTGAATCGGAACTACAGGTTTTAAAAGAAGCTCAAATGATAGAGGATGGTTCGTGATGGAGTGCTAGAGGGTCAATACACAGTTTCGTGAAAGTCAACTTTGGCACCCCATGAAGGGTAATCCCATGAAAGTATAATAGTGGATACATCATGGTTTGGAAATATGTAGAAAGGTGAATCGGAACTACAGCTCTCAAAACCAGCTCAAATGATAGAGGGGGCTTCCTGATGGAGTGGTAGAGGGTCCAAAGACACTTTTGTGAAAGTCAACTTTGGCACATCACAAAGGGTGATCCCGTGAAAGGGTTGTAGTGGATACATCATGGTTTGGAAATAGGTAGAATTGTGAATCGGAGCTACATGTTTTAAAAGAAGTTCAAATGATAGAGGAGGGTTCCTGATGGAGTGCTAGAGGGTCCAGACACAGTTTCGAGAGAATCCACTTTGGCACCCCAGGAAGGTTAATCCCGTGAAAGGGTCTTAGGGGATACATCATGGTTTGGAAGTAGGTAAAAAGGTGAATCGGAGCTACAGGTTTTAAAGCCACCTCAAATGATATAGGATGGTTCCTGATGGAGTGCTAGAGGGTCAATACACAGTTTCGTGAAAGTCAACTTTGGCACCCCAGGAAGGGTAATCCCATGAAAGTATAATAGTGGCTACATCATGGTTTGGAAATATGTAGAAAGGTGAATCGGAACTACAGCTCTCAAAACCAGCTCAAATGATAGAGGAGGGTTCCTGATGGAGTGCTAGAGGGTCAATACACAGTTTCGTGAAAGTCAACTTAGA
Organism: Haliotis asinina; assembly: GCF_037392515.1. Lineage (NCBI taxonomy): Eukaryota > Metazoa > Mollusca > Gastropoda > Lepetellida > Haliotidae > Haliotis > Haliotis asinina. The sequence goes on along the minus strand of NC_090282.1, from coordinate 50,624,521 downwards.
CACAAGAGAAAGGGTAATCCCGTGAAAGGGTCATAGGGGATACATCATGGTTTGGAAATAGGTAAAAATGTGAATCGGAGCTACAGGTTTTTAAACCACCTCAAATGATAGAGGAGGGTTCCTGATGGAGTGCTAGAGGGTCAATACACATTTTTGTGAAAGTCAACTTTGGCACCCCAGGAAGGGTAATCACGTGAAAGTACAGTAGTGGATACGTCATGTTTTGGAAATAGGTAAAAAGGTGAATCGGAGATACAGCCCTTAGAACCATCTCAAATGATAGAGGAGGGTTCTTGACGGAGTGGTAGAGGGTCCAAACACATTTTTGTGAATGTCAACTTTGGCAACCGAGCAAGGGTAATCCCGTGAAAGGGTAATAGTGGATACATCATGGTTTGGAAATAGGTAGAAATGTGAATCGGAACTACAGGTTTTAAAAGAAGCTCAAATGATAGAGGATGGTTCGTGATGGAGTGCTAGAGGGTCGAAACACAGTTTCGTGAAAGTCAACTTTGGCACCCCATGAAGGGTAATCCCATGAAAGTATAATAGTGGATACATCATGGTTTGGAAATATGTAGAAAGGTGAATCGGAACTACAGCTCTCAAAACCAGCTCAAATGATAGAGGGGGGTTCCTGATGGAGTGGTAGAGGGTCCAAAGACAGTTTTGTGAAAGTCAACTTTGGCACATCACAAAGGGTAATCCCGTGAAAGGGTTGTAGTGGATACATCATGGTTTGGAAATAGGTAGAATTGTGAATCGGAGCTACAGGTTTTAAAAGAAGCTCAAATGATAGAGGAGGGTTCCTGATGGAGTGCTAGAGGGTCCAGACACAGTTTCGAGAGAGTCCACTTTGGCACCCCAGGAAGGTTAATCCCGTGAAAGGGTCTTAGGGGATACATCATGGTATGGAAGTAGGTAAAAAGGTGAATCGGAGCTACAGGTTTTAAAGCCACCTCAAATGATATAGGATGGTTCCTGATGGAGTGCTAGAGGGTCAATACACAGTTTCGTGAAAGTCAACTTTGGCACCCCAGAAAGGGTAATCCCATGAAAGTATAATAGTGGCTACATCATGGTTTGGAAATATGTAGAAAGGTGAATCGGAACTACAGCTCTCAAAACCAGCTCAAATGATAGAGGAGGGTTCCTGATGGAGTGCTAGAGGGTCAATACACAGTTTCGTGAAAGTCAACTTTGACACAAGAGAAAGGGTAATCCCGTGAAAGGGTCATAGGGGATACATCATTGTTTGGAAATAGGTAAAAATGTGAATCGGAGCTACAGGTTTTAAAACCACCTGAAATGATAGAGGAGGGTTCCTGATGGAGTGCTAGAGGGTCCAAACACATTTTCGTGAAAGTCAACTTTGGCACCCCAGGAAGGGTAATCACGTGAAAGTACAGTAGTGGATACGTCATGTTTTGGAAATAGGTAAAAAGGTGAATCGGAGATACAGCCCTTAGAACCATCTCAAATGATAGAGGAGGGTTCTTGACGGAGTGGTAGAGGGTCCAAACACATTTTTGTGAATGTCAACTTTGGCAACCGAGCAAGGGTAATCCCGTGAAAGGGTAATAGTGGATACATCATGGTTTGGAAATAGGTAGAAATGTGAATCGGAACTACAGGTTTTAGAAGAAGCTCAAATGATAGAGGATGGTTCCTGATGGAGTGCTAGAGGGTCAATACACAGTTTCGTGAAAGTCAACTTTGGCACCCCATGAAGGGTAATACCATGAAAGTATAATAGTGGATACATCATGGTTTGGAAATATGTAGAAAGGTGAATCGGAACTACAGCTCTCAAAACCAGCTCAAATGATAGAGGAGGGTTCCTGATGGAGTGGTAGAGGGTCCAAAGACAGTTTTGTGAAAGTAAACTTTGGCACATCACAAAGGGTAGTCCCGTGAAAGGGTAGTAGTGGATACATCATGGTTTGGAAATAGGTAGAAATGTGAATCGGAACTACAGGTTTTAGAAGAAGCTCAAATGATAGAGGAGGGTTCCTGATGGAGTGGTAGAGGGTCAATACACAGTTTCGTGAAAGTCAACTTTGGCAACCCAGGAAGGGTAATCAAGTGAAAGGGTAATAGTGGATACATCATGGTTTGGAAATAGGTAAAAATGTGAATCGGAACTACAGCTCTCAAAACCACCTCAAATGATAGAGGAGGGTTCCTGATGGAGTGCTAGAGGGTCCAAAGACAGTTTCGTGAAAGTCAACTTTGGTAAGCCAGAAAGGGTAATCACGTGAAAGGTAATAGTGGATACATGATGGTTTGGAAATAGGTAAAAATGTGAATCGCAACTACAGCTCTCAAAACCAGCGAAATGATAGAGGAGGGTTCCTTATGGAGTGCTAGAGGGTCAATACACAGTTTTGTGAAAGTCAACTTTGGCACCCCAGGAAGGGTAATCACGTAAAAAATAGTACAGTAGTGGATACGTCATGTTTTGGAAATAGGTAAAAAGGTGAATCGGAGATACAGCCCTTAGAACCATCTCAAATGATAGAGGAGGGTTCTTGACGGAGTGGTAGAGGGTCCAAACACAGTTTTGTGAATGTCAACTTTGGCAACCGAGCAAGGGTTATCCCGTGAAAGGGTAATAGTGGATACATCATGGTTTGGAAATAGGTAGAAATGTGAATCGGAACTACAGGTTTTAAAAGAAGCTCAAATGATAGAGGATGGTTCCTGATGGAGTGGTAGAGGGTCCAAAGACAGTTTTGTGAAAGTAAACTTTGGCACATCACAAAGGGTAATCCCGTGAAAGGGTAGTAGTGGATTCATCATCGTTTGGAAATAGGTAGAAATGTGAGTCGTAGCTACAGGTTTTAAAAGAAGCTCAAATGATAGAGGAGGGTTCCTGATGGAGTGGTAGAGGGTCAATACACAGTTTCGTGAAAGTCAACTTTGGCACGCCAGGAAGGGTCATCACGTGAAAGGGTAATAGTGGATACATCATGGTTGGGAAATAGGTAAAAATGTGAATCGGAGATAGAGCCCTTAAAACCAGCTCAAATGATAGAGGAGGGTTCCTGACGGAGTGCTAGAGGGTCCAAACACAGTTTTGTGAATGTCAACTTTGGCAACCCAGGAAGGGTAATCCAGTGAAAGGGTAATAGTGGATACATCATGGTGTGGAAATAGGTAAAAATGTGAATCGGAACTACAGCTCTCAAAACCACCTCAAATGATAGAGGAGGGTTCCTGATGGAGTGCTAGAGGGTCAATACACAGTTTTGTGAAAGTCAACTTTGGCACCACAGGAAGGGTAGTCCCGTGAAAGGGTCATAGGGGATACATCATGGTTGGGAAATAGGTAAAAATGTGAATCGGAACTCCAGCTCTTAAAACCAGCTCAAGTGATAGAGGAGGGTTCCTGATGGAGTGCTAGAGGGTCAATACACAGTTTCGTGAAAGTCAACTTTGGCACCCCAGAAAGGTGAATCGGAACTACAGCTCTCAAAACCGGCTCAAATGATAGAGGAGGGTTCCTGATGGAGTGCTAGAGGGTCCAGACACAGTTTCGAGAGAGTCCACTTTGGCACGCCAGGAAGGCTAATCCCGTGAAAGGGTCATAGGGGATACATCATGGTTTGGAAATAGGGAAAAAGGTGAATCGGAGCTACAGGTTTTAAAACCAGCTCAAATGATAGAGGAAGGTTCCTGATGGAGTCCTAGAGGGTCAAAACACAGTTTTGTGAAAGTCAACTTTGGCACTCCAGGAAGGGTAATCACGTGAAATGGTCATAGGGGATACATCATGGTTTGGAAATAGGTAAAAATGTGATTTGGAGCTACAGGTTTTTAAGCCACCTCAAATGATATAGGATGGTTCCTGATGGAGTGCTAGAGGGTCAATACACAGTTCCGTGAAAGTCAACTTTGGCAACCCAGAAAGGGTAATCCCATGAAAGTATAATAGTGGCTACATCATGGTTTGGAAACATGTAGAAAGGTGAATCGGAACTACAGCTCTCAAAACCAGCTTAAATGATAGAGGAGGGTTCCTGATGGAGTGGTAGAGGGTCAATACACAGTTTCGTGAAAGTCAACTTTGGCACGCCAGGAAGGGTAATCACGTGAAAGGGTAATAGTGGATACATCATGGTTTGGAAATAGGTAAAAATGTGAATCGGAGATACAGCCCTTAAAACCAGCTCAAATGATAGAGGAGGGTTCCTGACGGAGTGGTAGAGGGTCCAAACACAGTTTTGTGAATGTCAACTTTGGCAACCCAGGAAGGGTAATCCCGTGAAAGGGTAATAGTGGATACATCATGGTTTGGAAATAGGTAAAAATGTGAATTGGAACTACAGCTCTCAAAACCACCTCAAATGATAGAGGAGGGTTCCTGATGGAGTGCTAGAGGGTCCAAAGACAGTTTCGTGAAAGTCAACTTTGGCACTCCAGAAAGGGTAATCACGTGAAAGGGTAATAGTGGATACATGATGGTTTGGAAATAGGTAAAAATGTGAATCGGAACTGCAGCTCTCAAAACCAGCTCAAATGATAGAGGAGGTTTCCTGATGGAGTGCTAGAGGGTCAATACACAGTTTTGTGAAAGTCAACTTTGGCACCCCAGGAAGGGTAGTCCCGTGAAAGGGTCATAGGGGATACATCATGGTTGGGAAATAGGTAAAAATGTGAATCGGAACTCCAGCTCTTAAAATCAGCTCAAGTGATAGAGGAGGGTTCCTGATGGAGTGCTAGAGGGTCAATACACAGTTTCGTGAAAGTCAACTTTGGCACCCCAGAAAGGTGAATCGGAACTACAGCTCTCAAAACCGGCTCAAATGATAGAGGAGGGTTCCTGATGGAGTGCTAGAGGGTCCAGACACAGTTTCGAGAGAGTCCACTTTGGCACGCCAGGAAGGCTAATCCCTTGAAAGGGTCATAGGGGATACATCATGGTTTGGAAATAGGGAAAAAGGTGAATCGGAGCTACAGGTTTTAAAACCAGCTCAAATGATAGAGGAAGGTTCCTGATGGAGTCCTAGAGGGTCAAAACACAGTTTTGTGAAAGTCAACTTTGGCACTCCAGGAAGGGTAATCACGTGAAATGGTCATAGGGGATACATCATGGTTTGGAAATAGGTAAAAATGTGAATAGGAGCTATAGGTTTTTAAGCCACCTCAAATGATATAGGATGGTTCCTGATGGAGTGCTAGAGGGTCAATACACAGTTCCGTGAAAGTCAACTTTGGCAACCCAGGAAGGGTAATCCCATGAAAGTATAATAGTGGCTACATCATGGTTTGGAAACATGTAGAAAGGTGAATCGGAACTACAGCTCTCAAAACCAGCTTAAATGATAGAGGAGGGTTCCTGATGGAGTGGTAGAGGGTCAATACACAGTTTCGTGAAAGTCAACTTTGGCCCGCCAGGAAGGGTAATCACGTGAAAGGGTAATAGTGGATACATCATGGTTTGGAAATAGGTAAAAATGTGAATCGGAGATAGAGCCCTTAAAACCAGCTCAAATGATAGAGGAGGGTTCCTGACGGAGTGGTAGAGGGTCCAAACACAGTTTTGTGAATGTCAACTTTGGCACTCCAGAAAGGGTAATCACGTGAAAGGGTGATAGTGGATACATGATGGTTTGGAAATAGGTAAAAATGTGAATCGGAACTACAGCTCTCAAAACCAGCTCAAATGATAGAGGAGGGTTCCTGATGGAGTGCTAGAGGGTCAATACACAGTTTTGTGAAAGTCAACTTTGGCACCCCAGGAAGGGTAGTCCCGTGAAAGGGTCATAGGGGATACATCATGGTTGGGAAATAGGTAAAAATGTGAATCGGAACTCCAGCTCTTAAAACCAGCTCAAGTCATGGAGGAGGGTTCCTGATGGAGTGGTAGAGGGTCAATACACAGTTTCGAGAGAGTCCACTTTGGCACCCCAGGAAGGCTAATCCCGTGAAAGGGTCATAGGGGATACATCATGGTTTGGAAATAGGGAAAAAGGTGATTTGGAGATACAGGTTTTAAAACCAGCTCAAATGATAGAGGAAGGTTCCTGATGGAGTGCTAGAGGGTCAAAACACAGTTTTGTGAAAGTCAACTTTGGCACTCCAGGAAGGGTAATCACGTGAAAGGGTCATAGTGGATACATCATGGTTTGGAACTAGGTAAAAATGTGAATCGGAGATAGAGCCCTTAAAACCAGCTCAAATGATAGAGGAGGGTTCCTGACGGAGTGCTAGAGCGTCCAAACACAGTTTTGTGAAAGTCAACTTTGGCAACCCAGGAAGGGTAATCCAGTGAAAGGGTAATAGTGGATACATCATGATTTGGAAATAGGTAAAAATGTGAATCGGAACTACAGCTCTCAAAACCACCTCAAATGATAGAGGAGGGTTCCTGATGGAGTGCTAGAGGGTCCAAAGACAGTTTCGTGAAAGTCAACTTTGGTACCCCAGAAAGGGTAATCCCGTGAAAGGGTCATAGGGGATACATCATGGTTTGGAAATAGGGAAAAAGGTGAATCACAGCTACAGGTTTTAAAACCAGATCCAATCATAGAGGAAGGTTCCTGATGGAGTGCTAGAGGGTCCAAACACAGTTTTGTGAATGTCAACTTTGGCACAACAGAAATGGTAATCACGTGAAATATTAATAGTGGATACATCATGGTTTGGAAATAGGTAGAAATGTGAATCGTAGGTACAGGTTTTAAAAGAAGCTCAAATGATAGAGGAGGGTTCCTGATGGAGTGGTAGAGGGTCAATACACAGTTTCGTGAAAGTCAACTTTGGCAACAGAGGAAGGGTAATCCCATGAAAGTATAATAGTGGATACATCATGGTTTGGAAATATGTAGAAAGGTGAATCGGAACTACAGCTCTCAAAACCAGCTCAAATGATAGAGGAGGGTTCCTGATGGAATAGTAGAGGGTCCAGAGACAGTTTTGTGAAAGTCAACTTTGGCACAACAGAAAGGGTAATCACGTGAAAGGGTTATAGTGGATACATCATGGTTTGGAAATAGGTAGAAATGTGAATCGGAGATAGAGCCCTTAAAACCAGCTCAAATGATAGAGGAGGGTTCCTGATGGAGTGCTAGAGGGTCCAAACACAGTTTTGTGAATGTCAACTTTGGCAACCCAGGAAGGGTAGTCCCGTGAAAGGGTCATAGGGGATACATCATGGTTGGGAAATAGGTAAAAATGTGAATCGGAACTCCAGCTCTTAAAACCAGCTCAAGTGATGGACGAGGGTTCCTGATGGAGTGGTAGAGGGTCAATACACAGTTTCGTTAAAGTCAACTTTGGCACCCCAGAAAGATGAATCGGAACTACAGCTCTCAAAACCAGCTCAAGTGATAGAGGAGGGTTCCTGATGGAGTGCTAGAGGGTCCAGACACAGTTTCGAGAGAGTCCACTTTGGCACCCCAGGAAGGCTAATCCCGTGAAAGGGTCATAGGGGATACATCATGGTTTGGAAATAGGGAAAAAGGTGAATCGGAGCTACAGGTTTTAAAACCAGCTCAAATGATAGAGGAAGGTTCCTGATGGAGTGCTAGAGGGTCAAAACACAGTTTTGTGAAAGTCAACTTTGGCACTCCAGGAAGGGTAATCACGTGAAAGGGTAATAGTGGATACATTATGGTTTGGAAATAGGTAAAAATGTGAATCGGAGATATAACCCTTAAAACCAGCTCAAATGATAGAGGAGGGTTCCTGACGGAGTGCTAGAGCGTCCAAACACAGTTTTGTGAAAGTCAACTTTGGCAACCCAGGAAGGGTAATCCAGTGAAAGGGTAGTAGTGGATACATCATGGTTTCGAAATAGGTAAAAATGTGAATCGGAACTACAGCTCTCAAAACCAGCTCAAATGATAGAGGAGGGTTCCTGATGGAGTGCTAGAGGGTCCAAAGACAGTTTCGTGAAAGTCAACTTTGGTACCCCAGAAAGGGTAATCCCGTGAAAGGGTCATAGGGGATACATCATGGTTTGGAAATAGGGAAAAAGGTGAATCGCAGCTACAGGTTTTAAAACCAGCTCAAATGATAGAGGAAGGTTCCTGATGGAGTGCTAGAGGGTCCAAACACAGTTTTGTGAATGTCAACTTTGGCACAACAGAAATGGTAATCACGTGAAAGGGTAACAGTGGATACATCATGGTTTGGAAATAGGTAGAAATGTGAATCGTAGGTACAGGTTTTAAAAGAAGCTCAAATGATAGAGGAGGGTTCCTGATGGAGTGGTAGAGGGTCAATACACAGTTTCGTGAAAGTCAACTTTGGCAACCCAGGAAGGGTAATCCCATGAAAGTATAATAGTGCATACATCATGGTTTGGAAATATGTAGAAAGGTGAATCGGAACTACAGCTCTCAAAACCAGCTCAAATGATAGAGGAGGGTTGCTGATGGAATAGTAGAGAGTCCAGAGACAGTTTTGTGAAAGTCAACTTTGGCACAACAGAAAGGGTAATCACGTGAAAGGGTTATAGTGGATACATCATGGTTTGGAAATAGGTAGAAATGTGAATCGGAGATAGAGCCCTTAAAACCAGCTCAAATGATAGAGGAGGGTTCCTGATGGAGTGCTAGAGGGTCCAAACACAGTTTTGTGAATGTCAACTTTGGCAACCCAGGAAGGGTAGTCCCGTGAAAGGGTCATAGGGGATACATCATGGTTGGGAAATAGGTAAAAATGTGAATCGGAACTCCAGCTCTTAAATCCAGCTCAAGTGATGGACGAGGGTTCCTGATGGAGTGGTAGAGGGTCAATACACAGTTTCGTTAAAGTCAACTTTGGCACCCCAGAAAGGTGAATCGGAACTACAGCTCTCAAAACCAGCTCAAGTGATAGAGGAGGGTTCCTGATGGAGTGCTAGAGGGTCCAGACACAGTTTCGAGAGAGTCCACTTTGGCACCCCAGGAAGGGTTGCCCAGTGAAAGGGTCATAGGGGATACATCATAGTTTGGAAATAGGGAAAAAGGTGAATCGGAGCTACAGGTTTTAAAACCAGCTCAAATGATAGAGGAAGGTTCCTGATGGAGTGCTAGAGGGTCAAAACACAGTTTTGTGAAAGTCAACTTTGGCACTCCAGGAAGGGTAATCACGTGAAAGGGTAATAGTGGATACATCATGGTTTGGAAATAGGTAAAAATGTGAATCGGAGATATAACCCTTAAAACCAGCTCAAATGATAGAGGAGGGTTCCTGACGGAGTGCTAGAGCGTCCAAACACAGTTTTGTGAAAGTCAACTTTGGCAACCCAGGAAGGGTAATCCAGTGAAAGGGTAGTAGTGGATACATCATGGTTTGGAAATAGGTAAAAATGTGAATCGGAACTACAGCTCTCAAAACCACCTCAAATGATAGAGGAGGGTTCCTGATGGAGTGCTAGAGGGTCCAAAGACAGTTTCGTGAAAGTCAACTTTGGTACCCCAGAAAGGGTAATCACGTGAAAGGGTAATAGTGGATACATCATGGTTTGGAAATAGGTAGAAATGTGAATCGTAGGTACAGGTTTTAAAAGAAGCTCAAATGATAGAGGAGGGTTCCTGATGGGGTGGTAGAGGGTCAATACACAGTTTCGTGAAAGTCAACTTTGGCAACCCAGGAAGGGTAATCCCATGAAAGTGTAATAGTGGATACATCATGGTTTGGAAATATGTAGAAAGGTGAATCGGAACTACAGCTCTCAAAACCAGCTCAAATGATAGAGGAGGGTTCCTGATGGAATAGTAGAGGGTCCAGAGACAGTTTTGTGAAAGTCAACTTTGGCACAACAGAAAGGGTAATCACGTGAAAGGGTTATAGTGGATACATCATGGTTTGGAAATAGGTAGAAATGTGAATCGGAGATAGAGCCCTTAAAAGCAGCTCAAATGATAGAGGAGGGTTCCTGATGGAGTGCTAGAGGGTCCAAACACAGTTTTGTGAATGTCAACTTTGGCACAACAGAAATGGTAATCACGTGAAAGGGTAATAGTGGATACATCATGGTTTGGAAATAGGTAGAAATGTGAATCGTAGGTACAGGTTTTAAAACCAGATCCAATGATAGAGGAAGGTTCCTGATGGAGTGCTAGAGGGTCCAAACACAGTTTTGTGAATGTCAACTTTGGCACAACAGAAATGGTAATCACGTGAAAGGGTAATAGTGGATACATCATGGTTTGGAAATAGGTAGAAATGTGAATCGTAGGTACAGGTTTTAAAAGAAGCTCAAATGATAGAGGAGGGTTCCTGATGGGGTGGTAGAGGGTCAATACACAGTTTCGTGAAAGTCAACTTTGGCAACCCAGGAAGGGTAATCCCATGAAAGTGTAATAGTGGATACATCATGGTTTGGAAATATGTAGAAAGGTGAATCGGAACTACAGCTCTCAAAACCAGCTCAAATGATAGAGGAGGGTTCCTGATGGAATAGTAGAGGGTCCAGAGACAGTTTTGTGAAAGTCAACTTTGGCACAACAGAAAGGGTAATCACGTGAAAGGGTTATAGTGGATACATCATGGTTTGGAAATAGGTAGAAATGTGAATCGGAGATAGAGCCCTTAAAAGCAGCTCAAATGATAGAGGAGGGTTCCTGATGGAGTGCTAGAGGGTCCAAACACAGTTTTGTGAATGTCAACTTTGGCAACCCAGGAAGGGTAGTCCCGTGAAAGGGTCATAGGGGGATACATCATGGTTGGGAAATAGCTAAAAATGTGAATCGGAACTACAGCTCTTAAAACCAGCTCAAATGATGGAGGAGGGTTCCTGATGGAGTGCTAGAGGGTCAATACACAGTTTCGTGAAAGTCAACTTTGACACAAGAGAAAGGGTAATCCCGTGAAAGGGTCATAGGGGATACATCATGGTTTGGAAATAGGTAAAAATGTGAATCGGAGCTACAGGTTTTAAAACCACCTCAAATGATAGAGGAGGGTTCCTGATGGAGTGCTAAAGGGTCAATACACAGTTTCGTGAAAGTCAACTTTGGCACCCCAGGAAGGGTAATCACGTAAAAAATAGTACAGTAGTGGATACGTCATGTTTTGGAAATAGGTAGAAAGGTGAATCGGAGATAGAACCCTTAGAACCATCTCAAATGATAGAGGAGGGTTCTTGACGGAGTGGTAGAGGGTCCAAACACAGTTTTGTGAATGTCAACTTTGGCAACCGAGCAAGGGTAATCCCGTGAAAGGGTAATAGTGGATACATCATGGTTTGGAAATAGGTAAAAATGTGAATCGGAACTACAGCTCTCAAAACCAGCTCAAATGATGGAGGAGGGTTCCTGATGGAGCGCTAGAGGGTCAAAACACAGTTTCGTGAAAGTCAACTTTGGCACCCCAGAAAGCGTAAACACGTGAAAGGGTAATAGTGGATACATCATGGTTTGGAAGTAGGTAGAAATGTGAATCGGAACTACAGGTTTTAAAAGAAGCTCAAATGATAGAGGAGGGTTCCTAAAGGAGTGCTGGAGGGTCCAAACACAGTTTTGTGAAAGTCAACTTTGGCACCCCAGGAAGGGTAATCCCATGAAAGTATAATAGTGGATACATCATGGTTTGGAAATATGTAGAAAGGTGAATCGGAACTACAGCTCTCAAAACCAGCTCAAATGATAGAGGAGGGTTCCTGATGGAGTGGTAGAGGGTCCAAAGACAGTTTTGTGAAAGTAAACTTTGGCACATCACAAAGGGTAATCCCGTGAAAGGGTAGTAGTGGATACATCATCGTTTGGAAATAGGTAGAAATGTGAGTCGTAGCTACAGGTTTTAAAAGAAGCTCAAATGATAGAGGAGGGTTCCTGATGGAGTGGTAGAGGGTCAATACACAGTTCCGTGAAAGTCAACTTTGGCACGCCAGGAAGGGTCATCCCGTGAAAGAGTAATAGTGGATACATCATGGTTTGGAAATAGGTAAAAATGTGAATCGGAGCTACAGGTTTTAAAACCAGCTCAAATGATAGAGGAGGGTTCCTGATGGAGTGCTAGAGGGTCCAGACACAGTTTCGAGAGAGTCCACTTTGGCACCCCAGGAAGGTTAATCCCGTGAAAGGGTCTTAGGGGATACATCATGGTTTGGAAGTAGGTAAAAAGGTGAATCGGAGCTACAGGTTTTAGAGCCACCTCAAATGATATAGGATGGTTCCTGATGGAGTGCTAGAGGGTCAATACACAGTTTCGTGAAAGTCAACTTTGGCACCCCAGGAAGGGTAATCCCATGAAAGTATAATAGTGGCTACATCATGGTTTGGAAATATGTAGAAAGGTGAATCGGAACTACAGCTCTCAAAACCAGCTCAAATGATAGAGGAGGGTTCCTGATGGAGTGCTAGAGGGTCAATACACAGTTTCGTGAAAGTCAACTTTGACACAAGAGAAAGGGTAATCCCGTGAAAGGGTCATAGGGGATACATCATGGTTTGGAAATAGGTAAAAATGTGAATCGGAGCTACAGGTTTTAAAACCACCTGAAATGATAGAGGAGGGTTCCTGATGGAGTGCTAGAGGGTCAATACACATTTTTGTGAAAGTCAACTTTGGCACCCCAGGAAGGGTAATCACGTGAAAGTACAGTAGTGGATACGTCATGTTTTGGAAATAGGTAAAAAGGTGAATCGGAGATACAGCCCTTAGAACCATCTCAAATGATAGAGGAGGGTTCTTGACGGAGTGGTAGAGGGTCCAAACACATTTTTGTGAATGTCAACTTTGGCAACCGAGCAAGGGTGATCCCGTGAAAGGGTAATAGTGGATACATCATGGTTTGGAAATAGGTAGAAATGTGAATCGGAACTACAGGTTTTAAAAGAAGCTCAAATGATAGAGGATGGTTCCTGATGGAGTGCTAGAGGGTCAATACACAGTTTCGTGAAAGTCAACTTTGGCACACCATGAAGGGTAATCCCATGAAAGTATAATAGTGGATACATCATGGTTTGGAAATATGTAGAAAGGTGAATCGGAACTTCAGCTCTCAAAACCAGCTCAAATGATAGAGGAGGGTTCCTGATGGAGTGGTAGAGGGTCCAAAGACAGTTTTGTGAAAGTAAACTTTGGCACATCACAAAGGGTAATCCCGTGAAAGGGTAGTAGTGGATACATCATGGTTTGGAAATAGGTAGAAATGTGAGTCGTAGCTACAGGTTTTAAAAGAAGCTCAAATGATAGAGGAGGGTTCCTGATGGAGTGCTAGAGGGTCCAGACACAGTTTCGAGAGAGTCCACTTTGGCACCCCAGGAAGGCTAATCCCGTGAAAGGGTCTTAGGGGATACATCATGGTTTGGAAGTAGGTAAAAAGGTGAATCGGAGCTACAGGTTTTAAAGCCACCTCAAATGATATAGGATGGTTCCTGATGGAGTGCTAGAGGGTCAATACACAGTTTCGTGAAAGTCAACTTTGGCACCCCATAAAGGGTAATCCCATGAAAGTATAATAGTGGATACATCATGGTTTGGAAATATGCAGAGATGTGAATCGGAGATACAGCTCTCAAAACCAGCTCAAATGATAGAGGAGGGTTCCTGATGGAGTGGTAGAGGGTCCAAACACAGTTTTGTGAAAGTAAACTTTGGCACATCACAAAGGGTAATCCCGTGAAAGGATAGTAGTGGATACATCATGGTTTGGAAATAGGTAGAAATGTGAGTCGTAGCTACAGGTTTTAAAAGAAGCTCAAATGATAGAGGAGGGTTCCTAATTTAGTGGTAGAGGGTCAATACACAGTTTCGTGAAAGTCACCTTTGGCAACCCAGGAAGGGTAATCCAGTGAAAGGGTAATAGTGGATACATCATGGTTTGGAAATAGGTAAAAATGTGAATCGGAACTACAGCTCTCAAAACCACCTCAAATGATAGAGGAGGGTTCCTGATGGAGTGCTAGAGGGTCCAAAGACAGTTTCGTGAAAGTCAACTTTGGTACCCCAGAAAGGGTAATCACGTGAAAGGGTAATAGTGGATACATCGCGGTTTGGAAATAGGGAAAAATGTGAATCGGAGATAGAGACCTTAAAACCAGCTCAAATGATAGAGGAGGGTTCCTGACGGAGTGCTAGAGGGTCCAAACACAGGTTTGTGAATGTCAACTTTGGCAACCCAGAAAGGGTAATCCCGTGAAAGGGTAATAGTGGATACATCATGGTTTGGAAATAGGTAAAAATGTGAATCGGAACTACAGCTCTCAAAACCACCTCAAATGATAGAGGAGGGTTCCTGATGGAGTGCTAGAGGGTCCAAAGACAGTTTCGTGAAAGTCAACTTTGGTACCCCAGAAAGGGTAATCACGTGAAAGGTAATAGTGGATACATGATGGTTTGGAAATAGGTAAAAATGTGAATCGCAACTACAGCTCTCAAAACCAGCGAAATGATAGAGGAGGGTTCCTGATGGAGTGCTAGAGGGTCAATACACAGTTTTGTGAAAGTCAACTTTGGCACCCCAGGAAGGGTAATCACGTAAAAAATAGTACAGTAGTGGATACGTCATGTTTTGGAAATAGGTAGAAAGGTGAATCGGAGATAGAACCCTTAGAACCATCTCAAATGATAGAGGAGGGTTCTTGATGGAGTGGTAGAGGGTCCAAACACAGTTTTGTGAATGTCAACTTTGGCAACCGAGCAAGGGTAATCCCGTGAAAGGGTAATAGTGGATACATCATGGTTTGGAAATAGGTAAAAATGTGAATCAGAACTACAGCTCTCAAAACCAGATCAAATGATGGAGGAGGGTTCCTGATGGAGCGATAGAGGGTCAAAACACAGTTTCGTGAAAGTCAACTTTGGCACCCCAGAAAGCGTAAACACGTGAAAGGGTAATAGTGGATACATCATGGTTTGGAAGTAGGTAGAAATGTGAATCGGAGCTACAGGTTTTAAAAGAAGCTCAAATGATAGAGGAGGGTTCCTAAAGGAGTGCTAGAGGGTCCAAACACAGTTTTGTGAAAGTCAACTTTGGCACCCCAGGAAGGGTAATCCCATGAAAGTATAATAGTGGCTACATCATGGTTTGGAAATATGTAGAAAGGTGAATCGGAACTACAGCTCTCAAAACCAGCTCAAATGATACAAGAGGGTTCCTGATGGAGTGGTAGAGGGTCCAAAGACAGTTTTGTGAAAGTAAACTTTGGCACATCACAAAGGGTAATCCCGTGAAAGGGTAGTAGTGGATACATCATGGTTTGGAAATAGGTAGAAATGTGAGTCGTAGCTACAGGTTTTAAAAGAAGCTCAAATGATAGAGGAGGGTTCCTGATGGAGTGGTAGAGGGTCAATACACAGTTCCGTGAAAGTCAACTTTGGCACGCCAGGAAGGGTAATCCCGTGAAAGAGTAATAGTGGATACATCATGGTTTGGAAATAGGTAAAAATGTGAATCGGAGCTACAGGTTTCAAAAACCAGCTCAAATGATAAGAGGAGGGTTCCTGATGGAGTGCTAGAGGGTCCAGACACAGTTTCGAGAGAGTCCACTTTGGCACCCCAGGAAGGTTAATCCCGTGAAAGGGTCTTAGGGGATACATCATGGTTTGGAAATAGGTAAAAATGTGAATCGGAGCTACAGGTTTTAAAACCACCTGAAATGATAGAGGAGGGTTCCTGATGGAGTGGTAGAGGGTCAATACACATTTTCGTGAAAGTCAACTTTGGCACCCCAGGAAGGGTAATCACGTGAAAGTACAGTAGTGGATACGTCATGTTTTGGAAATAGGTAAAAAGGTGAATCGGAGATACAGCCCTTAGAACCATCTCAAGTGATAGAGGAGGGTTCTTGACGGAGTGGTAGAGGGTCCAAACACATTTTTGTGAATGTCAACTTTGGCAACCGAGCAAGGGTAATCCCGTGAAAGGGTAATAGTGGATACATCATGGTTTGGAAATAGGTAGAAATGTGAATCGGAACTACAGGTTTTAAAAGAAGCTCAAATGATAGAGGATGGTTCCTGATGGAGTGCTAGAGGGTCAATACACAGTTTCGTGAAAGTCAACTTTGGCACCCCATAAAGGGTAATCCCATGAAAGTATAATAGTGGATACATCATGGTTTGGAAACATGTAGAAAGGTGAATCGGAACTACAGCTCTCAAAACCAGCTCAAATGATAGAGGAGGGTTCCTGATGGAGTGGTAGAGGGTCCAAAGACAGTTTTGTGAAAGTAAACTTTGGCACATCACAAAGGGTAATCCCGTGAAAGGGTAGTAGTGGATACATCATGGTTTGGAAATAGGTAGAAATGTGAGTCGTAGCTACAGGTTTTAAAAGAAGCTCAAATGATAGAGGAGGGTTCCTAATTTAGTGGTAGAGGGTCAATACACAGTTTCGTGAAAGTCAACTTTGGCAACCCAGGAAGGGTAATCCAGTGAAAGGGTAATAGTGGATACATCATGGTTTGGAAATAGGTAAAAATGTGCATCGGAACTACAGCTCTCAAAACCACCTCAAATGATAGAGGAGGGTTCCTGATGGAGTGCTAGAGGGTCCAAAGACAGTTTCGTGAAAGTCAACTTTGGTACCCCAGAAAGGGTAATCACGTGAAAGGGTAATAGTGGATACATCGTGGTTTGGAAATAGGCAAAAATGTGAATCGGAGATAGAGACCTTAAAACCAGCTCAAATGATAGAGGAGGGTTCCTGACGGAGTGCTAGAGGGTCCAAACACAGGTTTGTGAATGTCAACTTTGGCAACCCAGAAAGGGTAATCCAGTGAAAGGGTAATAGTGGATACATCATGGTTTGGAAATAGGTAAAAATGTGAATCGGAACTACAGCTCTCAAAACCACCTCAAATGATAGAGGAGGGTTCCTGATGGAGTGCTAGAGGGTCCAAAGACAGTTTCGTGAAAGTCAACTTTGGTACCCCAGAAAGGGTAATCACGTGAAAGGTAATAGTGGATACATGATGGTTTGGAAATAGGTAAAAATGTGAATCGCAACTACAGCTCTCAAAACCAGCGAAATGATAGAGGAGGGTTCCTGATGGAGTGCTAGAGGGTCAATACACAGTTTTGTGAAAGTCAACTTTGGCACCCCAGGAAGGGTAATCACGTAAAAAATAGTACAGTAGTGGATACGTCATGTTTTGGAAATAGGTAGAAAGGTGATTCGGAGATAGAACCCTTAGAACCATCTCAAATGATAGAGGAGGGTTCTTGACGGAGTGGTAGAGGATCCAAACACAGTTTTGTGAATGTCAACTTTGGCAACCGAGCAAGGGTAATCCCGTGAAAGGGTAATAGTGGATACATCATGGTTTGGAAATAGGTAAAAATGTGAATCAGAACTACAGCTCTCAAAACCAGATCAAATGATGGAGGAGGGTTCCTGATGGAGCGCTAGAGGGTCAAAACACAGTTTCGTGAAAGTCAACTTTGGCACCCCAGAAAGCGTAAACACGTGAAAGGGTAATAGTGGATACATCATGGTTTGGAAGTAGGTAGAAATGTGAATCGGAGCTACAGGTTTTAAAAGAAGCTCAAATGATAGAGGAGGGTTCCTAAAGGAGTGCTAGAGGGTCCAAACACAGTTTTGTGAAAGTCAACTTTGGCACCCCAGGAAGGGTAATCCCATGAAAGTATAATAGTGGCTACATCATGGTTTGGAAATATGTAGAAAGGTGAATCGGAACTACAGCTCTCAAAACCAGCTCAAATGATACAAGAGGGTTCCTGATGGAGTGGTAGAGGGTCCAAAGACAGTTTTGTGAAAGTAAACTTTGGCACATCACAAAGGGTAATCCCGTGAAAGGGTAGTAGTGGATACATCATGGTTTGGAAATAGGTAGAAATGTGAGTCGTAGCTACAGGTTTTAAAAGAAGCTCAAATGATAGAGGAGGGTTCCTGATGGAGTGGTAGAGGGTCAATACACAGTTCCGTGAAAGTCAACTTTGGCACGCCAGGAAGGGTAATCCCGTGAAAGAGTAATAGTGGATACATCATGGTTTGGAAATAGGTAAAAATGTGAATCGGAGCTACAGGTTTTAAAACCAGCTCAAATGATAGAGGAGGGTTCCTGATGGAGTGCTAGAGGGTCCAGACACAGTTTCGAGAGAGTCCACTTTGGCACCCCAGGAAGGTTAATCCCGTGAAAGGGTCATAGGGGATACATCATGGTTTGGAAATAGGTAAAAATGTGAATCGGAGCTACAGGTTTTAAAACCACCTGAAATGATAGAGGAGGGTTCCTGATGGAGTGGTAGAGGGTCAATACACATTTTCGTGAAAGTCAACTTTGGCACCCCAGGAAGGGTAATCACGTGAAAGTACAGTAGTGGATACGTCATGTTTTGGAAATAGGTAAAAAGGTGAATCGGAGATACAGCCCTTAGAACCATCTCAAATGATAGAGGAGGGTTCTTGACGGAGTGGTAGAGGGTCCAAACACATTTTTGTGAATGTCAACTTTGGCAACCGAGCAAGGGTAATCCCGTGAAAGGGTAATAGTGGATACATCATGGTTTGGAAATAGGTAGAAATGTGAATCGGAACTACAGGTTTTAAAAGAAGCTCAAATGATAGAGGATGGTTCCTGATGGAGTGCTAGAGGGTCAATACACAGTTTCGTGAAAGTCAACTTTGGCACCCCATAAAGGGTAATCCCATGAAAGTATAATAGTGGATACATCATGGTTTGGAAATATGTAGAAAGGTGAATCGGAACTACAGCTCTCAAAACCAGCTCAAATGATAGAGGAGGGTTCCTGATGGAGTGGTAGAGGGTCCAAAGACAGTTTTGTGAAAGTAAACTTTGGCACATCACAAAGGGTAATCCCGTGAAAGGGTAGTAGTGGATACATCATGGTTTGGAAATAGGTAGAAATGTGAGTCGTAGCTACAGGTTTTAAAAGAAGCTCAAATGATAGAGGAGGGTTCCTAATTTAGTGGTAGAGGGTCAATACACAGTTTCGTGAAAGTCAACTTTGGCAACCCAGGAAGGGTAATCCAGTGAAAGGGTAATAGTGGATACATCATGGTTTGGAAATAGGTAAAAATGTGAATCGGAACTACAGCTCTCAAAACCACCTCAAATGATAGAGGAGGGTTCCTGATGGAGTGCTAGAGGGTCCAAAGACAGTTTCGTGAAAGTCAACTTTGGTACCCCAGAAAGGGTAATCACGTGAAAGGTAATAGTGGATACATGATGGTTTGGAAATAGGTAAAAATGTGAATCGGAGATAGAGACCTTAAAACCAGCTCAAATGATAGAGGAGGGTTCCTGACGGAGTGCTAGAGGGTCCAAACACAGGTTTGTGAATGTCAACTTTGGCAACCCAGAAAGGGTAATCCAGTGAAAGGGTAATAGTGGATACATCATGGTTTGGAGATAGGTAAAAATGTGAATCGGAACTACAGCTCTCAAAACCACCTCAAATGATAGAGGAGGGTTCCTGATGGAGTGCTAGAGGGTCCAAAGACAGTTTCGTGAAAGTCAACTTTGGTACCCCAGAAAGGGTAATCACGTGAAAGGTAATAGTGGATACATGATGGTTTGGAAATAGGTAAAAATGTGAATCGCAACTACAGCTCTCAAAACCAGCGAAATGATAGAGGAGGGTTCCTGATGGAGTGCTAGAGGGTCAATACACAGTTTTGTGAAAGTCAACTTTGGCACCCCAGGAAGGGTAATCACGTAAAAAATAGTACAGTAGTGGATACGTCATGTTTTGGAAATAGGTAGAAAGGTGAATCGGAGATAGAACCCTTAGAACCATCTCAAATGATAGAGGAGGGTTCTTGACGGAGTGGTAGAGGGTCCAAACACAGTTTTGTGAATGTCAACTTTGGCAACCGAGCAAGGGTAATCCCGTGAAAGGGTAATAGTGGATACATCATGGTTTGGAAATAGGTAAAAATGTGAATCAGAACTACAGCTCTCAAAACCAGATCAAATGATGGAGGAGGGTTCCTGATGGAGCGCTAGAGGGTCAAAACACAGTTTCGTGAAAGTCAACTTTGGCACCCCAGAAAGCGTAAACACGTGAAAGGGTAATAGTGGATACATCATGGTTTGGAAGTAGGTAGAAATGTGAATCGGAGCTACAGGTTTTAAAAGAAGCTCAAATGATAGAGGAGGGTTCCTAAAGGAGTGCTAGAGGGTCCAAACACAGTTTTGTGAAAGTCAACTTTGGCACCCCAGGAAGGGTAATCCCATGAAAGTATAATAGTGGCTACATCATGGTTTGGAAATATGTAGAAAGGTGAATCGGAACTACAGCTCTCAAAACCAGCTCAAATGATACAAGAGGGTTCCTGATGGAGTGGTAGAGGGTCCAAAGACAGTTTTGTGAAAGTAAACTTTGGCACATCACAAAGGGTAATCCCGTGAAAGGGTAGTAGTGGATACATCATGGTTTGGAAATAGGTAGAAATGTGAGTCGTAGCTACAGGTTTTAAAAGAAGCTCAAATGATAGAGGAGGGTTCCTGATGGAGTGGTAGAGGGTCAATACACAGTTCCGTGAAAGTCAACTTTGGCACGCCAGGAAGGGTAATCCCGTGAAAGAGTAATAGTGGATACATCATGGTTTGGAAATAGGTAAAAATGTGAATCGGAGCTACAGGTTTTAAAACCAGCTCAAATGATAGAGGAGGGTTCCTGATGGAGTGCTAGAGGGTCCAGACACAGTTTCGAGAGAGTCCACTTTGGCACCCCAGGAAGGTTAATCCCGTGAAAGGGTCATAGGGGATACATCATGGTTTGGAAATAGGTAAAAATGTGAATCGGAGCTACAGGTTTTAAAACCACCTGAAATGATAGAGGAGGGTTCCTGATGGAGTGGTAGAGGGTCAATACACATTTTCGTGAAAGTCAACTTTGGCACCCCAGGAAGGGTAATCACGTGAAAGTACAGTAGTGGATACGTCATGTTTTGGAAATAGGTAAAAAGGTGAATCGGAGATACAGCCCTTAGAACCATCTCAAATGATAGAGGAGGGTTCTTGACGGAGTGGTAGAGGGTCCAAACACATTTTTGTGAATGTCAACTTTGGCAACCGAGCAAGGGTAATCCCGTGAAAGGGTAATAGTGGATACATCATGGTTTGGAAATAGGTAGAAATGTGAATCGGAACTACAGGTTTTAAAAGAAGCTCAAATGATAGAGGATGGTTCCTGATGGAGTGCTAGAGGGTCAATACACAGTTTCGTGAAAGTCAACTTTGGCACCCCATAAAGGGTAATCCCATGAAAGTATAATAGTGGATACATCATGGTTTGGAAATATGTAGAAAGGTGAATCGGAACTACAGCTCTCAAAACCAGCTCAAATGATAGAGGAGGGTTCCTGATGGAGTGGTAGAGGGTCCAAAGACAGTTTTGTGAAAGTAAACTTTGGCACATCACAAAGGGTAATCCCGTGAAAGGGTAGTAGTGGATACATCATGGTTTGGAAATAGGTAGAAATGTGAGTCGTAGCTACAGGTTTTAAAAGAAGCTCAAATGATAGAGGAGGGTTCCTAATTTAGTGGTAGAGGGTCAATACACAGTTTCGTGAAAGTCAACTTTGGCAACCCAGGAAGGGTAATCCAGTGAAAGGGTAATAGTGGATACATCATGGTTTGGAAATAGGTAAAAATGTGAATCGGAACTACAGCTCTCAAAACCACCTCAAATGATAGAGGAGGGTTCCTGATGGAGTGCTAGAGGGTCCAAAGACAGTTTCGTGAAAGTCAACTTTGGTACCCCAGAAAGGGTAATCACGTGAAAGGTAATAGTGGATACATGATGGTTTGGAAATAGGTAAAAATGTGAATCGGAGATAGAGACCTTAAAACCAGCTCAAATGATAGAGGAGGGTTCCTGACGGAGTGCTAGAGGGTCCAAACACAGGTTTGTGAATGTCAACTTTGGCAACCCAGAAAGGGTAATCCAGTGAAAGGGTAATAGTGGATACATCATGGTTTGGAGATAGGTAAAAATGTGAATCGGAACTACAGCTCTCAAAACCACCTCAAATGATAGAGGAGGGTTCCTGATGGAGTGCTAGAGGGTCCAAAGACAGTTTCGTGAAAGTCAACTTTGGTACCCCAGAAAGGGTAATCACGTGAAAGGTAATAGTGGATACATGATGGTTTGGAAATAGGTAAAAATGTGAATCGCAACTACAGCTCTCAAAACCAGCGAAATGATAGAGGAGGGTTCCTGATGGAGTGCTAGAGGGTCAATACACAGTTTTGTGAAAGTCAACTTTGGCACCCCAGGAAGGGTAATCACGTAAAAAATAGTACAGTAGTGGATACGTCATGTTTTGGAAATAGGTAGAAAGGTGAATCGGAGATAGAACCCTTAGAACCATCTCAAATGATAGAGGAGGGTTCTTGACGGAGTGGTAGAGGGTCCAAACACAGTTTTGTGAATGTCAACTTTGGCAACCGAGCAAGGGTAATCCCGTGAAAGGGTAATAGTGGATACATCATGGTTTGGAAATAGGTAAAAATGTGAATCAGAACTACAGCTCTCAAAACCAGCTCAAATGATGGAGGAGGGTTCCTGATGGAGTGCTAGAGGGTCAAAACACAGTTTCGTGAAAGTCAACTTTGGCACCCCAGAAAGCGTAAACACGTGAAAGGGTAATAGTGGATACATCATGGTTTGGAAGTAGGTAGAAATGTGAATCGGAGCTACAGGTTTTAAAAGAAGCTCAAATGATAGAGGAGGGTTCCTAAAGGAGTGCTAGAGGGTCCAAACACAGTTTCGTGAAAGTCAACTTTGGCACCCCAGGAAGGGTAATCCCATGAAAGTATAATAGTGGCTACATCATGGTTTGGAAATATGTAGAAAGGTGAATCGGAACTACAGCTCTCAAAACCAGCTCAAATGATACAAGAGGGTTCCTGATGGAGTGGTAGAGGGTAAAAAGACAGTTTTGTGAAAGTAAACTTTGGCACATCACAAAGGGTAATCCCGTGAAAGGGTAGTAGTGGATACATCATCGTTTGGAAATAGGTAGAAATGTGAGTCGTAGCTACAGGTTTTAAAAGAAGCTCAAATGATAGAGGAGGGTTCCTGATGGAGTGCTAGAGGGTCAATACACAGTTCCGTGAAAGTCAACCTTGGGACGCCAGGAAGGGTAATCCCGTGAAAGAGTAATAGTGGATACATCATGGTTTGGAAATAGGTAAAAATGTGAATCGGAGCTACAGGTTTTAAAACCAGCTCAAATGATAGAGGAGGGTTCCTAAAGGAGTGCTAGAGGGTCCAGACACAGTTTCGAGAGAGTCCACTTTGGCACCCCAGGAAGGTTAATCCCGTGAAAGGGTCTTAGGGGATACATCATGGTTTGGAAGTAGGTAAAAATGTGAATCGGAGCTACAGGTTTTATAGCCACCTCAAATGATATAGGATGGTTCCTGATGGAGTGCTAGAGGGTCAATACACAGTTTCGTGAAAGTCAACTTTGGCACCCCAGGAAGGGTAATCCCATGAAAGTATAATAGTGGCTACATCATGGTTTGGAAATATGTAGAAAGGTGAATCGGAACTACAGCTCTCAAAACCAGCTCAAATGATAGAGGAGGGTTCCTGATGGAGTGCTAGAGGGTCAATACACAGTTTCGTGAAAGTCAACTTTGACACAAGAGAAAGGGTAATCCCGTGAAAGGGTCATAGGGGATACATCATGGTTTGGAAATAGGTAAAAATGTGAATCGGAGCT
Organism: Haliotis asinina; assembly: GCF_037392515.1. Lineage (NCBI taxonomy): Eukaryota > Metazoa > Mollusca > Gastropoda > Lepetellida > Haliotidae > Haliotis > Haliotis asinina. Next base: position 50,600,916 of record NC_090282.1, on the reverse strand, counting down.
ACAGGTTTTAAAACCACCTGAAATCATAGAGGTGGGTTCCTGATGGAGTGCTAGAGGGTCAATACACATTTTTGTGAAAGTCAACTTTGGCACCCCAGGAAGGGTAATCACGTGAAAGTACAGTAGTGGATACGTCATGTTTTGGAAATAGGTAAAAAGGTGAATCGGAGATACAGCCCTTAGAACCATCTCAAATGATAGAGGAGGGTTCTTGACGGAGTGGTAGAGGGTCCAAACACATTTTTGTGAATGTCAACTTTGGCAACCGAGCAAGGGTTATCCCGTGAAAGGGTAATAGTGGATACATCATGGTTTGGAAATAGGTAGAAATGTGAATCGGAACTACAGGTTTTAAAAGAAGCTCAAATGATAGAGGATGGTTCGTGATGGAGTGCTAGAGGGTCAATACACAGTTTCGTGAAAGTCAACTTTGGCACCCCATGAAGGGTAATCCCATGAAAGTATAATAGTGGATACATCATGGTTTGGAAATATGTAGAAAGGTGAATCGGAACTTCAGCTCTCAAAACCAGCTCAAATGATAGAGGAGGGTTCTTGACGGAGTGGTAGAGGGTCCAAAGACAGTTTTGTGAAAGTCAACTTTGGCACATCACAAAGGGTAATCCCGTGAAAGGGTAGTGGTGGATACATCATGGTTTGGAAATAGGTAGAAATGTGAGTCGTAGCTACAGGTTTTAAAAGAAGCTCAAATGATAGAGGAGGGTTCCTGATGGAGTGCTAGAGGGTCCAGACACAGTTTCGAGAGAGTCCACTTTGGCACCCCAGGAATGTTAATCCCGTGAAAGGGTCTTAGGGGATACATCATGGTTTGGAAGTAGGTAAAAAGGTGAATCGGAGCTACAGGTTTTAAAGCCACCTCAAATGATATAGGATGGTTCCTGATGGAGTGCTAGAGGGTCAATACACAGTTTCGTGAAAGTCAACTTTGGCACCCCAGGAAGGGTAATCCCTTGAAAGTATAATAGTGGCTACATCATGGTTTGGAAATATGTAGAAAGGTGAATCGGAACTACAGCTCTCAAAACCAGCTCAAATGATAGAGGAGGGTTCCTGATGGAGTGCTAGAGGGTCAATACACAGTTTCGTGAAAGTCAACTTTGACACAAGAGAAAGGGTAATCCCGTGAAAGGGTCATAGGGGATACATCATGGTTTGGAAATAGGTAAAAATGTGAATCGGAGCTACAGGTTTTAAAACCACCTCAAAAATCATAGAGGTGGGTTCCTGATGGAGTGCTAGAGGGTCAATACACATTTTTGTGAAAGTCAACTTTGGCACCCCAGGAAGGGTAATCACGTGAAAGTACAGTAGTGGATACGTCATGTTTTGGAAATAGGTAAAAAGGTGAATCGGAGATACAGCCCTTAGAACCATCTCAAATGATAGAGGAGGGTTCTTGACGGAGTGGTAGAGGGTCCAAACACATTTTTGTGAATGTCAACTTTGGCAACCGAGCAAGGGTAATCCCGTGAAAGGGTAATAGTGGATACATCATGGTTTGGAAATAGGTAGAAATGTGAATCGGAACTACAGGTTTTAAAAGAAGCTCAAATGATAGAGGATGGTTCCTGATGGAGTGCTAGAGGGTCAATACACAGTTTCGTGAAAGTCAACTTTGGCACCCCATGAAGGGTAATCCCATGAAAGTATAATAGTGGATACATCATGGTTTGGAAATATGCAGAAAGGTGAATCGGAACTACAGCTCTCAAAACCAGCTCAAATGATAGAGGAGGGTTCCTGATGGAGTGGTAGAGGGTCCAAAGACAGTTTTGTGAAAGTAAACTTTGGCACATCACAAAGGGTAGTCCCGTGAAAGGGTAGTAGTGGATACATCATGGTTTGGAAATAGGTAGAAATGTGAGTCGTAGCTACAGGTTTTAAAAGAAGCTCAAATGATAGAGGAGGGTTCCTGATGGAGTGGTAGAGGGTCAATACACAGTTTCGTGAAAGTAAACTTTGGCAACCCAGGAAGGGTAATCCAGTGAAAGGGTAATAGTGGATACATCATGGTTTGGAAAGAGGTAAAAATGTGAATCGGAACTACAGCTCTCAAAACCACCTCAAATGATAGAGGAGGGTTCCTGATGAAGTGCTAGAGGGTCCAAAGACAGTTTCGTGAAAGTCAACTTTGGTACCCCAGAAAGGGTATTCACGTGAAAGGGTAATAGTGGATACATCGTGGTTTGGAAATAGGTAAAAATGTGAATCGGAGATAGAGCCCTTAAAACCAGCTCAAATGATAGAGGAGGGTTCCTGACGGAGTGCTAGAGGGTCCAAACACTGGTTTGTGAATGTCAACTTTGGCAACCCAGGAAGGGTAATCCAGTGAAAGGGTAATAGTGGATACATCATGGTTTGGAAATAGGTAAAAATGTGAATCGGAACTACAGCTCTCAAAACCACCTCAAATGATGGAGGAGGGTTCCTGATGGAGTGGTAGAGGGTCCAAAGACAGTTTTGTGAAAGTCAACTTTGGCACATCACAAAGGGTAATCCCGTGAAAGGGTAGTGGTGGATACATCATGGTTTGGAAATAGGTAGAAATGTGAGTCGTAGCTACAGGTTTTAAAAGAAGCTCAAATGATAGAGGAGGGTTCCTGATGGAGTGCTAGAGGGTCCAGACACAGTTTCGAGAGAGTCCACTTTGGCACCCCAGGAATGTTAATCCCGTGAAAGGGTCTTAGGGGATACATCATGGTTTGGAAGTAGGTAAAAAGGTGAATCGGAGCTACAGGTTTTAAAGCCACCTCAAATGATATAGGATGGTTCCTGATGGAGTGCTAGAGGGTCAATACACAGTTTCGTGAAAGTCAACTTTGGCACCCCAGGAAGGGTAATCCCATGAAAGTATAATAGTGGCTACATCATGGTTTGGAAATATGTAGAAAGGTGAATCGGAACTACAGCTCTCAAAACCAGCTCAAATGATAGAGGAGGGTTCCTGATGGAGTGCTAGAGGGTCAATACACAGTTTCGTGAAAGTCAACTTTGACACAAGAGAAAGGGTAATCCCGTGAAAGGGTCATAGGGGATACATCATGGTTTGGAAATAGGTAAAAATGTGAATCGGAGCTACAGGTTTTAAAACCACCTGAAATCATAGAGGTGGGTTCCTGATGGAGTGCTAGAGGGTGAATACACATTTTTGTGAAAGTCAACTTTGGCACCCCAGGAAGGGTAATCACGTGAAAGTACAGTAGTGGATACGTCATGTTTTGGAAATAGGTAAAAAGGTGAATCGGAGATACAGCTCTTAGAACCATCTCAAATGATAGAGGAGGGTTCTTGACGGAGTGGTAGAGGGTCCAAACACATTTTTGTGAATGTCAACTTTGGCAACCGAGCAAGGGTTATCCCGTAAAAGGGTAATAGTGGATACATCATGGTTTGGAAATAGGTAGAAATGTGAATCGGAACTACAGGTTTTAAAAGAAGCTCAAATGATAGAGGATGGTTCCTGATGGAGTGCTAGAGGGTCAATACACAGTTTCGTGAAAGTCAACTTTGGCACCCCATGAAGGGTAATCCCATGAAAGTATAATAGTGGATACATCATGGTTTGGAAATATGTAGAAAGGTGAATCGGAACTTCAGCTCTCAAAACCAGCTCAAATGATAGAGGAGGGTTCTTGACGGAGTGGTAGAGGGTCCAAAGACAGTTTTGTGAAAGTCAACTTTGGCACATCACAAAGGGTAATCCCGTGAAAGGGTAGTGGTGGATACATCATGGTTTGGAAATAGGTAGAAATGTGAGTCGTAGCTACAGGTTTTAAAAGAAGCTCAAATGATAGAGGAGGGTTCCTGATGGAGTGCTAGAGGGTCCAGACACAGTTTCGAGAGAGTCCACTTTGGCACCCCAGGAATGTTAATCCCGTGAAAGGGTCTTAGGGGATACATCATGGTTTGGAAGTAGGTAAAAAGGTGAATCGGAGCTACAGGTTTTAAAGCCACCTCAAATGATATAGGATGGTTCCTGATGGAGTGCTAGAGGGTCAATACACAGTTTCGTGAAAGTCAACTTTGGCACCCCAGGAAGGGTAATCCCATGAAAGTATAATAGTGGCTACATCATGGTTTGGAAATATGTAGAAAGGTGAATCGGAACTACAGCTCTCAAAACCAGCTCAAATGATAGAGGAGGGTTCCTGATGGAGTGCTAGAGGGTCAATACACAGTTTCGTGAAAGTCAACTTTGACACAAGAGAAAGGGTAATCCCGTGAAAGGGTCATAGGGGATACATCATGGTTTGGAAATAGGTAAAAATGTGAATCGGAGCTACAGGTTTTAAAACCACCTCAAAAATCATAGAGGTGGGTTCCTGATGGAGTGCTAGAGGGTCAATACACATTTTTGTGAAAGTCAACTTTGGCACCCCAGGAAGGGTAATCACGTGAAAGTACAGTAGTGGATACGTCATGTTTTGGAAATAGGTAAAAAGGTGAATCGGAGATACAGCCCTTAGAACCATCTCAAATGATAGAGGAGGGTTCTTGACGGAGTGGTAGAGGGTCCAAACACATTTTTGTGAATGTCAACTTTGGCAACCGAGCAAGGGTAATCCCGTGAAAGGGTAATAGTGGATACATCATGGTTTGGAAATAGGTAGAAATGTGAATCGGAACTACAGGTTTTAAAAGAAGCTCAAATGATAGAGGATGGTTCCTGATGGAGTGCTAGAGGGTCAATACACAGTTTCGTGAAAGTCAACTTTGGCACCCCATGAAGGGTAATCCCATGAAAGTATAATAGTGGATACATCATGGTTTGGAAATATGCAGAAAGGTGAATCGGAACTACAGCTCTCAAAACCAGCTCAAATGATAGAGGAGGGTTCCTGATGGAGTGGTAGAGGGTCCAAAGACAGTTTTGTGAAAGTAAACTTTGGCACATCACAAAGGGTAGTCCCGTGAAAGGGTAGTAGTGGATACATCATGGTTTGGAAATAGGTAGAAATGTGAGTCGTAGCTACAGGTTTTAAAAGAAGCTCAAATGATAGAGGAGGGTTCCTGATGGAGTGGTAGAGGGTCAATACACAGTTTCGTGAAAGTAAACTTTGGCAACCCAGGAAGGGTAATCCAGTGAAAGGGTAATAGTGGATACATCATGGTTTGGAAAGAGGTAAAAATGTGAATCGGAACTACAGCTCTCAAAACCACCTCAAATGATAGAGGAGGGTTCCTGATGAAGTGCTAGAGGGTCCAAAGACAGTTTCGTGAAAGTCAACTTTGGTACCCCAGAAAGGGTATTCACGTGAAAGGGTAATAGTGGATACATCGTGGTTTGGAAATAGGTAAAAATGTGAATCGGAGATAGAGCCCTTAAAACCAGCTCAAATGATAGAGGAGGGTTCCTGACGGAGTGCTAGAGGGTCCAAACACTGGTTTGTGAATGTCAACTTTGGCAACCCAGGAAGGGTAATCCAGTGAAAGGGTAATAGTGGATACATCATGGTTTGGAAATAGGTAAAAATGTGAATCGGAACTACAGCTCTCAAAACCACCTCAAATGATGGAGGAGGGTTCCTGATGGAGTGCTAGAGGGTCCAAAGACAGTTTCGTGAAAGTCAACTTTGGTACCCCAGAAAGGGTAATCACGTAAAAGGTAATAGTGGAAACATGATGGTTTGGAAATAGGTAAAAATGTGAATCGCAACTACAGCTCTCAAAACCAGCGAAATGATAGAGGAGGGTTCCTGATGGAGTGCTAGAGGGTCAATACACAGTTTTGTGAAAGTCAACTTTGGCACCCCAGGAAGGGTAATCACGTGAAAGTACAGTAGTGGATACGTCATGTTTTGGAAATAGGTAAAAAGGTGAATCGGAGATACAGCCCTTAGAACCATCTCAAATGATAGAGGAGGGTTCTTGACGGAGTGGTAGAGGGTCCAAACACATTTTTGTGAATGTCAACTTTGGCAACCGAGCAAGGGTAATCCCGTGAAAGGGTAATAGTGGATACATCATGGTTTGGAAATAGGTAGAAATGTGAATCGGAACTACAGGTTTTAAAAGAAGCTCAAATGATAGAGGATGGTTCCTGATGGAGTGCTAGAGGGTCAATACACAGTTTCGTGAAAGTCAACTTTGGCACCCCATGAAGGGTAATCCCATGAAAGTATAATAGTGGATACATCATGGTTTGGAAATATGCAGAAAGGTGAATCGGAACTACAGCTCTCAAAACCAGCTCAAATGATAGAGGAGGGTTCCTGATGGAGTGGTAGAGGGTCCAAAGACAGTTTTGTGAAAGTAAACTTTGGCACATCACAAAGGGTAGTCCCGTGAAAGGGTAGTAGTGGATACATCATGGTTTGGAAATAGGTAGAAATGTGAGTCGTAGCTACAGGTTTTAAAAGAAGCTCAAATGATAGAGGAGGGTTCCTGATGGAGTGGTAGAGGGTCAATACACAGTTTCGTGAAAGTAAACTTTGGCAACCCAGGAAGGGTAATCCAGTGAAAGGGTAATAGTGGATACATCATGGTTTGGAAAGAGGTAAAAATGTGAATCGGAACTACAGCTCTCAAAACCACCTCAAATGATAGAGGAGGGTTCCTGATGAAGTGCTAGAGGGTCCAAAGACAGTTTCGTGAAAGTCAACTTTGGTACCCCAGAAAGGGTATTCACGTGAAAGGGTAATAGTGGATACATCGTGGTTTGGAAATAGGTAAAAATGTGAATCGGAGATAGAGCCCTTAAAACCAGCTCAAATGATAGAGGAGGGTTCCTGACGGAGTGCTAGAGGGTCCAAACACTGGTTTGTGAATGTCAACTTTGGCAACCCAGGAAGGGTAATCCAGTGAAAGGGTAATAGTGGATACATCATGGTTTGGAAATAGGTAAAAATGTGAATCGGAACTACAGCTCTCAAAACCACCTCAAATGATGGAGGAGGGTTCCTGATGGAGTGCTAGAGGGTCCAAAGACAGTTTCGTGAAAGTCAACTTTGGTACCCCAGAAAGGGTAATCACGTAAAAGGTAATAGTGGAAACATGATGGTTTGGAAATAGGTAAAAATGTGAATCGCAACTACAGCTCTCAAAACCAGCGAAATGATAGAGGAGGGTTCCTGATGGAGTGCTAGAGGGTCAATACACAGTTTTGTGAAAGTCAACTTTGGCACCCCAGGAAGGGTAATCACGTGAAAGTACAGTAGTGGATACGTCATGTTTTGGAAATAGGTAAAAAGGTGAATCGGAGATACAGCCCTTAGAACCATCTCAAATGATAGAGGAGGGTTCTTGACGGAGTGGTAGAGGGTCCAAACACATTTTTGTGAATGTCAACTTTGGCAACCGAGCAAGGGTAATCCCGTGAAAGGGTAATAGTGGATACATCATGGTTTGGAAATAGGTAGAAATGTGAATCGGAACTACAGGTTTTAAAAGAAGCTCAAATGATAGAGGATGGTTCCTGATGGAGTGCTAGAGGGTCAATACACAGTTTCGTGAAAGTCAACTTTGGCACCCCATGAAGGGTAATCCCATGAAAGTATAATAGTGGATACATCATGGTTTGGAAATATGCAGAAAGGTGAATCGGAACTACAGCTCTCAAAACCAGCTCAAATGATAGAGGAGGGTTCCTGATGGAGTGGTAGAGGGTCCAAAGACAGTTTTGTGAAAGTAAACTTTGGCACATCACAAAGGGTAGTCCCGTGAAAGGGTAGTAGTGGATACATCATGGTTTGGAAATAGGTAGAAATGTGAGTCGTAGCTACAGGTTTTAAAAGAAGCTCAAATGATAGAGGAGGGTTCCTGATGGAGTGGTAGAGGGTCAATACACAGTTTCGTGAAAGTAAACTTTGGCAACCCAGGAAGGGTAATCCAGTGAAAGGGTAATAGTGGATACATCATGGTTTGGAAAGAGGTAAAAATGTGAATCGGAACTACAGCTCTCAAAACCACCTCAAATGATAGAGGAGGGTTCCTGATGAAGTGCTAGAGGGTCCAAAGACAGTTTCGTGAAAGTCAACTTTGGTACCCCAGAAAGGGTATTCACGTGAAAGGGTAATAGTGGATACATCGTGGTTTGGAAATAGGTAAAAATGTGAATCGGAGATAGAGCCCTTAAAACCAGCTCAAATGATAGAGGAGGGTTCCTGACGGAGTGCTAGAGGGTCCAAACACTGGTTTGTGAATGTCAACTTTGGCAACCCAGGAAGGGTAATCCAGTGAAAGGGTAATAGTGGATACATCATGGTTTGGAAATAGGTAAAAATGTGAATCGGAACTACAGCTCTCAAAACCACCTCAAATGATGGAGGAGGGTTCCTGATGGAGTGCTAGAGGGTCCAAAGACAGTTTCGTGAAAGTCAACTTTGGTACCCCAGAAAGGGTAATCACGTAAAAGGTAATAGTGGAAACATGATGGTTTGGAAATAGGTAAAAATGTGAATCGCAACTACAGCTCTCAAAACCAGCGAAATGATAGAGGAGGGTTCCTGATGGAGTGCTAGAGGGTCAATACACAGTTTTGTGAAAGTCAACTTTGGCACCCCAGGAAGGGTAATCACGTAAAAAATACTACAGTAGTGGATACGTCATGTTTTGAAAATAGGTAAAAAGGTGAATCGGAGATACAGCCCTTAGAACCATCTCAAATGATAGAGGAGGGTTCTTGACGGAGTGGTAGAGGGTCCAAACACAGTTTTGTGAATGTCAACTTTGGCAACCGAGCAAGGGTTATCCCGTGAAAGGGTAATAGTGGATACATCATGGTTTGGAAATAGGTAAAAATGTGAATCGGAACTACAGCTCTCAAAACCAGCTCAAATGATGGAGGAGGGTTCCTGATGGAGCGCTAGAGGGTCAAAACACAGTTTCGTGAAAGTCAACTTTGGCACCCCAGAAAGCGTAAACACGTGAAAGGGTAATAGTGGATACATCATGGTTTGGAAGTAGGTAGAAATGTGAATCGGAACTACAGGTTTTAAAAGAAGCTCAAATGATAGAGGAGGGTTCCTAAAGGAGTGCTGGAGGGTAGAAACACAGTTTTGTGAAAGTCAACTTTGGCACCCCAGGAAGGGTAATCCCATGAAAGTATAATAGTGGCTACATCATGGTTTGGAAATATGTAGAAAGGTGAATCGGAACTACAGCTCTCAAAACCAGCTCAAATGATAGAGGAGGGTTCCTGATGGAGTGGTAGAGGGTCCAAAGACAGTTTTGTGAAAGTAAACTTTGGCACATCACAAAGGGTAATCCCGTGAAAGGGTAGTAGTGGATACATCATCGTTTGGAAATAGGTAGAAATGTGAGTCGTAGCAACAGGTTTTAAAAGAAGCTCAAATGATAGAGGAGGGTTCCTGATGGAGTGGTAGAGGATCAATACACAGTTTCGTGAAAGTCAACTTTGGCACGCCAGGAAGGGTCATCACGTGAAAGGGTAATAGTGGATACATCATGGTTGGGAAATAGGTAAAAATGTGAATCGGAGATAGAGCCCTTAAAACCCGCTCAAATGATAGAGGAGGGTTCCTGACGGAGTGCTAGAGGGTCCAAACACAGTTTTGTGAATGTCAACTTTGGCAACCCAGGAAGGGTAATCCAGTGAAAGGGTAATAGTGGATACATCATGGTTTGGAAATAGGTAAAAATGTGAATCGGAACTACAGCTCTCAAAACCACCTCAAATGATAGAGGAGGGTTCCTGATGGAGTGCTAGAGGGTCAATACACAGTTTCGTGAAAGTCAACTTTGGCACGCCAGAAAGGTGAATCGGAACTACAGCTCTCAAAACCGGCTCAAATGATAGAGGAGGGTTCCTGATGGAGTGCTAGAGGGTCCAGACACAGTTTCGAGAGAGTACACTTTGGCACGCCAGGAAGGCTAATCCCGTGAAAGGGTCATAGGGGATACATCATGGTTTGGAAATAGGGAAAAAGGTGAATCGGAGCTACAGGTTTTAAAACCAGCTCAAATGATAGAGGAAGGTTCCTGATGGAGTCCTAGAGGGTCAAAACACAGTTTTGTGAAAGTCAACTTTGGCACTCCATGAAGGGTAATCACGTGAAAGGGTCATAGGGGATACATCATGGTTTGGAAATAGGTAAAAATGTGAATTGGAGCTACAGGTTTTTAAGCCACCTCAAATGATATAGGATGGTTCCTGATGGAGTGCTAGAGGGTCAATACACAGTTTCGTGAAAGTCAACTTTGGCACCCCTTGAAGGGTAATCCCATGAAAGTATAATAGTGGCTACATCATGGTTTGGAAACATGTAGAAAGGTGAATCGGAACTACAGCTCTCAAAACCAGCTCAAATGATAGAGGAGGGTTCCTGATGGAGTGCTAGAGGGTCAATACACAGTTTCGTGAAAGTCAACTTTGGCACGCCAGGAAGGGTAATCACGTGAAAGGGTAATAGTGGATACATCATGGTTTGGAAATAGGTAAAAATGTGAATCGGAGATAGAGCCCTTAAAACCAGCTCAAATGATAGAGGAGGGTTCCTGATGGAGTGCTAGAGGGTCCAAACACAGTTTTGTGAATGTCAACTTTGGCAACCCAGGAAGGGTAATCCCGTGAAAGGGTAATAGTGGATACATCATGGTTTGGAAATAAGTAAAAATGTGAATTGGAACTACAGCTCTCAAAACCACCTCAAATGATAGAGGAGGGTTCCTGATGGAGTGCTAGAGGGTCCAAAGACAGTTTCGTGAAAGTCAACTTTGCCACTCCAGAAAGGGTAATGACGTGAAAGGGTAATAGTGGATACATGATGGTTTGGAAATAGGTATAAATGTGAATCGGAACTACAGCTCTCAAAACCAGCTCAAATGATAGAGGAGGGTTCCTGATGGAGTGCTAGAGGGTCAATACACAGTTTTGTGAAAGTCAACTTTGGCACCCCAGGAAGGGTAGTCCCGTGAAAGGGTCATAGGGGATACATCATGGTTGGGAAATAGGTAAAAATGTGAATCGGAACTCCAGCTCTTAAAACCAGCTCAAGTGATGGAGGAGGGTTCCTGATGGAGTGGTAGAGGGTCAATACACAGTTTCGTTAAAGTCAACTTTGGCACCCCAGAAAGGTGAATCTGAACTTCAGCTCTCAAAACCAGCTCAAGTGATAGAGGAGGGTTCCTGATGGAGTGCTAGAGGGTCCAGACACAGTTTCGAGAGAGTCCACTTTGGCACCCCAGGAAGGCTAATCCCGTGAAAGGGTCTTAGGGGATACATCATGGTTTGGAAATAGGGAAAAAGGTGAATCGGAGCTACAGGTTTTAAAACCAGCTCAAATGATAGAGGAAGGTTCCTGATGGAGTGCTAGAGGGTCAAAACACAGTTTTGTGAAAGTCAACTTTGGCACTCCATGAAGGGTAATCACTTGAAAGGGTAATAGTGGATACATCATGGTTTGGAAATAGGTAAAAATGTGAATCGGAGATAGAGCCCTTCAAAGCAGCTCAAATGATAGAGGAGGGTCCCTGACGGAGTGCTAGAGCGTCCGAACACAGTTTTGTATAAGTCGACTTTGGCAACCTAGGAAGGGTAATCCAGTGAAAGGGTAATAGTGGATACATCATGGTTTGGAAATAGGTAAAAATGTGAATCGGAACTACAGCTCTCAAAACCACCTCAAATGATAGAGGAGGGTTCCTGATGGAGTGCTAGAGGGTCCAAAGACAGTTTCGTGAAAGTCAACTTTGGGACCCCAGAAAGGGTAATCCCGTGAAAGGGTCATAGGGGATACATCATGGTTTGGAAATAGGGAAAAAGGTGAATCGCAGCTACAGGTTTTAAAACCAGCTCCAATGATAGAGGAAGGTTCCTGATGGAGTCCTAGAGGGTCAAAACACAGTTTTGTGAAAGTCAACTTTGGCACTCCAGGGAGGGTAATCAGGTCAATGGGTCATAGGGGATACATCATGGTTTGGAAATAGGTAAAAATGTGACTTTCAGGAAACAGTTTGTTAAATCTCTAGGACTCCATCAGGAACCCTCCTCTATCATTTGAGCTGGTTTTAAAACCTGTAGCTCCGATTCACCTTTTTACCTATTTCCAAACCATCATGTATCCACTATTACCCTTTCACGGGATTACCCTTCAAGGGGTGCCAAAGTTGACCTTCACAAAACTGTGTTTGTACACTCTAGCACTCCATCAGGAACCCTCCTCTATCATTTGAGGTGGTTTTTAGAACTGTAGCTCCGATTCACATTTTCACCTCTTTCCAAACCATGATGTATCCCCTATGACCCTCTCACGGGAATACCCTTCAAGGGGTGCCAAAGTTGACCATCACAAAACTGTGTTTGTACGCTCTACCACTCCATCAGGAACCCTCCTCTATTATTTGAGCTGGTTTTGAGAACTGTAGCTCCGATTCACAGTTTTACCTATTTCCCAACCATGATGTATCCCCTATGACCTTTTCACGTGATTACCCTCCCTCGGGTGCCAAAGTTGACTTTCACGAAGCTGTGTGTTGACCGTCTAGCACTCCATCAGGAACCCTCCTCTATCATTTGAGCTGGTTTTCACAACTGTAGCTCCGATTCCCATTTTTACTTATTTCCCAACCGTGATGTATTCCCTATGACCCTTTCACGGGATTACCCTTCGTGGGGTGAAAAAGTTGACTTTCACGAAAGTGTGTTTGGACCCTCTAGCACTCCACCAGGAACCCTCCTCTATCATTTGAGGTGGTTTTGAGAGCTGTAGCTCCCATTCACATTTTTACCTCTTTCCAAACCATGATGTATCCCCTATGACCCTTTCACGGGATTACCCTTCCTGGGTTGCCAGAGTTGGCTTTCAGAAAAATGTGTGTTGACCCTCTAGCACTCCATCAGGAACCCTCCTCTATCATTTGAGGTGGTTTTGAGAGCTGTAGTTCCGATTCACATTTTTACCTATTTCCAAGCCATGATGTATCCACTATTATACTTTCACGGGATTACCCTTCCTGGGGTGCCAAAGTTGACTTTGACGAATTTGTGTTTGGACCCTCTAGCACTCCATCAGGAACCCTCCTCTATCATTTGAGCTGCTTTTAAAATCTGTAGCTCCGATTCACATTTTTACCTATTTCCCAACCATGATGTATCCCCTATGACCCTTTCACGGGATGACCCTTCCTGGGGTGCCAAAGTTGACTTTCTCAGAAATGTGTGTTAACCCTCTAGCACTCCATCAGGAACCCTCCTCTATCATTTGAGGTGGTTTTGAGAGCTGTAGCTCCGATTCACATTTTTACCTATTTCCAAACCATGATGTATCCACTATTATACTTTCACGGGATTACCCTTCCTGGGTTGCCAGAGTTGGCTTTCAGAAAAATGTGTGTTGACCCTCTAGCACTCCATCAGGAACCCTCCTCTATCATTTGAGCTGCTTTTAAAATCTGTAGCTCCGATTCACATTTTTACCTATTTCCCAACCATGATGTATCCCCTATGACCCTTTCACGGGATGACCCTTCCTGGGGTGCCAAAGTTGACTTTCTCAGAAATGTGTGTTAACCCTCTAGCACTCCATCAGGAACCCTCCTCTATCATTTGAGGTGGTTTTGAGAGCTGTAGCTCCGATTCACATTTTTACCTATTTCCAAACCATGATGTATCCACTATTATACTTTCACGGGATTACCCTTCCTGGGGTGCCAAAGTTGACTTTGACGAATTTGTGTTTGGACCCTCTAGCACTCCATCAGGAACCCTCCTCTATCATTTGAGCTGCTTTTAAAATCTGTAGCTCCGATTCACATTTTTACCTATTTCCAAACCATGATGTATCCCCTATTTCCCTTTCACGGGATGACCCTTCCTGGGGTGCCAAAGTTGACTTTCTCAGAAATGTGTGTTGACTCTCTACACTCCATCAGGAACCCTCCTCTATCATTTGAGGTGGTTTTGAGAGCTGTAGCTCCAATTCACATTTTTACCTATTTCCAAACCATGATGTATCCACTATTATACTTTCACGGGATTACCCTTCCTGGGGTGCGAAAGTTGACTTTGACGAATTTGTGTTTGGACCCTCTAGCACTCCATCAGGAACCCTCCTCTATCATTTGAGCTGGTTTTAAAACCTGTAGCTCCGATTCACCTTTTTACCTTTTTCCAAACCATGATGTATCCACTATGACAATTTCACGGGATTACCCTTTCTGGGGTGCCAAAGTTGACTTTGACCAATTTGTGTTTGGACCCTCTAGCACTCCATCAGGAACCCTTCTCTATCATTTGAGCTAGTTTTGAGAGCTGTAGTTCCGATTCACCTTTTTACCTTTTTCCAAACCATGATGTATCCACTATGACCCTTTCATGGGAATATCATTCTTGGGGTGCCAAGTTGACTTTCACGAAACTGTGTTTGGACACTCTAGCACTCCATCAGGAACCCTCCTCTATCATTTGAGCTGGTTTTAAAACCTGTAGCTCCGATTCACCTTTCTACCTATTTCCAAACCATGATGTATCCAGTATTACCCTTTCACGGGATTACCTCTCCTTTGGTGCCAAAGTTGACTTTCACGAAACTGTTTCTTAAATCTCTAACACTCCATCAGGAACCCACCTCTATCATTTGAAGTGGTTTTAAAACCTGTAGCTCCGATTCACAATTTTACCTGTTTCCAAACCGTAATGTATCCACTATGACCCTTTCACGGGATTACCCTTCGTGGGGTGCCAAAGTTTACTTTCACGAAACTGTGTTTGGACCCTCTAGCACTCCATCAGGAACACTCCTCTATCATTTAAGGTGGTTTTTAGAACTGTAGCTCCCATTCACATTTTTTCCTCTTTCCCAACCATGATGTATCCCCTATGACCCTTTCACGGGATTACCCTTCCTGGGTTGCCAAAGTTGACTTTCACAAAAATGTGTGTTGACCCTCTAGCACTCCATCAGGAACCCTCGTCTATCATTTGAGGTGGTTTTGAGAGCTGTAGCTCCGATTCACATTTTTACCTATTTCCAAACCATGTTGTATCCACTATTACCCTTTCACGGGATTACCCTTCCTGGGGTGCCAAAGTTGACTTTCACGAAACAGTGTTTGGACTCTCTAGCACTCCAACAGGAACCCTCCTCTATCATTTGAGGTGGTTTTAAAACCTGTAGCTCCGATTCACCTTTTTGCCTGTTTCCAAACCATGATGTATCCACTATTACCATTTGACGGGATTACCCTTCAAGGGGTGCCAAAGTTGACCTTCACAAAACTGTGTTTGTACACTCTAGCACTCCATCTTGAACCCTCCTCTATTATTTGAGCTGGTTTTAAGAAGTGTACCTCCGATTCACAGTTTTACCTATTTCCAAACCATGATGTATCCCCTATGACCCTTTGACGGGATTACCCTTTCTGGGGTGCCAAGGTTGACTTTCACAAAACTGTGTTTGGACCCTCTAGTACTCCGTCAGGAACTCTCCTCTATCATTTGAGCTGGTTTTAAAACCTGTAGCTCCCATTCACCTTTTTGCCTATTTGTAATCCAGGATGTATCCCCTATTACCCACATGAAAAAAATGTTGGTTTACAAACATTCACAAAATTTAATGTCATATTTAGAAACATTTACGATTGTAAAGGTGATGTTTAGAAGGCTTGTGAAGGTTTTTAAAGTTAGGAAGGATTTTACCGCTACCTCTTTCACTTTTGCCATTTCTCAAGAATCCCCATGACTCTTTACACTTACTAATTTATTATTTCTTTGGTTCTGTTAGAGTCCGTAATGTTGATATGCATAATGGATCTTGCATGTGACGTATTTATTCATGAAAACTGAAGGAATAAGCCATATTTTGTGTAGTCAATTTGTGCTTTATATCAATGCAACTGCGTCTGTCGGGTGAAAACATGAAAGTTCATGTGTACGGCCAGCCTTGATCCATGTACGAAATACTTGTGCCTGTTAAAACAGATGTCTTGCCTTTCTTCGAGATCATCATCCCAAGCTCATTCCGATGATTTTACCACTCTACTACATGGGAACTATATGCATTCTGTAAATAACACCTGTCACTAGACCTTTTATGTTGGTGCTCATTAACGGTGTTATGCAATTGGCGTATTGAAGAAATCTCATAAACATGTCAATAGATAATTGGTTGTGATGTCAGTACGTGGGGATTGGAGCAAGTAGTCAAATGAATTAATAAAAATCATTGTGTAACAAGATTTATATAATCATTTACAAGAATTATGTTACAGAATATTTAAATGGTGAGTGCCGGTCTATCATTTGTTTGTTATGTTCGGCGTACATAAATTTTTAATTTATGATTCATACATAAAACATAACTTACATAACTGTACAATCTGCTTTGCATTTGATGACTTTCGCGAATATAAGAAATTCTTAAAGTGCTGCACAATCATACATCGTCAGTGTCAACAGTGATAGTTCACTTCATACACAACTGACCCAACAAGATGGGAAAAAACTTTTCCATACTCTGTTATGGTCTTCCTTTCTGCTTGAAGATGTCTTTTGTCTTAAGTCTATGGTTACTTCGGTGAGCATCCACAATTTTATCATCAAGACATCAAAAATAATTATCTTACCAATAACATTCTCGTAAATGCTCTATATTGATACAATTAGTTTGTATGTGTGGAATGCACTTTACAAAGGTAAATAAACCAAAGTTCTAATACAAGATTATCAAATGACAAACCACGAGGTTAAGATGGACAGATTATTAGATCAGATAATTCACTATTTCCATATAAGATTGTCTTCAAGCTTTACCCATGTTTGTTACTCAAATTTATATACATATGTGACAACACATGCTGCATTTAAATTTTGTATTGCATGTTGTATGGTACCGGTGTCGATATAAACTGTAAAGCTGTTCACAATCCCATGTCATTTTTTACCAATAAAAAAACAAACACAATAATTAAGCACAAAAATGAGATGTGTAAATCATTCCCTCTGTTGGTGATGGTTGTGTGGGATTAATTAAACGACCAAACCCAGTTGAGCATGCCTTATAATTCTCTTACTCTTAAAATAAACAACTTCAGTCCAAAGAGGATACCACTAGTGGGATTATTTGGCCGATTTGAGTTAGTGTTTTGATAACGCTTAGTCTTGATGAACAATAGTCTATTTCAACAACATGGTCAATTGGTAAAATTCATATTAAAGTGACATACCTTTATTTACATGTTTCACAAACCGTTGTGTACACGCACGTGCACTGTCCATTGTATTTCTTGGTTGGAGAAGTCACAGAGAGGAAGAGTAACTCAAAGTAATTTGATGACCTTTTGAGATCTAAATACATATATCAACGCCCGATGGGAAAATGCAGTTGATCATTGCACACCAACATACGGACATTTTTGCCATCGTGAATTTGAGACTTTGCATCTACAAAGCCGTTCAGAATGTCTGTCAGCGATATGTCTTCAGAGGCCACATTCAGCTCAGGTGAGTATATTGCAGATGATGCAAGTATATTATTTGTAAAATCAGTAAGGCAACCCTGATGATGCCATGTGTTCCCTCAGCAGCATGGTTGTTGAGAAATCTTACACTCAAGACTACCATATCATTTAGCAGGGAGCTCAATATACAGAGTCGTAGAGTATCCCTGCCATTCAGTAAGTGTTTAGTATATTGAATCACGATATGAGAACAACAGCCCGACTAATTGGCTGATCAAAGGTTTATTACATGTCATAAATATCCTTCCTGGGACTTAATCAGGCTATGGGGGTGGAATATATTGTCCAGGTAACACCAGCTGTTTTTTTAAGGTTGAGCTGAAGGATTACCTGTTGCATGTAATTTCAATCATAATGTATAATCAGTATAAGACTGATTTTGGACATATTCTTACAGATGTAAAATGTTCTGTTGTATGGTTTAAGAGATAGGTTTCATCCAAAACAACAATGACGGAACAATACAGACTAATCCCAGTATTCATGCATATACGTACTTTGGGTTCCCATATCACACGTCATTATATGGATGGAATAGTGACTTTAATAGATATATCCTTTTCAAAGTCGCTAAGGCATTTCAAAATCAAATTTCAAAACACAAATATATTTTAAAAACTAAATTGATTGTTTATTCTTTTGTAAATGTTTGCAACGCTTTCAAACAAGATATTCTTATACGATGTTGTATTAGCAGTAATTCGACTTTAGCTGTAATACCTGCAAGTCATTTTGTTAGGTTTTTCAAAATGCTAATTGCATTTTCCCCATGAATCTACTTTCACAGACAACTGTGAGGCAGGCTCTACGGAATGCTCAGTCTGTAGGAGGAATGACCCTAAATCCACAACAGACGTAAGAATATACTAGAATATGATTTAAATACAGTAACTGCAAGAGTTTCAATGCATTAAACCATTCAACAAGTAAAACTTCAGGTGTTTCTACAGTAACCTCGACATGAATTTATCTTCATTGTGCTGACAATAAATTTAGAATTGTATTTTATTAGGCTGGAAACAGGACAGAATAAGGACGCTAAGGCAGCTCTCCGTGTTATTCCGCACGCTGAGTTTCAAGGTATTGCAGTTCTGCTTAATGCTCTGTCCTATATGCATCAGTGCACAACAAACAATGAGCACAACCCACTGTCATATAAATAAGAATGCTCATTTCTTGAGCTCCAAACACTAAAATTATGTAACAAAATGTGATGCTCATAGGCGATTTTGTTCAACCGTTTGAATCGGGTGCATGTGTTTGGTGACGACTTCTTGCTATAATTCTGTAATCACTCTATAATATACGTCAGTTTTATTGAAACATAAAGTTTCTGTCAGGGTATTGTATTTTGTTTGTTGCAGTGGCTTTGACAAGATGTTTGCAGACAAAAATGGAAACCGTCTCAAGAAAGAAAAGACAACCAAAACAAACACAATGATTTCATGAGAAGAAGTTCCAGAAAAACTACAGTAAGTAAACATGAAAACCAATTTAAATAGCTTTCGGGAATCAAGAATTAGATGAAAAGTTTTTAAGAGGATGCACTACATCATATTGACTGTTTTCTTCAGAAATCGAGTCGAAGGGATGCAAGTATTAACGAATGCACAGCTACAATGCTACCCCATTGTTTTGGATTGTATATTTGAGAATAATGTGTAACATATTTTCCGTAAATTTGTAAATGGAATGTTTTTGTATGAAATTTAATCTTCCTCTTGTTATAATCTGTAAATAAACATCTAGTGTAAGCTTGACACTGTCTATATGTTTTGGGATAATTTTATTTGCATGAAAGACGAGAGTATTATAAACGTGACAGAAATTCCGCATTAAAGAATACCATTTCCATCAACAGTGCAGTATTGACCATGGAGCACTATCAAACGAACATCAAATTTATTTCAATGTTAGGATAGGCTAAATTCCTTGTTCACGCGTCATAAACCAAATTCAGCACATTGCAACTTTCACCACCTAAACAACCCACTCCTCGGCGCATTATCGCGATGATGACACTGCAAGATGTCAAACCAGCCTACAACTCCTCAGAAACAATTTCAAAATGTTTTTATCCAATAAAGATGTAGCAGAGTAGCGAGGGAAATGGAAGCAGTGTGACTCGCCACACCTCAAATATGGTTCCTATGCCATGTGAATAATAACCTGACAATGCACAAAGTCGAACGAAGGCCATTCTGTGTTTTTACAGGTACAAGGTGGATAAGAACTTACTAGTATTTGGCGTTACCACAATTGATCACGAGATAAAAAAAACTCCAAAACATATGAAATATCAACATGTCAAATATTCCACCACTATAAGTATTAGTAACATATATTCCATTATATCAGTTCTGCTGTTTGTAAGAAAATAAAAAAAATACAAGCATACAGTCGCGATTCAGAAGTGCAATATGTTGTACCAGGGAGCCTATACAGAGTATTGTAGAGTATCCCTGGTTGTACTTGGACTTTCGTCCCTCGTAACGAAGCCCGCGGGAGACCAAACCCAGTCATAGATGGTGGATGTGCACTCAAGTGTAATGACGGCTACCGATTGTCTGCTTCATTTGCTCATACGCCGAGGGCTCACAAGGTGGGGCCCATTGTGTGTTCAGAACGATGATGTGTTGGATGGGCATTTTAGAAGTATGGCGAGTCACAAAAAAGTAAGATTCTTTATGGTTAACAACTTTTTGTATTGTATATGATGCGTCGTTTCACTATGGATTGATATTCCGTTGTCAAACAAAATCATATACACTATGTTGTTATCCATAAAGAATGTATGTAGAGATGTTGGGTTTTGTAAACCCATCGCTGAATTTGCGTTCGATCCAATAAAAAATCATCTCAGCAGAGATGGTGAACGACTGGGAACTGTAATTCGTCCAAGTGCAAAGCAGGACTTGAAACTGACAAGCGTTTGTACAAGTTTCCGTGAGATCCAGTCATCCGAGAAAAACGGATGTAGTTTCTTTGCAACCCACAGACATAAAAACATGTCCTATGTACAAGTATCACACCTGCTTTATTACATAATGTGGCTGAGACAGGACTCGGATGCATGAGTCATCAATCAATTTATTTTGTTTATGGCGTATAGCCTGATAGGTGTTAAGTTTAAATTGCATGTGGTCAATGATTGAAGCTGTGTATTGCATATTGACTTTAGCAGACAGGCAGCCATACATATAGGTGTCAATAAACCAGACATTAAGCTTTCTCTGTGAAAGAGGCTTCTTCTTACAATCAACATGTTTTTATGTAACGAGTAGAGTATTTACTTGTTTGTGTACACAACCAAGATTAGACTACTGCTCACGACCTCATACTCCGGGCATGCATACTGTTTCAAGCTCCGTGAACCTATTCACTGCGCATGCGGTATTGGCGCAGCGCAGAACAACTGTTGAAACAACTTCTTCCCCCAGCGCTGGGGAAACTTAGTGAATCGATTGAACTCCGAATTCGCGGGTTTTTTCTCTTTATAGGTTGAATTGGCATTTTTTATGATTTGTTTCGGTAACTGCATACCAAAAAGTATCAGAATCTGCTAAGTTGTGTTTTCCTTTTTCATGTGACCTTTTAGAACGTTTCGTTCCATGAGATAACCTATGAAAATAATACAACATATCAATAATGTAATATGTTCCAGGGTGGGCAGTTCTCTCTGGAGGTCTTGATGTGCTCATGTATGTCAGTGCCGGTGTGCCATTCATTGGTGGATGTGATGGTTATGTCTCTTGTATGATGCTGGCGGTGCACCATGCATTGGTGGATGTTGTTGTGTACTCATGTATGCCGGTGGCGGTGCACCATGCATTGGTGGATGTTATGGTGTACTCATGTATGCCGGTGGTGGTGCACCATGCATTGGTGGATGTTGTGGTGTAGTCATGTATATCAGTGGTGGGGTGCCATTCATTGGTGGATGTGATGGTTGTGTCTCTTGTATGAGGCTAGTGGTGCGCCATTCATTGGTGGATGTGATGGTGGTGTACTCATGGATGTCGGTGGCGGTGCAAAATGCATTCGTGGATGTTGTGATGTACTCATGTATACCGGTGCAGGTGCCCCATGTCGGTGGGGGTGTGCCATCCATTGGTGGATGTGATGGTTTTGTCTCATGTATGCATGTGGTGGTGCTCCATGCATTGATGGATGTTGTGGTGTGCTCATGTATACCAGTGGCGGTGTGCCATGCATTGGTGGATGTTGTGGTGTAGTGGTGTATGTCAGTGGTGGTGTGCCATTCATTGGTGGATGTGACGGTTATGTCTCTTGTATGAGGCTGGTGGTGCACCATGCATTGGTGGATGTTATGGTGTACTCATGTATACCAGTGGTGGTGCGCCATGGATTGGTGGATGTCGTGGTGTACTCATGTATGTCAGTGGTGGTGTGCCATTCATTGGTGGATGTGATGGCTATGTCTCTTGTATGAGGCTGGCGGTGCCCCATGCATTGGTGGATGTTGTGGTGTACTCATGTATGCTGGTGGCGGTGCCCCACGCATTGGTGGATGTTGTGGTGTACTCATGTATGCCGGTGGTGGTGCGCCATGCATTGGTGGATGTTTTAGTGTCCCATGTAATGCCGGCGGTGGTGCGCCATGCATTGGTGAATGTGATGGTGGTGTCTCATTTACATGTATTGTGGTGTTCGATGCTGAGATGATTTTTTTGACTTTAAACAAAACGTAAACCAGACTTAGTGAAATTAATATTTCGAATCCACGTCATTTTATCTTGCAACTGAAAATTTAAGTCTTAGAATTTTATTCAACTTAGGATAGAAGTTGTTTAACAAACGATTATAGATTCAAATCGTGATTACTGGTTTGTATTGCAAGGAGGTAAGCGCAGCAGTTAGAACAGTGAAACAAGTGCACGTGCGGTACGCGATGAGCGTTAACTTAGACCAACCCAATTTCTCGACGTTTTATTTAATGTGCACCCCAAACCCCCTGTAATAGAAACAAAGAAAGTGATTTGAAATTACGATCGTTTGTTTAACAACTTTCATCTTAAGTTGAATAAACTTCTGGGAATTAAATGTTCAATTGGCAAGGTATAAAATTATAAGAAATTTGCCATCGTTATTTCATTTAATTCGATTTACGTTTTTGTTTAAAGAGACATTCATCGGTACGCTTTCACGGCAAACGGACTATAATCACGAAAGCGATGAGCAGTGATAAGCACATCACAATTTACAACATTCCCACCCACGGACGACAGTTTGTTTTAATTCATTTACATTGAATGTTCCATACCCCTATGTCACTTTGGGTTTTACTTGTAATTTTAAATTTACAATGGGTTATACCTGTATTGTATTAGCCGTTGATTATGTTTTAGCTATAATGTCTTACATAAATACATCTGCAATTAATGAAAGAAAGTTTTGTTTCGTTTTCTTTCAATAATGAATATTACCAGGTCTTACTTGGCTCACGCTAACTAAGAAAACATGCCTCCGTACAAACACTTGTGATTGAGGTGCTGTCAATAGCTCTAATCCTTTGTTTCGGGTTCGGCGACTGGGATTAGGTTGCGTAAGCGAGCGACCCGAAGCGAGCGACTGAAGCCCGCTTGGAGTTTGAGCACCCACCTATAGTGACGTGAAATATTCGTCGTGGGGACAGAAAGTCTTGAAATCCTGTAGAGGTAGGACGACTTCATGGATTCTTCGGAAGGGCGACAGAGGACCATACAGGTAGGTGTTTCCATATCTATTTGGAAGAAAATATGCATCTTCATGGTTTTTGTTAATATACAGGGCACACTCATTCTCTCATAGTACACAGCCCTTTAGGTATAGATGGGAAAGGTTGATACTGGTTTCTGCATGTAAACGGAGTGGTAGTGTAGCCTAGTTGTTCAAGTGTTGACACGTCATGTTCAGTACCATTGTTCGAGTCCTCACTTAAATATTATGTCCCACGCCCACTTATGAGGCAAGTCGTTGGAATATTGCCCAAAGCGGCAGAAAACCACACTTACTCGCTGTTGTTAATGCAATCTACATCCGAGAGAAATGTGATTACTGATGCTTATGCATGACTCATTTCTTTCAGACGCAGGAACCCTGGCACACTCTGGATTTGGTGTTGTGTCACTCTAAACCCTTCCACCTGGACTTTAGTACACTGACTTTCCGAGGGCCCGATGGGATGAGCTTTTGTCTCATGGTGGCTCCATTGTGCGTCTGCTCTCCGCGTAGCCCCCTGCCGAGCGTACATGGAGTAGGTTCGGTGCTAGGGCCTGACTGTACAGTCAGGATGGTTGTTACAGCAACCCAGCTAGTTTAGGGTTGGCACACTCTGTGGCCCCAGTCTTTTCAGCACCCCCAGTAGACCCAATGCTGACTGCACTTGACTGGTAGATTAGGGGTTAGTGTAGATAGGGCCCCCTTCGTGCATGCCCTGTACGATGCTATCTATAGATAGTATAACTTAGTGTTAACCCACCATTCCGTCCTTCAATAGGTAGTTCGAGGCAAAGCAAGTCCCGGATGGTCACTTTGAAAGTCAGTGTACTGGCCACCTGCTGGTAAAGCATTCACTATTTCAGTTTAAAACTTAAGTTAAATTTTGTTTTCCACGTCCCGACATATTTGCTTTGCATTTAAATGTAAGGGGATCGTCGAATAACCGAATGGTTAAAGCGTTCGCTCATGACGTTCCAAACAACCTATTTCGATTTCCCATATCTGAATGATGTGTGAAGCATCTATTTGTTGTTTCTCACCGTGATATAGCTAGTACATTGCTGAACGCGGTGTAAAAGGACACTCATGCAGTCATAATCTGTGTGAGAAGCATAAATTATGTAAGGTGTCCTTTGCCTTTTTAAGTAGAACCGTTGCTTACGCATGCAACTGTTCCTTTCAAACAATCTTTTGAATAAACCATAACATGCAATGCATCCTTGTTTATCATGACGTTTACTGCAAAATCACAACTTGAGTTTCATGTTTGAGATTTTACGTGTAGGCATATAAGTTGCATTTATGCACACAGTAAGTGCCAGCGATGTAAACTATATTCTCTTTACTCTTATGAGCAGGGATGCCATCTACCTGGGGGCGGAAATGGACCCTGAAGTCCCCCAGAGGCAGGACGACTGCCGAGAAGATATTCCGTGGACAGAAGTGGATCAAGGTCTCTTCTGGCGGCAGGACAACGACCACAAAGCCGCCAGACTACCAGGAAGG
The DNA here is from genome assembly GCF_037392515.1 of Haliotis asinina. Lineage (NCBI taxonomy): Eukaryota > Metazoa > Mollusca > Gastropoda > Lepetellida > Haliotidae > Haliotis > Haliotis asinina. The sequence goes on along the minus strand of NC_090282.1, from coordinate 50,576,253 downwards.
CAAGTTCTCCAAACTATCGTTTGAAGACAACATACTATATATTCTTGTTGACAATGACGTCATGAGCAAGTTACAACTTGTGTTTCAGGTTACAGCGTTTTCCTGACCAAAAAGCATATGCTTTTAATATTCATTACCTATGTAGTAAGTATCAGTGATGTGAAACATTAACCTATTCGTTGTCGTCACTATTAGGAACGTGGATGCCATCGTCCTGGGGGCGGAAATGGACCCTGAAGTCCCCCAGAGGCAGGACGACTGCCAAGAAGATATTCCATGGATAGACGTGGACCATGGATTCTTCGGAAGGGTGACAGAGGACCAGACAGGCAGGTGTTTTCAACTCATTTTGGAAGAAAATATTTGCTTCATATATAGTGCACACTAATTCTCTCATACTATACAGTCATTTAGGAGTGAGTGAGTTTAGTTTTACGCCGCACTCAGCAATATTCAGCTATAAGGTGACGGTCTGTAAATAATCGAGTCTGGACAAGACAATCCAGTGATCAACAACACGAGCATCGATCTGCGCAAATGGGAACCGATGACATGTTTCAACCAAGACGTTAGCGAGTCTGACCACCCGATCCCGTTAGTCGCCTCTTACGACCAGCATAGTCACAGCCATTTAGGTATAGATGGGAAAGGTTGATACTGGTTTCTGCATGTAAACGGAGTTGTAGTGTAGCCTAGTTGTTCAAGTGTTGGCACGTCATGTTCAGTACCATTGTTCGAGTCCTCACTTAAATACTATGCCCCACGCCCACGTACGAGACTCGTCGTTGGAAAATTGCCCAAAGCGGCAGAAAACCACACTTACTCGCTGTTGTTAATACAATCTACATCCGAGAGAAATGTGATTACTGATGCTTATGCATGACTCATTTCTTTCAGACGCAGGAACCCTGGCACACTCTGGATTTGGTGTTGTGTCACTCTAAACCCTTCCACCTGGACTTTAGTACACTGACTTTCCGAGGGTCCGATGGGATGAGCTTTTGTCTCATGGTGGCTCCATTGTGCGTCTGCTCTCCGCGTAGCCCCCTGCCGAGCGTACATGGAGTAGGTTCGGTGCTAGGGCCTGACTGTACAGTCAGGATGGTTGTTACAGCAACCCAGCTAGTTTAGGGTTGGCACACTCTGTGGCCCCAGTCTTTTCAGCACCCCCAGTAGACCCAATGCTGACTGCACTTGACTGGTAGATTAGGGGTTAGTGTAGATAGGGCCCCCTTCGTGCATGCCCTGTACGATGCTATCTATAGATAGTATAACTTAGTGTTAACCCACCATTCCGTCCTTCAATAGGTAGTTCGAGGCAAAGCAAGTCCCGGATGGTCACTTTGAAAGTCAGTGTACTGGCCACCTGCTGGTAAAGCATTCACTATTTCAGTTTAAAACTTAAGTTAAATTTTGTTTTTCACGTCCCGACATATTTGCTTTGCATTTAAATGTAAGGGGATCGTCGAATACCCGAATGGTTAAAGCGTTCGCTCATGACGTTCCACACAACCCTATTTCGATTTCCCATATCTGAATGATGTGTGAAGCATCTATTTGTAGTTACTCGCCGTGATATAGCTAGTACATTGCTGAACGCGGTGTAAAAAGTAAAATCATGCAGTCATAATCTGTGTGAGAAGCATAAATTATGTAAAGTGTTCTTTGCCTTTTTAAGTAGAACCGTTGCTTACGCATGCAACTGTTCCTTTCAAACAATCTTTTGAATAAACCATAACATGCAATGCATCCTTGTTTATCATGACGTCTACTGCAAAATCACAACTTGAGTTTCATGTTTGAGATTTTACGTGTAGGCATATAAGTTGCATTTATGCACACAGTAAGTGCCAGCGATGTAAACTATATTCTCTTTACTCTTATGAGCAGGGATGCCATCTACCTGGGGGCGGAAATGGACCCTGAAGTCCCCCAGAGGCAGGACGACTGCCGAGAAGATATTCCGTGGACAGAAGTGGATCAAGGTCTCTTCTGGCGGCAGGACAACGACCACAAAGCCGCCAGACTACCAGGAAGGCAAGTTCTCCAAACTATCGTTTGAAGACAACATACTATATATTCTTGTTGACAATGACGTCATGAGCAAGTTACAACTTGTGTTTCAGGTTACAGCGTTTTCCTGACCAAAAAGCATATGCTTTTAATATTTATTACCTATGTAGTAAGTATCAGTGATGTGAAACATTAACCTATTCGTTGTCGTTACTATTAGGAACGTGGATGCCATCGTCCTGGGGGCGGAAATGGACCCTGAAGTCCCCCAGAGGCAGGACGACTGCCAAGAAGATATTCCATGGATAGACGTGGACCATGGATTCTTCGGAAGGGTGACAGAGGACCAGACAGGCAGGTGTTTTCAACTCATTTTGGAAGAAAATATTTGCTTCATATATAGTGCACACTAATTCTCTCATACTATACAGCCATTTAAGAGTGAATGAGTTTAGTTTTACGCCGCACTCAGCAATATTCAGCTATAAGGTGACGGTCTGTAAATAATCGAGTCTGGACAAGACAATCCAGTGATCAACAACACGAGCATCGATCTGCGCAAATGGGAACCGATGACATGTTTCAACCAAGACGTTAGCGAGTCTGACCACCCGATCCCGTTAGTCGCCTCTTACGACCAGCATAGTCACAGCCATTTAGGTATAGATGGGAAAGGTTGATACTGGTTTCTGCATGTAAACGGAGTTGTAGTGTAGCCTAGTTGTTCAAGTGTTGGCACGTCATGTTCAGTACCATTGTTCGAGTCCTCACTTAAATACTATGCCCCACGCCCACGTACGAGACTCGTCGTTGGAAAATTGCCCAAAGCGGCAGAAAACCACACTTACTCGCTGTTGTTAATACAATCTACATCCGAGAGAAATGTGATTACTGATGCTTATGCATGACTCATTTCTTTCAGACGCAGGAACCCTGGCACACTCTGGATTTGGTGTTGTGTCACTCTAAACCCTTCCACCTGGACTTTAGTACACTGGCTTTCCGAGGGTCCGATGGGATGAGCTTTTGTCTCATGGTGGCTCCATTGTGCGTCTGCTCTCCGCGTAGCCCCCTGCCGAGCGTACATGGAGTAGGTTCGGTGCTAGGGCCTGACTGTACAGTCAGGATGGTTGTTACAGCAACCCAGCTAGTTTAGGGTTGGCACACTCTGTGGCCCCAGTCTTTTCAGCACCCCCAGTAGACCCAATGCTGACTGCACTTGACTGGTAGATTAGGGGTTAGTGTAGATAGGGCCCCCTTCGTGCATGCCCTGTACGATGCTATCTATAGATAGTATAACTTAGTGTTAACCCACCATTCCGTCCTTCAATAGGTAGTTCGAGGCAAAGCAAGTCCCGGATGGTCACTTTGAAAGTCGGTGTACTGGCCACCTGCTGGTAAAGCATTCACTATTTCAGTTTAAGACTTAGATGAAATTTTGTTTTCCACGTCCCGACATATTTGCTTTGCATTTAAATGTAAGGGGATCGTCGAATACCCGAATGGTTAAAGCGTTCGCTCATGACGCTCCAAACAAACCTATTTCGATTTACAATATCTGAATGGTGTGTGGAGCCGATATTTGTTGTTTCTCACCGTGATATAGCTGGTATGCTGGTTAAAGCAGTGTAAAAACGACACTCATGCAGTCTTAATATGTGCTGGAAGTATAAATTATGATACAGAATACTGTTTACCTTTATTAGCAGAAGCCACTGTGTTCTTCCAAACGATCTTTTAAAGAAAACACACAGTGCCTCCTTGTGTACAATGACGTCTACTGCCAAGTCACAACTTGATTTTCGTGTTTGAGATATGTTCTCGTGGAATCATATATTTTGCATTTATTCACACAGTACAAATGATGTAAAATATGTTTACCTTTATTATCAGGAGCGTGGATGCCATCGTCCTGGGGGCGGAAATGGACCCTGAAGTCCCCCAGAGGCAGGACGACTGCCGAGAAGATATTCCGTGGACAGAAGTTGATCAAGGTCTCTTCTGGAGCAGCATGTGGATGTTTTACTGTTCGGACATTTTGTGACAATGTACTCTGCGTGTCTACTACTGTAAACCCTCCAGTAGAGTAGGTAGCGTTGCATACGTTGAGGGAACACGGTTCCAGAGTTTTTTTTCTCAAAAATGTTTTTTATCTCTGGTTTTACGTGTCGGGCTTCAGTTACCTTTGACCTTGTTCAAATCTCAAATTTGATCAAGATCAATTTAGACACACAATCTGCGACAACAATGTTGGTGTTTCTGTTCGAGGATTTGGTACTGTTCCATGTTGGGAATGATGACATTAATAAAACATAATCCGCACAGCTGGTCCAATTGTACTTGTTTGTTTTGCTGTTTTGTTTGTGAAACTTGTGAACTGGAGAAGAATTGTTTTTGTCCATGGAAATCGGATGTGCACGACTTTATCGCCTTGTAGGAGTGCTTGTTTTTAGCCATACACTGCCATGCACTGCTAAACACCGACAACACAGAAACACATCACGAAACAAGTCCAACGTTAAAACAATAGATCAATACACGGGGGTATTCTTATGTCTACAAACCAGAACGTACAATACAAAAGCCTATCAACATTACTAGATCACATCGCACAGACCTTTAGTTCAATGTATGTACTAAACAATCCAGTGGTGTCTGTAGATGAGACAAGACATTAAATGAAAAGCTCCCACCAACATCCAACAGTCTAGAATATTACATTGCGCAAGTAAACAACCAAGTGCATGTTTGCCAATCATATTCCTTTACCAGTTGACCATGGTTAGAGCATTTGTGATGGTCAGCGTATCCCTGTTCAGGTGTTCTGATGTCGAGAGATGCTGCTCTCCATGGAATGGTTGAACTGACACAGAGTAAATGCAATAAAGTCAGTATGCCATCAGAGAGAGATCTATATCAAAGCAGATAAACTGAACAAATTGTAAGCTTCTGAATGTATCAAAAGTGATTAACAGTTATCTGACAGACCATTTGAATAGCTACTACAAGAGCTTAGAGTCAGTTATTGATCGTGAAGCATAGTTTTCTAATACTTTGGATACTGCTATTTCATCAAATAGTCAATGGCGGTCATTTTCATTATTTTCAAAAGCAAATATATGTCAAAAGATTTTACACCCTCTAGCAATACACAAACGTCACAATGACAGTGATCAGATTGATATTAGTTAAACTATCCATGATTAACTTTGAGATGTTGTCGGCCAGCAAACCAAATGTCATGAAAATGCTCACAGACCTCCACCACATAAAATGGCCTGTGAAAACCTGAGTATTAAAGGCCTTTTCATGAGCCAAAGATATCATACTAACTGAAGATAGTGTCAAACAAAGTCAGTACTGGGGAGACTACGACATCAGATTTTTCAGCTGCCTCCTCCTGTACTACTTCAATACCCTTGGATACAGCAAAGGGGTTCACCTTTTACGGTGTCTTGTCAGGAGTCTCGATCACAAGGAAAAGAGGCCAATACTCAATCAATGCAGAAGGTCTGTGATCAGTATCAATAGGGTCAATTTCAAGTGGACATTTTGGGCTTTTGGGCGGAATTTCATAGGTGTAAGCCATGGTTAGTGTAATATGGTTCATCATCCGAGCCACCCACCCACCACGGAGTATCACAAGGACAATGCTAAAAGCAAGTGGGTCTCCAACTTACAGCACCAAGGATACCCGGATGATCTACTCCAGCAGAATAATGAATATTAATATTTCTACCAGATTGGCCCATGAGCCATATTAACTACGAGATCGAAAATATCGGGGTTCATATTTTTCATACGATGACCTAGGGGAAAATATTACTTTGGCATGGTGAGGTGATGTCGTGAGCAATGCAAGGACGCCACGTCTCCTCTATAACGTTGCGTTCTAAATGAGGCCATTGTGGGTAACCAGCCCATGTTTGAAAGTTGAGTTTGGTAATAGATAGGCACACTCGTGGCTAAATATCTGTATATCCCTCGCTTCCGTTCGGGGAATACCAACATTCCAAAGAGTGTCGTAAAACATAGTTTCACATTAAATAGCAACAGCCTTAACAATAATAAACGTATTGCATCGTGCTTACGTCAACTTCCAGGGTGTATTGCACTCTGTAGTCAGATGTAAGTTGGCACCCCAGAAAGGGTAATCCCGTGAATGGGTAATAGTGGATACATCATGGTTTGCAAATAGGCAGAAAGGTGAATCGGAGTTACAGGTTTTCAAACCAGCTCAAATAAAAGAGGAGGGTTCCTGATGGAGTGCTAGAGGGTCCAAACACAGTTTCGTGAAAGTCATCTTTGGCACCCGAGGAAGGGTAATCCCGTGAAAGGGTCATAGGGGATACATCATGGTTTGGAAATAGGTAAAAATGTGAATCGGAGTTACAGCTCTTAAAACCAGCTCAAATGATAGAGGAGGGTTCCTGATGGAGTGCTAGAGGGTCCAAACACAGTTTCGTGAAAGTCAACTTTGGCACCCCAGGAAGGGTAATCCCGTGAAAGGGTCAAAGGGGATACATCATGGTTTGGAAATAGGTAAAAAGGTGAATCGGAGCTACAGTTCTAAAAACCAGCTCAAATAATAGAGGAGGGTTCCTGATGGAGTGCTAGAGTGTACAAACACAGTTTTGTGAAGGTCAACTTTGGCACCCCAGGAAGGGTTATCCCGTGAAAGGGTCATAGTGTATACATCATGGTTTGGAAATAGGTAAAAAAGTGAATCGGAGCTACGGTTCTGAAAACCACCTCAAATGACAGAGGAGGGTTCCTGATGGAGTGCTAGAGGGTCAAAACACAGTTTTGTGAAAGTCAACTTTGGCACCCGAGGAAGGGTAATCCCGTGAAAGGGTCATAGGGGATACATCATAGTTGGGAAATAGGCAAAAAGGTGAATCGGAGCTACAGTTCTAAAAACCAGCTCAAATGATAGAGGAGGGTTCCTGATGGAGTGCTAGAGGGTCAAAACACAGCTTCGTGAAAGTCAAGTTTGGCACCCCAGGAAGGGTAATCCCGTCAAAGGGTCATAGGGGATACATCATGGTTTGGAAATAGGTGGAAATGCGATTCGGAACTACAGTTCTGAAAACCACCTCAAATGATAGAGGAGGGTACCTGATGGAGTGCTAGAGGGTACAAACACGGTTTTCTGAAGGTTAACTTCGGCACCACAAAAAGGGTAATCCCGTGAAAGGGTCATAGGGGATACATCATGGTTGGGAAATAGGTAAAAAGGTGAATCGGATCTACAGTTCTAAAAACCAGCTCAAATAATAGAGGAGGGTTCCTGATGGAGTGCAAGAGGGTACAAACACAATTTTCTGAAGGTCAAGTTTGGCACCCCAGGAAGGGTAATCAAGTGAAAGGGTAATAGTAGATACATCATGGTTTGGAAATAGGTAAAAATGTGAATCGGAGCTACAGTTCTAAAAACCAGCTCAAATGATAGAGGAGGGTTCCTGATGGAGTGCTAGAGGGTCAAAACAGAGTTTCGTGAAAGTCAACTTTGGCACCCGAGGAAGGGTAATCCCGTGAAAGGGTCATAGGGGATACATCATGGTTGGGAAATAGGTAAAAAGGTGAATCGGAGCTACAGTTCTAAAAACCAGCTCAAATGATAGAGGAGGGTTCCTGATGGAGTGCTAGAGGGTCCAAACACAGATTCGTGAAAGTCAATTTGGCACCCGAGGAAGGGTAATCAAGTGAAAGGGTCATAGGGGATACATCATGGTTGGGAAATAGGCAAAAAGGTGAATCGGAGCTACAGTTCTAAAAACAGCTGAAATGATAGAGGAGGGTTCCTGATGGAGTGCTAGAGGGTCAAAACAGAGTTTCGTGAAAGTCAACTTTGGCACCCGAGGAAGGGTAATCCCGTGAAAGGGTCATAGGGGATACATCATGGTTGGGAAATAGGTAAAAAGGTGAATCGGAGCTACAGTTCTAAAAACCAGCTCAAATGATAGAGGAGGGTTCCTGATGGAGTGCGAGAGGGTCCAAACACAGTTTCGTGAAAGTCAATTTGGCACCCGAGGAAGGGTAATCAAGTGAAAGGGTCATAGGGGATACATCATGGTTTGGAAATAGGCAAAAATGTGAATCGGAGCTAAAGTTCTGAAAAAAACCTCAAATGATAGAGAAGGGTTCCTGATGGAGTGCTAGAGGGTCAAAACAAAGTAACGTGAAAGTCAACTTTGGCACCCGAGGAAGGGTAATCCCGTGAAAGGGTCATAGGGGATACATCATGGTTTGGAAATAGGTAGAAAGGTGAATCGGAGCTACAGTTCTAAAAACAAGCTCAAATAATAGAGGAGGGTTCCTGATGGAGTGCTAGAGAGGACAAACACAGTTTTCTGAAGGTCAAGTTTGGCACCCAAAAAAGGGTAATTCCGTGAAAGGGTCAAAGGAGATACATCATGGTTTGGAAATAGGTAAAAATGTGAATCGGAGCTACAGTTCTGAAAACCACCTCAAATGATAGAGGAGGGTTCTTGATGGAGTGCTAGAGGGTCAAAACACAGTTTCGTGAAAGTCAGCTTTGGCACCCGAGGAAGGGTAATCCCGTGAAAGGGTCATAGGGGATACATCATGGTTGGGAAATAGGCAAAAAGGTGAATCGGAGCTACAGTTCTAAAAACCAGCTCTAGTGATAGAGGAGGGTTCCTGATGGAGTGCTAGAGGGTCAATACACAGTTTCGTGAAAGTCAACTTTGGCACCCCAGGAAGGGTAATCACGTCAAAGATTCATAGGGGATACATCATGGTTTGGAAATAGGTGGAAATGCGATTCGGAACTACAGGTTTTAAAATCAGCTCAAATGATAGAGGAGGGTACCTGATGGAGTGCTAGAGGGTACAAACACAGTTTTCTGAAGGTCAACCTCGGCACCCCAAAAAGGGTTATCAAGTCAAAGGGTAAAAGTGGATACATCATGGTTTGGAAATAGGTGAAAATGTGAATCGGAGATTCAGCCCTTAAAACCAGCTGAAATGATAGAGGAGGGTTCCTGACGGAGTGCTAGAGGGTCAAAACAAAGTTTCGTGAAAGTCAACTTTGGCACCCGAGGAAGGGTGATCCCGTGAAAGGGTCATAGGGGATACATCATGGTTTGGAAATAGCTAAAAAGGTGAATCGGAGCTACAGTTCTAAAAACCAGCTTAAATAATAGAGGAAGGTTCCTGATGGAGTGCAAGAGGGTACAAACACACTTTTCTGAAGGGCAAGTTTGGCACCCCAGGAAGGGTAATCCCGTGAAAGGGTCATAGGGGATACATCATGGTTTGGAAATAGGTAAAAATGTGAATCGGAGCTACAGCTCTTAAAACCAGCTCAAATGATAGAGGAGGGTTCCTGATGGAGTGCTAGAGGGTCAAAACACAGTTTCGTGAAAGTCAACTTTGGCACCCCAGGAACGGTAATCACGTGAAAGGGTCAAAGGGGATACATCATGGTTTGGAAATAGGTAAAATGGTGAATCGGAGCTACAGTTCTAAAAAACAGCTCAAATAATAGAGGAGGGTTCCTGATGGAGTCCTAGAGTGTACAAACACAGTTTTGTGAAGGTGAACTTTGGCACCCCAGGAAGAGTTATCCCGTGAAAGGGTCATAGTGTATGCATCATGGTTTGGAAATAGGTAAAAAAGTGAATCGGAGCTACGGTTCTGAAAATCACCTCAAATGATAGATTAAGGTTCCTGATGGAGTGCTAGAGGGTCAAAACAGAGTTTCGTGAAAGTCAACTTTGGCACCCGAGGAAGGGTAATCTCGTGAAAGGGTCATAGGGGATACATCATGGTTGGAAAATAGGTAAAAAGGTGAATCGGAGCTACAGTTCTAAAAACCAGCTCAAATGATAGAGGAGGGTTCCTGATGGAATGCTAGAGGGTCCAAACACAGTTTCGTGAAAGTCAATTTGGCACCCGAGGAAGGGTAATCAAGTGATAGGGTCATAGGGGATACATCATGGTTTGGAAAAAGGCAAAAATGTGAATCGGAGCTAAAGTTCTGAAAAAAACCTCAAATGATAGAGAAGGGTTCCTGATGGAGTGCTAGAGGGTCAAAACAAAGTATCGTGAAAGTCAACTTTGGCACCCGAGGAAGGGTAATCCCGTGAAACGGTCATAGGGGATACATCATGGTTTGGAAATAGGTAGAAAGGTGAATCGGAGCTACAGTTCTAAAAACAAGCTCAAATAATAGAGGAGGGTTCCTGATGGAGTGCTAGAGAGGACAAACACAGTTTTCTGAAGGTCAAGTTTGGCACCCGAGGAAGGGTAATTCCGTGAAAGGGTCAAAGGAGATACATCATGGTTTGGAAATAGGTAAAAATGTGAATCGGAGCTACAGTTCTGAAAACCACCTCAAATGATAGAGGAGGGTTCTTGATGGAGTGCCAGAGGGTCAAAACACAGTTTCGTGAAAGTCAGCTTTGGCACCCGAGGAAGGGTAATCCCGTGAAAGGGTCATAGGGGATACATCATGGTTGGGAAATAGGCAAAAAGGTGAATCGGAGCTACAGTTCTAAAAACCAGCTCTAGTGATAGAGGAGGGTTCCTGATGGAGTGCTAGAGGGTCAATACACAGTTTCGTGAAAGTCAACTTTGGCACCCCAGGAAGGGTAATCACGTCAAAGATTCATAGGGGATACATCATGGTTTGGAAATAGGTGGAAATGCAATTCGGAACTACAGGTTTTAAAATCAGCTCAAATGATAGAGGAGGGTACCTGATGGAGTGCTAGAGTGTACAAACACAGTTTTCTGAAGGTCAACCTCGGCACCCCAAAAAGGGTTATCAAGTGAAAGGGTAAAAGTGGATACATCATGGTTTGGAAATAGGTGAAAATGTGAATCGGAGATTCAGCCCTTAAAACCAGCTGAAATGATAGAGGAGGGTTCCTGACGGAGTGCTAGAGGGTCAAAACAAAGTTTCGTGAAAGTCAACTTTGGCACCCGAGGAAGGGTGATCCCGTGAAAGGGTCATAGGGGATACATCATGGTTTGGAAATAGCTAAAAAGGTGAATCGGAGCTACAGTTCTAAAAACCAGCTTAAATAATAGAGGAAGGTTCCTGATGGAGTGCAAGAGGGTACAAACACACTTTTCTGAAGGGCAAGTTTGGCACCCCAGGAAGGGTAATCCCGTGAAAGGGTCATAGGGGATACATCATGGTTTGGAAATAGGTAAAAATGTGAATCGGAGCTACAGCTCTTAAAACCACCTCAAATGATAGAGGAGGGTTCCTGATGGAGTGCTAGAGGGTCAAAACACAGATTCGTGAAAGTCAACTTTGGCACCCCAGGAAGGGTAATCACGTGAAAGGGTCAAAGGGGATACATCATGGTTTGGAAATAGGTAAAATGGTGAATCGGAGCTACAGTTCTAAAAAACAGCTCAAATAATAGAGGAGGGTTCCTGATGGAATCCTAGAGTTTTCAAACACAGTTTTGTGAAGGTGAACTTTGGCACCCCAGGAAGAGTTATCCCGTGAAAGGGTCATAGTGTATGCATCATGGTTTGGAAATAGGTAAAAAAGTGAATCGGAGCTACGGTTCTGAAAACCACCTCAAATGATAGAGGAACGTTCCTGATGGAGTGCTAGAGGGTCAAAACACAGTTTCGTGAAAGTCAACTTTGGCACCCGAGGAAGGGTAATCCCGTGAAAGGGTCATAGGGGATACATCATGGTTGGGAAATAGGCAAAAAGGTGAATCGGAGCTACAGTTCTAAAAAACAGCTCTAATGATAGAGGAGGGTTCCTGATGGAGTCCTAGAGGGTCAATACACAGCTTCGTGAAAGTCAACTTTGGCACCCCAGGAAGGGTAATCCCGTCAAAGGGTCATAGGGGATACATCATGGTTTGGAAATAGGTGGAAGTGCGATTCGGAACTACAGGATTTAAAACCATCTCAAATGATAGAGGAGGGTACCTGATGGAGTGCTAGACGGTACAAACACGGTTTTCTGAAGGTCAACTTCGGCACCCCAAAAAGGGTACTCAAGTGAAAGGGTAAAAGTGGATACATCATGGTTTAGAAATAGGTGAAAATGTGAATCGGAGATAGAGCCCTTAAAACCAGCTCAAATGATAGAGGAGGGTTCCTGACGGAGTGCTAGAGGGTCAAAACAAAGTTTCGTGAAAGTCAACTTTGGCACCCGAGGAAGGGTGATCCCGTGAAAGGGTCATAGGGGATACATCATGGTTTGGAAATAGCTAAAAAGGTGAATCGGAGCTACAGTTCTAAAAACCAGCTTAAATAATAGAGGAAGGTTCCTGATGGAGTGCAAGAGGGTACAAACACACTTTTCTGAAGGGCAAGTTTGGCACCCCAGGAAGGGTAATCCCGTGAAAGGGTCATAGGGGATACATCATGGTTTGGAAATAGGTAAAAATGTGAATCGGAGCTACAGCTCTTAAAACCAGCTCAAATGATAGAGGAGGGTTTCTGATGGAGTGCTAGAGGGTCAAAACACAGTTTCGTGAAAGTCAACTTTGGCACCCGAGGAAGGGTGATCCCGTGAAAGGGTCATAGGGGATACATCATGGTTGGGAAATAGGTAAAAAGATGAATCGGAGCTACAGTTCTAAAAACCAGCTCAAATGATAGAGGAGGGTTCCTGATGGAGTGCTAGAGGTTCTAAACACAGTTTCGTGAAAGTCAACTTTGGCACCCCAGGAAGGGTAATCCCGTGAAAGGGTCAAAGGGGATACATCATGGTTTGGAAATAGGTAAAAAGGTGAATCGGAGCTACAGTTCTAAAAAACAGCTCAAAGAATAGAGGAGGGTTCCTGATGGAGTGCTAGAGTGTACAAACACAGTTTTGTGAAAGTCAACTTTGGCACCCCAGGAAGGGTAATCCCGTGAAAGGGTCAAAGGGGATACATCATGGTTTGGAAATAGTTAGAAAGGTGAATCGGAGCTACAGTTCTAAAAAACAGCTCAAATAATAGAGGAGGGTTCCTGATGGAGTGCTAGAGTGTACAAACACAGTTTTGTGAAGGTCAACTTTGGCACCCCAGGAAGAGTTATCCCGTGAAATAGTCATAGTGTATACATCATGGTTTGGAAATAGGTAAAAAAGTGAATCGGAGATACGGTTCTGAAAACCACCTCAAATGATAGAGGAGGGTTCCTGATGGAGTGCTAGAGGGTCAAAACACAGTTTGGTGAAAGTCAACTTTGGCACCCGAGGAAGGGTTATCCCGTGAAAGGGTCATAGGGGATACATCATGGTTGGGAAATAGGCAAAAAGGTGAATCGGAGCTACATTTCTAAAAACAGCTGAAATGATGGAGGAGGGTTCCTGATGGAGTGCTAGAGGGTCAATACACAGCTTCGTGAAAGTCAACTTTGGCACCCCAGGAAGGGTAATCCCGTCAAAGGGTCATAGGGGATACATCATGGTTTGGAAATAGGTGGAAATGCGATTCGGAACTACAGGTTTTAAAACCACCTCAAATGATAGAGGAGGGTTCCTGATGGAGTTCAAGAGGGTACAAACACAATTTTCTGAAGGTCAACTTCGGCACCCCAAAAAGGGTAATCAAGTGAAAGGGTAAAAGTGGATACATCATGGTTTGGAAATAGGTGAAAATGTGGATCGGAGACAGAGCCCTTAAAACCAGCTCAAATGATAGAGGAGGGTTCCTGACGGAGTGCTAGAGGGTCCAAACAAAGTTTCATGAAAGTCAACTTTGGCACCCCAGGAAGGGTGATCCCGTGAAAGGGTCATAGGGGATACATCATGGTTTGGAAATAGGTAAAAAGGTGAATCGGAGCTACAGTTCTAAAAACCAGCTCAAATATTAGAGGAGGGTTAATGATGGAGTGCAAGAGGGTACAAACACAATTTTCTGAAGGTCAAGTTTGGCACCCCAGGAAGGGTAATCAAGTGAAAGGGTGATAGTGGATACATCATGGTTTGGAAATAGCTAAACATGTGAATCGGAGCTACAGTTCTAAAAACCACCTCAAATGATAGAGGAGGGTTCCTGATGGAGTGCTAGAGGGTCAAAACAGAGTTTCGTGAAAGTCAACTTTGGCACCCCAGGAAGGGTGATCCCGTGAAAGGGTCATAGGGGATACATCATGGTTGGGAAATAGGTAAAAAGGTGAATCGGAGCTACAGTTCTAAAAACCAGCTCAAATGATAGAGGAGGGTTCCTGATGGAGTGCTAGAGGTTCTAAACACAGTTTCGTAAAAGTCAACTTTGGCAACCCAAGAAGGATAATCCCGTGAAAGGGTCAAAGGGGATACATCATGGTTTGGAAATAGGTAAAAAGGTGAATCGGAGCTACAGTTCTAAAAAACAGCTCAAATAATAGAGGAGGGTTCCTGATGGAGTGCTAGAGTGTACAAACACAGTTTTGTGAAGGTCAACTTTGGCACCCCAGGAAGTGTTACCCGTGAAAAGGTCATAGTGTATGCATCATGGTTTGGAAATAGGTAAAAAAGTGAATCGGAGCTACGGTTCTGAAAACCACCTCAAATGATAGAGGAGGGTTCCTGATGGAGTGCTAGAGGGTCAAAACAGAGTTTCGTGAAAGTCAACTTTGGCACCCGAGGAAGGGTAATCCCGTGAAAGGGTCATAGGGGATACATCATGGTTGGGAAATAGCCAAAAAGGTGAATCGGAGCTACAGTTCTAAAAACAGCTGAAATGATAGAGGAGGGTTCCTGATGGAGTGCTAGAGGGTCCAATCACAGTTTCGTGAAAGTCAACTTTGGCACCCCAGGAAGGGTAATCCCGTGAAAGGGTCAAAGGGGATACATCATGGTTTGGAAATAGGTAGAAAGGTGAATCGGAGCTACAGTTCTAAAAAGAGCTCAAATAATAGAGGAGGGTTCCTGATGGAGTGCTAGAGGGTACAAACACAGTTTTGTGAAGGTCAACTTTGGCACCCCAGGAAGAGTTTTCCCGTGAAATAGTCATAGTGTATACATCATGGTTTGGAAATAGGTAAAAAAGTGAATCGGAGCTACGGCTCTTAAAACCACCTCAAATGATAGAGGAGGGTTCCTGATGGAGTGCTAGAGGGTCAAACACAGTTTCGTGAAAGTCAACTTTGGCACCCGAGGAAGGGTAATCCCGTGAAAGGGTCATAGGGGATACATCATGGTTGGGAAATAGGCAAAAAGGTGAATCGGAGCTACATTTCTAAAAACAGCTGAAATGATAGAGGAGGGTTCCTGATGGAGTGCTAGAGGGTCAATACACAGCTTCGTGAAAGTCAGCTTTGGCACCCCAGGACGGGTAATCCCGTCAAAGGGTCATAGGGGATACATCATGGTTTGGAAATAGGTGGAAATGCGATTCGGAACTACAGGTTTTAAAACCACCTCAAATGATAGAGGAGGGTTCCTGATGGAGTGCTAGAGGGTACAAACACGGTTTTCTGAAGGTCAACTTCGGCACCCCAAAAAGGGTAATCAAGTGAAAGGGTAAAAGTGGATACGTCATGGTTTGGAAATAGGTGAAAATGTGAATCTGAGATAGAGCCCTTAAAACCAGCTCAAATGATAGAGGAGGGTTCCTGACGGAGTGCTAGAGGGTCCAAACAAAGTTTCGTGAAAGTCAACTTTGGCACCCGAGGAAGGGTAATCCCGTGAAAGGGTCATAGGGGATACATCATGTTTGGGAAATAGGTAAAAAGGTGAATCGGGGCTACAGTTCTAAAAGCCAGCTCAAATAATAGAGGAGGGTTCCTGATGGAGTGCAAGAGGGTACAAACACAATTTTCTGAAGGTCAAGTTTGGCACCCCAGGAAAGGTAATCAAGTGAAAGGGTAATAGTGGATACATCATGGTTTGGAAATAGCTAAACATGTGAATCGGAGATACAGTTCTAAAAACCACCTCAAATGATAGAGGAGGGTTCCTGATGGAGTGCTAGAGGGTCAAAACAGAGTTTCGTGAAAGTCAACTTTGGCACCCGAGGAAGGGTAATCCCGTGAAAGGGTCATAGGGGATACATCATAGTTTGGAAATAGGCAAAAAGGTGAATCGGAGCTACAGTTCTAAAAACCAGCTCAAATGATAGAGGAGGGTTCCTGATGGAGTGCTAGAGGTTCTAAACACAGTTTCGTGAAAGTCAACTTTGGCACCCCAGGAAGGGTAATCCCGTGAAAGGGTCAAGGGGGATACATCATGGTTTGGAAATAGGTAAAAAGGTGAATCGGAGCTACAGTTCTAAAAAACAGCTCAAATAATAGAGGAGGGTTCCTGATGGAGTGCTAGAGTGTACAAACACAGTTTTCTGAAGGTCAACTTTGGCACCCCAGGAAGAGTTACCGGTGAAAGGGTCATAGTGTATGCATCATGGTTTGGAAATAGGTAAAAAAGTGAATCGGAGCTACGGTTCTGAAAACCACCTCAAATGATAGAGGAGGGTTCCTGATGGAGTGCTAGAGGGTCAATACACAGCTTCGTGAAAGTCAGCTTTGGCACCCCAGGAAGGGTAATCCCGTCAAAGGGTCATAGGGAATACATCATGGTTTGGAAATAGGTGGAAATGCGATTCGGAACTACAGGTTTTAAAACCACCTCAAATGATAGAGGAGGGTTCCTGATGGAGTGCTAGAGGGTACAAACACGGTTTTCTGAAGGTCAACTTCGGCACCCCAAAAAGGGTAATCAAGTGAAAGGGTAAAAGTGGATACGTCATGGTTTGGAAATAGGTGAAAATGTGAATCTGAGATAGAGCCCTTAAAACCAGCTCAAATGATAGAGGAGGGTTCCTGACGGAGTGCTAGAGGGTCCAAACAAAGTTTCGTGAAAGTCAACTTTGGCACCCGAGGAAGGGTAATCCCGTGAAAGGGTCATAGGGGATACATCATGTTTGGGAAATAGGTAAAAAGGTGAATCGGGGCTACAGTTCTAAAAGCCAGCTCAAATAATAGAGGAGGGTTCCTGATGGAGTGCAAGAGGGTACAAACACAATTTTCTGAAGGTCAAGTTTGGCACCCCAGGAAAGGTAATCAAGTGAAAGGGTAATAGTGGATACATCATGGTTTGGAAATAGCTAAACATGTGAATCGGAGATACAGTTCTAAAAACCACCTCAAATGATAGAGGAGGGTTCCTGATGGAGTGCTAGAGGGTCAAAACAGAGTTTCGTGAAAGTCAACTTTGGCACCCGAGGAAGGGTAATCCCGTGAAAGGGTCATAGGGGATACATCATAGTTTGGAAATAGGCAAAAAGGTGAATCGGAGCTACAGTTCTAAAAACCAGCTCAAATGATAGAGGAGGGTTCCTGATGGAGTGCTAGAGGTTCTAAACACAGTTTCGTGAAAGTCAACTTTGGCACCCCAGGAAGGGTAATCCCGTGAAAGGGTCAAGGGGGATACATCATGGTTTGGAAATAGGTAAAAAGGTGAATCGGAGCTACAGTTCTAAAAAACAGCTCAAATAATAGAGGAGGGTTCCTGATGGAGTGCTAGAGTGTACAAACACAGTTTTCTGAAGGTCAACTTTGGCACCTCAGGAAGAGTTACCCGTGAAAGGGTCATAGTGTATGCATCATGGTTTGGAAATAGGTAAAAAAGTGAATCGGAGCTACGGTTCTGAAAACCACCTCAAATGATAGAGGAGGGTTCCTGATGGAGTGCTAGAGGGTCAAAACACAGTTTCGTGAAAGTCAACTTTGGCACCCGAGGAAGGGTTATCCCGTGAAAGGGTCATAGGGGATACATCATGGTTGGGAAATAGGCAAAAAGGTGAATCGGAGCTACATTTCTAAAAACAGCTGAAATGATAGAGGAGGGTTCCTGATGGAGTGCTAGAGGGTCAATACACAGCTTCGTGAAAGTCATCTTTGGCACCCCAGGAAGGGTAATCCCGTCAAAGGGTCATAGGGGATACATCATGGTTTGGAAATAGGTGGAAATGCGATTCGGAACTACAGGTTTTAAAACCACCTCAAATGATAGAGGAGGGTTCCTGATGGAGTGCTAGAGGGTCAAACACAGTTTCGTGAAAGTCAACTTTGGCACCCGAGGAAGGGTAATCCCGTGAAAGGGTCATAGGGGATACATCATGGTTGGGAAATAGGTAAAAAGGTGAATCGGAGCTACAGTTCTAAAAAACAGCTCAAATAATAGAGGAGGGTTCCTGATGGAGTGCTAGAGTGTACAAACACAGTTTTGTGAAGGTCAACTTTTGCACCCCAGGAAGTGTTACCCGTGAAAAGGTCATAGTGTATGCATCATGGTTTGGAAATAGGTAAAAAAGTGAATCGGAGCTACGGTTCTGAAAACCACCTCAAATGATAGAGGAGGGTTCCTGATGGAGTGCTAGAGGGTCAAAACACAGTTTCGTGAAAGTCAACTTTGGCACCCGAGGAAGGGTAATCCCGTGAAAGGGTCATAGGGGATACATCATGGTTGGGAAATAGGCAAAAAGGTGAATCGGAGCTACAGTTCTAAAAACAGCTGAAATGATAGAGGAGGGTTCCTGATGGAGTGCTAGAGGGTCAAAACACAGTTTCGTGAAAGTCAACTTTGGCACCCCAGGAAGGGTAATCCTGTGAAAGGGTCAAAGGGGATACATCATGGTTTGGAAATAGGTAGAAAGGTGAATCGGAGCTACAGTTCTAAAAAGAGCTCAAATAATAGAGGAGGGTTCCTGATGGAGTGCTAGAGGGTACAAACACAGTTTTGTGAAGGTCAACTTTGGCACCCCAGGAAGAGTTTTCCCGTGAAATAGTCATAGTGTATACATCATGGTTTGGAAATAGGTAAAAAAGTGAATCGGAGCTACGGTTCTGAAAACCACCTCAAATGATAGAGGAGGGTTCCTGATGGAGTGCTAGAGGGTCAAACACAGTTTCGTGAAAGTCAACTTTGGCACCCGAGGAAGGGTAATCCCGTGAAAGGGTCATAGGGGATACATCATGGTTGGGAAATAGGCAAAAAGGTGAATCGGAGCTACATTTCTAAAAACAGCTGAAATGATAGAGGAGGGTTCCTGATGGAGTGCTAGAGGGTCAATACACAGCTTCGTGAAAGTCAGCTTTGGCACCCCAGGAAGGGTAATCCCGTCAAAGGGTCATAGGGGATACATCATGGTTTGGAAATAGGTGGAAATGCGATTCGGAACTACAGGTTTTAAAACCACCTCAAATGATAGAGGAGGGTTCCTGATGGAGTGCTAGAGGGTACAAACACGGTTTTCTGAAGGTCAACTTCGGCACCCCAAAAAGGGTAATCAAGTGAAAGGGTAAAAGTGGATACGTCATGGTTTGGAAATAGGTGAAAATGTGAATCTGAGATAGAGCCCTTAAAACCAGCTCAAATGATAGAGGAGGGTTCCTGACGGAGTGCTAGAGGGTCCAAACAAAGTTTCGTGAAAGTCAACTTTGGCACCCCAGGAAGGGTAATCCCGTCAAAGGGTCATAGGGGATACATCATGTTTGGGAAATAGGTAAAAAGGTGAATCGGGGCTACAGTTCTAAAAACCAGCTCAAATAATAGAGGAGGGTTCCTGATGGAGTGCAAGAGGGTACAAACACAGTTTTCTGAAGGTCAAGTTTGGCACCCCAGGAAAGGTAATCAAGTGAAAGGGTAATAGTGTATACATCATGGTTTGGAAATAGCTAAACATGTGAATCGGAGATACAGTTCTAAAAACCACCTCAAATGATAGAGGAGGGTTCCTGATGGAGTGCTAGAGGGTCAAAACAGAGTTTCGTGAAAGTCAACTTTGGCACCCGAGGAAAGGTAATCCCGTGAAAGGGTCATAGGGGATACATCATAGTTTGGAAATAGGCAAAAAGGTGAATCGGAGCTACAGTTCTAAAAACCAGCTCAAATGATAGAGGAGGGTTCCTGATGGAGTGCTAGAGGTTCTAAACACAGTTTCGTGAAAGTCAACTTTGGCACCTCAGGAAGGGTAATCCCGTGAAAGGGTCAAAGGGGATACATCATGGTTTGGAAATAGGTAAAAAGGTGAATCGGAGCTACAGTTCTAAAAAACAGCTCAAACAATAGAGGAGGGTTCCTGATGGAGTGCTAGTGTGTACAAACACAGTTTTCTGAAGGTCAACTTTGGCACCCCAGGAAGAGTTACCCGTGAAAGGGTCATAGTGTATGCATCATGGTTTGGAAATAGGTAAAAAAGTGAATCGGAGCTACGGTTCTGAAAACCACCTCAAATGATAGAGGAGGGTTCCTGATGGAGTGCTAGAGGGTCAAAACACAGTTTCGTGAAAGTCAACTTTGGCACCCGAGGAAGGGTAATCCCGTGAAAGGGTCATAGGGGATACATCATGGTTGGGAAATAGGCAAAAAGGTGAATCGGAGCTACATTTCTAAAAACAGCTGAAATGATAGAGGAGGGTTCCTGATGGAGTGCTAGAGGGTCAATACACAGCTTCGTGAAAGTCATCTTTGGCACCCCAGGAAGGGTAATCCCGTCAAAGGGTCATAGGGGATACATCATGGTTTGGAAATAGGTGGAAATGCGATTCGGAACTACAGGTTTTAAAACCACCTCAAATGATAGAGGAGGGTTCCTGATGGAGTGCTAGAGGGTCAAACACAGTTTCGTGAAAGTCAACTTTGGCACCCGAGGAAGGGTAATCCCGTGAAAGGGTCATAGGGGATACATCATGGTTGGGAAATAGGCAAAAAGGTGAATCGGAGCTACATTTCTAAAAACAGCTGAAATGATAGAGGAGGGTTCCTGATGGAGTGCTAGAGGGTCAATACACAGCTTCGTGAAAGTCAGCTTTGGCACCCCAGGAAGGGTAATCCCGTCAAAGGGTCATAGGGGATACATCATGGTTTGGAAATAGGTGGAAATGCGATTCGGAACTACAGGTTTTAAAACCACCTCAAATGATAGAGGAGGGTTCCTGATGGAGTGCTAGAGGGTACAAACACGGTTTTCTGAAGGTCAACTTCGGCACCCCAAAAAGGGTAATCAAGTGAAAGGGTAAAAGTGGATACGTCATGGTTTGGAAATAGGTGAAAATGTGAATCTGAGATAGAGCCCTTAAAACCAGCTCAAATGATAGAGGAGGGTTCCTGACGGAGTGCTAGAGGGTCCAAACAAAGTTTCGTGAAAGTCAACTTTGGCACCCGAGGAAGGGTAATCCCGTGAAAGGGTCATAGGGGATACATCATGTTTGGGAAATAGGTAAAAAGGTGAATCGGGGCTACAGTTCTAGAAACCAGCTCAAATAATAGAGGAGGATTCCTGATGGAGTGCAAGAGGGTACAAACACAGTTTTCTGAAGGTCAAGTTTGGCACCCCAGGAAAGGTAATCAAGTGAAAGGGTAATAGTGGATACATCATGGTTTGGAAATAGCTAAACATGTGAATCGGAGATACAGTTCTAAAAACCACCTCAAATGATAGAGGAGGGTTCCTGATGGAGTGCTAGAGGGTCAAAACAGAGTTTCGTGAAAGTCAACTTTGGCACCCGAGGAAGGGTAATCCCGTGAAAGGGTCATAGGGGATACATCATGGTTTGGAAATAGGCAAAAAGGTGAATCGGAGCTACAGTTCTAAAAACCAGCTCAAATGATAGAGGAGGGTCCCTGATGGAGTGCTAGAGGTTCTAAACACAGTTTCGTGAAAGTCAACTTTGGCACCCCAGGAAGGGTAATCCCGTGAAAGGGTCAAAGGGGATACATCATGGTTTGGAAATAGGTAAAAAGGTGAATCGGAGCTACAGTTCTAAAAAACAGCTCAAATAATAGAGGAGGGTTCCTGATGGAGTGCTAGACCGTACAAACACAGTTTTCTGAAGGTCAACTTTGGCACCCCAGGAAGAGTTACCCGTGAAAGGGTCATAGTGTATGCATCATGGTTTGGAAATAGGTAAAAAAGTGAATCGGAGCTACGGTTCTGAAAACCACCTCAAATGATAGAGGAGGGTTCCTGATGGAGTGCTAGAGGGTCAAACCACAGTTTCGTGAAAGTCAACTTTGGCACCCGAGGAAGGGTAATCCCGTGAAAGAGTCATAGGGGATACATCATGGTTGGGAAATAGGCAAAAAGGTGAATCGGAGCTACAGTTCTAAAAACAGCTGAAATGATAGAGGGGGGTTCCTGATGGAGTGCTAGAGGGTCAAAACACAGTTTCGTGAAAGTCAACTTTGGCACCCCAGGAAGGGTAATCCCGTGAAAGGGTCAAAGGGGATACATCATGGTTTGGAAATAGGTAGAAAGGTGAATCGGAGCTACAGTTCTAAAAAACAGCTCAAATAATAGATGAGGGTTCCTGATGGAGTGCTAGAGTGTACAAACACAGTTTTGTGAAGGTCAACTTTGGCACCCCAGGAAGAGTTATCCCGTGAAATAATCATAGTGTATACATCATGGTTTGGAAATAGGTAAAAAAGTGAATCGGAGCTACGGTTCTGAAAACCACCTCAAATGATAGAGGAGGGTTCCTGATGGAGTGCTAGAGGGTCAAAACACAGTTTCGTGAAAGTCAACTTTGGCACCCGAGGAAGGGTAATCCCGTGAAAGGGTCATAGGGGATACATCATGGTTGGGAAATAGGCAAAAAGGTGAATCGGAGCTACATTTCTAAAAACAGCTGAAATGATAGAGGAGGGTTCCTGATGGAGTGCTAGAGGGTCAATACACAGCTTCGTGAAAGTCAACTTTGGCACCCCAGGAAGGGTAATCCCGTCAAAGGGTCATAGGGGATACATCATGGTTTGGAAATAGGTGGAAATGCGATTCGGAACTACAGGTTTTAAAACCACCTCAAATGATAGAGGAGGGTTCCTGATGGAGTGCTAGAGGGTACAAACACGGTTTTCTGATGGTCAACTTCGGCACCCCAAAAAGGGTAATCAGGTGAAAGGGTAAAAGTGGATATGTCATGGTTTGGAAATAGGTGAAAATGTGAATCTCAGATAGAGCCCTTAAAACCAGCTCAAATGATAGAGAAGGGTTCCTGACGGAGTGCTAGAGGGTCCAAACAAAGTTTCGTGAAAGTCAACTTTGGCACCCGAGGAAGGGTAATCCCGTGAAAGGGTCATAGGGGATACATCATGTTTGGGAAATAGGTAAAAAGGTGAATCGGGGCTACAGTTCTAAAAACCAGCTCAAATAATTAAGGAGGGTTCCTGATGGAGTGCAAGAGGGTACAAACACAGTTTTCTGAAGGTCAAGTTTGGCACCCCAGGAAAGGTAATCAAGTGAAAGGGTAGTAGTGGATACATCATGGTTTGGAAATAGCTAAACATGTGAATCGGGGATACAGTTCTAAAAACCACCTCAAATGATAGAGGAGGGTTCCTGATGGAGTGCTAGAGGGTCAAAACAGAGTTTCGTGAAAGTCAACTTTAGCACCCGAGGAAGGGTAATCCCGTGAAAGGGTCATAGGGGATACATCATGGTTGGGAAATAGGTAAAAAGGTGAATCGGAGCTACAGTTCTAAAAACCAGCTCAAATGATAGAGGAGGGTCCCTGATGGAGTGCTAGAGGTTCTAAACACAGTTTCGTGAAAGTCAACTTTGGCACCCCAGGAAGGGTAATCCCGTGAAAGGGTCAAAGGGGATACATCATGGTTTGGAAATAGGTAGAAAGGTGAATCGGAGCTACAGTTCTAAAAAACAGCTCAAATAACAGAGGAGGGTTCCTGATGGAGTGCTAGAGTGTACAAACACAGTTTTGTGAAGGTCAACTTTGGCACCCCAGGAAGAGTTACCCGTGAAAGGGTCATAGTGTATGCATCATGGTTTGGAAATAGGTAAAAAAGTGAATCGGAGCTACGGTTCTGAAAACCACCTCAAATGATAGAGGAGGGTTCTTGATGGAGTGCTAGAGGGTCAAACCACAGTTTCGTGAAAGTCAACTTTGGCACCCGAGGAAGGGTAATCCCGTGAAAGGGTCATAGGGGATACATCATGGTTGGGAAATAGGCAAAAAGGTGAATCGGAGCTACAGTTCTAAAAACAGCTGAAATGATAGAGGGGGGTTCCTGATGGAGTGCTAGAGGGTCAAAACACAGTTTCGTGAAAGTCAACTTTGGCACCCCAGGAAGGGTAGTCCCGTGAAAGGGTCAAAGGGGATACATCATGGTTTGGAAATAGGTAGAAAGGTGAATCGGAGCTACAGTTCTAAAAAACAGCTCAAATAATAGAGGAGGGTTCCTGATGGAGTGGTAGAGTGTACAAACACAGTTTTGTGAAGGTCAACTTTGGCACCCCAGGAAGAGTTATCCCGTGAAATAGTCATAGTGTATACATCATGGTTTGGAAATAGGTAAAAAAGTGAATCGGAGCTACGGTTCTGAAAACCACCTCAAATGATAGAGGAGGGTTCCTGATGGAGTGCTAGAGGGTCAAAACACAGTTTCGTGAAAGTCAACTTTGGCACCCGAGGAAGGGTAATCCCGTGAAAGGGTCATAGGGGATACATCATGGTTGGGAAATAGGCAAAAAGGTGAATCGGAGCTACATTTCTAAAAACAGCTGAAATGATGGAGGAGGGTTCCTGATGGAGTGCTAGAGGGTCAATACACAGCTTCGTGAAAGTCAACTTTGGCACCCCAGTAAAGGGTAATCCCGTCAAAGGGTCGTAGGGGATACATCATGGTTTGGAAATAAGTGGAAAGGTGAATCGGAGCTACAGTTCTAAAAAACAGCTCAAATAATAGAGGAGGGTTCCTGATGGAGTGCTAGAGTGTACAAACACAGTTTTGTGAAGGTCAACTTTGGCACCCCAGGAAGAGTTATCCCGTGAAATAGTCATAGTGTATACATCATGGTTTGGAAATAGGTAAAAAAGTGAATCGGAGCTACGGTTCTGAAAACCACCTCAAATGATAGAGGAGGGTTCCTGATGGAGTGCTAGAGGGTACAAACACGGTTTTCTGATGGTCAACTTCGGCACCCCAAAAAGGGTAATCAAGTGAAAGGGTAGAAGTGGATATGTCATGGTTTGGAAATAGGTGAAAATGTGAATCTCAGATAGAGCCCTTAAAACCAGCTCAAATGATAGAGAAGGGTTCCTGACGGAGTGCTAGAGGGTCCAAACAAAGTTTCGTGAAAGTCAACTTTGGCACCCGAGGAAGGGTAATCCCGTGAAAGGGTCATAGGGGATACATCATGTTTGGGAAATAGGTAAAAAGGTGAATCGGGGCTACAGTTCTAAAAACCAGCTCAAATAATAGAGGAGGGTTCCTGATGGAGTGCAAGAGGGTACAAACACAGTTTTCTGAAGGTCAAGTTTGGCACCCCAGGAAAGGTAATCAAGTGAAAGGGTAGTAGTGGATACATCATGGTTTGGAAATAGCTAAACATGTGAATCGGGGATACAGTTCTAAAAACCACCTCAAATGATAGAGGAGGGTTCCTGATGGAGTGCTAGAGGGTCAAAACAGAGTTTCGTGAAAGTCAACTTTGGCACCCGAGGAAGGGTAATCCCGTGAAAGGGTCATAGGGGATACATCATGGTTGGGAAATAGGTAAAAAGGTGAATCGGAGCTACAGTTCTAAAAACCAGCTCAAATGATAGAGGAGGGTCCCTGATGGAGTGCTAGAGGTTCTAAACACAGTTTCGTGAAAGTCAACTTTGGCACCCCAGGAAGGGTAATCCCGTGAAAGGGTCAAAGGGGATACATCATGGTTTGGAAATAGGTAAAAAGGTGAATCGGAGCTACAGTTCTAAAAAACAGCTCAAATAACAGAGGAGGGTTCCTGATGGAGTGCTAGAGTGTACAAACACAGTTTTGTGAAGGTCAACTTTGGCACCCCAGGAAGAGTTACCCGTGAAAGGGTCATAGTGTATGCATCATGGTTTGGAAATAGGTAAAAAAGTGAATCGGAGCTACGGTTCTGAAAACCACCTCAAATGATAGAGGAGGGTTCTTGATGGAGTGCTAGAGGGTCAAACCACAGTTTCGTGAAAGTCAACTTTGGCACCCGAGGAAGGGTAATCCCGTGAAAGGGTCATAGGGGATACATCATGGTTGGGAAATAGGCAAAAAGGTGAATCGGAGCTACAGTTCTAAAAACAGCTGAAATGATAGAGGAGGGTTCCTGATGGAGTGCTAGAGGGTCAAAACACAGTTTCCTGAAAGTCAACTTTGGCACCCCAGGAAGGGTAATCCCGTGAAAGGGTCAAAGGGGATACATCATGGTTTGGAAATAGGTAGAAAGGTGAATCGGAGCTACAGTTCTAAAAAACAGCTCAAATAATAGAGGAGGGTTCCTGATGGAGTGCTAGAGTGTACAAACACAGTTTTGTGAAGGTCAACTTTGGCACCCCAGGAAGAGTTATCCCGTGAAATAGTCATAGTGTATACATCATGGTTTGGAAATAGGTAAAAAAGTGAATCGGAGCTACGGTTCTGAAAACCACCTCAAATGATAGAGGAGGGTTCCTGATGGAGTGCTAGAGGGTCAAAACACAGTTTCGTGAAAGTCAACTTTGGCACCCGAGGAAGGGTAATCCCGTGAAAGGGTCATAGGGGATACATCATGGTTGGGAAATAGGCAAAAAGGTGAATCGGAGCTACATTTCTAAAAACAGCTGAAATGATAGAGGAGGGTTCCTGATGGAGTGCTAGAGGGTCAATAGACAGCTTCGTGAAAGTCAACTTTGGCACCCCAGGAAGGGTAATCCCGTCAAAGGGTCGTAGGGGATACATCATGGTTTGGAAATAGGTGGAAAGGTGAATCGGAGCTACAGTTCTAAAAAACAGCTCAAATAATAGAGGAGGGTTCCTGATGGAGTGCTAGAGTGTACAAACACAGTTTTGTGAAGGTCAACTTTGGCACCCCAGGAAGAGTTATCCCGTGAAATAGTCATAGTGTATACATCATGGTTTGGAAATAGGTAAAAAAGTGAATCGGAGCTACGGTTCTGAAAACCACCTCAAATGATAGAGGAGGGTTCCTGATGGAGTGCTAGAGGGTACAAACACGGTTTTCTGATGGTCAACTTCGGCACCCCAAAAAGGGTAATCAAGTGAAAGGGTAAAAGTGGATATGTCATGGTTTGGAAATAGGTGAAAATGTGAATCTCAGATAGAGCCCTTAAAACCAGCTCAAATGATAGAGGAGGGTTCCTGACGGAGTGCTAGAGGGTCCAAACAAAGTTTCGTGAAAGTCAACTTTGGCACCCGAGGAAGGGTAATCCCGTGAAAGGGTCATAGGGGATACATCATGTTTGGGAAATAGGTAAAAAGGTGAATCGGGGCTACAGTTCTAAAAACCAGCTCAAATAATAGAGGAGGGTTCCTGATGGAGTGCAAGAGGGTACAAACACAGTTTTCTGAAGGTCAAGTTTGGCACCCCAGGAAAGGTAATCAAGTGAAAGGGTAGTAGTGGATACATCATGGTTTGGAAATAGCTAAACATGTGAATCGGGGATACAGTTCTAAAAACCACCTCAAATGATAGAGGAGGGTTCCTGATGGAGTGCTAGAGGGTCAAAACAGAGTTTCGTGAAAGTCAACTTTGGCACCCGAGGAAGGGTAATCCCGTGAAAGGGTCATAGGGGATACATCATGGTTGGGAAATAGGTAAAAAGGTGAATCGGAGCTACAGTTCTAAAAAACAGCTCAAATAACAGAGGAGGGTTCCTGATGGAGTGCTAGAGTGTACAAACACAGTTTTGTGAAGGTCAACTTTGGCACCCCAGGAAGAGTTACCCGTGAAAGGGTCATAGTGTATGCATCATGGTTTGGAAATAGGTAAAAAAGTGAATCGGAGCTACGGTTCTGAAAACCACCTCAAATGATAGAGGAGGGTTCTTGATGGAGTGCTAGAGGGTCAAACCACAGTTTCGTGAAAGTCAACTTTGGCACCCGAGGAAGGGTAATCCCGTGAAAGGGTCATAGGGGATACATCATGGTTGGGAAATAGGCAAAAAGGTGAATCGGAGCTACAGTTCTAAAAACAGCTGAAATGATAGAGGAGGGTTCCTGATGGAGTGCTAGAGGGTCAAACCACAGTTTCGTGAAAGTCAACTTTGGCACCCCAGGAAGGGTAATCCCGTGAAAGGGTCAAAGGGGATACATCATGGTTTGGAAATAGGTAGAAAGGTGAATCGGAGCTACAGTTCTAAAAAACAGCTCAAATAATAGAGGAGGGTTCCTGATGGAGTGCTAGAGTGTACAAACACAGTTTTGTGAAGGTCAACTTTGGCACCCCAGGAAGAGTTATCCCGTGAAATAGTCATAGTGTATACATCATGGTTTGGAAATAGGTAAAAAAGTGAATCGGAGCTACGGTTCTGAAAACCACCTCAAATGATAGAGGAGGGTTCCTGATGGAGTGCTAGAGGGTCAAAACACAGTTTCGTGAAAGTCAACTTTGGCACCCGAGGAAGGGTAATCCCGTGAAAGGGTCATAGGGGATACATCATGGTTGGGAAATAGGCAAAAAGGTGAATCGGAGCTACATTTCTAAAAACAGCTGAAATGATAGAGGAGGGTTCCTGATGGAGTGCTAGAGGGTCAATACACAGCTTCGTGAAAGTCAACTTTGGCACCCCAGGAAGGGTAATCCTGTCAAAGGGTCGTAGGGGATACATCATGGTTTGGAAATAGGTGGAAAGGTGAATCGGAGCTACAGTTCTAAAAAACAGCTCAAATAATAGAGGAGGGTTCCTGATGGAGTGCTAGAGTGTACAAACACAGTTTTGTGAAGGTCAACTTTGGCACCCCAGGAAGAGTTATCCCGTGAAATAGTCATAGTGTATACATCATGGTTTGGAAATAGGTAAAAAAGTGAATCGGAGCTACGGTTCTGAAAACCACCTCAAATGATAGAGGAGGGTTCCTGATGGAGTGCTAGAGGGTACAAACACGGTTTTCTGATGGTCAACTTCGGCACCCCAAAAAGGGTAATCAAGTGAAAGGGTAAAAGTGGATATGTCATGGTTTGGAAATAGGTGAAAATGTGAATCTCAGATAGAGCCCTTAAAACCAGCTCAAATGATAGAGGAGGGTTCCTGACGGAGTGCTAGAGGGTCCAAACAAAGTTTCGTGAAAGTCAACTTTGGCACCCGAGGAAGGGTAATCCCGTGAAAGGGTCATAGGGGATACATCATGTTTGGGAAATAGGTAAAAAGGTGAATCGGGGCTACAGTTCTAAAAACCAGCTCAAATAATAGAGGAGGGTTCCTGATGGAGTGCAAGAGGGTACAAACACAGTTTTCTGAAGGTCAAGTTTGGCACCCCAGGAAAGGTAATCAAGTGAAAGGGTAGTAGTGGATACATCATGGTTTGGAAATAGCTAAACATGTGAATCGGGGATACAGTTCTAAAAACCACCTCAAATGATAGAGGAGGGTTCCTGATGGAGTGCTAGAGGGTCAAAACAGAGTTTCGTGAAAGTCAACTTTGGCACCCGAGGAAGGGTAATCCCGTGAAAGGGTCATAGGGGATACATCATGGTTGGGAAATAGGTAAAAAGGTGAATCGGAGCTACAGTTCTAAAAACCAGCTCAAATGATAGAGGAGGGTCCCTGATGGAGTGCTAGAGGTTCTAAACACAGTTTCGTGAAAGTCAACTTTGGCACCCCAGGAAGGGTAATCCCGTGAAAGGGTCAAAGGGGATACATCATGGTTTGGAAATAGGTAAAAAGGTGAATCGGAGCTACAGTTCTAAAAAACAGCTCAAATAACAGAGGAGGGTTCCTGATGGAGTGCTAGAGTGTACAAACACAGTTTTGTGAAGGTCAACTTTGGCACCCCAGGAAGAGTTACCCGTGAAAGGGTCATAGTGTATGCATCATGGTTTGGAAATAGGTAAAAAAGTGAATCGGAGCTACGGTTCTGAAAACCACCTCAAATGATAGAGGAGAGTTCTTGATGGAGTGCTAGAGGGTCAAACCACAGTTTCGTGAAAGTCAACTTTGGCACCCGAGGAAGGGTAATCCCGTGAAAGGGTCATAGGGGATACATCATGGTTGGGAAATAGGCAAAAAGGTGAATCGGAGCTACAGTTCTAAAAACAGCTGAAATGATAGAGGGGGGTTCCTGATGGAGTGCTAGAGGGTCAAAACACAGTTTCGTGAAAGTCAACTTTGGCACCCCAGGAAGGGTAATCCCGTGAAAGGGTCAAAAGGGATACATCATGGTTTGGAAATAGGTAGAAAGGTGAATCGGAGCTACAGTTCTAAAAAACAGCTCAAATAATAGAGGAGGGTTCCTGATGGAGTGCTAGAGTGTACAAACACAGTTTTGTGAAGGTCAACTTTGGCACCCCAGGAAGAGTTATCCCGTGAAATAGTCATAGTGTATACATCATGGTTTGGAAATAGGTAAAAAAGTGAATCGGAGCTACGGTTCTGAAAACCACCTCAAATGATAGAGGAGGGTTCCTGATGGAGTGCTAGAGGGTCAAAACACAGTTTCGTGAAAGTCAACTTTGGCACCCGAGGAAGGGTAATCCCGTGAAAGGGTCATAGGGGATACATCATGGTTGGGAAATAGGCAAAAAGGTGAATCGGAGCTACATTTCTAAAAACAGCTGAAATGATAGAGGAGGGTTCCTGATGGAGTGCTAGAGGGTCAATACACAGCTTCGTGAAAGTCAACTTTTTCACCCCAGGAAGGGTAATCCCGTCAAAGGGTCATAGGGGATACATCATGGTTTGGAAATAGGTGGAAATGCGATTCGGAACTACAGGTTTTAAAACCACCTCAAATGATAGAGGAGGGTTCCTGATGGAGTGCTAGAGGGTACAAACACGGTTTTCTGATGGTCAACTTCGGCACCCCAAAAAGGGTAATCAAGTGAAAGGGTAAAAGTGGATATGTCATGGTTTGGAAATAGGTGAAAATGTGAATCTCAGATAGAGCCCTTAAAACCAGCTCAAATGATATAGGAGGGTTCCTGACGGAGTGCTAGAGGGTCCAAACAAAGTTTCGTGAAAGTCAACTTTGGCACCCGAGGAAGGGTAATCCCGTGAAAGGGTCATAGGGGATACATCATGTTTGGGAAATAGGTAAAAAGGTGAATCGGGGCTACAGTTCTAAAAACCAGCTCAAATAATAGAGGAGGGTTCCTGATGGAGTGCAAGAGGGTACAAACACAGTTTTCTGAAGGTCAAGTTTGGCACCCCAGGAAAGGTAATCAAGTGAAAGGGTAGTAGTGGATACATCATGGTTTGGAAATAGCTAAACATGTGAATCGGGGATACAGTTCTAAAAACCACCTCAAATGATAGAGGAGGGTTCCTGATGGAGTGCTAGAGGGTCAAAACAGAGTTTCGTGAAAGTCAACTTTGGCACCCGAGGAAGGGTAATCCCGTGAAAGGGTCATAGGGGATACATCATGGTTGGGAAATAGGTAAAAAGGTGAATCGGAGCTACAGTACTAAAAACCAGCTCAAATGATAGAGGAGGGTCCCTGATGGAGTGCTAGAGGTTCTAGACACAGTTTCGTGAAAGTCAACTTTGGCACCCCAGGAAGGGTAATCCCTTGAAAGGGTCAAAGGGGATACATCATGGTTTGGAAATAGGTAAAAAGGTGAATCGGAGCTACATTTCTAAAAAACAGCTCAAATAATAGAGGAGGGTTCCTGATGGAGTGCTAGAGTGTACAAACACAGTTTTGTGAAGGTCAACTTTGCCACCCCAGGAAGAGTTATCCCGTGAAATAGTCATAGTGTATACATCATGGTTTGGAAATAGGTAAAAAAGTGAATCGGAGCTACGGTTCTGAAAACCACCTCAAATGATAGAGGAGGGTTCCTGATGGAGTGCTAGAGGGTCAAAACACAGTTTCGTGAAAGTCAACTTTGGCACCCGAGGAAGGGTAATCCCGTGAAAGGGTCATAGGGGATACATCATGGTTGGGAAATAGGCAAAAATGTGAATCGGAGCTACAATTCTAAAAACAGCTGAAAGGATAGAGGAGGGTTCCTGATGGAGTGCTAGAGGGTCAATACACAGCTTCGTGAAAGTCAACTTTTGCACCCCAGGAAGGGTAATCCCGTCAAAGGGTCATAGTGGATACATCATGGTTTGGAAATAGGTGGAAATGCGATTCGGAACTACAGGTTTTAAAACCACCTCAAATGATAGAGGAGGGTTCCTGATGGAGTGCTAGAGGGTACAAACAAGGTTTTCTGAAATTCAACTTCGGCACCCCAAAAAGGGTAATCAAGTGAAAGGGTAAAAGTGGATACGTCATGGTTTGGAAATAGGTGAAAATGTGAATCGGAGATAGAGCCCTTAAAACCACCTCAAATGATAGAGGAGGGTTCCTGATGGAGTGCTAGAGGGTCAAAACACAGTTTCGTTAAAGTCAACTTTGGCACCCGAGGAAGGGTAATCAAGTGAAAGGGTCATAGGGGATTCATCATGGTTGGGAAATAGGTTAAAATGTGAATCGGAGCTACAGTTCTGAAAAAAACCTCAAATGATAGAGGAGGGTTCCTGATGGAGTGCTAGAGGGTCAAAACAAAATTTCGTGAAAGTCAACTTTGGCACCCGAGGAAGGGTAATCAAGTGAAAGGGTCATAGGGGATACATCATGGTTGGGAAATAGGTAAAAAGGTGAATCGGAGCTACAGTTCTAAAAAACAGCTCAAATAATAGAGGAAGGTTCCTGATGGAGGGCAAGAGGGTACAAACACAATTTTGTGAAGGTCAAGTTTGGCACCCCAGGAAGTGTAATCAAGTGAAATTGTAATAGTGGATACATCATGGTTTGGAAATAGGTAAAAATGTGAATCGGAGCTACAGTTCTAAAAACCAGCTCAAATGATAGAGGAGGGTTCCTGGTGGAGTGCTAGAGGGTCCAAACAAAGTTTCGTGAAAGTCAACTTTGGCACCCGAGGAAGGGTAATCCCGTGAAAGGGTAATAGGGGATACATCATGGTTTGGAAATAGGTAAAAAAGTGAATCGGAGATAGAGCCCTTAAAACCACCTCAAATGATAGAGGAGGGTTCCTGATGGAGTGCTAGAGGGTCAAAACACAGTTTCGTGAAAGTCAACTTTGGCACCCGAGGAAGGGTAATCCCGTGAAAGGGTCATAGGGGATACATCATGGTTGGGAAATAGGTAAAAAGGTGAATCGGAGCTACAGTTCTAAAAACCAGCTCAAATGATAGAGGAGGGTTCCTGATGGAGTGCTAGAGGGTCAAAACACAGTTTCGTGAAAGTCAACTTTGGCACCCGAGGAAGGGTAATCCCGTGAAAGGGTCATAGGGGATACATCATGGTTGGGAAATAGGCAAAAAGGTGAATCGGAGCTACATTTCTAAAAACAGCTGAAATGATAGAGGAGGGTTCCTGATGGAGTGCTAGAGGGTCAATACACAGCTTCGTGAAAGTCAACTTTTTCACCCCAGGAAGGGTAATCCCGTCAAAGGGTCATAGGGGATACATCATGGTTTGGAAATAGGTGGAAATGCGATTCGGAACTACAGGTTTTAAAACCACCTCAAATGATAGAGGAGGGTTCCTGATGGAGTGCTAGAGGGTACAAACACGGTTTTCTGATGGTCAACTTCGGCACCCCAAAAAGGGTAATCAAGTGAAAGGGTAAAAGTGGATATGTCATGGTTTGGAAATAGGTGAAAATGTGAATCTCAGATAGAGCCCTTAAAACCAGCTCAAATGATATAGGAGGGTTCCTGACGGAGTGCTAGAGGGTCCAAACAAAGTTTCGTGAAAGTCAACTTTGGCACCCGAGGAAGGGTAATCCCGTGAAAGGGTCATAGGGGATACATCATGTTTGGGAAATAGGTAAAAAGGTGAATCGGGGCTACAGTTCTAAAAACCAGCTCAAATAATAGAGGAGGGTTCCTGATGGAGTGCAAGAGGGTACAAACACAGTTTTGTGAAGGTCAAGTTTGGCACCCCAGGAAAGGTAATAAAGTGAAAGGGTAGTAGTGGATACATCATGGTTTGGAAATAGCTAAACATGTGAATCGGGGATACAGTTCTAAAAACCAGCTCAAATGATAGAGGAGGGTTCCTGATGGAGTGCTAGAGGGTCAAAACAGAGTTTCGTGAAAGTCAACTTTGGCACCCGAGGAAGGGTAATCCCGTGAAAGGGTCATAGGGGATACATCATGGTTGGGAAATAGGTAAAAAGGTGAATCGGAGCTACAGTTCTAAAAACCAGCTCAAATGATAGAGGAGGGTCCCTGATGGAGTGCTAGAGGTTCTAGACACAGTTTCGTGAAAGTCAACTTTGGCACCCCAGGAAGGGTAATCCCTTGAAAGGGTCAAAGGGGATACATCATGGTTTGGAAATAGGTAAAAAGGTGAATCGGAGCTACATTTCTAAAAAACAGCTCAAATAATAGAGGAGGGTTCCTGATGGAGTGCTAGAGTGTACAAACACAGTTTTGTGAAGGTCAACTTTGGCACCCCAGGAAGAGTTATCCCGTGAAATAGTCATAGTGTATACATCATGGTTTGGAAATAGGTAAAAAAGTGAATCGGAGCTACGGTTCTGAAAACCACCTCAAATGATAGAGGAGGGTTCCTGATGGAGTGCTAGAGGGTCAAAACACAGTTTCGTGAAAGTCAACTTTGGCACCCGAGGAAGGGTAATCCCGTGAAAGGGTCATAGGGGATACATCATGGTTGGGAAATAGGCAAAAATGTGAATCGGAGCTACAATTCTAAAAACAGCTGAAAGGATAGAGGAGGGTTCCTGATGGAGTGCTAGAGGGTCAATACACAGCTTCGTGAAAGTCAACTTTTGCACCCCAGGAAGGGTAATCCCGTCAAAGGGTCATAGTGGATACATCATGGTTTGGAAATAGGTGGAAATGCGATTCGGAACTACAGGTTTTAAAACCACCTCAAATGATAGAGGAGGGTTCCTGATGGAGTGCTAGAGGGTACAAACAAGGTTTTCTGAAATTCAACTTCGGCACCCCAAAAAGGGTAATCAAGTGAAAGGGTAAAAGTGGATACGTCATGGTTTGGAAATAGGTGAAAATGTGAATCGGAGATAGAGCCCTTAAAACCACCTCAAATGATAGAGGAGGGTTCCTGATGGAGTGCTAGAGGGTCAAAACACAGTTTCGTTAAAGTCAACTTTGGCACCCGAGGAAGGGTAATCAAGTGAAAGGGTCATAGGGGATTCATCATGGTTGGGAAATAGGTTAAAATGTGAATCGGAGCTACAGTTCTGAAAAAAACCTCAAATGATAGAGGAGGGTTCCTGATGGAGTGCTAGAGGGTCAAAACAAAATTTCGTGAAAGTCAACTTTGGCACCCGAGGAAGGGTAATCAAGTGAAAGGGTCATAGGGGATACATCATGGTTGGGAAATAGGTAAAAAGGTGAATCGGAGCTACAGTTCTAAAAAACAGCTCAAATAATAGAGGAAGGTTCCTGATGGAGGGCAAGAGGGTACAAACACAATTTTCTGAAGGTCAAGTTTGGCACCCCAGGAAGTGTAATCAAGTGAAATTGTAATAGTGGATACATCATGGTTTGGAAATAGGTAAAAATGTGAATCGGAGCTACAGTTCTAAAAACCAGCTCAAATGATAGAGGAGGGTTCCTGGTGGAGTGCTAGAGGGTCCAAACAAAGTTTCGTGAAAGTCAACTTTGGCACCCGAGGAAGGGTAATCCCGTGAAAGGGTAATAGGGGATACATCATGGTTTGGAAATAGGTAAAAAAGTGAATCGGAGATAGAGCCCTTAAAACCACCTCAAATGATAGAGGAGGGTTCCTGATGGAGTGCTAGAGGGTCAAAACACAGTTTCGTGAAAGTCAACTTTGGCACCCGAGGAAGGGTAATCCCGTGAAAGGGTCATAGGGGATACATCATGGTTGGGAAATAGGTAAAAAGGTGAATCGGAGCTACAGTTCTAAAAACCAGCTCAAATGATAGAGGAGGGTTCCTGATGGAGTGCTAGGGGGTCAAAACAAAGTACTGTGAAAGTCAACTTTGGCACCCGAGGAAGGGTAATCCCGTGAAAGGGTTATAGGGGATACATCATGGTTTGGAAATAGGTAAAAAGGTGAATCGGAGCTACAGTTCTAAAAAACAGCTCAAATAATAGTGGAGGGTTCCTAATGGAGTGCTAGAGAGGACAAACACAGTTTTCTGAAGGTCAAGTTTGGCACCCGAGGAACGGTAATTCCGTGAAATGGTCAAAGGAGATGCATCATGGTTTGGAAATAGGTAAAAGTGTGAATCGGAGCTACAGTTCTGACAAAAACCTCAAATGATAGAGGAGGGTTCCTGATGGAGTGCTAGAGCGTACAAACACAGTTTTCTGAAGGTCAACTTTGGCACCCCAGGAGGGGTAATCAAGTGAAAGGGTAAAAGTGGATACATCATGGGTTTTTTTTAAATAGGTGAAAATGTGAGTCGGAGATTGAGCCCTTAAAACCAGCTGAAATGATAGAGGAGGGTTAATGACGGAGTGCTAGAGGGTCCAAACAGAGTTTTGTGAAAGTCAACTTTGGCAATACCAGGAAGTGTAATCAAGTGAAAGGGTCATAGGGGATACATCATGGTTTGGAAATAGGTAAAAATGTGAATCGGAGCTACAGTTCTGACAAAAACCTCAAATGATAGAGGAGGGTTCCTGATGGAGTGCTAGAGGGTCAAAACAAAGTTTCGTGAAAGTCAACTTTGGCACCCGAAAGGGTAATCCCGTGAAAAGGTCATAGGGGATACATCATGGTTGGGAAATAGGTAAAAAGGTGAATCGGAGCTACAGTTCTAAAAACCAGCTCAAATAATAGAGGAGGGTTCCTGATGGAGTGCTAGAGGGTCAAAACACAGTTTCGTGAAAGTCAACTTTGGCACCCGAGGAAGGGTAATCCCGTGAAAGGGTCATAGGGGATACATCATGGTTGGGAAATAGGCAAAAAGGTGAATCGGAGCTACAGTTCTAAAAACCAGCTCTAATGATAGAGGAGGGTTCCTGATGGAGTGCTAGAGGGTCAATACACAGTTTCGTGAAAGTCAACTTTGGCACCCCAGTAAAGGGTAATCCCGTCAAACTGTCATAGGGTATACATCATGGTTTGGAAATATGTGGAAATGTGAATCGGAGCTACAGTTCTAAAAAACAGCTCAAATAATAGAGGAGGGTTCCTGATGGAGTGCTAGACCGTACAAACACAGTTTTCTGAAGGTCAACTTTTGCACCCCAGGAAGGGTAATCCCGTGAAAGGGTCAGAGGGGATACATCATGGTTGGGAAATAGGTAAAAATGTGAATCGGAGCTACAGTTCTGAAAACCACCTCAAATGATAGAGGAGGGTTCCTGATGGAGTGCTAGAGGGTCAATACACAGTTTCGTGAAAGTCAACTTTGGCACCCCAGGAAGGGTAATCCCGTGAAAGGGTCGTAGGGGATAGATCATGGTTTGGAAATAGGTGAAAAATGCGATTCGGAACTACAGGTTTTAAAACCAGCTCAAATGATAGAGGAGGGTACCTAATGGAGTGCTAGAGGGTACAAACACGGTTTTCTGAAGGTCAACTTCGGCACCCCAAAAAGGGTAATCAAGTGAAAGGGTAAAAGTGGATACATCATGGTTTGGAACTAGGTGAAAATGTGAATCGGAGATAGAGCCCTTAAAACCAGCTCAAATGATAGAGGAGGGTTCCTGACGAAGTGCTATAGGGTCCAAACACAGTTTGTGAAAGTCAACTTTGGCTTCCGAGGAAGGGTAATCAAGTGAAAGGGTCATAGGGGATTCATCATGGTTGGGAAATAGGTTAAAATGTGAATCGGAGCTACAGTTCTGACAAAAACCTCAAATGATAGAGGAGGGTTCCTGATGGAGTGCTAGAGGGTCAAAACAAAATTTCGTGAAAGTCAACTTTGGCACCCGAGGAAGGGTAATCAAGTGAAAGGGTCATAGGGGATACATCATGGTTGGGAAATAGGTAAAAAGGTGAATCGGAGCTACAGTTCTAAAAAACAGCTCAAATAATAGAGGAAGGTTCCTGATGGAGGGCAAGAGGGTACAAACA
The DNA here is from genome assembly GCF_037392515.1 of Haliotis asinina. Taxonomy (NCBI): domain Eukaryota; kingdom Metazoa; phylum Mollusca; class Gastropoda; order Lepetellida; family Haliotidae; genus Haliotis; species Haliotis asinina. Next base: position 50,538,343 of record NC_090282.1, on the reverse strand, counting down.
CAATTTTCTGAAGGTCAAGTTTGGCACCCCAGGAAGTGTAATCAAGTGAAATTGTAATAGTGGATACATCATGGTTTGGAAATAGGTAAAAATGTGAATCGGAGCTACAGTTCTAAAAACCAGCTCAAATGATAGAGGAGGGTTCCTGGTGGAGTGCTAGAGGGTCCAAACAAAGTTTCGTGAAAGTCAACTTTGGCACCCGAGGAAGGGTAATCCCGTGAAAGGGTAATAGGGGATACATCATGGTTTGGAAATAGGTAAAAAAGTGAATCGGAGATAGAGCCCATAAAACCAGCTGAAATGATAGAGGAGGGTTCCTGATGGAGTGCTAGAGCGTCCAAACACAGTTTCGTGAAAGTCAACTTTGGCACCCGAGGAAGGGTAATCAAGTGAAAGGGTCATAGGGGATACAGCATGGTTTGGAATTAGGTAAAAAGGTGAATCGGAGCTACAGTTCTGAAAAAAAACTCAAATGATAGAGGAGAGTTCCTGATGGAGTGCTAGAGGGTCAAAACATAGTTTCGTTAAAGTCAGCTTTGGCACCCCAGGAAGGGTAATCCCGTGAAAGGGTAATAGTGGATACATCATGGTTTGGAAATAGGTAAAAATGTGAATCGGAACTACAGCTCTCAAAACCAGCTCAAATGATAGAGGAGGGTTCCTTGTAGAGTGCTGGAGGGTCCAAACACAGTTTCGTGAAAGTCAACTTTGGAACCCCAGGAATGGTAATCCCATGAAAGTATAATTGTGGATACATCATGGTTTGGAAATATGTAAAAATGTGAATCGGAGCAACAGGTTTTAAAAGAAGCTCAAATGATAGAGGAGGGTTCCTGATGGAGTGCTAGAGGGTCCAGACACAGTTTTGTGAGAGTCCACTTTGGCACCCCAGGAAGGTTAACCCCGTGAAAGGGTCATAGGGGATACATCATGGTTTGGAAATACGTAAAAATGTGAATCGGAGCTACATTTTTTAAAACCACCTAAAAATGATAGAGGAGGGTTCCTGATGGAGTGCTAGAGGGTCAATACACAGTTTCGTCAAAGTCAACTTTGGCACCCCAGGAAGGGTAATCACGTGAAAGGGGAAAACTGGATACATCATGGTTTGGAAATAGGTAAAAATGTGAATCGGATATAGAGCCCTTAAAACCAGCTCAAATGATAGAGGAGGATTCCTGACGGAGTGGTGGAGGGTCCAAACACAGTTTTGTGAAAGTCAACTTTGGCAACCCAGGAAGGGTAATCCCGTGAAAGGTTTATAGGGGATACATCATGGTTTGGAAATAGGTAAAAAGGTGAACCGGAGCTACAGCTCTCAAAACCAGCTGAAATGATAGAGGAGGGTTCCTGATGGAGTGCTAGAGGGTCGAAACACAGTTTCGAGACAGTCAACTTTGGCAGCAAAGGAAGGGTAATCCCGTGAAAGGGTCATAGTGGACACTTCATGGTTTGGAAATAGGTAAAAATGTGAATCGGAACTACAGCTCTTAAAACCACCTCAAATGATCGAATAGGGTTCCTGATGGAGTGCTGGACGGTCAAAACACATTTTTGTGAAAGTCAACTTCTGCACCCTAGGAAGGGTAACACCGTGATAGGGTAATGGGGGATACATCATGGTTTGGAAATAGGTGAAAATGTGAATCGGAGCTACAGATCTTGAAACCAGCTCATATGATAGAGGAGGGTTCCTGACGGAGTGCTAGAGGGTCCAAACACAGTTTCGTGAATGTCAACTTTGGCACCCGAGGAAGGGTAATCAAGTGGAAGGGTCATAGGGGATACATCATGATTTGGAAATAGGTAAAAATGTGAATCGGAGCTACAGTTCTGAAAACCAGCTCAAATGATAGAGGAGTTTCCTCACGGAGTGCTAGAGGTTCCAAACACAGTTTCGTGAAAGTCAACTTTGGCACCCCTGGAAGGGTAGTCACGTGAAAGTATGATAGTGGATACATCATGGTTTGGAAAATTGTAGAAATGTGAATCGGAGCCTCAGGTTTTAAAAGAAGCTCAAATGATAGAGGAGGGTTCCTGATGGAGTGCTAGAGGGTCCAGACACAGTTTCGTGAAAGTCCACTTTGGCACCCCAGGAAGGTTAATCCCGTGAAAGGGTCATAGGGGATACATCATGGTTTGGAAATAGGTAAAAATGTGAATCGGAGCTACAGGTTTTGAAACCACCTCAAATGATATAGGAGGGTTCCTGATGGAGTGCTAGAGGGTCAATACACAGTTTTGTGAAGGTCAACTTTGGCACACCATGAAGGGTAATCCGGTCAAAGGATTATAGTAGATACATCATGGTTTGGAAATAGGTAAAAATGTGAATCGGAGCTACAGTTCTAAAAAACAGCTCAAATAATAGTGGAGGGTTCCTAATGGAGTGCTAGAGAGGACAAACACAGTTTTCTGAAGGTCAAGTTTGGCACCCGAGGAACGGTAATTCCGTGAAATGGTCAAAGGAGATGCATCATGGTTTGGAAATAGGTAAAAGTGTGAATCGGAGCTACAGTTCTGACAAAAACCTCAAATGATAGAGGAGGGTTCCTGATGGAGTGCTAGAGCGTATAAACACAGTTTTCTGAAGGTCAACTTTGGCACCCCAGGAGGGGTAATCAAATGAAAGGGTAAAAGTGGATAGATCATGGGTTTTTTTTAAATAGGTGAAAATGTGAGTCGGAGATTCAGCCCTTAAAACCAGCTGAAATGATAGAGGAGGGTTAATGACGGAGTGCTAGAGGGTCCAAACAGAGTTTTGTGAAAGTCAACTTTGGCAATACCAGGAAGTGTAATCAAGTGAAAGGGTCATAGGGGATACATCATGGTTTGGAAATAGGTAAAAATGTGAATCGGAGCTACAGTTCTGACAAAAACCTCAAATGATAGAGGAGGGTTCCTGATGGAGTGCTAGAGGGTCAAAACAAAATTTCGTGAAAGTCAACTTTGGCACCCGAGGAAGGGTAATCAAGTGAAAGGGTCATAGTTGATACATCATGGTTGGGAAATAGGTAAAAAGGTGAATCGGAGCTACAGTTCTAAAAAACAGCTCAAATAATAGAGGAAGGTTCCTGATGGAGGGCAAGAGCGTACAAACACAATTTTCTGAAGGTCAAGTTTGGCACCCCAGGAAGTGAAATCAAGTGAAATTGTAATAGTGGATACATCATGGTTTGGAAATAGGTAAAAATGTGAATCGGAGCTACAGTTCTAAAAACCACCTCAAATGATAGAGGAGGGTTCCTGGTGGAGTGCTAGAGGGTCCAAACAAAGTTTCGTGAAAGTCAACTTTGGCACCCGAGGAAGGGTAATCCCGTGAAAGGGTAATAGGGGATACATCATGGTTTGGAAATAGGTAAAAAAGTGAATCGGAGATAGAGCCCTTAAAACCAGCTGAAATGATAGAGGAGGGTTCCTGATGGAGTGCTAGAGCGTCCAAACACAGTTTCGTGAAAGTCAACTTTGGCACCCGAGGAAGGGTAATCAAGTGAAAGGGTCATAGGGGATACATCATGGTTGGGAAATAGGTAAAAGGTGAATCGGAGCTACAGTTCTAAAAAACAGCTCAAATAATAGAGGAAGGTTCCTGATGGAGGGCAAGAGGGTACAAACACAATTTTCTGAAGGTCAAGTTTGGCACCCCAGGAAGTGTAATCAAGTGAAATTGTAATAGTGGATACATCATGGTTTGGAAATAGGTAAAAAGGTGAATCGGAGCTACAGTTCCAAAAACCAGCTCAAATGATAGAGGAGGGTTCCTGATGGAGTGCTAGAGCGTCCAAACACAGTTTCGTGAAAGTCAACTTTGGCACCCGAGGAAGGGTAATCAAGTGAAAGGGTCATAGGGGATACAGCATGGTTTGGAATTAGGTAAAAAGGTGAATCGGAGCTACAGTTCTGAAAAAAAACTCAAATGATAGAGGAGGGTTCCTGATGGAGTGCTAGAGGGTCAAAACATAGTTTCGTTAAAGTCAGCTTTGGCACCCCAGGAAGGGTAATCCCGTGAAAGGGTAATAGTGGATACATCATGGTTTGGAAATAGGTAAAAATGTGAATCGGAACTACAGCTCTCAAAACCAGCTCAAATGATAGAGGAGGGTTCCTTGTAGAGTGCTGGAGGGTCCAAACACAGTTTCGTGAAAGTCAACTTTGGAACCCCAGGAATGGTAATCCAATGAAAGTATAATTGTGGATACATCATGGTTTGGAAATATGTAAAAATGTGAATCGGAGCAACAGGTTTTAAAAGAAGCTCAAATGATAGAGGAGGGTTCCTGATGGAGTGCTAGAGGGTCCAGACACAGTTTTGTGAGAGTCCACTTTGGCACCCCAGGAAGGATAACCCCGTGAAAGGGTCATAGGGGATACATCATGGTTTCGAAACACGTAAAAATGTGAATCGGAGCTACAGGTTTTAAAACCACCTAAAAATGATAGAGGAGGGTTCCTGATGGAGTGCTAGAGGGTCAATACACAGTTTCGTCAAAGTCAACTTTGTCACCCCAGGAAGAGTAATCACGTGAAAGGGGAAAACTGGATACATCATGGTTTGGAAATATGTAAAAATGTGAATCGGAGCAACAGGTTTTAAAAGAAGCTCAAATGATAGAGGAGGATTCCTGACGGAGTGGTGGAGGGTCCAAACACAGTTTTGTGAAAGTCAACTTTGGCAACCCAGGAAGGGTAATCCCGTGAAAGGTTTATAGGGGATACATCATGGTTTGGAAATAGGTAAAAAGGTGAATCAGAGCTACAGCTCTCAAAACCAGCTGAAATGATAGAGGAGGGTTCCTGATGGAGTGCTAGAGGGTCGAAACACAGTTTCGAGAAAGTCAACTTTGGCAGCAAAGGAAGGGTAATCCCGTGAAAGGGTCATAGTGGACACTTCATGGTTTGGAAATAGGTAAAAATGTGAATCGGAACTACAGCTCTTAAAACCACCTCAAATGATCGAATAGGGTTCCTGATGGAGTGCTGGACGGTCAAAACACTTTTTTGTGAAAGTCAACTTCTGCACCCTAGGAAGGGTAACACCGTGATAGGGTAATGGGGGATACATAATGATTTGGAAATAGGTAAAAATGTGAATCGGAGCTACAGTTCTGAAAAACAGCTCAAATGATAGAGGAGGGTTCCTCACGGAGTGCTAGAGGTTCCAAACACAGTTTCGTGAAAGTCAACTTTGGCACCCCTGGAAGGGTAGTCACGTGAAAGTATGATAGTGGATACATCATGGTTTGGAAAATTGTAGAAATGTGAATCGGAGCCTCAGGTTTTAAAAGAAGCTCAAATGATAGAGGAGGGTTCCTGATGGAGTGCTAGAGGGTCCAGACACAGTTTCGTGAAAGTCCACTTTGGCACCCCAGGAAGGTTAATCCCGTGAAAGGGTCATAGGGGATACATCATGGTTTGGAAATAGGTAAAAATGTGAATCGGAGCTACAGGTTTTGAAACCACCTCAAATGATATAGGAGGGTTCCTGATGGAGTGCTAGAGGGTCAATACACAGTTTTGTGAAGGTCAACTTTGGCACACCATGAAGGGTAATCCGGTCAAAGGATTATAGCAGATACATCATGGTTTGGAAATAGGTAAAAATGTGAATCGGAACTACAGCTCTTAAAACCACCTCAAATGATCGAATAGGGTTCCTGATGGAGTGCTAGACGGTCAAAACACATTTTTGTGAAAGTCAACTTCTGCACCCTAGGAAGGGTAACACCGTGATAGGGTAATGGGGGATACATCATGGTTTGGAAATAGGTGAAAATGTGAATCGGAGCTACAGATCTTGAAACCAGCTCATATGATAGAGGAGGGTTCCTGACGGAGTGCTAGAGGGTCCAAACACAGTTTCGTGAATGTCAACTTTGGCACCCGAGGAAGGGTAATCAAGTGGAAGGGTCATAGGGGATACATCATGATTTGGAAATAGGTAAAAATGTGAATCGGAGCCTCAGGTTTTAAAAGAAGCTCAAATGATAGAGGAGGGTTCCTGATGGAGTGCTAGAGGGTCCAGACACAGTTTCGTGAAAGTCCACTTTGGCACCCCAGGAAGGTTAATCCCGTGAAAGGGTCATAGGGGATACATCATGGTTTGGAAATAGGTAAAAATGTGAATCGGAGCTACAGGTTTTGAAACCACCTCAAATGATATAGGAGGGTTCCTGATGGAGTGCTAGAGGGTCAATACACAGTTTTGTGAAGGTCAACGTTGGCACACCATGAAGGGTAATCCGGTCAAAGGATTATAGTAGATACATCATGGTTTGGAAATAGGTAAAAATGTGAATCGGAGCTACAGATCTTGAAACCAGCTCAAATGATAGAGGAGGGTTCCTGATGGAGGGCTAGAGGGTCCAAACACAGCTTTGTGAAAGTCAACTTTGGCACCCGAGGAAGGGTAATCAAGTTAAAAGGGTCATAGGGGATACATTATGATTTGGAAATAGGCAAAAAAAAGTGAATCGGAGCTACAGTTGTGAAAACCACCTCAAATGATAGAGGAGGGTACCTAATGGAGTGCTAGAGAGTGAAAACACAGTTTTGTGAAAGTCAACTTTGGCACCCCAGGAAGGGTAATCACGTGAAAGTATAATAGTGGATACATCATGGTTTGGAAATATGTAGAAATGTGAATCGGAGCTACAGGTTTTAAAAGAAGCTCAAATGATAGAGGAGGGTTCCTGATGGAGTGCTAGAGGGTCAAAACATAGTTTCGTGAAAGTCCACTTTGGCACCCCAGGAAGAGTAATCCCATGAAAGTATAATAGTGGATCCATCATGGTTTGGAAACATGTAAAAATGTGAATCGGAGCTACAGCTCTTAAAACCACCTCAAATGATCGAATAGGGTTCCTGATGGAGTGCTAGACGGTCAAAACACATTTTTGTGAAAGTCAACTTCTGCACCCTAGGAAGGGTAACACCGTGATAGGGTAATGGGGGATACATCATGGTTTGGAAATAGGTGAAAATGTGAATCGGAGCTACAGATCTTGAAACCAGCTCATATGATAGAGGAGGGTTCCTGACGGAGTGCTAGAGGGTCCAAACACAGTTTCGTGAATGTCAACTTTGGCACCCGAGGAAGGGTAATCAAGTGGAAGGGTCATAGGGGATACATCATGATTTGGAAATAGGTAAAAATGTGAATCGGAGCTACAGTTCTGAAAAACAGCTCAAATGATAGAGGAGGGTTCCTCACGGAGTGCTAGAGGTTCCAAACACAGTTTCGTGAAAGTCAACTTTGGCACCCCTGGAAGGGTAGTCACGTGAAAGTATGATAGCGGATACATCATGGTTTGGAAAATTGTAGAAATGTGAATCGGAGCCTCAGGTTTTAAAAGAAGCTCAAATGATAGAGGAGGGTTCCTGATGGAGTGCTAGAGGGTCCAGACACAGTTTCGTGAAAGTCCACTTTGGCACCCCAGGAAGGTTAATCCCGTGAAAGGGTCATAGGGGATACATCATGGTTTGGAAATAGGTAAAAATGTGAATCGGAGCTACAGGTTTTGAAACCACCTCAAATGATATAGGAGGGTTCCTGATGGAGTGCTAGAGGGTCAATACACAGTTTTGTGAAGGTCAACTTTGGCACACCATGAAGGGTAATCCGGTCAAAGGATTATAGCAGATACATCATGGTTTGGAAATAGGTAAAAATGTGAATCGGAACTACAGCTCTTAAAACCACCTCAAATGATCGAATAGGGTTCCTGATGGAGTGCTAGACGGTCAAAACACATTTTTGTGAAAGTCAACTTCTGCACCCTAGGAAGGGTAACACCGTGATAGGGTAATGGGGGATACATCATGGTTTGGAAATAGGTGAAAATGTGAATCGGAGCTACAGATCTTGAAACCAGCTCATATGATAGAGGAGGGTTCCTGACGGAGTGCTAGAGGGTCCAAACACAGTTTCGTGAATGTCAACTTTGGCACCCGAGGAAGGGTAATCAAGTGGAAGGGTCATAGGGGATACATCATGATTTGGAAATAGGTAAAAATGTGAATCGGAGCCTCAGGTTTTAAAAGAAGCTCAAATGATAGAGGAGGGTTCCTGATGGAGTGCTAGAGGGTCCAGACACAGTTTCGTGAAAGTCCACTTTGGCACCCCAGGAAGGTTAATCCCGTGAAAGGGTCATAGGGGATACATCATGGTTTGGAAATAGGTAAAAATGTGAATCGGAGCTACAGGTTTTGAAACCACCTCAAATGATATAGGAGGGTTCCTGATGGAGTGCTAGAGGGTCAATACACAGTTTTGTGAAGGTCAACTTTGGCACACCATGAAGGGTAATCCGGTCAAAGGATTATAGTAGATACATCATGGTTTGGAAATAGGTAAAAATGTGAATCGGAGCTACAGATCTTGAAACCAGCTCAAATGATAGAGGAGGGTTCCTGATGGAGGGCTAGAGGGTCCAAACACAGCTTTGTGAAAGTCAACTTTGGCACCCGAGGAAGGGTAATCAAGTTAAAAGGGTCATAGGGGATACATTATGATTTGGAAATAGGCAAAAAAAAGTGAATCGGAGCTACAGTTGTGAAAACCACCTCAAATGATAGAGGAGGGTACCTAATGGAGTGCTAGAGAGTGAAAACACAGTTTTGTGAAAGTCAACTTTGGCACCCCAGGAAGGGTAATCACGTGAAAGTATAATAGTGGATACATCATGGTTTGGAAATATGTAGAAATGTGAATCGGAGCTACAGGTTTTAAAAGAAGCTCAAATGATAGAGGAGGGTTCCTGATGGAGTGCTAGAGGGTCAAAACATAGTTTCGTGAAAGTCCACTTTGGCACCCCAGGAAGAGTAATCCCATGAAAGTATAATAGTGGATCCATCATGGTTTGGAAACATGTAAAAATGTGAATCGGAGCTACAGCTCTTAAAACCACCTCAAATGATCGAATAGGGTTCCTGATGGAGTGCTAGACGGTCAAAACACATTTTTGTGAAAGTCAACTTCTGCACCCTAGGAAGGGTAACACCGTGATAGGGTAATGGGGGATACATCATGGTTTGGAAATAGGTGAAAATGTGAATCGGAGCTACAGATCTTGAAACCAGCTCATATGATAGAGGAGGGTTCCTGACGGAGTGCTAGAGGGTCCAAACACAGTTTCGTGAATGTCAACTTTGGCACCCGAGGAAGGGTAATCAAGTGGAAGGGTCATAGGGGATACATCATGATTTGGAAATAGGTAAAAATGTGAATCGGAGCTACAGTTCTGAAAAACAGCTCAAATGATAGAGGAGGGTTCCTCACGGAGTGCTAGAGGTTCCAAACACAGTTTCGTGAAAGTCAACTTTGGCACCCCTGGAAGGGTAGTCACGTGAAAGTATGATAGCGGATACATCATGGTTTGGAAAATTGTAGAAATGTGAATCGGAGCCTCAGGTTTTAAAAGAAGCTCAAATGATAGAGGAGGGTTCCTGATGGAGTGCTAGAGGGTCCAGACACAGTTTCGTGAAAGTCCACTTTGGCACCCCAGGAAGGTTAATCCCGTGAAAGGGTCATAGGGGATACATCATGGTTTGGAAATAGGTAAAAATGTGAATCGGAGCTACAGGTTTTGAAACCACCTCAAATGATATTGGAGGGTTCCTGATGGAGTGCTAGAGGGTCAATACACAGTTTTGTGAAGGTCAACTTTGGCACACCATGAAGGGTAATCCGGTCAAAGGATTATAGTAGATACATCATGGTTTGGAAATAGGTAAAAATGTGAATCGGAGCTACAGATCTTGAAACCAGCTCAAATGATAGAGGAGGGTTCCTGATGGAGGGCTAGAGGGTCCAAACACAGCTTTGTGAAAGTCAACTTTGGCACCCGAGGAAGGGTAATCAAGTTAAAAGGGTCATAGGGGATACATTATGATTTGGAAATAGGCAAAAAAAAGTGAATCGGAGCTACAGTTGTGAAAACCACCTCAAATGATAGAGGAGGGTACCTAATGGAGTGCTAGAGAGTGAAAACACAGTTTTGTGAAAGTCAACTTTGGCACCCCAGGAAGGGTAATCACGTGAAAGTATAATAGTGGATACATCATGGTTTGGAAATATGTAGAAATGTGAATCGGAGCTACAGGTTTTAAAAGAAGCTCAAATGATAGAGGAGGGTTCCTGATGGAGTGCTAGAGGGTCAAAACATAGTTTCGTGAAAGTCCACTTTGGCACCCCAGGAAGAGTAATCCCATGAAAGTATAATAGTGGATCCATCATGGTTTGGAAATATGTAAAAATGTGAATCGGAGCAACAGGTTTTAAAAGAAGCTCAAATGATAGAGGAGGGTTCCTGATGGAGTGCTAGAAGGTCCAGACACAGTTTCGTGACAGTCCACTTTGGCACCCCAGGAAGGTTAACCCCGTGAAAGGGTCATAGGGGATACATCATGGTTTGGAAACACGTAAAAATGTGAATCGGAGCTACAGGTTTTAAAACCACCTCAAATGATCGAATAGGGTTCCTGATGGAGTGCTAGAGGGTCAACACACATTTTTGTGAAAGTCAACTTCTGCACCCCAGGAAGGGTAATCCCGTGATAGGGTCATGGGGGATACATCATGGTTTGGAAATAGGTGAAAATGTGAATCGGAGCTACAGATCTTGAAACCAGCTCAAATGATAGAGGAGGGTTCCTGATGGAGGGCTAGAGGGTCCAAACACAGCTTTGTGAAAGTCAACTTTGGCAAACGAGGAAGGGTAATCAAGTGAAAGGGTCATAGGGGATACATCATGGTTTGGAAATACGTAAAAATTTGAATCGGAGCGACAGGTTTTAAAACCACCTCAAATGATACAGGAGGGTTCCTGATGGAGTGCTAGAGGGTCAATAGACAGTTTCGTGAAAGTCAACTTTGGCACCCCAGGAAGGGTAATCACGTGAAAGGGGAAAAGTGGATACATCATGGTTTGGAAATAGGTAAAAATGTGAATCGGAGATAGAGCCATTAAAACCAGCTCAAATGATAGAGGAGGATTCCTGACGGAGTGGTGGAGGGTCCGAACACAGTTTTGTGAAAGTCAACTTTGGCAACCCAGGAAGGGTAATCCCGTGAAAGGGTCATAGTGGACACTTCATGATTTGGAAATAGGTAAAAATGTGAATCGGAACTACAGCTCTTAAAACCACCTCAAATGATCGATTAGGGTTCCTGATGGAGTGGTAGACGGTCAAAACACATTTTTGTGAAAGTCAACTTCTGCACCCTAGGAAGGGTAACACCGTGATAGGGTAATGGGGGATACATCATGGTTTGGAAATAGGTGAAAATGTGAATCGGAGCTACAGATCTTGAAACCAGCTCAAATGATAGAGGAGGGATACTGACGGAGTGCTAGAGGGTCCAAACACAGTTTCGTGAAAGTCAACTTTGGCAACCCAGGAAGGGTAATCCCGTGAAAGGTTTATAGGGGACACATCATGGTTCGGAAATAGGTAAAAAGGTGAATCAGAGCTACAGCTCTCAAAACCAGCTCAAATGATAGGGGAGGGTTCCTGATGGAGTGCTAGAGGGTCGAAACACAGTTTCGTGAAAGTCAACTTTGGCAGCAAAGGAAGGGTAATCCCGTGAAAGGGTCATAGTGGACACATCATGGTTTGGAAATAGGTAGAAATGTGAATCGGAGCTACAGATCTTGAAACCAGCTCAAATGATAGAGGAGGGTTCCTGACGGAGTGCTAGAGGGTCGAAACACAGTTTCGTGAAAGTCAACTTCTGCACCCTAGGAAGGGTAATACCGTGATAGGGTCATGGGGGATACATCATGGTTTGGAAACAGGTGAAAATGTGAATCGGAGCTACAGATCTTGAAACCAGCTCAAATGATAGAGGAGGGTTCCTGACGGAGTGCTAGAGGCTCCAGACACAGTTTCGTGAGTGTCCACTTTGGCACCCCAGGAAGGTTGACCCCGTGAGAGGGTCATAGGGGATACATCATGGTTTGGAAATAGGTAAAAATGTGAATCGGAGCTACAGGTTTTAAAACCACCTCAAATGATAGAGGAGGGTTCCTGATGGAGTGCTTGAGGTTCAATACACAGTTTCGTGAAAGTCAACTTTGGCACCCCAGGAAGGGTAATCACGTGAAAGGGGAAAAGTGTATACATCATGGTTTGGAAATATGTAAAAATGTGAATCGGAGATAGAGCCCTTAAAACCAGCTCAAGTAATAGAGGAGGGTTCCTGACGGAGTGGTGGAGGGTCCAAACACAGTTTTCTGAAAGTCAACTTTGGCACCCCATGAAGGGTAATCCCGTGAAAGGTTTATAGGGGATACATCATAGTTTGGAAATAGGTAAAAAGATGAATCAGAGCTACAGCTCTCATAACCAGCTCAAATGATAGAGGAGGTTTCCTGATGGAGTGCTAGAGGGTCCAAACACAGTTTCGTGAAAGTCAACTTTCGCAGCAAAGGAAGGGTAATCCCGTGAAATGGTCATAGTGGATGCATCATGGTTTGGAAATAGGTAAAAATGTGAATCGGAGCTACAGGTTTTAAACGAAGCTCAAATGATGGAGGAGGGTTCATGATGGAGTGCTAGAGGGTCCAAACACAGTTTGGTGAAAGTCAACTTTGGCACCCCAGGAAGGGTAAACAGGTAAAATTGTAATAGTGGATACATCATGGTTTGGAAATAGGTAAAAGTGTGAATCGGAGCTACAGGTTTTAAAAGCAGCTCAAATGATAGAGGAGGGTTCCTGACGGAGTGCTAGAGGCTCCAGACACAGTGTCGTGAGTGTCCACTTTGGCACCCCACGAAGGTTAACCCCGTGAAAGGGTCATAGGGGATACATCATGGTTTGGAAATAGGTAAAAATGTGAATCGGAGCTACAGGTTTTAAAACCACCTCAAATGATAGAGGAGGGTTCCTGATGGAGTGCTAGAGGGTCAATAGACAGTTTCGTGAAAGTCAACTTTGGCACCCGAGGAAGGGTAATCACGTGGAAGTATAATAGTGGATACATCATGGTTTGGAAATAGGTAAAAATGTGAATCGGAACTACAGGATTTGAAACCAGCTCAAATGATAGAGGAGGGTTCATGATGGAGTGCTAGAGGGTCCAAGCACAGTTTCGTGAAAGTCAACTTTGGCACCCCAGGAAGGGTAATCCCGTGAAAGGGTAATAGTGGATACATCATGGTTTGGAAATAGGTAAAAATGTGAATCGGAGCTACAGGTTTTAAAAGCACCTCAAATGATAGAGGAGGGTTCCTGATGGAGTGCTAGAGGGTCCAAACACAGTTTTGTGAAAGTCACCTTTGGAACTCCAGGAAGGGTAAACAGGTAAAAGGGTAATAGTGGATACATCATGGTTTGGAAATAGGTAAAAATGTGAATCGGAGCTACAGGTTTTAAAAGCAGCTCAAATGATATAGGAGGGTTCCTGATGGAGTGCCAGAGGGTCCAAACACAGTTATGTGAAAGTCAACTTTGGCACCCGAGGAAGTGTAATCATGTGAAAGGGGAAATGTGGATACATCATGGTTTGGAAATATGTAAAAATGTGAATCGGAGCTACAGGTTTTAAAAGCAGCTCAAATGATAGAGGAGGGTTCCTGATGGAGTGCTAGAGGGTCCACACACAGTTTCGTGAGAGTCCACTTTGGCACCCCAGGAAGGTTAATCCCGTGATAGGGTCATAGGGGATACATCATGGTTTGGAAATAGGTGAAAATGTGAATCGGAGATACAGGTTTTAAAACCACGTAAAATGATATAGGAGGGTTCCTGATGGAGTGCTAGAGGGTCAATACACAGTTTCGTGAAAGTCAACTTTGGCACCCCAGGAAAGGTTAATCCCGTGAAAGGGTCACAGGGGATACATCATGGTTTGGAAATAGGTAAAAATGTGAATCGGAACTACAACTCTTAAAACCACCTCAAATGATCGATTAGGGTTCCTGATGGAGTGCTAGAGGATCAACACACATTTTTGTGAAAGTCAACTTCTGCACCCTAGGAAGGGTAATCCCGTGATGTGGTCATGGGGGATACATCATGGTTTGGAAATAGGTGAAAATGTGAATCGGAGCTACAGATCTTGAAACTAGCTCAAATGATAGAGGAGGGTTCCTGATGGAGTGCTAGAGGGTCCACAAAAAGTTTCGTGAGAGTCCACTTTGGCACCCCAGGAAGGTTAGTCCCGTGATATGGTCATAGTGGATACATCATGGTTTGAAAATAGGTAAAAATGTGAATCGGAGCTACAGCTCTCAAAACCACCTCAAATGATAGAGGAGGGTTCCTGACGGAGTGCTAGAGGGTCCAAACACAGTTTCGTGAAAGTCAACTTTGGCTCCCCAGGAAGGGTAATCCCGTGAAAGGGTAATAGGGGATACATCATGGTTTGGAAATAGGTAAAAATGTGAATCGAACCTACAGGTTTTAAAACCACCTCAAATGATAGAGGAGGGTTCCTGATGGAGTGCTAGAGGGTCCAAACACAGTTTTGTGAAAGTCAACTTTGGCACCCCAGGAAGGGTAATCCCGTGAAAGGGTAATAGTGGATACATCATGGTTTGGAAGTAGGTAAAAATGTGAATCGGAACTACAGCTCTGAAACCCACCTCAAATGATAGAGGAGGGTTCCTGACGGAGTGCTAGAGGGTCAAAACACAGTTTCGTGAAAGTCACCTTTGGCACCCCAGGAAGGGTAATCCCGTGAAAGGGTAATAGGGGATACATCATGGTTTGGAAATAGGTAAAAATGTGAATCGGAACTACAGCTCTCAAAAACCAGCTCAAATGATAGAGGAGGGTTCCTGATGGAGTGCTAGAGGGTCAATACACATTTTCGTGAAATGAACTTTGGCACCCCAGGAAGGGTTATCACGTGAAAATGTAATAATGGATTCATCATGGTTTGGAAATAGGTAAAAATGTGAATCGGAGCTACAGGTTTTTAAAGCAGCTAAAATGATAGAGGAAGGTTCCTGATGGAGTGCTAGAGGGTCCAAACACAGTTTCGTGAAAGTCAACTTTGGCACCCCAGGAAAGGTAAACAGGTAAAAGTGTAATAGTGGATACATCATGGTTTGGAAATAGGTAAAAGTGTGAATCGGAGCTACAGGTTTTAAAAGCAGCTCAAATGATAGAGGAGGGTTCCTGATGGAGTCCTAGAGGGTCCAAACACAGCTTCGTGAAAGTCAACTTTGGCACCCCAGAAAGGGTAATCACGTGAAAGGGTAATAGTGGATACATCATGGTTTGGAAATAGTTAAAAATGTGAATCGAAGCTACAGGTTTTAAAAGCAGCTCAAATGATAGATGAGGGTTCCTGATGGAGTGCTAGAGGGTCCAAACACAGTTTTGTGAAAGTCAACTTTGGCACCCCAGGAAAGGTTATCCCGTGAAAGGGTAATAGTGGATACATCATGGTTTGGAAATAGGTAAAAATGTGAATCGGAACTACAGCTCTCAAAACCACCTCAAATGATAGAGGAGGGTTCCTGACGGAGTGCTAAAGGGTCCAAACACATGTTTGCGAAAGGGAACTTTGGCACCCCAGGAAGGGTAATCCCGTGGTATGGTCATAGGGGATACATCATGGTTTGGAAATAGGTAAAAATGTGAATCGGAGCTATAGCTCTTAAAAACCACGTCAAATGATAGTTGAGGGTTCCTGATGGAGTGCTAGAGAGTGAAAACACAGTTTTGTGAAGGTCAACTTTGGCACCCCAGGATGGGTAATCCGGTCAAAGGGTCATAGTAGATACATCATGGTTTGGAAATAGGTAAAAATGTGAATCGGAGCTATAGCTCTTAAAACCACCTCAAATGATAGACGAGGGTACCTGATGGAGTGCTAGAGAGTGAAAACACAGTTTCGTAAAAGTCAACTTTGGCACCCCAAAAAGGGTAATCAAGTGAAAGTATAATAGTGGATACATCATGGTTTGGAAATAGGTGAAAGTGTGAATCGGAGCTACAGCTTTTAAAAGCAGCTCAAATGATAGAGGAGGGTTCCTGACGGAGTGCTAGAGGCTCCAGACACAGTTTCGTGTGTGTCCACTTTGGCACCCCAGGAAGGTTAACCCCGTGAAAGGGTGATAGGGGATACATCATGGTTTGGAAATAGGTAAAAATGTGAATCGGAGCTACAGGTTTTAAAACCACCTCAAATGATAGAGGAGGGTTCCTGATGGAGTGCTAGAGGGTCAATGCACAGTTTCGTGAAAGTCAACTTTGGCACCCGAGGAAGGGTAATCACGTGAGAGTATAATAGTGGATACATCATGGTTTGGAAATAGGTAAAAATGTGAATCGGAACTACAGGTTTTAAAACCACCTAAAATGATATAGGAGGGTTCCTGATGGAGTGCTAGAGGGTCAATACACAGTTTCGTGAAAGTCAACTTTGGCACCCCAGGAAGGTTAATCCCGTGAAAGGGTCACAGGGGATACATCATGGTTTGGAAATAGGTAAAAATGTGAATCGTAACTACAGCTCTTAAAACCACCTCAAATGATCGATTAGGGTTCCTGATGGAGTGCTAGAGGATCAACACACATTTTCGTCAAAGTCAACTTCTGCACCCTAGGAAGGGTAATCCCGTGATATGGTCATGGGGGATACATCATGGTTTGGAAATAGGTGAAAATGTGAATCGGAGCTACAGATCTTGAAACCAGCTCAAATGATAGAGGAGGGTTCCTGATGGAGTGCTAGAGGGTCCACACAAAGTTTCGTGAGAGTCCACTTTGGCACCCCAGGAAGGTTAGTCCCGTGATAGGGTCATAGTGGATACATCATGGTTTGGAAATAGGTAAAAATGTGAATCGGAACTACAGCTCTCAAAACCAGCTCAAATGATAGAGGAGGGTTCCTGATGGAGTGCTAGAGGGTCCAAACACAGTTTCGTGAAAGTCAACTTTGGCACCCCAGGAAGGGTAATCCCGTGAAAGGGTAATAGTGGATACATCATGGTTTGGAAATAGGTAAAAATGTTAATCGGAGCTACAGGTTTTAAAAGCAGCTCAAATGATACAGGAGGGTTCCTGATGGAGTGCTAGAGGGTCCACACACAGTTTCGTGAGAGTCAACTTTGGCACCCCAGGAAGGTTAATCCCGTGATAGGGTCATAGGGGATACATCATGGTTTGGAAATAGGTAAAAATGTGAATCGCAGCTACAGTACTAAAAAGCACCTCAAATAATAGAGGAGGGTTCCTGATGGAGTGCTAGAGTGTACAAACACAGTTTTGTGAAGGTCAACTTTGGCACCCCAGGATGGGTAATCCGGTCAAAGGGTCATAGTAGATACATCATGGTTTGGAAATAGGTAAAAATGTGAATCGGAGCTATAGCTCTTAAAACCACCTCAAATGATAGAGGAGGGTACCTGATGGAGTGCTAGAGAGTGAAAACACAGTTTCGTAAAAGTCAACTTTTCCACCGCAGGAAGGGTAATCAAGTAAAAGTATAATAGTGGATACATCATGGTTTGGAAATAGGTGAAAGTGTGAATCGGAGCTACAGCTTTTAAAAGCAGCTCAAATGATAGAGGAGGGTTCCTGACGGAGTGCTAGAGGCTCCAGACACAGTTTCGTGTGTGTCCACTTTGGCACCCCAGGAAGGTTAACCCCGTGAAAGGGTGATAGGGGATACATCATGGTTTGGAAATAGGTAAAAATGTGAATCGGAGCTACAGGTTTTAAAACCACCTCAAATGATAGAGGAGGGTTCCTGATGGAGTGCTAGAGGGTCAATGCACAGTTTCGTGAAAGTCAACTTTGGCACCCGAGGAAGGGTAATCACGTGAAAGTATAATAGTGGATACATCATGGTTTGGAAATAGGTAAAAATGTGAATCGGAACTACAGGTTTTAAAAGCAGCTCAAATGATAGAGGAGGGTTCCTGATGGAGTGCTAGAGGGTCCACACACAGTTTCGTGAGAGTCCACTTTGGCACCCCAGGAAGGTTAATCCCGTGATAGGGTCATAGGGGATACATCATGGTTTGGAAATAGGTGAAAATGTGAATCGGAGATACAGGTTTTAAAACCACCTAAAATGATATAGGAGGGTTCCTGATGGAGTGCTAGAGGGTCAATACACAGTTTCGTGAAAGTCAACTTTGGCACCCCAGGAAGGTTAATCCCGTGAAAGGGTCAGAGGGGATACATCATGGTTTGGAAATAGGTAAAAATGTGAATCGTAACTACAGCTCTTAAAACCACCTCAAATGATCGATTAGGGTTCCTGATGGAGTGCTAGAGGATCAACACACATTTTCGTCAAAGTCAACTTCTGCACCCTAGGAAGGGTAATCCCGTGAAAGGGTCATGGGGGATACATCATGGTTTGGAAATAGGTGAAAATGTGAATCGGAGCTACAGATCTTGAAACCAGCTCAAATGATAGAGGAGGGTTCCTGATGGAGTGCTAGAGGGTCCACACAAAGTTTTGTGAGAGTCCACTTTGGCACCCCAGGAAGGTTAGTCCCGTGATATGGTCATAGTGGATACATCATGGTTTGGAAATAGGTAAAAATGTGAATCGGAGCTACAGCTCTCAAAACCACCTCAAATGATAGAGGAGGGTTCCTGACGGAGTGCTAGAGGGTCCAAACACAGTTTCGTGAAAGTCAACTTTGGCTCCCCAGGAAGGGTAATCCCGTGAAAGGGTAATAGGGGATACATCATGGTTTGGAAATAGGTAAAAATGTGAATCGAACCTACAGGTTTTAAAACCACCTCAAATGATAGAGGAGGGTTCCTGATGGAGTGCTAGAGGGTCCAAACACAGTTTTGTGAAAGTCAACTTTGGCACCCCAGGAAGGGTTATCCCGTGAAAGGGTAATAGTGGATACATCATGGTTTGGAAGTAGGTAAAAATGTGAATCGGAACTACAGCTCTGAAACCCACCTCAAATGATAGAGGATGGTTCCTGACGGAGTGCTAGAGGGTCAAAACACAGTTTCGTGAAAGTCAACTTTGGCACCCCAGGAAGGGTTATCCCGTGAAAGGGTAATAGGGGATACATCATGGTTTGGAAATAGGTAAAAATGTGAATCGGAACTACAGCTCTCAAAAACCAGCTCAAATGATAGAGGAGGGTTCCTGATGGAGTGCTAGAGGGTCAATACACATTTTCGTGAAATGAACTTTGGCACCCCAGGAAGGGTTATCACGTGAAAGGGTACTAGGGGATACATCATGGTTTGGAAATAGGTAAAAATGTGAATCGAACCTACAGGTTTTAAAACCACCTCAAATGATAGAGGAGGGTTCCTGATGGAGTGCTAGAGGGTCCAAACACAGTTTTGTGAAAGTCAACTTTGGCACCCCAGGAAGGGTAATCCCGTGAAAGGGTCATAGGGGATACATCATGGTTTGGAAATAGGTAAAAATGTGAATCGGAGCTATAGCTCTTAAAAACCACCTCAAATGATAGTTGAGGGTTCCTGATGGAGTGCTAGAGAGTGAAAACACAGTTTTGTGAAGGTCAACTTTGGCACCCCAGGATGGGTAATCCGGTCAAAGGGTCATAGTAGATACATCATGGTTTGGAAATAGGTAAAAATGTGAATCGGAGCTATAGCTCTTAAAACCACCTCAAATGATAGACGAGGGTACCTGATGGAGTGCTAGAGAGTGAAAACACAGTTTCGTAAAAGTCAACTTTGGCACCGCAGGAAGGGTAATCAAGTGAAAGTATAATAGTTCATACATCATGGTTTGGAAATAGGTGAAAGTGTGAATCGGAGCTACAGCTTTTAAAAGCAGCTCAAATGATAGAGGAGGGTTCCTGACGGAGTGCTAGAGGCTCCAGACACAGTTTCGTGTGTGTCCACTTTGGCACCCCAGGAAGGTTAACCCCGTGAAAGGGTGATAGGGGATACATCATGGTTTGGAAATAGGTAAAAATGTGAATCGGAGCTACAGGTTTTAAAAGAACCTCAAATGACAGAGGAGGGTTCCTGATGGAGTGCTAGAGGGTCAATGCACAGTTTCGTGAAAGTCAACTTTGGCACCCGAGGAAGGGTAATCACGTGAGAGTATAATAGTGGATACATCATGGTTTGGAAATAGGTAAAAATGTGAATCGGAACTACAGGTTTTAAAACCACCTAAAATGATATAGGAGGGTTCCTGATGGAGTGCTAGAGGGTCAATACACAGTTTCGTGAAAGTCAACTTTGGCACCCCAGGAAGGTTAATCCCGTGAAAGGGTCACAGGGGATACATCATGGTTTGGAAATAGGTAAAAATGTGAATCGTAACTACAGCTCTTAAAACCACCTCAAATGATCGATTAGGGTTCCTGATGGAGTGCTAGAGGATCAACACACATTTTCGTCAAACTCAACTTCTGCACCCTAGGAAGGGTAATCCCGTGATATGGTCATGGGGGATACATCATGGTTTGGAAATAGGTGAAAATGTGAATCGGAGCTACAGATCTTGAAACCAGCTCAAATGATAGAGGAGGGTTCCTGATGGAGTGCTAGAGGGTCCACACAAAGTTTCGTGAAAGTCCACTTTGGCACCCCAGGAAGGTTAGTCCCGTGATAGGGTCATAGTGGATACATCATGGTTTGGAAATAGGTAAAAATGTGAATCGGAACTACAGCTCTCAAAACCAGCTCAAATGATAGAGGAGGGTTCCTGATGGAGTGCTAGAGGGTCCAAACACAGTTTCGTGAAAGTCAACTTTGGCACCCCAGGAAGGGTAATCCCGTGAAAGGGTAATAGTGGATACATCATGGTTTGGAAATAGGTAAAAATGTTAATCGGAGTTACAGGTTTTAAAAGCAGCTCAAATGATACAGGAGGGTTCCTGATGGAGTGCTAGAGGGTCCACACACAGTTTCGTGAGAGTCAACTTTGGCACCCCAGGAAGGTTAATCCCGTGATAGGGTCATAGGGGATACATCATGGTTTGGAAATAGGTAAAAATGTGAATCGCAGCTACAGTACTAAAAAGCACCTCAAATAATAGAGGAGGGTTCCTGATGGAGTGCTAGAGTGTACAAACACAGTTTTGTGAAGGTCAACTTTGGCACCCCAGGATGGGTAATCCGGTCAAAGGGTCATAGTAGATACATCATGGTTTGGAAATAGGTAAAAATGTGAATCGGAGCTATAGCTCTTAAAACCACCTCAAATGATAGAGGAGAGTACCTGATGGAGTGCTAGAGAGTGAAAACACAGTTTCGTAAAAGTCAACTTTTCCACCGCAGGAAGGGTAATCAAGTAAAAGTATAATAGTGGATACATCATGGTTTGGAAATAGGTGAAAGTGTGAATCGGAGCTACAGCTTTTAAAAGCAGCTCAAATGATAGAGGAGGGTTCCTGACGGAGTGCTAGAGGCTTCAGACACAGTTTCGTGTGTGTCCACTTTGGCACCCCAGGAAGGTTAACCCCGTGAAAGGGTGATAGGGGATACATCATGGTTTGGAAATAGGTAAAAATGTGAATCGGAGCTACAGGATTTAAAACCACCTCAAATGATAGAGGAGGGTTCCTGATGGAGTGCTAGAGGGTCAATGCACAGTTTCGTGAATGTCAACTTTGGCACCCGAGGAAGGGTAATCACGTGAAAGTATAATAGTGGATACATCATGGTTTGGAAATAGGTAAAAATGTGAATCGGAACTACAGGTTTTAAAAGCAGCTCAAATGATAGAGGAGGGTTCCTGATGGAGTGCTAGAGGGTCCACACACAGTTTCGTGAGAGTCCACTTTGGCACCCCAGGAAGGTTAATCCCGTGATAGGGTCATAGGGGATACATCATGGTTTGGAAATAGATGAAAATGTGAATCGGAGATACAGGTTTTAAAACCACCTAAAATGATATAGGTGGGTTCCTGATGGAGTGCTAGAGGGTCAATACACAGTTTCGTGAAAGTCAACTTTGGCACCCCAGGAAGGTTAATCCCGTGAAAGGGTCAGAGGGGATACATCATGGTTTGGAAATAGGTAAAAATGTGAATCGTAACTACAGCTCTTAAAACCACCTCAAATGATCGATTAGGGTTCCTGATGGAGTGCTAGAGGATCAACACACATTTTCGTCAAAGTCAACTTCTGCACCCTAGGAAGGGTAATCCCGTGAAAGGGTCATAGTAGATACATCATGGTTTGGAAATAGGTGAAAATGTGAATCGGAGCTACAGATCTTGAAACCAGCTCAAATGATAGAGGAGGGTTCCTGATGGAGTGCTAGAGGGTCCACACAAAGTTTTGTGAGAGTCCACTTTGGCACCCCAGGAAGGTTAGTCCCGTGATAGGGTCATAGTGGATACATCATGGTTTGGAAATAGGTAAAAATGTGAATCGGAACTACAGCTCTCAAAACCAGCTCAAATGATAGAGGAGGGTTCCTGATGGAGTGCTAGAGGGTCCAAACACAGTTTCGTGAAAGTCAACTTTGGCACCCCAGGAAGGGTAATCCCGTGAAAGGGTAATAGTGGATACATCATGGTTTGGAAATAGGTAAAAATGTTAATCGGAGCTACAGGTTTTAAAAGCAGCTCAAATGATACAAGAGGGTTCCTGATGGAGTGCTAGAGGGTCCACACACAGTTTCGTGAGAGTCAACTTTGGCACCCCAGGAAGGTTAATCCCGTGATAGGGTCATAGGGGATACATCATGGTTTGGAAATAGGTGAAAATGTGAATCGGAGATACAGGTTTTAAAACCACGTAAAATGATATAGGAGGGTTCCTGATGGAGTGCTAGAGGGTCCACACACAGTTTCGTGAAAGTCAACTTTGGCACCCCAGGAAGGGTAATCCCGTGAAAAGCGAAAAGTGGATACATCGTGGTTTGGAAATAGGTAAAAATGTGAATCGGAGCTACAGGTTTTAAAAGCAGCTCAAATGATAGAGGAGGGTTCCTGATGGAGTGCTAGAGGGTCCACACACAGTTTCGTGAGAGTCAACTTTGGCACCCCAGAAAGGGTTGTCACGTGAAAGGGTCATAGTGGATACATCATGGTTTGGAAATAGGTAAAAATGTGGATCGGAACTACAGCTCTCAAAACCAGCTCAAATGATAGAGGGGGGTTCTTGATGGAGTGCTAGAGGGTCCAAACACAGTTTCGTGAAAGTCAACTTTGGAACCCCAGAAAGGGTTGTCACGTGAAAGGGTCATAGTGGATACATCATGGTTTGGAAATAGGTAAAAATGTGAATCGGAGCTACAGGTTTTAAAAGCAGCTCAAATGATAGAGGAGGGTTCCTGATGGAGTGCTAGAGGATCCAAAAACAGTTTTGTGAAAGTCAACTTTGGCACCCCAGGAAGTGTAATCCCGTGAAAGGGTCATAGGGGATACATCATGGTTTGGAAATAGGTAAAAATGTGAATCGGAGCTACGGGTTCTAAAACCACCTCAAATGATAGAGTTGGGTTCTTGATGGAGTGTCAGAGGGTCAAAACATAGTTTCGTGAAAGTCAGATTTGGCACCCCAGCATAGGCAATCCCGTAACAGGGTAATAGTGGATACATCATGGTTTGGAAATAGGTAAAAGTGTGAATCGGAGCTACAGTTCTAAAAAGCAGCTCAAATAATAGAGGAGGGTTCTTGATGGAGTGCTAGAGTGTACAAACACAGTTTTGTGAAGGTCAACTTTGGCACCTCAGGATGGGTAATCCGGTCAAAGGGTTATTGTAGATACATCATGGTTTGGAAATAGGTAAAAATGTGAATCGGAGCTACAGCTCTTAAAACCACCTCAAATGATAGAAGAGGGTACCTGATGGAGTGCTAGAGAGTGAAAACACAGTTTCGTGAAAGTCAACTTTGGCACCCCAGGAAGGGTAATCCCGTGAAAGGGTCATAGGGGATACATCATGGTTTGGAAATAGGTAGAAATGTGAATCGGAACTACAGATCTCAAAACCAGCTCAAATGAAGGAGGAGGGTTCCTGATGGAGGGCTAGAGGGTCCAAACACAGTTTCGTGAAAGTCAACTTTGGAACCCCAGAAAGGATTATCACGTGAAAGGGTGATAGTGGATACATCATGGTTTGGAAATAGGTGAAAATGTGAATCGGAGATACAGGTTTTAAAACCACCTAAAATGATATAGGAGGGTTCCTGATGGAGTGCTAGAGGGTCAATACACAGTTTCGTGAAAGTCAGCTTTGGCACCCCAGGAAGGGTTATCCCGTGAAAGGGTCATAGTGGATACATCATGGTTTGGAAGTAGGTAAAAATGTGAATCGGAGACACTGGTTTCAAAACCACCTCAAATGATATAGGAGGGTTCCTGACGGAGTGCTAGAGGGTCAATACACAGTTTCGTGAAAGTCAACTTTGGCACCCCAGGAAGGGTTATATCGTGAAAGGGTCAGAGGGGATACATCATGGTTTGGAAATAGGTAAAAATGTGAATCGGAACTACAGCTCTCAAAAACCAGCTCAAATGATAGAGGAGGGTTCCTGATGGAGGGCTAGAGAGTGAAAACACAGTTTCGTGAAAGTCAACTTTGGCACCCCAGGAAGGGTCATCCCGTGAAAGGGTAATAGTGGATACATCATGGTTTGGAAATAGGTAGAAATGTGAATCGGAACTACAGCTCTCAAAACCACCTCAAATGATATAGGAGGGTTCCTGATGGAGTGCTAGAGGGTCCACACAGAGTTTCGTGAAAGTCAACTTTGGCACCCCAGGAAGGGTAATCCCGTGAAAAGGGAAAAGTGGATAGATCATGGTTTGGAAATAGGTAAAAATGTGAATCGGAGCTACAGGTTTTAAAAGCAGCTCAAATGATAGAGGAGGGTTCCTGTTGGAGTGCTAGAGGGTCCACACACAGTTTCGTGAGAGTCCACTTTGGCACCCCAGGAAGGTTAATCCCGTGATAGGGTCATAGTGGACACATCATGGTTTGGAATTAGGTAAAAATGTGGATCGGAACTACAGCTCTCAAAACCAGCTCAAATGATAGAGGAGGGTTCTTGATGGAGTGCTAGAGGGTCCAAACACAGTTTCGTGAAAGTCAACTTTGGAACCCCAGAAAGGGTTGTCTCGTGAAAGGGTCATAGTGGATACATCATGGTTTGGAAATAGGTAAAAATGTGAATCGGAGCTACAGGTTTTAAAAGCAGCTCAAATGATAGAGGAGGGTTCCTGATGGAGTGCTAGAGGATCCAAACACAGTTTTGTGAAAGTCAACTTTGGCACCCCAGGAATTGTAATCCCGTGAAAGGGTCATAGGGGATACATCATGGTTTGGAAATAGGTAAAAATGTGAATCGGAGCTACGGGTTCTAAAACCACCTCAAATGATAGAGTTGGGTTCTTGATGGACTGCTAGAGGGTCAAAACATAGTTTCGTGAAAGTCAGCTTTGGCACCCCAGCATAGGCAATCCCGTGACAGGGTAATAGTGGATACATCATGGTTTGGAAATAGGTAAAAGTGTGAATCGGAGCTACAGTTCTAAAAAGCAGCTCAAATAATAGAGGAGGGTTCTTGATGGAGTGCTAGAGTGTACAAACACAGTTTCGTGAAAGTCAACTTTGGCACCCCAGAATGGGTAATCACGTGAAAATATAATAGTGGATACATCATGGTTTGGAAATAGGTAGAAATGTGAATCGGAACTACAGCTCTCAAAACCACCTCAAATGATATAGGAGGGTTCCTGATGGAGTGCTAGAGGGTCCACACAGAGTTTCGTGAAAGTCAACTTTGGCACCCCAGGAAGGGTTATCCCGTGAAAAGGGAAAAGTGGATAGATCATGGTTTGGAAATAGGTAAAAATGTGAATCGGAGCTACAGGTTTTAAAAGCAGCTCAAATGATAGAGGAGGGTTCCTGTTGGAGTGCTAGAGGGTCCACACACAGTTTCGTGAGAGTCCACTTTGGCACCCCAGGAAGGTTAATCCCGTGATAGGGTCATAGTGGACAGATCATGGTTTGGAATTAGGTAAAAATGTGGATCGGAACTACAGCTCTCAAAACCAGCTCAAATGATAGAGGAGGGTTCTTGATGGAGTGCTAGAGGGTCCAAACACAGTTTCGTGAAAGTCAACTTTGGCACCCCAGAAAGGGTTGTCTCGTGAAAGGGTCATAGTGGATACATCATGGTTTGGAAATAGGTAAAAATGTGAATCGGAGCTACAGGTTTTAAAAGCAGCTCAAATGATAGAGGAGGGTTCCTGATGGAGTGCTAGAGGATCCAAACACAGTTTTGTGAAAGTCAACTTTGGCACCCCAGGAATTGTAATCCCGTGAAAGGGTCATAGGGGATACATCATGGTTTGGAAATAGGTAAAAATGTGAATCGGAGCTACGGGTTCTAAAACCACCTCAAATGATAGAGTTGGGTTCTTGATGGACTGCTAGAGGGTCAAAACATAGTTTCGTGAAAGTCAGCTTTGGCACCCCAGCATAGGCAATCCCGTGACAGGGTAATAGTGGATACATCATGGTTTGGAAATAGGTAAAAGTGTGAATCGGAGCTACAGTTCTAAAAAGCAGCTCAAATAATAGAGGAGGGTTCTTGATGGAGTGCTAGAGGGTCCAAACACAGTTTCGTGAAAGTCAACTTTGGCACCCCAGAATGGGTAATCACGTGAAAATATAATAGTGGATACATCATGGTTTGGAAATAGGTATAAATGTGAATCGGAGCTACAGGTTTTAAAGCAGCTCAAATGATAGAGGAGGGTTCCTGATGGAGTGGTAGAGGGTCCAAACACAGTTTTGTGAAAGTCAACTTTGGCACCCCAGGATGGGTAATCACGTGAAAGTATAATAGTGGATACATCATGGTTTGGAAATATGTAAAAATGTGAATCGGAGCTCCAGTACTAAAAAGCAGCTCAAATAATAGAGGAGGGTTCCTGATGGAGTGCTAGAGTGTACAAACACAGTTTTGTGAAGGTCAACTTTGGCACCCCAGGATGGGTAATCCGGTGAAAGGGTCATAGTAGATACATCATGGTTTGGAAATAGGTAAAAATGTGAATCGGAGCTATAGCTCTTAAAACCACCTCAAATGATAGAGGAGGGTACCTGATGGAGTGCTAGAGAGTGAAAACACAGTTTCGTACAAGTCAACTTTGGCACCGCAGGAAGGGTAATCCCGTGAAAGGGTCATAGTGGATACATCATGGTTTGGAAATAGGTAAAAATGTGAATCGGAGCTACAGCTTTCAAAACCAGCTCAAATGATAGAGTAGGGTTCCTGATGGAGTGCTAGATTGTCCAGACACAGTTTCGTGAGAGTCCACTTTGGCACCCCAGGAAGGGTAATCCCGTGAAAGGGTCATAGGGGATACATCATGGTTCGGAAATAGGTAGAAATCTGAATCGGAGCTACAGGTTTTAAAAGCAGGTCAAATGACATAGGAGTGTTCCTGATGGAGTGCTAGAGGGTCCAAACACAGTTTTGTGAAAGTCAACTTTGGCACCCCAGGAAGGGTTATCCCGTGAAAGGGTCAAAGGGGATACATCATGGTTTGGAAATAGGTAAAAAGGTGAATCGGAGCTACAGGTTTTAAAACCACCTCAAATGATAGAGGAGTGTTCCTGTTCGAGTGCAAGAGAGTCCAAACACTGTTTCGTGAAAGTCAACTTTGGCACCCCAGGAAGGGTAATCCTGTGAAAGGGTAATAGTGGACATATCATGGTTTGGAAATAGGTAAAAATGTGAATCCGAACTACAGCTCTCAAAACCAGCTCAAATGATAGAGGAGGGTTCCTGATGGAGGGCTAGAGGGTCGAAATACAGTTTCGTGAAATTCAACTTTGGCACCCCAGGAAGGGTAATCACGTGAAAGGGTAATAGTGGATTCATCCTGGTTTGGAAATAGGTGAAAATGTGAATGGGAGCTACAGGTTTTAAAAGCAGCTCAAATGATAGAAGAGGGTTCCTGATGGAGTGCTAGAGGGTCCAAACACAGTTTCGTGAAAGTCAACTTTGGCACCCCAGGAAGGGTAATCACGTGAAAGTTTAATAGTGGATACATTATGGTTTGGAAATAGGTAAAAATGTGAATCGGAACTACAGCTCTCAAAACCAGCTCAAATGATAGAGGAGGGTTCCTGATGGAGTGTTAGAGGATCCACACAGAGTTTCGTGAAAGTCCACTTTGGCACCTCACGAAGGGTTATCCCGTGAAAGGGGAAAAGTGGATACATCATGGTTTGGAAATAGGTAAAAATGTGAACCAGAGCTACAGGTTTTAAAAGAAGCTCAAATGATAGAGTAGGGTTCCTGATGGAGTGCTAGAGGGTCCAAACACAGTTTTGTGAAAGTCAACTTTGGCACCCGAGGAAGGGTTATCCCGTGAAAGGGTCATAGGGGATACATCATGGTTTGAAAATAGGTAGAAATGTGAATCGGAGCTACAGGTTTTAAAAGCAGGTCAAATGTTATAGGAGTGTTCCTGAAGGAGTGCTAGAGGGTCCAAACACAGTTTTGTGAAAGTCAACTTTGGCACCCCAGGAAGGGTTATCCCGTGAAAGGGTCATAGGGGATACATCATGGTTTGGAAATAGGTAAAAAGGTGAATCGGAGCTACAGGTTTTAAAACCAGCTCAAATGATAGAGGAGGGTTCCTGATGGAGGGCTAGAGGGTCCAAATACAGTTTCGTGAAAGTCAACTTTGGCACCCCAGGAAGGGTAATCACGTGAAAGGGTAATAGTGGATACATCCTGGTTTGGAAATAGGTGAAAATGTGAATCGGAGCTACAGGTTTAAAAAGCAGCTCAAATGATAGAGGAGGGTTCCTGATGGAGTGCTAGAGGGTCCAAACACAGTTTCGTGAAAGTCAACTTTGGCACCCCACGAAGGGTAATCACGTGAAAGTTTAATAGTGGATACATCATGGTTTGGAAATAGGTAAAAATGTGAATCGAAACTACAGCTCTCAAAACCACCTCAAATGATAGAGGAGGGTTCCTGATGGAGTGTTAGAGGATCCACACAGAGTTTCGTGAAAGTCAACTTTGGCACCCCACGAAGGGTTATCCCGTGAAAGGGGAAAAGTGGATACATCATGGTTTGGAAATAGGTAAAATGTGAATCGGAGCTACAGGTTTTAAAAGAATCTCAAATGATAGAGTAGGGTTCCTGATGGAGTGCTAGAGGGTCCAAACACAGTTTTGTGAAAGTCAACTTTGGCACCCGAGGAAGGGTTATCCAGTGAAAGCGTCATAGGGGATACATCATGGTTTGGAAATAGGTAAAAATGTGAATCGGAGCTACAGGTTTTAAAAGCAGGTCAAATGATATAGGAGGGTTCCTGATGGAGTGCTAGAGGGTCCAAACACAGTTTCGTGAAAGTCAACTTTGGCATCCCAGGAAGGGTTATCCCGTGAAAGGGTCATAGGGGATACATCATGGTTTGGAAATAGGTAAAAAGGTCAATCGGAGCTA
The DNA here is from genome assembly GCF_037392515.1 of Haliotis asinina. NCBI lineage: Eukaryota > Metazoa > Mollusca > Gastropoda > Lepetellida > Haliotidae > Haliotis > Haliotis asinina. The sequence goes on along the minus strand of NC_090282.1, from coordinate 50,508,980 downwards.
CAGGTTTTAAAACCAGCTCAAATGATAGAGGTGTGTTCCTGTTGGAGTGCGAGAGAGTAAAAACACAGTTTCGTGAAAGTCAAATTTGGCACCCCAGGAAGGGTAATCACGTGAAAGGGTAATAGTGGATACATCCTGGTTTGGAAATAGGTGAAAATGTGAATCGGAGCTACAGGTTTAAAAAGCAGCTCAAATGATAGAGGAGGGTTCCTGATGGAATGCTAGAGGGTCCAAACACAGTTTCGTGAAAGTCAACTTTGGCACCCCAGGAAGGGTAATCACGTGAAAGTTTAATAGTGGATACATCATGGTTTGGAAATAGGTAAAAATGTGAATCGGAACTACAACTCTCAAAACCAGCTCAAATGATAGAGGAGGGTTCCTGATGGAGTGTTAGAGGATCCACACAGAGTTTCGTGAAAGTCCACTTTGGCACCCCAGGAAGGGTTATCCCGTGAAATTGGAAAAGTGGATACATCATGGTTTGGAAATAGGTAAAAATGTGAATCGGAGCTACAGGTTTTAAAAGAAGCTCAAATGGTAGAGTAGGGTTCCTGATGGAGTGCTAGAGGGTCCAAACACAGTTTTGTGAAAGTCAACTTTGGCCCCCGAGGAAGGGTTATCCCGTGAAAGGGTCATAGGGGATACATCATGGTTTGGAAATAGGTAAAAATGTGAATCGGAGCTACAGGTTTTAAAAGCAGGTCAAATGATATAGGAGTGTTCCTGATGGAGTGCTAGAGGGTCCAAACACAGTTTTGTGAAAGTCAACTTTGGCACCCCAGGAAGGGTTATCCCGTGAAAGGGTCATAGGGGATACATCATGGTTTGGAAATAGGTAAAAAGGTGAATCGGAGCTACAGGTTTTAAAACCACCTCAAATGATAGAGGAGTGTTCCTGTTGGAGTGCGAGAGAGTCCAAACACTGTTTCGTGAAAGTCAACTTTGGCACCCCAGGAAGGATAATCCCGTGAAAGGGTAATAGTGGATACATCATGGTTTGGAAATAGGTAAAAATGTGAATCCGAACTACAGCTCTCAAAACCAGCTCAAATGATAGAGGAGGGTTCCTGATGGAGTGCTAGAGGGTCCAAATACAGTTTCGTGAAAGTCAACTTTGGCACCCCAGGAAGGGTAATCCAGTGAAAGGGTAATAGTGGATACATCCTGGTTTGGAAATAGGTGAAAATGTGAATGGGAGCTACAGGTTTAAAAAGCAGCTCAAATGATAGAGGAGGGTTCCTGATGGAGTGCTAGAGGGTCCAAACACAGTTTCGTGAAAGTCAACTTTGGCACCCCAGGAAGGGTAATCACGTGAAAGTTTAATAGTGGATACATCATGGTTTGGAAATAGGTAAAAATGTGAATCGGAACTACAGCTCTCAAAACCAGCTCAAATGATAGAGTAGGGTTCCTGATGGAGTGTTAGAGGATCCACACAGAGTTTCGTGAAAGTCCACTTTGGCACCCCACGAAGGGTTATCCCGTGAAAGGGGAAAAGTGGATACATCATGGTTTGGAAATAGGTAAAAATGTGAATGGGAGCTACAGGTTTTAAAAGAAGCTGAAATGATAGAATAGGGTTCCTGATGGAGTGCTAGAGGGTCCAAACACAGTTTTGTGAAAGTCAACTTTGGCACCCGAGGAAGGGTTATCCCGTGAAAGGGTCATAGGGGATATATCATGGTTTGGAAATAGGTAAAAATGTGAATCGGAACTACAGGTTTTAACAGCAGGTCAAATGATATAGGAGGGTTCCTGATGGAGTGCTAGAGGGTCCAAACACAGTTTTGTGAAAGTCAACTTTGGCACCCCAGGAAGGGTTATCCCGTGAAAGGGTCATAGGGGATACATCATGGTTTGGAAATAGGTAAAAAGGTGAATCGGAGCTACAGGTTTTAAAACCACCTCAAATGATAGAGGAGTGTTCCTGTTGGAGTGCGAGAGAGTCCAAACACTGTTTCGTGAAAGTCAACTTTGGCACCCCAGGAAGGATAATCCCGTGAAAGGGTAATAGTGGATACATCATGGTTTGGAAATAGGTAAAAATGTGAATCCGAACTACAGCTCTCAAAACCAGCTCAAATGATAGAGGAGGGTTCCTGATGGAGTGCTAGAGGGTCCAAATACAGTTTCGTGAAAGTCAACTTTGGCACCCCAGGAAGGGTAATCCAGTGAAAGGGTAATAGTGGATACATCCTGGTTTGGAAATAGGTGAAAATGTGAATGGGAGCTACAGGTTTAAAAAGCAGCTCAAATGATAGAGGAGGGCTCCTGATGGAGTGCTAGAGGGTCCAAACACAGTTTCGTGAAAGTCAACTTTGGCACCCCAGGAAGGGTAATCACGTGAAAGTTTAATAGTGGATACATCATGGTTTGGAAATAGGTAAAAATGTGAATCGGAACTACAGCTCTCAAAACCAGCTCAAATGATAGAGTAGGGTTCCTGATGGAGTGTTAGAGGATCCACACAGAGTTTCGTGAAAGTCCACTTTGGCACCCCACGAAGGGTAATCCCGTGAAAGGGGAAAAGTGGATACATCATGGTTTGGAAATAGGTAAAAATGTGAATGGGAGCTACAGGTTTTAAAAGAAGCTGAAATGATAGAATAGGGTTCCTGATGGAGTGCTAGAGGGTCCAAACACAGTTTTGTGAAAGTCAACTTTGGCACCCCAGGAAGGGTTATCCCGTGAAAGGGTCATAGGGGATACATCATGGTTTGGAAATAGGTAAAAAGGTCAATCGGAGCTACAGGTTTTAAAACCACCTCAAATGATAGAGAAGTGTTCCTCTTGGAGTGCGAGAGAGTCCAAACACTGTTTTGTGAAAGTCAACTTTGGCACCCCAGGAAGGATAATCCCGTGAAAGGGTGATAGTGGATACATCCTGGTTTGGAAATAGGTAAAAATGTGAATCCGAACTAGAGCTCTCAAAACCAGCTCAAATGATAGAGGAGGGTTCCTGATTGAGGGCTAGAGGGTCCAAATACAGTTTCGTGAAAGTCAACTTTGGCACCCCAGGAAGGGTAATCACGTGAAAGGGTAATAGTGGATACATCATGGTTTGGAAATATGTAGAAAGGTGAATCGGAACTACAGCTCTCAAAACCAGCTCAAATGATAGAGGAGGGTTCCTGATGGAGTGGTAGAGGGTCCAAAGAAAGTTTCGTGAATGTGAAAGTCAACTTTGGCACCCCAGCAAGAGTAATCCCGTGAAAGGGTAATACTGGATACATCATGGTTTGGAAAAAGGTAAAAAGGTGAATCGGAGCTACAGGTTTTAAAACCAGCTCAAATGATAGAGGAGGGTTCCTGATGGAGTGCTAGAGATTAAAGAAACAGTTTCGTGAAAGTCAACTTTGGCACCAAAGGAGCGGTAATTCCGTGAAAGGGTAATAGTGGATACATCATGGTTTGGAAATAGGTAGAAATGTGAATCGGAGCTACAGGTTTTAAACCACCTCAAATGAAAGAGGAGGGTTCCTGATGGAGTGCTAGAGGGTCCAAACACAGTTTCGTGAAAGTCAACTTTGGCACCCCAGCAAGAGTAATCCCGTGAAAGGGTAATACTGGATACATGATGGTTTGGAAAAAGGTAAAAAGGTGAATCGGAGCTACAGGTTTTAAAAGCAGCTCAAATGATAGAGGAGGGTTCCTGATGGAGTGCTAGAGGGTCCAAAGACAGTTTAGTGAATGTGAAAGTCAACTTTGGCACCCCAGCAAGAGTAATCCCGTGAAAGGGTAATACTGGATACATCATGGTTTGGAAAAATGTAAAAAGGTGAATCGGAGCTACAGCTCTCAAAACCACCTCAAATGATAGAGGAGTGTTCCTGTTGGAGTGCTAGAGAGTCCAAACACTGTTTCGTGAAAGTCAACTTTGGCACCCCAGGAAGGGTAATCCCGTGAAATTGTAATAGTGGATACATCATGGTTTGGAAATAGGTGAAAATGTGAATCGGAACTACAGCTCTCAAAACCAGCTCAAATGATAGAGGAGGGTTCCTGATGGAGTGCTAGAGGGTCAACACACATTTTTGTGAAAGTCAACTTTGGCAAACTAGGAAGGGTAATCCAGTGAAAGGGTCATAGGGGATACATCATGGTTTCGAAAGAGGTAAAAATGTGAATCTTAGCTACAGTTCCAAAAACCAGCTCAAATGATAGAGGAGGGTTCCTGATGGAGTGGTAGAGGGTCCAAACACAGTTTCGTTGAAATCAACTTTGGCACAACCATTGAGGGAAATCCCATGAAAGTATGTTAGTAGATACATCATGGTTTGGAAATAGGTAAAAATGTGAATCGGAGCTACAGTTCTGAAAATCAGCTCAAATGATAGAGGAGGGTTTCTGATGGAGTGCTAGAGGGTCCAAACACAGTTTCGTGAAAGTCAACTTTGGCATCCCAAGAAGGGTAATCCCGTGAAAGGGTCATAGGGGATATATCATGGTTGGGAAATAGGTAAAAATGTGAATCGGAGCTACAGCTCTCAAAACTAGCACAAATGATAGAGAAGGGTTCCTGATGGAGTGCTAGAGGGTCCAAGCACAGTTTCGTGAAAGTCAAATTTAAAACCTCAGGAAAGGTAATCCCGTGAAAGTATCATAGTGGATACATCATGGTTTGGAAAAAGGTAAAAATGTGAATCGGAGCTACAGGTTTTAAAGCCAGCTCAAATGATAGAGGAGGGTTCCTCATGGAGTGCTAGAGGGTCCAAACACAAATTCGTCAAAGTCAACTTTGGCACCCCATTAAGGGAAATCCCGTGAAAGTATAATAGTGGATACATCATGGTTTGGAAATAGGTAAAAATGTGAATCGGAGCTACAGCTCTCAAAACCAGCTCAAATGATAGAGGAGGGTTCCTGATGGAGTGCTAGACGGTCAACACACAGCACTGTGAAAGTCAACTTTGGCACCCGAGAGAGGGTAATCACTTGAAAGGGTCATAGGGGATACATCATGGTTTGGAAATAGGTAAAACTGTGAATCGGAGGTAAAGTTCTTAAAACCAGCTCAAATAATAGAGGAGGGTTCCTGATGGAGTGCTAGAGGGTCCAAACACAAATTCATCAAAGTCAACTTTGGCACCCCAGGAAGGGAAATCCCGTGAAAGTATAACAGTGGATACATCATGGTTTGGAAATAGGTAAAAATGTGAATCGGAGCTACAGATCTCAAAACCAACTCAAATGATAGAGGAGGGTTCCTGATGGAGTGCTAGACGGTCAACACACAGCTTCGTGAAAGTCAACTTTGGCACCCGAGAGAGGGTAATCACGTGAAAGGGTCATAGGGGATACATCATGGTTTGGAAATAGGTAAAAATGTGACTCGGAGGTACAGTTCTTAAAACCAGCTCAAATGATAGTGGAGGGTTCCTGATGGAGTGCTAGAGTGTACAAACACAGTTTTGTGATGGTCAGCTTTGGCACCCCTTGAAGTGTAATCCCGTCAAATGGTAATAGTGGACACATCATGGTTTGGAAATAAGTAAAAAGGTGAATCAGAGCTACAGGTTTTAAAACCACCTCAAATGATAGAGGAGTGTTCTTGTTGGAGTGCTAGAGTGTACAAACACTGTTTCGTCAAAGTCAACTTTGGCACCCCAGGAAGGGAAATCCCGTGAAAGTATAATAGTGGATACATCATGGTTTGGAAATAGGTAAAAATGTGAATCGGAGCTACAGCTCTCAAAACCAGCTCAAATGATAGAGGAGGGTTCCTGATGGAGTGCTAGACGGTCAACACACAGCATTGTGAAAGTCAACTTTGGCACCCGAGAGAGGGTGATCACTTGAAAGGGTCATAGGGGATACATCATGGTTTGGAAATAGGTAAAACTGTGAATCATAGGTAAAGTTCTTAAAACCAGCTCAAATAATAGAGGAGGGTTCCTGATGGAGTTCTAGAGTGTACAAACACAGTTTTCTGAAAGTCAACTTTGGCACCCCAGCAAGGGTAGTACCGTGAAAGGGTAATAGTGGATACATTATGGTTTGGAAAAAGGTAAAAAGGTGAATCGGAGCTACAGGTTTTAAAACCAGCTCAAATGATAGAGGAGGGTTCCTGATGGAGTGCTAGAGGGTCCAAACACAAATTCATCAAAGTCAACTTTGGCACCCCAGGAAGGGAAATCCCGTGAAAGTATAACAGTGGATACATCATGGTTTGGAAATAGGTAAAAATGTGAATCGGAGCTACAGATCTCAAAACCAACTCAAATGATAGAGGAGGGTTCCTGATGGAGTGCTAGACGGTCAACACACAGCTTCGTGAAAGTCAACTTTGGCACCCGAGAGAGGGTAATCACGTGAAAGGGTCATAGGGGATACATCATGGTTTGGAAATAGGTAAAAATGTGAATCGGAGGTACAGTTCTTAAAACCAGCTCAAATGATAGTGGAGGGTTCCTGATGGAGTGCTAGAGTGTACAAACACAGTTTTGTGAAGGTCAGCTTTGGCACCCCTTGAAGGGTAATCCCGTCAAATGGTAATAGTGGACACATCATGGTTTGGAAATAAGTAAAAAGGTGAATCGGAGCTACAGGTTTTAAAACCACCTCAAATGATAGAGGAGTGTTCTTGTTGGAGTGCTAGAGTGTACAAACACTGTTTCGTGAAAGTCAACTTTGGCAACCCAGGAAGGGTAATCATGTGAAAGGGTAATGGTGGATACATCATGGTTTGGAAATAGGTGAAAATGTGAATCGTAGCTACAGCTCTCAAAACCACATCAAATGATAGAGGAGGGTTCCTGATGGAGTGCTGGAGGGTCAACACACATTTTTGTGAAAGTCAACTTTGGCAAACCAGGAAGGGTAATCCCGTGAAAGGGTCATAGGGGATACATCATGGTTTGGAAAGAGGTAAAAATGTGAATGGAAGCTACAGTTCTAAAAACCACCTCAAATGATAGAGGAGGGTTCCTGATGGAGTGCTAGAGGGTCCAAAGACAGTTTCGTGAAAGTAAACTTTGGCACCCCACGAAGGGTAATCCCGTGAAAGGGTCATAGTGGATACATTACGGTTTCGAAATAGGTAAAAATGTTAATCGGAGCTACAGGTTTTAAAACCACTTCAAATGATAGAGGTCGGTTCCTGATAGAGTGTTAGAGATTTAAGAAACAGTTTCGTGAAAGTCAACTTTGGCACCAAAGGAGCGGTAATTCCGTGAAAGGGTCATAGTGGATACATCATGGTTTGGAAATAGGTAGAAATGTGAATCGGAGCTACAGGTTTTAAAACCACCTCAAATGACAGAGGAGGGTTCCTGATGGAGTGCTAGAGGGTCCAAACACAGTTTCGTGAAAGTCAACATTGGCACCCCAGGAAGGGTAATCCCGTGAAAGGGTAATAGTGGATACATCATGGTTTGGAAATATGTAGAAAGGTGAATAGGAACTACAGCTCTCAAAACCAGCTCAAATGATAGAGGAGGGTTCCTGATGCAGTGGTAGAGGGTCCAAAGACAGCTTCGTGAATGTGAAAGTGAACTTTGGCACCCCAGCAAGAGTAATCCCGTGAAAGGGTAATACTGGATACATGATGGTTTGGAAAAAGGTAAAAAGGTGAATCGGAGCTACAGGTTTTAAAACCACCTCAAATGATAGAGGAGGGTTCCTGATGGAGTGCTAGAGATTAAAGAAACAGGTTTGTGAAAGTCAACTTTGGCACCAAAGGAAGGGTAATCCCGTGAAAAGGAAATAGTGGATACATCATGGTTTGGAAAAACGTAAAAAGGTCAATCGGAGCTACAGGTTTTGAAACCAGCTCAAATGATACAGGACGGTTCCTGATTGAGTACTAGAGATTTAACAAACACTTTCGTAAAAGTCACATTTTTACCTATTTCCAAACCATGATCTATCACTTATGACCCTTTGACCTGATAACCCTCCCTGGGGTGCCAAAGTTGACTTTCACAAAACTGTGTTTTGACCCTCTAGCACTCCATCAGGAACCGTCTTCTATCATTTGAGCTGGTTTTAAAACCTGTAGCTCCGATTCACCTTTTTCCCTATTTCCAAACCATGATGTATCCACCATTACACTTCCACGGGATTACCCTTCCTGGGGTGCCAAAGTTGACTTTCACAAAACTGTGTTTGGACCCTCTAGCACTCCATCAGGAACCCTCCTCTATCATTTGAGCTTCTTTTAAAACCTGTAGCTCCGATTCACATTTCTACCTATTTCCAAACCATGATGTATCCACTATTACCCTTTCACGTGATTACCCTTTCTGGGGTGCCAAATGTTGACTTTCACGAAACTGTGTTTGAACCCTATACCACTCCATCAGGAACCCTCCTCTATCATTTGAGCTGGTTTTGAGAGCTGTAGTTCCGATTCACATTTTTACCTATTTCCAAACCATGATCTATCCACTATTACCCTTTCCCGGGATCACCCTTCCTGGGTTGCCAAAGTTGACTTTCACAAAACTGTGTTTAGACCCTCTAGCACTCCGTCAAGAACCCTCTTCTATCATTTGAGCTGGTTTTAAGGGCTCTCTCTCCGATTCTCTTTTTTACCTATTTCAAAACCATGATGTATCCACTGTGACCCTTTCACGGGATAACCCTTTCTGGGGTCCCAAAGTTGACTTTCACAAAACTGTGTTTGGACTCTCTAGCACTCCATCAGGAACCCTCCTCTATCATTTGAGCTTCTTTTAAAACCTGTAGCTCCGATTCACATTTTTACCTATTTCCAAACCATGATGTATCCACTCTGACCCTTTCACGGGATTACCCTTCCTTTGGTCCCAAAGTTGACTTTCACGAAACTGTGTTTGGAAGCTCTAGCACTCCATCAGGAACCCTCCTCTATCATTTGAGCTGCTTTTAAAACCTGTAGCTCCGATTCACACTTTTACCTATTTCCAAACCAGGATGTATCCCCTATGACCATTTCACGGAATTACCCTTCCTGGGGTGCCAAAGTTGACTTTCACGAAACTGTCTTTGGACCCTCTAGCACTCCATCAGGAAGCCTCCTCTATCATTTGAGCTGGTTTTGAGAGCTGTAGTTCCGATTCACATTTTCACCTATTTCCAAACCATGATGTATCCACTATTACCCTTTCACGGGATTACCCTTCCTGGGGTGCCAAAGATGACTTTCACGAAACTGTGTTTGGACCCTCTAGCACTCCATCAGGAACCCTCCTCTATTATTTGAGCTGGTTTGAAAACCTGTAACTCCGATTCACCTTTCTGCCTATTTGCAAACCATGATGTATCCACTATTACCCATTCACGGGATTACCCTTTCTGGGGTGCCAACTTACATCTGACTACAGAGTGCAATACACCCTGAAAGTTGACGTAAGCACGATGCAATACGTTTATTATTGTTAAGGCTGTTGCTAATTAATGTGAAACTATGTTTTACGACACTATTTGGAATGTTGGTATTCCCCGAACGGAAGCGAGGGATATACAGATATTTAGCCACGAGTGTGCCTATCTATTACCAAACTCAACTTTCAAACATGGGCTGGTTACCCACAATGGCCTCATTTAGAACGCAACGTTATAGAGGAGACGTGGCGTCCTTGCATTGCTCACGACATCACCTCACCATGCCAAAGTAATATTTTCCCCTAGGTCATCGTATGAAAAATATGAACCCCGATATTTTCGATCTCGTAGTTAATATGGCTCATGGGCCAATCTGGTAGAAATATTAATATTCATTATTCTGCTGGAGTAGATCATCCGGGTATCCTTGGTGCTGTAAGTTGGAGACCCACTTGCTTTTAGCATTGTCCTTGTGATACTCCGTGGTGGGTGGGTGGCTCGGATGATGAACCATATTACACTAACCATGGCTTACACCTATGAAATTCCGCCCAAAAGCCCAAAATGTCCACTTGAAATTGACCCTATTGATACTGATCACAGACCTTCTGCATTGATTGAGTATTGGCCTCTTTTCCTTGTGATCGAGACTCCTGACAAGACACCGTAAAAGGTGAACCCCTTTGCTGTATCCAAGGGTATTGAAGTAGTACAGGAGGAGGCAGCTGAAAAATCTGATGTCGTAGTCTCCCCAGTACTGACTTTGTTTGACACTATCTTCAGTTAGTATGATATCTTTGGCTCATGAAAAGGCCTTTAATACTCAGGTTTTCACAGGCCATTTTATGTGGTGGAGGTCTGTGAGCATTTTCATGACATTTGGTTTGCTGGCCGACAACATCTCAAAGTTAATCATGGATAGTTTAACTAATATCAATCTGATCACTGTCATTGTGACGTTTGTGTATTGCTAAAGGGTGTAAAATGTTTTGATATATTTGCTTTTGAAAATAATGAAAATGACCGCCATTGACTATTTGATGAAATAGCAGTATCCAAAGTATTAGAAAACTATGCTTCACGATCAATAACTGACTCTAAGCTCTTGTAGTAGCTATTCAAATGGTCTGTCAGATAACTGTTTATCACTTTTGATACATTCAGAAGCTTACAATTTGTTCAGTTTATCTGCTTTGATATAGATCTCTCTCTGATGGCATACTGACCTTATTGCATTTACTCTGTGTCAGTTCAACCATTCCATGGAGAGCAGCATCTCTCGACATCAGAACACCTGAACAGGGATACGCTGACCATCACAAATGCTCTAACCATGGTCAACTGGTAAAGGAATATGATTGGCAAACATGCACTTGGTTGTTTACTTGCGCAATGTAATATTCTAGACTGTTGGATGTTGGTGGGAGCTTTTCATTTAATGTCTTGTCTCATCTACAGACACCACTGGATTGTTTAGTACATACATTGAACTAAAGGTCTGTGCGATGTGATCTAGTAATGTTGATAGGCTTTTGTATTGTACGTTCTGGTTTGTAGACATAAGAATACCCCCGTGTATTGATCTATTGTTTTAACGTTGGACTTGTTTCGTGATGTGTTTCTGTGTTGGCGGTGTTTAGCAGTGCATGGCAGTGTATGGCTAAAAACAAGCACTCCTACAAGGCGATAAAGTCGTGCACATCCGATTTCCATGGACAAAAACAATTCTTCTCCAGTTCACAAGTTTCACAAACAAAACAGCAAAACAAACAAGTACAATTGGACCAGCTGTGCGGATTATGTTTTATTAATGTCATCATTCCCAACATGGAACAGTACCAAATCCTCGAACAGAAACACCAACATTGTTGTCGCAGATTGTGTGTCTAAATTGATCTTGATCAAATTTGAGATTTGAACAAGGTCAAAGGTAACTGAAGCCCGACACGTAAAACCAGAGATAAAAAACAGTTTTGAGAAAAAAAACTCTGGAACCGTGTTCCCTCAACGTATGCAACGCTACCTATTCTACTGGAGGGTTTACAGTAGTAGACACGCAGAGTACATTGTCACAAAATGTCCGAACAGTAAAACATCCACATGCTGCTCCAGAAGAGACCTTGATCCACTTCTGTCCACGGAATATCTTCTCGGCAGTCGTCCTGCCTCTGGGGGACTTCAGGGTCCATTTCCGCCCCCAGGACGATGGCATCCACGCTCCTGATAATAAAGGTAAACATATTTTACATCATTTGTACTGTGTGAATAAATGCAAAATATATGATTCCACGAGAACATATCTCAAACACGAAAATCAAGTTGTGACTTGGCAGTAGACGTCATTGTACACAAGGAGGCACTGTGTGTTTTCTTTAAAAGATCGTTTGGAAGAACACAGTGGCTTCTGCTAATAAAGGTAAACAGTATTCTGTATCATAATTTATACTTCCAGCACATATTAAGACTGCATGAGTGTCGTTTTTACACTGCTTTAACCAGCATACCAGCTATATCACGGTGAGAAACAACAAATATCGACTCCACACACCATTCAGATATTGTAAATCGAAATAGGTTTGTTTGGAACGTCATGAGCGAACACTTTAACCATTCGGTTATTCGACGATCCCCTTACATTTAAATGCAAAGCAAATATGTCGGGACGTGAAAAACAAAATTTAACTTAAGTTTTAAACTGAAATAGTGAATGCTTTACCAGCAGGTGGCCAGTACACTGACTTTCAAAGTGACCATCCGGGACTTGCTTTGCCTCGAACTACCTATTGAAGGACGGAATGGTGGGTTAACACTAAGTTATACTATCTATAGATAGCATCGTACAGGGCATGCACGAAGGGGGCCCTATCTACACTAACCCCTAATCTACCAGTCAAGTGCAGTCAGCATTGGGTGTACTGGGGGTGCTGAAAAGACTGGGGCCACAGAGTGTGCCAACCCTAAACTAGCTGGGTTGCTGTAACAACCATCCTGACTGTACAGTCAGGCCCTAGCACCGAACCTACTCCATGTACGCTCGGCAGGGGGCTACGCGGAGAGCAGACGCACAATGGAGCCACCATGAGACAAAAGCTCATCCCATCGGACCCTCGGAAAGTCAGTGTACTAAAGTCCAGGTGGAAGGGTTTAGAGTGACACAACACCAAATCCAGAGTGTGCCAGGGTTCCTGCGTCTGAAAGAAATGAGTCATGCATAAGCATCAGTAATCACATTTCTCGCGTTTGTAGATTGCATTAACAACAGCGAGTAAGTGTGGTTTTCTGCCGCTTTGGGCAATATTCCAACGACTTGCCTCATACGTGGGCGTGGGACATAATATTTAAGTGAGGACTCGAACAATGGTACTGAACATGACGTGTCAACACTTGAACAACTAGGATACACTACCACTCCGTTTACATGCAGAAACCAGTATCAACCTTTCCCATCTATACCTAAAGGGCTGTGTACTATGAGAGAATGAGTGTGCACTGTATATTAACAAAAACCATGAAGATACATATTTTCTTCCAAATAGATATGGAAACACCTACCTGTATGGTCCTCTGTCGCCCTTCCGAAGAATCCATGAAGTCGTCCTACCTCTACAGGATTTCAAGACTTTCTGTCCCCACGACGAATATTTCACGTCACTATAGGTGGGTGCTCAAACTCCAAGCGGGCTTCAGTCGCTCGCTTCGGGCGCTCGCTTATGCAACCTAATCCCAGTCCCAGAACCCGAAACAAAGGATTAGAGCTATTGACAGCACCTCAATCACAAGTGTTTGCACGGAGGCATATTTTCTTATTTAGCGTGAGCCAAGTAAGACCTGGTAATATTCATTATTGAAAGAAAACAAAACAAAATTTTCTTTCATTAATTGCAGATGTATTTATGTAAGACATTATAGCTAAAACATAATCAACGGCTAATACAATACAGGTATAACCCATTGTAAATTTAAAATTACAAGTTAAACCCAAAGTGACATAGGGGTATGGAACATTCACTGTAAATGAATTAAAACAAACTGTCGTCCGTGGGTGGGAATGTTGTAAATTGTGATGTGCTTATCACTGCTCATCGCTTTCGTGATTATAGTCCGTTTGCCGTGAAAGCGTACCGATGAATGTCTCTTTAAACAAAAACGGAAATCGAATTAAATAAAATATCGATGGCAAATTTCATATAATTTTATACCTTGCCAATTGAACATTTAATTCCCAGAAGTTTATTCAACTTAAGATGAAAGTTGTTAAACAAACGATCGTAATTTCAAATCACTTTCTTTGTTTCTATTACAAGGGGTTTGGGGTGCACATTAAATAAAACGTCGAGAAATTGGGTTGGTCTAAGTTAACGCTCATCGCGTACCGCACGTGCACTTGTTTCACTGTTCTAACTGCTGCGCTTACCTCCTTGCAATACAAACCAGTAATCACGATTTGAATCTATAATCGTTTGTTAAACAACTTCTATCCTAAGTTGAATAAAATTCTAAGACTTAAATTTTCAGTTGCAAGATAAAATGACGTGGATTCGAAATATTAATTTCACTAAGTCTGGTTTACGTTTTGTTTAAAGTCAAAAAAATCATCTCAGCATCGTACACCACAATACATGTAAATGAGACACCACCATCACATTCAACAATGCATGGGGCACCACCGCCGGCATTACATGGGACACTAAAACATCCACCAATGCATGGCGCACCACCACCGGCATACATGAGTACACCACAACATCCACCAATGCGTGGGGCACCACCACCAGCATACATGAGTACACCACAACATCCACCAATGCATGGGGCACCGCCAGCCTCATACAAGAGACATAGCCATCACATCCACCAATGAATGGCACACCACCACTGACATACATGAGTACACCACGACATCCACCAATCCATGGCGCACCACCACTGGTATACATGAGTACACCATAACATCCACCAATGCATGGTGCACCACCAGCCTCATACAAGAGACATAACCGTCACATCCACCAATGAATGGCACACCACCACTGACATACACCACTACACCACAACATCCACCAATGCATGGCACACCGCCACTGGTATACATGACTACACCACAACATCCACCAATGCATGGTGCACCACCACCGGCATACATGAGTACACCACAACATCCACCAATGCATGGTGCACCACCACTGGTATACATGAGTACACAACAACATCCACCAATGCATGGGGCACCGCCAGCATCATACAAGAGACATAACCGTCACATCCACCAATGAATGGCACACCACCACTGACATACATGAGTACACCACGACATCCACCAATCCATGGCGCACCACCACTGGTATACATGAGTACACCATAACATCCACCAATGCATGGTGCACCACCAGCCTCATACAAGAGACATAACCGTCACATCCACCAATGAATGGCACACCACCACTGACATACACCACTACACCACAACATCCACCAATGCATGGCACACCGCCACTGGTATACATGACTACACCACAACAACCACCAATGCATGGTGCACCACCACTGGTATACATGAGTACACAACAACATCCACCAATGCATGGGGCACCGCCAGCATCATACAAGAGACATAACCGTCACATCCACCAATGAATGGCACACCACCACTGACATACACCACTACACCACAACATCCACCAATGCATGGCACACCGCCACTGGTATACATGAGACATAACCATCACATCCACCAATGCATGGCACACCGGCACTGACATACATGAGTACACCACAACATCCACCAATGCATGGTGCACCACCACCGGCATACATGAGTACACCACAAAATGCACCAATGCACGGGGCACCACCAACGGCATACATGAGTACATCACAATCTCCACGAATGCATTTTGCACCGCCACCGGCATCCATGAGTACACCACAACATCCACCAATGCATGGCACACCGCCACCGACATACATGAGTACACCACCATCACATCCACCAATGCATGGCGCACCTCTAGCCTCATACATGAGACATAACCATCACATCCACCAATGAATGGCACCCCACCACTGATATACATGACTACACCACAACATCCACCAATGCATGGCACACCGCCACAGGCATACATGAGACATAACCATCACATCCACCAATGCATGGCACACCGGCACTGACATACATGAGTACACAACAACATCCACCAATGCATGGTGCACCACCACCGGCATACATGAGTACACAACAACATCCACGAATGCATGGTGCACCGCCAGCATCATACAAGAGACATAACCATCACATCCACCAATGAATGGCACACCGCTACCGGCATACATGAGTACACCACAACATCCACCAATACAAGCACACCGCCACTGACATACATGAGTACACCACAACATCCACCAATGCATGGGGCACCACCACATGCATACATGAGACAAAACCATCACATCCACCAATGGATGGCACACCCCCACCGGCATGGGCACCACCACCGGCATATATGACTACATCACAACATCCACCAATGAATGGTGCACCGCCACCGACATACATGAGTACACCACAAAATCCACCAATGCATGACACACCGCCAGCCTCATACAAGAGACATAACCATCACATCCACCAATGAATGGCACCCCACCGCTGATATACAAGACTACACCCCAAAATCCACCAATGCATGGTGCACCACCACAGGCTTACATGAGACATAACCATCACTTCCACCAGTGCATGGCACACCGGCACTGACATACATGAGCACATCAAGACCTCCAGAGAGAACTGCCCACCCTGGAACATATTACATTATTGATATGTTGTATTATTTTCATAGGTTATCTCATGGAACGAAACGTTCTAAAAGGTCACATGAAAAAGGAAAACACAACTTTGCAGATTCTGATACTTTTTGGTATGCAGTTACCGAAACAAATCATAAAAAATGCCAATTCAACCTATAAAGAGAAAAAAAAACGCGAATTCGGAGTTCAATCGATTCACTAAGTTTCCCCAGCGCTGGGGGAAGAAGTTGTTTCAACAGTTGTTCTGCACTGCGCCCATACCGCATGCGCAGTGAATAGGTTCACGGAGCTTGAAACAGTATGCATGCCCGGAGTATGAGGTCGTGAGCAGTAGTCTAATCTTGGTTGTGTACACAAACAAGTAAATACTCTACTCGTTACATAAAAACATGTTGATTGTAAGAAGAAGCCTCTTTCACAGAGAAAGCTTAATGTCTGGTTTAGTGACACCTATATGTATGGCTGCCTGTCTGCTAAAGTCAATATGCAATACACAGCTTCAATCATTGACCACATGCAATTTAAACTTAACACCTATCAGGCTATACGCCATAAACAAAATACATTGATTGATGACTCATGCATCCGAGTCCTGTCTCGGCCACATTATGTAATAAAGCAGGTGTGATACTTGTACATAGGACATGTTTTTATATCTGTGGGTTGCAAAGAAACTACATCCGTTTTTCTCGGATGACTGGATCTCACGGAAACTTGTACAAACGCTTGTCAGTTTCAAGTCCTGCTTTGTACTTGGACGAATTACAGTTCCCAGTCGTTCACCATCTCTGCTGAGATGATTTTTTATTGGATCGAACGCAAATTCAGCGATGGGTTTACAAAACCCAACATCTCTACATACATTCTTTATGGATAACAACATAGTGTATATGATTTTGTTTGACAACGGAATATCAATCCATAGTGAAACGACGCATCATATACAATACAAAAAGTTGTTATCCATAAAGAATCTTACTTTTAAAATGCCCATCCAACACATCATCGTTCTGAACACACAATGGGCCCCACCTTGTGAGCCCTCGGCGTATGAGCAAATGAAGCAGACAATCGGTAGCCGTCATTACACTTGAGTGCACATCCACCATCTATGACTGGGTTTGGTCTCCCGCGGGCTTCGTTACGAGGGACGAAAGTCCAAGTACAACCAGGGATACTCTACAATACTCTGTATAGGCTCCCTGGTACAACATATTGCACTTCTGAATCGCGACTGTATGCTTGTATTTTTTTTATTTTCTTACAAACAGCAGAACTGATATAATGGAATATATGTTACTAATACTTATAGTGGTGGAATATTTGACATGTTGATATTTCATATGTTTTGGAGTTTTTTTTATCTCGTGATCAATTGTGGTAACGCCAAATACTAGTAAGTTCTTATCCACCTTGTGCCTGTTAAAACACAGAATGGCCTTCGTTCGACTTTGTGCATTGTCAGGTTATTATTCACATGGCATAGGAACCATATTTGAGGTGTGGCGAGTCACACTGCTTCCATTTCCCTCGCTACTCTGCTACATCTTTATTGGATAAAAACATTTTGAAATTATTTCTGAGGAGTTGTAGGCTGGTTTGACATCTTGCAGTGTCATCATCGCGATAATGCGCCGAGGAGTGGGTTGTTTAGGTGGTGAAAGTTGCAATGTGCTGAATTTGGTTTATGACGCGTGAACAAGGAATTTAGCCTATCCTAACATTGAAATAAATTTGATGTTCGTTTGATAGTGCTCCATGGTCAATACTGCACTGTTGATGGAAATGGTATTCTTTAATGCGGAATTTCTTTCACGTTTATAATACTCTCGTCTTTCATGCAAATTAAATTATCCCAAAACATATAGACAGTGTCAAGCTTACACTAGATGTTTATTTACAGATTATAACAAGAGGAAGATTAAATTTCATACAAAAACATTCCATTTACAAATTTACGGAAAATATGTTACACATTATTATCAAATATACAATCCAAAACAATGGGGTAGCATTGTAGCTGTGCATTCTTTAATACTTGCATCCCTTCGACTCGATTTCTGAAGAAAACAGTCAATATGATGTGGTGCATCCTCTTAAAAACTTTTCATCTAATTCTTCATTCCCGAAAGCTATTTAAATTGGTTTTCATGTTTACTTACTGTAGTTTTTCTGGAACTTCTTCTCATGAAATCATTGTGTTTGTTTTGGTTGTCTTTTCTTTCTTGAGACGGTTTCCATTTTTGTCTGCAAACATCTTGTCAAAGCCACTGCAACAAACAAAATACAATACCCTGACAGAAACTTTATGTTTCAATAAAACTGACGTATATTATAGAGTGATTACAGAATTATAGCAAGAAGTCGTCACCAAACACATGCACCCGATTCAAACGGTTGAACAAAATCGCCTATGAACATCACATTTTGTTACATAATTTTACTGTTTGGAGCTCAAGAAATGAGCATTCTTATTTATATGACAGTGGGTTGTGCTCATTGTTTGTTGTGCACTGATGCATATAGGACAGAGCATTAAGCAGAACTGCAATACCTTGAAACTCAGCGTGCGGAATAACACGGAGAGCTGCCTTAGCGTCCTTATTCTGTCCTGTTTCCAGCCTAAAAAAATACAATTCTAAATTTATTGTCAGCACAATGAAGATAAATTCATGTCGAGGTTACTGTAGAAACACCTGAAGTTTTACTTGTTGAATGGTTTAATGCATTGAAACTCTTGCAGTTACTGTATTTAAATCATATTCTAGTATATTCTTACGTCTGTTGTGGATTTAGGGTCATTCCTCCTACAGACTGAGCATTCCGTAGAGCCTGCCTCACAGTTGTCTGTGAAAGTAAATTCATGGGGAAAATGCAATTAGCATTTTGAAAAACCTAACAAAATGACTTGCAGGTATTACAGCTAAAGTCTTAAATAAAGTCGAATTACTGCTAATACAACATCGTATAAGAAAACCTTGTTTGAAAGCGTTGCAAACATTTACAAAACAATAAACAATCAATTTAGTTTTTAAAATATATTTGTGTTTTGAAATTTGATTTTGAAATGCCTTAGCGACTTTGAAAAGGATATATCTATTAAAGTCACTATTCCATCCATATAATGACGTGTGATATGGGAACCCAAAATACGTATATGCATGAATACTGGGATTAGTCTGTCTTGTTCCGTCATTGTTGTTTTTGATGAAACCTATCTCTTAAACCATACAACAGAACATTTTACATCTGTAAGAATATGTCCAAAATCAGTCTTATACTGATTATACATTATGATTGAAATTACATGCAGCAGGTAATCCTTCAGCTCAACCTTAAAAAAACAGCTGGTGTTACCTGGACAATATATTCCACCCCCATAGCCTGATTGAGTCCCAGGAAGGATATTTATGACATGTAATAAACCTTTGATCAGCCAATTAGTCGGGCTGTTGTTCTCATATCGTGATTCAATAAACTAAACACTTACTGAATGGCAGGGATACTCTACGACTCTGTATATTGAGCTCCCTGCTAAATGATATGGTAGTCTTGAGTGTAAGATTTCTCAACAACCATGCTGCTGAGGGAACACATGGCATCATCAGGGTTGCCCTACTGATTTTACAAATAATATACTTGCATCATCTGCAATATACTCACCTGAGCTGAATGTGGCCTCTGAAGAAAAATCGCTGACAGACATTCTGAACGGCTTTGTAGATGTAAAGTCTCAAATTCACGATGGCAAAAATGTCCGTATGTTGGTGTGCAATGATCAACTGCATTTTCCCATCGGGCGTTGATATATGTATTTAGATCTCAAAAGGTCATCAAATTACTTTGAGTTACTCTTCCTCTCTGTGACTTCTCCAACCAAGAAATACAATGGACAGTGCACGTGCGTGTACACAACGGTTTGTGAAACATGTAAATAAAGGTATGTCACTTTAATATGAATTTTACCAATTGACCATGTTGTTGAAATAGACTATTGTTCATCAAGACTAAGCGTTATCAAAACACTAACTCAAATCGGCCAAATAATCCCACTAGTGGTATCCTCTTTGGACTGAAGTTGTTTATTTTAAGAGTAAGAGAATTATAAGGCATGCTCAACTGGGTTTGGTCGTTTAATTAATCCCACACAGCCATCACCAACAGAGGGAATGATTTACACATCTCATTTTTGTGCTTAATTATTGTGTTTGTTTTTTTATTGGTAAAAAATGACATGGGATTGTGAACAGCTTTACAGTTTATATCGACACCGGTACCATACAACATGCAATGCAAAATTTAAATGCAGCATGTGTTGTCACATATATATATAAATTTGAGTAACAAACATGGGTAAAGCTTGAAGACAATCTTATATGGAAATAGTGAATTATCTGATCTAATAATCTGTCCATCTTAACCTCGTGGTTTGTCATTTCATAATCTTGTATTAGAACTTTGGTTTATTTACCTTTGTAAAGTGCATTCCACACATACAAACTAATTGTATCAATATAGAGCATTTACGAGAATGTTATTGGTAAGATAATTATTTTTGATGTCTTGATGGTAAAATTGTGGATGCTCACCGAAGTAACCATAGACTTAAGACAAAAGACATCTTCAAGCAGAAAGGAAGACCATAACAGAGTATGGAAAAGTTTTTTCCCATCTTGTTGGGTCAGTTGTGTATGAAGTGAACTATCACTGTTGACACTGACGATGTATGATTGTGTAGCACTTTAAGAATTTCTTATATTCACGAAAGTCATCAAATGCAAAGCAGATTGTACAGTTATGTAAGTTATGTTTTATGTATGAATCATAAATTAAAAATTTATGTACGCCGAACATAACAAACAAATGATAGACCGGCACTCACCATTTAAATATTCTGTAACATAATTCTTGTAAATGATTATATAAATCTTGTTACACAATGATTTTTATTAATTCATTTGACTACTTGCTCCAATCCCCACGTACTGACATCACAACCAATTATCTATTGACATGTTTATGAGATTTCTTCAATACGCCAATTGCATAACACCGTTAATGAGCACCAACATAAAAGGTCTAGTGACAGGTGTTATTTACAGAATGCATATAGTTCCCATGTAGTAGAGTGGTAAAATCATCGGAATGAGCTTGGGATGATGATCTCGAAGAAAGGCAAGACATCTGTTTTAACAGGCACAAGTATTTCGTATATGGATCAATGCTGGCCGTACACATGAACTTTCATGTTTTCACCCACCAGACGCAGTTGCATTGATATAAAGCACAAATTGACTACACAAAATATGGCTTATTCCTTCAGTTTTCATGAATAAATACGTCACATGCAAGATCCATTATGCATATCAACATTACGAACTCTAACAGAACCAAAGAAATAATAAATTAGTAAGTGTAAAGAGTCATGGGGATTCTTGAGAAATGGCAAAAGTGAAAGAGGTAGCGGTAAAATCCTTCCTAACTTTAAAAACCTTTACAAGCCTTCTAAACATCACCTTTACAATCGTAAATGTTTCTAAATATGACATTAAATTTTGTGAATGTTTGTAAACCAACATTTTTTTCATGTGGGTAATAGGGGATACATCCTGGATTACAAATAGGCAAAAAGGTGAATGGGAGCTACAGGTTTTAAAACCAGCTCAAATGATAGAGGAGAGTTTGTAACGGAGTACTAGAGAGTCAAAACACAGTTTCGTTAAAGTCAACTGTGGCACCAAAGGAAGGGTAATCCCGTGAAAGGGTCAAAGTGGATACATCATGGTTTGGAAATAGGTAAAAATATGAATCGGAGAGAGAGCCCTTAAAACCAGCTCAAATGATAGAGGAGGGTTCCTGATGGAGTGCTAGACGGTCAACACACAGCTTCGTGAAAGTCAACTTTGGCACCAGAGGGAGGGTAATCCAATGAAAGTATAATAGTGGATACATCATGGTTTGGAAATAGGTAAATATGTGAATCGGAGCTACAGTTCTAAAAATCAGCTCAAATGATAGAGGAGGGTTTCTGATGGAGTGCTAGAGGGTCCAAACACAGTTTCGTGAAAGTCAACTTTGGCACCCCAGGGAGGGAGATCCCATGAAAGTATAATAGTGGATACATCATGGTTTGGAAATAGGTAAAAATGTGAATCGGAGTTACAGTTCTAAAAACCAGTTCAAATGATAGAGGAGGGTTCCTGATGGAGTGCTAGAAGGTCAACATACATTTTTCTGAAAGTCAACTTTGGCACCCCAGGAAGGTTAATCCCGTGAAAGGGTTATACTGGATACATCACGGTTTGGAAATAGGTAAAAATGTGAATCGGAGCTACAGGTTTTAAAAGAAGCTCAAATGATAGAGGAGGGTTCCTGATGGAGTGCTAGAGGGTCCAGACACAGTTTCGTGAGAGTCCACTTTGGCACCCCAGGAAGGTTAATCCCGTGAAAGGGTAATAGTGGATACATCATGGTTTGGAAATAGGTAAAAATGTGAATCGGAGCTACAGGTTTTAAAACCAGCTCAAATGATAGAGGAGGGTTCCTGATGGAGTGCAAGAGGGTCAATACACAGTTTCGTGAAAGTCAACTTTGGCACCCCACGAAGGGTAATCCCGTGAAAGGGTCATAGTGAATACATCAGGGTTGGGAAATAGGTAAAAATGTGAATCGGAGCTACAGTTCTCAAAACCAGCTCAAATGATAGAGGAGGGTTCCTGATGGAGTGCTAGACGGTCAACACACAGTTTCGTGAAAGTAAACTTTGGCATTCCACGAAGGGTAATCCCGTGAAAGGGTCATATTGGATACATCATGGTTTGGAAATAGGTAAAAAGGTGAATCGGAGCTACAGGTTCTAAAACCACCTCAAATGATACAGGAGTGTTCCTGTTGGAGTGCTAGAGAGTCCAAACACTGTTTCGTGAAAGTCAACTTTGGCACCCCAGGAAGGGTTATCCCGTGAAAGGGTAATAGTGGATACATCATGGTTTGGAAATAGGTGAAAATGTGAATCGGAGCTACAGCTCTCAAAACCACCTCAAATGATATAGGAGGGTTCCTGATGGAGTGCTAGAGGGTCAACACACATTTTTGTGAAAGTCAACTTTCGCAAACCAGGAAGGGTAATCCCGTGAAAGGGTCATAGGGGATACATCATGGTTTGGAAAGAGGTAAAAATGTGAATGGGAGCTACAGTTCTAAAAACCAGCTCAAATGATAGAGGAGGGTTCCTGATGGAGTGCTAGAGGGTCCAAAGACAGTTTCGTGAAAGTAAACTTTGGCACCCCACGAAGGGTAATCCCGTAAAAGGGTCATAGTGGATACATTACGGTTTGGAAATAGGGAAAAAGGTTAATCGGAGCTACAGGTTTTAAAACCAGCTATAATGATAGAGGAGGGTTCCTGATGGAGTGTTAGAGATTTAAGAAACAGTTTCGTGAAAGTCAACTTTGGCACCCCAAGAAGGGTAATCCCGTGAAAGGGTCATAGTGGATACATCATGGTTGGGAAATAGGTAAAAATGTGAATCGGAGCTACTAGCTCAAATGATAGAGAAGGGTTCCTGATGGAGTGCTAGAGGGTCCAAACACAGCTTCGTGAAAGTCAAATTTAGAACCTCAGGAAGGGTAATCCCGTGAAAGGGTCATAGTGGATACATCATGGTTTGGAAAAAGGTAAAAAGGTGAATCGGAACGACAGGTTTTAAAACCAGCTCAAATGATAGAGGAGGGTTCCTGATGGAGTGCTAGACGGTCAACACACAGCTTCGTGAAAGTCAACTTTGGCACCCGAAGGAGGGTAATCACGTGAAAGGGTAATAGTGGATACATCATGGTTTGGAAATAGGTAAAACTGTTTATCGGAGGTACAGTTCTTAAAACCAGCTCAAATAATAGAGGAGGGTTCCTGATGGAGTGCTAGAGTGTCCAAACACAGTTTTGTGAAAGTAAACTTTGGCACCCCACGAAGGGTAATCCCGTGAAAGGGTAATAGTGGATACATCATGGTTTGGAAATACGTAGAAAGGTGAATCGGAGCTACAGGTTTTAAAACCACCTCAAATGATAGAGGAGGGTTCCTGAAGGAGTGCTAGAGTGTACAAACACAGTTTTGTGAAAGTCAACTTTGGCACCTAAGCAAGGGTGATCCCGTCAAAGGGTAATAGTGGATGCATCATGGTTTGGAAATAGGTAAAAATGTGAACTGTAGCTACAGGTTTTAAAACCACCTCAAATGATAGAGGAGTGTTCCTGTTGGAGTGCTAGAGAGTCCAAACACTGTTTCGTGAAAGTCACCTTTGGCACCCCAGGAAGGGGAATCCCGTGAAAGGGTAATAGTGGATACATCATGGTTTGGAAAAAGGTAAAAAGGTGAATCGGAGGTACAGGTTTTAAAACAGGCTCAAATGATAAGGACGGTTCCTGATGGAGTGCTAGAGATTTAACAAACACTTTCGTAATAGTCACATTTTTACCTATTTCCAAACCATGATGTATCCCCTATGACCCTTTCACCTGATAACACACCCTGGGGTGCCAAAGTTGACTTTCACGAAAGTGTGTTTTGACCCTCTAGCACTCCATCAGGAACCCTCCTCTATCATTTGAGCTGGTTTTGAAACCTGTAGCTCCGATTCACCTTTTTATCTATTTCCAAACCATGATGTATCCCCTATGACCCTTTCACGGGATTACCCTTCCTGGGGTGCCAAAGTTGACTTTCACAAAACTGTGTCTGGACCCTCTAGCACTCCATCAGGAACCCTTCTATATCATTTGAGGTGGTTTTAAAACCTGTAGCTCCGATTCACATTTTTACCTATTTCCAAACCATGATGTATCCCCTATGACCCTTTCACGGGATTAACCTTCCAGGGGTGCCAAAGTGGACTCTCACGAAACTGTGTTTGGACCCTATACCACTCCATCAGGAACCCTTCTCTATCATTTGAGGTGGTTTTGAGAGCAATAGCTCCGATTCACACTTTTACCTATTTCCAAACCATGATGTATCCACTATTACCCTTTCACGGGATTACCCTTCCTGGGTTGAAAAAGTTGACATTCACAAAACTGTGTATTGACCCTCTACCACTCCGTCAGGAACCCTCCTCTTTCATTTGAGCTTGTTTTAAGGGCTCTATCTTCGATTCACATTTTTAACTATTTCCAATACATGATGTATCCACTATCTTCCTTTCACGTGACTACCCTTCCTGGGGTGCCAAAGTTGACTTTAACGAAACTGTGCATTGACCCTCTAGCACTCCATCAGGAACCCTCCTCTATCATTTGAGGTGGTTTTAAAACCTGTAGCTCCGATTCACCTTTTTCCCTATTTCCAAACCATGATGTCTCCACCATTATACTTCCACGTGATTACCCTTCCTGGGGTGCCAAAGTTGACTTTCACAAAACTGTGTTTGGACCCTCTAGCACTCCATCATGAACCCTTCTATATCATTTCAGGTGGTTTTAAAACCTGTAGCTCCGATTTACATTTTTACCTATTTCCAAACCATGATGTATCCCCTATGACCCTTTCACGGGATTAACCTTCCTCGGGTACCAAAGTGGACTCTCACGAAACTGTGTTTGGACCCTCTAGCACTCCATCAGGAACCCTCCTCTATCATTTGAGCTGGTTTTAAAACCTGTAGCTCCGATTCACATTTTTCCCTATTTCCAAACCATGATGTATCCCCTATGACCCTTTCACGGGATTAACCTTCCTGGGGTGCCAAAGTGGACTCTCACGAAACTGTGTCTGGACCCTCTAGCACTCCATCAGGAACCCTCCTCTATCATTTGAGCTTCTTTTAAAACCTGTAGCTCCGATTCACATTTTTACCTATATCCAAACCATGATGTATCCACTATCATACTTTTACGTGATTACCCTTCCAGGGATGCCAAAGTTGACTTTCACGAAACTGTGTCTGGACCCTCTAGCACTCCATGAGGAACCCTCCTCTATCATTTGAGCTGGTTTTGAGAGCTGTAGTTCCGATTCACATTTTTACCTATTTCCAAACCATGATGTATCCACTAATACCCTTTCACGGGATTACCCTTGCTGGGGTGCCAAAGTTGACTTTCACGAAACTATGCTTTGACCGTCTAGCACTCCATCAGGAACCCTCCTCTATCGTTTAAACTGGTTATAAGAGCTGTAATTCCGATTCACATTTTTACCTATTTCCAAACCATGATGTATCCCCTATGACCCTTTCAAGTGACTACCCTTTCCTGGGTTGCCAAAGTTGACTTTCACAAAACTGTGTTTCGACCCTCTACCACTCCATCACGAAACCTCCTCTATCATTTGAGCTGGTTTTGAGAGCTGTAGTTCCGATTCACATTTTTACCTATTTCCAAACCATGATGTATCCACTATTACCCTTTCACGTGATTACCCTTCGTGGGGTACCAAAGTTGACTTTCACTAAACTGTGTTTGGACCCTCTAGCACTCCGTCAGGAACCCTCCTCTATCATTTGAGCTGGTTTTAAGGGCTCTATCACCGATTCACATTTTTACCTATTTCCAAAACATGATGTATCCACTATTTTCCTTTCACGTGACTACCCTTCCTCTGGTGCCAAAGTTGACTTTCACGAAACTGTGTATTGACCCTCTGGCACTCCATCACGAACCCTTCTCTATCATTTGATCTGGTTTTGAGAGCTGTAGTTCCGATTCACATTTATACCTATTTCCAAACCATGATGTATCCACTATTACCCTTTCACGTGATTACCCTTTCTGGGGTGCCAAAGTTGACTTTCACGAAACTGTGTTTGGACCCTCTAGCACTCCGTCAGGATCCCTCCTCTATCATTTGAGCTGGTTTTAAGGGCTTTCTCTTCGATTTACTTTTTTACCTATTTCAAAACCATGATGTATCCACTATTACCCTTTCACTGGGCAACCCTTCCTGGGTTGCCAAAGTTGACATTCACAAAACTGTGTTTGGACCCTCTCCCACTCCGTCAGGAACCCTCCTCTATCATTAGAGCTTGTTTTAAGGGCTCTATCTCCGATTCACATTTTTACCTATTTCCAAACCATGATGTATCCACTATTACCCTTTCACGTGACTACCCTTCGTGGGGTGCCAAAGTTGACTTTCACGAAACTGTGTATTGACCCTCTACCACTCCATCAGGAACCCTCCTCTATCAGTTGAGGTGGTTTTAAAACCTGTAGCTCCGATTCACATTTTTACCTATTTCCAAACCATGATGTATCCACTGTTATACTTTCTCGGGACTACCCTTCCTCGGGTGCCAAAGTTGACTTTCACAAAACTGTGTTTGGACCCTCTAGCACTCCATCACGAACCCTCCTCTATCATTTGATCTGGTTTTGAGAGCTGTAGTTCCGATTCACATTTTTACCTATTTCCAAACCATGATGTATTTACTATTACCCTTTCACGTGATTACCCTTTCTGGGGTACCAAAGTTGACTTTCACGAAACTGTGTTTGGACCCTCTAGCACTCCGTCAGGAACCCTCCTCTATCATTTGAGCTGGTTTTAAGGGCTTTCTCTCCGATTCACTTTTTTACCTATTTCAAAACCATGATGTATCCACTATTACCCTTTCACTGGATTACCCTTCCTGGGTTGCCAAAGTTGACATTCACAAAACTGTGTTTGGACCCTCTAGCACTCCGTCAGGAACCCTCCTCCATCATTTGAGCTGGTTTTAAGGGCTTTCTCTCCGATTCACTTTTTTAATTATTTCCAAACCATGATGTATCCACTATTACCCTTTCACGGGATTACCCTTCCTCGGGTGCCAAAGTTGACTTTCACAAAACTGTGTTTGGACCCTCTAGCACTCCGTCAGGAACCCTCCTCTCTCATTTGAGCTGGTTTTAAGGGGTTTCTCTCCGATTCACTTTTTTAATTATTTCCAAACCATGATGTATCTACTATGACCCTTTCACGGGATTACCCTTCCTGGGTTGCCAAAGTTGACATTCAGAAAACTGGGTTGGAACCTCTAGCACTCCGTCAGGAACCCCCCTCTATCATTTGAGCTGGTTTTAAGGGCTCTATCTCCGATTCACATTTTTACCTATTTCCAAAACATGATGTATCCACTATTACCCTTTCACGTGATTACCCTTCCTGGGGTGCCAAAGTTGACTTTCACGAAACTGTGTTTGGACCCTCTAGCACTCCATCAGGAACACTCCTCTATCATTTGAGCTGGTTTTAAAACCTGTAGCTCCGATTCACATTTTTACCTATTTCCAAACCATGATGTATCCCCTATGACCCTTTCACGGGATAAACCTTCCTGGGGTGCCAAAGTGGACTCTCACGAAACTGTGTCTGGACCCTCTAGCACTTCATCAGGAACCCTCCTCTATCATTTGAGTTGGTTTTGAGAGCTGTAGTTCCGATTCACATTTTTACCTATTTCCAAACCATGATGTATCCACTATTACCCTTTCACGGGATTACCCTTCCTGGGTTGCCAAAGTTGACTTTAACGAAACTATGTTTTGACCCTCTACAACTCCATCAGGAACCCTCCTCTATCATTTGAGCTGGTTTTAAGAGCTATAGCTCCGATTCACATTTTTACCTATTTCCAAACCATGATGTATCTACTATGACCCTTAGACCGGATTACCCATCCTGGGGTGCCAAAGTTCAAATTCACAAAACTGTGTTTGTACACTCTAGCACTCCATCAGTAACCCTCCTCTATTGTTTGAGCTGCTTTTTAGAACTGTAGCTCCGATTCACATTTTTACCTATTTCCAAACCATGATGTATCCCCTATGACCCTTTCACGGGATTACCCTTCCTGGGGTGCCAAAGTTGCCTTTCACAAAACTGTGTTTGGACCCTCTAGCACTCCGTCAGGAACCCTCCTCTATCATTTGAGCTGGTCTTAAGAGCTGTAGTTCCGATACACATTTTTACCTATTTCCCAGACATTATGTATCCCCTATGACCCTTTCACGTGATTACCCTTCCTGGGGTGCCAAAGTTGACTTTCACGAAACTGTGTATTGACCCTCTAGCACTCCATCAGGAACCCTTCTATGTCATTTGAGGTGGTTTTAAAACCTGTAGCTCCGATTCACATTTTTGCCTATTTCCAAACCATGACACTTTCACGGGATTACCCTTCCTGGGGTGCCAAAGTTGACTTTCACGAAACTGTGTCTGGACCCTCTAGCACTCCATCAGGAACCCTCCTCTATCATTTGAGCTTCTTTTAAAACATGTAGCTCCGATTCACATTTTTACAATTTTCCAAACCACGATGTATCCACTATTATACTTCCACGTGATTACCCTTCGTGGGGTGCCAAAGTTGACTTTCACGAAACTGTGTTTGGACCCTCTAGCACTCCATCAGGAACCCTCCTCTATCATTTGAGCTGGTTTTGAGAGCTGTAGTTCCGATTCACATTTTTACCTATTTCCAAACCATGATGTATCCACTATTACCCTTTCACGGGATCACCCTTCCTGGGGTGCCAAAGTTGACTTTAACGAAACTATGTTTTGACCCTCTAGCACTCCATCAGGAACCCTCCTCTATCATTTGAGCTTCTTCTAAAACCTGTAGCTCCGATTCACATTTCTACTTATTTCCAAACCATGATGTATCCACTATTATACTTTCACGTGATTACCCATTCTGGGGTGCCAAAGTTGACTTTCACGAAACTATGTTTTGATCCTCTAGCACTCCATCAGGAACCCTCCTCTATCATTTGAGCTGGTCTTAAGAGCTGTAGTTCCGATTAACATTTTTACCTATTTCCCAGACATGATGTATCCCCTATGACCCTTTCACGGGATTACCCTTCCTCGGGTGCCAAAGTTGCCTTTCACAAAACTGTGTTTGGACCCTCTAGCACTCCATCAGGAACCCTCCTCTATCATTTGAGCTGGTTTTGAGAGCTGTAGTTCCGATTCACCTTTTTACCTATTTCCAAACCATGATGTATCCACTATGACCCTTTCACGGGATTACCCTTCCTCGGGTGCCAAAGTTGACTTTCACAAAACTGTGTTTGGACCCTCTAGCACTCCATCAGGAACCCTGCTCTATCATTTGAGCTGGTTTTAAGATCTGTAGCTCCGATTCACATTTTCACATATTTCCAAACCATGATGTATCCCCCATGACCCTATCACGGGATTACCCTTCCTAGGGTGCAGAAGTTGACTTTCACAAAAATGTGTGTTGACCCTCTAACACTCCATTAGGAACCCTAATCGATCATTTGAGGTGGTTTTAAGAGCAGTAGTTCCGATTCACATTTTTACCTATTTCCAAACCATGGTGTATCCACAATGACCCTTTCACGGGATTACCCTTCCTTTGGTGCCAAAGTTGACTTTAACGAAACTGTGTTTGGACCCTCTAGCACTCCATCAGGAACCCTCCTCTATCATTTGAGCTGGTTTTGAGAGCTGTAGCTCTGATTCACCTTTTTACCTATATCCAAACCATGATGTATCCCCTATAAACCTTTCACGGGATTGCCCTTCCTGGGTTGCCAAAGTTGACTCTCACAAAAATGTGTTTTGACCCTCTAGCACTCCATCAGGAACCCTCCTCTATCATTTGAGCTGGTTGTGTGAACTGTAGGTCCGATTCACATTTTTACCTATTTCCAAACCATGATGTATCCACTTTCACCCTTTCACGGGATTACCCTTCCTCGGGTGCCAACGTTGACTTTCACAAAACTCTGTTTTGACCCTTTAGCACTCCATCAGGAACCCTCCTCTATCATTTGAGCTGGTTTTAAGGGCTCTCTCTCCGATTCACTTTTTTACCTATTTCAAAACCATGATGTTGCCACTATTGCCCTTTCACGGGATTACCCTACCTCGGGTGCCAAAGTTGACTTTCACGAAACTGTGCTTTGACTCTCTAGCACTCCATCAGGAACCCTCTTCTATCATTTGAGCTGGTTGTGTGAGCTGTAGCTCCGATTCACATTTTTACCTATTTCCAAAACATGATGTATCCACTTTTCCCCTTTCACGTGACTACCCTTTCTGGGGTGCCAAAGTTGACCTTCACAAAACCGTGTTTGTACCCTCTAGCACTCCATCAGGAACCCTCCTCTATCATTTGAGCTGGTTTTTAGAACTGTAGCTCCGATTCACATTTTTACCTATTTCCAAACCATAATGTATCCACTCTGACCCTTTCACGGGATTACCCTTCCTCGGGTGCCAAAGTTGACTTTCACAAAACTGTGTTTGGACCCTCTTGCACTCCATCAGGAACCCTCCTCTATCATTTGAGGTGGTTTTCAGAACTGTAGCTCCGATTCACATTTTTACCTATTTCCAAATCATGATGTATCCCCTATGACCCTTCCACTTGATTACCCTTCCTCGGGTGCCAAAGTTGACTTTCACGAAACTGTGTTTGGACCCTCTTGCACTCCGTCAGGAACCCTCCTCTATCATTTGAGCTGGTTTTCAGAACTGTAGCTCCGATTCACATTTTTACCTATTTCCAAATCATGATGTATCGCCTATGACCCTTTCACTTGATTACCCTTCCACGGGTGCCAAAGTTGACTTTCACAAAACTGTGTTTGGACCCTCTAGCACTCCATCAGGAACCCTCCTCTATCATTTGAGGTGGTTTTCAGATCTGTAGCTCCGATTCACATTTTCAACTATTTCCAAATCATGATGTATCCCCCATGACCCTATCACGGGACTACCCTTCCTGGGGTGCAGAAGTTGACTTTCACAAAAATGTGTGTTGACCCTCTAGCACTCCATCAGAAACCCTATTCGATCATTTGAGGTGGTTTTAAGAGCTGTAGCTCCGATTCACCTTTTTACCTATTTCCAAACCATGATGTATCCCCTATTACCCTTTCACGAGATTACCCTACCTCGGGTGCCAAAGTTGACTTTCACAAAACTGTGTTTGGACCCACTAGCACTCCATCAGGAACCCTCCTCTATCATTTGAGGTGGTTTTAAGGGCTTTCTCTCCAATTCACTTTTTTACCTATTTCAAAACCATGATATATCCACTATTTCCCTTTCACGGGGTTACCCTTGCTGGGTTGCCAAAGTTGACTTTCACAAAACTGTGTTTGGACCCTCCACCACTCCGTCAGGAACCCTCCTCTATCATTTGAGGTGGTTTTAAGGGCTCTCTCTCCGATTCATATTTTTACCTATTTCCAAACCATGATGTATCCACTGTGACCCTTTCACGGGATTACCCTTCCTTTGGTGCCAAAGTTGACTTTAACGAAACTGTGTTTTGACTCTCTAGTACTCCGTTACAAACTCTCCTCTATCATTTGAGCTGGTTTTAAAACCTGTAGCTCCCATTCACCTTTTTGCCTATTTGTAATCCAGGATGTATCCCCTATTACCCACATGAAAAAAATGTTGGTTTACAAACATTCACAAAATTTAATGTCATATTTAGAAACATTTACGATTGGAAAGGTGATGTTTAGAAGGCTTGTAAAGGTTTTTAAAGGTAGGAAGGATTTTACCGCTACCTCTTTCACTTTTGCCATTTCTCAAGAATCCCCATGACTCTTTACACTTACTAATTTATTATTTCTTTGGTTCTGTTAGAGTTCGTAATGTTGATATGCATAATGGATCTTGCATGTGACGTATTTATTCATGAAAACTGAAGGAATAAGCCATATTTTGTGTAGTCAATTTGTGCTTTATATCAATGCAACTGCGTCTGGTGGGTGAAAACATGAAAGTTCATGTGTACGGCCAGCATTGATCCATATACGAAATACTTGTGCCTGTTAAAACAGATGTCTTGCCTTTCTTCGAGATCATCATCCCAAGCTCATTCCGATGATTTTACCACTCTACTACATGGGAACTATATGCATTCTGTAAATAACACCTGTCACTAGACCTTTTATGTTGGTGCTCATTAACGGTGTTATGCAATTGGCGTATTGAAGAAATCTCATAAACATGTCAATAGATAATTGGTTGTGATGTCAGTACGTGGGGATTGGAGCAAGTAGTCAAGTGAATTAATAAAAATCATTGTGTAACAAGATTTATATAATCATTTACAAGAATTATGTTACAGAATATTCAAATGGTGAGTGTCGGTCTATCATTTGTTTGTTATGTTCGGCGTACATAAATTTTTAATTTATGATTCATACATAAAACATAACTTACATAACTGTACAATCTGCTTTGCATTTGATGACTTTCGTGAATATAAGAAATTCTTAAAGTGCTACACAATCATACATCGTCAGTGTCAACAGTGATAGTTCACTTCATACACAACTGACCCAACAAGATGGGAAAAAACTTTTCCATACTCTGTTATGGTCTTCCTTTCTGCTTGAAGATGTCTTTTGTCTTAAGTCTATGGTTACTTCGGTGAGCATCCACAATTTTACCATCAAGACATCAAAAATAATTATCTTACCAATAACATTCTCGTAAATGCTCTATATTGATACAATTAGTTTGTATGTGTGGAATGCACTTTACAAAGGTAAATAAACCAAAGTTCTAATACAAGATTATCAAATGACAAACCACGAGGTTAAGATGGACAGATTATTAGATCAGATAATTCACTATTTCCATATAAGATTGTCTTCAAGCTTTACCCATGTTTGTTACTCAAATTTATATACATATGTGACAACACATGCTGCATTTAAATTTTGTATTGCATGTTGTATGGTACCGGTGTCGATATAAACTGTAAAGCTGTTCACAATCCCATGTCATTTTTTACCAATAAAAAAACAAACACAATAATTAAGCACAAAAATGAGATGTGTAAATCATTCCCTCTGTTGGTGATGGCTGTGTGGGATTAATTAAACGACCAAACCCAGTTGAGCATGCCTTATAATTCTCTTACTCTTAAAATACACAACTTCAGTCCAAAGAGGATACCACTAGTGGGATTATTTGGCCGATTTGAGTTAGTGTTTTGATAACGTTTAGTCTTGATGAACAATAGTCTATTTCAACAACATGGTCAATTGGTAAAATTCATATTAAAGTGACATACCTTTATTTACATGTTTCACAAACCGTTGTGTACACGCACGTGCACTGTCCATTGTATTTCTTGGTTGGAGAAGTCACAGAGAGGAAGAGTAACTCAAAGTAATTTGATGACCTTTTGAGATCTAAATACATATATCAACGCCCGATGGGAAAATGCAGTTGATCATTGCACACCAACATACGGACATTTTTGCCATCGTGAATTTGAGACTTTGCATCTACAAAGCCGTTCAGAATGTCTGTCAGCGATATTTCTTCAGAGGCCACATTCAGCTCAGGTGAGTATATTGCAGATGATGCAAGTATATTATTTGTAAAATCAGTAAGGCAACCCTGATGATGCCATGTGTTCCCTCAGCAGCATGGTTGTTGAGAAATCTTACACTCAAAACTACCATATCATTTAGCAGGGAGCTCAATATACAGAGTCGTAGAGTATCCCTGCCATTCAGTAAGTGTTTAGTATATTGAATCACGATATGAGAACAACAGCCCGACTAATTGGCTGATCAAAGGTTTATTACATGTCATAAATATCCTTCCTGGGACTTAATCAGGCTATGGGGGTGGAATATATTGTCCAGGTAACACCAGCTGTTTTTTTAAAGTTGAGCTGAAGGATTACCTGCTGCATGTAATTTCAATCATAATGTATAATCAGTATAAGACTGATTTTGGACATATTCTTACAGATGTAAAATGTTCTGTTGTATGGTTTAAGAGATAGGTTTCATCCAAAACAACAATGACGGAACAAGACAGACTAATCCCAGTATTCATGCATATACGTATTTTGGGTTCCCATATCACACGCCATTAT
Organism: Haliotis asinina; assembly: GCF_037392515.1. Classification (NCBI taxonomy): domain Eukaryota; kingdom Metazoa; phylum Mollusca; class Gastropoda; order Lepetellida; family Haliotidae; genus Haliotis; species Haliotis asinina. Next base: position 50,473,984 of record NC_090282.1, on the reverse strand, counting down.
ATGGATGGAATAGTGACTTTAATAGATATATCCTTTTCAAAGTCGCTAAGGCATTTCAAAATCAAATTTCAAAACACAAATATATTTTAAAAACTAAATTGATTGTTTATTCTTTTGTAAATGTTTGCAACGCTTTCAAACAAGATATTCTTATATCTCATATATATTCTTACGATGTTGTATTAGCAGTAATTCGACTTTATTTAAGACTTTAGCTGTAATACCTGCAAGTCATTTTGTTAGGTTTTTCAAAATGCTAATTGCATTTTCCCCATGAATTTACTTTCACAGACAACTGTGAGGCAGGCTCTACGGAATGCTCAGTCTGTAGGAGGAATGACCCTAAATCCACAACAGACGTAAGAATATACTAGAATATGATTTAAATACAGTAACTGCAAGAGTTTCAATGCATTAAACCATTCAACAAGTAAAACTTCAGGTGTTTCTACAGTAACCTCGACATGAATTTATCTTCATTGTGCTGACAATAAATTTAGAATTGTATTTTTTTAGGCTGGAAACAGGACAGAATAAGGACGCTAAGGCAGCTCTCCGTGTTATTCCGCACGCTGAGTTTCAAGGTATTGCAGTTCTGCTTAATGCTCTGTCCTATATGCATCAGTGCACAACAAACAATGAGCACAACCCACTGTCATATAAATAAGAATGCTCATTTCTTGAGCTCCAAACAGTAAAATTATGTAACAAAATGTGATGTTCATAGGCGATTTTGTTCAACCGTTTGAATCGGGTGCATGTGTTTGGTGACGACTTCTTGCTATAATTCTGTAATCACTCTATAATATACGTCAGTTTTATTGAAACATAAAGTTTCTGTCAGGGTATTGTATTTTGTTTGTTGCAGTGGCTTTGACAAGATGTTTGCAGACAAAAATGGAAACCGTCTCAAGAAAGAAAAGACAACCAAAACAAACACAATGATTTCATGAGAAGAAGTTCCAGAAAAACTACAGTAAGTAAACATGAAAACCAATTTAAATAGCTTTCGGGAATGAAGAATTAGATGAAAAGTTTTTAAGAGGATGCACTACATCATATTGATTGTTTTCTTCAGAAATCGAGTCGAAGGGATGCAAGTATTAAAGAATGCACAGCTACAATGCTACCCCATTGTTTTGGATTGTATATTTGATAATAATGTGTAACATATTTTCCGTAAATTTGTAAATGGAATGTTTTTGTATGAAATTTAATCTTCCTCTTGTTATAATCTGTAAATAAACATCTAGTGTAAGCTTGACACTGTCTATATGTTTTGGGATAATTTAATTTGCATGAAAGACGAGAGTATTATAAACGTGAAAGAAATTCCGCATTAAAGAATACCATTTCCATCAACAGTGCAGTATCAAACGAACATCAAATTTATTTCAATGTTAGGATAGGCTAAATTCCTTGTTCACGCGTCATAAACCAAATTCAGCACATTGCAACTTTCACCACCTAAACAACCCACTCCTCGGCGCATTATCGCGATGATGACACTGCAAGATGTCAAACGAGCCTACAACTCCTCAGAAACAATTTCAAAATGTTTTTATCCAATAAAGATGTAGCAGAGTAGCGAGGGAAATGGAAGCAGTGTGACTCGCCACACCTCAAATATGGTTCCTATGCCATGTGAATAATAACCTGACAATGCACAAAGTCGAACGAAGGCCATTCTGTGTTTTTACAGGCACAAGGTGGATAAGAACTTACTAGTATTTGGCGTTACCACAATTGATCACGAGATAAAAAAAACTCCAAAACATATGAAATATCAACATGTCAAATATTCCACCACTATAAGTATTAGTAACATATATTCCATTATATCAGTTCTGCTGTTTGTAAGAAAATAAAAAAAAATACAAGCATACAGTCGCGATTCAGAAGTGCAATATGTTGTACCAGGGAGCCTATACAGAGTATTGTAGAGTATCCCTGGTTGTACTTGGACTTTCGTCCCTCGTAACGAAGCCCGCGGGAGACCAAACCCAGTCATAGATGGTGGATGTGCACTCAAGTGTAATGACGGCTACCGATTGTCTGCTTCATTTGCTCATACGCCGAGGGCTCACAAGGTGGGGCCCATTGTGTGTTCAGAACGATGATGTGTTGGATGGGCATTTTAGAAGTATGGCGAGTCACAAAAAAGTAAGATTCTTTATGGATAACAACTTTTTGTATTGTATATGATGCGTCGTTTCACTATGGATTGATATTCCGTTGTCAAACAAAATCATATACACTATGTTGTTATCCATAAAGAATGTATGTAGAGATGTTGGGTTTTGTAAACCCATCGCTGAATTTGCGTTCGATCCAATAAAAAATCATCTCAGCAGAGATGGTGAACGACTGGGAACTGTAATTCGTCCAAGTACAAAGCAGGACTTGAAACTGACAAGCGTTTGTACAAGTTTCCGTGAGATCCAGTCATCCGAGAAAAACGGATGTAGTTTCTTTGCAACCCACAGACATAAAAACATGTCCTATGTACAAGTATCACACCTGCTTTATTACATAATGTGGCCGAGACAGGACTCGGATGCATGAGTCATCAATCAATTTATTTTGTTTATGGCGTATAGCCTGATAGGTGTTAAGTTTAAATTGCATGTGGTCAATGATTGAAGCTGTGTATTGCATATTGACTTTAGCAGACAGGCAGCCATACATATAGGTGTCAATAAACCAGACATTAAGCTTTCTCTGTGAAAGAGGCTTCTTCTTACAATCAACATGTTTTTATGTAACGAGTAGAGTATTTACTTGTTTGTGTACACAACCATGATTAGACTACTGCTCACGACCTCATACTCCGGGCATGCATACTGTTTCAAGCTCCGTGAACCTATTCACTGCGCATGCGGTATTGGCGCAGCGCAGAACAACTGTTGAAACAACTTCTTCCCCCAGCGCTGGGGAAACTTAGTGAATCGATTGAACTCCGAATTCGCGGGTTTTTTCTCTTTATAGGTTGAATTGGCATTTTTCATGATTTGTTTCGGTAACTGCATACCAAAAAGTATCAGAATCTGCTAAGTTGTGTTTTCCTTTTTCATGTGACCTTTTAGAACGTTTCGTTCCATGAGATAACCTATGAAAATAATACAACATATCAATAATGTAATATGTTCCAGGGTGGGCAGTTCTCTCTGGAGGTCTTGATGTGCTCATGTATGTCAGTGCCGGTGTGCCATGCATTGGTGGAAGTGATGGTTATGTCTCATGTAAGCCTGTGGTGGTGCACCATGCATTGGTGGATTTTGGGGTGTAGTCATGTATATCAGCGGTGGTGTGCCATTCATTGGTGGATGTGATGGTTATGTCTCTTGTATGAGGCTGGCGGTGTGTCATGCATTGGTGGATTTTGTGGTGTACTCATGGATGTCGGTGGCGGTGCACCATTCATTGGTGGATGTTGTGATGTAGTCATGTATACCGGTGGTGGTGCCCATGCCGGTGGGTGTGTGCCATCCATTGGTGGATGTGATGGTTTTGTCTCATGTATGCATGTGGTGGTGCCCCATGCATTGGTGGATGTTGTGGTGTACTCATGTATACCAGTGGCGGTGTGCTTGTATTGGTGGATGTTGTGGTGTACTCATGTATGTCGGTGGCGGTGTGCCATTCATTGGTGGATGTGATGGTTATGTCTCTTGTATGATGCTGGCGGTGCACCATGCATTGGTGGATGTTGTTGTGTACTCATGTATGCCGGTGGTGGTGCACCATGCATTGGTGGATGTTGTGGTGTACTCATGTATGTCAGTGCTGGTGTGCCATGCATTGGTGGATGTGATGGTTATGTCTCATGTATGCCTGTGGCGGTGTGCCATGCATTGGTGGATGTTGTGGTGTAGTCATGTATATCAGTGGTGGGGTGCCATTGATTGGTGGATGTGATGGTTATGTCTCATGTATGAGGCTAGAGGTGCGCCATGCATTGGTGGATGTGATGGTGGTGTACTCATGTATGTCGGTGGCGGTGTGCCATGCATTGGTGGATGTTGTGGTGTACTCATGGATGCCGGTGGCGGTGCAAAATGCATTCGTGGAGGTTGTGATGTACTCATGTATGCCATTGGTGGTGCCCCGTGCATTGGTGCATTTTGTGGTGTACTCATGTATGCCGGTGGTGGTGCACCATGCACTGGTGGATGTTGTGGTGTAGTCATGTATATCAGTGGTGGGGTGCCATTCATTGGTGGATGTGATGGTTATGTCTCTTGTATGAGGCTAGTGGTGCTCCATGCATTGGTGGATGTGATGGTGGTGTACTCATGTATGTCGGTGGCGGTGTGCCATGCATTGGTGGATGTTGTGGTGTACTCATGGATGCCGGTGGCGGTGTGCCATTCATTGGTGGATGTTGTGGTGTAGTGGTGTATGTCAGTGGCGGTGTGCCATGCATTGGTGGAAGTGATGGTTATGTCTCATGTAAGCCTGTGGTGGTGCACCATGCATTGGTGGATTTTGGGGTGTAGTCATGTATATCAGCGGTGGTGTGCCATTCATTGGTGGATGTGATAGTTATGTCTCTTGTATGAGGCTGGCGGTGTGCCATGCATTGGTGGATGTCGTGGTGTACTCATGGATGTCGGTGGCAGTGCACCATTCATTGGTGGATGTTGTGATGTAGTATACCGGTGGTGGTGCCCATGACGGTGGGGGTGTGCCATCCATTGGCGGATGTGATGGTTTTGTCTCATGTATGCATGTGGTGGTGCTCCATGCATTGGTGGATGTTATGGTGTACTCATGTATACCAGTGGCGGTGTGCTTGTATTGGTGGATGTTGTGGTGTACTCATGTATGTCGGTGGCGGTGTGCCATTCATTGGTGGATGTTGTGATGTACTCATGTATACCGGTGCAGGTGCCCCATGTCGGTGGGGGTGTGCCATCCATTGGTGGATGTGATGGTTTTGTCTCATGTATGCATGTGGTGGTGCTCCATGCATTGATGGATGTTATGGTGTACTCATGTATGCCGGTGGTGGTGCGCCATGCATTGATGGATGTTGTGGTGTGCTCATGTATACCAGTGGCGGTGTGCCATGCATTGGTGGATGTTGTGGTGTAGTGGTGTATGTCAGTGGTGGTGTGCCATTCATTGGTGGATGTGACGGTTATGTCTCTTGTATGAGGCTGGCGGTGCCCCATGCATTGGTGGATGTTGTGGTGTACTCATGTATGCTGGTGGCGGTGCCCCACGCATTGGTGGATGTTGTGGTGTACTCATGTATGCCGGTGGTGGTGCGCCATGCATTGGTGGATGTTTTAGTGTCCCATGTAATGCCGGCGGTGGTGCGCCATGCATTGGTGAATGTGATGGTGGTGTCTCATTTACATGTATTGTGGTGTACGATGCTGAGATGATTTTTTTGACTTTAAACAAAACGTAAACCAGACTTAGTGAAATTAATATTTCGAATCCACGTCATTTTATCTTGCAACTGAAAATTTAAGTCTTAGAATTTTATTCAACTTAGCATAGAAGTTGTTTAACAAACGATTATAGATTCAAATCGTGATTACTGGTTTGTATTGCAAGGAGGTAAGCGCAGCAGTTAGAACAGTGAAATAAGTGCACGTGCGGTACGCGATGAGCGTTAACTTAGACCAACCCAATTTCTCGACGTTTTATTTAATGTGCACCCCAAACCCCCTGTAATAGAAACAAAGAAAGTGATTTGAAATTACGATCGTTTGTTTAACAACTTTCATCTTAAGTTGAATAAACTTCTGGGAATTAAATGTTCAATTGGCAAGGTATAAAATTATAAGAAATTTGCCATCGTTATTTCATTTAATTCGATTTACGTTTTTGTTTAAAGAGACATTCATCGGTACGCTTTCACGGCAAACGGACTATAATCACGAAAGCGATGAGCAGTGATAAGCACATCACAATTTACAACATTCCCACCCACGGACGACAGTTTGTTTTAATTCATTTACAGTGAATGTTCCATACCCCTATGTCACTTTGGGTTTAACTTGTAATTTTAAATTTACAATGGGTTATACCTGTATTGTATTAGCCGTTGATTATGTTTTAGCTATAATGTCTTGCATAAATACATCTGCAATTAATGAAAGAAAATTTTGTTTTGTTTTCTTTCAATAATGAATATTACCAGGTCTTACTTGGCTCACGCTAAATAAGAAAACATGCCTCCGTACAAACACTTGTGATTGAGGTGCTGTCAATAGCTCTAATCCTTTGTTTCGGGTTCTGGGACTGGGATTAGGTTGCGTAAGCGAGCGACCCGAAGCGAGCGACTGAAGCCCGCTTGGAGTTTGAGCACCCACCTATAGTGACGTGAAATATTCGTCGTGGGGACAGAAAGTCTTGAAATCCTGTAGAGGTAGGACGACTTCATGGATTCTTCGGAAGGGCGACAGAGGACCATACAGGTAGGTGTTTCCATATCTATTTGGAAGAAAATATGCATCTTCATGGTTTTTGTTAATATACAGGGCACACTCATTCTCTCATAGTACACAGCCCTTTAGGTATAGATGGGAAAGGTTGATACTGGTTTCTGCATGTAAACGGAGTGGTAGTGTAGCCTAGTTGTTCAAGTGTTGACACGTCATGTTCAGTACCATTGTTCGAGTCCTCACTTAAATATTATGTCCCACGCCCACTTATGAGGCAAGTTGGAATATTGCCCAAAGCGGCAGAAAACCACACTTACTCGCTGTTGTTAATGCAATCTACAAACGCGAGAAATGTGATTACTGATGCTTATGCATGACTCATTTCTTTCAGACGCAGGAACCCTGGCACACTCTGGATTTAGTGTTGTGTCACTCTAAACCCTTCCACCTGGACTTTAGTACACTGACTTTCCGAGGGTCCGATGGGATGAGCTTTTGTCTCATGGTGGCTCCATTGTGCGTCTGCTCTCCACGTAGCCCCCTGCCGAGCGTACATGGAGTAGGTTCGGTGCTAGGGCCTGACTGTACAGTCAGGATGGTTGTTACAGCAACCCAGCTAGTTTAGGGTTGGCACACTCTGTGGCCCCAGTCTTTTCAGCACCCCCAGTAGACCCAATGCTGACTGCACTTGACTGGTAGATTAGGGGTTAGTGTAGATAGGGCCCCCTCCGTGCATGCCCTGTACGATGCTATCTATAGATAGTATAACTTAGTGTTAACCCACCATTCCGTCCTTCAATAGGTAGTTCGAGGCTAAGCATGTCCCGGATGGTCACTTTGAAAGTCAGTGTACTGGCCACCTGCTGGTAAAGCATTCACTATTTCAGTTTAAGACTTAGATGAAATTTTGTTTTCCACGTCCCGATATATTTGCTTTGCATTTAAATGTAAGGGGATCGTCGAATAACCGAATGGTTAAAGCGTTCGCTCATGACGTTCCAAACAACCTATTTCGATTTCCCATATCTGAATGATGTGTGAAGCATCTATTTGTTGTTTCTCACCGTGATATAGCTAGTACATTGCTGAACGCGGTGTAAAAGGACACTCATGCAGTCATAATCTGTGTGAGAAGCATAAATTATGTAAGGTGTCCTTTGCCTTTTTAAGTAGAACCGTTGCTTACGCATGCAACTGTTCCTTTCAAACAATCTTTTGAATAAACCATAACATGCAATGCATCCTTGTTTATCATGACGTCTACTGCAAAATCACAACTTGAGTTTCATGTTTGAGATTTTACGTGTAGGCATATAAGTTGCATTTATGCACACAGTAAGTGCCAGCGATGTAAACTATATTCTCTTTACTGTTATGAGCAGGGATGCCATCTACCTGGGGGCGGAAATGGACCCTGAAGTCCCCCAGAGGCAGGACGACTGCCGAGAAGATATTCCGTGGACAGAAGTGGATCAAGGTCTCTTCTGGCGGCAGGACAACGACCACAAAGCCGCCAGACTACCAGGAAGGCAAGTTCTCCAAACTATCGTTTGAAGACAACATACTATATATTCTTGTTGACAATGACGTCATGAGCAAGTTACAACTTGTGTTTCAGGTTACAGCGTTTTCCTGACCAAAAAGCATATGCTTTTAATATTCATTACCTATGTAGTAAGTATCAGTGATGTGAAACATTAACCTATTCGTTGTCGTCACTATTAGGAACGTGGATGCCATCGTCCTGGGGGCGGAAATGGACCCTGAAGTCCCCCAGAGGCAGGACGACTGCCAAGAAGATATTCCATGGATAGACGTGGACCATGGATTCTTCGGAAGGGTGACAGAGGACCAGACAGGCAGGTGTTTTCAACTCATTTTGGAAGAAAATATTTGCTTCATATATAGTGCACACTAATTCTCTCACACTATACAGTCATTTAGGAGTGAGTGAGTTTAGTTTTACGCCGCACTCAGCAATATTCAGCTATAAGGTGACGGTCTGTAAATAATCGAGTCTGGACAAGACAATCCAGTGATCAACAACACGAGCATCGATCTGCGCAAATGGGAACCGATGACATGTTTCAACCAAGACGTTAGCGAGTCTGACCACCCGATCCCGTTAGTCGCCTCTTACGACCAGCATAGTCACAGCCATTTAGGTATAGATGGGAAAGGTTGATACTGGTTTCTGCATGTAAACGGAGTTGTAGTGTAGCCTAGTTGTTCAAGTGTTGGCACGTCATGTTCAGTACCATTGTTCGAGTCCTCACTTAAATACTATGCCCCACGCCCACGTACGAGACTCGTCGTTGGAAAATTGCCCAAAGCGGCAGAAAACCACACTTACTCGCTGTTGTTAATACAATCTACATCCGAGAGAAATGTGATTACTGATGCTTATGCATGACTCATTTCTTTCAGACGCAGGAACCCTGGCACACTCTGGATTTGGTGTTGTGTCACTCTAAACCCTTCCACCTGGACTTTAGTACACTGACTTTCCGAGGGTCCGATGGGATGAGCTTTTGTCTCATGGTGGCTCCATTGTGCGTCTGCTCTCCGCGTAGCCCCCTGCCGAGCGTACATGGAGTAGGTTCGGTGCTAGGGCCTGACTGTACAGTCAGGATGGTTGTTACAGCAACCCAGCTAGTTTAGGGTTGGCACACTCTGTGGCCCCAGTCTTTTCAGCACCCCCAGTAGACCCAATGCTGACTGCACTTGACTGGTAGATTAGGGGTTAGTGTAGATAGGGCCCCCTTCGTGCATGCCCTGTACGATGCTATCTATAGATAGTATAACTTAGTGTTAACCCACCATTCCGTCCTTCAATAGGTAGTTCGAGGCAAAGCAAGTCCCGGATGGTCACTTTGAAAGTCAGTGTACTGGCCACCTGCTGGTAAAGCATTCACTATTTCAGTTTAAAACTTAAGTTAAATTTTGTTTTTCACGTCCCGACATATTTGCTTTGCATTTAAATGTAAGGGGATCGTCGAATAACCGAATGGTTAAAGCGTTCGCTCATGACGTTCCACACAACCCTATTTCGATTTCCCATATCTGAATGATGTGTGAAGCATCTATTTGTAGTTACTCGCCGTGATATAGCTAGTACATTGCTGAACGCGGTGTAAAAAGTAAAATCATGCAGTCATAATCTGTGTGAGAAGCATAAATTATGTAAAGTGTTTTTTGCCTTTTTAAGTAGAACCGTTGCTTACGCATGCAACTGTTCCTTTCAAACAATCTTTTGAATAAACCATAACATGCAATGCATCCTTGTTTATCATGACGTCTACTGCAAAATCACAACTTGAGTTTCATGTTTGAGATTTTACGTGTAGGCATATAAGTTGCATTTATGCACACAGTAAGTGCCAGCGATGTAAACTATATTCTCTTTACTGTTATGAGCAGGGATGCCATCTACCTGGGGGCGGAAATGGACCCTGAAGTCCCCCAGAGGCAGGACGACTGCCGAGAAGATATTCCGTGGACAGAAGTGGATCAAGGTCTCTTCTGGCGGCAGGACAACGACCACAAAGCCGCCAGACTACCAGGAAGGCAAGTTCTCCAAACTATCGTTTGAAGACAACATACTATATATTCTTGTTGACAATGACGTCATGAGCAAGTTACAACTTGTGTTTCAGGTTACAGCGTTTTCCTGACCAAAAAGCATATGCTTTTAATATTCATTACCTATGTAGTAAGTATCAGTGATGTGAAACATTAACCTATTCGTTGTCGTCACTATTAGGAACGTGGATGCCATCGTCCTGGGGGCGGAAATGGACCCTGAAGTCCCCCAGAGGCAGGACGACTGCCAAGAAGATATTCCATGGATAGACGTGGACCATGGATTCTTCGGAAGAGTGACAGAGGACCAGACAGGCAGGTGTTTTCAACTCCATTTGGAAGAAAATATTTGCTTCATATATAGTGCACACTAATTCTCTCATACTATACAGCCATTTAAGAGTGAATGAGTTTAGTTTTACGCCGCACTCAGCAATATTCAGCTATAAGGTGACGGTCTGTAAATAATCGAGTCTGGACAAGACAATCCAGTGATCAACAACACGAGCATCGATCTGCGCAAATGGGAACCGATGACATGTTTCAACCAAGACGTTAGCGAGTCTGACCACCCGATCCCGTTAGTCGCCTCTTACGACCAGCATAGTCACAGCCATTTAGGTATAGATGGGAAAGGTTGATACTGGTTTCTGCATGTAAACGGAGTTGTAGTGTAGCCTAGTTGTTCAAGTGTTGGCACGTCATGTTCAGTACCATTGTTCGAGTCCTCACTTAAATACTATGCCCCACGCCCACGTACGAGACTCGTCGTTGGAAAATTGCCCAAAGCGGCAGAAAACCACACTTACTCGCTGTTGTTAATACAATCTACATCCGAGAGAAATGTGATTACTGATGCTTATGCATGACTCATTTCTTTCAGACGCAGGAACCCTGGCACACTCTGGATTTGGTGTTGTGTCACTCTAAACCCTTCCACCTGGACTTTAGTACACTGACTTTCCGAGGGTCCTCATGGTGGCTCCATTGTGCGTCTGCTCTCCGCGTAGCCCCCTGCCGAGCGTACATGGAGTAGGTTCGGTGCTAGGGCCTGACTGTACAGTCAGGATGGTTGTTACAGCAACCCAGCTAGTTTAGGGTTGGCACACTCTGTGGCCCCAGTCTTTTCAGCACCCCCAGTAGACCCAATGCTGACTGCACTTGACTGGTAGATTAGGGGTTAGTGTAGATAGGGCCCCCTTCGTACATGCCCTGTGCGATGCTATCTATAGATAGTATAACTTAGTGTTAACCCACCATTCCGTCCTTCAATAGGTAGTTCGAGGCTAAGCATGTCCCGGATGGTCACTTTGAAAGTCAGTGTACTGGCCACCTGCTGGTAAAGCATTCACTATTTCAGTTTAAGACTTAGATGAAATTTTGTTTTCCACGTCCCGATATATTTGCTTTGCATTTAAATGTAAGGGGATCGTCGAATACCCGAATGGTTAAAGTGTTCGCTCATGACGCTCCAAACAAACCTATTTCGATTTACAATATCTGAATGGTGTGTGGAGCCGATATTTGTTGTTTCTCACCGTGATATAGCTGGTATGCTGGTTAAAGCAGTGTAAAAACGACACTCATGCAGTCTTAATATGTGCTGGAAGTATAAATTATGATACAGAATACTGTTTACCTTTATTAGCAGAAGCCACTGTGTTCTTCCAAACGATCTTTTAAAGAAAACACACAGTGCCTCCTTGTGTACAATGACGTCTACTGCCAAGTCACAACTTGATTTTCGTGTTTGAGATATGTTCTCGTGGAATCATATATTTTGCATTTATTCACACAGTACAAATGATGTAAAATATGTTTACCTTTATTATCAGGAGCGTGGATGCCATCGTCCTGGGGGCGGAAATGGACCCTGAAGTCCCCCAGAGGCAGGACGACTGCCGAGAAGATATTCCGTGGACAGAAGTGGATCAAGGTCTCTTCTGGAGCAGCATGTGGATGTTTTACTGTTCGGACATTTTGTGACAATGTACTCTGCGTGTCTACTACTGTAAACCCTCCAGTAGAATAGGTAGCGTTGCATACGTTGAGGGAACACGGTTCCAGAGTTTTTTTTCTCAAAACTGTTTTTTATCTCTGGTTTTACGTGTCGGGCTTCAGTTACCTTTGACCTTGTTCAAATCTCAAATTTGATCAAGATCAATTTAGACACACAATCTGCGACAACAATGTTGGTGTTTCTGTTCGAGGATTTGGTACTGTTCCATGTTGGGAATGATGACATTAATAAAACATAATCCGCACAGCTGGTCCAATTGTACTTGTTTGTTTTGCTGTTTTGTTTGTGAAACTTGTGAACTGGAGAAGAATTGTTTTTGTCCATGGAAATCGGATGTGCACGACTTTATCGCCTTGTAGGAGTGCTTGTTTTTAGCCATACACTGCCATGCACTGCTAAACACCGCCAACACAGAAACACATCACGAAACAAGTCCAACGAGTAGTATAGGGAATGGGGGTTCTAAAACACTTTCAAAAAAAGTCTCTACAAAGCCTTATTTACTATATAAGGCTTTGGTTGGGCCCTTAGCTCTTGCTACTATTACCCCTACTACTTAACGTGTGTTGGAGGTAACACTGTGCCGTACGGTACGATCACTAATTCTTCTCTTACAAACCCCCTACCCGGCCCATCCCTCAAGTAGTATAAGTTAGGTTCGTCGGCTTTCATATCCACTTTATCTATGTTGTAAGTTTTGACTGACCATATAGGATCGGTGGCCCGCTTACGGCTATCACCCTCGTGTTCCCCCGGCTGGTATAGATACCTCACTAGGGCCCTATCTGGTATCTGTTTCTCCTTCCCACGCAATGGAGCGGCCGACTCTGCAACTATTGATTTTAGTTTGATAGCGTCTGCCGGTTTCTTACCGGTGAGACGGGTGACTTCATGGTTGATTGCCGACACCACCTTGGGTAACCTCGTGACCCATTCAGTCGATCGTTTTCCAGGGGTGGCCATCTCCCTAGCATACTGATGGCCGAACAAGCGCTCAGCCAAAGTCCTATTAAATCTCTCAACTATGGCTTGGCTGCGATGGGCTCCGGCCGTGCCACGCCTGACCTTTGTATCGTGTTTGGCTAGCAGTTGTGACATGGCACCCATGAACTCCCGACCGGGGTCAACTTGCAGCTCTGTTGGCCACGTCAGCGGACTTCGTTTGTATATGCATTCGAATCCTCTGGCTACCTGGGCCGAATCTTTCGTGGTCAAGGGTTCGGCTTCCTTGTAACGACTGGCTACGTCCACTACGGTTAAGGCATACTTGTACCTCTTGTCGTGGGGTAGGAACAGTAGGTCTGCCTGGTGAACGCTATTAGGTATGTTAATACCGAACCTCCTTCTAGGCACGTAGCGTGGTGCCGGCAAATAGATCTGCCACAGGGCTTGTTTTTCAAGCCACGCTTTGGCTTCCTCCGGGGGTACTCGCGCTATTTTAGCTAGCTTATCTACTGCGCTAGCTCCTTTCCAGTACCCACGCGGGCTGTAGTAAATAACCTCAAATTTTTTCATGTCCATACGCGTATGTGTTTATCCCATCAATAGCTATCCAACGGACGTCTTGTTTATAGTCAGTCCGTATATCTTATGTCCATCACTTCTAAGTGTGTTCATTTTATGCCTAAAGGTACGGGTCTTGAACAGGGCTTCCTTGAATCTGGCGTGTTTGATGTGTTGTTTCACCACATACTTCTTAACCCCCTTAGCCTTCCGGATCTCACTATTGTCGGCTTTCAGTATGGAGTACATCTTAGGTCTCAAACCTATGTACTCAGCTATGGGCGTGCCAGCACACTCGTCCTTCATCTTACCTAGGACCTTTTTATTTACCGTACTGTGTATGGCATGGGTCTTAGGGTAGTCGCTGGTGTCGCATAAATCGAGGTGTTTTTTCATGTCCTCGTACACGTCCTCGGTTCGAATCTCCATCAGCAGGGAATCCGTGTCAGTGTACAGCACTTCACACCTGTCACCGTACTGTTTCTTGAGCTCGTTGTAGTAAAAGTCGTACATCAGGTGTTTGGATAAATCGAGGATGCTCATCCCCACGTAAACAGGCCGGTTGAATTTTATGTGGCTTTTCTTCATATGTAGGGCAACCAGGTTGTCTGTGAATATCTTACTACGGTTGAATGCCGGACTGGCTATCAATCTCCTGAGCTTGTCTTCCTCACTCGACCGAACCAGCTTCACGGTCACGCGTTTCCTCAGGTTCTCCATAGTCTTACCAAACACCGAGTTGTTCATGAGCTTGTAGAGATTTTTCTCAAAATCACTGGCTCATGGCCCAGCCGTACAGGTTGTTTGCGTCGAGGTAGAGAATGTGATTGGTTGGCTTGTTAGGATCGTAACCTTTCACGTATTGATTATTTGCTTTCGCGTATCGTTTGGATGCCATGGAAATCCCACCTCGCAAGCCTTTCTCAATGAATAGGTGCATGTCGTAATCTGTGAGCAATTCCAAATTAACTCCGGTCTTTTTAAGCAAGGCGTCCCACGACAGACCTGGGCTGGTGTAATACCATGCGGGGTCGACTTTATACTGCTTGAAACACGTCCGCCTAAACGTCTCAAACACGTCGGCTAACAGCAGTACATCTGTCCTCAAGTACAGGTCGTGATAATCACCCAGGTTCTTACAACCCAGTTTATTCCATACGTTAGTCGCGTGCGAGTAATCATCTCGTGAGACGGACGCCTCATTCAGCTTGCTATAAAAGCAGTCAATAGGGGGTAGTCTGGTCTCGGTGAACTTGACCCAACTATCCATGTACTCATAGGGGTACACACCCTTCCTCATAAGCAGGGGTCTAGTCTCGGCGTCTGTGTATCGATCGGTGATAGGGAAGGTATTGTTGGCCTTGACCAGACTGTCGAGTGACGACAGGAGGAACTGAAACGGGTCAATGAACCTAAGTCCATTTAAGCTGAAGGAGATGTATCTCTCCATGTTGTTGGGGATGCACGTTATATTACCATCGATTTTCGCGATGGCCTGCATGATCAAGTGTGAGTCGTACCCTCTCAAGTTGTGAAAGACAACGGGGATGTTTATTGTCTTAGGGTTGATTTTAAGCTTGAGGTTGCACGCGCTGTGAGCGGCGCCTCTATACTTACCAGTTATGTGGCAGTGATCTCTCACCGAATCACCGTTAAGTGGTGAGTCGCACACGTGACAGTTAGTGCTACTAGCGTGAGCTAGCCTGTCGACTCGGGTCATACGTATGGGAGCGATTCTATACAATACATTCCTAATAATTTTTTCTTCCTCCTGCAAACACTTTAGAAACCTTTCAGCCGCGTCAGGGCCCCTATACACTACCGGAGCTTTCGTTTCCCCGTCACAACGGACGACAATGTATCCAAACCCACAGGCTTTATGCTCTTGTGTTTTGTGGGTGATGGGAGCCTCGCCGGCGGCACCACTGGGGGGTGTGGGGGATTCCCCCACCACCAAGGCTTCGAAGTCGGCGTATATGATATAAGGCACAGACATTTGGTTCTTGTGGTTACCGAATTTTAGGATATTATCACCTTCCTTAGGCATGTCGACTCGTATGGCCGTCTGCCCCACACCTTGACAATCATCCCGGTGGGATTCTAATAAATCAGCTCGGGTGAAGCCATGTAGACATCGTTCACAGAAGTGGGTCTTTTCTCTGTGTGCCGATTGGTCATACAACAGCCTGCTAAAGTGCTTTATCCATGTGTAGTGATACTTGTCACCTCGCTGGATCATGAATATATTGATAACTTGGCGATCCTTCACTTCGCTGACCCTGTGTACTATTGTTGTGTTACCTTCGTGCCCAAAGACATTTATAGCCAGATTATTCTGTTTTTCTACTTTAGTGATCTGGGATATGGGGGTGGGTTCATCTATACCATCCCAGTTGAGCCCATCATCCTGAGGATAATTAGAAGGCCTGTTCGGATTAGTGTCAGCTGGAAATAAGGCTGACCTGATAGCTAACCTCAGGCAATCGTTTCCTCTATTCTTAACGTTTACTATGGCATTTTTGTTCCTATAGTAGGGGGGCAAGGCTAGGTATGACCCGCCTCTGAACGGCACGTAGTTAGCTATGTCTAGATAGACATTATCGATTTTATCTACAGCCCACCCGGACCCCAAGTGTGTGTAGCGTTCTAGGTATTCTCGTATCTGCTGAAAACTGGTATCGATTGATGTGTCAATGGTCTCTGTATGTGTGACGACCTCTTGTTTACCTCGGAAGTAAGGCTGAACATACTCAGTGGTGCTCCCAACCTGCTTATCGAGCGACATTTTCACTGTGATCTGAAACTTGATACTTCCTAGATTATTTAGTTCCTGGTTGACCTCATCAGCTATCAGAGGCTTGATATCTGTAATGTCTATGTTTCTATCAACGTGCATGCGCCAACCTCTCAAATAGTTGCCTACAGTGCGCTCAGTACGCACGAACTGTAGGTCAATAGCTCTATTCTGGCGTAATAATTCTAAAAGTTGTGGTTTCCTCATACGGGAATACCCGCCTAAACCCAAATCGTGTGCCTCGGCTTTCAGTTGTTTTACAGTGGGAGGTTTTGCTACGGGGGTATGTGATAACAATGCGGTTAACCCGGCTCTCCCCAGGTTTGAATAACCCGTGTATCCAAGCTGTTTTGCTTGAGCTTTTAATTGTTTTACCGTAGGGGCTTCTAAACCTAGTAATCTCAACAATGCTGACTTCCGCATTCGAGAATACCCGATCACACCTCTCTGTTTTGCGACCCGCTTAAGCTCGCATACAGTAGTCATAGTGTTTACACCTAAGAGAACCAATGTCTAATTGGGTCACATTGATAAAAAATATAGTGAATCCAGTACTCGCACTGTCTAATTGGAGTCTATCTTGAGCAGTCGCCTACGTTCTTTTATGTAGCCCTTTTTATTCTCGTAGATGAGTTGATGTCTGACTACGTTCGCTCCGTGAGCTTTACATAGACAGTAGTGCCCTTTAACCCCGATACCACACACAGAACACGTGTAGTTAGGACTTCCCATATGGAAACAACAGAACCCCTGATTCCTGCATTTCCTACCACAGGCCTCGGTCTTCCCCATAAGTATGTATTCGCATCGGTATGGAGCGGGTCTCATGTTTACTTATATGGGTATTTAGTGTAATTGCTTCGCAACCAACGCAGTAGCTGCTATACCCAACACTATGAAGCCCAGTTCACGATCCATTTGCCCCTTGGATGGTGTGTAGTACTGAGCGAGTGTGGGTTTATTGAGCGGTTCCAATCGTTTACCAGTTAGTAGGTAGTATTCTTTCATTGCTTCATCAACATCGCTGAATGTTTGAACGGCATGGTTTTCACGCTGGAGTTGTTCGTTAATGAAATCGATCCTCTGGAGGCGTTTTTTAGCGTACTCGGCCTGTGCCTTTTGTAAGTTCTCAGTAGCGAGATCGTGCCGCTTCCTTTCTTCCTGTATTTCAGCCGCGTGGTCATCTCGTAGTTTCGAGAAGAGGAAATTACTCCCGGAAAATGCCAGGGCATTCACTAACGCCCCACCGACCATCATAGCTATCGTGGCCATCCTATATTTATTTCATTATATTTTCAGGTATTATCCCTTGTTTTACTAGGATGTCTTTTGTGGCCATCGCCATACCAAGGTTCATTATGAGCATACCCATATCCTGCAGGTTGAAATCTAGCTTGATAGTTGGTTGTTTAAGCACCATTTTAGTCAACCGAGCGTACCCTACGGCTAGACTGGCGACCACTGTGGCGTGGTATGCGTCGTTGACGAACGTTTTCCCCTCAGACATTATGTATATATAAAAATATTTAAATTATAACATGATACGCGGGTCGACAGTGGGGGTACCCCCCACAGTGGGGGTCCCAGGGTTTCCCACAGTGGGGGTACCGCCTGGGTTTCCCACACCCCCACGATATAACCATGTTATAACCACGGCAGCAGTTACGCCTACAGCCAACAACAGTCGGGTTGGGTTGGTCACTGTAATAATTTTATGTTGGTTACACCACCGTTTTTTACCGGCAGCTACTCTCTTAGGATTCTTCTGTCTGGTTACTGTTGGGGGTTCCTGTGAAGGGGTCACTTCCCCCACTGGTTCCCTGGTCTCCACCGTCACCTCGGGAGGCGTTTCCCTCACTGTGGGGGGTACCCCCACTGGGGTCTCCTGTGCAGCATCCATCTATACTATTATTATTTTTTTTTCTCTCAAATTGACAATGCTTTGCCGTGATAATCGCCGCCGTCACTGGAGCCAACAACATGCCATATTTGTGATACAGCTCGCAGCTGATAGAGCTCACGGCGTGTTCGATAAAAGGGTCTTTCTCGAGGTCCTCCCACAGGTAAAGTCGGCGCTCTGGTGGAATGGGAAGGAAGTATGACACAATACCGGTGTATATCTGGGTCATAGCCGATCCTATTGTCTTTGTCATTTCTGCTCCGAGCCGGGACTCGTATCTAGCGTACAGCTTATCGATTTCTTCGGCTGACATTTTGTGAATTTTATCCGGAGTGTAGTCTCCAAAGTAATGTTTGGCTTTGCCGCCAACAGCCAACGCCACCAGTTTCTCTCGCTTATCATCAGTGGGGGAACCCTCCACCAACAATTGTTCAAGCAATTCCTCACATTCCATCTTATAATATAACAAGTAAGATTTAGTTTTAACTATATAATACCCGATGCAGACAAAACACAGAGAAATGAAGGTTAAGTTGCACACGACAAACACTTCAAATATCATAGCTATACTTAGCATTTGCTTAGCTTTAGCTTAGCTTTGCTTAGCTTTGCTAAGCTTTGCTTAGCTTTAGCACACTCTATATGCTACTGGTTGGTCGGTCTTGAGCACGAGCTTAGCGTGTTTAGTTTCAGCGAGCTGTTTCTTCACCCGTTCCCGTTCTAATTTGCTCATCACATCGTTCTCTCTCAAACACTCCTCGAACGAATCCCTGTCCTTGCAGTGAAATAAGGCCACCCATCGCGTCTGCTCCCTGAGGTCTTTCAACACCGAGTTGAACTTCTGCGTTAGCACCCAGACGCTGTGATTTGCATGCCGGCCGGAGAAGGCCAGGTACGATAGCATGTCTCTCTTTTTTGTTATCTCGCGATTAGCGCTGCAGTCGTCCAGTATAAACAGCGTCGGTTCCCCTTTAAATTTCTCGTGAAGAGCTTTCAACCAGTCCTGCAGGCGTGTTCCAGGGTCGATTTTGTGTACGTCCGGGTCCGTCATCACCCAAGGTCGCGCGTACGTTTTATTCATGCTCAGAGTAGGGCACATGATAAAGATGTTATCGAACACATCCTTGTAGTAACCCTCCAACATATCCAACACGAAAACGGTCTTCCCACAGCCAGTCTGCCCGCACACTATGGCGCAGTGTGGGTCAGTGGGCAGTGGGGGGTACCCCCCATCAGTAGATGGCTTGCACAAATCTCCCATTGTCTATATTAAGTTGCGCGTCCATAATAACGTACAGATATAATTTCAACTTACCAGCGGGTTGAGCCTTCTTAGTAATCTGGATGGTTATCCCTTCGCTGCCGTTATCTATACGGCGCCCGCTACCGTGCAGTTTATCATCATCCGTGGATCGCATGTCCAACCATAGGGCGTACTTGGTGGTCAGGTATTCACCGAGCTGCACGGAGCCGAGGTCCAGGTCTTTTGTTATATTATGTGGGGTCCCCACTGGTAGCTTTTTTATCTCATCCCACTGCTGGTGTGGTCTCATACCATGACTGAACAGCTGGTTGGGCACGCCCTCGATGGTCACTTCCACTTTTTCAATCTCGGGGTTGAAAAACTTCTCGCTGTCCCTCCGGAATGGCTCGTAATCCTCCACGGGGACGACCAGGATACCTTTCATCGATCGCGCCGGCACGTTCAGGTTGATATTCCACACAGTGTCGCTCTTATCTCGCACGACTGATCTATGCCTCAGTACGCGATCGTACAGGATAGCCATCTTCCCAGAGTACTGACTTCGAACCTGCCTGGCCAGCTCCGGGCTAGTGACCATGTCGAACTCCAGAGAGATGTTGTCTATGGCATAACTGGCCTCATCACCGTTCGGCGTACGCACTACTTTGCTATAGTCGTTAAACGTGAGCTCGTATTCGAGCCTATCACCCAGCGCGGCCTGGTAAAACGGCACGTGTCCCGTGAGCAACTCGAAGTCGAACGGCACGCAGAATCGATTCCCGTATGCTCGAGCGATGGCCTTTTCACCGTCCGATAGCTTGTCTAGCTGGTCTTGCGTGAAGGCATACCCTATGCGCGACCGGGTTGATTTGCTGATGCCCTGGTACACATCATTGACTCGTTCTCCCTCGCTTTTCCAGAGATCCCCGTAGCAGTGAAACACGTCGCTGTCGTCGATACTCAGCACCTCGTTACCGCTGATCTTGACGGTCGTTTTCTTGATGATAGCTCGACCCACGTTCCGCACTAGCTCGCGTTTGTCGTTGTCGGAGGTCAACGTGATATTGAACGCCAGTCGAACAGTGCCTGGTACAATGAGGTCATTCTCACCAAGGTTTGGAAATCTAACCAGCAGAGTTTGATTCTGGTCTATCTTGCTGGGATTGTTGGTGATGGTCACCGACTGGCGCATGGCTCTGGCTCCTAATGGCTCTCTCAATCTTCTGAAAGGATCTAATTTTCTGCCGTACATTGTTATATAAAGGAAATATATTTTTAATACTAATGGATGAAGACATACCTATGGATGATATGCGGGGCGATAGTGCCCAGGCCGATGATGACCAGGAGACCTCATTCTCGCAAGGTGGCGCACTCACGTGGCAGGCCGTCGACGATTATTACAACGCAGTTGAAAATAAATCCAAACTCAAGCCGCTGTGGCGAGACTATTCCAAGTTTACCATTGATAGCAATGGCAACCTGCGTTTGAAGGCTCGCACGGAGATCGATCTCGTGAATAAACGCACGAGAGAACCGCTTGCTTTATCAACATTGGGCAGTAAACATGGGAGTGACTTGATCCGCGATGAACTAGGTTTCATAGATTACGGTGGCGCGCGACCTAAGCTTCCTCCGAAGGTCCGTCAAGGTCTGCAAGACATCAGGGACGCCACATCAGATCAAAATATGACTTATGATATTAAAAAGGTGTTGGCCGACTACGAGAACAAGCCCTTCCCGGGTCTCGAATTTACCTTTCGGGAACTGCGGGGGTTGGATCTGACGATGCAAACCATTAGCGGACATCTCGCGAAAAGCACGGCCAAAATTAGCGTGATAGACGACCACATCGCCCATGAAAAGGACAAACTCGGTGAAACTGAGGACGAGGCTCTGAAGCCACCATCAAGAAACGAATACGTAATTTGGAAGAGGAAAGGCAGACCTGGCTGGAGACAGCGTCCGGCTTCAAAGAAAAGCTTCGATCCCAGGTCAGCCGTATACGGGAAACCATCAATCAAGTCCTCTACCGAGACACCACGTTAGCAGACAGGATTCGGATATTGTTCCGGGAGCAAGGGATCACCATCGCCAGCATTCTGACTGCATTGGGTTTCATCATATCAACCCTGGTGGTGTCACTGACAGGGGGTACTGTGGGGCCTGCCGGCGGCGGAACCCCAAGTGGCAGTGGTGTTAAAGACTGGATAAAAAAAACTCGGGGAAGGCCTAGCTAAACTGGCTGGTATAGCCGCCGAAGCCCTTCCCGGCATCCTGGGTAGTATCGTCTCGTGGTTGTTGGGCGCTCTGGCTAAAACTGCCACGTGGCTCAGTCAAAACCTGTGGGCAGCCATCGTCGCCGTGGCGGGTCTGGTGTACGTAGCGGCTAAGAAATTTTTAACCAAATAAGTCCCAAAGCTACCCCACCAACCACCAGGGCCGTTTTACTATCGATGTGATTGGAGGCCTGAATATGGGGGTGTGTGTGGGGTACCTCCACATGAACTTTAGACTCCGGGGGTGGCGCCACTATACCCGTTTCACGTGGTGGGATGTGTGGGATATAGGGGGTGTTAATATCAGGGTTGATACCCAACTTTTGATCCGCCGTGGCTATGACTATTTTGTTGTTATAACCCACCACTGTTTTTACTCTCAGTTGCATATCACTCGGAGCCATGTACAGCCCCACGCCGAACACGTAGTTGACTTTCGATCTGGCGTATTCTAACACGTTTTGGTAGCGTTCGATGGCCCGCGGGAGATCAACTGGAGAATTGATAGCATCATCAACGTTGGCAACGAACTGTTTCTGAGCGTCGTAAGCAGTTCCCTTACCGAGGATGTTGGAACGCGTCATCGACTGCGCACCCAACAGCGCCCACACGTACGTTCGAATCGAGTCGTTCAAGTGTATTGTACCAGCACGAGTGAATTCTTTCGATGTTTTTGAGATCATTTTAGTCCAGGCTGTGGCTGCATCAGGATTGGTTTGCTTTATGCAGCTGACATGGATCTTTTCATTCGTTGTGGGACCTGTTAATGTATGACGGTTTGGGTTGTATGTACCATCTGCAGAACCGGCCATATATGTTCCGGACCTGTAGAAGTACACGAGAACTATACCGAGACCATGGTTCACACCAGGAAGGCGAAAGTCTTTATTCGTTGGAATCTCAAACTCCCCACAAACACGTTCATAAGCGCGTTTATCATAGGGGTTATTCGTCATACTCCACGCTTTATCTTGGGGAAGAGGAGCCCTTATCTCCTTCAATATTCGTCTCGTTTGATAATAAATATGAAACAAAATGACTGCCTTACTCAGTTCGTCTATACCGTAGTCTAGTGTCACACCCGACCCTGTCGTCGCACACCACACAGCAAAGTTGAGTTGGTTCTGCCAAAACTGCATTGGGTTTTGATTCCAGTTTACCACCGCCTGCGCGTTATTAACGGTCACGATATAGTTTTCAAAGATATTAATAAAGGTTGTTTTAAACCCCGTACTACCTACCACCACGATTTTCAAGTGTGCTAAGTCCATATTATAATATATAAATTATATATTATAATATGTACATAACACTTCCAGGAATAACGAGAGGTGAGGCCGTTCAGCTGACGCACGCGATCGATAACACGTCAGGCCAACTCGAAGTCGCACTCTGCGATATCACCTACCTACCGCAATGGACTAACATCAACGCCAGCAACAATAAGCTGTTCGTCAGTGGAACTCGCAGTCAGATAACTGACGGCTACTACAGCGTGTGCTCTCTAAACGACGAGGTCTTCAAACCCCTGGGAGCCGAACTCAAGATGAACGACTCAAACGGCACAGTGGTGTTAATCAACAACGGAAGAAACCCCTTGAGGCTCGGCCGACCATTAGCGAGGATACTCGGTATGTCTCCTGACGAGATAAAACCAACAACAACCGTCACAGGCACGAAGTTACCCGACCTAGTACCGTACCGAGAGCTGTACATTCATCTCGGTCAGGTGAGCACAACGTACAACATTCAAGGAGGTCACCCTTCCACTATACTGAGAGCAGTGCCGGTGAAAACTGAGAAATACAACGACGGTAGAACCGAGTCGTTTTCACCACGGCAGTATAAGAGATTAACCCAGGGCAACATACCTGAGCTGATAATATCGGTGTTAGATATAAATCATAATCCTGTAAATATAGGATACCTCAGCTTAACGCTTCACGTAAAATGACCAGCGCACAAGGGCCCGGAGTGAAAAAATGCGTCAATATCGGGATCTCCGACCTCGGAGACACGCGCGGTTTCGACGCTCCCGGAGTAGATGGTAAATCGTACGCCTTGCAACTGAAAAACAACATTTACAAACGCGTTGAAGTCGACTCCGGTGGAACCCTAAGTGATATAGTAGATACCACAAGAGCAACAATCAACACTAAGTACGCCCTTGTCAACACCGGTAATAACTGGATAATATACCCATCGTTCGGGGGTAAACTGTTCGACTTAGACGATGTTGAGAGCACTACCGTCGCCAGAAACAAGCCATATATGCTCGTCTTCACCGAAGATAACAAGTGGGTGTTGTTACCCGATAACGACTGGTTTCTCAATATTAGGCTCGGCTCCCCCTACGTGTTCACGGATAACAAAGACAACCACCTAAACAAAGTCGTGAACAATGGAACCCTGCTCGTGGCTTACGTCCCAACTCAGAGACGTAGCGTAGTCGTCAGCCCACTCGACACTATGGCAGCCCACATGCTATCGAGTAAACCGGCCATACAAAACGAGACATTGCAGTTGGTGTCTGAATTCGAAGGCGTGGTCAGTATACTAGAGAGTCTACCGGCAAACTCAACACTGATCATCAAAGTCTACCTAGGGGAACCATCGGGGAATGATGTCGAGATCGTGAAGGGAATCAAACTTGGGTGGGGGAAACGACACCAGTATCAAGTTTGCAACGTTTACGTGCGGGTGGGTGTCGGCTCCAACACCAGTCTGCAGGGGGTCAACGTGATCGTGGAAAACAAGATATCACTAACCAAGATCTTCCTGCCTGACAACATACACTTCATGGGTATGAAGTTCACCCCTGAATTATTATCAGAAAACCAGTTGGAAATTATATCGTAATAGTATAATAATGACCAGTCATCGTCCCAACACTACGCTTAACGACCTAGGAGATACGGAGGGATTTGATCAGCCTGGTGAGGAAGATGAATTATACATCCTGCACTTCAAAGACGTGTACAGACTGGTGTCGTTATCAGATTTAAAAGAGCCCAAATGGCTGATCAACTTAACACTCGCCTCACCTTATATCACAATAGACGCAGATACGGGGTATATCTCTAAGATTAGGAACAACGGTATCTGGGCCGGGGATTTCATTCCGGAGAGGGTATTCATAGCAACTACTGATACCGAAAAAAATAGGTTAAGGTCTGTAGTAAAAAATAAATTAGCATTTATTAATTATTCTTTTAACATAAGTCTTGATATATTCTCCCCTTTCACACTCATCATAGAAGTCTTCTTTTTCTATTTAGGCAATGAAAACACCTCAAGAGTACACCAAATTTTACCCGGGGTGTCAATACACTGGTTTGACGAACACCAAGGTCAATATTGTCGTATTGTTATTCAACGGGATACCCACGGGGGTTCTATAAACCGCTTAATAAACCTCAGTGGGGTTTTTATTACAACAGGAAAGTCTATTAGCCTCTCACCTATTACCCTGAGTAGTAGTATAGAACTTGTAGACTTAAAATTAATTTATAGAGTATTAACTGAAACCCAATTAAAATATCTTTCAAAATATTATATTATAGGATGGGCCTGTACCCAGTCGTAGATTAAGTAGCGAAGACGCTGGAAACCGTAGATGGGTTCCGCTTGAGGCAGTTATGTGATGTGAAACGTCAACTAGAACAAGACCGTGACACGCGGAAAGCACTATATAAAAAGTACCATAGAGCTTTCAATATCGTGGACGGGGCTGACACTACCCTTATGGCAACCAGCATGGGACTAGGGGCGGCAGGTGTTGGGTTGTTGGCTACCATCGTGGCCGCACCTATAGTGCTAGGTATTGAAATAACAGCTGGGGTGGCAGGGTTGGCAGGGTTGGCGCTTAAGTTAGTATCACACAGACTTCATCGTAAGGCATTGAAACACGACGAGATCAGGGTTCTGGCCGAAGCAAAGCTCAACACAGTAAGTGGGCGTATTTCCACGGCACTCTCTGATAGTAAGATCTCAGAAGAGGAGTTTCGTTCAATCCTCTCTGAACTCACAAAATATAACGGAATGAAACAAGATATTCGGTCCAAGTCTCGTAAGTCTGCTATCAGCGAAGACGAGAAAAAAAAGTACATAGAACAGGGGATACAAAAAGCCCAACAAGCCTTTATTATGAACACCAAAGAGATCATAGGCGGTTCACGTTAAACTGTTTCATCGATATAAACGTGACATAGGCACAGTGTTACCTCCAACACACGTTAAGTAGTAGGGGTAATAGTAGCAAGAGCTAAGGACCCAACCAAAGCCTTATTTAGTAAATAAGGCTTTGTAGAGACTTTTTTTGAAAGTGTTTTAGAACCCCCATTCCCTATACTACTCAACGTTAAAACAATAGATCAATACACGGGGGTATTCTAATGTCTACAAACCAGAACGTACATTACAAAAGCCTATCAACATTACTAGATCACATCGCACAGACCTTTAGTTCAATGTATGTACTAAACAATCCAGTGGTGTCTGTAGATGAGACAAGACATTAAATGAAAAGCTCCCACCAACATCCAACAGTCTAGAATATTACATTGCGCAAGTAAACAACCAAGTGCATGTTTGCCAATCATATTCCTTTACCAGTTGACCATGGTTAGAGCATTTGTGATGGTCAGCGTATCCCTGTTCAGGTGTTCTGATGTCGAGAGATGCTGCTCTCCATGGAATGGTTGAACTGACACAGAGTAAATGCAATAAAGTCAGTATGCCTTCAGAGAGAGATCTATATCAAAGCAGATAAACTGAACAAATTGTAAGCTTCTGAATGTATCAAAAGTGATTAACAGTTATCTGACAGACCATTTGAATAGCTACTACAAGAGCTTAGAGTCAGTTATCGATCGTGAAGCATAGTTTTCTAATACTTTGGATACCACTATTTCATCAAATAGTCAATGGCGGTCATTTTCATTATTTTCAAAAGCAAATATATGTCAAAAAATTTTACACCCTTTAGCAATACACAAACGTCACAATGACAGTGATCAGATTGATATTAGTTAAACTATCCATGATTAACTTTGAGATGTTGTCGGCCAGCAAACCAAATGTCATGAAAATGCTCACAGACCTCCACCACATAAAATGGCCTGTGAAACCCTGAGTAATAAAGGCCTTTTCATGAGCCAAAGACATCATACTAATTGAAGATAGTGTCAAACAAAGTCAGTACTGGGGAGACTACGACATCACCTGTTTTGTGCCCGAGTCAACACTCTAGAAGATACAAGTGTCAAAAAACATAAAAAGTATCAACATTGGCCGTACATGGACACATTCGGTGTTAATTTTTATGTAAATGTAACTGCCGAGAAGACAATTCAAAATGGCGGTCATTTCCATTATTTTCAAAAGCAAATATATGTCCAAAAACATATACACACTTTAGCAATACACAAAAGTCACAATGACAGTGATCAGATTGATATTAGTAAAACTATCCATGATTAACTTTGAGATGTTGTCGGCCAGCAAACCAAATGTCATGAAAATGCTCACAGACCTCCACCACATAAAATGGCCTGTGAAAACCTGAGTATTAAAGGCCTTTTCATGAGCCAAAGACATCATACTAACTGAAGATAGTGTCAAACAAAGTCAGTACTGGGGAGACTATGACATCAGATTTTTCAGCTGCCTCCTCCTGTACTACTTCAATACCCTTGGATACAGCAAAGGGGTTCACCTTTTACGGTGTCTTGTCAGGAGTCTCGATCACAAGGAAAAGAGGCCAATACTCAATCAATGCAGAAGGTCTGTGATCAGTATCAATAGGGTCAATTTCAAGTGGACATTTTGGGCTTTTGGGCGGAATTTCATAGGTGTAAGCCATGGTTAGTGTAATATGGTTCATCATCCGAGCCACCCACCCACCACGGAGTATCACAAGGACAATGCTAAAAGCAAGTGGGTCTCCAACTTACAGCACCAAGGATACCCGGATGATCTACTCCAGCAGAATAATGAATATTAATATTTCTACCAGATTGGCCCATGAGCCATATTAACTACGAGATCGAAAATATCGGGGTTCATATTTTTCATACGATGACCTAGGGGAAAATATTACTTTGGCATGGTGAGGTGATGTCGTGAGCAATGCAAGGACGCCACATCTCCTCTATAACGTTGCGTTCTAAATGAGGCCATTGTGGGTAACTAGCCCATGTTTGAAAGTTGAGTTTGGTAATAGATAGGCACACTCGTGGCTAAATATCTGTATATCCCTCGCTTCCGTTCGGGGAATACCAACATTCCAAATAGTGTCGTAAAACATAGTTTCACATTAATTAGCAACAGCCTTAACAATAATAAACGTATTGCATCGTGCTTACGTCAACTTTCAGGGTGTATTGCACTCTGTAGTCAGATGCAAGTTGGCACCCCAGAAAGGGTAATCCCGTGAATGGGTAATAGTGGATACATCATGGTATGCAAATAGGCAGAAAGGTGAATCGGAGTTACAGCTCAAATGATAGAGGAGGGTTCCTGATGGAGTGCTAGAGGGTCAAAACACAGTTTCGAGAAAGTCAACTTTGGCACCCCAAAAAGGGTAATCAAGTGAAAGGGTAATAGTGGATACATCATGGTTCGGAAATAGGTTCAAATGTGAATTGGAGATAGAGCCCTTAAAACCAGCTCAAATGATAGAGGAGGGTTCCTGACGGAGTGCTAGAGGGTCCAAACACAGTTTCGTGAAAGTCAACTTCGGCACCCAAGGAAGGGTAATCCCGTCAAAGGGTCAAAGGGGATACATCATGGTTTGGAAATAGGTAAAAATGTCATTTGGAGCTACAGTTCTAAAAAACAGCTCAAATAATAGAGGAGGGTTCCTGATGGAGTGCTAGAGTGTACAAACACAGTTTTGTGAAGGTCAACTTTGGCACCCCAGGAAGGGTAATCCCCTGAAAGGGTCATAGTGTATACATCATGGTTTGGAAATAGGTAAAAATGTGAATCGGAGCTACAGTTCTAAAAACCAGCTCAAATGATAGAGGAGGGTTCCTGATGGAGTGCTAGAGGGTCCAAACACAGTTTCGTGAAAGTCAACTTTGGCACCTAAGGAAGGGTAATCAAATGAAAGGGTCACAGGGGATGCATCATGGTTTGGAAATAGGTAAAAATGTGAATCGGAGCTACAGTTCTGAAAAAAACCTCAAATGATAGAGGAGGGTTCCTGGTGGAGTGCTAGAGGGTCAAAACACAGTTTCGTGAAAGTCAACTTTGGCACCCCAGGAAGGTTAACCCGTGAAAGGGTCATAGGGGATACATCATGGTTGGGATATAGGTAAAAAGGTGAATCGGAGCTACAGTTCTAAAAACCAGCTCAAATAATAGAGGAGGGTTCCTGATGGAGTGCAAGAGGGTACAAACACAATTTTCTGAAGGTCAGGTTTGGCACCCCAGGAAGGGTAATCCCATGAAAGGGTCAAAGTGTATACATCATGGTTTGGAAATAGGTAAAAATGTGAATCGGAGCTACAGTTCTGAAAACCACCTCAAATGATAGAGGAGGGTTCCTGATGGAGTGCTAGAGGGTCCAAACACAGTTTCGAGAAAGTCAACTTTGGCACCCCAGGAAGGGTAATCCCGTCAAAGGGTCCAAGTGTACACATCATGGTTTGGAAATAGGTAAAAATGTGAATCGGAGCTACAGTTCTGAAAACCACCTCAAATGATAGAGGAGGGTTCCTGATGGAGTGCTAGAGGGTCCAAACACAGTTTCGTGAAAGTCAACTTTGGCACCCCAGGAAGGTTAACCCGTGAAAGGGTCATAGGGGATACATCATGGTTTGGAAATAGGTAAAAATGTGAATCGGAGCTACAGGTTTTTAAACCACCTCAAATGATATAGGAGCGTTTCTGATGGAGTGCTAGAGGGTCAATACACAGTTTCGTGAAAGTCAACTTTGGCACCCCAGGAAGGGTAATCCCGTGAAAGGGTAATAGTGGATACATCATGGTTTGGAAATAGGTAAAAATGTGAATCGGAGCTACAGTTCTGAAAACCACCTCAAATGATAGAGGAGGGTTCCTGATGGAGTGCTAGAGGGTCCAAACACAGTTTCGTGAAAGTCAACTTTGGCACCCCAGGAAGGTTAACCCGTGAAAGGGTCATAGGGGATACATCATGGTTTGGAAATAGGTAAAAATGTGAATCGGAGCTACAGGTTTTTAAACCACCTCAAATGATATAGGAGCGTTTCTGATGGAGTGCTAGAGGGTCAATACACAGTTTCGTGAAAGTCAACTTTGGCACCCCAGGAAGGGTAATCCCGTGAAAGGGTCAAAGGGGATACATCATGGTTTGGAAATAGGCAAAAAGGTGAATCGGAGATAGAGCCCTTAAAACCAGCTCAAATGATAGAGGAGGGTTCCTGACTGAGTGCTAGAGGGTCCAAACACAGTTTTGTGAAAGTCAACTTTGGCACCCCAGGAAGGGAAATCCCCTGAAAGGGTCATAGGGGATACATCATGGTTTGGAAATAGGTAAAAATGTAAATCGGAGCTACAGTTCTAAAAAACAGCTCAAATAATAGAGGAGGGTTCCTGATGGAGTGCTAGAGTGTACAAACACAGTTTTGTGAAAGTCAACTTTGGCACACCAGGAAGGGTAATCCCCTGAAAGGGTCATAGTGTATACATCATGGTTTGGAAATAGGTAAAAATGTGAATCGGAGCTACAGTTATAAAAACCAGCTCAAATGATAGAGGAGAGTTCCTGATGGAGTGCTAGAGGGTCCAAACACAGTTTCGTGAAAGTCAACTTTGGCACCCGAGAAAGGGTAATCCCGTCAAAGGGTCATGGGAGATACATCATGGTTGGGAAATAGGTAAAAAGGTGAATCGGAGGTACAGTTCTGAAAACCAGCTCAAATGATAGCGGAGGGTTCCTGATGGAGTGCTAGAGGGTCAAAACACAGTTTCGAGAAAGTCAACTTTGGCACCCCAAAAAGGGTAATTAAGTGAAAGGTTAATAGTGGATACATCATGGTTCGGAAATAGGTTCAAATGTGAATTGGAGATAGAGCCCTTAAAACCAGCTCAAATGATAGAGGAGGGTTCCTGACGGAGTGCTAGAGGGTCCAAACACAGTTTCGTGAAAGTCAACTTCGGCACCCAAGGAAGGGTAATCCCGTCAAAGGGTCAAAGGGGATACATCATGGTTTGGAAATAGGTAAAAATGTCATTTGGAGCTACAGTTCTAAAAAACAGCTCAAATAATAGAGGAGGGTTCCTGATGGAGTGATAGAGAGTGTACAAACACAGTTTTGCGAAGGTCAACTTTGGCACCCCAGGAAGGGTAGTCCCGTGAAAGGGTTATAGTGTATACATCATGGTTTGGAAATAGGTAAAAATGTAAATCGGAGCTACAGTTCTAAAAAACAGCTCAAATAATAGAGGAGGGTTCCTGATGGAGTGCTAGAGTGTACAAACACAGTTTTGTGAAGGTCAACTTTGGCACCCCAGGAAGGGTAATCCCCTGAAAGGGTCATAGTGTATACATCATGGTTTGGAAATAGGTAAAAATGTGGATCGGAGCTACAGTTCTAAAAACCAGCTCAAATGATAGAGGAGGGTTCCTGATGGAGTGCTAGAGGGTCCAAACACAGTTTCGTGAAAGTCAACTTTGGCACCTAAGGAAGGGTAATCAAATGAAAGGGTCACAGGGGATGCATCATGGTTTGGAAATAGGTAAAAATGTGAATCGGAGCTACAGTTCTGAAAAAAACCTCAAATGATAGAGGAGGGTTCCTGGTGGAGTGCTAGAGGGTCAAAACACAGTTTCGTGAAAGTCAACTTTGGCACCCCAGGAAGGTTAACCCGTGAAAGGGTCATAGGGGATACATCATGGTTGGGATATAGGTAAAAAGGTGAATCGGAGCTACAGTTCTAAAAACGAGCTCAAATAATAGAGGAGGGTTCCTGATGGAGTGCAAGAGGGTACAAACACAATTTTCTGATGGTCAGGTTTGGCACCCCAGGAAGGGTAATCCCATGAAAGGGTCAAAGTGTATACATCATGGTTTGGAAATAGGTAAAAATGTGAATCGGAGCTACAGTTCTGAAAACCACCTCAAATGATAGAGGAGGGTTCCTGATGGAGTGCTAGAGGGTCCAAACACAGTTTCGAGAAAGTCAACTTTGGCACCCCAGGAAGGGTAATCCCGTCAAAGGGTCCAAGTGTACACATCATGGTTTGGAAATAGGTAAAAATGTGAATCGGAGCTACAGTTCTGAAAACCACCTCAAATGATAGAGGAGGGTTCCTGATGGAGTGCTAGAGGGTCCAAACACAGTTTCGTGAAAGTCAACTTTGGCACCCCAGGAAGGTTAACCCGTGAAAGGGTCATAGGGGATACATCATGGTTTGGAAATAGGTAAAAATGTGAATCGGAGCTACAGGTTTTTAAACCACCTCAAATGATATAGGAGCGTTTCTGATGGAGTGCTAGAGGGTCAATACACAGTTTCGTGAAAGTCAACTTTGGCACCCCAGGAAGGGTAATCCCGTGAAAGGGTAATAGTGGATACATCATGGTTTAAAAATAGGTAAAAATGTGAATCGGAGCTACAGTTCTGAAAACCACCTCAAATGATAGAGGAGGGTTCCTGATGGAGTGCTAGAGGGTCCAAACACAGTTTCGTGAAAGTCAACTTTGGCACCCCAGGAAGGTTAACCCGTGAAAGGGTCATAGGGGATACATCATGGTTTGGAAATAGGTAAAAATGTGAATCGGAGCTACAGGTTTTTAAACCACCTCAAATGATATAGGAGCGTTTCTGATGGAGTGCTAGAGGGTCAATACACAGTTTCGTGAAAGTCAACTTTGGCACCCCAGGAAGGGTAATCCCGTGAAAGGGTAATAGTGGATACATCATGGTTTGAAAATAGGTAGAAATGTGAATCGGAGATAGAGCCCTTTAAACCAGCTCAAATGATAGAGGAGGGTTCCTGACGGAGTGGTAGAGGGTCCAAACAGAGTCTTGTGAATGTGAACTTTGGCAACCCAGGAAGGGTGATCCCGTGAAAGGGTAATAGTGGATAGATCATGGTTTGGAAATAGGTAAAAATGTGAATCGGAACTACAGCTCTCAAAACCAGCTCAAATGATAGAGGAGGGTTCCTGATGGAGTGGTATAGGGTCCAAACAGAGTTTCGTGAAAGTCAACATTTGGCACCCCAGAAAGGGTAATCACGTGAAAGGGTAATAGTGGATACATCATGGTTTGGAAATAGGTAGAAATGTGAATCGGAGCTACAGGTTTTAAAAGAAGCTCAAATGATAGAGGAGGGTTCCTGATGGAGTGCTAGAGGGTCCAGACACAGTTTCGTGAGAGTCCACTTTGGCACCCCAGGAAGGGTAATCCCGTGAAAGGGTCATAAGGGATACATCATGGTTGGGAAATAGGTAAAAAGGTGAATCGGAGCTACAGTTCTAAAAAACAGCTCAAATAATAGAGGAGGGTTCCTGATGGAGTGCTAGAGGGTCAAAACAAAGTTTCGTGAAAGTCAACTTTGGCACCCCAGGAAGGGTAATCCCGTGAAAGGGTCATAAGGGATACATCATGGTTGGGAAATAGGTAAAAATGTCATTTGGAGCTACAGTTCTAAAAAACAGCTCAAATAATAGAGGAAGGTTCCTGATGGAGTGCAAGAGGGTACAAGCACAATTTTCTGAAGGTCAACTTTGGCACCCCAGGAAGGGTGATCAAGTGAAAGGGTGATAGTGGATACATCATGGTTTGGAAATAGGTTCAAATGTGAATCGGAGTTACAGCTCTTAAAACCAGCTCAAATGATAGAGGAGGGTTCCTGATGGAGTGCTAGAGGGTCGAAAAACACAGTTTCGTGAAAGTCAACTTTGACAGAAAGGAAGGGTAATCCCGTGAAAGGGTCAAAGGGGATACATCATGGTTTGGAAATAGGTAAAAATGTGAATCGGAGCTACAGTTCTAAAAAACAGCTCAAATAATAGAGGAGCGTTCCTGATGGAGTGCTAGAGTGTACAAACACAGTTTTGTGAAGGTCAACTTTGGCACCCCAGGAAGGGTAATCAAGTAAAAGGGTAATAGTGGATACATCATGGTTTGGAAATAGGTGGAAATGCGATTCGGAACTACAGGTTTTAAAACCACCTCAAATGATAGAGGAGGGTTCCTGATGGAGTGCTAGAGGGTCAATACACAGTTTCGTGAAAGTCAACTTTGGCACCCCAGGAAGGGTAATCACGTGAAAGGGGAAAAGTGGATACATCATGGTTTGGAAATAGGTAAAAATGTGAATCGGAGATAGAGCCATTAAAACCAGCTCAAATGATAGAGGAGGATTCCTGACGGAGTGGTGGAGGGTCCGAACACAGTTTTGTGAAAGTCAACTTTGGCAACCCAGGAAGGGTAATCCCGTGAAAGGGTCATAGTGGACACTTCATGATTTGGAAATAGGTAAAAATGTGAATCGGAACTACAGCTCTTAAAACCACCTCAAATGATCGATTAGGGTTCCTGATGGAGTGGTAGACGGTCAAAACACATTTTTGTGAAAGTCAACTTCTGCACCCTAGGAAGGGTAATACCGTGATAGGGTAATGGGGGATACATCATGGTTTGGAAATAGGTGAAAATGTGAATCGGAGCTACAGATCTTGAAACCAGCTCAAATGATAGAGGAGGGATACTGACGGAGTGCTAGAGGGTCCAAACACAGTTTCGTGAAAGTCAACTTTGGCAACCCAGGAAGGGTAATCCCGTGAAAGGTTTATAGGGGACACATCATGGTTCGGAAATAGGTAAAAAGGTGAATCAGAGCTACAGCTCTCAAAACCAGCTCAAATGATAGGGGAGGGTTCCTGATGGAGTGCTAGAGGGTCGAAACACAGTTTCGTGAAAGTCAACTTTGGCAGCAAAGGAAGGGTAATCCCGTGAAAGGGTCATAGTGGACACATCATGGTTTGGAAATAGGTAGAAATGTCAATCGGAACTACAGGCCTTAAAACCACCTCAAATGATCGATTAGCGTTCCTGATGGAGTGCTAGACGGTCAAAACACATTTTTGTGAAAGTCAACTTCTGCACCCTAGGAAGGGTAATACCGTGATAGGGTCATGGGGGATACATCATGGTTTGGAAACAGGTGAAAATGTGAATCGGAGCTACAGATCTTGAAACCAGCTCAAATGATAGAGGAGGGTTCCTGACGGAGTGCTAGAGGGTCCAGACACAGTTTCGTGAGTGTCCACTTTGGCACCCCAGGAAGGTTAACCCCGTGAGAGGGTCATAGGGGATACATCATGGTTTGGAAATAGGTAAAAATGTGAATCGGAGCTACAGGTTTTAAAACCACCTCAAATGATAGAGGAGGGTTCCTGATGGAGTGCTTGAGGTTCAATACACAGTTTCGTGAAAGTCAACTTTGGCACCCCAGGAAGGGTAATCACGTGAAAGGGGAAAAGTGTATACATCATGGTTTGGAAATATGTAAAAATGTGAATCGGAGATAGAGCCCTTAAAACCAGCTCAAGTAATAGAGGAGGGTTCCTGACGGAGTGGTGGAGGGTCCAAACACAGTTTTCTGAAAGTCAACTTTGGCACCCCATGAAGGGTAATCCCGTGAAAGGTTTATAGGGGATACATCATAGTTTGGAAATAGGTAAAAAGATGAATCAGAGCTACAGCTCTCATAACCAGCTCAAATGATAGAGGAGGTTTCCTGATGGAGTGCTAGAGGGTCCAAACACAGTTTCGTGAAAGTCAACTTTCGCAGCAAAGGAAGGGTAATCCCGTGAAAGGGTCATAGTGGATGCATCATGGTTTGGAAATAGGTAAAAATGTGAATCGGAGCTACAGTTCTAAAAACCAGCTCAAATGATAGAGGAGGGTTCCTGATGGAGTGCAACAGGGTACAAACACAGTTTTCTGAAAGTCAACTTTGGCACCCCACGAAGGGTAATCAAGTGAAAGGGTCATAGTGGATACATCATGGTTTGGAAATAGGTAAAAAGGTGAATCGGAGTTACAGCTCTTAAAACTAGCTCAAATGATAGAGGAGGGTTCCTGATGGAGTGCTACAGGGTCCAAACACAGTTTCGTGAAAGTCAACTTTGGCACCCCAGGAAAGGTAATCCCGTGAAACGGTCAAAGGGGATACATCATGGTTTGGAAATAGGTAAAAAGGTAAATCGGAGCTACAGTTCTAAAAAACAGCTCACATAATAGAGGAGGGTTCCTGATATAGTGCTAGAGTGTACAAACACAGTTTTGTGAAGGTCAAGTTTGGCACCCGAGGAAGGGTAATCAAGTGAAAGGGTCATAGTGTATACATCATGGTTTGGAAATAGGTAAAAATGTGAATCGGAGCTACAGTTCTGAAAACCAGCTCAAATGATAGAGGAGGGTTCCTGATGGAGTGCTAGAGGGTAAAAACACAGTTTCGTGAAAGTCAACTTTGGGACCCCAGAACTGGTAATTACATGAAATTGTAATAGCGGGTACATCATGTTTGGAAATTGGTAAGAATGTGAATCGGAGCTACAGCTCTTAAAACCATCTCAAATGATGGAGAAGGGTTCCTGATGGAGTGCTAGAGGGTCAAAACAAAGTTTCGTGAAAGTCAACTTTGGCATCCGAGGAAGGGTTTTCTCGTGAAAAAAGTCAAAGGGGATACATCATGGTTTGGAAATAGGTAAAAATGTGAATCGGAGCTACAGTTCTGAAAAAAACCTCAAATGATAGAGGAGGGTTCCTGATGGAGTGCTACAGGGTCAAAACAAAGTTTCGTGAAAGTCAACTTTGGCACCCGAGAAAGGGTAGTCCCGTGAAAGGGTCAAAGGGGATACATCATGGTTTGGAAATAGGTAAAATGGTGAATCGGAGCTACAGTTCTAAAAAACAGCTCAAATAATAGATGAGGGTTCCTGATGGAGTGCTAGAGTGTACAAACACAGTTTTGTGAAGGTCAACTTTGGCACCCCAGGAAGAGTTATCCCGTGAAAGGGTCATAGTGTATACGTCATGGTTTGGAAATAGGTAAAAAAGTGAATCTTAGTTACAGCTCGTAAAACCAGCTCAAATGATAGAGGAGGGTTCCTGATGGAGTGCTAGAGGGTCCAAACACAGTTTCGTGAAAGTCAACTTTGGCACCCGAGAAAGGGTAATCCCGTGAAAGGGTCATAGTTGATACATCATGGTTTGGAAATAGGTGGAAATACGATTCGGAACTACAGGTTTTTAAACCAGCTCAAATGATAGAGAAGGGTTCCTGACGGAGTGCTAGAGGGTCCAAACACAGTTTCGTGAAAGTCAACTTTGGCACCAGAGAAAGGGTAATCCCGTGAAAGGGTCATAAGGGATACATCATGGTTGGGAAATAGGTAAAAAGGTGAATTGGAGCGACAGTTCTAAAAAACAGCTCAAATAATAGAGGAGGGTTCCTGATAGAGTGCTAGAGGGTCAAAACAAAGTTTTGTGAAAGTCAACTTTGGCACCCCAGGAAGGGTAATCCCGTGAAATGGTCATAAGGGATACATCATGGTTGGGAAATAGGTAAAAAGGTGAATCGGAGCTACAGTTCTAAAAAACAGCTCAAATGATAGAGGAGGGTTCCTGATGGAGTGCAAGAGGGTACAAACACAATTTTCTGAAGGTCAACTTTGGCACCCCAGGAAGGGTAATCAAGTAAAAGGGTAATAGTGGATACATCATGGTTTGGAAATAGGTAAAAATGTGAATCTTAGTTACAGCTCGTAAAACCAGCTCAAATGATAGAGGAGGGTTCCTGATGGAGTGCTAGAGGGTCAAAACACAGTTTCGTGAAAGTCAACTTTGGCACCCCAGGAAGGATAATCCCGTGAAAGGGTCATAGGGGATACATCATGGTTGGGAAATAGGTAAAAAGGTGAATCGGAGCTACAGTTCTGAAAACCACCTCAAATAATAGAGGAGGGTTCCTGATGGAGTGCTAGAGGGTCGAAACACAGTTTCGTGAAAGTCAACTTTGGCACCCTAGAAAGGGTAATCCCGTGAAAGGGTCATAGGGGATACATCATGGTTGGGAAATAGGTAAAAAGGTGAATCGGAGCTACAGTTCTGAAAACCAGCTCAAATGATAGAGATGGGTTCCTGATGGAGTGCTAGAGGGTCAATACACAGTTTTGTGAAAGTCAACTTTGGCACCCCAGGAAGGATAATCCCGTCAAAGGGTCATAGGGGATACATCATGGTTTGGAAATAGGTGGAAATGGGATTCGGAACTACAGGTTTGAAAACCAGCTCAAATGATAGAGGAGGGTTCCTGACGGAGTGCTAGAGGGTCCAAACACAGTTTCGTGAAAGTCAACTTTGACACCCGAGGAAGGGTAATCCCGTGAAATGTTCATAAGGGATACATCATGGTTGGGAAATAGGTAAAAAGGTGAATCGGAGCTACAGTTCTGAAAACCACCTCAAATGATAGAGGAGGGTTCCTGATGGAGTGCTAGAGGGTCCAAACACAGTTTCGTGAAAGTCAACTTTGGCACCCGAGAAAGGGTAATCCCGTGAAAGAGTCATAGGGGATACATCATGGTTTGGAAATAGGTGGAAATGCGATTCGGAACTACAGGTTTTTAAACCAGCTCAAATGATAGAGGAGGGTTCCTGACGGAGTGCTAGAGGGTCCAAACACAGTTTCGTGAAAGTCAACTTTGGCACCCGAGAAAGGGTAATCCCGTGAAAGGGTCAAAGGGGATACATCATGGTTTGGAAATAGGTGGAAATACGATTCGGAACTACCGGTTTTTAAACCAGCTCAAATGATAGAGAAGGGTTCCTGACGGAGTGCTAGAGGGTCCAAACACAGTTTCGTGAAAGTCAACTTTGGCACCCGAGAAAGGGTAATCCCGTGAAAGGGTCATAAGGGATACATCATGGTTGGGAAATAGGTAAAAAGGTGAATCGGAGCTACAGTTCTAAAAAACAGCTCAAATGATAGAGGAGGGTTCCTGATGGAGTGCAAGAGGGTACAAACACAATTTTCTGAAGGTCAACTTTGGCACCCCAGGAAGGGTAATCAAGTAAAAGGGTAATAGTGGATACATCATGGTTTGGAAATAGGTAAAAATGTGAATCTTAGTTACAGCTCGTAAAACCAGCTCAAATGATAGAGGAGGGTTCCTGATGGAGTGCTAGAGGGTCAAAACACAGTTTCGTGAAAGTCAACTTTGGCACCCCAGGAAGGATAATCCCGTGAAAGGGTCATAGGGGATACATCATGGTTGGGAAATAGGTAAAAAGGTGAATCGGAGCTACAGTTCTGAAAACCACCTCAAATGATAGAGGAGGGTTCCTGATGGAGTGCTAGAGGGTCGAAACATAGTTTCGTGAAAGTCAACTTTGGCACCCGAGAAAGGGTAATCCCGTGAAAGGGTCATAGGGGATACATCATGGTTGGGAAATAGGTAAAAAGGTGAATCGGAGCTACAGTTTTGAAAA
Organism: Haliotis asinina; assembly: GCF_037392515.1. Taxonomy (NCBI): domain Eukaryota; kingdom Metazoa; phylum Mollusca; class Gastropoda; order Lepetellida; family Haliotidae; genus Haliotis; species Haliotis asinina. The sequence continues at coordinate 50,434,763 of NC_090282.1, read as the reverse complement.
CCAGCTCAAATGATAGAGGTGGGTTCCTGATGGAGTGCTAGAGGGTCAATACACAGTTTTGTGAAAGTCAACTTTGGCACCCCAGGAAGGATAATCCCGTCAAAGGGTCATAGGGGATACATCATGGTTTAGAAATAGGTCGAAATGGGATTCGGAACTACAGGTTTGAAAACCAGCTCAAATGATAGAGGAGGGTTCCTGACGGAGTGCTAGAGGGTCCAAACACAGTTTCGTGAAAGTCAACTTTGGCACCCGAGAAAGGGTAATCCCGTGAAAGGGTCATAGTTGATACATCATGGTTTGGAAATAGGTGGAAATACGATTCGGAACTACAGGTTTTTAAACCAGCTCAAATGATAGAGAAGGGTTCCTGACGGAGTGCTAGAGGGTCCTAACACAGTTTCGTGAAAGTCAACTTTGGAACCCGAGAAAGGGTAATCCCGTGAAATGGTCATAAGGGATACATCATGGTTGGGAAATAGGTAAAAAGGTGAATCGGAGCTACAGTTCTAAAAAACAGCTCAAATGATAGAGGAGGGTTCCTGATGGAGTGCAAGAGGGTACAAACACAATTTTCTGAAGGTCAAGTTTGGCACCCCAGGAAGGGTAATCAAGTAAAAGGGTAATAGTGGATACATCATGGTTTGGAAATAGGTAAAAATGTGAATCTTAGTTACAGCTCTTAAAACCAGCTCAAATGATAGAGGAGGGTTCCTGATGGAGTGCTAGAGGGTCAAAACACAGTTTCGTGAAAGTCAACTTTGGCACCCCAGGAAGGATTATCGCGTGAAAGGGTCATAGGGGATACATCATGGTTGGGAAATAGGTAAAAATGTGAATCGGAGCTACAGTTCTGAAAACCACCTCAAATGATAGAGGAGGGTTCCTGATGGAGTGCTAGAGGGTCCAAACACAGTTTCGTGAAAGTCAACTTTGGAACCCGAGAAAGGGTAGTCCCGTGAAAGGGTCATAAGGGATACATCATGGTTGGGAAATAGGTAAAAAGGTGAATAGGAGCTACAGTTCTGAAAACCAGCTCAAATGGTAGAGGAGGGTTCCTGATGGAGTGCTAGAGGGTCAATACACAGTTTTGTGAAAGTCAACTTTGGCACCCCAGGAAGGATAATCCCGTCAAAGGGTCATAGGGGATACATCATGGTTTGGAAATAGGTAAAAATGGGATTCGGAACTACAGGTTTGAAAACCAGCTCAAATGATAGAGGAGGGTTCCTGACGGAGTGTTAGAGGGTCCAAACACAGTTTCGTGAAAGTCAACTTTGACACCCGAGGAAGGGTAATCCCGTGAAAGGGTCATAAGGGATACATCATGGTTGGGAAATAGGTAGAAAGGTGAATCGGAGCTACAGTTCTGAAAAAAACCTCAAATGATAGAGGAGGGTTCCTGATGGAATGCTAGAGGGTCGAAACACAGTTTCGTGAAAGTCAACTTTGGCACCCGAGAAAGGGTAATCCCGTGAAAGGGTCATAAGGGATACGTCATGGTTGGGAAATAGGTAAAAAGGTGAATCGGAGCGACAGTTCTAAAAAAACAGCTCAAATAATAGAGGAGGGTTCCTGATAGAGTGCTAGAGGGTCAAAACAAAGTTTCGTGAAAGTCAACTTTGGCACCCCAGGAAGGGTAATCCCGTGAAATGGTCATAAGGGATACATCATGGTTGGGAAATAGGTAAAAAGGTGAATCGGAGCTACAGTTCTAAAAAACAGCTCAAATAATAGAGGAGGGTTCCTGATGGAGTGCAGGAGGGTACAAACACAATTTTCTGAAGGTCAACTTTGGCACCCCAGGAAGGGTAATCAAGTGAAAGGGTAATAGTGGATACATTATGGTTTGGAAATAGGTTCAAATGTGAATCGGAGTTACAGCTCTTAAAACCAGCTCAAATGATAGAGGAGGGTTCCTGATGGAGTGCTAGAGGGTCGAAAAACAAAGTTTCGTGAAAGTCAACTTTGGCACAAAGGAAGGGTAATCCCGTGAAAGGGTCAAAGGGGATACATCATGGTTTGGAAATAGGTAAAAATGTGAATCGGAGCTACAGTTCTAAAAAACAGCTCAAATAATAGAGGAGGGTTCCTGATGGAGTGCTAGAGTGTACAAACACAGTTTTGTGAAGGTCAACTTTGGCACCCCAGGAAGGGTAATCCCGTGAAAGGGTTATTGTGTATACATCATGGTTTGGAAATAGGTGAAAATGTGAATCGGATCTACAGTTCTGAAAACCACCTCAAATGATAGAGGAGGGTTCCTGATGGAGTGCTAGACGGCCAAAAAACACACTTTCGTGAAAGTCAACTTTGGCACCCGAGAAAGGGTAATCCCGTGAAAGAGTCATAGGGGATACATCATGGTTTGGAAATAGGTGGAAATGCGATTCGGAACTACAGGTTTTTAAACCAGCTCAAATGATAGAGGAGGGTTCCTGACGGAGTGCTAGAGGGTCCAAACACAGTTTCGTGAAAGTCAACTTTGGCACCCGAGAAAGGGTAATCCCGTGAAAGGGTCATAGTTGATACATCATGGTTTGGAAATAGGTGGAAATACGATTCGGAACTACAGGTTTTTAAACCAGCTCAAATGATAGAGAAGGGTTCCTGACGGAGTGCTAGAGGGTCCAAACACAGTTTCGTGAAAGTCAACTTTGGCACCCGAGAAAGGGTAATCCCGTGAAAGGGTCATAAGGGATACATCATGGTTGGGAAATAGGTAAAAAGGTGAATTGGAGCGACAGTTCTAAAAAACAGCTCAAATAATAGAGGAGGGTTCCTGATAGAGTGCTAGAGGGTCAAAACAATGTTTCGTGAAAGTCAACTTTGGCACCCCAGGAAGGGTAATCCCGTGAAATGGTCATAAGGGATACATCATGGTTGGGAAATAGGTAAAAAGGTGAATCGGAGCTACAGTTCTAAAAAACAGCTCAAATGATAGAGGAGGGTTCCTGATGGAGTGCAAGAGGGTACAAACACAATTTTCTGAAGGTCAACTTTGGCACCCCAGGAAGGGTCATCAAGTAAAAGGGTAATAGTGGATACATCATGGTTTGGAAATAGGTAAAAATGTGAATCTTAGTTACAGCTCTTAAAACCAGCTCAAATGATAGAGGAGGGTTCCTGATGGAGTGCTAGAGGGTCAAAACACAGTTTCGTGAAAGTCAACTTTGGCACCCCAGGAAGGATAATCCCGTGAAAGGGTCATAGGGGATACATCATGGTTGGGAAATAGGTAAAAAGGTGAATCGGAGCTACAGTTCTGAAAACCAGCTCAAATGATAGAGATGGGTTCCTGATGGAGTGCTAGAGGGTCAATACACAGTTTTGTGAAAGTCAACTTTGGCACCCCAGGAAGGATAATCCCGTCAAAGGGTCATAGGGGATACATCATGGTTTGGAAATAGGTGGAAATGGGATTCGGAACTACAGGTTTGAAAACCAGCTCAAATGATAGAGGAGGGTTCCTGACGGAGTGCTAGAGGGTCCAAACACAGTTTCGTGAAAGTCAACTTTGACACCCGAGGAAGGGTAATCCCGTGAAAGGTTCATAAGGGATACATCATGGTTGGGAAATAGGTAAAAAGGTGAATCGGAGCTACAGTTCTGAAAACCACCTCAAATGATAGAGGAGGGTTCCTGATGGAGTGCTAGAGGGTCCAAACACAGTTTCGTGAAAGTCAACTTTGGCACCCGAGAAAGGGTAATCCCGTGAAAGGGTCATAAGGGATACATCATGGTTTGGAAATAGGTAAAAAGGTGAATCGGAGCGACAGTTCTAAAAAACAGCTCAAATAATAGAGGAGGGTTCCTGATAGAGTGCTAGAGGGTCAAAACAAAGTTTCGTGAAAGTCAACTTTGGCACCCCAGGAAAGGTAATCCCGTGAAATGGTCATAAGGGATACATCATGGTTGGGAAATAGGTAAAAAGGTGAATCGGAGCTACAGTTCTGAAAAACAGCTCAAATAATAGAGGAGGGTTCCTGATGGAGTGCAAGAGGGTACAAACACAAATTTCTGAAGGTCAACTTTGGCACCCCAGGAAGGGTAATCAAGTGAAAGGGTAATAGTGGATACATCATGGTTTGGAAATAGGTAAAAATGTGAATCTTAGTTACAGCTCTAAAAACCAGCTCAAATGATAGAGGAGGGTTCCTGATGGAGTGCTAGAGGGTCAAAACACAGTTTCATGAAAGTCAACTTTGGCACCCCAGGAAGGATAATCCCGTGAAAGGGTCATAGGGGATACATCATGGTTTGGAAATAGGTAAAAAGGTGAATCGGAGCTACAGTTCTGAAAACCAGCTCAAATGATAGAGGAGGGTTCCTGATGGAGTGCTAGAGGGTCGAAACACAGTTTTGTGAAGGTCAACTTTGGCACCCCAGGAAGGGTAATCCCGTGAAAGGGTTATAGTGTATACATCATGGTTTGGAAATAGGTAAAAATGTGAATCGGATCTACAGTTCTGAAAACCACCTCAAATGATAGAGGAGGGTTCCTGATGGAGTGCTAGACGGCCAAAAAACACACTTTCGTGAAAGTCAACTTTGGCACCCGAGAAAGGGTAATCCCGTGAAAGAGTCATAGGGGATACATCATGGTTTGGAAATAGGTGGAAATGCGATTCGGAACTACAGGTTTTTAAACCAGCTCAAATGATAGAGGAGGGTTCCTGACGGAGTGCTAGAGGGTCCAAACACAGTTTCGTGAAAGTCAACTTTGGCACCCGAGAAAGGGTAATCCCATGAAAGGGTCATAGGGGATACATCATGGTTTGGAAATAGGTGGAAATGCGATTCGGAACTACAGGTTTTTTAACCAGCTCAAATGATAGAGGAGGGTTCCTGACGGAGTGCTAGAGGGTCCAAACACAGTTTCGTGAAAGTCAACTTTGGCACCCGAGAAAGGGTAATCCCGTGAAAGGGTCATAGGGGATACATCATGGTTTGGAAAAAGGTGGAAATGCGATTCGGAACTACAGGTTTTTAAACCAGCTCAAATCATAGAGAAGGGTTCCTGACGGAGTGCTAGAGGGTCAAAACACAGTTTCGTGAAAGTCAACTTTGGCACCCCAAGAAGGATAGTCCCGTGAAAGGGTCATAGGGGATACATCATGGTTGGGAAATAGGTAAAAAGGTGAATCGGAGCTACAGTTCTGAAAACCAGCTCAAATGATAGAGGAGGGTTCCTGATGGAGTGCTAGAGGGTCGAAACACAGTTTCGTGAAAGTCAACTTTGGCACGCGAGAAAGGGTAATCCCGTGAAAGGGTCATAAGGGATACATCATGGTTGGGAAATAGGTAAAAAGGTGAATCGGAGCGACAGTTCTAAAAAACAGCTCAAATAATAGAGGAGGGTTCCTGATAGAGTGCTAGAGGGTCAAAACAAAGTTTCGTGAAAGTCAACTTTGGCACCCCAGGAAAGGTAATCCCGTGAAATGGTCATAGGGGATACATCATGGTTGGGAAATAGGTAAAAAGGTGAATCGGAGCTACAGTTCTGAAAACCAGCTCAAATGATAGAGGAGGGTTCCTGATGGAGTGCTAGAGGGTCGAAACACAGTTTCGTGAAAGTCAACTTTGGCACCCGAGAAAGGGTAATCTCGTGAAAGGGTCATAGGGGATACATCATGGTTGGGAAATAGGTAAAAAGGTGAATCGGAGCTACAGTTCTGAAAACCAGCTCAAATGATAGAGGAGGGTTCCTGATGGAGTGCTAGAGGGTCAATACACAGTTTTGTGAAAGTCAACTTTGGCACCCCAGGAAGGATAATCCCGTCAAAGGGTCATAGGGGATACATCATGGTTTGGAAATAGGTGGAAATGGGATTCGGAACTACAGGTTTGAAAAGCAGCTCAAATGATAGAGGAGGGTTCCTGATGGAGTGCTAGAGGGTCAAAACACAGTTTCGTGAAAGTCAACTTTGACACCCGAGGAAGGGTAATCCCGTGAAAGGGTCATAAGGGATACATCATGGTTTGGAAATAGGTGAAAAGGTGAATCGGAGCTACAGTTCTGAAAACCAGCTCAAATGATAGAGGAGGGTTCCTGATGGAGTGCTAGAGGGTCGAAACACAGTTTCGTGAAAGTCAACTTTGGCACGCGAGAAAGGGTAATCCCGTGAAAGGGTCATAAGGGATACATCATGGTTGGGAAATAGGTAAAAAGGTGAATCGGAGCGACAGTTCTAAAAAACAGCTCAAATAATAGAGGAGGGTTCCTGATAGAGTGCTAGAGGGTCAAAACAAAGTTTCGTGAAAGTCAACTTTGGCACCCCAGGAAAGGTAATCCCGTGAAATGGTCATAGGGGATACATCATGGTTGGGAAATAGGTAAAAAGGTGAATCGGAGCTACAGTTCTGAAAACCAGCTCAAATGATAGAGGAGGGTTCCTGATGGAGTGCTAGAGGGTCGAAACACAGTTTCGTGAAAGTCAACTTTGGCACCCGAGAAAGGGTAATCTCGTGAAATGGTCATAGGGGATACATCATGGTTGGGAAATAGGTAAAAAGGTGAATCGGAGCTACAGTTCTGAAAACCAGCTCAAATGATAGAGGAGGGTTCCTGATGGAGTGCTAGAGGGTCAATACACAGTTTTGTGAAAGTCAACTTTGGCACCCCAGGAAGGATAATCCCGTCAAAGGGTCATAGGGGATACATCATGGTTTGGAAATAGGTGGAAATGGGATTCGGAACTACAGGTTTGAAAACCAGCTCAAATGATAGAGGAGGGTTCCTGACGGAATGCTAGAGGGTCGAAACACAGTTTCGTGAAAGTCAACTTTGACACCCGAGGAAGGGTAATCCCGTGAAAGGGTCATCAGGGATACATCATGGTTGGGAAATAGGTAAAAAGGTGAATCGGAGCTACAGTTCTGAAAAAAACCTCAAATGATAGAGGAGGGTTCCTGATGGAGTGCTAGAGGGTCAAAACAAAGTTTCGTGAAAGTCAACGTTGGCACCCGAGGAAGGGTAATCCCGTGAAAGGGTCATAAGGGATCCATCATGGTTGGGAAATAGGTAAAAAGGAGAATCGGAGCTACAGTTCTAGAAAACAGCTCAAATAATAGAGGAGGGTTCCTGATGGAGTGCAAGAGCGTACAAACACAATTTTCTGAAGGTCAACTTTGGCACCCCAGCAAGGGTAATCAAGTGAAAGGGTAATAGTGGATACATCATGGTTTGGAAATAGGTAAAAATGTGAATCGGAGTTACAGCTCTTAAAACCAGCTCAAATGATAGAGGAGGGTTCCTGGTGGAGTGCTAGAGGCTCAAAACACAGTTTCTTGAAAGTCAACTTTGGCACCCGAGGAAGGGTAATCCCGTGAAAGGGTCAAAGGGGATACATCATGGTTTGGAAATAGGTAAAAATGTGAATTGGTGCTACAGTTCTAAAAAACACCTCAAATAATAGAGAAGGGTTCCTGATGGAGTGCTAGAGGGTCGAAACACAGTTTCGTGAAAGTCAACTTTGGCACCCGAGAAAGGGTAATCCCGTGAAAGGGTCATAGGGGATACATCATGGTTGGGAAATAGGTAAAAAGGTGAATCGGAGCTACAGTTTTGAAAACCAGCTCAAATGATAGAGGAGGGTTCCTGATGGAGTGCTAGAGGGTCAATACACACTTTCGTGAAAGTCAACTTTGGCACCCGAGAAAGAGTAATCCCGTGAAAGGGTCATAGGGGATACATCATGGTTGGGAAATAGGTAAAAAGGTGAATCGGAGCTACAGTTCTGAAAACCAGCTCAAATGATAGAGGAGGGTTCCTGACGGAGTGCTATAGGGTCTATACACAGTTTCGTGAAAGTCAACTTTGGCACCCGAGGAAGGGTAATCAAGTGAAAGGGTCATAGGGGATACATCATATTTGGGAAATGGGTAAAAAGGTGAATCGGAACTACAGTTCTGAAAACCAGCTCAAATGATAGAGGAGTTTTCCTGATGGAGTGCTAGAGGGTCCAAACACAGTTTCGTGAATGTCAACTTTGGCACCCCAGGAAGGATAATCCCGTGAAAGGGTTATAGGGGATACATCATGGTTTGGAAATAGGTAAAAATGTGAATCGGAGCTACAGTTCTGAAAAAAAACCTCAAATGCTAGAGGAGGGTTCCTGATGGAGTGCTAGAGGGTCAAAACAAAGTGTCGTGAAAGTCAACTTTGGCACCCCAGGAAGGGTAATCCCGTGAAAGGGTCACAAGGGATACATCATGGTTGGGAAATACGTAAAAAGGTGAATCGGAGCGACAGGTTTGAAAACCACCTCAAATGATACAGGAGGGTTCCTGATGGAGTGGTAGAGGGTCCAAACAGAGTTTCGACAAAGTCAACTTTGGCACCCCAGGAAGGGTAATCCCGTCAAAGGGTCATAGTTGATACATCATGGTTTGGAAATAGGTAAAAATGTGAATCGGAGCTACAGGTTTGAAAACCACCTCAAATGATACAGGAGGGTTCCTGATGGAGTGCTAGAGGATCCAAACACACTTTCGTCAAAGTCAGCTTTGGCACCAAAGGAAGGGTTATCCCGTGAATGGGGAAAAGTGGATACATCATGGTTTGGAAATAGGTAAAAATGTGAATCGGAGCTACAGTTCTCAAAACCAGCTAAAATGATAGAGGGGGGTTCCTGATGGAGTGCTAGAGGGTCCAAACACAGTTTTGTGAAAGTCAACTTTGGCACCCCAGGAAGGGTAATCCCGTGAAAGTTGAAAAGTGGATACATCATGGTTGGGAAATAGGCGCAAATGTAAATCGGAGCTGCAGGTTTGAAAACCACCACAAATGATACAGGAGGGTTCCTAAAGGAGTGCTACAGGGTCCTAAGACATTTCCGTCAAAGTCAGCTTTGGCACCCCAGGAAGGGTAATCCCGTAAAACGGTCATAGGGGATACATCATGGTTTGGAAAGAGGTAAAAATGTGAATCGGAGCAACAGGTTTTAAAAAAACTTTAAATGATAGAGGAGGGTTCCTGATGGAGTGCTAGAGAGTCAAAACACAGTTTCGTGAAAGTCAACTTTGACACCCCAGGAAGGGTAATCCCATGAGAGGGTCAAAGGGGATACATCATAGTTTGGAAATAGGTTAAAAATGTGAATCGGAGGTACAGCTCTCAAAACCAGCTCAAATGATACAGGAGGGTTCCTGATGGAGTGCTAGAGGGTCAATACACAGTTTTGTGAAAGTCAACTTTGGCACCCCAGGAAGGATAATCCCGTCAAAGGGTCATAGGGGATACATCATGGTTTGGAAATAGGTGGAAATGGGATTCGGAACTACAGGTTTGAAAAGCAGCTCAAATGATAGAGGAGGGTTCCTGATGGAGTGCTAGAGGGTCAAAACACAGTTTCGTGAAAGTCAACTTTGACACCCGAGGAAGGGTAATCCCGTGAAAGGGTCATAAGGGATACATCATGGTTTGGAAATAGGTGAAAAGGTGAATCGGAGCTACAGTTCTGAAAACCAGCTCAAATGATAGAGGAGGGTTCCTGATGGAGTGCTATAGGGTCGAAACACAGTTTCGTGAAAGTCAACTTTGGCACGCGAGAAAGGGTAATCCCGTGAAAGGGTCATAGGGGATACATCATGGTTGGGAAATAGGTAAAAAGGTGAATCGGAGCTACAGTTCTAAAAAACAGCTCAAATAATAGAGGAGGGTTCCTGATAGAGTGCTAGAGGGTCAAAACAAAGTTTCGTGAAAGTCAACTTTGGCACCCCAGAAAAAGGTAATCCCGTGAAATGGTCATAGGGGATACATCATGGTTGGGAAATAGGTAAAAAGGTGAATCGGAGCTACAGTTCTGAAAACCAGCTCAAATGATAGAGGAGGGTTCCTGATGGAGTGCTAGAGGGTCGAAACACAGTTTCGTGAAAGTCAACTTTGGCACCCGAGAAAGGGTAATCTCGTGAAAGGGTCATAGGGGATACATCATGGTTGGGAAATAGGTAAAAAGGTGAATCGGAGCTACAGTTCTGAAAACCAGCTCAAATGATAGAGGAGGGTTCCTGATGGAGTGCTAGAGGGTCAATACACAGTTTTGTGAAAGTCAACTTTGGCACCCCAGGAAGGATAATCCCGTCAAAGGGTCATAGGGGATACATCATGGTTTGGAAATAGGTGGAAATGGGATTCGGAACTACAGGTTTGAAAACCAGCTCAAATGATAGAGGAGGGTTCCTGACGGAGTGCTAGAGGGTCAAAACACAGTTTCGTGAAAGTCAACTTTGACACCCGAGGAAGGGTAATCCCTTGAAAGGGTCATAAGGGATACATCATGGTTTGGAAATAGGTGAAAAGGTGAATCGGAGCTACAGTTCTGAAAACCAGCTCAAATGATAGAGGAGGGTTCCTGATGGAGTGCTAGAGGGTCGAAACACAGTTTCGTGAAAGTCAACTTTGGCACGCGAGAAAGGGTAATCCCGTGAAAGGGTCATAAGGGATACATCATGGTTGGGAAATAGGTAAAAAGGTGAATCGGAGCGACAGTTCTAAAAAACAGCTCAAATAATAGAGGAGGGTTCCTGATAGAGTGCTAGAGGGTCAAAACAAAGTTTCGTTAAAGTCAACTTTGGCACCCCAGGAAAGGTAATCCCGTGAAATGGTCATAGGGGATACATCATGGTTGGGAAATAGGTAAAAAGGTGAATCGGAGCTACAGTTCTGAAAACCAGCTCAAATGATAGAGGAGGGTTCCTGATGGAGTGCTAGAGGGTCGAAACACAGTTTCGTGAAAGTCAACTTTGGCACCCGAGAAAGGGTAATCTCGTGAAAGGGTCATAGGGGATACATCATGGTTGGGAAATAGGTAAAAAGGTGAATCGGAGCTACAGTTCTGAAAACCAGCTCAAATGATAGAGGAGGGTTCCTGATGGAGTGCTAGAGGGTCAATACACAGTTTTGTGAAAGTCAACTTTGGCACCCCAGGAAGGATAATCCCGTCAAAGGGTCATAGGGGATACATCATGGTTTGGAAATAGGTGGAAATGGGATTCGGAACTACAGGTTTGAAAACCAGCTCAAATGATAGAGGAGGTTTCCTGACGGAATGCTAGAGGGTCGAAACACAGTTTCGTGAAAGTCAACTTTGACACCCGAGGAAGGGTAATCCCGTGAAAGGGTCATCAGGGATACATCATGGTTGGGAAATAGGTAAAAAGGTGAATCGGAGCTACAGTTCTGAAAAAAACCTCAAATGATAGAGGAGGGTTCCTGATGGAGTGCTAGAGGGTCAAAACAAAGTTTCGTGAAAGTCAACGTTGGCACCCGAGGAAGGGTAATCCCGTGAAAGGGTCATAAGGGATCCATCATGGTTGGGAAATAGGTAAAAAGGAGAATCGGAGCTACAGTTCTAGAAAACAGCTCAAATAATAGAGGAGGGTTCCTGATGGAGTGCAAGAGGGTACAAACACAATTTTCTGAAGGTCAACTTTGGCACCCCAGCAATGGTAATCAAGTGAAAGGGTAATAGTGGATACATCATGGTTTGGAAATAGGTAAAAATGTGAATCGGAGTTACAGCTCTTAAAACCAGCTCAAATGATAGAGGAGGGTTCCTGGTGGAGTGCTAGAGGCTCAAAACACAGTTTCTTGAAAGTCAACTTTGGCACCCGAGGAAGGGTAATCCCGTGAAAGGGTCAAAGGGGATACATCATGGTTTGGAAATAGGTAAAAATGTGAATTGGAGCTACAGTTCTAAAAAACACCTCAAATAATAGAGAAGGGTTCCTGATGGAGTGCTAGAGGGTCGAAACACAGTTTCGTGAAAGTCAACTTTGGCACCCGAGAAAGGGTAATCCCGTGAAAGGGTCATAGGGGATACATCATGGTTGGGAAATAGGTAAAAAGGTGAATCGGAGCTACAGTTTTGAAAACCAGCTCAAATGATAGAGGAGGGTTCCTGATGGAGTGCTAGAGGGTCAATACACACTTTCGTGAAAGTCAACTTTGGCACCCGAGAAAGAGTAATCCCGTGAAAGGGTCATAGGGGATACATCATGGTTGGGAAATAGGTAAAAAGGTGAATCGGAGCTACAGTTCTGAAAACCAGCTCAAATGATAGAGGAGGGTTCCTGATGGAGTGCTATAGGATCTATACACAGTTTCGTGAAAGTCAACTTTGGCACCCAAGGAAGGGTAATCAAGTGAAAGGGTCATAGGGGATACATCATATTTGGGAAATGGGTAAAAAGGTGAATCGGAACTACAGTTCTGAAAACCAGCTCAAATGATAGAGGAGGGTTCCTGATGGAGTGCTAGAGGGTCCAAACACAGTTTCGTGAATGTCAACTTTGGCACCCCAGGAAGGATAATCCCGTGAAAGGGTTATAGGGGATACATCATGGTTTGGAAATAGGTAAAAATGTGAATCGGAGCTACAGTTCTGAAAAAAAACCTCAAATGCTAGAGGAGGGTTCCTGATGGAGTGCTAGAGGGTCAAAACAAAGTGTCGTGAAAGTCAACTTTGGCACCCCAGGAAGGGTAATCCCGTGAAAGGGTCACAAGGGACACATCATGGTTGGGAAATACGTAAAAAGGTGAATCGGAGCTACAGGTTTGAAAACCACCTCAAATGATAGAGGAGGGTTCCTGATGGAGTGCTAGAGGGTCCAAACACAGTTTCGTCAAAGTCAGCTTTGGCACCCCAGGAAGGGTTATCCCGTGAATGGGAAAAAAGTGGATACATCATGGTTTGGAAATAGGTAAAAATGTGAATCGGAGCTACAGTTCTCAAAACCAGCTAAAATGATAGAGGAGGGTTCCTGATGGAGTGGTAGAGGGTCCAAACAGAGTTTCGACAAAGTCAACTTTGGCACCCCAGGAAGGGTTATCCCGTCAAAGGGTCATAGTTGATACATCATGGTTTGGAAATAGGTAAAAATGTGAATCGGAGCTACAGGTTTGAAAACCACCTCAAATGATACAGGAGGGTTCCTGATGGAGTGCTAGAGGATCCAAACACACTTTCGTCAAAGTCAGCTTTGGCACCAAAGGAAGGGTTATCCCGTGAATGGGGAAAAGTGGATACATCATGGTTTGGAAATAGGTAAAAATGTGAATCGGAGCTACAGTTCTCAAAACCAGCTAAAATGATAGAGGAGGGTTCCTGATGGAGTGCTAGAGGGTCCAAACACAGTTTTGTGAAAGTCAACTTTGGCACCCCAGGAAGGGTAATCCCGTGAAAGTTGAAAAGTGGATACATCATGGTTGGGAAATAGGCGCAAATGTAAATCGGAGCTGCAGGTTTGAAAACCACCACAAATGATACAGGAGGGTTCCTGATGGAGTGCTACAGGGTCCTAAGACATTTCCGTCAAAGTCAGCTTTGGCACCCCAGGAAGGGTAATCCCGTAAAACGGTCATAGGGGATACATCATGGTTTGGAAAGAGGTAAAAATGTGAATCGGAGCAACAGGTTTTAAAAAAACTTTAAATGATAGAGGAGGGTTCCTGATGGAGTGCTAGAGAGTCAAAACACAGTTTCGTGAAAGTCAACTTTGACACCCCAGGAAGGGTAATCCCATGAGAGGGTCAAAGGGGATACATCATAGTTTGGAAATAGGTTAAAAATGTGAATCGGAGGTACAGCTCTCAAAACCAGCTCAAATGATACAGGAGGGTTCCTGATGGAGTGCTAGAGGGTCAAAACACTGTTTCGTGAAAGTCAACTTTGGCACCCCAGGAAGGGTAATCCCGTGAAAGGGGAAAAGTGGATACATCATGGTTTGGAAATAGGTAAAAATATGAATCGGAGCTACAGGTTTGAAAACCAGCTCAAATGATAGAGGAGGGTTCCTGATGGAGTCCTAAAGGGTCCAAACACAGTTTCGTCAAAGTCAACTTTGGCACCCCAGGAAGGGTAATCCCGTGAAAGGGTCATAGGGGTTACATCATGGTTTGGAAATAGGTAGAAATGTGAATCGGAGCTACATTTTTCAAAAGCAGCTCAAATGATAGAGGAGGGATCCTGATGGAGTGCTAGAGGGTCAAAACACAGTTTCGTGAAGGTCAACTTTGGCACCCTAGAAAGGGTAATCCCGTGAAAGGGAAGTAGGGGATACATCATGGTTTGGAAATTGGTAAAAAGGTGAATCGGAGCTGCAGGTTTTAAAACCAGATCAAATGATAGAGGACGGTTCCTGATGGAGTGCAAGAGACTTTCGTGAAAGTCACAATTTTACCTATTTCCAAACCATGGTGTGTCCCCTATGACCCTTTCACGGGATTACCCTTCCTGGGGTGCCAAAGCCGACTTTCACGAAACTGTGTTTGGACCCTCTAGTACTCCATCAGGAACCCTCCTCTATCACTTGAACTAGATTTTAGAACTATAGTTTCGATTCACATTTTTACCTATTGCCAAACCATGATGTATCCCCTATGACCCATTGACCGAATTACCCTTCCTGGGGTACCAAAGTTGACTTCTATAAAAAAGTGTGTTGACTCTCTAGCACTTAACCAGGAAGAATACTCTATCATTTGAGCTGGTTTTGAGAGCTATAGCCCTGATTCTCATTTTTACCTTTTTCCAAACCATTATGTATCCACTTTCATACTCTCACGGGATTACCCTTCCTGGGGTGCCAAAGTTGACTTTCACGAAACTGTGTTTGGACCCTCTAGCACTCCATCAGGAACCCTCCTCTATCATTTGAGCTGGTTTTAGGTCCTGTAGCTCCGATTCACCTTTTTACCTGTTTCCAAACCATGATTTATCCACTATTACCCTTTCACGGGATTACCCTTCCTGGGGTGCCAAAGTTGACTTTCACGAAACTGTGTTTGGACCCTCTAGCACTCCATCAGGAACCCTCCTCTATTGTTTGATCTGGTTTTCAGAACTGTAGCTCCGATTCACATTTTTACATATTTCCAAACCATGATGTATCCACTATTACCCTTTTAAGTGATTACCCTTCCTGGGGTGCCAAAGTTGACTTTCACGAAAGTGTGTTTGGACCCTCTAGCACTCCATCAGGAACCCTCCTCTATCATTTGAGCTTTGTTTGAGAGCTGTAGCTCCGATTCACCTTTTTACCTATTTCCAAACCATGATGTATCCCCTATGACCCTTTCACGGGATTACCCTTCCTGGGGTGCCAAAGTTGACTTTCACGAAACTGTTTGTTGAACCTCTAGCACTCCAACAGCAACTTTCCTCTATCGTTTGAGCTGGTTTTCAGAGCTGTAGCTCCGATTCACATTTTTACGTATTTTCCAACCATGATGTATCCACTATTACCCTTTCACGGGATTACCCTTCCTGGGGTGACAAAGTTGACTGTCACGAAACTGTGTTTGGACCCTCTAGCACTCCATCAGGAACCCTCCTCTATCATTGGAGGTGGTTTCAAAACCTGTAGCTCCGATTCACCTTTTTACCTATTTCCAAACTATGATGTATCCCCTATGACCCTTTCACGGGATTACCCTTCCTTGGGTGCCAAAGTTGACCTTCACAAAACTGTGTTTGTACGCTCTAGCACTCCATCAGGAACCCTCCTGTATCATTTGAGCTGGTTTTAAGGGCTCTATCTCCCATTCACATTTTTACCTATTTCCAAACCATGATGTATCCCCTATGACCCTTTCACGGGACTACCCTTCCTGGGGTGCCAAAGTTGACTTTCACGAAACTGTGTTTGGACCCTCTAGCACTCCGTCAGGAACCCTCCTCTATCATTTGAGCTGGTTTTTAGAACTGTAGCTCCGATTCACATTTTTACCTATTTCAAAACCATGATGTATCCACTATGACCCTTTCACGGGATTACCCTTGCTGGTTTGCCAAAGTTGACTTTCACGAAACTGTGTATTGACCCTCTAGCACTCCATCAGGAACCCTCCTCTATCATTTGACCTGCATTTGAGAGTTGTAGTTCCGATTCACATTTTTACCTATTTCCAAACCATGATGTATCCACTATTACCCTTTCACGGGATTACAGTTCCTGGGGTGCCAAAGTTGACTTTCACGAAACTGTGTTTGGACCCTCTGGCACTCCGTCAGGAACCCTCCTCTATCATTGGAGCTGGTTTTTAGAACTGTAGCTCCGATTCACATTTTTACCTATTTTAAAACCATGATGTATCCACTATTACCCTTTCACGGAATTACCCTTGCTGGGGTGCCAAAGTTAACTTTCACGAAACTGTGTATTGACCCTCTAGCACTCCATCAGGAACCCTCCTCTATCATTTGAGCTGATTGTAAGAGCTGTAGTTCCGATTCACATTTTTACCTATTTCCAAACCATGATGTATCCACTATTACCCTTTCACGGGATTACAGTTCCTGGGGTGCCAAAGTTGACTTTCACGAAACTGTGTTTGGACCCTCTAGCACTCCGTCAGGAACCCTCCTCTATCATTTGAGCTGGTTTTTAGAACTGTAGCTCCGATTCACATTTTTACCTATTTTAAAACTATGATGTATCCACTATTACCCTTTCACGGAATTTCCCTTGCTGGGGTGCCAAAGTTAACTTTCACGAAACTGTGTATTGACCCTCTAGCACTCCATCAGGAACCCTCCTCTATCATTTGAGCTGATTTTAAGAGCTATAGCTCCGATTCACATTTTTACTTATTTCCAAACCATGATGTATCCCCTATTACCCTTTCACGGGATTACCCTTGCTGGGGTGCCAAAGTTGACCTTCACAAAACTGTGTTTGTACACTCTAGCACTCCATCAGGAACCCTCCTCTATTATTTGGGCTGCTTTTTAGAACTGTAGCTCCGATTCACAGTTTTACCTATATCCAAACCATGATGTATCCCCTATGACCCTTTCACGGGATTACCCTTCCTGGGGTGCCAAAGTTGACTTTCACGAAACTGTGTTTGGACCCTGTAGCACTCCATCAGGAACCCTCCTCTATCATTTGAGCTGGTTTTAAGAGCTGTAGCTCCGATTCACATTTTTGCGTATTTCCCAACCATGATGTATTCCCTATGACCCTTTCAAGGGATTACCCTTCCTGTTGTGCCAAAGTTGACCTTCACGAAACTATGTTTGGAAACTGTAGCACTCCATCAGGAACCCTCCTCTATCATTTGAGCTGGTTTTAAGAGCTGTAGATCCGATTCACATTTTTACCTATTTCAAAACCATGATGTATCCACTCTGACCCTTTCACGGGATTACCCTTCCTTTGGTGCCAAAGTTGACCTTCACAAAACTGAGTTTGTACACTCTAGCACTCCATCAGGAACCCTCCTCTATCATTTGAGCTGGTTTTAAGGGCTCTATCTCCCATTCACATTTTCACCTATTTCCAAACCATGATGTATTCCCTATGACCCTTTCACGGGATTACCCTTCCTTGGACAAAATGTGAATGGACAATTTTGTCTACCTACAAACAAAGTTTGGAGA
This sequence comes from Haliotis asinina, assembly GCF_037392515.1. NCBI lineage: Eukaryota > Metazoa > Mollusca > Gastropoda > Lepetellida > Haliotidae > Haliotis > Haliotis asinina. The sequence goes on along the minus strand of NC_090282.1, from coordinate 50,417,376 downwards.
CTTTCGTTTACATTTTGAACGAAGCAGGCAGCACCGAAAGTAGGGCTCTATTCAATATTGGAACGTAGTGTTTACATGACAGGCCTTGAGCAGGCCCAGGCAAGGCATAATGGAAGGTTTGAAACCATTTAGATAGTAGAAAATTTGGACAAAATGTGAATGGACAATTTTGTCTACCTACAAACAAAGTTTGGAGACTTTCGGGTACATTTCGAACGAAGCAGGCAGCACCGAAAGTAGGGATTTGTCCAATATTGGAACGTACTGTCTACACATTACAGGGTTACTACTATATTGGTCGACTTTTCTACATTACAGGCGTTGAATTCTTCTTGGCCCGGTGTGCAGGATTGTGGAAAACCATTTAAGTAGTACAAAATAGTACGAAATAGTACAAAATGCAAATGTATCTGCAGCCCACAATGATGTCAACGTAGATTTGCAAACCATTGCAAATGTTTGGATAGACTACAGTGCTGTCTACCAACATACAACCTCTGGAGACTTTCGGTTCTGTTGGAACGAAGCAGGCAGCACCGAAAGTAGGGCTCTATTCAGTATTGGAACGTAGTGTTTACATGACAGGCCCTGAGCAGGCCCAGGCAAGGCATAATGGAAGGTGTGAAACCATTCAGATAGTAGAAAATTTGGACAAAATGTGAATGGACAATTTTGTCTACCTACAAACAAAGTTTAGAGACTTTCGGGTACATTTTGAACGAAGCAGGCAGCACCGAAAGTAGGTGTTCCAATATTGGAACATACTGTCTACACATCACAGGGTAGTAGTTGAAAGAAATGTGCAGCACCGAGAACGGTGCATTCTCCTATATTGGTCGACGTTTCTACATTACAGGCGTTGAATTCTTCTTGGCCCGGTGTGCAGGATTGTGGAAAACCATTTAAGTAGTACAAAATAGTGCGAAATAGTACAAAATGCAAATGTATCTGCAGCCCACAATGATTTCAACGTAGATTTGCAAACCATTGCAAATGTATGGATAGACTACAGTGCTGTCTACCAACATACAACCTCTGGAGACTTTCGGTTCTGTTGGAACGAAGCAGGCAGCACCGAAAGTAGGGCTCTATTCAATATTGGAACGTAGTGTTTACATGACAGGCCCTGAGCAGGCCCAGGCAAGGCATAAAGGAAGGTGTGAAACCATTCAGATAGTAGAAAATTTGGACAAAATGTGAATGGACAATTTTGTCTACCTACAAACAAAGTTTAGAGACTTTCGGGTACATTTTGAACGAAGCAGGCAGCACCAAAAGTAGGTGTTCCAATATTGGAACGTACTGTCTACACATTACAGGGTTACTGCTATATTGGTCGACGTTTCTACATTACAGGCGTTGAATTCTTCTTGGCCCGGTGTGCAGGATTGTGGAAAACCATTTAAGTAGTACAAAATAGTACGAAATAGTACAAAATGCAAATGTATCTGCACCCCACAATGATGCCAACGTAGATTTGAAAAAACAATGAAGTCCAGAGTGGTGAGAGTAAAGATAATGAAGAATTTAGTGTTTGAGAGAGTTCATATTAATAGATACATACCTGCCTTTATGGGTTTCTGTCGGTATGGTTCCAGTCGCCCATCGTCCCTAGCGTCCGTGCAGTGTCTTCGTGGCAGTCGTCACTGCCTCTTGGGGACTTCACGATCCATTTCTGCAACCAGGATGATGATGTCCAGAGTGCTGAGAGTAAAGATAATGCAGAGTTTAGTGTTTGAAATAGCTGATGTTAATAGATATATACTTTCCTTTATGGGCTTCTGTCGGTATGGTGGCAGACGCCCATCGTCCCTTCCGTCTATGCAGTGTCTTCGTGGCAGTCGTCACTGCCTTTGGGGGACATCACGATCAATTTCTGACCCAGGATGATGATGTTCAGAGTGATGAGAGTAAAAATAATGAAGAGTTTAGTGTTTGAAATAGTTGATGTTAATGGATATATACTTTCCTTTATGAACTTGTGTCGATATGGTTCCAGTCGGCCATCGTCCCTCCCGTCCATGCAGTGTTTTCGTGGCAGTCGTCACTGCCTCTGGGGGACTTCACGGTCCATTTTTGCCCCCAGGATGATGATGTCCAGGGTCCTGAGAGTAAAGATAATGAAGAGTTTAGTGTTTGAAAGAGTTGATGTTAATATATATGTACTTCCCTTTATGGGCCTCTGTCGGTAAGGTGTCAGACGCCCATCGTCCCTCCCGTCCATGCAGTGTCTTCGTGGCAGTCGTCACTGCCTCTGGGGGACTTCACGGTCTATTTCTGCCCCCAGGATGATGATGTCCACGGTCCTGAGAGTAAAGATAATGAAGAGTTTAGTGTTTGAAATAGTTGATGTTAGTAGATATATACTTTCCTTTACGGGCCTTTCTCGGTTTAGTTACAGTCGCCCGTCGTCCCTCTTGTCCATGCAGTGTCTTTGTGGCAGTCGTCACTGCCTCTGGGGGACTTCACGGTCCATTTCTGCCCCCAGGACGATGATGTCCACGGTCCTAATAGAAAAGATAACTTGAACTTGAATGTGGCATTGTTGCTCACTGCATAGACAATGTGTGCCTAAGGTATGCGTTTATGTCTCTACGACTATCCTACTAATAAAGGTAAACATAGTATGTCTCTTTCATACTTACCACAGATGTTATTACTGCATGAATGTAGTATGAGAGCCGCTCTTAGCAATATTTCAACAGTGTCACAATTTGGAATAAATGGTCACAGGTGGCCAGAACACTGCCCTAAAAGAGATCATATAGGACTTGATCTGTCTGGGAACAACCTACTGAAGAAATTAATGGTGGGTGAGCACTGAATTTTGATATCTCTATGACAACATCCTGCAGGGCCTGCATGAGGAGGCCATATCTACCTAACCGCCTAAGTTGGGCGAACTGGGGAATGCCGAGAAAAACTGGGGACACAGAGTGTACCAACCCTAACTTGCTACATCAACCATCCTGACTGGATAGTCAGGCCTTGGCACCGAACCTACTCAACAGTTTCATCAGCTGAGAGCAACGCGAAAAGTGCAGGCACTGTAGAGCCATCATCAGACATGAACTCATCCCATCGGTCTCTCGGAGAAGCAGTGTACTGAAGTTCGAGTAGAAACGGGTGGGGAGGGATCAAAACCAAATCCAATATGTGCCAGGGTTCCTGCGTCTGAAAGAAACGGGTCATGGAATCACATTTTTAACGTATGTAGATTTGTTTAATAACAGTGTGTAAGTGTGGTTTCTGCCGTTTTAGCATTTTCCAAAGGGTCGACATTGACACAGTTTAGGGATGTAACTGCAGTACTCATGTTCTCTCAATCACAAGCGAGTACTTGCGGGGTTCGAGGGATATATTTGTGTAAATGGTAGTCCAGATTTGTTCTAAGACATACATAATTCAATCATAAATATCATGGCGCTGCACAGACACAATGTAACCATGTTATTTATAACACTTTCAGGATTTACAATCCATTTGTATATGCATTACAAATCCCTTTACATAAATCATATTACCCTTTATACAGAGATCAAGCACATAGATATATTACCTCCTCAAAGGGACGCAGGCTGGATTAACATACTATATAAATTTATGATAAAGCTTATGGAACACTAGCATGTACAGATTATGTTATACACTTCCAGAAATAATATACATACATGATATATAAGATACTTCTAACCCCTGTTTACACATACAAAATGTACATTTATATCCTGTGCAATGCACTTTGTCTATACCTCTGTGAAGTACACAGGTAAGTTGAATAAACACTACCATACATATAATACATTACTTACTAAAATACTACATGTGTAGCAAGGCTTAAAACACAGGTAAGAGTTCCGCCCGTATCCCACCCCTGCACCCCCCTCCCAAAACATGTAAAGTATACACCTCTACTGTCCTCCAGAGTAAATGGAGCCAGTGCCGTCTAGGATTTGAATACAAATGTCTCTCTCGGCACTACAGTGATACATATATTCGGCTAGATGTAGAGCAAAGTAGTGTCGCCGAGTGTGTGTTGTCGGTAGTTGCCTTTTGATGCACCACCGCCGGTTTTCGATCAGGTTTGTACAGGCACCGGTGGTGGGATTTGGTACTAAATACAAACAATTATTACTGAAAATGGCTTATCATTTGCAAATTATTCGCGCGCATATACTCTACTGCATACACTAACCTTAAAATAATCAATATTACCCCCAAACTTCTAAATCCCCATTAAACGCTTTAACCCCCCAAACATTTATACCATCGCCCTTTTTAGAATATTAGATCGGGGAATAAATCCCCGGGACCGCATTCCTTACTAAAAACAGAGGGGGGTACGGGCGGAACTCTTTCAAAATACGTAATGGTCAACCTTAGATTCAAGATAAAGTAATACATGAACTTACCCTATGTTCCCTGGCACAGAACATGTGCTCACTGGCAGAAGGGAGAAATAGTCTGCTGATGAGCCAAACGTTTGAAGTTTGACCTCACATGACTGAAACGATCACGTGACCCCAGAGAACAATAAAACCCCAATCACAGGCCAAGCCCGTGACTGCCCAAGTGACAATACCCAGGAACCTATATACAATAAAGAGGCTAAACTATCCAAGTGCTGGAGTTAACACAGGTATTTAAGGAAATTAAATGTTACATGCTTAGGTTTAAGTCATGAAATATTTAGGTTTAGGTTATTAATTTACTTCATATAAGTTTAATATGATGATGATTTAAAATCAAACAATATACTACTTACAAACATACTGCTACACGAATGCGAAAAGCCTATGCTGGATTTTAAAAATAAACCTGTAACAGGTTGTCTTGGTAGTCCGTTGCCCTCGGAATTTGTCACGTAGCCCTTTAAACCTGGTTGAGAAAGTAAGTGCATGATTTGGAAAGCTATGGGTAGTTTTATGCTGTTTGTGTTTCTCTGTGATCTCTTATGTCCTGCTAATCAGTATCCATGCTCTGATAGTAAGACAAGAGCGTGAGAGGAGTGAAACAATGGTGACCAATCAGCCACCCGTGTACTCCTGAGACATGCTATTGTCAATCAGACAATCAGTGCCCTGACTTCATTGTCCGCCAGTCAGTATAAACACACTATATGTGAACGGGAAAATAAGAAAAGCACGTTATAGAACGGAAAGTGAACAGTTTATGTACCGTCCATGCGACTAACCACGAACGCTTACAAAACAAAACCAGTAATAGTTCCAACTGTTTACTCAATGCTGTCTTCTGGAATGTTCAGTTTTCCGCACAAAATAATTCCACAGATATAGCTGACTTGATTATGGAATATGACATTGATGTTTTATTCTTAACTGAAACTTAGGTTCAAGAGGCAGGGGATGAAGCAATATATAACTGAAATGACACCACCAGGATTCTCTCATGTGCATGTCCCTGGAGAAGGAAGAGGAGACACAAGGACTGTCTTGTTGAGCGGATCGAACCAAAGACATCCTTTTCCTCATTTGAAAACTTGGAAGCAACGTTTCATCCTTTGATATAACACTTAAGGTTGTCTATATACAGGCCGACACATTCATCTAAAAATAAACTTTGTGTTTTGGCGCTGCATCCCACACAAGAACTGTAGATGTTTTACTTGTTTATGTATGTTATAACCGGACAGGTAACTCTATAAACTTTACGAATCATTTATCCTGTGGGCTGTATGGCCTATCCTACAAATAATCACCTTATAATGCATACCTAGATATCAGAACTGCTCTTCTTATGTTGAAGTGATTCTTTACCGTTCAGCAAAAAATAATAAGGAATCAGCCACAGATATGGGATCAATATAAAAAGAAGTCGCCCTGAATGATTTATACCATGTTTACATATGGGAGAGTAACGCAGTTTATGTCACGTGACTACTGACTAACCCTCCAAACTCTGTTTCCATATTTTGGGAGATAGCCTAGTGGTTGGTATAGTGTGTAAAGCCTATTTCTGGTGATATTGCTTGAAATTGTTTAAAACCCCTGTAAATCCACACTCACCTACTTTCATCTGTTCAATCAGACTGTACGTTTTAAATAACTGGTGATGTTTTCTAGTCAATACCTGAGTCAGTATTCCTTAGTCAAGTTTAAAGTTTGAAGGCCGAAAGTTGAGGTTAACACTATTTCTGGTGGGTTTCGGCATTTGAATCCCGAATCTGAACATTTTGTTCAGATTCGGAGTTATGAACAGCAATGTCAATATACATTATCTCACCCTTCTAAGGTACTAGGGGCCGCTACTAAACCTGGGTATCGTAAAAACATGAACACAAACCTACATATTTCCATGTTTCAGCCTCATGTTAGACTTTTCTTCATATTCGGGTTTCGGCATTTGAATCCCGAATCTGAATATTCTTTTTCAGATTCGGGATTCGAATCCCGACACTGAATTGTTTTTTAGATTCGGAATTCGAATCTGAAGTCCAAGTTGAGGATGAAACATGCAAAACTGTAAGTTCGGGTGTTCACGTTCTTACGATACCCAGGTTTACTAGTGTATGCATACATGCAAACATACATACATACATACATACATACATACATACATACATACATACATACATACATACATACATACATACATACATACATACATACATACATACATACATACATACATACATACATACATACATACATACATACATACATACATACATACATACATACATACATACATACATACATACATACATACATGTTTAAACGATCACATTGATTCTGGTATTCTTTCCCCTATCACTAAAGATGAGGTACTTGATATTGTAAAAAGCCTTAAAGAAGAACAAATCTCCAGGTCCAGATGCTATTTCAAACGATCATTATTTTGTATCATTATTTAATGCCATTGTATCATTTGAGTGTGTATCAAATACATTTAGTGGTAATGTAGTGGTAATGGTAATGTTCTACCAATTTACAAAGAAAATTGTAGAAGCAAACATGCCCCGCGCAGCTATAGGGGTGTCACTTTTGCCCCTGTTCTCTCAAAACCTTTAGAAAGACTACTGCTCAAAAGAATTGAAACTTGGACGAAAGCTGAAAACAATTTCCGTAACCCTCTTCAGTTTGGCTTTGGGGAGGGTGCGGGGGCAGAAACGGCAGCGCTTACGCTAACTGAAAGTATTGCCAACTATGTCACCACTTTATTGTGCCTTCCTTGATAATGAGACAGCGTTTGACAAAGTCTGGGTACATGGACTTCTCTCTAAGCTTTACAATTTCGGAATGTGAGGAAAACTCCTACCTGTATCCATTCCTACCTCTATTACACTTACAAACTGTATCCAAATCTCCACCTACTACACACTTATAACTATTTCCTGTATCTATCTCTCCTCTAATTACACACCTGTCACTTCACAATGAATACACCGTACCTCAAACTACACACCCATCATTCCTACCTCTATTCACCCTTTATCGCATAAACACACCTGTCACTACTACATACATCTACCTCTGCCACCACACATCTGCCAGTCCTACCTGTATCTACGTCTCCTCCTACTACACAACTGTCACTCCTACCTATATCCACCTCTATTCTTACTACACACATTGTCACTCCTACCTGTATCCACCTCTCCTCCCACTACACAGTTGTCACTCCTACCTGCATCCACCTCTCGTCCCACCACACACCAGTGAATTCCATTTGTATCTACCTCTAGCCCCCGCAACACATCTGTCACTCCTAACTGTATCTACTTCTCTTCATTCTGCATACCGAACCTCCTACCTCTATCTACGTCTCGTCCTTCTACAAATCGTCACTCCTACCTATATCCACCTCTCCTCCCACTACACACCTGTCACTCCTAAATGTACCAACTCTCCTCTCACTGCACACTGGTAACTCCTACCTGTATCCACCTCTATTCCTAATACACACCTGTGACTTCTACCTGTATCCACCTCTTCTTCCTCTGCACAGTTATGACTTCTACCTGTATCCACCTCTCCCCCACTATACATCTGTCACTCCTACCTGTATCCACCTCTCCTCCCACTACATACCTATCACACCTACTTGTATCTACATAACCTCCCGCCACACGACTGTCACTTCTACCTTTATCCACCTCTCCTCCCTCTGCAGAGTTGTCACTCCTATCTGTATCCACCTCTCCTCCCACTACACACCGGTGACTTCCACTTCTATCTACCTCTCCCCCCGCAACATATCTGTCACTTCTAACTGTATCTACCTCTCTTCCTTCTGCATACCGAACCTCCTACCTCTATCTACGTCTCATCCTTCTACAAACTGTCACTCCTACCTGTATCCACTTCTCCTCCCACTACACACCTGTCACTCTTACCTCTACATACCTCTCCTCCAACTAAGCACCTGTAACATATCATCATTCCTTTCAGTATCCACCGTACCTACCACTACACATCTGTCACTCCTACCTGTATATACCTCTCCTCCCACTGAACATCTCTCATTCCCACCTCTATCCACCTCTCCTCCCACTCCAAATTTGTCACTTTTACCTTTACCACGGTTTCTCCCAATACACACCCGTCACTCCTACCTCTACATAGGTCTCTGCACCATCTAAGCACCTGTAACGTCTACCTGTGTGAGCCTTACCTCCCACTAGACACATATCATTTCTTTCTGTATCCATCCACACGTCTATCACTTCTACCTGTATCCACCCCTCCTGCGTCTGCACAGTTGTCACTCCTACCTGTATCCATCTCTCCTCGCACTACACACCTGTCACTCCTAAATGTACCAACTCTCCTCTCATTGCACACTGGTCCCTACTACCTGTATGCACCTCTAGTTCCACTACACACTTGTCACTCCTACCTGTATCCAACTCTCTTCCTACTACACCCCTGTCACTCCTACCTCTTATCTACCTCCCCCCCCACTATACATCTGTCACTCCGAACGGTATCCACCTCTCCTCCCACTACACACCTGTCACTCCTAAATGTAAAAACTCTCCTCCCACTGCACACTGGTAACTCCTACCTGTATCCACCTCTATTCCCAATACACACCAGTCACTCCTACCTGTATCTGCCTCTCATCCCGAAAAACGACTGTCACTTCTACCTGTATCCACCTCTCCTCCCACTACACACCTGTCACACCTACCTGTATCTACCTCTCCTCCCGCCACACACTTGTCACTGCATCCACCCATCCTGACACTCCAAATTTGTCACTTCTACCTTTACCACGTTTTCTCCCACTACACATCTGTCACTCCTACCTGTATCCACCTCTCCTCCAGCCACACGACTGTCACTTCTACCTGTATCCACCTCTCCTCCCACTACACACCTGTCAATCCTAAATATACCAACTCTCCTCTCACTGCACACTGGTGCCTAATACCTGTATCCACCTCGCTTCCCACTACACACCTGTCACACCTACCCGTATTTACCTCTCCTCCTGCCACACGACAGTCACTTCTACCTGTATCCACCTCTGCTCCCTCTGCACAGTTGTCACTCCTACCTGTATCCACCTCTCCTCCCACTACACATCGGTGACTTCCACTTGTATCTACCTCTCCCCCCGGCAACAAATCTCTCACTTCTATTTATATCTACCTCTCTTCTTTCTGCATACCGAACCTCCTACCTCTATCTACGTCTCGTCCTTCTAGAAACTGTCACTGCTACCTGTATCAACCTCTCCTTCCACTACACCCCTGTCACACCTAAATGTACCAACTCTTCTACCACTGCACACTGGTAACTCCTAACTGTATCCACCTCTATTCCTAATACACACCTGTCACTCCTACATGTACCTACCCCTCCTCCCGCCACACTACTGCCACTTCTACCTGTATCCACCTCTAGTCCCTCTCCTAACTGTATCTACCTCTCTTCTTTCTGCATACCGAACCTCCTACCTCTATCTTCGTCTTGCTCTTCTACAAATTGTCACTCCTACCTCTATCCACCACTCCTCCCACTACACACCTGTCAGTCCTACCTCTACCTACCTCTCCCCTACTATACATGTGTCACTGCTACCTGTATCCAGCTCTCCTCCCGCTACACACCGGTTACTTCCATCTGTATCTACCTCTCACCCCGCAACATATCTGTCACTTCTAACTGTATCTACCTCTCTTCATTCTGCATACCGAACCTCCTACCTCTCTCTACGTGTCGTACTTCTACAAACTGTCACTCCTACCTCTACATACCTCTACTCCCACTGCACACCTCTCATTTATACCTCTATCCACCCATTATCCCACTCCATATTTCTCACTTCTACCTTTACCACGTTTTCTCCCACTACACATCTGTCACTCCTACCTGTATCCACCTCTCCTCCAGCCACACGACCGTCACTTCTACCTGTATCCACCTCTCCTCCTACTGCACACTGGTCGATCCTACCTGTATCTACCTCTCCTCCCAATACACACCTGTCACTCCTACCTGTATCCACCTCTCCCCCACTATACATCTGTCACTCCTTCCTGTATCCACTTCTCCTACCACTACACACCTATCACTCTTAAATATACCAACTCTCCTTCCACTGCACACTGGTCTCTCCTACCTGTATCCACCTCTCCTCCCACTACACACCTGTCACTCCTACCTGTATCTAGCTCACCTCCCGAAACACGACTGTCACTTGTGCCTGTAACCAAGTCTGCTCCCTCTGCACAGTTGTCACTCCTACCTGTATCTACCTCTACTTCCACTACACACGTCACTCCTAAATATACCAACTCTCCTCCCACTACACACTGGTCCCTCCTACCTGTATCCAACTCCCCTCCCACTACACACCGGTAACTTCCACCTATATCTACCTCTCCCCCTGCAACACATCTGTCACTCCTAACTGTATCTACCTCTCTTCCTTCTGCATACCGAACCTCCTACCTCTATCGACGTCTCGTCCATCTACGAACTGTCACTCCTACCTGTATCCAGCTCTATTCCCACTACACACCTGTCACTCCTACCTCTACATACCTTTCCTCCAACTACGCACCTGTAACGTATACCTGTGGGCACCTTACCTCCCAATGGACACATATCATTCCTTTCTGCATCCACCGTACCTCCAAATACACACCTGTCACTCCTACCTGTATATACTTCTAGTCCCACTGCACACCTCTGATTCATACCTCTATCCACCCATTTTCCCGCTCCAAATTTGTCACTTCTACCTTTACCACGTTTTCTCCCACTACACATCGATAACTCCTACCTGTATCCTCCTCTCCTACTATTACACACATGTCACTCCTACCTGTACCACCTCCCTTCCCACTACACACCTGTCACTCCTAAATGTACCAACTCTCCTCCCACTACACACCTGTCACTCCTACCTCTACCTACCTCTCCCCCACTATACATATGTAACTCTTACTTGCATCCACCTCTCCTCCCACTAGACACCAGTGGCTTCCACCTGTATCTACCTCTCCCTCCGGCAACACATCTGTCACTCCTAACTGTATCTACCTCTCTTCCTTCTGCATACCGAACCTCCTACCTCTGTCTACGTCTCGTCCTTCTACAAACTGTCACTAATACCTGCATCCACCTCTCCTTCCACTACACATCTATCATTCCCACCTCTATCCACCTCTCCTCCCACTACACACCTGTCATACCTACCTGTACCTACCTCTCTCCCACTATACATCTGTCACTCCTACCTGTCTCCACCTCTCTTTCCATTACACATCTGTCACTCCTACCTCTACACTCACTCCTGCCTGTATCTACCTCTCCTCCAACTACGCACCTGTAACGTCTACCTGTGTGCAACTTACCTCACACTAGACACATATCATTCCTATCTGTATCCACCGTACCTCCCACTACACACCTGTCACTCCTACCTCTATCCACCCATCCTCCCACTCCAAATTTCTCACTTCTACCTTTACCACGTTTTCTCCCACTACACACCGATAACTCCTACCTGTATCCTCCTCTCCTACTATTACACACCTGTCACTCCTACCTGTACCACCTCCCTTCCCACTACACACCTGTCACTCCTAGATTAGCAACTCTCCTCCCACTGCACACTGGCCCCTCCTACCTGTGTTCACCTCTCCTCCCACTACACACCTGTCACTCTTACCTTTAGCACTCTTGTCTTCTCCCACTACACATCGGTAACTCCCACCTCTATCGGTAAATACCTCTCCTGTTACACCCGTCTTCCTGCCACCTTTCCCTTTACCTGCACTCCCTGTTACTACCCACCCCTCCCTCTTATCTAAACCCGACCCATGACTGTTTCCCTCCCTATCCCTCTCCATCCTCTTTACCCCTTATGATACAGCGTATCATCCTGATGTTTGTCCTTTTAATATCTGTATTCAAATTGTAACATATTGTGTGAGATATTTTGTGATAATTCAATGTTGTTTTCAAGTAGTCACAACGAGTCGTCAACCGTTATCATGAGACACAACGTGACTGCCGGTGTTTTACTGCAATTCTTCCCTGTTCAACTTTGGGTGCGGAATTAGAGAGCAGGTTATTCGTGGAGTCAGTCTACCATTCTTGACAAACTATTCCTATTATTGAATTGAAGATATGTTGTGGAGTGCAATATCCTCGCTGGAATAGAGACAGTGACATTATCTGTTTCAGAATGGACGCCTTCCCCAAGTGATCTGTCTGCCAGCAACAATTTACTCTGAGAGGCCCTGCCCCCTACCTACTGTCCTCTCTTCATGCTGTGTGTGAAACATGAGTGACATCTGCAGCTGCTGGTGTCATATCATGCTCTACATGTCAGAGACAGGTCAACCTTATAGACACAAACCTCCAGAAGGATGTAGTCAGACAGAAGGAAATACTTCACCTCACAGACAAACATTGCCCTACAGAGCTTCTCTGTACACATGAAGATGACGGCAACCAGGCGATGTGTTGGTGTCAGGAGTGTGAGGAGTTACTCTGTGAATACTGCCAGAACATGCATAATAGTTTTAAAGGTACCAGAAGACATGTTGTGGAAACCAACGTGGACGCAGCATCTGGAAGCATACATACTAAACCCATCTGCAAACTTCACAATCCTTATCCTCTCGATTATTTTGACAGAAACTGCAATATTTTAATCTGTTACAAATGCAAACTTGGTGACCATGCTGAGCACGACGCTGGTGATGTACTTTAACAATGGGTATTAATATTTACAGTAATACCGATAAAGCTTTATCAAAAATGAAACAAAAGTTTGAAACATTGTGTTACATTTTCCTATTACATAATGCCACCTTAAGATGGCATATGGACGCTGTATTTGGACATTTCCATCAATAATTCAGTGAAACATCTGATTCAGTTGAGGAAACATTTGCTAGTTGTCATGACATAGAAGGTTTGATTAATGAACAGCTGTGGCTTATCTTACAGACAAATGTACACAGACCCCCGACGTCCATATAATTGACACGAAGAAAGCACACAAGCAGGCAAGTACTTATTAGTCTGTAGGCATGCGTATATACGTCGCGTTGTTGATTAGGTAAGTAACATCAACACTTTACGATGTACGTATAATGTTCGCATGTTCGCATTCTCTGTAAACTGTGCTTGTATATTAGAGCTGAAACATGCCAACTGTAAATCTAAGATCGCAACACTGAATTCTCTCGTTTCACAGTGAAGTGCCCGGAGGCTGCCAACGATTCAACAGCACTATCACAGTTTGGTATGGTTATTTTTCATTACCTTGAAAACAATTATGAAATTGAAAAGAACAAGACTGTTTACATCTCTTTTTCTCATGCTATGTTATCACAATAGATACATAGCTATTCTGATATATATCAGAAACACATTCCCAAACATCCTTATGAATACAAATATTAACGAATGGTCACAATACACAACAATGTGCACTTAAAAGGACCCACAATACGTTGGTATATGACCAGATGGTGGCCACATGAAAACGTGCAAACACTTAGATGCGGGTACAGCAACGTGCAGTAAATTTGTACAAAGTACTGTTACTATGTGTCCCAATCCACCCAGCTGTAAATGGGTACCTCATATGGAAGGGAAAGCCGCAGTAACTTGGTGTGGTTAATAGCTACAAGAATTGTATGTTCCCCAGGGAGTTGAGACTGATAATCGATTCAGGGTCGTAGTTAACCTTTCTTAATAAGGGAGGAACTATGAAACTTCTTATGTCAGTACTTTGATGCATAGAAATAAATTGCAAAAAAGAATCGGGGGGGGGGGGGGGGGAGCAGCTGAAAAATCGGCGCCTTGAGAAGGTACCAGTTGCGTGAATATGTGAGTTTCTGTTAACAGTTTAACGGATTGTTATCTTGTTATGTGCATTTATATTGTATGATGATCAATTACCTGTGACAGTCTTTGTCAATATAATCAGTAAGATGACATCCTATTCTTATAACAGTAACATGATCGATGGCCTCTACGATGGATTAATGCTTAATAAGTAAATATGCCTAAATAATGAGTTTTTCCATATATCAAGCACATAATAGAATTTAGTGTTTTCAAGCCGGAATAAATGTTGAAACTGCAAGCTCAGCATTCAGTAGATTTATTTACATGAATATTATTGTAATTTGATGACGACACTTTCGCCATTCACATGTGTAAAAAGCCTGTTTTGTGACACATGATCTTCAATTACTTAAATGTCAAATGTGTAAAAATGACTGGCGACATTGAGAGTCCTCCCGGCAAAATTGTATATTTTTGATAAACTTTGTAATAAACTTTGTAAATATATACGAATATGATCAATTTGAAAACTGTCTAATGTTACAATATTTAGTGTTGGAATTATAAATAGTGTTGGAATGATAAATAACCATATTTTCTAGCCAACACATATAACGCAACAACCTGTGTCCAGCCAAGCGATCGCGAGTGTGTTCAGGCGGTGGTCAGTGATTGAAGCGGACGTAGAAGTTACCTGTTGATACTGTGTCTGTTGAACACTCAGATGTAAAAGAATCGTCAAACAACTACTTTGTCGGTTTTATTGTTTACTAAGAAGTATTGTATAAGAAGAGTTTAGAATACAAACAACGATAGTTTTATCATGGTATGAAGTTTATACAAATGTGTTTTCAGGCGCCAAGTGTCTGTTACTGACTACCAGCTCAACTAACAATTCCTTACAAAATGTTTCATGGAGTGTTTATTTCATTGTCAGTCAGTGTAAAATTTCATGAAAAACATTTAGAATACCCATACAAATATTTTCACAACATTGTAATGTCTATTTATATCGCAGTTATGACACAATTCACACACAGGTGAAAATGGCAGCCGATATTCAGTGCACTCTTTTGTAAACATTGAAACGAGGTTCACAATAAAATGTCTAATTTGTTGTCTGAGGTCGGGAAATTTGTTAAACTGTAAACAAAATGTATATTTCCAGGTCCTCAACTACAACTGGACGCTGCTCGAGCCAACACAAAGAGGTGCCACGTAACTACAGACGGTCAGCTGGTCAACTCGCCGCCCGCCACACAACACAGACACAGCGGCAGGTTACGGAAATATGAGGGTACATATGCCTCCACCTCCATTCCCCCTTCCTCCACCCCATCTACTGTCACCCCTGCCCCACAATACTGGGAGACACACTCTAGGGTGGGTGTGGTGAGTGAAAGGTGGGAGTGGTTTGTCCTGGAGGTGGGTGTGGTGGAGGAGAGTCAGGTGGACAGTAAGATGTAGTGCCGCTCCTGGTGTGTCAATGTAAGGGAGCTGTGGCACATACCGGTGGTGTCTCTGTACCAGGGTGTGGCAGCAGGGGAAGGTGGGGAAGTGTTACAGTAACACAATGTCTGACACACCCGGCACACAGGCCACCCTCCACTATGGCGTTGTGCTGGATGTGGGGAGGGGGAGATTCGCCTTCATCTACCTGGACAGAGAGGTTGTTTTAGCCAAGGTGAATATTGAGTGGAGGGAGTTTCTTCTTCCCATGTTTTGTGCTGGCCGGCCAGGTGACACTGTGTCTGTTGAACACTCAGATGTAAAAGAATCGTCAAACAACTACTTTGTCGGTTTTATTGTTTACTAAGAAGTATTGTATAAGAAGAGTTTAGAATACAAACAACGATAGTTTTATCATGGTATGAAGTTTATACAAATGTGTTTTCAGGCGCCAAGTGTCTGTTACTGACTACCAGCTCAACTAACAATTCCTTACAAAATGTTTCATGGAGTGTTTATTTCATTGTCAGTCAGTGTAAAATTTCATGAAAAACATTTAGAATACCCATACAAATATTTTCACAACATTGTAATGTCTATTTATATCGCAGTTATGACACAATTCACACACAGGTGAAAATGGCAGCCGATATTCAGTGCACTCTTTTGTAAACATTGAAACGAGGTTCACAATAAAATGTCTAATTTGTTGTCTGAGGTCGGGAAATTTGTTAAACTGTAAACAAAATGTATATTTCCAGGTCCTCAACTACAACTGGACGCTGCTCGAGCCAACACAAAGAGGTGCCACGTAACTACAGACGGTCAGCTGGTCAACTCGCCGCCCGCCACACAACACAGACACAGCGGCAGGTTACGGAAATATGAGGGTACATATGCCTCCACCTCCATTCCCCCTTCCTCCACCCCATCTACTGTCACCCCTGCCCCACAATACTGGGAGACACACTCTAGGGTGGGTGTGGTGAGTGAAAGGTGGGAGTGGTTTGTCCTGGAGGTGGGTGTGGTGGAGGAGAGTCAGGTGGACAGTAAGATGTAGTGCCGCTCCTGGTGTGTCAATGTAAGGGAGCTGTGGCACATACCGGTGGTGTCTCTGTACCAGGGTGTGGCAGCAGGGGAAGGTGGGGAAGTGTTACAGTAACACAATGTCTGACACACCCGGCACACAGGCCACCCTCCACTATGGCGTTGTGCTGGATGTGGGGAGGGGGAGATTCGCCTTCATCTACCTGGACAGAGAGGTTGTTTTAGCCAAGGTGAATATTGAGTGGAGGGAGTTTCTTCTTCCCATGTTTTGTGCTGGCCGGCCAGGTGACTACACAGTCAACATGAAGGTGATAAGTGGGGCAGATATCACCATGACTGACACCAAGAAGTCACTTATCTATGACGCATTGAATTAGACAATAAAATAAACACGACACTGTGTAAACATGTAAGTGTGACTTATTCATTTAAACTGTCAAATGTAATTGTAGTGATTGAGGCGGACGTATAAGTTGTCTGTCTATATGCTGTTTGATGTGTACAAGAATGTAACGAGGTCAGCTAAATGTGTTGTTTTTCTGCTTGACTGGATTCTGTGGGATGTTACAAACATTTTACATCCACACATGACTATTGTTATGATTATTATTCTGCAGTAGTTGACCAGTTTATCATACATTTCATACATATCTGGGAAACGACACAACAAATAACTGAATCCACAAATTCATAAAAAAATTGCTTCAAATAATGAATTTATTACCATATTTGGTTTCTGTAATGTAAATGTTTTCAATCCCCACATGTACAGTTGTGATGAAATTATTGTAGTTTTGAAGCCACACACGTCATTTCACGTCAGTGAAGAGATGTGGTAAAAGTGATTGAAGCGGACATAGAATGTCCTCGTGTACGAGGTGAGACGCATATTCAGAAACACAATCAAGTTCACAGAATCTTTTGTTTCTCTAATTAGCTGGGTTTTGTTGTTAGTAAGAAGTGTTTTAAATCCACACATGACTAGTTTACAGATTATATAAGTTAGATTGTGCTACCATCTGTGAAAAGAAGCGGAAATAAGCTTGTAGCATTATTTTTAAGCATTTCTGAACACTTGATAGTTCTGAACTAGTGGTGAAATGAAAATTATGTTTTATTTGGGGGTACATTTTATCAGTACTATACCTATTCGTTTCCGGAATTCGAACCCACACTCTCAGAGAGTCATCTATAAAGAGCGCATGTTAAATCATTTCTTATGCTTAAACAGATGTGAAGGTCAATGGTGAGTGAGTGATTGTGGTTTTACGGCACTTTTAGCTAAATTCCAGCACCATCACCTCGGGGGACACAAGAATTGGCTCTCGCATGTTGCATCCATGTGGGGAATCGAATCAGGGTCTTCGGCCTGACGAACAAATGCCTTAACCACTAGGCTACCCAAAAGATCACTGAGGACTCATGAATGACGTGTGTTCTGAAATAACAAGTTTGTAGCTGGACACTGCTGAAATCAACAGAAACTGACTTTAAGTGTTTTTACCGTGTAGTAATCATCGACGTGTAAAAGTAATATTCAAGTATAAACATACAGCAAATATCCACATTTGGAACTGCATAGGACTATTGGATACTGTTTCTATTAGCTGTTACTGAACATGATGCAGTCTGCAGTATTCCCTGCCCTGTTACATTTGTGTAGAAACTTTCAGTGCATATATCCATTTATAACTATGCAGGGTTGGTGCATAATCTGACATTATATCAGACGATCAAAAACAAGAGTGAGGTAGTGAGTGAGTGAGTTTACTTTTGCTCCACGTTTAGCAATATTCTAGCAATATCACAGTGGGGCACACCAGAAGCGTGTTTCACACATTGTACCCATGTAGGGAATCCAGCCTAGTTCTCCGGCGTGACGAGCGAACGCAATAACCAGTAAATTACCCCACCTTCCCTAAAACTAGAAATATATAAACCATTTTTTCAAATTGTTAAAACACAACCTAAAACAACCTATCTCAATAACAACATCTCGCCTTCTCACCCTAATTCCTACCTAAACACGTAAATGAAATATCGAAACTGTAACTGTTCAAGAAGTTATACACTGCTGTTAGAAATAATACCTAGTTCTATGTAAATGGTCACATACTCCAAAACTGTGTTATATGGAAGACCTCCAGCCACCAACATTGTCAATAACAACATAGTAGAATCCATGCATCTCTGAGACTAAAGGATTTGATAAATGTTTCCTACACCCACACATATATACAATTAAGGAAATGTATCTGCAAGCTCATGGATCGTATTCAAGTACAATGCACACATATAATTTAATTTGTCGTTTTGCGTAAAGAGCTTTAACTTTCATAGCCACGCCGCCGACAAACATTAAAAAAAGCCGATAGGCGATTTGTATTGTTATAAATCTATGAAGTAACTATTGTGTTCAGACAATTGTCAAAATATGTAACACAAGTGGTGATAACATGATTTTACACAATTGCACAAGTAAAAATTCGATTTTACATGAAAATGTTGATTTTGAAGTAAGTTCTTTCAAGGATGGGAAAGGCATCGCTACAAGGCAACAGACATCACCTTCCAGTTGAAATTGTGCATCAAAGAATATTCACTGTCTGGCAATAAAAATCCTGATTATTTTCAGAAATTGGCATTCGTTTTGAATGAGTTTCAAGAGATTAAATCACTACGTCACGTCTTGACGCCATTGTGAAAATGCATGATTAAGATTACCAGTCTTTTGTTGCCAGGCGTCTAAATGTTAGTCTAAGCAAGATATCACGGCTTGCAGCTCGTTGCAACCAAACAGGTATAACAAATGACCGTCCCCATACAGGCAGACCTCAAGTTACCAATGAAGCCCAAGATCGGTACATTCGGGTATTCGTACTGCCACGGGTGACAGCACAGCAGCCAGGGTGTGTGAACTTCAGAGGATATCAGGTCAAACTGTACGGAACATGTTGAAAGAGATTGGTCTGAGAGCCAGGAGCCCCGACGTCAGGGTCGTGCTACGTTGTGACCAAAGCGCTCAAAGTCCCTTTTGTCTGACTGTATCCACTTGGTTGTATAAACATGACCTTCCTTTAAAACTGATGTTGTATTCGATGCTCTAAAGTCTATTTGTGGACGAGTTATACATGTTTGAAAGTACAACGTTTTAGCAACAGATGTAGAGTTATGAGTTGCGTTTGTTTGTTTTTTTGTTTTTTTCTTAACTTATTACAGGTGCAGTTAGTTGAAGCATCATGGCATTTCTCGTGACAAGGGTGAGTATTTAATCCAAGATTGGTTTAGAATTGTAGAGCGTATGTTGTGAATTCTTGTCATGCTTCATAATGTCCACAAGGTGGCCAGTTGAAAGCAAGTAAGGAATGTTCATTTGTCAACAAACCAAACACAGATAAAAAAGATCTGCCAATAATATAATGAGTCAAACTAGAAACTTCACAATCATATGTTAAATAATATACTATCCATCAAAACTTCACTTACAGAACTCACTATATGTCGTGTATATACATTTGGTTACATCCAAGACGAATTTTCCACAAACTTTGGGGAATCAACTGCAAACCATATAGATGTAAAATGCATTAGCATCATGCATCAAATTGCTGAAGAGCAAATATCTTGGATGTGAACAGCTGTCCTTTGATGTAAACGTTTGGCTACTGGACAGTCAGCATTAAAGCAAATTATCACTGTTATAGGATATCACTCTTGAAAGGTGTGTATCACAAGAGAATGTATTTCATTACAGTGAGAAGCAACCAAATCATCCTCTAAATTATACTATATATTTAATATCATAATTGTCATTGTAATGACAGAGTGTTTGAGTATATACAACGCGATCCAATTTACATGTATGCCTAGACTAGTCATCATGAGCTTTAAAACTGTATCAGAAATAAGTCTGTTACACATAAATACTTTGGGCTACTATATCTTACTACTACTTAGCTTATACTACTATTTTCTCTACATACTTTTCTCACTCATTCTCAGTGAACAGTTCTTGAATACATGATTGTAATATATCAAAATCACAAGATTATTAGAACTATGACACACTGATTCATTGCCATCAAATAGGTCACATCAGTAGGTCGTTGATTACACAGTATTGTGATCGTTGCATTATGTCTGTTGTCATAGTAATGGGCTTTCACCACTGGTCACCAATACAAATTTTACACAATTGACAATTTGTACTCAGTTTCATGATTTATTGAACTCATGACAATAATCGTTTCAATGGTACGAATTTGTTTAACAGTACATCAGCCCATGTGTAAACAGTACTTTAAACAGTGTGGGCTATTTTACAAAATGCAATTTAGAACAGCTGACTGAGTTAAGTGGCTACATTAACACTAGTGGGTCTGAACCTTTGACGGGTTGTACATACAAAAGAAAGGACACAGGAATATGGTATACAGGTTATCATTTATTTCTTAAAGTCGATGGCATGAACTGAGAATAATCACAATACCAACAATGGGTTCCATGTGATTACAGACTTCATCAAAGAAGAGGCGAAAATAAAATGTCAAGTCACAGGAAATTAAATCTGATGTGATGTTCAGTAAATGGCCACCCCGTGCGTTCACAACTGCCAAGCACCGCCTCCTGATGCGTGTAAAACATTACTTGGAAGTCGACGAAATTGTTCCTGCAAAGCAGCACCAAGATCCATCAAATTCC
This sequence comes from Haliotis asinina, assembly GCF_037392515.1. Lineage (NCBI taxonomy): Eukaryota > Metazoa > Mollusca > Gastropoda > Lepetellida > Haliotidae > Haliotis > Haliotis asinina. The sequence continues at coordinate 50,395,894 of NC_090282.1, read as the reverse complement.
CGGGTTGGTTCGGGAGAGTACACGGACATGTACTATGTGCATCCCAGTTGTGCTCGATTCGATTGAGATCAGGTGACCTTGACGTCCCGTCAAGAACGTTGATTCCTGCGTTCTCCTGGTAATTCCTGTTCAAGTTGACTGTGCGGGGTCCGGCATTTTTGCTTTGCTAGTGCACACCTAGACTATGTGCTGCCATAAATGGAATAACTTCGGGGACTAGCACCTGGACACCGTAAACTGCAGCATTAAGATTCCCATACATAACCAGAAGTTGGGAATAGGCAATCCAACAGAAAGCACCCCCAAACCATGGCACTCCGGTCCCAAATCTGTCACCTTCCTGTATAACGTTCATGGCGTCGAAACAGCACTCTCAACCTACCATCAGCGAATCTGAAAGTATATCTTCATACGCCACTGATGACAATTCGATTCCTGTCTGTCTGAGACCATCGGAGGTATCGTCGGACCCACTGCAAAAGCTGACGTCGCTGTAATGGCGTCAAAATGGTTCCAGTATAGTCGTCGAACACTGTGGTTTCAGATGTTTTGTGCCGACAATCGGCCTCTAAGTAGCCCATTTCTTGCTTCTGTAGCTAAGGTTGGGTATTGCCACAATTTTCACATTCCGATATATTGTCATATGTGTTGGCATGTGGAAGTGTAACAGATGGTTTAAGGTAATTAAGTTACTGTTTCCATTCTTTCGAAACAATGCCATGCCCTGGCCACTGCAAGGAGCCAGATGTGATTGTACATGAGATCAACTGAAAATGCTTCCAAATTCACTCTGAATATTTGAACGCGAGAATATACTTCCGCAGCGGCGTCCGTCAATTTGGTTTCTTTATCCTACGACGATTGTCAGTAACAATCTATCTTTTCATTTACATGGTTTAAAAGTCATGCAAGTACAATTATATGACCAGTAAAATTCTAAAAACGTCCTCGATATTTTTACCACATCGCGAAAGTTACGTATCGGGTGATCAGTTTCAGGAAAAAGTGTACCGCAATATACCGTATTGTGAAGTTGAAATTGCAACATACCCGTTAACTGGTATATTACCAGCTACCCCAACACGTAGCCGTCAAAAACAACTACTACAAAAATGACGTAATACAATTCGACGACCCTACACCTGTGACATCACACGTGCTCGACCTGACCTTGGCCGATCAGCAGTGGTGCCTGTTTGTTGCAGTTTGTTCACTCACTACACAACTTGTTTAATGTCGTTATACGCAGTCGAGAGGTCATCCGACAATGGTTTCACATTTACCTGTATTAGCAGCAGATCACCAACGTCTGTGGTGTTTTGGAAAGCATTCGTAAATTCAGTTTTGGTAAGATAAAATACAACAACAGACAAATTACCTTTGTATCTGTAAAAAGTGACTTTTTTAAGAAACATGCCCATAAAAAAACTGAAAGGACGAACATCAGTAGAGACAAGGGGAAACATATTTGTTGAAAATAGTGAGTTGAATAAATCACAGCGTACAACTTTCTTCAAAATAGAGGAGCGGTGTAGCCCTACTGGTAAATCTTCGGTTAAGACCCAGGTTTGAATCCCCACATGGATACAATGTGTGACGCCCATTTCTGGTGTTCCCTGATATTGCTGGAATATTGATAAAATGCCGAAATTGATTCGATATTGTTTCCATTCATATGACACTTTAATTTTGTGCAACCACTACACAGAGTCAATATGTTGGATGGAAATGCTAGTAGAATACGTGAACAGAAAGTGTTCAGCTGTGGAAACCATGCATAAAGTTATTCAACTAGGACATGGAACTATGCTGATGTCTTAATACTAAACCGTAACATGTTATGATGTCAAAATAGTAAAACACGATATGTGCTGACACCATGGAAGCAAATCATAATGTCCTGATGTCACTGTTGCCTCCTTCAGTCCCCGGCCAGAGAGGATGATCTTGGTGATGTCGTGGAAGCCTCCAGTAGCGTAGGCGGAGTATGCACAGTCAGGTAGAGGGTGGCCCGACCAGTTCAAGTGAATGGTTTGTTTGCCTGGATTTCACATGTTCATAGGAAAGGATTTTTTTGTGTCCACTAATATTTCGTATTCGATAAAATGAACACCTGCAGTGTTGCAATGATTACAAGAAGACATATATTTTTCAAAAATGTAGGGGAACTGTGCTTTCCTTGTACGATTGTCAAAAGTGGGAGATTTGTGGGACTGAATCAGTTTTGATAGAATAATAATGGATGTTTTGTGAATGCATCACCACATGGAGTTCATTCAAACGAAAGCTGTTCATTCAGTTATTTCCCTTGTTAGGTGACTTGAGTATGACATGAAAATTTCAGGCTTACAATTTTCAGTCAGTAGTGTGTGATTGAACCCTGAAAACCCTGACCCATCACAAATGCAAGAAAATTATCGGAAGAAATGATCTACAGTGATTTATCGGTCTTCCTGAAGAACGTCAAGATTCATAATGACGCCCCCATGCACATGTCGAAGGCTGCCGAATTGTGCACGTGCTTGCCACGCATTGTGTTTGCATATGGTGATAACGTGAGATGATGCTGCATACACAAGGTGAACGTCATTGTAACGTTCCTCAATGGGTTTCCTTTCTACCAGACTTCAGTGTCCAGGTACCCCTGCTTTTATGAACAGTATACGATAATATGTAGCACACAGGTAGAAACACATATCCATTAGATGCTAACATACACCTACTCCTTATGATACCCAGAAACATTACAGGCAGAGATATGAAGTATACGTGTGTCGTGGATCTGTTGTACATTACAAACGTAAACATGTGTCGCGTTCCTACTGTGCATTACATACAGAAATGTAAAGTAAATACACGTCATGGATCTACTGCACACTGTAGACAGAGATCAAAGGAAATTGTGCCATGGATCTACTGTACCCTATTGACGTAGATCTAAGGAAACATGTTTTATGGATCTATTATACACTGTCGACATAGATCTAAGGAATCCACGTCTCATGAATTTATTGTACATCACAGAGAGAGAGAGAGATCTAATGGAAACATGTATCATGGATCTGTCGTGCACTGTAGAGAGAGATTTAAGGAAAACATATCTCATGGTTGTATTGGACACTTTAGACAGAGACCTGAAGTAAGTAAGCGTCATGGATCTGTTGTAATCAGGTTAGAGAGAACATAAATCACTGATGCATTATACACCGTCAATAGAAGACTATGGCTCAAAACTTCCCGTTGTGATGTCAATTTTTATCTGATTTACAAAGATGAGAAATTTACAGGAACATGTGTCATGAATCTATTGCCCATGAAGACCTTTACATTGTACACTTAATACCGATTGCTAACGAAGAAATGTCATGGAATTACTTCTCATACCAGACAGAGATTTAAGGAAAGCGCTAGTGTATGCCATGAATCTTTGCACACTGTCAATAACATTCAGCAGAAACCATTTTTTCAGCACACGTTTAGACATTTGTTTATGAAAGGAAATTTTGCAATAGACTGTTGTACTTAGATAAAGGACACCACAGTGGGTATTTCGGGTTACAATAGATAGACCTTCCCACCAAACATGGACCCGTTACTTTACAGATTCAATATACACTGCTTGTACAGATCGCACTATACAGACAACACATTGATCTACCGTGATACAGCTGTGATACTGCTAAATGTAGATCTCAGTGTAACGGACAACACGTGGACCCGTCATGATACAGCTGTGATACAGATGGATGTAGATCTCTGTGTAACTGACAACACATAGATCCATTATGATACAACTGTTATTCTGCTGAATGTAGGGAGAGGTGTCGTCAGTGTCGATTCATGCATTCGTCAATAATAGGAGAACCAACAGACCAGTAACATGGTCATAATACAATGCTCACTTGAATATTTGAATTTGAGCAGAATAATCTCTGGACGTCTGAATTAGGAATGATAGCATATATGAAAACGAATCGCCGTACAACTAACAAAGTGCAAACTTCGCAATATTACCAACATTCGATTAATTATCAACCTAACATTTCTCACTGGGGAAAGTGTAATTACATTTATACTGGGTACAGGAACACTTGAAACCCCAGGACTGTCTAGTGTTCCTTATGACACGACATCGACGTAGGGGTAGCCTAGTGGTTTAAGCGTTCGCTCATTACACCAACATTATGGTTCGATTTTTCATATAGGTAAAATGTTTCAAGCTCATTTCAGGCGTTCCCCGCCGTGATGTAGCTGTTATATTGCTAGCAGCAGGGTAATACAAAAGTCACTCACATCGTTGTGAAGGAAGAACCAACTGCAGAATACACCTTTGTGAGTGGAATATTCAGAGGATTCTTTGAGTACATCAAGGTAAAGGTGCGCTGACAGCAAAATCCAGTTTCTCTAAATAAGGCAATCGCCGCGTGATTCTCAACGTATGAATTCACAACCATGACGTCTCCTTCCGAGACTTCATCATAGAGCGTTCTGGAGAGTTAGTGTCCCACTTCATCATTATCAGCGTACGTTGGACCCAGTTTCAACCCCCCATCGGCTTTCTGAAGAACACCATAACCGATGACGTCATCAGAAAATGTATCCACAGCTATGTACACATAGGCTGAACTTGTCGGTCCGATGTTCAGACCTCCTTCACGTGCTTTCTAACACGTTGTCCTGCCCACTCATAACCCTGTCCACCATTGTTAAAAATATTAGGCAAAAACATCTTCAGCATCATTGCTGTCAGCTTTGCATAGACATTAGAAGAAACCACAGACGCCATCAATTAAAAAAATGTTGATTTTCGACCTTATTTTCAAATACAGAAACCATTATAAAAAAATAAGCCTCGATTTAACTAATGATCTATGATCTTGAAAAAGGTTATTGTTTCAATAACTATATGGACTTTGGGGTTTGTTTTTACTAACGTCACACTCAGCAATATTCCAGCTGTATGGTGGCGGTCTATAAATAATCGAGTGGAATCCAGACAAGTATATATTGGCAATAACATAACCAGTACACACAAATATATTTGTATTAACAATTATCTCTGTTGTCTTTCATTTAATATTTGTACACTTTACGACAGGCAATAATCTGCATTTGTCTCAAAATTCATTACGTTAGATAGTTTAGTAGGCCATGCAATATGCTGTTAATTAAAAACAGCTTTTACCTTCAGATATTAAGCTGATGAGTCAACCAGTCTACACGAATGACACATCCATTGCGAGCAGTGATGATTTCTGGAGAGACCCGGGCTAGCGGGGTTGGGTGGTCAGACTCGATCACTTGGTTGACACATGTCAGTTGCGCAGATCGATGCTCATGCTGTTGGATCCCTGGATTGTCTGGCCCAGACTCCATTGTTTACAGACCACCGCCATTCAGCTGGAATACTGCTGAGTGCGGCGTAAAACTAACCTTACTCACTCATTCACTTTAGAGAACTGGTTCCGAGAACGTAGCTAACATGACTGCATTGTCTACTGTGAAGTTTTTGATACAATATCATGCGACTGACGGTAAGACATTCAAATATACGCACGTGTGTTTGTTGACAACGTCGGTCAGTGTTTTTTTTTGACGACCTTGCGGGCTTGTTGGGGTGATTGTAACAGATTTAGGAAATGTAATTATGATTTTCAAAACATTGATATTGTATGTGTATGTAAGTAATCAATTCCAGTCTTTCATATTAGGTAAATATTTCACATCTCTGGAAATACTTTAGTCTGACGGCACCCGTGGCGAGCCACCTCGTCCTGGTGGGTGCTGGGTAACGCCAAGAGTTCCACAACACCCCCGTTGTGGACCCGGGGGGATATTGGTCCACCAACCCTTTTGCCGTGGATTGCGGCCCTGTGTCGGTGGAGGACGGGAGTCTGGAGGTTGAGCCTGTGACTGCGTTCCCTTTGCTCAATACACCCCTTCGACCCTTACTTCACCTAGACGCGAGGTTGAATGTGCCCGGTTCAACCAGTCGGCTGGTCATGCCGAGCCCTGAACACGAATTAAATCATTGATTGCTGCTGTATCCGCAAAATTATTGTCCTCCTGGGAGGGTACGTAAGTCCACAAACAGTTCAAGTCAAATTTAATCTTTCACTTTTTTAACTGTAGAATTATGTGTCATGTTAATCTGTGGATAAACTTGCATACAGTCGCCAGCAGCAGGGGGGATGATGTAAATCCAGCTAGGGACCATGCAGGTAGCAGAGGTACAGTAAGCCCCCTTGGTCCCTAGTATTGTGATCTAGCATCTGTTATTGGCGATCTATGGCCTGTTTTTATATTGTACTGTCCAAATAGTGATAATATTTATTTTTTTAAGTTTTCACGCTGGTTTTAATACTAACTGTAACTCTAGTGGTTTTAGTGTCCTCCGTCGACAGGTTTTTCATAATATGTCTACACATTTCTTTTTTTATGTCACGTATCTTCTCGTCACGATATGGCTGCAATATTGCCGATGTGACGTTGAATATTAACTCACTCATTCAATCACTTTAGTCTGACTGTTTTGGTCATTCATATATTTTTCAGCGACTTCATAAACAATTCCACTTGGGGTATGGTAGCAAGGATACTCAAATGTACAGTTAGAGAAATGTGGTAGTTTCTGCTTGGGAATTTAATGTAGCTGTGTTTTTTTATCGTTTAATATTTTTTTTTGCAGTCCGTGAAACCGATCCCATTTGTAATCATTAAACCTTTCATCAGAAATATAACTGGGAATATATGGTGAACATCCGGTATCAGTTACGTCAAACAGGAATATCACCCCGTTCGTGACCACTCGTGTTTTCTGTTCTAAATGGCTTCGATAGCAGAGAAAGAGGGCGGGAAAGTTCAAGACGTGCATCTAAATTTTGATAAACTGAATGTGCGTGAACTAACGACCTACTTATGGAACCTCGGAGTATATGTTTCGGGGAATAAGTCAGACTTAATTGTGAGTGCCAAAAGTGTAAGTGATCTTTGTAAAGGATCAATCGAAGATGCCAGTACAATCGACGTGGTCAATATGAGACAAAGACGATTTCAGAAGTTTCTGTCACCACTGGCGGAACTTTTAACAGACCCACTACACTAGTAAAATAGCCCAAATATCAGTGTTGAACTTATACCATCTTTTAGTTCAAGTGATTTGTATAATTATTTGGCAGACACCAGACACTGACCATAACAACGCTAAACGTCAGTTGAAAGCTAAAGTGTTCTATCAAGATAGACAGGTCCATTCAGTTCGATATCACCATATATCCGCGGACTGTTTTCATTGTTATGTCAGTGCCAAAGTAATCCCTACCATACAACTGAGAGTATGAAACAGAAACCAGATTATGATATGTGAGTGTCCTTGTTGCAGTTTACAGGCCGTGCATATGCTGCTGTCGTAAATTTTCTGCCAGGTAAGTAAATTTAGTTCATTTAGTTCAAACTGGGCGAAAATGAAACAAATAGCTAAAACCTGTTTTTCAATGTAGTATGTCTTAATACAATTGCTTGAAATCAATATACAGCCCATACGCCAATTTATTGCGCACGAACGCAACATTTGGGACAGTATGGCCAACATACAACACGTTATATTAAGACTTGGAGAAGTTGCACGGAGAAAAAGCTGTAAGCATGTTGCACGTGCAATACGGGTAATAAAGCTTTATACCGATTGGTATAAAACTGTGACAGTCATGTTCCGAATCACTCTAAGCTGTTCCGTATTTGTCCCTCAAGATGCCAAGACGATGCCAATGAAGAATGCAGAAGCAACGTCGTTGGACGTCTGGAAGCTGGAGAAAGTCAGTCATCAGAGGCCAGGTACTTCAACGTGAGGCAGGGTAACATCTCCCGTCTGTGGCAGCGACACAGACGCAACAACTCTACAACAGATTGACCGAGAACTTTTGGGCCAAGAGTCACAACTCCGGTGCAGGACAGCGTCATCAGGGTATTGCATCTGCGCAACCGGACACTCAGTGCAAGATTCACAGCAAACAATATTCCTGGACTTCGTAGAGTATCACCAGAAATCACCTGTGACATAATGGGGTACGACCAATGCGACCATATACAGCACCTGTTCTGAGTCATCATCATTGTCGTGCACGTCTGCTATGGTGCAGAAACGTTCGTCCATGGACCCTGGTGCTCTGGAGAAGCATCTGGTTGAGTCGCGGTTCTTGCTGTATCGCCACGATGGTAGGTCGCGTGTCTACCGACGTAGAAAGGAACGCTACGCTGTGATGGACAAGCGATGATGTGGGCAGGCATATCCTTGAATGGTACGACAAATCTTGTGCACGTACCGTGAAATGTAATGGCTGTACGCTACCGTGATGAAATATTCTCCTACGTCACTTTATTTCCCCATCACACACCCCCAGAGTGTATGCCAGAGTGCCAGTGCATGAATGATATGTGTTAGATAGGAATCCCGGTCATCAGACCACTTATTCCTAGATGTGGCACCCCGGACAGACCAAGCGAGTATGCCACCAGAGCTGGCAGCACCCCCAATAAAGCAGAACAGTCATCGTAACATGTAACTGGCAAGAGGGTTTACTAACACCCAAATCCCAGTTACTACAATATTGAGAAAACTAGAATAGTTGTATTCAAAAATGAGGGCAAATGAACTAAGACGGACAGATGGTATTATCAAGGAGAGCCTATGTACAGAAAGTCCTGTTTTCAAGAAACTTCGACAGGCATTTGATCGGTTTAGGCGTTCCTCACATGACTTGGTAATCAAAACAGGGGGATACCATACAGTAGAGAGAGAAACTTTGTCCATTTTGTGATTTTAATTGTATGGAAGATCCATATCACTTCCTTTTAATTTGTCCCTCCTATTGGGAGTTAAGAAAAAATATCCCAGAATATAATTATGGATATCCTGAATTTTCTTTGCTAATGAGTACTGATTACAATGCCCTTCTCCGTAAGTTTATTCCACATTTATCTACCAACCGTTGTCTCTACGAAATAGAAATATTAATGTATAGAAAGTATGTACTTATATTGGTATAAATGATATGATATGGTATAATGGGGTGTGATGACACGAAACGATTTGATGTGATATGGTATGATATTGTGCGATGTGTTATGACATGATATGGTATGTGAGATATGATAAAGTATGATGATATGGGGTGTTATGATACGATGTGATACATTTGATGTGATATTACGTGTTGTGACTATATTATTCCTTTCTATGATATAGCGTACTTTGTATCTGTGACTATCAGTATGAACAAAGATTGATTGATCACTGTAAAATAGTATATACTGTTTTCAAAACGTAGGGAAGTAAAGGATGCCATATTTGTATCTTTCACTAAACGAGAGTGTACTTAAAACAGAACGATGCATAACACTGTAACGTAGCATATAGTGTGGACAGATTTGATGACATGTGAGGTTTGAACAATGTATAAAGAAGATAATACAGTCGAGGAACAAGCAACAATTAAGAGTGTACGTTGGAAAATGTATATCATGCCCAGGTAAGGTGGTTCCCGAAAAGGACGAGGATATGCGTCCTTCCACCTCAGTCAAGCGTGGAACAATCGAAATACCCCGTGACTGGATATTTACTGGGAATGAGATACAAAGAATGTATCACGGCCATATCGAAAACTGTTCCGTATTTATTATTTCAGTTGCTCTTATAAAGTGTGTGCCTTATCTGTTCAAATCCGTGAATGTGGCCACATAACAGTAAGAAATCGCTTTACAATAATAGCCAAAGCGATGTGGTCTGGTAATTCTGATAGTATTTTGTGTTGTAACTTTTGGTTTGTAGTTGCTACTTCCTCTTGCTGTTGTAGTTTTGCTTGAATGTTGGTCTTGCATTATTTCCTTCTTCAGTGAGTAAGTTCGCTGGAAGGAACCGTCCATCAGAACATTTTAAAATTTACACTGTACGCTTTTCCCCGGTATAAAAACTGCGTATTAAATGTTGCAATATTGCAACAAAAGTGGAACGTTTTGATAAGTTGACCGATGTCCGTTGATGAACACAGTTCTCCTTGAGTGCACAACTTTTCCATAATCAACGCAAAACAAAAATATAACAGGCACAACTGTGTGAGGCTCACGGCTTTTTATCGTAACAATTTCGAAGGTGGTACAATGCCAAATTCTCGAACACACAGAAACAATGCGCACAAAAACCACCAACATTTGGTTGTTCTTTCATAATATGTATGTACATTGTATATCTTAGATGTACATTTGAAAACGGTCGAAGGTACATGAAGTCCAACAAATAAAACATTTTTGAAAAACACCCTAGGAACCGTGTTCCCTCAACGTATGCAACAAGACCTATTCTACAGTAGTAGACACACATAACACATTGTCACAAATGTACAAAATCCTGACACTCTTTCCAAATATCCGTACACCATGGAAACATGGAACGAACATAACGGAGTATATGCATATATGTACATGTCTGGAGATGGAAAAACTACAACTCCAGCTAAAAGAGTTTGGGATTGCATACATCTTCATCCTGGATCGTGGTTTTGTTCCCCTTAAAGGGGGCCTGCCATCTGGACGCTCCATGCCTTAGCCCTGCTTTGCAAGGAGAACCCAGTATCCGTTTGGTGAGATGGTCAAGGAGGAGGGAGGGAGCAAGGCGCACACAAACTGACGTTTATATGTCTGAAAGACCAAGGGTAAGAATCATCAATTAAACTTCTCACTTATGTAAGGGTGGTACAAGTGAAGCTAAAGTATATTTCACATTGATTCTCACCACACTGATTGTAATATGAAAACGTGGCTCGTGAAAAACAAGATTTAACACGAATATCAAACTGAAATAATCCAATACTTTAATAGTAGGTGATTGTTGTTGCTTCGTGTCAGTCGTCCTACCTCCCCTTGTGTCCATGGAATGTTTTCTGAGGAGTCGTCCCTGCCTCTGGGGACTTCAGGGTCCAATTCTGTCCCCAGGACGATGGTGTCCACGGTCCTAAAAGTAAAGGTGAAGAGTACTCCAATGTGTCACATCATTGATACTTATTGCAGAGATAATGAATGACAAATGTAAATGCACACTGCGGATTGTGAAAGAAGCACTGTAGCCTGAAACAGAAGTAGTCTCAGAAAAAAACATTACGTCACTGGTGCTAACTATACAGTTTATAAATGCAAACCATATGCCCACAGATAAAGAAAAACTCAAACCTGAAACTCTTACTGGAGAGTACACTACGGGTCATGGTGACAGTCGTCCTGAATCCAGGAGGGTCCTTACTCAGTTTCTGTCCATGCAGTGCCCATGACTCCAGAAGGATCCTTCGTCTATATCTGTTGATGGAATGTCTTCTTGGCAGTCGTTCCGGGGTTGGGAAGACTTCAGGATCCAATTCTGCCAGAACGGTGAGTGTGTCCACGGTCCCAATTGTCTATACAAAGAATGATTTAATGTGTCAAATCATTCATATTTGGGGTCCACCTCTGCCCCAGGATCTTAATGTCCACGGCCCTAATATTACAGAAAATGAGAAGTTTAATGTTTTAAATAATTGATATTAATTGATGTACATCCCTCCCTGGTCCTCTGTCGGCTTCGTGGCAGTGGTCCTTAGTCTCTCCATGCTTGGTCAACTTTTGTCCATGGCTTGTATTCTTGATAGTCGTCACTGCCTCTGGGGGACTTCACGGTCCATTTCTGCCCCCAGGATGATGATGTCCAGGGTCCTGACAGTAAAGGTAATGACGAGTTTAGTGTTTGAAAGAGTTGATGTTAATAGATGCATACTATCCTTTATGGGCCTCTGTCAGTATGGTGTCAGACGCCCATCGTCCCTCCCGTCCATGCAGTGTCTTCGTGGCAGTCGTCACTGCCTCTGAGGGACTTCACGGTCCATTTCTGCCCCCAGGATGATGATGTCCACGGTCCTGAGAGTAAAGATAATGAAGAGTTTAGTGTTTGAAGGAGTTGATGTTAATATATATATACTTATCTTTATGGGCCTCTGTCGGTACGGTGTCAGACGCCCATCGTCCCTCCCGTCCATGCAGTGTCTTCGTGGCAGTCGTCACTGCCTCTGGGGGACTTCACGATCCATTTCTGCCCCTAGGATGATGATGTCCAGGGTCCTGACAGTAAAGGTAATGACGAGTTTAGTGTTTGAAAGAGTTGATGTTAATAGATGCATACTATCCTTTATGGGCCTCTGTCAGTATGGTGTCAGACGCCCATCGTCCCTCCCGTCCATGCAGTGTCTTCGTGGCAGTCGTCACTGCCTCTGGGGGACTTCACGGTCCATTTGTGCCCCCAGGATGATGATGTCCACGGTCCTGAGAGTAAAGATAATGAAGAATTTAGTGTTTGAAAGAGTTGATGTTAATATATATATACTTATCTTTATGGGCCTCTGTCGGTATGGTGTCAGACGCCCATCGTCCCTCCGGTCCATGTAGTGTCTTCGTGGCAGTCGTCACTGCCTCTGGGGGACTTCACGATCCATTTCTTCCCCCAGGATGATGATGTCGAGGGTCCTGAGAGTAAAGATTATCACGAGTTTAGTGTTTGAAATAACTGATGTTTATAGATAAATACTTGCCTTTACGGGCCTCTGTCGGTATGGTGTCAGACGCCCATCGTCCATCCCGTCCATGCAGTGTCTTCGTGGCAGTCGTCACTGCCTCTGGGGGACTTCACGGTCCATTTTTGCCCATAGGATGATGATTCCAGTCGCCCATCGTCCCTCCCGTCTATGCAGTGTTTTCGTGGCAGTCGTCACTGCCTCTGTTGGACTTCACGGTCCATTTCTGGCTCCAGGATGATGATGTCCAGGGTCCTGAGAGAAAAGATAATGAAGAGTTTAGTGTTTGAAAGAGTTGATGTTAATATATATATACTTATCTTTATGGGCCTCTGTCGGTATGGTGTCCGTCCCCCATCGTCCCTGCTGTCCATGCAGTGTTTTCGTGGCAGTCGTCACTGCCTCTGGGGGACTTCACGGTCCATTTCTGCCCCCAGGATGATGATGTCCAGGGTCCTGAAAGTAAACATAATGAAGAGTTTAGTGTTTGAAATAGCTGATGTTAATAAATTAATACTTGCCTTTACTTGCCTCTGTAGGTATAGTGTCAGACGCCCATCGTCCCTCCCGTCCATGCAGTGTCTTCGTGGCAGTCGTCACTGCCTCTGGGGGACTTCACGGTCCATTTCTGCCCCCAGGATGATGATGTCCAGGGTCCTGAGAGTAAAGATAATGAAGAATTTAGTGTTTGAAAGAGTTGATGTTAATAGATAAATACTTGCCTTTATGTGCAACTGTCGGTATGGTGTCAGACGCCCATCGTCCCTCCCGTCCATGCAGTGTCTTCGTGGCAGTCGTCACTGCCTCTGGGGGACTTCACGATCCAGTTCTGCCCCCAGGATAAAGATGTCCAGGGTCCTGAGAGTAAAGATTATGACGAGTTTAGTGTTCGAAATAACTGATGTTTATAGATAAATACTTGCCTTTATAGGCCTCTGTCGGTATGGTGTCAGACGCCCATACTCCCTCCCGTCCATGCAGTGTCTTCGTGGCAGTCGTCACTGCCTCTGGGGGACTTCACGGTCCAGTTCTGCCCCCAGGATGATGATGTCCAGGGTCCTGACAGTAAAGGTAATGACGAGTTTAGTGTTTGAAAGAGTTGATGTTAAAAGATGCATATTATCCTTTATTGGCCTCTGTCGGTATGGTGTCAGACGCCCATCGTCCCTCCCGTCCATGCAGTGTCATCGTGGCAGTCGTCACTGCCTCTGGGGGACTTCACGGTCCATTTCTGCCCCAAGGATGATGATGTCCAGGGTCCTGAAAGTAAAGATAATGAACAGTTTAGTGTTTGAAATAACTGATGTTTATAGATGCATACTTGCCTTTATGGGCCTCTGTCGGTATGGTGTCAGACGCCCATAGTCCCTCCCGTCCATGCATTGTCTTTGTGGCAGTCGTCACTGCCTCTGGGGGACTTCACGGTCCATTTCTGCCCCCAGGATGATGGCTCCAGGCGCCCATCGTCCCTCCCGTCTATGCAGTGTTTTCGTGGCAGTCGTCACTGCCTCTGGGGGACTTCACGGTCCATTTGTGCCCCCAGGATGATGATGTCCACGGTCCTGAGAGTAAAGATAATGAAGAATTTAGTGTTTGAAAGAGTTGATGTTAATATATATATACTTATCTTTATGGGCCTCTGTCGGTATGGTGTCAGACGCCCATCGTCCCTCCCGTCCATGTAGTGTCTTCGTGGCAGTCGTCACTGCCTCTGGGGGACTTCACGATCCATTTCTTCCCCCAGGATGATGATGTCCAGGGTCCTGAGAGTAAAGATTATCACGAGTTTAGTGTTTGAAATAACTGATGTTTATAGATAAATACTTGCCTTTACGGGCCTCTGTCGGTATGGTGTCAGACGCCCATCGTCCATCCCGTCCATGCAGTGTCTTCGTGGCAGTCGTCACTGCCTCTGGGGGACTTCACGGTCCATTTTTGCCCATAGGATGATGATTCCAGTCGCCCATCGTCCCTCCCGTCTATGCAGTGTTTTCGTGGCAGTCGTCACTGCCTCTGTTGGACTTCACGGTCCATTTCTGCCCCCAGGATGTTGATGTCCAGGGTCCTGAGAGAAAAGATAATGAAGAGTTTAGTGTTTGAAAGAGTTGATGTTAATAGATAAATACTTGCCTTTATGCGCCACTGTCGGTATGGTGTCCGTCCCCCATCGTCCCTCCCGTCCATGCAGTGTCTTCGTGGCAGTCGTCACTGCCTCTGGGGGACTTCACGGTCCAGTTCTGCCCCCAGGATGATGATGTCCAGGGTCCTGACAGTAAAGGTAATGACGAGTTTAGTGTTTGAAAGAGTTGATGTTAAAAGATGCATATTATCCTTTATGGGCCTCTGTCGGTATGGTGTCAGACGCCCATCGTCCCTCCCGTCCATGCAGTGTCTTCGTGGCAGTTGTCACTGCCTCTGGGGGACTTCACGGTCCATTTCTGCCCCAAGGATGATGATGTCCAGGGTCCTGAAAGTAAAGATAATGAACAGTTTAGTGTTTGAAATAACTGATGTTTATAGATGCATACTTGCCTTTATGGGCCTCTGTCGGTATGGTGTCAGACGCCCATAGTCCCTCCCGTCCATGCATTGTCTTTGTGGCAGTCGTCACTGCCTCTGGGGGACTTCACGGTCCATTTCTGCCCCCAGGATGATGGCTCCAGGCGCCCATCGTCCCTCCCGTCTATGCAGTGTTTTCGTGGCAGTCGTCACTGCCTCTGGGGGACTTCACGGTCCATTTGTGCCCCCAGGATGATGATGTCCACGGTCCTGAGAGTAAAGATAATGAAGAATTTAGTGTTTGAAAGAGTTGATGTTAATATATATATACTTATCTTTATGGGCCTCTGTCGGTATGGTGTCAGACGCCCATCGTCCCTCCCGTCCATGTAGTGTCTTCGTGGCAGTCGTCACTGCCTCTGGGGGACTTCACGATCCATTTCTTCCCCCAGGATGATGATGTCCAGGGTCCTGAGAGTAAAGATTATCACGAGTTTAGTGTTTAAAATAACTGATGTTTACAGATAAATACTTGCCTTTACGGGCCTCTGTCGGTATGGTGTCAGACGCCCATCGTCCATCCCGTCCATGCAGTGTCTTCGTGGCAGTCGTCACTGCCTCTGGGGGACTTCACGGTCCATTTTTGCCCATAGGATGATGATTCCAGTCGCCCATCGTCCCTCCCGTCTATGCAGTGTTTTCGTGGCAGTCGTCACTGCCTCTGTTGGACTTCACGGTCCATTTCTGCCCCCAGGATGATGATGTCCAGGGTCCTGAGAGAAAAGATAATGAAGAATTTAGTGTTTGAAAGAGTTGATGTTAATAGATAAATACTTGCCTTTATGGGCCACTGTCGGTATGGTGTCCGTCCCCCATCGTCCCTGCTGTCCATGCAGTGTTTTCGTGGCAGTCGTCACTGCCTCTGGGGGACTTCACGGTCCATTTCTGCCCCCAGGATGATGATGTCCAGGGTCCTGAAAGTAAACATAATGAAGAGTTTAGTGTTTGAAATAGCTGATGTTAATAAATTAATACTTGCCTTTACTTGCCTCTGTAGGTATAGTGTCAGACGCCCATCGCCCCTCCCGTCCATGCAGTGTCTTCGTGGCAGTCGTCACTGCCTCTGGGGGACTTCACGGTCCATTTCTGCCCCCAGGATGATGATGTCCAGGGTCCTGAGAGTAAAGATAATGAAGAGTTTAGTGTTTGAAAGAGTTGATGTTAATAGATAAATACTTGCCTTTATGTGCAACTGTCGGTATGGTGTCCCTCCCCCATCGTCCCGCCCGTTCATGCAGTGTTTTCATGGAAGTCGTCACTGCCTCTGGGGGACTTCACGATCCATTTCTGTCCCAGCATGATGATGTCCAGAGTCCTGAGAGTAGAGATAATAAAGAGTTTAGTTTTTGAAATAGTTGATGTTAACAGAATTATACTTTAACTTATGAACTTGTGTCGGTATGGTTCCAGTCGCCTATCTTCCCTCCCGTCCATGCAGTGTTTTCGTGGCAGTCGTCACTGCCTCTGGGGGACTTCACTGTCCATTTCTGCCCCCTGGATGATGATGTCCAGGGTCCTGACAGTAAAGGTAATGACGAGTTTAGTGTTTGAAATAGCTTATATTAATAGATGCATACTTGCCTTTAATTGCTACTATCGGTGTGGTGTCCGTCCCCCATCGTCCCTCCCTTCCATGAAGTGTCTTCGTGGCAGTCGTCACTGCCTCTATTGGACTTCACGGTCCGTTCCTGCCCTCAGCATGATGATGTCCAGGGTATTGAAAGTAAAGATAATGAAGAGTATAGTGTTTGAAATAGTAGATGTTAATGGATATACACTTGCATTTATGGGCCTGTGTTAATAGATGTATACTTGCCTTTATGGGCCTCTGTCGGTATGGTGTCAGACGCCCATCGTCCCTCCCGTCCATGCAGTGTCTTCGTGGCAGTCGTCACTGCCTCTGGGGGACTTCACGATCCAATTCTGCCCCGAGGATGATGATGTCCAGGGTCCGGAGAGTAAAGATAATGAAGAGTTTAGTGTTTGAAATAGCTGATGTTAATAGATGCATACTTGCCTTTATGGGCCTTTGTCGGTATGGTTCCAGTCGCCTATCGTCCCTCCCGTCTATGCAGTGTTTTCGTGGCAGTCGTCACTGCCTCTGGGGGACTTAACGGTCTATTTCTGCCCCGAGCATCATGATGTCCAGGGTGCTGGATGTAGAGATGATAAAGAATTTAGTGTTTGAAATAGCTTATGTTAATAGATGCATACTTGCCTTTATGAACTTCTGTCTGTATGGTGGTAGTCGCCCAGCGTCCCTCCCGTCCATGCAGTGTCTTCGTGGCAGTCGTCACTGCCTCTGGGGCACTTCACGATCCATTTCTGCGAACAGGATGATGATGTCCAGGGTCCTGAGAGTAAAGATAATGAGGAGTTTAATTTTGAAAGAGTTGATGTTAATAGATTTGGAAGTCGCGGTGGCTGAGCGGGCTAGGCGGCTGACTTTGTGTGCTGGCGATTAGGTGCCTGACTCTGAGGGTGCGGGTTCGAATCCCGGATGGGACTCAACCGAAAAAGTACTAGAATTTGTACTTTACTAAGAAAGTGAAATCCCAAATATGACATATGTTAGATTTTTACTTGTCTTTATCAACTTTTATCTTTGTGGTGGCAGTCGCCCATTGTCCCACACGTCTACACAATGTCTTCGTGGCAGTCGTCACTGCCTCTGGGGGACTTCACGATCCATTTCTGCCCCCAGGATGATGATGGCCAGGGTCCTGAGAGTAAAGATAATGAAGAGTTTAGTTTTGTGAGAGTTAATGTTAATAAATATAAACTTGCCTTTATGAACTTCTGTCGGTATGGTGGCAGTCGCCCATCGTCCCCCTCGTCTATGCAGTGTCTTCGTTGCAGTCGTCACTGCCTCTGGGGGACTTCACGATACATTTCTGCCCAAAAGATGATGAATTGCACTATCCTGCGAGGAAATAGATTGAAGAGTTTAGTGTTTGAAATAGTTGATGTTAATAGATACATACTTTCCTTTACGTTCCTCTCTCGGTATGGTTTGCAGTCGCCCAGCATCCATCAAGCCCATGCAGTGTCTTCATGGCAGTCGTCACTGCCTCTGGGGGACTTCACGATCCATTTCTGCACCCAGGATGATGATGTCCAGGGCCCTGAGAGTAAAGATAATGACGAGTTTAGTTTTGAAAGAGTTCATGTTAATAAATATATACTTGCCTTTATGAACTTCTGTCTGTACGGTGGTAGTCGCCCACTGTCCCTCCCGTCCATGCAGTGTCTTCGTGGCAGTCGTCACTGCCTCTGGGGGACTTCACAATCCATTTCTACTAACAGGATGATGATGTCCAGAGCCCTGAGAATAAAGATAATGACGAGTTTAGTGTTTGAAATAGTTGATGTTAATAGATATATACTCACCTTTATAGGCTTCTGTCGGTATGGTGGCAGTCGCCCATCGTCCCTCTCGTCTATGCAGTGTCTTCGTGGCAGTCGTCACTGCATCTGGGGGACTTCACGATCCATTTCTGCCCCCAGGATGATGATGTCCAGGGTACTGAGAGTAAAGATAATGAAGAGTTTAGTTTTGAAAGAGTTGATGTTAATAGATATATACTTGCCTTTATGAACTTCTATCTTTATGGTGGCAGTCGCCCACTGTCCCTCCCGTCCATGCAGTCTCTTCGTGGCAGTCGTCACTGCCTCTGGGGGACATCACGATCCATTTCTACTAACAGGATGATGATGTCCAGAGCCCTGAGAATAAAGATAATGAAGAGTTTAGTTTTGAAAGAGTTGATGTTAATAGATATATACTTGCCTTTATGAACTTCTATCTTTATGGTGGCAGTCGCCCACTGTCCCTCCCGTCCATGCAGTCTCTTCGTGGCAGTCGTCACTGCCTCTGGGGCACTTCACGGTCCATTTCTGCCCCCAAGATGATGAAATGCAGGATCCTGCGAGGAAATAGAATGAAGAGTTTAGTGTTTGAAATAGTTGATGTTAATAGATATATACTTTCCTTTACGTTCCTCTGTCGGTATAATTTGCAGTCGCCCAGCGTCCCTCCCGCCCATGCAGTGTCTTCGTGGTAGTCGTCACTGCATCTGGGGGACTTCACGATCCATTTCTGCCCCCAGGATGATGATGTCCAGGGTCCTGAGAGTAAAGATAATGAAGAGTTTAGTTTTGAAAGAGTTGATGTTAATAGATATATACTTGCCTTTATGAACTTCTATCTTTATGGTGGCAGTCGCCCATCGTCCCTCCCGTCTATACAGTGTCTTCGTGGCAGTCGTCGCTGCCTCTGGTGGACTTCACGGTCCATTTCTGCTCCCAGGATGATGATGTGCAGAGTGCTCAGAGTAAAGATAATGAAGAGTTTAGTGTTTGAAATAGTTGATGTTAATAGATATATACTTTCCTTTACGGGCCTCTGTCTGTATAGTGGCAGTCGCCCACCGTCCCCCCCGTCTCCATGCACTGTCTTCGTGGCAGTCTTCACTGCCTCTTGGGCACTCCACGGTTCATTTCTGCCCCCAGGAGGATGATGTCAACGGTCCTGATGGAAAAGATAACTTGAACTTGAATGTGGCATCGTCGCTCACTAGGGTGTGCGTTTATGTCTCTACGACGATCCTACTAATTACGGTAAACATAGTTTATCTCTTTCATACTTACCACAGATGTTATTACTGCATGAATGTAGTATGAGAGCCGCTCTTAGCAATATTTCAACAATGTCACATTTTGGAACAAATATAAAATGATACTGACAAAGAATTAAATGCAAAAGAAATATGTCGGGTCGCGTAAAACTAGATTTAACCTGAATATCAAGCTGAAATATTGCAATATTTTACCAGTTGGTGGTCACAGGTGGCCAGAACACTGCCCTAAAAGAGATCATATAGGACTTGCTCTGTCTGGGAAGGACCTACTGAAGAAATTAATGGTGTAAGCACTGAATTATGATATCTCTATGACAACATCATGCAGGGCATGCATGAGGAGGCCATATCTACCTAACCGCCTAAGTTGGGCGAACTGGGGAATGCCGAGAAAAACTGGGGACACAGAGTGTACCAACCCTAACTGGCTACAACAACCATCCTGACTGGACAGTCAGGCCCTAGCACCGAACCTACTCAACAGTTTCATCAGCTGAGAGCAACGCGAAAAGTGCAGGCACTGTAGAGCCATCATCAGACATGAACTCATCCCATCGGTCTCTCGGAGAAGCAGTGTACTGAAGTTCGAGTAGAAACGGGTGGGGAGGGATCAAAACCAAATCCAATATGTGCCAGGGTTCCTGCGTCTGAAAGAAACGGGTCATGGAATCACATTTTTAACGTATGTAGATTTGTTTAATAACAGTGTGTAAGTGTGGTTTCTGCAGTTTTTAGCAATTTTCCAACGGGTCGTCATTGACACAGTTTAGGGATGTAACTGCAGTACTCATGTTCTCTCAATCACAAGCGAGTACTTGCGGGGTTCGAGGGATATATTTGTGTAAATGGTAGTCCAGATTTGTTCTAAGACATACATAATTCAAACATAAATATCATGGCGCTGCACAGACACAATGTAACCATGTTATTTATAACACTTTCAGGATTTACAATTCATTTCACAGCAAAAATAACTTGGTTTCCGTTCTTGCGGAAACCTGATGGATACTGGGTAATGTAGGTTTCCGCTAGGTTTCAGTTTCAGGAAACGCGCAATGAGAGTTTCTGCATAGTTTCCACAACTGAAACTAACAAGTCTTAGTTTCCGTCATGTTTCCGTCAACTGAAACTGTAGTTGGAAGTTTCCATTTAGTTTCAGTTTACTGAAACCTTTATAGCTGGAGTGAGTAAGTTTCTGGTCTTGCGGAAACCTTGTGGATCTTGGGTAATGTAGGTTTCCGCTAGGTTTCTGTACAAGGAAGATGACAATGAGAGTTCGCTTAGTTTAGAAAGCTGAAATATGTTGTATTATCTTGTTATATTTATTACATATTTATTTGAACAAAAAACAAACGCTGGAAATATTATGATCCAACTGTTTCATTTCTTAGAAAAGCTCACATTTTAATGCAACAGGGCAGTTGCAGTAGTACACAATTCGCTGTATTAAGAAACTGGGGCGCTCAGAGAAGAGTAACAGAATTCTCTGCACACAAGCATTGCTCAGGAAGTAGGCACACTGAATGAAGACGAGCTAGCCAGTACACAAAGTGCTTTGTTCTTCTGTAGATGTTTGTTGGTGTATGCGAGTCCTGGTTAATATCTGGCGAAACATCTGAATCCGAATCAGTCAGGCTCTCACATTGTGGTGGTAATAGCTCGCAAACCTTGAATGTGCTGTTAATATCTTGGTCACTGTCAGTGTCTGGAAAGGAAAAGGACATTCAGTTTGAATCATCAATTCAACTGAGAGACAATTCAATGAATGAAACACAGCAATATATATGATAATGCAGATAACATGTATTACAAATATTAAATACGTATTACCATTTGCTCACTTTCAGTTATTACAGTTACATGTATGATACATACATTAAATATATTAAACATGGATAGCAAAGTGACAGTGCAAACTCGATTTTTAGTGAAATCTAAAAATTCTTTGATGACTAACCTGATGAAACATTTGTCATTCACCCGAAAAATCTTTACAAACTAACAAACATCTTGTCGTTACGGAGATGGAGATAACGTGTTTTTCTTGAAACAGACGTCTGGCAGTGAGGACAGAAAAGCCGTATTTCTCCTGGAATTTAAAATATATGTATATATTATGCTCGAATCCATGTACAGTTACACTTTGAGTGAGGTCAAAAAGGTTTGTTGTAAGTATTAACATAGTGTCAGCTTCATTATAAAGCTATATGAATAATATTGTTATAAAAGAGATTCCCTTACCGGGCATCATTCTCCGAGTTTGTTGGTCCACAATCCATATCTGTAAATCAAATAACTGACACAACGATTCTTTCAGAAATATGAAACTTGAGGTGTGATGATAATGTCAATGCATTGTAGGGCTAACACATGCAACATGTACTGATGGACAAGGTTTTAATGGTTATAAAACAAATATCAAACCATGAAACTGATTAACTGGTACAACGTTAACTGGATACACAGAACTGACACAGAAAATAAGATACTAGATAATTTGATGAACTAATAAATGTATGATGTGACTTGGTTGAAATATTTCTGGAGTACAGATTATATGAATAGATATAATGAAGACATATATGCGGAATATCTCTGGGTACCCATGTTAAAACAAATATTGTAGAAACCAACCATATTTCAGAAACGTATTTCTCGTGATTTTAGGCTGTTTTTCTTGACAATTACTTGTCGCAATGTCCAAAAAGAACTGTGTCCCTGCAACAGAAAGTGCCGCGAATAGTCTACAGAAATTATGCATGTATAAATCATAGCCAAAGGGTCAGTGGGATTGTGCTTCATTCTTCATTCACATTGACAAATGAATTAAGGTTTCAAAGAAATTGTGACACATCACCAAATTATATTAGTAATAGTAGTAAATTTAACTTAAAGGGTAGATAGGGATAGTAGATCTGGGTGTATAACTGAAAAGAACAAACAATGTTAATATTTCTAACCCCCGTGCATGTTGTGAGCACAGTGCGTAAATTACTTACATGGTACGTGGGGGGAGGGGTCCATCCAGCAGAAATATATCCGGATACTACCTTCTCCTGACAGGATTTTCGAAAATAACTTATTTGCCACAATAAAGTTTCCCATGAGTGCTAAATCAGTAGGACTCATGACGCTTGGGCATGTTAAAGTAAGGTGAACATGTTTTCACAATTAATCACTGTTAATAATCACAAGGTCTACATATTGATGCTTGACACTGAGAAAAAGCAATCAGTGACGCTAATGCGATGAAAAGACTGCTAAAACCATAACTGCTCACTGTTGTCACTTTGAGTACTTACATTCAATCCGCTGAATTCCACTTTTCACACTCCCCTTTGATGTCGGCAATGTAAACAAATAAACGAATGGCGACAGGATCACGTCCACGCGAGACTATCTAATTGTTAACAAAACAACTCACAACAGGGTGTACCTTCCTCTTTTGTTGTAGAACGAGGAAATCTACTGTCAAATGGTCACATTAGATATATTTAAAAAAAACACAATGACAAAACTGTCTATTTCCCGTGAGTGTTAGCGAGACGCCATCTTGTTTGGCGGGTAGGAACAAATTTGTTTTCCTAGCAATTATTTTTCAAAACTTTAAGCATAAGATGGCTGCGTCGTGTAAACTTTGCCATGGCCACCTCACTTTCCCCAAAAGCACTCGACGAAAGAATTCGCGACTTGGAGAAGAAAGCAGAGAACGGATGCGAGCAACTCGGAGTACCTCGGATGTGTCAGGTAAGACCGAGGGTATTTTATTGTAAATAACGTTTAAAGAAATATTGCGTTAATGACAGAAATCCGGATAGATTATAAAGTTTATCCCGCGAATGTATATTTTCGCTCGTATTATTTTTAAATGTTATCGTAGAATCTAAGTAAAATAGGCCTGAAAAATAAGTTTGTTTATATTCCATTTCAATAGATCGACATGGTATAGAATACACCAAGCTTGTAGTATTTGTAAGTAACTATCTTAGTACTAACCACAAGTATTTATTTAAGTTTAAAGGGGCAGACGTTTGATTTTAGTGCTCCTGTTAATAGTTTGCAAATTTTAGCGTTGCAACTCGGTTAACACTTGTACAAAAGGTGTGTGGGGGGGGATGAATTACGATCTGCATCAAAAAGATCCGCCATATGTAGTGGTTCACTCATGGGTTTACTGGGTATTGCAAGATGTATTTCACCAATTCAGATATATTTTAAAGAATGATAAAAATGATGGGCTTTTACAATGGCAACATTTCGGTGTAACTTATTAAATGCAATCCTGGATCATTAGTGAAATGAAATTGTTTACCCCCAAATTCGCTCAGAGGTCAGATGTGTTTCTGAACTATTTGAGGCAAACACTAAATTCATATAAGAAACTGTTAGCTCTGCGTAGGATACATTTAAAATTTCATGTAATTTTTCATTAATTTAATACATACGTGTTGAGCATAATCATATATATATACCTGTTATATTTAACGTATTTGATTTAATCTTTTAGGCTGTTGTGAGAAAAATCTGGACACGACTGCTCCTGGAGGATCACCCTTGTCTATCGAAGGTATGTGCTCATGTTACTAGGTAATTTCACTTTGAATATTTCATTAATTCACTTCCCTACGTACGTTTTCTCAAAATGAAAAATACATGAAAGTATCATTTGCAAATGGATTTGAATAGCCGGTAAACTAAATCAGTTTAACATTACACCTGTGTGAAATTGCCATCAAACTGACCCCTTGATTTTACAATGCTTAATTGCTGCAAGGTTATGTCATGTGATATAACTAAACTTCTTTTATCATGATCTTTATGTCAGTTGTTCACTTACCGGTTGCATAACTTTGGCAAACAGGATGTACATAGAATTTGCACGAAATAACACAAAGGATGGTTAGCCTTTTTGGAAGTTATTTTAAATCATTTAACTACAAAATGGTAAACTTTCAGAACAATATATGTATTCAAAGTTATAAATCTGCAGTTTACTTGGTTGTATAATTTTCACTGACGATCGTTAATTTTAATAGACATTGTGTTGAATGCATGATTGAATGAAGTGCAAGAAAAATGACATTTGTTTTTATTTCAGTAAAGCCGATGACGAGGACTCTATGAATATAGTAGTCAAAGAAACAAGTGACTATATCACGACCAAGGATGGTCAATAGGATCTTGTGGAGGTAATTTTCACTCACCTGCCTGTCATTATAAATAGTTAATGATTTAAATAATAGTGTAAAGACAGATTTATGGATGTTAACTTCAGTAACCAAGCCAGCATGGCATATATAAATACCTTTACCTAACAGATGAACTAAAATGTGTGAAACATGCTGTATAGTACTTTCAACATTTATTTTCAGAAGCGCTTTGTAGAGTGTGGCGGAACAGGCGTGATGATCTCAGTAGACAAGAAACCGGAAAGAAAGTGTCACACAGAACAGCAGCAAAAAAAACAAAAAAAACAAAAAAGAATGAAATCCGTAAGTATATCTATTCGAATAATAACATGTAACAATTCTTCTCATTACAATGTGTGACAGATTCTAAGTTCCGGAAATATACATTTAAAATGTTTATGGATTATTGCTTTTTACATTCTTAAGATATGTAACACATGATTCAGATCATAATTTCATAAATCATAACATAAGAATCAAGTCAGTTAATGGTGATATATAAACATGTTATTACACTTCAGTGACTTCATGTCACTTCAGAGCAACAGATTGTGTGTCCATAAGAAAATAGGATATGTCATTAAATGTGATGAACTGCTTAACTTGTGTTGGGGTGATTAATGAAGTAAATAATTTTTTGTTTTAATAATTTGCAATCCATCTTGGCATTATGGTTTATCTGTTGATTGATTTTTGTTTAATTTTCAGAAAATTGCACTGCGCATGAAAAGCCTGAAAACTATTGACTGGCCAGATCGACGAAAGGAAAGGGTTTCAACTATACTTACCTTGGAAATGACTTCACCAGTTGTGAGTGATGAAGAAGATGGCAATTCATTGCTCTCTTACCCCTTTACCTGGGAATCTAAACTCAAGATGTCTGCACTGGACTCAGCCACAATTTTCAACGCCACCACCAAAGCTAAGGCCAACATGAAGACCAGGATGCGGCATCCAACCACAATGACAGAGATATCCGCTCAAGGATGCCCAAGTGGGCTAGTAAATAGCTAATCGATCACATGAACGTAATTTTATCTGTGATCAATTAAATTTGAATTATTCTCAATGTAAAACTTTAATAGTTTTGATATTCTGATTGTATTTCAATTAATACAATTTTATTCAATCTTAATTTTTATCTATTTTCCAAGAGACCTTTATTTACTTTAAATACATTTTTTGTACTTTCAATGTAACCTAAGTTCTTTAGTGCATTTTATTTCATTGTTGTATTGTATGCTGTGTGTTATTATATGTTTAGCATTGACTGACTGGGGTGTGTTTTTCTGTGTCAGCGTGAGGAGGTGCAGGAGGAGTCAAGGGATGCAACTGTTATAGCATGTTTTTAGAAATATTTTTGTCATAAGTGACAAATATTGATCTGTTATCTAGTGCTATATCTTTGTATTATTTATTAGATATATGTTTGATCCATATTTGTCTGAAAATAAAACAGTGAATCTTATTGTATCTTTTGTTTTTATTTATGTATACGTGATGATTGTACACAAACTCCTTATATTGTCTTTGCCAACCAGGAGTAACTAGAATGTTATATGCAATGACACACATTGAATGACTCCTGTGAACCCGAGTAAATGAAATGCTGTGGAAAGTTTTCTGGCAACAGAAACTCTGCGGAAACCTGATGGAGTCTTGGTAACTGAAACCCTGCGGAAACCTGATGGATCTCTAACTTAACTGAAACTCAACGGAAACTTGTTGGAGCATGGGTAACGGATACCGTGCGGAAACCCTTAGAAAGTGGGTAATTGACAGTTTCCGTCATTGCGGAAACTCAGTGTAAAAGAACGGAAACTCACTGGATTCTTGGTGGAAACTTAAGTTTCAGTCCACTTTCCATCAGGTTTCCGCACTGCGGAAACCAGGTTATTTTTGCTGTGTTTGTATATGCTTCACAAATCCCTTTACATAAATCACATTACCCTTTATACAGAGATCATGCACATAGATATATTACCTCCTCAAAGGGACGCAGACTGGATTAACATACTATATAAATTTACGATAAAGCTTATGGAACACTAGCATGTACAGATTATGTTATACACTT